>NC_092710.1:67868087-69261837 GCF_047496885.1 Scyliorhinus torazame
TTGCGTTCTTTACAGGTCTCCCATGTGGGACCTGGTCAAAGGCTTTGCTGAAATCCATATAAACTACATCAACTGCACTACCCTCAACACCACACCTGGTCCCCCACTCAAAAAATTCAATCAAATTTGTTCGGCATGACCTTCCTCTGACAAAGCTATGCTGAATATCCCGGATCAAAACTTGCCTCTCCAAGTGAAGGTAGTTTCTCTCCTCCAGAACTTTCTCCAATAGTTTTCCTACCATTGATGTGAAACTCACTAGTCTTCCCTGGCTCATCACTATAACTCTTCTTAAAATAGTAGAACCACATTAGCTGTTCTCCAGTCCCCTGGCACTTCATCAATGCCAAAGAAGAATTAAAAATGTGGGTCTGAGCCCCTGAAATCTTCTCCCTCACCTCTCAAATCATCCTGGGACAGAATTCATCCGGATCTGGAGATTTGTCCACTTTTAAGCCTGCCAACACCTCCAATATTTTGTCACTCCATATGTCAATTTGTTCAAGAACTTTGCAGTCTCTCTCCCAGAGTTCCATACCTACATCTTCATTCTCTTGGGTGAAGACGAAGGTGAAGTACTCGTCCAACACCCTTCCAATGTTCTCTGGCTCCACCCACAGATTGTCCCCTCGTCCCAAATGGGCCCTCCTCGTTTCCTGGTTATCCTCTTCTGGTTGATATACTTAGAATGATAGAATCCCTACAGTACAGAAGTAGGCCATTCGGCCCACCGAGTCTGCACCGGCCCACTGAAAGAGCACTCTTTCCCAGCCCTATCCCTGTAACCCCACCTAACTTGCGCATCTTTGGACACTATGGGACAATTTAGCAGGGCCAATCCACATAACCTGCACTTGTTTGAAGAGCGGAAGGCTGCCAGAGCACCTGGAGGAAACCCACGCAGACACAGGAAGAATGTGCAACACGGCACACAGTCACCCAAGGTCGGAATTGAACTCTGGTCTCTGGCGCTGAGGCAGCAGTGCTAGCCGTTGTGCCACCGTGCTGCCCACTTAAAAAATATCTTGGGATTTTCTGTACTTCTACCAGCCAGAGTTTTCTTATATCTCCTTTTTGCTCTCCTACTTGCTTTCTTAAGATCCACCCTGCACTTTTTGTACTCTATTAATGTCTCCGCTGATTTACTCCTTGTACCTGCTGAAAACTTCTCTTTGCCTTCTCATCGTATCCCGAATATAATACATGGGCTTGTTACTCCTTCCCATCACCCAACAGGGAACATTTTGGGCCTGTACCTTCCCCATTCCCATTTTGAATGCCCCCCACTGCTCTTTTCTAGATATCCCCACAAGTCGCTGTTCTCAGTCTACCGTGGCAAGATTCTGAATTATTTCACAAAAATCCACGCTCTCCTGATCCAAAACTTCTGCAACTTGTCCATAACAAGCTTAAATTGTATTGTGCTGTGGTCGCTATCACTAAAATGCTCCACCCACCGCCACCTCAACCACCTGTCTGGCTTCATTCCACCAAATTAGATCCTGCTCTGCATGTCCTTTGTAGCACCCTCTACACATTGACCTAAAGGTTTCGCCCGTATACAATAAGAAATCCACTCCATCTAAGCCCTTAACACTATGACGACTTCCGATTGCGGCTATGCAGAGCTAAGTCGCATGTTCGGCAGCTCCCGCTAGAAACTGACTTTTGGGCGCTTTTTAGGGCCCCCAACGGTACTTTTTCGGCGATTCCCAGTGTGGGAAGGGGACAGCAATATTCCCCTGGCACTATATGGATTGGACCAGCAGTGGAGCGGTGAAAAAAGTGGAATTGGAGCAGAGAAAGGTGCGAGGGAGGAAGACAAAGACAGCGGCAGGTGGAGAGCAGGCAGCGTGGGCGCAGTTGTCACAGGAGCAGCAGGAGTTCCTCCAGCGCTGCTTCACGGAGCTGAAGGCAGAGCTGCTGGAGCCGATGAAGGCGTCAATTGACAAGCTGCTTGAGACTCAGACGGCCAAGGGGCGGTGATCCGGGAGGTCTGGCAAAAGGTCTCGGAGAATGAGGACGAGATCTTGGGCCTGGCGGTGAAGGTGGAGGCGCACAAGGCGCTCCATAAGAAATGGCAGGCGAAATTCGAGGACATGGAGAACCGGTCGAGAAGAAAGAATCTGCGGATTCTGGGTCTCCCGGAGGGGCTGGGAGAATCGGATTTCGGACCTACGTGGTCATCATGTTGAATACACTGATGGGCGCGGGGGCCTTCCAAGGGCCCCTGGAGCTGGAGGGGGCCCATCGAGTGCTGGCGAGGAGGCCCAAGCCCTGCGAGCCGCTGCGGGCGGTGCTGGTGCGGTTCCACCGTTTCGTGGACAGAGAATGTGTCTTAAGGTGGGCCAAGAAAGAGCGGAGCAGCAGGTAGGAGAACGCAGAGGTCCGGATTTATCAGGACTGGAGCGTGGAGGTGGCTAAGAAGAGGGCCGGGTACAATCGGGCTAAGGCTGCATCGGAGAGGGGTGAGGTTCGGCATGTTGCAGCCGGCGCGACTGTGGGTCACCTACAGGGATCGTCACCATTACTTCGAGGCGCCGGAGGAGGCGTGGACCTTTATTCAGGCCGAAAAGCTGGACTCGGATTGAGGGCTGGGGACGAAGGGATGCTGAGGGGGGATGGTTGGGACTATTGTGTCGTGTTTTGGGGGGGATTGTGCGGTTGGTTGGGCAATGTTTCTTCTCAGTCTGTCGGGTGGGTTCGTAGGGGCAGATATAGGCCTATGGGCGTCGGTGGCTGGAAATGGAAATGGGGCCCCACGGGGGGGGGGCGAATGAGGCCCGAGCTGGGAAAATTGGGACTGGGCCTCGAAAGGAAGCTGCGCGGAGGCGGGGTCGGGTGGGTGGAAAGCACAGGCTTTTTCCCCACGCTGGCAGTGGAAGGGGGTGGGGTTGGGGGGGGCGGGGGGGGCCCATTGACGGACAGGAGGGGGGAGTGGAGACTCCCACACTGGGGGGGTTGATGGAGTGGCGGGAGTGGCCGGGGTCAGCAGGAGTCGGCTGTCTCACGGGAGTGCAATGGGGGGAGCAATGCTGCTAGGGCGAGACCTGGCTGGGGCGGGGGGGGGGGGGGACACCGAGTTGCTGCTGGAATGGCGAAGGGGAGCTGGAGTCTGTAGAGGAGGTCGGGGCGGGGGTCTGCCACTGGGGGAAACGGGAAGTGCGGGGGGCGTGGGCACGTGGCTGGTCTAGAAAGGGTTATGGCTAATCGGCGGGCAGCCCCCTGATCCAGCTGATAACCTGGAATAGGGGGGGGGCGGGCGGGGGGGGGGGGGGGGGGGTGGAGGGGGGGGGGAAGCGGGACGTCAACACGGTGCTGGATCCGGCATTGGATCGTTCTAGGTCTAGGACGGGCAAGGAGGCCGGCGGCTGCCAAGGTGCTGAGGAGTGGATCCGTGGAGGTTTGCGAGGCCGGGGACCAGGGAATTCTCATTCTTCTTCCATGTTCAAAAGGCCTACTCTCGGATTGACTTTTTTGTAATGAGCAGGGCGCTGATTCCGAGGGTAGAGGACACGGAGTATTCGGCGATAGCCATCTCTGACCATGCCCCGCATTAGGTGGACCTCGAGCTGGGGGAGGAGAGGGACCAGCGCCCGCTGTGGCGCTTGGAGGTGGGGTTGTTGGCGGAAGAGGTGGTGAGTGGGCGGGTCCAGGGGTGTACAGAAAGGTACCTGGAGGCCAATGATAATGGAGAGGTGCAGGTAGGGGTGGTCTGGGAGGCGTTGAAGGCAGAGATCAGGGGTGAGTTGATCTCTATTAGGGCCCACAGAGAGTTGAAGGAGAGGATAGAGAGGGAGAGGCCAGTGGGGGAGATGGCGAGGGTGGACAGGAGGTATTCAGAGGCCCCCGAGGAGGGACTACTCAAGGAGCGATGAAGCCTCCAGGCCGAGATCGACCTGTTGACCACCAGGAAGGCGGAGGTGCAGTGGAGGAAGGCGCAAGGGGCGGCGTACGAGTACGGAGTGAAGGCTAGCCGGATGCTGGCACACCAGCTTCGGAAGCGGGAGGCAGCGAGGGAGATCGGGGAAGTTAGGGATGGAGGGAGGAGCACGGTGCGAATTGCGGTGGGTATTAATGGGGCCTTCAGGGACTTTTACGAGGGACTGTATCGGTCTGAGCCCCAATCGGAGGAGGGGGGGAATGGGTCGCTTTCTGGACCAGCTGAGGTTCCCGAGAGTAGAGGAGGGGCAGGTGGCGGGGCTAGGGGCGCCGGTTCGGTTGGAGGAACTGGTCAAGGGACTGGGGAGTATGCAGGCGGGGAAGGCACCGGGGCCAGATGGGTTCCCGGTGGAATTCTATAGGCCGTACATGGACCTGTTGGACTCGCTGTTGGTAAGGACTTTCAACGAGGCAAGGGAGGGTGGTTTCCTGCCCCCGACGATGTCGAGGGCGCTGATTTCTCTAATTCTGAAGTGGGACAAGGACCCTGTACAGTGCGGATCGTATAGGCCAATTTCACTTCTTAATGTGGATGCGAAACTGCTAGCCAAGGTATTGGCCATGAGGATTGAGGACTGTGTTCCGGGGGTCATACACGAGGATCAGACGGGTTTTGTGAAAGGGAGGCAGATGAATACCAACGTACGTATGAGAAATCTTAATTCTTTACCCGTCAGTCTGGCCTCAATAAAACTCGAGATGGATTTGCAGGCATAGCATTAGTTATTTTTATTTGACTTGCAAGTCTGATTCGTTTCTCACAGACACAGAACTTGTCTCCTGGACTCCTGGAAAACGAATGAAGAAGGAGACAAAGGGATTTCTGCAAATACATTTAAATGGCATCACGTTTCACATACATGATTCCAGAGGTCATCCTATACCCCTCCTGACCTGGCCATACATCCTGATTGGCTCACTTCTCATCCCTTCCTCTGGCCTCCTATTACCCAGCATCCTTCTCTTCTCCTTAGCTGGACACCCCTCCCCCTTGCTTTGCCATGCGTTCTGAAATCCTTTGTCTGTGAACTAATAAAATCAGACCGGCCTATTTACATTACAGTAACTAATATCTCTAAAGTAACTATTTTATATCACATTCGTCATGTAGGTTCCTGAATGTAATTATGATGCCGGCGGTGGAGGGGGAGGCGGAGATAGTGGCGGCTATGGACGCGGAGGCCTTTGATAGGGTGGAGTGGGGGTACCAGTGGGAGGTGTTGAGGAGGTTTGGATTCTGGGAAGGGTTCGTCAGCTGGGTGAGGTTGCTGTACGAGGCCCCGGTGGCGAGTGTGGCCACGAACAGGACGAGGTTGGAATGTTTCCGGCTATACCGAGGGACCAGGCAGGGGTGTCCTCTATTCCCCCCTGCTCTTTGTGCTGGCGATTGAGCCCCCGGCCTTGGCTTTGAGGGAGTCTAGGGACTTGTTGAAAAAGCACTTGTCTTTGCAGGGGCAGGCCAGTCGATTTCGGCGGGAGAACAGCTGGTGAGTCAGTTTCAGCGGGAGCATTGTGGAAGTGGCTGCTGGGAGGTAAGTCAACCTTTAAAAGCACTTGTCTTTGCAGGGGCAGGCCAGTCGATTTCGGCGTGAGAACAGCTGGTGAGTCAGTTTCAGCGGGAGCATTGCGGAAGTGGTTGCTTGGAGGTAAGTCTGTCCTTTAAAAGCACTTGTCTTTGCAGGGGCAGGCCAGTCGATTTCGGCGTGAGAACAGCTGGTGAGTCAGTTTCAGCGGGAGCATTGCGGAAGTGGTTGCTGGGAGGTAAGTCTGTCCTTTAAAAGCACTTGTCTTTGCAGGGGCAGGCCAGTCGATTTCGGCGGGAGAACAGCTGGTGAGTCAGTTTCAGCGGGAGCATTGCGGAAGTGGCTGCTGGGAGGTAAGTCAACCTTTAAAAGCACTTGTCTTTGCAGGGGCAGGCCAGTCGATTTCGGCGTGAGAACAGCTGGTGAGTCAGTTTCAGCGGGAGCATTGCGGAAGTGGTTGCTGGGAGGTAAGTCTGTCCTTTAAAAGCACTTGTCTTTGCAGGGGCAGGCCAGTCGATTTTGGCGGGAGTGGAGCTGGCTGGTTAGTCAATTTCAGCAGGAGCTGAGAATTTTTCTTTTTTTTTTAAATTCGTTTTTTAGGCGGGAACAGGAAGTCGACCCGCGGACGTCTGTGAAGACCCTCACCAATAAATTCTGGTGGAGAGGAAACACGAGACACTACACGTGCAGTGTCTCCCACCCGCCCTCCTCTTCTAACCTAATAATAAAACCCATTGGTCTGAGGGAAATACCATATTTTATTATATTATTATTTTTTTTTATAAAAATTTAATTTAGTTGTTAGCCAGATCTTGGTAGAAAGTTAGAGGAATGGCAGGGAAGGGAGTGCAATGTTCCTCCTGCAGGATGTTTGAGGTGAGGGATGCAGTTAGTGTCCCTGCTGATTTTACCTGCAGGAAGTGCTGCCATCTCCAGCTCCTCCAAGACCGAGTTAGGGAACTGGAGCTGGAGTTGGAAGAACTTTGGATCATTCGGGAGGCAGAAGGGGTCATAGATAGCAGCTTCAGGGAATTAGTTACACCAAAGATTGGAGATAGGTGGGTAACTGTAAGAGGGACTGGGAAAAAGCAGTCAGTGCAGGGATCCCCTGCGGTCGTTCCCCTGAGAAATAAGTATACCGCTTTGGATACTTGTGGGGGGGGGGACTTACCAGGGATAAGCCATGGGGTACGGGCCTCTGGCACGGAGTCTGTCCCTGTTGCTCAGAAGGGAAGGGGGGAGAGGAGCAGAGCATTAGTAATTGGGGACTCTATAGTCAGGGGCACAGGTAGGAGATTTTGTGGGAGTGTGAGAGACTCACGTTTGGTATGTTGCCTCCCAGGTGCAAGGGTACGTGATGTCTCGGATCGTGTTTTCCGGGTCCTTAGGGGGAGGGGGAGCAGCCCCAAGTCATGGTCCACATTGGCACTAACGACATAGGTAGGAAAGGGGACAAGGATGTCAGGCAGGCGTTCAGGGAGCTAGGATGGAAGCTCAGAACTAGAACAAACAGAGTTGTTATCTCTGGGTTGTTGCCCGTGCCACGTGATAGCGAGATGAGGAATAGGGAGAGAGAGCATTTAAACACGTGGCTACAGGGATGGTGCAGGCGGGAGGGATTCAGATTTCTGGATAACTGGGGCTCTTTCTGGGGAAGCTGGGACCTCTACAGACAGGATGGTCTACATCTGAACCTGAGGGGCACAACTAACCTGGGGGGGGGAGATTTGTTAGTGCTCTTTGGGGGGGGGGGGGGGGGGGTTAAACTAATGCAGCAGGGGCATGGGAACCTGGATTGTAGTTTTAGGGTAAGGGAGAATGATAGTATAGAGGTCAGGAGCACAGATTTGACGTCGCAGGAGGGGGCCAGTGTTCAGGTAGGTGGTTTGAAGTGTGTCTACTTCAATGCCAGGAGTATACGAAACAAGGTAGGGGAACTGGCAGCATGGGTTGGTACCTGGGACTTCGATGTTGTGGCCATTTCGGAGACATGGATAGAGCAGGGACAGGAATGGATGTTGCAGGTTCCGGGGTTTAGGTGTTTTAGTAAGCTCAGAGAAGGAGGCAAAAGAGGGGGAGGTGTGGCGCTGCTAGTCAAGAGCAGTATTACGGTGGCGGAGAGGATGCTAGATGGGGACTCTTCTTCCGAGGTAGTATGGGCTGAAGTTAGAAACAGGAAAGGAGAGGTCACCCTGTTGGGAGTTTTTTATAGGCCTCCTAATAGTTCTAGGGATGTAGAGGAAAGGATGGCGAAGATGATTCTGGATATGAGCGAAAGTAACAGGGTAGTTATTATGGGAGACTTTAACTTTCCAAATATTGACTGGAAAAGATATAGTTCGAGTACAATAGATGGGTCGTTTTTTTGTACAGTGTATGCAGGAGGGTTTCCTGAAACAATATGTTGACAGGCCAACAAGAGGCGAGGCCAGGTTGGATTTGGTTTTGGGTAATGAACCAGGCCAGGTGTTGGATTTGGAGGTAGGAGAGCACTTTGGGGACAGTGACCACAATTCGGTGACGTTTACGTTAATGATGGAAAGGGATAAGTATACACCGCAGGGCAAGAGTTATAGCTGGGGGAAGGGCAATTATGATGCCATTAGACGTGACTTGGGGGGGGGGGGTGGGGATAAGGTGGAGAAGTAGGCTGCAAGTGTTGGGCACACTGGATAAGTGGGGCTTGTTCAAGGATCAGCTACTGCGTGTTCTTGATAAGTATGTACCGGTCAGACAGGGAGGAAGGTGTCGAGCGAGGGAACCGTGGTTTACCAAGGAAGTGGAATCTCTTGTTAAGAGGAAGAAGGAGGCCTATGTGAAGATGAAGTGTGAAGTTTTGGTTGGGGCGATGGATAGTTACAAGGTAGCGAGGAAGGATCTAAAGAGAGAGCTAAGATGAGCAAGGAGGGGACATGAGAAGTATTAGGCAGGAAGGATCAAGGAAAACCCAAAAGCTTTCTATAGGTATGTCAGGAATAAGCGAATGACTAGGGAAAGAGTAGGGCCAGTCAAGGACAGGGATGGGAAATTGTGTGTGGAGTCTGAAGAGATAGGCGAGATACTAAACGAATATTTTTCGTCAGTATTCACTCAGGAAAAAGATAATGTTGTGGAGGAGAATGCTGAGCCCCAGGCTAATAGAATAGATGGCATTGAGGTACGTAGGGAAGAGGTGTTGGCAATTCTGGACAGGCTGAAAATAGATAAGTCCCCGGGACCTGATGGGATTTATCCTAGGATTTTCTGGGAGGCCAGGGAAGAGATTGCTGGACCTTTGGCTTTGATTTTTATGTCATCATTGGCTACAGGAATAGTGCCAGAGGACTGGAGGACAGCAAATGTGGTCCCTTTGTTCCAAAAGGGGAGCAGAGACAACCCCGGCAACTATAGACCGGTGAGCCTCACGTCTGTAGTGGGTAAAGTCTTGGAGGGGATTATAAGAGACAAGATTTATAATAATCTAGATCGGAATAATATGATCAGGGATAGTCAGCATGGCTTTGTGAAGGGTAGGTCATGCCTCACAAACCTTATTGAGTTCTTTGAGAAGGTGACTGAACAGGTAGACGAGGGTAGAGCAGTTGAGGTGGTGTATATGGATTTCAGCAAAGCGTTTGATAAGGTTCCCCACGGTAGGCTATTGCAAAAAATACGGAGGCTGGGGATTGAGGGTGATTTAGAGATGTGGATCAGAAATTGGCTAGCTGAAAGAAGACAGAGGGTGGTGGTTGATGGGAAATGTTCAGAATGGAGTACAGTCACAAGTGGAGTACCACAAGGATCTGTTCTGGGGCCGTTGCTGTTTGTCGTTTTTATCAATGACCTAGAGGAAGGCGCAGAAGGGTGGGTGAGTAAATTTGCAGACGATACTAAAGTCGGTGGTGTTGTCGATAGTGTGGAAGGATGTAGCAGGTTACAGAGGGATATAGATAAGCTGCAGAGCTGGGCTGAGAGGTGGCAAATGGAGTTTAATGTAGAGAAGTGTGAGGTGATTCACTTTGGAAGGAATAACAGGAATGCGGAATATTTGGCTAATGGTAAAGTTCTTGAGAGTGTGGATGAGCAGAGGGATCTAGGTGTCCATGTACATAGATCCCTGAAAGTTGCCACCCAGGTTGATAGGGTTGTGAAGAAGGCCTATGGAGTGTTGGCCTTTATTGGTAGAGGGATTGAGTTCCGGAGTCGGGACGTCATGTTGCAGCTGTACAGAACTCTGGTACGGCCGCATTTGGGGTATTGCGTACAGTTCTGGTCACCGCATTATAGGAAGGACGTGGAGGCTTTGGAGCGGGTGCAGAGGAGTTTTACCAGGATGTTGCCTGGTATGGAGGGAAAATCTTATGAGGAAAGGCTGATGGACTTGAGGTTGTTTTCGTTGGAGAGAAGAAGGTTAAGAGGAGACTTAATAGAGGCATACAAAATGATCAGGGGGTTGGATAGGGTGGACAGTGAGAGCCTTCACCCGCGGATGGATATGGCTGGCACGAGGGTACATAACTTTAAACTGATATAGATATATTAAAGATATAAAACTTTAATAGATATAGGACAGAGGTCAGAGGTAGGTTCTTTACGCAAAGAGTAGTGAGGCCGTGGAATGCCCTACCTGCTACAGTAGTGAACTCGCCAACATTGAGGGCATTTAAACGTTTATTGGATAAACATATGGATGATAATGGCATAGTGTAGGTTAGATGGCTTTTGTTTCGGTGCAACATCGTGGGCCGAAGGGCCTGTACTGCGCTGTATTGTTCTATGTTCTATGTTCTATGTAGGGGGTTGGTGTGTGTCTGTGGGGGCGGGGAGAGAACACTAGGTATCGTTGTGTGCGGACGATCTGCTATTGTATGTGGTGGACCCGGTGGGGGGAATGCCGGAGGTGATGCGGATCCTTAGGGAGTTTGGGTATTTCTCCAGGTATAAGCTCAACATGGGGAAGAGCGAGCTGTTCATGGTGCACCCGGGAGACCAGGAAAGGGGGATCGGTGAACTTCCGCTAAAAAGGGCAGTAAGAAGTTTTAGATACCTGGAGGTTCAGGTGGCTCGGAGCTGGGGGGGCCCTGCAAAAGCTCCACGTAACAAGGCTGGTGGAGCAAATGGAGGAGGAGTTCAAAAGGTGGGATATGCTGCCACTCTCCCTTGCTGGTAGGGTGCAGTCGGTTAAAATGACGGTGCTCCCGAGCTTTTTGTTTTAGTGCCTCCCCATCCTGATCCCCAAGGCCTTCTTTAAGCGGGTTAACAGGAGTATTATGGGGTTCGTGTGGACGAAGACCCCGAGGATGGGAAGGGTGTTCTTAGAGCAGAGCAGGGACGGGGTGGTTAGCGTTGCCAAACCTATGTGGGTACTATTGGGCTGCCAACATGGCAATGATACATAAGTGGGTAATGGAGGGGGAGGCATGGAAGAGGCTGGAGATGGCGTCCTGTGTGGGCACGAGCATGGGGGCGCTGGTGACAGCACCGCTGCCGCTTCCTCCGACGAGGTACACCACGAGGCCGGTGGTAGCGGCGACCCTCAAAATCTGGGGGCAATAGAGATGCCACAGGGGGCAGGTGGGGGCTTCGGTGTGGTCCCCGATACGGGAGAACCATTGGTTTGTCCCGGGGAAAATGGATGGGGGGTTCCTGAGTCGGCACAGGGCAGATATTAGGAGGATGGGGGACCTGTTCATAGACGGGAAGTTTGCGAGCCTTGGGGGGCTGGAGGAGAAATTCGGGCTCCCCCCGTAAATGCTCTAAGATATATGAAGGTAAGGGCGTTCGTTACGCGACAGGTGGTGGAGTTTCCGCTGCTGCCGGCGCGCAGGGTCCAGGACAGGGTGCTTTCGGGGGTGTGGGTTGGAGAGGGTAGGATCTCGGAAACTTATCAGGTGATGCAGGAGGAGGAAGAGGCCTCGGCGGAGGAGTTAAAAGGTAAGTAGGAGGAGGAGCTGGGGGAGGAGATCGACGAGGGTATGTGGGTGGATGCCCTGGGAAGGGTAAACTCTTCCTCCTCTTGCACGAGGCTCAGCCTGATACAATCTAAGGTGCTGCACAGGGCGCACATGACCGGGGCAAGGCGAAGCCGTTTTTTTGGGAGTGAGGACAGATCTGCGAGGTGTTCGGGGAGCCCCGCAAACCACACCCACATGTTCTGGGCATGTCCAGCGTTGGTGGAGTTCTCGAGGGGTGTAGCGAGGACGGTGTCATGGGTAGTTGATTCCAGGGTTCGGCCGAGCTGGTGGCTCGCAATATTTGGGGTGTCGAATGAGCCGGGAGTGCAGGAGGCGAATGAGGCCAGTATTCTGGCCTTTGCGTCCCTGGTAGCCCGGCGAAGGATTCTGCTTCAGTGGAAGGATGCGAGGCCCACAACGAAGAATCCTGGATTAACGACATATGGCAGGGTTTATTAAATAGGAGAAGGTGAAATTTGCCTTAAGGGGATCTGTGCAAGGGTTCTTCAGGCGGTGGCAGCCGTTCCTAGACTTCCTGGCGGAGGGTTAGGAGATGATCAGTAGCAGCAACCTGGTTTGGGGGGGGGGGGGGAGGGGCTGGGAGAGAGTTTGTGTCTTGTAGGGGATGCACTATTGTTTACTTGTTTATTTATGCACTTTTGTTCTTGTTGTTTTATTATTCGTGTAAAGGGGGGGGGGGGTTCTATTTTTCTGTTGTGATAATCTGTGAAAAATTGAATAAAAATTATATATTTTTAAAAACCAATTAATACTTCTGACATTGAAATCACGCTAGATAATTATCCGATTGTTATTATTTTTACACACCTCTGCAAATTGTGCACACATTTTCTCTTCAATTTCCCACTGACAATCTGGGGGTCTATAATAAAACACCTAGCAATGTGGCTGCCCCTTTTTTTAAATTCCTTAGCTCTACCCACAAAGCTTCATTTGATGCCCCCTCCAGGATATCATCTCTTCTCACTGCAGTAACTTGTCTCCTTAACTCAAAGTAAAATGCTTCCTCCACAGAGGCAATCCTAAACCGAAAATCCTTCACTTCAGACAATTCATCTCGACTTCAAAATTACCAGGCCTGCACTGAACAATAGAGATTGAAGTGATTCAATTTTTAAGGTTTTTTGTAATCTTCATTTGCAGCTTATGCCAGTGACCATCATTTCAGAGCAAGTGTCTAAATTAACCAAACCTTTTCTTTTTGAAGTAAAAAGACTTTGGGGAGGGTGCAGAGGAGGTTTACCAGAATGTTGCCTGGTCTGGAGGGCGTTAGCTATGCGGAGAGGCTGAATAGGTTCGGACTGTTTTCATTAGAACAACGGAGTTGAGGGGTGACCTGATAGAGATCGACGATACTATGAGAGGCATGGATAAAGTGAATGGGCAGGCACTCTTTCCCAAGGTGAAGGGGTCAGTCACCAGTGGGCATAGGTTTAAAGTCCGTGGGGAAAAGTTTTTACACACAGGGTGGCGAGTGCCTCGAATGCGTTGTCAGGAGAGGTTGTGGAAGCAGATACATTAACGTCATTCAAAAGGCATCTTGACAAATACATGGATAGGATGGGTATAGAGAAGAGAGTGCTGAGGGTTTTGCCCAAGGTTGGGATCATGACCGGTACAGGCTTGGAGGGACGAAGGGCCTGTTCCTGCGCTGTATTCTTCTTTGTTCTGGCTCTTCCCAGTCTCGGATATTCTGCCTTCTTATTCACTTCTCCATCATTTTCTTAACCCAAAACAGTCAAGAGACACATTGGCAGTCTCAGAGTTTCCTGTCTATGCTCTGAACGATGGAATCTTCTTTAACAATTGCATTGCTTTTCTTTTGCAGTTCTTTGCCCACTGTGGCTCCTCGCAGGTTGTCGTCTCGCCTCGTAATTTCTAATGCTGAGTACCTGTTTGAGAATGACACACATCCCATAGTGTCCTACATATTCCACCTCTTACTACTCTTCCAGATGGCCACCCATGTACTCTCTGAACTCTCATTTTCTGTGAGGTAACCACACCGTGGAATGTACACGCCAGGAAACTCTGACCTTCCCTGAAGCTGCAGTAACTCGTGCTGCCCCTCAAATTCAGAAATCCTGAGCTCGAGCTGATGCATCTGGAGACATTTCCAAAACATGTCCCCAAAACCCTTGAAACATCGTGAAGTTGCCATCTAGAACATAGAACATACAGTGCAGAAGGAGACCATTCGGCCCATCGAGTCTGCACCGACCAACTTAAGCCCTCACTTCCACCCTATCCCCGTAACCCAATAACCCCTCCTAACCTTTTTGGTTACGAAGGGCAATTTATCATGGCCATCCCACCTAACCTGCACATCCGGAGGAAACCCACGCAGACACTGGGAGAACGTGCAGACTCCGCACAGACAGTGACCCAATGGGGAATGAAACCTGGGACCCTGGCGCTGTGAAGCCACAGTGCTATCCACTTGTGCTGACCCAGTGCAGAGATTGCACTTAGCTGTCCATCAAGATCTAAAAAAAATCCTTTTCTGTCTTTTAGAATCTAGCTGTAATCTTGCATTTAAAAATGTAATTAACATCTCGAGGCCTGCTCTTTTTTTAATCCTTTCTTGGAATGTGAGTGCTCTTGGCAAGGTCAGCATTTGTTGAGAAGGTGTTGAGTAGCCTTCTTGAGCCACTGCATCCACCTGGTGCTGATATACCTGCTGAAAAGAAGGGAGTTAGACCAAAAGACAGTAGCAAAATTAGGCTATTCGGCCTATTGAATGGCTGATATGTTTCTTATTCCCATTCTCCTGTCTTCTCCCAATAACCCTGATCCCCTTAATAATCAAGAACTTATCTATCTCGGTCTTAAAGACACTCAGTGATTTGGCCTCCACAGCCTTCTGTGGCAAAGAGTTCCACAGATGTACCAACCTCTGGCTGAAGAAACTCTTCCTCATTGCAGCGTTAAAGGATCGGCCCTCCAGTCTGAGGCTGCCCTCAGGTTCTAGTTTTTCCTCCATGGAAGCATCCTTCCAAATCCACTCTATCTAGGCCTATTTCAGGATGTTGACCCAACGGCAGCGAAGGAATGGGTTTGGAAGGTGCTGTTAAAGGAGCCTTGGTGAGTTGCTGTAATGCATTTTTGTAGATGGTACACACTGCTGCCACTGTGCATGAATAATGGAGGATGTAAATGTTTAAGGTTGTGGGTGTTGATCAAGCAGATTGCTCTGTCCAGGATGGTGTTGAGTTTCATTAGTGTTGTTTAATTGTCTTGTCCCATCTATCATGTGTTACTTATGCTGTGCGGTAAACTGATGCCGCCTAGTTTGAGCCAGATTAAATCTGATAACTAAATTAAAGAATTGGGCACTTTAAAAATTAAACTGCAGTCCAAACCTCAGGCAGGCTGATGGGAATTCCGAGGCCAAAATGTCAAGGACAGACAAACTGCCAGAACATGTCATTGACGGGCATGTCCAGACATCAGGAGATCATCGATCCTATTGATGTGCACAGATTTGTTCTGGGTTGCCCAGATCGAGCCAGACTCTCGGGTGCCCAGAGTTCCCGCCATTACCTTATATTGCAACAAGGTACATGCAAACCACAACACAAAAGATGGAGACTTGGGGGTGGGCCCCAGAGTCCTGTCAAACAGTCATCACCTAATTCATTGGGTGCTGGGACCACCTCCCAAGCCCTCAATGGCAGAAAGCCAGAGAAACCTCTGAAAAGGCGCAAAGGGAGGAGGATAAAGGTAAATGCCCAAGACATACCAGCAGCGAAGACTCGACGTGGGAGGTGACCTTGACCATCTGTGAGACTGACCAGGGAAGGAAGGAAGGAAGCTGCCAGTGAGACCCACCTTCGTGATGACAAAGCAGAGAGACTCAGAATCGGACCCACGGTTCAACCTAAATCATCTCTACGGGTAGCATACACGAATCTTGGGTCTCTCTCTAGTATTTTGCTTTGGGTTTATTAAGGATTAATTTTATTGTTGTGTAATAAAATTGGTTTTGATTTTATACTCGTGTTGTCCTTTGGTCTCCTCGTTAATACTTTTGAAAAATACGGGTTAAAGTTTCTGACATTTTACAGTTACAACAGCTTAGCATACAAATAGTCCTATGTTGTAACTTTATCAGGTTGACACCTCATTTCTCGAGTACGCCAAGTGTTCCTCCTGTATTAAAACTCATTAAAACCAATTCATTTCCTGTTACTGTTAGATTTACCCTGATTGTTATGTTAATATCCAGTTAAGCTATAAATTCCTAATTTAAACAACTGCCCTCACTTAAAGGAGAGAACAAAAACACCTTAATACTCACCAATCAACAACTACCTGCTGTCCTGTGACATGCTCATTTGGTAGTACACTCAACAAGACAGATCCATGCTGTTCGCCTGCACACTCACTTGGAGATAGAAACAGGAGACACAGCCAGAAACAGGAGACATAGCCAGAGAGTAAAGGGGGCAACTTCAAAGCTAATCTTTGGAAAGATACGAGATTGTATCTTACTTAAAACCCACTGATTTAAACAGATTTAAAATCGAGCCCATGAATATTTCAGCAAGCAATTGGTCAATCTATGGAACAGCTCCCTTGGGAGATGGTGGTCGGTGTTAGTATTGATTTATTCAAATGTACGTTAGATTTGTTTTAGAAAATAACATTTTGGAATGCAGGATATGAAGAACTTGGGTTATGACATGTTTCATGTTTGCAGCGTTGGGAGGAACAGGTGATTTTTAAAAAATGGTTCTAAAGACTACACAGTTCAGGTTTCCCTTTCCGCACATTTGGGTCTGTTGTGGATGAACTGATTACTATGATTTGTTAATAATGCCAAATTATTACAGTATGCGACTGCCAGAATATTAGAAGAGGATCTAGATAGACTTTACAGTCCTCTACATCTATTAATTAATTTGTTATTGTTGTCAGTATTGTGATATTTAAATAATTGAAACCCATTGTCCCACCCACATACCCGATGCTCTTGTCCACTGAAAATCCTCTCGTATGTTAACAATGAGCTGACTCCATCCACCCCTTCTTCAATTGCCTGTTCCAGTCGGTCCCGGTAGAATTTCGTCAGCTGGAACAGCCAATAATCCTCACACTTTGCCAGGAACTCAGTGATTGTACAGTTCAGATCTGTGAACAATTGGATATGAAAAACATTATCGACTTTCTCCCTAAAAAGCCAAATTTATGCTGAACAACTGAATCCCCTTCCACAAACATCATCAAGAACCATCTTTAAACTCACCAGTGTTCTTGAATTACCTAGATCTAGATCTATCTATTATGTGTTGCAACTCCCGAAGCAAACTGGTCTCTTTTCAACAAAAGACTTAGGAGCAGGAGTCAGGCATTTGGCTCTTCGAGACTACTCCACCAGTCAACTAGATCGTGGCTCATGTCGTCGTGGTCTCTGTTCAACTTTTCTGTCTGCCACCCATAACACTTGTCTCTCTTGTCTCACAAAAATCTGTTTAACTCTACATTGAATAAATTTAAAGACACAGCCTACACTATTTTCTGAAAAATCGAATTCCACATATTAACGGCTCTTATGAAAACATTCACCTCATTTGTCTTTTTTATTAAGTATTTTTATTCAATGCATTTTACATATTAGACCAAACATCCACACGAACAAAAACCACCAGCCCCCAACCTCCCTCGATACCAACACCCCACCACATCCCGCCTTCATAATTTCTCCCCCTCCAATACCTCCACCACCTCACTGACCCCTCAATCCACCTTGAAGAAATCAATGAACGATTTCCACCTCTGGGTAAACCCCACCTCCGAGCCCTGCAAAGCGAACCTGACATTCTCCAGACGCAGGAATTCTGCAAGGTCATTCACCCATATCCCCGCCTTCGGCACCTCCAAGCCCCCCCCCACCCAGCACAACAAGATCTCTCTCTGAGATATCAGGGAGGTAAAGGCCAAAACGTCGGCCTCTCTCTCCACCTGGACTGCCAGATCTTCTGAAGCACCGAGTATTGCCATCTCCGGACTCAGGGCCACCCCCACACCCACAATCTCAGACATCACATCCAAGAACCCTCACCAGAACCCCCTCAACCTCGGACATGCCCAGGACATGTGGACGTGATTCACAGCACCTCCCCCTGTGCAAAGCGCCCACACCTATCCTCCACCCCAGCAAAGAAGTGGTTCATCATCATAACCGTCATGTTATGTCCTATGCACCACATTAAACTGGTTGAGGCTTAATCTCGCACACGACGAGGACACATTCACCCTCCGCAGGGCCTCTTTCCACATCCCGGCCCGGACCTCCCACCCAACCCCTCTTCCCATTGACACTGAATCTCCTACATCGGAGCAGCCTCCTTCTCCATCAATTCACTGTAGATCTCCTCCCCAATGTCATCCTCCGACAACAGCTCGTCCTGCAACACCGGAGGCGGAAGCCCCGGGAAGGACGGCACCTCTCTCCTCAGAAAATCACTCACCTACAGGTACCATCCTCTTTGGGCAACTCATACATTTCCTCCAACTCTTACAGACCTGCAAACTTGCAAGTCCCTAAAGTACTCTGTCCCTACCTGCTGCCACTCCCAGAACCTCACATTCAGCCCATTGACACAAACATCTGATAATCACATATCGGCGCCCACAACATGCCTTCTAACCTGAAATGTTGTCCGCATTGGCTCACCACTTGCAAGGCCGAAATGACACTTAGCTCACAGCCAACCATACCAGTTGGAATGGAAGGTGTGCCAAGTGCCCTCAGATATCTCCCCCTCCACGATGCCACCTCCATCTGCCCCCATACCGACCCCTCCTCCACCGCCCATTTCCTCACCATTGCCATGATTGCCACCCAATAATTCATCAAACTTGGCAGAACCAGCCCACCCCCATCCGAAAACACCTTCATCACCCGCAGGGTCTACCCCGCCCATACAAATCCCAAAATTATTCCATTCATCTTCCTAAAAAAGGACTTGGGAACAAACATAGTGAGGGGATAGTGAGGTTCTGAAATACGAACAAGAACCTGGTTGCCAGAGTCATTGGGAAGCACCGTCATGTTAACCGTTTGCACGTACCCAGCTAGTGAGAGCAACAACACATCCCACCTCTTGAAATCCACCTTCATTCTCTCCACCAGCCGCGCCAAGTTCATCCAACTCCACTGGATTCCTAGATAGCGACAACTCGCCCCCATCACCCGGAATGGCAACTCCCCGAACCTCCTCTCCTGCCCTCTAGCGTTAATCGGAAACACGTTGCTCTTCCCTATATCCAATTTATATCCTGACAACCGGCCAAATTCCATCAAGATCTCCATGATCCTTTCGAAGCTGCCCAGTGAGACTCTCAGACCTTCCCCACACCCCCTCAATAACTCTCCAAACTCTTGACGCCCTCCCTGCCATTGCCAGCAGCTCTATCACCAAAGCAAAAAGCAAACCGGTTCATCTTCAGATCCAGAACGGTGATAAAATCGCCCTCCCGCCCCCCCATTATCAGCCGTGGGTGTCCAGGTCAGAGATCTTCCCTAACACCCACTTTAAAGTCCACGTCGTTCCAATTTGGGGCATAAACATTCACCAGGATTACTGGGGCTTTTCACAGTAACTTCATTGCAGTGTTAATGTAAGCCTACTTGTGACAATAAAGATTATTAAAGAACAGTGAAGATTTATCATGATACAAAATTTCTGCACGGTAGCGCAGTAGTTAGCACTCTTGCTTCACAGTGCCAGGGACCCGGGTTCGATTTCCGGCGTGGGTCACTGTCTGTGAGGAGTCTGCACATTCTCCCTGTGTACGAGTGGGTTTCCTCCGGGCGCTCCGGTTTCCTCCCACAGTCCAAAGATGTGCAGGTTACAGAAAGGCAGAGGAGAATGGAAGCTCTATAAACAGGCTGCATATTACATCAGAACAGCAATCATAGGGAAATGAATCCTAGGAGTGCGCAATGGGTGGCATGGTAACACAGTAGTTAGCACTGCTGCGTCACAGCACCAGGGTCCCAGGTTCGATTCCTGCTTGGATAACTGGGATTGGCCATGATAAATTGCCCTTAGTCTCCAAAAAGATTAGGTGGGGTTACTGGGTTACAGAGATTGGGTGGAGGCGTGGGCTTAAGTGACCTCTTTCCAAGGCTGGTGCAGACTCGATGGGCCAAATGGCCTCCTTCTGCACTGTAAATTCTATAATTCTATGATTCTTTTTTTTTAAATTTAGAGTACCCAATTATTTTTTTTTCCAATTAAGGGGCAATTTAGCGTGGCTAATTCGTCTAATCAGCACATCTTTGGGTTGTGGGGGTGAAACCCACGCAGATACGGGGAGAATGTGCAAACTCCACACCGACAGTGACCCAGACCCGGGATTCGAACCCCGGTCCTCAGTGCCGCAGTCCCAGTGCTAACCACTGCGCCACCATGCGGCTGATTCCATGATTCTTGAGCGACTAGTTAGTTGTATCAAATTGCTACAAAGTCTGGGCAGCTTGCAATGTAATTTCAGAGTCAAATATTCAACTACATTGATGCGGGTTTTACCAGTCCTAAAGGAAGGCAGATTTTCTTCTCTCAAAGACATTATCGAACCAGATGAGTTTTACGACAATCGCTAATAATTTCAGGGTCACAATTACTGAGACTAGCTTTTAATTCCAGATTATTAATTGAATTTTAATTCCACCAGCTGCCAGGGCCATAACATTCAGCCCTATATTTCCACTACCCCTGTCTACTCGCTACTAGCATAGATATCATCCAGCTGTCTAACTAAAATGATAAAATATAGGTGTAGAGAAAAATGCTCGAACATACAAGTAGGGCCATTATCAACAATTTTCTATATCAAAATGTATTACTATCTTATGCTTCGGTTGTGAGTTTGTCACACTGGTTGAATCAGTATATATTTAAAATAATGAATTAACTTAATTTTACCAACCTGTATTTCTATCACAGGTTTCAGCATTCACAAGTGATATACCACCAGAAGAAAGATTTGCTTTCCTTGTGCCCATTTCTGTGGTCTGATCACGTTCCCCAGGAGCTTGAATCTGACTGTGCTCACTGGGAGCAGTTCCTGTGGCCTGATCACCTTCCCCAGGAGTTTGAATCTGACGGTGTTCACTGGTCCCAGTTCCTGTAGTCAAACTTCTTTCATTTGCGCCAGGAACCGATACTTGTGCATTGATAGTTTCTGATTCCCCAATTCCAACAATATGGTCCCCCGTCCTGCCTCCTTCCAAAAGGTGGAGGCAGGATGGGGGATGCTGACTGTTAGGGATATGTACACTAATTGTAGGGTAAAAACGTGGACGAGCTGACAGAAAGATTCCAACTAACAGGCGGCAATGAATTTAAGTACCTGCAGCTTAAAAACCTTTTGCGAGAAGAAACAAGGACGTACCCATCACTGGCACGACAGCCACTACTAGAGGAACTTCTGCACGCAGACATTTTCGGCAAAGGGAACTGTATGGACAACTGATACGGGGTGGGTGGGGGGGGGGCAACACCCAACTGGACGAGACAAGGGAGAAATGGAGAAGGATTTGTGGTTCGAGATAGGGTGGGGATTCTGGAGCAAAGCACTGCACAGGATCAACTCCACCTCCGCATCTGCAAGGCTTAGCCTAACGCAATTTAACGTGATATATAGAGCTCTCTTTACCAGGACCGAGTGATGAAATTCTTCCCGGAGTTGGAGGAAGGGTGTGAACGGTACCAAGGAGGCTCGGCCAACCACGCCCACATGTTCTGGCCTTGCCCCAGACTTGCGGGGTACTGGACAGCCTTCTTCGAGGCAATGTCCAAAGTGGTGGGGGTGAGAGTGGAGCCATGCCCAAGAGTGGCAGTCTTCAGGATATCAGAACAACCGGATCTCTTCATGGGGAGGAGGGTGGACGCCCTTTCCTTTGCCTCCCTGATCACCTGGTGAAGAATCCTGCTTGACTGCCGGTCAGCAGCACCGCCTAATGCTGCAGACTGGTTTTCCAACCTTGCAGAATTTCTCCAAATGGAGAAAATCAAATTCGCCATCCGAAGGTCGGAAGGAGGCTTCCACAGAACACGAGGGCCATTCACCCGACTGTTCCTGGGCCTGTTTGTGGCCAACAACTAAGTAGCCAAGGACAAAGGGAGAGTTGTCACGACTTCTTTGAGAAGGTGACTGAACAGGTAGACAAGGGTAGAGCAGTTGATGTGGTGTATATGGATTTCAGCAAAGCGTTTGATAAGGTTCCCCACAGTAGGCTATTGCAGAAAATACGGAGGCTGGGGATTGAGGGTGATTTAGAGATGTGGATCAGAAATTGGCTAGCTGAAAGAAGACAGAGGGTGGTGGTTGATGGGAAATGTTCAGAATGGAGTTCTGTCACAAGTGGAGTACCACAAGGATCTGTTCTGGGGCCTTTGCTGTTTGTCATTTTTATCAATGACCTAGAGGAAGGCGCAGAAGGGTGGGTGAGTAAATTTGCAGACGATACTAAAGTCGGTGGTGTTGTCGATAGTGTGGAAGGAAGTAGCAGGTTACAGAGGGATATAGATAAGCTGCAGTGCTGGGCTGAGAGGTGGCAAGTTGAGTTTAATGTAGAGAAGTGTGAGGTGATTCACTTTGGAAGGAAAAACAGGAATGTGGAATATTTGGCTAATGGAAAAGTTCTTGAAAGTGTGGATGAGCAGAGGGATCTAGGTGTCCATGTACATAGATCCCTGAAAGTTGCCACCCAGGTTGATAGGGTGGTGAAGAAGGCCTATGGAGTGTTGGCATTTATTGGTAGAGGGATTGAATTCCGGAGTCAGGAGGTCATGTTGCAGCTGTACAGAACTCTGGTACGGCCGCATTTGGAGTATTGCGTACAGTTCTGGTCACCGCGTTATAGGAAGGACGTGGAGGCTTTGGAACGGGTGCAGAGGAGATTTACCAGGATGTTGCCTGGTATGGAGGGAAAATCTTATGAGGAAAGGCTGATGGACTTGAGGTTGTTTTCGTTAGAGAGAAGATGGTTAAGAGGAGACTTAATAGAGGCATACAAAATGATCAGAGGGTTAGATAGGGTGGACAGTGAGATCCTTCTCCCGCGGATGGAAATGGCTAGCACGAGGGGACATAGCCTTAAACTGAGGGGTAATAGATATAGGACAGAGGTCAGGGGTAGGTTCTTTACGCAAAGAGTAGTGAGGCCGTGGAATGCCCTACCTGCTACAGTAGTGAACTCGCCAACATTGAGGGCATTTAAAAGTTTATTGGATAAACATATGGATGATAATGGTATAGTGTAGGTTAGATGGCTTTTGTTTCGGTGCAACATCGTGGGCCGAAGGGCCTGTACTGCGCTGTATTGTTCTATGTTCTATGTTCTATGACACAGAAGGGAAGAAGTGAGTGCCAGTGCGAATATGTGGCTGTTGCAGATGGGGACTTTGGCTGACCTTTCGGTTTGGCCGAAATGTTGTCACAGTTGATTCCATGACTGGAGTGTTGCCAACACCACTAGACTGGTTGGGTGCTCCTTGGGTGGAGATGGGGCTATTGTGTTTTTTTTGCTTTGTACCTTGCATTAACTGTTACATTGTGTTTGTAATGAAAAGTTGTTGGTAAAAATATTTTTTTTCATTAATACCCAGTCTTGAATTGCTTATTTGAAGCTCGATCTGTTTGATGTATATCCTCTAGCAGGGTGGTAATGACACATAACACGACAGAGAGTATCTGTCCTCAATGTGAAGTCTCCACAAAGGACTGTGCAGTGGTCACTCCTATCAATAATGTAATGGACAAACTCATCTGTGGCAGGCAGGTTATTGAGGATGAGGATTTTCCCTCTTCTTGGTTCCCTCACCAGCTGCCACAGTCCCAGCTATGTATTTGAGGACCTAGTTAGCTTTGTCTGTGATGGTAGTATCAAGCCAGTCTTGCTGATCGACATTGGAGTCCCTCACCCAGAGTACAGCCCTTGCCATCTTCTGTGCTTCTTCCAAGTTCAATATGGAGGAGTGCCAATTCATGAGCTGAGGAGGGAATAGTACATGGTAATCATCAGGAGGTTCCCTTGCCCATGTTTGACTTCATGTGGTCCAGTGTCGATGTTGAAGAGTCCCACGGCAACGCCGTCTCGACTAGCTGCTGGGTCTGTCCTGCCAGTGGTACAAGACATACCCGGTGATGGTGAAGTCTTAGACATTATCTGGAAGGTATTATTCCATGAGTATGACTATGTCATGTTGTTGCTTGATAAATCTGTCAGGCATCTCTCCCAATTTTGGCACAAGCCCCCAGATATTAGCAAGGAGTTCTTTTGTTCCTGCTCTCTATGTCAGTGCCCAGTGGTTTCATTCCTTTCCATTTTTTTTGTAGCGCTTGAATACAACTGAGTGGCTCACTATTGGGTCTGGAGTCTCACGTAGCACAGACCAAGAACAGAAGGTGGGCTTTCCTTCCCGTCTGAGCCATTTTTAGTTTTTAATTTTGGATGTTTCATTGATTTGAATAGGAACCACAGACTCAGGAATTACCTTGGGTCTCTGCATTACTAGTCCAGTTTGTTCATGTATGCTCAACTGATGCCCGTACCTATGTATTAACGTTGTGTACTTATGCATGGGATTCATGTATGGAACGATCTGTCTGGACGAAACGCAGAACAATACATTTCACTGTACCTCAGTGCACGTGACAATAAATCAAATTTAGTTCAATTCAATCATCAATGATATAAATGCTGTGTGCTGTGCAATATTGTTAGGGGCGAGTCATCAGCAATGACCACTGGAATACCAAACAAATATTGGTATAGTGGTTAAGTGACGATTTTGCTCAATTAATATGAGGCCACAAAAACCTGAAGCTATGTCTACGAGGGATGTTCCATTCAGTTTTCACGAAGTAAGAAGAGAACACTTATCCGCTGGGAATATTTTGCCTTCGTGAATTTTAATGGACAACAGTTCATGGTCTGAGCAGTCCTATTTCCACATTGGTGACGCAGGCACAAATGAAGGAGAAAATCGTTCCTTGTTTGTTAAAGGACCGAAACTAATGTACAATTATTGTGTGAGCCGGTTTTGTCACAGGAGTATAGAGTGTTCTATAAAGGGAGAGGAACTAAGGATCTCAGATGCATTCCAATTTGAACGGTAAACTTGAGGGAATTCGCGCATTCTTTTAAAGAAATGGCAACAATTCTAGAAATAAAGAACATTTGTTACCCTATCCTCGCAGCCTTTGGAGTTCCCGGTAAGACACCGTATTCTGTTAACTGGTAGCTGTTGGATAGCTTCGTGTTAATGTAAAAGATGTGGAGAATATCCTCACTGCCGAGTCATTTAGATGTGGAGAATATCCTCACTGCCGAGGCGTTAGGCTAAGCCACCAGGATAAAGTGAGGATATCCACGGTAATTTTATCGGACCTCAAGTCTGGTGAGTCGCTATTCTGGTCGATTGATCGTGAGCAGCGGGCGCTAAACTCTCCTCCCTTTGCTGAGGGAGAGTGAGGCTGATTCCCTGCGCCTCCAACCTACTCCCCACCGCCAACCTGCTCTACATTCCCAGAAAAAGAAGTTATGCTTAATATCCTTAGCAATCAATTCATTAATGCCGTGTTCCCCGGTTATGTCAATAAGTTCCGCCATTTACACCTAACAGAGGATTTTGAAAGACATTTAAATAAATAATTGCCGTCTCTGGATATGCTTCCCTTCCCTCGGCTGGAAAGAACCCTGTGTGGATCCCCTCAGCGCTGCGCTGTTAATGAGCAACTCCTTCAGGTATCAAAAGAATGTGCGGTGTGTTGACATCAATTGAATATGTGCTTTAACTGAGTTTGCCTTAACTGAATGGTTTATTGGAATCCGCATGTTCATCAATTCTCTGAAGATATGTAATGCAAAGAGGTTTCCGAAGACAATTTGCTGGTAGGATAGGGTTTTTTCATATGTTCAATGTTGTATTTATTTTAAACAAATTATCACCAATAATCGGCTATATTTTGAAACATATATCCCTTTGAAATGCTATCTCAAATCTACTGTTTCTCAAACATACACTATGACTTTATTTTTCTGGAGGTCCCGCTTGCTTATCCAATCTCTCTCCTCTTTACAGCGAACCTACTAACCATCGTGATTCTCTCCAGAGGAAACTGTGGTCTCTCCAAATGTATTTCTGTCTACATGGTGGCCATGTCAGCAGCAGATCTATTGGTTATGGTTTTCAATGTAATCATATATCACGTTTTAAGTTATCACTTTCCATATTCATTCCTCTCCTACACTGCAGTCTGTAAGTTCATTCTGTGCATGAATCCTGCTACCCTGGATATATCGGTGTGGTTTACTGTCTTCTTCACAATTGACCGATGTGTAACTATATGTTGCCAGCAGTTTAAAACACGTTATTGCACAGTGAGAACTGCCACTGTGGTTATAATCGCGCTCTCTGTCCTGGCTTGTTTGGAGAATATCCCCTTTTGGCTCGCGTACGAACCTGAACGAATAACTGACAATGTTGCCTGGGGCTGTCGCTCCAGTTTGGCCTTTTACTCGTCACCTGCAGGGGCGGCTTACTCCTGGGTGAAAAGTATTTTAGTTGCATGGCTTCCCTTTATCTTGATATTATTCTTTAATTATTTGACGATCAGGCGGATTTTAGTGGCCATCAGAATCCGCAAGGGGCTCCGGGGTCAAAGCAATAATCAGGAGAGTGAGACAGAGATGAAAAACAGAAGGAAGTCCATAGTTTTACTCTTCAGTGTATCAGGTAGTTTCCTGCTGCTGTGGCTGACAGCGGTGGTTAATTTTTTAACTAGTAAACTGACAACTACCGCGTATTACAGAGGCGATTATGCAGCTCCGAAATATATCGCCACTGAAACCGGATACATGCTCATGTATTTGAGTTCCTGCACAAACACGTGTATTTATGCAACTACACAGACTAGATTCAGAGATGAGATGAAGAAGATAGTGAAATCACCCTACATTTTGATTTTGTCTATTGTTCAAAAATATAAAATAAATTAAACCTTCCTGTCCCAACTAGTTACATTTCAGCCTGTGTTCTGACTCAAAGTGGCTGCTTTTCTGTAATGAGTGAAAATGATTGTTCTTGTGAAAATGAATAATGCAGGACACGTTTATACAGATTGATGTGGAGATGCCGGCGTTGGGCTGGGGTGGGCACAGTAAGAAGCCTGACAACACCAGGTTAAAGTCCAACAGGTTTGTTTCGAATCACGAGCTTTCGGAGCGCAGCTCCTTCCTCAGGTGAATCTATTATATGGATTGTAGTACGTATATCTGTTGCAACAATGTTATTAAAAATCTGGTCAAGGCATATATATATATATATATATATATAAGTTGCAGTAATCCTGGTTTAATATACAGGCAGATTCTGTGTCTGCAACAGTGAAATTAAGATACTCTAAGTGAATCAATCATTCAATCCAACCTCGGAATTGTTTACCTACATGAGGCCGAATATAATTTTGTAAGGACTGCTGGGAATTGCCTGGAGAGGAGGTAATTTGAGACATTGGGTGGGATTCTCCTTCCCACCAGCCCGGCTATATGGTGTGCCATGCCCCGCCTACAGCCGGCCAATGGAAGGGGAGTGGGGAGTGGGGAAAAGGGGGGTGGGCGGGTCCCCATAGGGAAAGGGGAATGGGAGGGGCCCCATTGTGGGCCATCCCACGCCATCCGCAAACGTTTGGGAGCGCTGTTGCCAGCGGAGCAGAGGGTCTCCTCGACTGATAATCCCGCAGGTTGTGTTTAGACTTGGGTAAGAAGGTCAGGAGACCTGAGTGTGATTAAATTTGATGTAATCAATGGCAGGAGAAAAGTCTGCATCCCCGCAATCCTACCTAACCTGCTCATCTTTGGACTCTAGGGGGCAATTTACCGTGGCCAATCTACCTAACCTGCACAATTTGCACCGCAGGAGGAAACCATAGCTCCCGGAGGAAACCCATGCAGTCACAGGGAGAAAGAGCAAACTCCACACAGACAGTTATCCAAGACCAGAATTGAACGCGGGTCCCTAGCACTGTGAGGCAGCAGTGCTATCCATTGTGCTACCGTACCTCCCCTAGATTCCCAACCTTGGAAAATATCCTCCCTGCAACTAGTCTGTCCAGTCCAGTTGGAATTTTATATCTTTCAATGATAACTAATCTCCTCCTTTTGAATTTTAGTGAACACTGACCCAGTCGAACCAATCGCTCCTCAAAGGACACTTGTGCCAACCCTGGTATCAGTCGAGCAAACCTCCACTGACCTCCCTCTGTAGCAAGTACATCCTTTCTTAGGTAGGGAGACCAAAACTGTCCATGGTACTCCAAGTGTGGTCTCACAAAGATCCTTTATGAGTGCAGTGAGACAGCCATACTTCTGAACTCAAATCTGATTGCAGCGAAGGCTAATGTGCCATTTGCCTCCCTAACTGCTTGCTGCACCTGCTTCCACTTTCATTAATTGATGTACATGGACACTCAAATTCCTTTGCACATTCATACTTCTCAATGTACCACAATTTAAAAGTACTCTTCCTTTTCTCCCCACAGAAAAGTGTTTAAATTTGGATTTAGCCATGTTGTAATACATCTGAATTTGGGTGCATTTGAGTGCTATCGTGAGAGTTTGGTGACTGAGAGATATTAAGGGTTAATTTTTATCTAAAGTCTAGTCTTTCTTTTATTTAGTTAATTATCTTTAAAGTTGCTGTTTGGTTTAGAAGAAGGTGAATTTTCAATCAGCTTTAACCAAAGGTTCTACTTGTAGCTACTTGCAGCAGGAGCTTGTTCATTTGTTAATTGGATTAGGACAGTTTTCAGAGGCTCGAGTCACAGTATAAAGGCGAGACAGCTACAGTGCAGACTTTGATTGCACTGAGTGCTGAATTTGGGTGCATTTGAGTGCTATAGTGAGAGTTTGGTGACTGAGGGAGTTAGGTAAGGAGGAAGCAAGGTGCTCCTTTCATTTCATTTCCTACATTTCCTCAAAGAGCGTGAAGGGAGCCGGGAGTTTACAGAGAGTGCAGCTGATTGGAAGCAGAGTCGGAGAACGGAGTTCCAGTTCGTCCATAGGGCAGCATTATTCTGTAAGGTAAAAGGGGATGGAGGCTAGGACAGTTGCATGCTCCTTCTGTAGGATGTGGGTGGTGAGGGATACCACCGGTGTCCCCGCTGACTATATCTGCAGGAAGTGCACCCAACTCCAGCTCCTCAGAGACTGTGTTAGGGAACTGGAGCTGGATGAACTTCGAATCATCTGGGAGGCAGAAGGGGTAATAGAGAAGAGTTACAGGGAGGTAGCCACACACAAGGTACAGGACAAAAGTAGCTGGGTTACAGTCAGGGGAAAGAAAATGAACGGGCAGACAGTGCAGGGATCCCTCGTGCGTTTCCCCTTCAAAACAAGTATACCGTTTTGGATGCTGTTGGGGGGCGGGGGGGGGGGGGTGACCTACCGGGGGAAGGCTCTAGGGGCCAGGTCTCTGGCACTGAGTCTGGCTCTGTGGCTTAGACAGGAAGGGGGAAGAATAGAAAACCAATAGTGATAGGAGACTCAATGGTTCGGGGAATAGTTAGGAAATTCTGTGGTCGTGAGCAAGACTCCCGGAAGGTATGTTGCCTCCCGGGTGCCAGGGCAAGGGATGTCTCAGATCGAGTCGACAGGATTCTTAAGGGGAGGGGGAACAACCAGAAGTCAGTATGGGTGGAAGTCAGAAACAAGAAAGGTGCAGTCACTTTATTGGGAGTTTTCTATAGACCCCCCAATAGCAGCAGAGAGACAGAGGAACAGATTGGGCGTCATATCTTGGCAAAGTGCAGAAGTAACAAAGTTGTTGTCATGGGTGACTTCAACTTCCCTAATATTGACTGGAACCTCCTTACTGCAAATGGTTTTGATGGAGCAGATTTTGTCAGCTGTGTGCAGGAAGGATTCCTGACTCAATATGTAGATAGGCCGACTAGGGGAGAGGCCATATTGGACTTGGTGCTCGGCAACGAACCAGGCCAGGTGTCAGATGTCTCGGTGGGAGGGCATTTCGGTGACAGTGACCACAACCCCTTCACCTTTACCATAGTCATGGAGAGGGGCAGGAACACACAGTATGGGAAGGTATTTAATTGGGGGAGGGGAAATTATACTGCTATTAGACAGGTGCTGAGGAGCATAAAGTGGGAACAATTGTTCTTGGGGAAATGCACAACAATAATTTGGGGATTGTTTAAGGAGCACATGCTGCGAGTGCTGAATTGTTTTGTCCCACTGAGACAAGGAAGGAATGGTAAGGTGAATGAGCCTTGGATGACAAGAGAAGTGGAGCTTCTAGTCAAGAGGAAGAAGGAAGCTTACGTAATATTGAGGAAGCAAGGATCTCACTCGGCTCGAGAGGGTTACAAGGTAGCCAGGAAGGAACTCAAAAATGTACTGAGGAGAGCTAGAAGGGGGCATGAAAACGGAAGGATTAGGGGAAACTCCAAAGCGATCTACACTTATGTGAGAAATAAGAGGATGATCAGAGTGAGAGTAGGGCCGATCAGGGCTAGTGGAGGGAACTTGTGCCTGGAGTCTCAAGAGATGGGGGAGGCCCTAAATGAATACTTTGCTTCAGTATTCACTCGAGAGAGGGACCTTGTTGCCCATGAGAACAGTGTCAACCAGGTTAATAGACTCAAACAGATTGATATTAAGAAGGATGTGCTGGAAATTTTGAAAAGCATCAGGATAGATAAGTCCCCTGGACCCGACAGGATATACCCAAGGTTACTACGGGAAGCGGGGGAGGAGATTGCTGCGCGATTGGTGATGATCTTTGCGTCCTCAATCTCCACTGGAGTAGTACCGGATGATTGGAGGGTGGTGAATGTTGTTCCCCTATTCAAGAAAGGGAATAGGGAAATCCCTGAGAATTACAGACCCATCAGTCTTACGTCTGTGGTGAGCAAAATATTGGAAAGGATTCTGAGCGGTAGGATTTATGATTATTAGAAAAAGATAGTTTGATTAAAGATAGTCGGCATGGCTTTGTGAGGGGCAGGTCATGGCTCACAAGCCTCATTGAATTCTTTGAGGATGTCACGAGACACATTGATGAAGGTCAGGCAGTGGATTTGGTGTATGTGGATTTCAGTAAGGCTTTTGATAAGGTTCTACATGGTAGACCAAGACTCTTGGGAGTTAATATAAAGTCCTTTATAACTGAGCTGGTGGTGTATTCAGCTCACACACCAGACTTCTCTTCTGACCACCCTGTACAGATAATTATACTTCACATTAAGACAGGAAATTGGCATATGCTAATCACTTACTAGTTATCTATGTCCAATTATGACCGTCAATTAGGATTACATCATTCACAGCATGTGACAATAATTGACCAATCATATGAAAGATTCACATGCTTAATTAAGCGATCCAACCAGTTTGCATATATATGTTGTATTAAAATTATTTGTACGAGTGGTTTGATGTCTGGTGTGTGGTTTCTATCACCCCTCCCTGACGTTACCGGTGACAGAACAATTGGTAGACGGCCCTACAGTGTTATACATACCTTGAGAGTTAAAACCTGGGAACTAGCCCCATGGCAGATTATGTCCTTGGGGTGTTTTCTTCCAAATAGCTGGTTCAGCTAAACAGCATGTGTAATACAGATTGATGCAGAAATGTTTAACCCCTCCAGAACTGATTGGATAACTAAAGTTTTTTAATTAATTTTCCCTATTATTTGTAATTTCTTTTTCACCTTGTAATACATTTTGACGACGCAGTTCTCCCCAGAAGATATTGTTTGAGCTTGACTCCTGGACCCTGATACATATTTAATTTGACCATAATACCATACAAAGTAAGAGCAGAAGTAAACCATTCGGCCCATCAAATCTGCTCCACCATTCACTGAGATAGACTGATTGATATGAGCTCTCAACTCCACTTTCCTGCCTTAACCCCTATAACTTTGATTCTCTTACTGATTAGAAACCTCTCTACATAAAGACTGATCTCCCAATTATAGTAGAGGTCTCACAAAAGAGAAGGAATTGGTGGATGTTGAGTCTGGAGAAGGGTGTGTAGATAGCCTGGGTCACATTGAGATCCAAAAAGACGAGGTGTTGGGCATTTTGAAAAATATTAAGGTTGATAAGTCCCCAGGGCCTGATGGGACCTACCCCAGAATACTGAAGGAGACGAGAGGGGAAATTGCTGAGGCCTTGACAGAAATCTTTGGATCCTCACTGTCTTCAGGTGATGTCCCGGAGAACTGGAGAATAGCCAATGTTGTTCCTTTGTTTAAGAACGGTTGCAAGGATAATCCAGGGAACTACAGGCCGGTGAGCCTTACATCAGTGGTAGGGAAATTACTGGAGAGAATTCTTTGAGACAGGATCTACTCCCATTTGGAAGCAAATGGACATATTAGTGAGAGGCAGCACGGTTTTGTGAAGGGGAGGTCGTGTCTCACTAACTTGAAAAGAGTTTGCGAAGAGGCCACAAAGATGATTGATGCAGATAGGGCAGTGGATGTTGTCCACATGGACTTCAGTAAGGCCTTTGACAAGGTCCCTCATGGGAGACGAGTACAAAAGGTGAAGTCACACAGGATCAGGGGTGAGCTGGCAAGGTGGATACAGAACTGGCTAGGTCATAGAGAGTAGCAATGGAAGGATGCTTTTCTAATTGGAGGGCTGTGACTAGTGCTGTTCCGCAGGGATCAGTGCTGGGACCTTTGCTGTTCGTAGAATATATAAATGATTTGGAGGAAAATGTAACTGGTCTGATTAGTAAGTTTGCAGACTACACAAAGGTTGTTGGAATTGCGGATAGCGATGAGGACTATCAGAGGATACAGCAGGATTTAGATCATTTGGAGAATTGAGCGGAGAGATGGCAGATGGAGTTTAATGTGGACAAATGTGAGATAATGCATTTTGGAAGGTCTCATGCAGGTTGGGAATATATACAGTGAATGGTAGAACCCTCAAGAGTATTGACAGTCAGAGAGATCTAGGTGTACAGGTCCACAGGTCACTGAAAGGGGCAACATAGGTGGAGAAGGTAGTCAAGAAGGCATATGGCATGCTTGCCTTCATTGCGCGGGGCATTGAGTGTAAGAATTGGCAAGTCATGTTGCAGCTGTATCGAACCTTAGTTAGGCCACACTTGGAGTATAGTGTTTAATTCTGGTCGCCACACGACCAGAAGGATGTGGAGGCTTTGGAGGGTGTGCAGAAGAGATTTACTGAGTTGTTGCCTGGCATGGAGGGCATTAGCTATGATGAGAGGTTGAATAAATTTGGTTTGTTCTCACTGAAATGGTGGAAGTTGAGGGGCGACCTGATAAGAGGTCTACAAAATTATGAGGGGCATAGACAAAGTGGATAGTCAGAGGCTTTTTCCCAGGGTAGAGGGGTCAATTACTAGTTGGCATAGGTTTAAGGTGCGAGGGGCAAGGTTTAGAGGAGATGGAAGAGGCAAATCTTTTACACAGAGGGCAGTGGGTGCCTGGAACTCGCTGCCGGAGGTGCTGGAAGCAGGGACGATAGTGACATTTAAGGGGCATCTTGACAAATACATGAATAGGATGGGAATAGAGGGATACGGACCCAGGAAGTGTGGAAGATTTTAGTTTAGACGGGCAGCATGGTCAGCACGGGCTTGGAGGGCCGAAGTGCCTGTTCCTGTGCTGTACTTTTCTTTGTTCTTTGTTTGTTCAGATGTAGCAAAGAGGACTTTGAAGGCTAGACTGAAAGAGAAATTGTGTGTGCAATTATGGTCTCCTTATCTGGATGTTCTTTCTATAGAAGTGCAGAAAAGGTTTACCAGACTAATTCCTGGGATGCCAGGAATGATGTATGACGAGAGATTGAGTAGGTTAGGATTGTTTTCTTTGGAGTTCAGAAGAATGAGGGGGATATCTGATTGCGGTGTATGAGAAGTTTGGGATTGGGTCTAAATTTGTGGCATGGGTGAAGTTACTGTATAAAAATCCGATGGTGTGTGTACGAACAATATAAACTCAGGGTATTTCTCGTTGCATCGAGGAACAAGGCAGGGATGGCCCATGTCCCCTCTTCCATTTACTTTAGTGATAGAGCCCTTGGTAATTGAACCGAGGGGTTCAGAGTTGTGGAAAGGGGTTGTGGTACCGGGGGGGGGGGGGGCGGGGGGGGGGGGTTGGAGCATAGGGCGTCTTAAAAGTGTATGATTTGCTGTTATACATTTCAGAACCGGGCTCCTCGGTAGGGAACATAATGGGTTTGCTCAAAGGATTTGAGGCGTTTTCATGGTATAAGCTGAACTTGGGGGAAAAGTGACTTTCCCCTTACAAAGCCATGCTCACTTACCCTAACTAGTCCTTGCCTGTCTGAATGCCTGTAGATCCTGTCCTACCATTTGTTTCAATGATCGTTTTGAATACATTTTCAAGTTCCACCAGGTTCCCAAACTGCCCCCTTATGACAGGGTTACCTATTAGAGGGATTAAACCCCTGCTAGGGCTGGATCTATTACAACCCAAGCTCACAGACCTTAATCATGAGACCGCAGTAAAAACGCTGCTGGAAAATGTACAAGCTGCACAACAGGCAACGGCTGTTAAAATGTGGAAGAGGAAAAAGCAGAGTCCAAACTTTTGATGGCAAGGTGAACCCAATAAAAGTATGAAATCGGGCAGAAGGCTTTTATCCGCCACATTCGCGTGGCTCTACTTGGTGGTAGATGAAGTGAACCCATCAGTTTACAGGTTACTGATGAACTCTGGGATGGTACCATATGAACCAGATGAAGGCGTTTGGCTCCCAAAACCAACTACCACCAGCACCACGTATTGCTAGATGAAATTGAGACATCGGCCCTTGACCCTCGCACCAAGATCCGGGCCCTGACCCCTTGCTGCAAGTTCGACCCCCACAGCCCTGATCGCAAAACCCCATCCAACAACCCGAGGGAGGAGAACGGTCGTTGTCAAGCCACGTACTCTCGAGGGCATCAAGTGCCGGGACCCCTCCAAGTTCCTTGGACAGCGCTCAAATGAGGATGCTGTGGAAGAGCAGGTCCCAGGTAGTCAGAGCCTGCACATCTGTGAGAAGAGAAAAATAGAGGGGACCTCTGCTACCTCTAATTGTCAAACAAGAATGTAGTGTTCGTTTAACTGTGGGTAACCCCTCGCCCTGTAACAGGTATAGTATAGTTCATCCTAGTGTGTATTGGTAGGATTAAACAGGCCACTTGATTTCTTTCCTTGATGCAAATTTTCATTCTTCGATTTCTCTGGAGACAGCCTCTGCCAGGATCAGTAAGATAGTCTGTTCCCACCAAATTTAAAACTGGGCTAGAACTGAGCCTCGCTGAGTCAACGCTTTTGATCCTGACAATCTCTGCTCTTTCCTTACTCTGGGAAAGTGCATCAACCTCTTTTCTTCATATCCTTCTTCCGATTCCACCTCTTCTTACAAACACGAGCTGCATTTGTGCAACTCTGCTTTGGGGTAATAGCCACAAAACTCTGCGTGCCAGGAAGGCACTAAATTAAACATAGATGCCTGGCAAACTTTGGGACAAAAATGTCAAAGCCATGTAATTACCCAAAAACATAAACTAATGGGTAATCATCGCTTTCAATCCTGCTAACCTCTGCTCTTTCCTCACACAGGGAAAGTGCATTATCTTCCTTTTCTTTATCGTCTTCTTCCAATTTCAGCCCTTCTTACAAATACTACTTTCGCTCGTGCAACTCTGCATTGTTGTAGCAACACAAATTCTTCATTCCACAGATGCCTGGAAGCCCCCCCCCCCCCCCCGAAATTTTGCATGAAAACTATAAAACTCATAGCATAGTCTACAATATGGGATTTAATTGATATTATGCAGGGGATTGCGAGAATAAACGGTTAACAAAGAGTTCCTGAAGGAGTGTGAGCCAGCACCTGGGGGGAGGGATAAAAGGTAAAGTGAACCAGATATTAAAAGAACAACAAATGTTATGTTCATCTCTCTACAGAAAGTATTACACACTCGTGTTATGCTTCATGGCGTTTTTCACCACAGATTGGACAGACATTTAGAATAAAGGACCAACAGCAATAAATTTAAATGAAGATATCCCAGTTACATGTGGTTCACTCCACAGGCCATGGGCAAATGTCAGGATGGCATCCTATGGGGTCATCCCAATAAAATGTTCACATATGGATGCACCAACCAAAGGGTGGTGTGGAGAAAGGTGAATGCCAGTTCCGATTATTGTTCCGAGCGCGACCCCACTGTGAGTGATTGGTGAGGATTCACCAAACATGCTTGTATGAAGCTGGCAGGTTTAGCCTATGGCCCAGAAAAGGGACTGGATTTAGGGCAGAAGTGCTCCAGGAAGATCTTTGAGAAAGAATACGTACTTTATGAAATCAAGAATAGGCTGAGCACAACTGTCACCCCTCCCGAGGATAGCCTTAGGACAAGTGGGGAGGGCGCAAAGAGGAGGGGACAAGAAGAGACACCTGAAGACCATTCCCAGCTCCTGTGTGAATGAATTAACCCTGATCAAATCTTCAAATAAAAGGTCAGACAGAAAATCACCGACCGGCAATGTTTAATTGACTCAATAACACAATTATCATAACTTAAATATTGACTAATACAAATGATGAATTAAAAGTTGTAGACAGGGTCACCCTGCAACAGTAAGACGCCAATTAACAGTAGCACAATCAATAAGAGAGGTTGTCAGCTCATTCAATCACCATCAGAAAACATTCACTAGATCACTGATTATTAAATTATAGTTCAGTTCAGTGTCTGAGATTACTGCAGATTGGGAGGTTAATTTCATATCAACTAATTAGGAATTGAATTAACCCATTCCATATTTTCTGTGTGTCTAATACTGTTGATTAGAGCAGATGTTTGGAGAAGAGCGGAGCCCAGAAATACCAGCAGGTCCGGCTCCTCAGAAATCGGGTGCCCCAACCTCAAAGTTAAGTGACACTCACCCAAATTAGCGACACTGTGTATGGGGTTGCCAAATGCGCCGTGGCACTGTCCTATGGCAGTGCCAACCTGCCAGTCTGGCACGACCAGGTTGTCATTTTGATACTGATCTGCCATTTTCCTGACCACCTGGGGCTACAACGACCTCAGAGCACCCGGGCCTGGTCATCGCGTCCGGTCTCAGTTTATGGAGATTAGTGATTCAAGCCAGCGTCACATCACACCGACAGGTGGGAACATCGCTTTTACCCGAAGATTAGGCGTCAATCCAGCTTTATCATGCATTTACATGGATTTAAATATGCAAACAGGTTCACGCCCTCGCTGGGAGTGAACATGATTAGATGGGCTAGGAGCATCCACGAGCATCGCAAACTCGTTGGCATCCAGCGCAAATCCTGTTTCAGGGCTCTCGTAGTATTTCCCCGACATAGCAATACTTGAGTCAGGCGCAACACAGCATGCAAATCACCCCCAGAGGTTTACAACACAGAGGTCCTTCGGCCTATCGCTTCAGCACAGGCCACCCAACACCAATCTATTCTCATCCCATTTTCTTGCACTTAATATGTAGCCCTGTAAGTGTGGCACAGCAGTTAACACTGCTGTCTCAAGGTGCTGAGGACCCGGGTTTGATCCTGGCCCCGGATCACTGTCCGTGTGGAGCTTGCACATTCACCCCACGTTAAAAAATAGTATGCATCCTTCTATGCCATGGGGTTTCAAATGTTCATCTAAATGCTTTTAAAATGTTGAGGTTTCCCACCTCTATTACCCTTTCAGCCAGTGAGTTCCAGATTCCCACCACCCTCTAAAACCTTTCCTCAAAACTCCTTAAATCTCCTGTCCTTCACCTTAAATCTATGTCCCCTGGTTATTAACCCCTCTCCTAAGGGGAAGGATTTCTTCCTGTCTAACCAATCTATGTCCCTCATAATTTTGTACACCACTATGAGGTTCCCCCCTCAGCAATGATCAAAGAAAAACAATCTCAGTCTAACCAGCCTCTCTTCATAGCTGAAAAACTCAAGCCCAGACAGCATCCTGGCGAATCTCCTCTGCATGCTTTGCAGTGCAATCGCATCCTTCCCTGGTGTAGAGACCAGGGGCGAGATTCTCCGACCCCCCGCCGGGTCGGAGAATCGCGGGGGGTGGCGTGAATCCCGCCCCCGCCGGTTGTCGAATTCTCCGGCACCGGAGATTCGGCGGGGGCGGGAATCGCGCCAGTTGGCGGGCACCCCCCCCCCGCGATTCTCCGGCCCGGATGGGCCGAAGTCCTGCTGCTAGAATGCCTGTCCCGCCGGCGTGGATTAAACCACCTCTCTTACCGGCGGGACAAGGCGGCGCGGGCGGGCTCCGGGTTCCTGGGGGAGGGGGGGGTGCGGGGCGATCTGGCCCCGGGGGGTGCCCCACGGTGGCCTGGCCCGCGATCGGGGCCCACCAATCCGCGGGCAGGCCTGTGCCGTGGGGGCACTCTTTTCCTTCCGCCTTCGCCACGGTCTCCACCATGGCGGAGGCGGAGACTCCTTCCACAGCACATGAACGGGGATGCCGTGAGCGGCCGCTAACGCTCCCGCGCATGCGCCGCCCGGAAATGTAATTTCCGCGACAGCTGGCGGGTCACCAAAGGCCTTTCCCACCAGCTGGCGGGGCGGAAATCAGTCCGGCGCGGGCCTAGCCCCTCAAGGTTAGGGCTCGGCCCCCCAAGATACGGAGGATTCCGCACCTTTGGGGCGGCGCGATGCCGGACTGATTAGCGCCGTTTTTGGCGCCGATCGGCGGACATCGTGCCGATACTGGAGAATTCCGCCCCAGAACATCTCACTATACTCTAGCTGTGGCCTAATGAACATTTTATATGGCTCGGTCATAACCTCCCTGCTCTTATATTCTATGCCTTGGCTAATAAAGGCAAGTATCCCCCATGTCTTCCAAACCATCTTGGACATGCACCCGAAGATCTCTCTGGTCTTCTGTACTTCCCAGCATCCTACGATTCATTGTATATTCCCTTGCCTTGTTATTCCTCCCTTTTCAGGATTGAATTCCATTCGTCACTGTTCCACCTGACTATCATCCTATAATCTAAGAGTTTCCTCACTATTTACCGTACCACCAATTTTCCTGTCAGCTGAAAACGTACTGATCTTACTTCCCACATTCACATCTAGATCATCAATATACATTACAGACAGTGATTAAAAACTGTAATTATCACACTGTTACTCTCAGTTCCGGTCTGATTTCCTGCACCGCTGCCAGGAGTCTCTTTCCATTCGGACTAAACCAGTTCCCCATCAGTCTGAAACAGATAATAAACTTATTCAACAATGTGCAAATGCAGAGAGATTATATTTCAGGAGTTAATATTTCAATAACAATTACAGGCAATAATCACATTCATCTTTTACTGATTACATAAAAACTGAACAAATACTCACTCCATCTGCTCCAGATGCCTGCAGGTCTGTAGGAGATGGCAGAGAATGGGGACAGATTTTTCGGTGAAGGAGTTTGATTGCAGGTTCAGAAACGTCAATGACTGATTTGTACTAAGAGCAAAGGTGAGATCCTCGGCACAAGAATCTGTGAGATGGTTCTTTTCAAGACTAGGGATCAGAGAAAAAAAGAAGAGGAATTAAAGTAAATGCACAGTATTTGTTAATGAATCAATTGTTCATACGGATATCACAAACATAACAGAGTGATTATAATGGTAGACATCAATTACACACACAAGACCATAAAACATTGGAGCAGAATTAGGCCACTCGGCCCATCGAGTCTGCTCCGCCATTCAATCATGGCTGATATTTTTCTTATCCCCATTTTCCTGCCTTCTCCTCATAACCCCTGGTCCCCTTATTAATCAAAAACCTATCTATCTCTGTCTTAAAGACACACAGTGATTTGGCCTCACAGTCTTCTGCGGCAAAGAGTTCCACAGATTCAGCACACTCTGGCTGAAGAAATCCCTCCTTATCTCGGTTTTAAAGAATCGTCCCTTTTGTCCGAGATTGTGTCCTCTGGTTCTAGTTTTTCCTACAAGTGGAAACATCCTCTACACATCCACTCTATCCAGGCCTTGCAGTATCCTGTAAGTTTCAATCAGAACCCCCCTCATCCTTCTGAACTCCAACGAGTACAGAACCAAAGTCCTGAACCGTTCCTCATACGACAAGCTCTTCATTCCAGGGACCATTCTTGTGAACCTCTTCTGGACCCTTTCCAAGACCAGCACATCCTTCCTTAGATACGGAACCAAAACTGCTCACAATACTCCAAATGGGGTCTGACCAGGCAGGGACACAGGATAAAAGAGCGCGAGGAGAGCGGCGGGGGCACAGCGAAAGAGTGCGAGGAGAGCGGCGGAGACACTGTGAAAGAGTGCAAGGAGAGCGGCGGGGACACTGTGAAAGAGCGCAAGGAGAGCGGCGGAGGCACAGTGAAAGAGCACGAGGAGAGCGGCAGGGACACAGTGAAAGAGCGCGTGAGTGTGGCAGGGACACAGCTGCAGGAGAAGCAGCCTTCAGATTTTCGGCGGGAGCAGAGGTCTGTCGGGAAGGTAAGTTTACCTCTTTAAAAACGTACCTTGCAGGAGAAGCGGCCTTCAGATTTCCGGTGGAGGTAGTGGCCAGGGGTCTGTCGGGAAGGTAAGTTTACCTCTTTAAAAATTTATCTTGAAGAGTGACATCACAGCAAAGCTGATTGGCTGGTAAAGAAAGTGCACCAATTAGCAGAAGCTGGGAGAAATTTAACTCTTCGTGTGTTGGTAAGTATTGTGATTGGTAAGTAAAATCTTTATTCCTTTCACTTATTCGATATTATATTTGTAATCAGTTAAGGTAAAGTGTAAAATGGCAGGAGATTCCAGACCCGTGTAATGCTCCTCGTGCTCAATGTGGGAGTTCAGGGGCGCGGCCGATGCCCCTGACTCCTTCATGTGCGGGAAGTGTGTCCAGCTCCAGCTCCTGTTAGACCGCATGACGGCTCTGGAGCTGCGGATGGACTCACTTTGGAGCATCCGCGATGCCGAGGAGCTTGTGGATCGCACATTCAGGGACAGGGAATGGGTGACCAAAAGGCAGAGAAGGAGCAGGAAGGCAGTGCAGGTGCCCCTGCGGTCATCTCCCTCCAAAACAAGTATATCGTTTTGGATACTGTTGGGGGAGATGACTCACCAGGGGAAGGCAGTAGTAGCCAGGCTCATTGCACAGTGGCTGGCTCTGCTGCACAGAAGGGCGGGAAAAATACTGGCAGGGCTATAGGCTTGGGGGATTCAATCATAAGGGGAGTAGACAGGCATTTCTGTGGCCAAAAACGAGACTACCGAATGGTATATTGCCTCCCGGGTGTACGGGTCAGGGATGTCTCAGATCGACTGCAGGACATATTGAAGGGGAAGGGTGAACAGCCAGTTGTCGTGGTGCATATAGGCACCAACGATATAGGTAAAAAACGGGATGAGGTCCTGCAATCAAAATGTAGGGAGTTAGGAGATAAGTTAAAAAGTAGGACCTCAAAGGTAGTAATCTCAGGATTGCTACCAGTACCACGAGACAGTCAGAGTAGAAATTCAAGAATAGTCAGAATGAATACGTGGCTTGAGAGATGGTGCGGGGGGGGGGGGGTCAGATTTTTGGGCATTGGAACCGGTTCTGGGAGCGGTGGGACCATTACAAATCGGATGGTCTACACCTGGGCAGGACTGGAACCAATGTCCTAGGGGGTGCTTTTGTCAACACTGTTGGGGAGGCTTTAAACTAATGTGGCAGGGGGATGGGAGCCAGATTAGGAAGTTGAGGTCATTAAAGAGGCAGCAACTAAATCCAGTAAGGTACTAGATATTAAACTCAATGTGGTAAAGGGGAAGGGTAGCCAGGGAAGGGATGATGGACGCAAAGGGACAGGTGGCCTGAGGTGCATTTGTTTTAATGCAAGAAGTGTGGCAGGTAAGGCAGATGAATTTAGGGCTTGGATTAGTAGCTGGGAAAATGGAGTTATTGGTATAACTGAGACTTGGTTGAGGGAAGGGCAAGACTGGCAACTAAATATCCCAGGGCATAGATGCTTCAGGAGGGATAGAGAGGGAGGTAAAAGGGGTGGAGGAGTTGCATTACTGGTCAGAGATGATATCACAGCTGTGATTAAGGAGGGCACGATGGGGGATTCGAGCACTGAGGCACTATGGGTAGAGCTAAGAAATAGGAAGGGTGCAGTAACATTGTTGGGACTTCACAACAGGCCTCCCAAAAGCGAGCTTGAAATAGAGGTACAAATATGCAAACAGATTACAGAAAAATGTAGGAGCAATAGGGTGTTCGTGATGGGAGATTTTAACTTCCTCAACATTGAATGGGACTCATGTAGTGTTGGAGGCGTGGATGGAGCAGCATTTGTAAGGAGCATCCAGGAGCGTTTTTTAGAGCAGTCTGTGAACAGTCCAACTCGGGAAGGGGCCATACTGGACCTGGTATTGGGGAATGATCTCGGCCAGGTGGTTGAAGTTTCAGTCAGTGATTACTTTGGGAATAGCGATCACAATTCCGTAAGTTTTACAATACTCATGGACAAAGACGAGAGTGGTCCTAAAGGAAAAGTGCTAAATTGGGTACAGTCCAAGTATAACAAAATTCGGCAGGAGCTAGGGAATGTGGATTGGGAGCAGCTGTTTAAGGGTAAATCCACATTTGAAATGTGGGAGTCTTTTAAGGAAAGGTTGATTAGAGTGCAGGACAGACATGTCCCTGTGAAAATGAGGGATAGAAATGGCAAGATTAGGGAACCATGGATGACGGGTGGAATTGTGAGACTAGCTAAGATGAAAAAGGAAGCATACATAAGATCTCGGCAACTTAAAGCTGATGAAGCTTTGGAGGAATATCGGGAAAGTAGGGCAAATCTCAAACGCGCAATAAAGAGGGCTAAAAGACATCATGAAATATCTTTGGCTAACAGGGTTAAGGAAAATCCCAAAGCCTTTTATTCGTATATAAGGAGCAAGAGGGTAACTAGAGAAAGGATTGGCCCACTCAAAGACAAAAGAGGAAATTTATACGTGGAGTCAGAGGAAATGGGCGAGATTCTTAATGAACACTTTGCATCGGTATTCACCAAGGAGAGGGACATGATGGATGTTGAGGCTAGGGATGGATGTTTAAATACTCTAGGTCAAGTCGGCATAAGGAATGGGGAAGTTTTGTGTATTCTAAAAGGCACTAAGGTGGACAAGTCCCCAGGTCCAGATGGGATCTAGCCCAGGATACTGAGGGAAGAAATAGCTAGGGCCTTAACAGATATCTTTGCAGCATCCTTGAGCACGAGTAAGGTCCCGGGGGACTGGAGAATTGCTAATGTTGTCCCTTCGTTTAAGAAGGGTAGCAGGGATAATCCAGGGAATTATAGACCTGTGAGCTTGACGTCAGTGGTAGGCAAGCTGTTGGAGAAGATACTGAGGGATAGGATCTATTCACATTTGGAAGAAAATAGACTTATCAGTGATAGGCAGCATGGTTTTGTGCAGGGAAGGTCATGTCTGACAAACCTAATAGAATTCTTTGAGGAAGTGACAAGGTTAATTGATGAGGGAAGGGCTGTAGATGTCATATACATGGACTTCAATAAGGCGTTTGATAAAGTTTCCCATGGCAGGTTGATGGAAAAAGTGAAGTCGTATGGGGTTCAGGGTGTACTACTTAGATAGATAAAGAACTAGCTGGGCAACAGGAGACAGAGAGTAGTGGTGGAAGGGAGTGTCTCAAAATGGAGAAAGGTGACTAGTAGTGTTCCACAGGGATCCGTGCTCGGACCACTGTTGTTTGTGATATACATAAATGATCTGGATGAAGGTATAGGTGGTCTGATTAGCAAGTTTGCAGATGAGACTAAGATTGGTGGAGTTGCAGATAGCGAGGAGGACTCTCAGAGAATACAGCAAAATATAGATAGATTGGAGAGTTGGGCAGAGAAATGGCAGATGGAGTTCAATCCAGGCAAATGAGAGGTGATGCAATTTGGAAGATCTAATTCAAGAGCGGACTCTACGGTCAATGGAAGTGTCCTGGGGAAAATTCACGTCCAGAGAGATCTGGGAGTTCAGGTCCATTGTACCCTGAAGGTGGCAATGCAGGTCGATAGAGTGGTCAAGGAGGCATACAGCATGCTTGCCTTCATCGGATGGGGTATTGAGTACAAGAGTCGGCAGGTCATGTTGCAGTTGTATAGGACTTTGGTTCGGCCACATTTGGAATACTGCGTGCAGTTCTAGTCGCCACATTACCAGAAGGATGTGGATGCTTTAGAGAGTGTGCAGAGGAGGTTCACCAGGATGTTGCCTGGTATGGAGGGTGCTAGCTATGAAGAAAGGTTGAATAGATTAGGATTGTTTTCGTTGTAAAGATGGAGGTTGAGGGGGGAACCTGATTGAGGTCTACAAAACTATGAGAGGTATGGACAGGGTGGATAGCAACAAGCTTTTACCAAGAGTGGGGATGTCAATTACAAGGTGTCACGATTTCAAGGTGAGAGGGGGAAAGTTTAAGGGAGATGTGCGTGGAAAGCTTTTTACACAGAGGGTGGTGGGTGCCTGGAACGCTTTGCCAGTGGAGGTGGTAGAGGCGGGCACGATAGCATCGTTCAAGATGTATCTAGACAGATATATGAACGGCGGAGAACAGAGGGAAGTAGATCCTTGGAAAATAGGCGACGGGTTTAGATAAAGGATCTGGATCGGCGCAGGCTGGGAGGGCCAAAGGGCCTGTTCCTGTGCTGTAATTTTCTTTTTTCTTATACAGCCTCAGAAGTACATCCCTGGTCTTGTATTTTAGCCCTCTCGACTTGAATGCTAACATTGCATTTGCCTTCCTAACTGCCAACTGAACCTGCACGTTAACCTAAGAGAATCTTGAAGAAGGACTTCCAAGTCGAATCTTCGTGCTTCAGATTTCCAAAGCATTTCCCCATTTAGAAAATAGTCTTTGCCTCTATTCCTCCTTCCAAAGTGTATAACCTCATACTTTTCCACATTGTATTTCATCTGTCTCTTCATTGCCCACTCCTAGTCTGTCCAAATCCTTCTGCAGCCCCCCGCTTCCTCAATACTACAAGATCTTTGTCTCATCTGCAAACTTCGTAACAGTGCCTTCAGCTCCTTCTTCCAGATCATTAATGTACATTGTGAAAAGTTGAAGTCCCAGCACAGTCCCAAGGCACAATACAAATCACCGGCTGCCATCCTGAAAAAGGCCCCTTTATCCCCACTCTGCCTTCTGCCAGTCAGCCAATCCTCTATCCATGCCAGGATCTTACCCTTTTTTAAAAAATATATATTTTATTGAAAATTTTTCGATCACAATTTTTTCCCCTTACACATCAAACATAAGAAGAATTTTTTTTTTTTTTTAAACAGTACATGTAACATAATAACCACAGTCTAATAACAAGTAACTAACCAACATGGTAAACTAATCAATTAACATAAAATAAAACTTTCCCCTACCCCCCCCACCCCCCCCTCCCCCTACCTCCTCCCTGGGTTGCTGCTGCTGGTCATCTATCTTCCCTCTAACGTTCCCCTAGGTAGTCGAGGAATGGCTGCCACCGCCTGGTGAACCCTTGAGCCGATCCTCTCAGCGCAAGCTTCATCTGCTCCAGTTTAATGAACCCCGCCATATCGTTTATCCAGGCCTCCAGTCCGGGGGGTTTCGCTTCCTTCCACATGAGTAAAATCCTACGCCGGGCTACTAGGGACGCAAAGGCCACGACATCGGCCTCTTTCGCCTCCTGCACTCCCGGCTCATCCGCAACTCCAAATAAAGCTAACCCCCAGCCTGGTTTGACCCGGACCTTCACCACCTTCGAAATCACTCCCGTCACTCCCCTCCAATATCCCTCCAGTGCCGGGCACAACCAAAACATGTGTGTGTGGTTTGCCGGGCTTCCGCCGCACCTCCCACACTTGTCCTCCACTCCGAAGAACCTGCTCAACCTTTCTCCCGTTATGTGTGCTCTATGTAGCACCTTAAATTGAATCAGGCTAAGCCTGGCGCACGAGGAAGAGGAATTTACCCTGCTTCGGGCATCAGCCCACATACCCTCCTCGATCTCCTCCCCGAGCTCTTCTTGCCACTTTCCTTTTAGTTCGCCCACCAGCTCCTCCCCCTCTTCTCTCGGTATATCTCTGACACCTTGCCCTCCCGACCCACACCCCCGAGAGCATTCTATCCTGGATCCCCTGTGTCGGGAGCAATGGAAATTCCCTCACCTGTTGTCTTGTGAACGCCCTCACCTGCATATACCTAAAAAAGTTTCCCCGGGGCAGCTTATACTTTTCCTCCAACGCTCCCAAGCTCGCAAACGTCCCGTCTATAAATAAATCTCCCACCCTCCTAATTCCCAACTGGTGCCAGCTCTGGAATCCTCCATCCATCCTCCCTGGGGCAAACCTATGGTTGTTCCTGATTGGGGACCCCACCAGGGCTCCCAGCACCCCTCTCTGTCGCCTCCATTGTCCACAGATATTTAATGTTGCCGCCACCACTGGGTTTGTGGTAAATTTTTTTGGTGAGAGCGGTAGCGGCGCCGTCACCAGCACCTCTAGACTCGTCCCTTTACAGGACTTTCTCTCCAGTCTTTTCCACGCCGCTCCCTCTCCCTCCATCATCCATTTACGGATCATCGCCACATTGGCGGCCCAATAGTAGTCGCCCAAATTCGGCAGCGCCAGTCCCCCTCTGTCTCTGCTACGTTGTAAGAACCCCCTCCTTACCCTCGGGACTTTCCCTGCCCACACGAAGCTCGTGATGCTCCTGTCTATTTTTTTTTAAAGAAGGCCTTAGTAATTAGTATAGGGAGACATTGGAAAACAAATAGGAACCTCGGGAGGTCCATCACCTTTACTGCCTGCACTCTGCCCACCAATGTCAGTGGCTACATGTCCCACCTCTTGAAGTCATCTTCCATTTGTTCTACCAATCGTGTCAGATTAAGTCTGTGCAAGGTTCCCCAGCTCCTGGCGCTCTGAATCCCCAGGTATCGGAAGTTTCTTTCCACTTTCCTTAGAGGCAGGCCTTCTATCCCTCTACTCTGGTCCCCAGGGTGGATCACGAAAAGTTCACTCTTCCCCATGTTAAGCCTATATCCCGAGAAATCTCCGAACTCCCTCAATATCTGCATGACCTCGGTCATCCCCCCCACTGGGTCCGTCACATACAACAGTAGGTCATCCGCGTAGAGCGACACTCGGTGTTCTTCTCCCCCTCTAATCACCCCTCTCCATTTCCTGGAGTCTCTCAGCGCCATGGCCAGTGGTTCAATTGCCAACGCGAACAGTAATGGAAATAGCGGGCATCCCGGTATAGTCCCTTGTTCCCCTGTATAGTCGGAAATACTCCGATCTTTGCCGACCCGTGACCACACTTGCCGTTGGGGCCCCATAAAGGAGTTTGACCCAGCTAATAAACCCGTTCCCGAAGCCGAACCTCCTCAGCACCTCCCATAGGTACTCCCACTCCACCCTGTCAAATGCCTTCTCTGCATCCATTGCCGCCACTATGTCTGCCTCCCCCTCTACTGGGGGCATCATTATCACCCCTAATAGCCGTCGCACGTTGACATTTAGTTGTCTCCCCTTTACGAACCCTGTCTGGTCTTCGTTCACCACCCCCGGGACACAGTCCTCTTTCCTCGATGCCAGCACCTTTGCTAGCAATTTGGCGTCCACATTTAATAGTGAAATAGGCGTATAGGACCCGCACTGCAGCGGATCTTTATCAAGCTTCAAAATTAGCGATATCGTCGCCTCCGACATTGTCGGGGGTAGAGTCCCTCCTTCCCTGGCCTCGTTAAAAGTCCTCACCAACAGCGGGGCCAACAGGTCCACATATTTTCTATAAAATTCCACCGGGAACCCATCTGGTCCCGGAGCCTTCCCTGTCTGCATATTTCCCAGCCCCTTGGTAACCTTGTCCACCCCAATTGGTGCCCCCAGGCCTTCCGCCTCCTGCTCCTCCACCCTCGGGAACCTTAATTGGTCCAGGAACTGCCGCATCTCCTCTTTTCCCTCCGGGGGCTGGGACCTATAAAGTCTTTCGTAAAAGGTCTTAAACACCCCGTTTATCTTCCCTGCTCTCAGCACCGTAGCTCCCTTTTCGTCTCTAATTCCCCCCATCTCCCTCGCCGCTGTCCTCTTTCGCAGCTGATGGGCCAACAGACGACTAGCCTTTTCCCCATACCCATACCGCACCACCTGTGCCTTCCTCCACAGCACCTCCGCCCTCCTGGTGGTCAGAAGGTCGAACTCCGTCTGGAGTCGTCGTCTCTCCCTGTACAGTCCCTCCTCCGGGGTCTCCGCAAATTCCCTGTCCACCCTTAAGATCTCCCCCAGTAGTCTTTCCTTTTCCTCGGGTTCTGTTTTCCCTTTGTGGGCCCTGATGGAGATCAGCTCTCCTCTGACCACCGCCTTTAGTGCTTCCCATACCACTCCCACTCGGACCTCCCCGTCGTCATTGGCCTCCAGGTACCTCTCGATACATCCCCCCACTCTTCCACAGACTCCCTCATCCGCCAACAATCCCACATCTAATCGCCAGAGTGCTCGCTGCTCCCTCTCCTCTCCTAGTTCCAGGTCCACCCAAGGTGGGGCATGATCCGAAATAGCTATGGCTGAATACTCAGCTTCTTCCACCCTCGAGACCAACGACCTTCCCAAAACAAAAAAATCTATCCGGGAGTACACTTTATGAACATGGGAGAAGAAGGAGAACTCCCTGGCCCTCGGTCTAAGAAATCGCCATGGATCCACTCCCCCCATTTGGTCCATAAACCCCTTAAGCACCTTGGCCGCTGCCGGCCTTCTTCCGGTCTTCGATCTGGATCTATCTAACCCTGGGTCCAGCACGGTGTTGAAGTCTCCTCCCAATATCAAGTTTCCTACCCCCAGGTCCGGTATACGTCCCAGCATCCGCCTCATAAATCCCGCATCGTCCCAATTCGGGGCATATACGTTAACCAACACAACCTCCATTCCCTCCAGCCTGCCACTCACCATTACATATCTGCCTCCACTAACTGCTACAATGCTCCTTGCTTCGAATGCTACCCGTTTCCCCACCAGTATGGCCACCCCTCTATTCTTTGCATCTAGCCCTGAATGGAACACCTGTCCCACCCATCCTTTCCTTAACCTAACTTGGTCCGCCACCTTCAGGTGCGTCTCCTGGAGCATAGCCACGTCTGCCCTCAGTCCTTTCAAGTGCGCGGGCACTCGGGCCTTTTTAATCGGTCCATTTAGGCCTCTCACGCTCCACGTGATCAGCCTCACTAGGGGGCTACCTGCCCCCTTCCCATGTCGACTAGCCATCACCTTCTCTAGGCCAGTCCCACGTCCCGATTCCGCGCTCCCACTCGTTCCCCAGGTGTCGCATTCCAGCCCAGATCACCCTTTCTTTAGCCAGTTCCTCTTTGATTTCTACAGCAGCAACCCAGTTATCATCCGCCCCCCCCCCCCCCGCCCCGCTAGATCCCCCTCTAGCGTGATTGCTCCCCCCATATTACTTCCTCAAGTCAGCTGACTTCAACTGACCCCGGCTTCTCCTGCTCACTCCTTGACCCCCCCCCCCCGTGTGGGGAACTCCCATCTACCTTGCGCCTATCTTCCCGCCATTATCTTTCTGGCGCGGGAACATCCCTGTAGCTGACCCGCCTCTTGTGGCGCAGCTCCCTTTCCCACCCCACTCCTCATCATCCGCCTATGTCCCTTCTTTCCCCCCCCACCGGCGCCCACATTTCTTAGTGTCTCCCCCCTTCCCAATTTACTTCTCCATATACATCGACAGTAACATTTCCCTGTAACATCAGTCCCTCAGTTCCGATCCAATTTCTCATCTTTAATAAAGGTCCATGCTTCTTCCGCCGTTTCGAAGTAGTGATGTCTCTCCTGGTACGTGACCCATAGTCGTGCCGGCTGCAGCATCCCGAACTTCACCTTCTTCTTGTGTAACATCTCCTTGGCTCGATTAAAACTCGCCCTCCTTCTCGCCACCTCCGCACTCCAATCCTGGTACACCCGTACCACTGCATTCTCCCATCTACTACTTCGTACCTTTTTGTCCATCTCAGAACCACTTCTCTATCATTAAAGCGGTGAAATCGCACGATTGTCGCCCTAGGTGGTTCTCACGCTTTTGGTCTCCTCGCCGGGACCCGATGAGCCCCCTCCACTTCTAAGGGGCCCGAAGGGGCCTCAGCTCCCATCAGCGAGCTTAGCATCATGCTCACGTAAGCCCCACAGTCCGCTCCTTCCACTCCCTCAGGGAGACCCAGAATCCGAAGGTTCTTCCTTCGTGCTCTGTTTTCTAGGGCCTCAATCCTTTCAATGCACTTTTTGTGGAGCGCCTCGTGCGTCTGTGTTTTGACAACCAGGCCCAGGATCTCGTCCTCATTATCCGTCACCTTCTGCTCCACCACGCGGAGCTCTGTCTCCTGGGTCCTTTGTGCCTCCTTAAGCCCCTCAATTGCCTGTAGCACCGGGGTCAGCACTTCCTTCTTTAGTAGCTCCACACACCGTCTTAAAACTTCGTCTTGATCGGGCCCCCATGTCGCCTGGGCTTTCTCCGCCGCCATCTTGTTTCTTTTTCCTTTCTGTCCCTATCGTCGAGGATTCCTCGCGCTGCAGCCGCCGCCGCCGATATTTTCCTCTTTCGTTGGGGGGGGGGGGACTCCCTATGAACTCACCCCACACCGGGTTTCGTCGCGCAAAAATTTCCCGTTGGGTCTCTTAAAAGAGCCCGAAGGTCCGTTGGAGCTGGAGCCGCCGAAACGTGCGGCATAGCTGGTCATCGCCGCAACCGGAAGTCTCCAGGATCTTACCCTTAACACCATGGGATCTTAACATATTTAACAGTCTATGTGGTACCTTGTCAAAGATCTTCTGGAAATCTAAATAAATCACGCCACTGGTTCTCCTTTGACTAACTTCCTTGTTACTTCCTCAAAGAACTCAAACAGATTTGTCAGACATGACGTCCCTTTGACAAAGCCTTGCTGACTCAGTCCTATTTTATCATGCACTTCCAAGTACTCTGCAATCTCATCTTTCATAACGGACTATAAGATCTTACCAATGACCGAAGTCAGGCTAACCGGCCTATAATTTCCCGTCTCCTGCCTCCCTCCCTCCTTAAACAGCGGTGTCACATTAGCCACTTTCCAGTCCTCGGACTCCAATGATTCCTGAAAGATCACCACCAATGCCTCCACAATCTCCTCAGCTACCTCTTTTAGAACCCTGGAGTGTAGTCCAACCGGTCCAAATTATTTATCCACCTTCAGACCATTCAATTTCCCCAGAACCTGCTCCGTAGTGATGGCCACTACACTCACCTGTGCCCCTGATTCTCCTGGAGCTCTGGCATCCCACTGGTGTCTTCCACCCTGAAGACTGATGCAAAGCAACTATTCAGTTTGTCTGCCATTTCTCGGTTTCCTATTATTATTGCTCCAGCCTCAATTTCCAGTGGTCCAATGGCTATTTTTGTTTCTCTCTTACCTTTTATACCTTTTATATATTGAAAAAAATCTCTTACTGTCTTCTTTTATATTATTAGCTAGCTTACATTCATATTTCATCTTCTCCCCCTTTATTTCTTTTTTAGTTGTCCTCTGCTCGCTTTTAAAGGCTTCCCAATTCTCTAGCTTCCCACTAATTCTCACCACTTTGTAAGCTAATGCTGTCCTTGACTTCCCTAGTCAGCCATAGATGCATCATCCTCCCCTTAGCATGTTGTCCCCTCCTTGGGATGAATTGGTGTTGTGCCTCCTGAATAATTCCCCAAAACTCCTGCCATTGCTGTTCACGGTCTTCCCTGCCAGGCACTGGAGAGGGCACAGATGAGGTTTACAAGAATGGCTCAGTTATGAGGTTATATCGGATTGGGGCTGGTCTCCTTGGGGATAAAAGGCTGAGAGGAGACTTGAGAGAGGTGTTATTTAACTTTTTGAACAGAAACAACATGCAGAGTCAGGATGCACATTTGGAGCATTGGTACGGACACGATAGGCTGAATGGCCTCCTTCTGTGCCTTACCAGTTCTATGATTCTGTGACTTAAAACAAAATAATGTCAGACACCAGTCATTATAAGCACAATCTCTCAGTCTGGTACTTACTCCAGTTTCTTTATTTTACAGTCCGGATTCCTCAGAACGGCAGATAGTAGCTTCACTCCTGAATCCCCCAGCTGATTATTTTTCAAGGTCAGAAACATCAGTGACTGGTTTGTACTGAGGGCGGAGGCGAGATCTTTGGCACAAGAATCTGTGAGACCATTATTATACAGCCTGGGAATCAGAATGAGAAAAATAACAAGGATCAGAGTAAATCTCCAGTGTTTAAAAGATTATTACTGACAATAATAATGCAAAATGTGAGACATTAAAGAAACACAATTTCTATTTCTATCAGTGCTGCCATGTCTCTGGCATAAACTTGAATGGCACTGAAGGGAATGTGATATTTTTGATAGGTAAAAAGGAGTATTGATTATAGATTTAAAAACAACCCAGTTTGAAAACCATTTTAAAATGGATTCTGTCCTAAACTACAGAGCTGAATTAATCCCATATCAATTTAAAAACCACATCGTTTACAGAAAAATCTGCAAGCAAACAGAATTTGTTTGAAACATTTGCAAAAGTATTGAACAGTGCAACAATTTCATCAATGTCAAATTAACACCAGAGTTAACGTGAATCTGCCATTGTTCAAAATACCAAACCTAATGATAAGTGTAAGCTTACATTTCAACACACAGAAGGAATCCAAAGATGCAACGTAGTCAAGCCTATGTTGCATTGATGATTGACAACTAATCATCGAATCAAATGTATTGAAGACTCATCCAAACCAATCAGCATGTTAGAGGGGTAGGAACAAATTGACTCAGGTTGATAACAAATTCCTTAAAGATAGTGGTCCGGCCAGCCATCTTCATTCCGGAATCACCCTATGCTATTTACCTGACTATTTGCTATCTTTATTCTGTATTTTCATATTTCTATTCTAACTCTAAGTCTGCGCAAGCTGTTTTGCTTTGAGCAAGAAACCATTACTGATTTTCAAAGTTCAAGTCGTTTGTAAGCTACTAAGTTTAATTATATCTCGGAAACGTCTTCTGCTGGCAGGGACTTTCTTGAGAATATTTGATTTGTGACCACAAGAAGATTTCAAATTCTCAATTATAATCAATACACACAATTAAGATTACATTTTGCATCCGAGACATGTAGTTTAAATTTCTGCTCAGTTAAGTGTATACGAGACGACACTTAACCACGGGTAGATTTCAACAGGCATCCTCCATTGAGAGATTGGCAACATCCAATTTTCATGGTCATCATTCGACCTTTAATTTGTTTTTCTTGATTTCACATGTCACCATCTGCCATGGTGGGATTCAAACCCAGGGTCTCAGAGCATTACTTTGGATCGATGCATCATGAGTCTAGTGACAATATTAACAAGTCACTAACTCCCCAGTTTGTTGTTGATATATATTACGAAAAGTGAACATACTGTACCACAGTGTCCATCCTCCATCTGAAAACTATCTTTCACCACTACCGTCTGTTTCCTAACACGGAGCCAACTTTATATCTATGCTGCCACTATCCTTGATTTGATGGACTTCAACTTTGCCAAGTTTATTTGTGCCTATTAATAATTAGCAGCATTTTTATAATAATATTGCTGATACTAACAACAATGAACAGAGTTTATTCAGAATATTACAAATGATGGTAATTGCTGTTGACAGCTGTATCTTGAAGCTCACCTCTCTCTTTTCTGAATAAACAAATTCTTTGATTTGTCTTTTGGTGACCTGTCCTAATATCTCCTTATCTTCCTTGGTGCACAAATCTATTCAATATCGTTCCTGTGAAGTGCCTCGGGAGTTTTACTTTGATAAAGGTGCTTTATAAATGCAAGTTGCTGTCGATATTAATAACACTGTGACTGATATTAATGGTACTGTACAGTGTTAGACATCCCGTTATCATGAACACAATCTCACAGTTTCTGTATTTTACAGTTGGGGTTCTCAGTGCCACAGACTGATAGTTTGCGAACTGCCTTTGCAGCATATTTCCGCAGTTTCTAATTTTAAGTAGACAAGTTTTAAAGTTTAAATCTATAGCTGAATGTATAATTAAAGTTAGTGAAACTGTACAGTACAATACCATATATGCCATACGTTTTATTCTTTTGTCCACATTTTTATTCTGTTGCCCGTTACGGAGAATAATTTTCCATTATTTAAAGTTTCCCTCCTGATTCACGCAGTTTATTGTAACTCATATTCAGACCTATCAGTTGACGAATGTGATATAAAATAGTTACTTTAAAGATATTAGTTCCTGTAATATAGATATAGGCTGGTCTAATTCATGTTAGTTCACAGACAAAGGATTTCAGAGAGCATGGCAAAGAAGGGGGGGGGATGGGGTGTTTAGAGTATGAGGAGAAAAGGATGCTGGGTAATAAGAGGCCAGGGAAAGTTGGGAGAAGTGAGTCAATTAGGATGTATGGCAAGGTCAGGAGGGGTATAGGATGACCTATGGGAATCGTGTATGTGAAACTTGATGCCATTCGAATGTGTTGGTAGAGATTTCTTTGTTCTACAGAATCACTCGATTCTGGAGACCCAGGAGGCAGCTTGCGTTCTGGGTTTGTGTGAAACGAGTCAGACTTGCAAGTCAAATAAAAATAACTAATGCTATGCCTACAAATCCATCTCGAATTTTATTGAGGCCAGGCTGACGGGTAAAGAATTTATTATTTCTCACAGTGACTGGTTTGTACGGGGAGGAGGGGTGAGAATTTGTGAGGCTGTTGCTACCAGGCTTGGAGATCAGAGACAAACACGTTATAGCAATCGGATTAAATCCGTGGATTTGATCAATAACACTAATACCGATAGTGATAATAATGTGCAGTGTTTATTAATGACACTATTACTGATAAGTAAACTCCTTGAAGGACCAACATGCATTGTTGATAAAGGGCAACTTGCAGACACACTGTCCTTGGATTTCCAGATGGCAGTTGAAAGGTGCCACAGTAAAGGTTATTGCAGAAAATAAAAGGATATGGTGGAGGGGTTAACATATTAGCATGAACAGAAGGTTGTGAGACTGGCATAAAATACAGAATGCATAAATGGATCCTTGTCTGATTGGCAGGATGTGACGAGTGGAATCATGCAGGGGGTCTAATGGGGCCTCAACTTTGAACAATTTATATCAATGACGGGGAGTGAAGGCATGGTAGCTAAATTTGTAGATGACAAAAGATAGGTAGGACAGTATGTTATGAGAGGACACAAGGAGGTTCCAGACGGATATAGATGAGTTGAGTGAGTGGGTAATAATCATAGATTTCATAGACTTTACAGATAAGAAGGAGGCCATTTGGCCTACACCAGCCCTTGGAAAGAACACCCTACTTAAGTCCACACCTCCACCCTATCCCCGTCACCCCACCCAACATTTGTTGACACCATGGCAATTCAACATGGCCAATTCACCTAACCTGCACATCTTTGGACTGTGGGAGGAAACCGGAGCAACCGGAGGTCACCCACGCAGACACGGGGAGAATGTATAGGCTCACAAAGACAGTGACCCAGCCGGGAATTGAACCTGGGACCCTGGAGCTGTGAAGCAACAGTGCTACCCACTGTACCACGTGCCGCCCTGGCAGATGAAGTATAATGAGGGAAAATGTGAACTTGTTCACCATGCTAGGAAGAATAAAAAAGGGGGAGCATTATTTCAATGGAGAATGGCTGCATAATTACGAGGTGCAGAGGGACCGAGATGTTCTGGTGTGAGTCACAAAACGTTGGTATCCAGGTACAGCAAGTAATTAAGGCGGCTTATGGAATGCTATCCTTAGTAAGGATATTATGCTTCAGTGATACAGGGCATTGTTGAGACTGCACCATCAAAACTGTGTGCAGTTTTGTTTTCCTCAAGAATGTAAATGCATTGGAGGCAGTTCAGGGGAGGTTTACAGATTGCTACCTGGAATGAGCGGGTTATGAAGATAAGGTAGACAGACTGGGCTTGTTTCCACTGGAGTTTGGAAGAGTGAGATGTGACTTGACTGAAGTATAAAAGATGCTGAATTGTCTTGACAAGTTGGATATGGACAGAATGCTCTCATGTGCATGTCCAGGACTAGGGACAGCTATTTTAAAATTAGGGGTTGCCCTTTTAGGACAAAGATGAGGAGATTTTTTATTACTGAGGGTTTTGTGACTTTGGAATTCCGTCACAGGTGGTGGTGGAGACAGGTCATTTAATATTTTTAAGGCAGAGGTAGATGGATCCTTGTTAGGCAAGGGAAATAAAGGTAATGGAGGTATTTGGGAATCTGCAAGTCAAAACACACAGGAGATCAGCAGTTCCTACGGCGTCGAGGACCCTGGTTCGATCCCAGCCCCAGGTCACTGTCTGTGTGGAGTTTGCACATTCTCCCAGTGTCTGCGTGGTTTTCACCCCAACAACCCAAAGATATGCAGGTTAGGTGGATTGGCCATGCTAAATTGCTCCTTAATTGGAAAAAACTAACTTGGTACTCTAAATTTATTAAAAAGATTAGCAATGGTCTTATCTGAATGTTGGAGAAGGCTCGAGGGGGCAATTGGTATACTTCTGCTCCTATTCCATAGGTTCGTATGTAATGTACAGTGTCAGACATCCAGTTGTTTTAAACATAATCTCTCACAATCTGGTACTTACTCCAGGTTCTGTATTTTACAATCTGGATTCCTTAGAGTTGCAAGTAATCGTTTCACTCCTGAATTTCCCAGTTTATTATAACCCAAATCTAGATGTGTCAGTGACTGGTTTGTACTGAGAGCAGAGGCGAGATCATCGGCACAAGAAACTGAGAGATTGTTATTATCCAGCCTGGAGATCACAAGAAATAAAAACAATAGCAATCTGGATAAAATATGTCAGAGGTGAAATTGGACATACATAGGGTTACAGAATAGACAGTATGGATATGATTCTATTAATTCTACTATGGATATTAATACTATTACTGGTTTGAGTTGTTTCATGATAATCATTTAGTTCCAAACATTCAGTTATTCTATGCACAGTTTGGTACTTACTCCAGTTTCTTTATTTTACAGTCCGGATTCCTCAGAGCTGCAGACAATAGTTTCACTCCTGAATCTCCCAGATTATTGTGACTCAGTCTAACAGAGAGTAAGAAACACATTAAAATGGGCTAAACCTTCAACGAGGAGCAGGGAAAAAGGAGCTGGTTTATTTTTGGGTCAGAAACGTAGGACTGGCGGGAAACTGATTGAAGTTATGATAGTTATGAAGCCAGAGTGACAAATCCCCAGGGCCTGACGGTGTCCAACCGAGGGTGATAAAGGAGGTAGGGAGGAATATCGTAGTCGCCCTACATATAATCTTTCAGAGTTTCCTAGATTCGGGAATTATTCCTCTGGATTGGAAAATTGCTCATGTCACTCCACAGGAAACCAGGGAATTACAGACCAATTAGCCTACCATCTGTGGTGGGGAAATTGTCAAGTCTATAATCAAGGATAGGGTAACTGAATATCTCAAAAGTTCAGTTAATTAGGGATGCCAGCATTGATTCATGACAGCGAGGCCATGCCTGACAAACTTAGTTGAATTTTTTGAGGAGGTCCACAACGATTGTGATTAGTGATGAGGTCTTCAGTAACGAGGGCACAGACGCCTGTGACCGTTTGCCTGGAGAGTCTGTCTCCTTCATCACTGGGTTTTGAGCATGCCACTGTAGCTCAGTCTTCAGCGATAGTTTCTGTGTTGAAGGTTTAGCGTCTGTTGCCTTCCTGCCCCCTTTCATTTTTTGTGTCCTTCTGATGATCAGATTGGCATTCTTCCTGCACAGGGCGTTGCCTCTCATTCAACATCAGACAGCTGCACCCTCATTGCCTTGACCCCTTCCTTCTGGGCAGGTAGCCACCCAATTATTCTTGGCAGTCTTGCTCCCTGCTCTTCTGCTTCAGCAACACTATGGAATGTCAACCCTGTTCTAATCCAGAATGCCACCTGCGCTGCTCAGCACCATGGACAACCCCTAAGCGCCAAGTTCTTCCTTTGCTCCACTGACATTCTTTTGGGGCCGGTGTGATGTGATAGGGTAGCCCTGACTATCTTCTCACTTTGTACACAGTTTCAAATTAAAACACAGACCAAATGAAATTATCTCTGGATTGTTATCTGAGCCACGTGCAAAGGGTCCAGCAGATTAAAGGATGAAACCTGTGGCACAAAGATCATTGTGGCAAGAAGTTGTGCTTCAGCGGGAACTGGCAGCAGTACTCAGCGAAGAATATTGAATGTGTTGATATGGGCTCCACAGAAACCAGGCAGGGATCAGCACCCTTGCCAATCAGATAATTAGGCTGTGGACTGGACATTAAACTAACTAATGGGATGGGGTGTGGGGTTCCTGATTTGAGTGAAAGAGACTTAGAAATCCAAAGAGACCAGCTGAGGCATTGGAACTGTACAGCAATGTGGGTAAAGACAAGCAGAAGGAGGCGGGACGGGTCAGCGAGTTTTCCAAAAATTGTACATCAGCAAATAGGGTCAAGCAGGGAATAAATTTAAATAATCTATCAATTTTTTTAAATTTGAACACGCAAAGCATCTACAATAAAACAGGTAAACGTGTGGCACAATGAGAGGTAAATGAATTAGAGTTACTCGCCATTGCAGAGAAATGGGTAATAGGTGATCAAAATTTGGAAATAAATATTCCAGGGTACACAAATAGAAAGACAGACAGAAAAGCAATGGAAGTGGAGTGGGCCTGACAGCAAAGAATGTCACGAGGATATGCGTGAAAAAGGGTTTGACTTCAGAAGATCATGAAGTAGAATCAGTCTGGGTTCAGGTGAAATTAGGAAGAGTAAGCATCAGAAAACACTGATGGGAGTTATTTATCGGCCCTCTAATTATAGTTACCTAATTGGACAGAGCATTGAACGAGAAACTATTGGTACTTCGAACAAACGCAATGTAATAATTACAGAGGGTTTTAATCTTCATGTAGTCTGGGACAATCAAATTGGCAAGGGTGGTCCAGAAGCTATATTTTGAGTCATAGAATAGAATCTTAGAATCCTGCAGTGCAGAAGGAGGCCATTCGGCCCATCGGGTGCACCGACACTTTGAAACAGCACACTACCGAGACCCACTTCCCACCCTGTCCCCATAACCCCACTTAACCTGCACATCCCTGGACCTGCGCATCCCTGGACCGTGGAAGGAAACCATCGCACCCGGAGGAAACCCACGCAGACATGGGAAGAACGTGCAAACTCCACACAGGCAGCCACCAAAGGCTGGAATTGAACCCAGGTCCCTGGCGCTATGAAGCAGCAGTGCTAGCCACTGTGCAACCCCATAGATTGTTTTTGTTGCACTTTCTTGGAACAATAGGTTGTGAAATTAATCAAGAATAAGCTGAAGTGCCCAATTCTTTTTTTCCAATTGAGGGGCAATTTAGCACGGCCAATCTGCCTACCCTGCACATCTTTGGGTTGTGGGAGCGAGACCCACGGAGACACGAGAAGAATGTGCAAACTCTACGTGGACAGTGACCCAGGGCCGGAATCAAATCTGGTCTACGGCACCGTGAGGCAACAGTGCTAACCACTGGGTCACTGTGCCGTCCGATGAAGAAAAAGCTGTCTCAGGTCTAGGATAGTGTAATGAGGCAGGGTTAATCGGTAATTCCACAGGGAAATAGCGATTGTTCAAATGAATTCCATGGTAAGTCTGAAAGAGGTGTATTTCAATCGCAAATAAAAAGCTTTAAATCGAAACAATGGTATGGAGGGGAGTAATGGCGATGGTTAACTGGGTAAATAGACTGAAAGGTATTGCTGTAACTTAACAGGAGAAAACATTTAACAAACATATATTCTATTGAAAAACAAATATGTAACAAGAAAGAACCATCCGTGGCTCACTCAGGAAGTTAAAGATATCATTAGACTATTATAATAGGGCAGCACGGAGCATTGTGGATAGCACAATTGCTTCACAGCTCCAGGGTCCCAGGTTCGATTCCCGCCTTGGGTCACTGTCTGTGCGGAGTCTGCACATTCTCCACGGGTGCTCCGGTTTCCTCCCACGGTCCAAAGGTGTGCGGGTTAGGTGGATTGGCCATGCTAAATTGCCCATAGTGTCCAAACATTGCCCTTAGTGTTGGGTGGGGTTACTGGGATATGGGGATTAGGTGGGGTTACTGGGTTATGGAGATAGGGTGATGGTGTTGACCTTGGGTAGGGTGCTCTTTCCAAGAGCCGGTGCAGACTCAATGGGCCGAATGGCCTCCTTCTGCACTGTAAAAAAAATTCTATGTAATAGGCTTACAGTGTTGCAAAAAGAGGATTGGGAATGTTACAGAAAACAGCAAAGTTGAAACTTTGTAAAATGGGAAAAACATAGATGTGTAAACAAGCCAGAAATATTTAAACAGATTGTAAGAGCTTTTATTTGAATGTAAAAAGGAAGAGAGCTGCTAAAGTAAACTTTGTTCCCTGAGAAGCAGACAGGAGAAATAATCACAGGGAATGAGGAAATGCCAGAGGTATTGATCACAGGGAATGAGGAAATGCCAGAGGTATTGAACAAATAGTTTGTGCCTATCTTACAGTGGAGGACACTAATTTTAATAACAGTAACCCTGGGCTAAAGAGAGAAAAAAATAAATATTAGTAGAGAATAATTATAGGCGAAACTTAAGAGACTAAAATCTGGAGTTTGGAACCACACCACACCGGGACCTGATGACCTACATTCTCGAATTCTAAAAGAGATAGTTGCTGAGAAAGTGGATGCACTAGTTATGATTTTCCAAAATTCCTTGGATTAGTGGACAGTCCAATCAGATTGGAAGTTGCCAAATGTTGCATCACTTTTCAAGTAAGGAGGAAGAGAGAAAAAGTTAACTACAGGCCAGTTAGCCTATCATCAATCACTGGGTAAATTGCTGGTATTTGTTATGAAGGAAGTCTTAACAAAGCACTGAGAAAAGCACCATCTCATTAGAACAAGACAACATGGTTTTACTGAAGGGAAATCTTGTTTGACAAATTTATTGGAGTTTTTTGAGGATGTCGCTAATAGGGCAGATGAAGGGGAACCAGTAGATGTAGTCTACATGGATTTCCAAAAGCCCTTCGATAAGCTGCCAAAGAAAAAAGGGCAAAAGTCAAGAGAAGGACTCATGGAATAAAAACAGAAATTGCTGGGCAAACTCAGCAGGTCTGGCAGAATCGGTGGAGAGAGAGAAACGTCGAGTCCGTATAACTCTTCTTCAGAGTTTAAGTGGGGCAGATTCCTGGAAATTCCTCCTGGTTCTCCAGTGGAGTGCATTCTGGGTATGAATGTGTAACAGAGCAATTTGAGCCTTTAAAACAGCACCAGTTTCCTCATTTAAGGTACAGAAGTGGGAGCAATTTTAGATAATTAGACTTGAAAAGATCTCTTGACATTATTTTCTAACCAATATATTTCACCCTCCAATCTGGAAACCATTTAATTATTTATGGTATACAGGACTTGCATCCCCTTGTCAACCCTATACAAAAGATACAGGTGAGATGGTAAATAGCTCCCGTTTAAACAAATACTTCGATTGGCACTGGAATTTAAGGTTATAAATAGATATTATTGTACAATTATGCTGAAAAATATAAAATTGTTCAAATCACCACAAAGTGCGCCAAATAGCAACTTGTACATCATTCTTAGTTTCCACTTCAGCATTAGACACTTGGCTTCTTATTCTGTAAAGTTTTTCAAACTCTATCTCTTTTCTTTGACTAAAAAGGTACTTTTTTCCCCCTTTTGTAACAGCAAAAGTTTTTTGTAACATAGCAAAAGTTTTTCCAACAACGAAAATACCAGCTATAGGACAAAACAATCAGTTACCTCAACTCCTGGCATTTGTGCAGAACAGATACCAGCCGCTGGAGTCCTTCACGCTGAATGAAGCAGAACTCTAGATCGAGGTGTTTTATTGTATCACAGAGTCCAATGACATGAGACAGGACCGCACAGTCAATCGGGGTCAGTCGCAATTCAGTAAATGTAAGCGTTTTCACAGATCCTAATGTGGAACAAGCCAGTGTTTTATTCTGAGACTCAAACAGGTAATGCAATGTGTTCAGGAGGTTCCTTTTTCCAGTTTCTGTCTCTGTGTTTCCAATCTGACCTTCAACCTTCTCCTTCACCCAGTCAATCACTTGACAGATTGTTTGATGGAGAAATGGACCCAGAAACTCCTCCAGAGGCCGAGCCGATTGTGGGGAGGAGAGACCAGCAACAAAACGGAGAAATATCTCAAATCGCCCGTCTTCCTTGCTCTGAGCTTCATTGAGGAGTTTGCGGATGTCTCTGGGATCCGGAGTCAGAAATTGTGCGAGTGCAGCTACAAATTCTTGGATAGTGAGGTGTGCGAATATGTAAACCACCCTCTGGGCAGAATCATCTCTCTCCAAAAGTTCCATCATGAACCCAGACAAGAACTGCGAAGGTTGCAGATTATACTTGATCAAATCTCCATTTTCAAAAACAATCTTCTTCTCAGAAACTCCCACGAAGGCCATCTCACCAAGCTTCAGAAACACATCCTGAGGGTTTTCATTCTCTGGGCTATGGTTTTTCAGAATGTTGTAAATATAGTAGGAATATAGTTGGGTGATGGTCTTGGGAACTTGCTGCTGTTTCCTGTCTCTTCGTGTAAAGGACGGACCCAGTGACAGACCAAGGATCCAGCAATAGGAAGGGTTGTAGCACATGGTGTACAGGATCTCGTTCTCCTCCACATGTTTGAAAACATCTGTTGCCACCGCCTGATCTTCAAAAAAATTGTTGAAATATTCCTTCCGTTCATCACCAACAAATCCCAGGACTTCTGCCCAGACACTGATCTCAGACTTTTCCAGTAGCTGTAATTCAGTGGGGCGGCTGGTCACTAGCACTGAACATCCTGGGAGCAGCTTGTGCTGTATTAAACTGTACACAATGTCAGACACTTCACACCAGCATTCGGGATCTGTGCACATGGACTGAGGTTCTGTATTTCTCAGATTGTCAGAAAAATCAATACTGTCCATGAATTCATCCAAACTATCAAATATAAACAGTAATCCCTCTGGGTTCTTCCAGAGATCGTCCAGAACATTTCCAAAGTAAGGATACTGATCCAGTATCAGATTCCTCAGGTTTATTCTACAGTTAATAATGTTCAAATCCCGAAATTTAAAACTGAAAACAAATTGAAAATGGGGGTATATTTTCCCAGTGGCCCAGTCATAAACAATCTTTTGTACCATTGTTGTTTTTCCAATTCCCGGGACTCCACTCACTACTGCTGAACTCCCAAATTTGGATTTTCTCCAGGAAAAACTACTTTGAAACAATTGATCAGTTCGGATTTTTTCTAGTTCTCTCCGGAGGTGTTTCTCTCTCCACTCTTCATGGTCTCGGCCTCTTGCCAGCAGTTCATGTTCTACAAGTGTCCGATCTCGAACATTAGAAATGACTGTTAACTCAGCGTATCGATCAACCAGCTGGAAAATCTTAACCTTCTCCTTTATTAAGATAGTGTTCACTCTCAGTGTTTCAGTTTGTACCCGAAGTGTCTCCTTGTGCTTCTGTTGGACAGCTTCAATTAGAATAGAGAGTGGTTTTCAATGTTAGTTGTATTAATATAACCTCTCAACTCCATTTTGCTGAAGCGACAGATTTAATTCAATAAAAACTCAAGTGAATGGAAAGTTCACTTGAAAGTGATCAACACTGAGAAAATTCTGACATGATTCTATATTTATTGAACAGATGATCTTCTGTTTCTGTTAATGAGTCTTGTCGAGCTAGCTCTGTACTATAGACATCACAAATTCACACGTGATGCTGATTATACTACATTAGAGAACATAGTAGTTCAATCTTTGAATCCTTCAGTGGGGTTTATATTCTGCAGTAATGGGAAATAGAGCACTGGATATCGGTAGGGGATCAGTACCAAGATTGATCTGGAGTCCCATTGCTACCACATCAGACCTTTTGCAGATTACCTGGGATGTTGTGTTCAGTGAAAGGGGAACAAGACTGAATGGACAAAGGTGTACAATCTGACAGTGCTGGGTTTCTGTGAACTATGATCATCTAAAGCCAGATGAGCATCACAGCTCCACCACAGCTGAAACTCTAGCTCAGCTATTTTTATATTTGCCTGGTCTTTTCTTTTAATGCTTCATTAGATTGCATTATCGCCAAAGATAGGAGGGGAAAGATTAATGCGGGCAAAGGTAACCCTTACTATCTGCCTCAGGCACTGCCCTTTGCTTGTGAGCACAAAGCAACTTTGAGGCACATTGGAGGATTGTATTAAGATGAAACTACATATCGCATTCTAAAACCACGTTTCACAGTGTATCAGGATCCTGCCAGGTGTGTACGGGGTTTTACAGTGTAGCAGAACCCTGCCAGGATGTGTACAGGGATTCACCAGGTAGATCAGGATCCTGTCAGTGTGTATAGGATTTCAGAGTACCAGAACCCTGCCAGTATTTGGACAGGGTCTAACAGTGTATGCGGATCTAAGTTTTAAGTCTTCACATACAATAGTAATCAACAGTTTGATTAAATGAAATAGTGGGGGTGCTATATTCTGGCTCTTTTTGCTGATGGGATCTTTCAGTCCCACCGACAGCGACCCCTCACCGTGGATTTCCTAGTGGTTTTGGAGGTTTGGGGGGGGGGGGGGGGGAAAGAGAGAGAGAGTTGGATTCAAAGCAATATTCCACTGACAACAGCCGGATCATAAGATCCCACCATCAGCCAACGGCACACAACCTCCTGTCGTCGAGAAAAATGCCATTGGAGGGGCATAGCAAACCGCCCACAACGCATTGATGTGTTGCTGGATATTTACAGGACAGGACAGACACTGAATAAATTGTACCTTGAATCTACAGAAAATAGTTGAGGATTTGTGGCCGACCCAGACAACCTAGAATATTGATTCCACATCCTTTGAACATCTGGCTCCCAAATTCTTACCTTCTCTAAACAAATGGCTAAATGAACATTTGAGTATTTTAACAGATGTGAGATTCCACCTACAACACCATATCAGGCCGTCCACTTTCACCTTCAGAACACTGCCTGACGACACCCCTGCCTCACCTCATCTGGTGCTCAAACTCTCATCCATTCCTTTATCTTGAAATTTGAGTAATTTCTGGTACTCACTCCTGACTGACCTCCCATCATATACCCTCCATACACTTAACCCAACCAAAACCGTTTTTCCTATGCCCTAACTTGCACCAAGTCCCATTCACCCATCACATACATGCTTACTGACCTACTGGTTCACAGATGACGAATGCATAATTTAAAAATTCTCATCATAGTTTTAAAATCCTTCCACGGCCTTGTCCTTCCTACAATCCTGTAAGTTCTCCACAATCCAATTCTGGCTATTTTTAAAGATACCGTAAGAGTTCTTACAACACCAAGTTGAAGTACAACAGGTTTGTTTGGCATCACTAGCTTTCGGAGCGTAGCTCCTTCATCAGGTGAGTGATGAAGGAGCTTTCCTCCAAAAGCTAGTGATTCCAATCAAACCTGTTGGACTTTAACCTGGTGTTGTAAGACTTCTTACTGTGCCCACCCCAGTCCAACACTGGCATCTCCACATCATGGCTACCATCGACACTTTAAAGATGTAAATTAGGCCCGACTTTACTCTCAGATGGAACGCATACCTTGCCCAAATTGAGGCCATTGGCCACTTTTCCCACCCAGCCTTAACTTTTAGATTGATGTCAGGGTTAACCTGGCATGGAGGAAGCCCAAAAGACAACAGGTTTTGATCTTGGGCATGCGATGTTAGGCATTCCAATTACATGTCAAATTGATGCTAAGTATCCAATAATTGATACTGATATGTAAAGGGTTGCAGGTGGCACTTGGTGTGGTGATACAGCTTTGTATGGAGTGTGTTCAAGGAAAAATAAAGGTGGCTTGGGAAAGAAGCAGAACTCTTGATTCTTTATCAACAGCAGCCCTAAACTAATAGGCGATGCCTTCAGCTTTTGACGGTTTCTCCCCCCACCCCACACTTTAGGTCCAATAGTCACAGGACACCTCCCCACCCCACATTGCCCCCCCGACATCCCAATCAACCCCTTTGCAGCCCTTCAGGCCTTTACTATCCTACCCACCGTGGGACCACTTAAACTCATCTTCAGTTCCAGGATTTGCGCCAAGGCAATTGTCTGAAATTCCTCTCCATCCACTGCAGCTCATCGCTGCAGGGTTCCCCACCAACCTTTTGGCTGACGGGAAGGGAAACCCTGCCATCCAAAAAATTCAGGCCTTAATCTTTGCCAGAAGAGTCTGATGCTCCCTTCTGCAGCTTGAATCACATTTTATTTGTTGATGCTCCTGCCGAGCACCTTGGAATGTTTTACCAAGTTAAAGATGCCACGTAAACACAAAATTGTTCTTTGAAATATCCATTTAATCATTTACCTTTCAAGTGATTGGGTGCTTCAGATAAACCTTGTGCGATGTTCATATAATCAAATGGATCAGAACCTGTATAAATCATTTAAATGTCACAATGTTATTAAAATAATCTGTAGCCAAGTCTGAAATAATTAATTTAGTGTGAGATTTTACTGTACCAAGTTCTTGTATTTCGTTCAGTATTTTATCCAACTTTGGAACCCCGCGGCGCAATTTCACAAAGGATTCCCACACCACTCTTCGGGCGTGAGACCCTTTCTCCATCACCAGATTTAGGAGAAGTTTGGAACTGCCCGCCCGGTTTCCCTTCTCCGCGAGCTCAGTGATTTTCTGTAATGAATAATAATGAATATACGGTATGAAAAACAACACTGACAATGAGGAAGAAAGACCTGCTCAGTGATGGGATTTCCAGTTATTTTGAGCACTGATAGCAGTTACTGGGTTGGGTCCTGATCCATGGTGAACATGGGTGAAAATTCTATAAATATCGTAATTCAATCATCAACGAGGTCACACTTAATTCCTGATGCCACACTTTATGATTTACTCAGAAATAAAACAGCAGTGTATCAGAACTCAGGGGACAGGGAAAGGGCAATTCTGGAAGTGAGAAAAGCAGCGAGAAGTTTAGCACTATCTAAACAATCCTGGTTGATTTATTGGCCAGGAAAATAAGAGTAATACGAAGAGTGGTGGAAGTCCAAGCAATTCAAACACTGTTCCCCATGATATTTGAAATATGTTAAATCGTTATTTTCCACACCCACAGCCAGTGTGAAACCTCAATAATACGGGACACATTTCCAGTGTAGGCAACACGTACAACAGCTTACAATCAGAGCTGTATTGCTGTTACAATGTATAGTTATGGTGTTACCAATTTTGAGAAAACAGTTTTTAAAGATTACATTTTTTTGAAGTGGACTTCGAGGAGGTCAGAATCACAGTGCAGAAGAGGTCTTTCGGCCTATCGGGTCTGCACCGACACGTGAAAAACTCCTGATCGACCGACCTAATCCCATCTCCCAACATTTGGATCCAACATAGTTTTGAATGTTATGACGTGCCAAGTGCTCATCCAGGTACTTTTTAAAGGATGTGAGGCAACCTGCCTATCCCACCCCCCCAGTCAGTGCATTCCAGACCATCACCACCCTCGATGTAAAAAAGTTTTTCCTCAAATTCCCCATAAACCCCTCACATTGAATTTGTGTCCCCTCATGACTTACACTTCAATTAAGGAGAACTACTGCTCCCGATCCACCCTGTCCATGCCCCTCAATCTTGTACACCTCGTTCAGGTCACCCCTCAGTCTTTTCTGCTTTAACAAATCTATCCAACCTCTCTTCATAACTTAAAATGTTCCATCCCACACAACATTCTGATGAATCTGCTCTGCACCCCCTCAAGTGCAATTATATCCTTCCTATAATGTGGTAACCAGAACTCAACACAGTACTCCAGCTGTGGCCTCATCAAAGTCCTATACAACTCCAAAATGGCCCTTCTGCTTTTGTAATCGAAGCCTCGATTAATAAAGGCAAGTGTTCCACATGCTTTTTCACCAACTGATTAATCTGCCCTTTTGCCATCAGAGTTCTATGGACAAACACGTCAAGGTCCCTTTGTTCCTCAGAGCTTCGTACTGTCATGCTGTTCATTGAATACCTCCGTCAAATTACGCCTTGCAAAGTTTATCACCTCTCACGATTAAATTCCATCTGCCCATTCCATCGATATCTACCCGTAACCCACGCAACCTCACTGTTAACCACCCAACAAATGTTTGTCATCTGCAAACTGCTCCTAACCCTCCCCCCAAAATAGTCATCAGTGTTGTTTATATAAATCATTAATAATAGGTGACCCAGCGCAGATCCATGTGGTACACCACTGGCTTCCAGTCACGAAAGCAGCAGTGTCATCATCCTCAGTCTCCTACAACTAAGCCAATTTTAAAATCAACTTTATCAAATTACTGTGTATCCCATGTGCATTTGCGTTCTTTACAGGTCTCCCATGTGGGACCTGGTCAAAGGCTTTGCTGAAATCCATATAAACTACATCAACTGCACTACCCTCAACACCACACCTGGTCCCCCACTCAAAAAATTCAATCAAATTTGTTCGGCATGACCTTCCTCTGACAAAGCTATGCTGAATATCCCGAATCAAAACTTGCCTCGCCAAGTGAAGGTAGTTTCTCTCCTCCAGAACTTTCTCCAATAGTTTTCCTACCATTGATGTGAAACTCACTCGTCTTCCCTGGCTCATCACTATAACTCTTCTTAAAATAGTAGAACCACATTAGCTGTTCTCCAGTCCCCTGGCACTTCATCAATGCCAAAGAAGAATTAAAAATGTGGGTCTGAGCCCCTGAAATCTTCTCCCTCACCTCTCACATCAGCCTGGGACAGAATTCATCCGGATCTGGAGATTTGTCCACTTTTAAGCCTGCCAACACCTCCAATATTTTGCCACTCCATATGTCAATTTGTTCAAGAACTTTGCAGTCTCTCTCCCAGAGTTCCATACCTACATCTTCATTCTCTTGGGTGAAGACGAAGGTGAAGTACTCGTCCAACACCCTTCCAATGTTCTCTGGCTCCACCCACAGATTGTCCCCTCGTCCCTAATGGGCCCTCCTCGTTTCCTGGTTATCCTCTTCTGGTTGATATACTTAGAATGATAGAATCCCTACAGTACAGAAGTAGGCCATTCGGCCCACCGAGTCTGCACCGGCCCACTGAAAGAGCACTCTTTCCCAGCCCTATCCCTGTAACCCCACCTAACTTGCGCATCTTTGGACACTATGGGACAATTTAGCAGGGCCAATCCACATAACCTGCACTTGTTTGAAGAGCGGGAGGCTGCCAGAGCACCTGGAGGAAACCCACGCAGACACAGGAAGAATGTGCAAAACGGCACACAGTCACCCAAGGTCGGAATTGAACTCTGGTCTCTGGCGCTGAGGCAGCAGTGCTAGCCGTTGTGCCACCGTGCTGCCCACTTAAAAAATATCTTGGGATTTTCTGTACTTCTACCAGCCAGAGTTTTCTTATATCTCCTTTTTGCTCTTCTACTTGCTTTCTTAAGGTCCACCCTGCACTTTTTGTACTCTATTAATGTCTCCGCTGATTTACTCCTTGTACCTGCTGAAAACTTCTCTTTTCCTTCTCATCGTATCCCGAATATAATACATGGGCTTGTTACTCCTTCCCATTACCCAAGAGGGAACATTTTGGGCCTGTACCTTCCCCATTCCCATTTTGAATGCCCCCACTGCTCTTTTCTAGATTTCCCCACAAGTCGCTGTTCTCAGTCTACCGTGGCAAGATTCTGAATTATTTCACAAAAATCCACGCTCTCCTGATCCAAAACTTCTGCAACTTGTCCATAACAAGCTTAAATTGTATTGTGCTGTGGTCGCTATCACTAAAATGCTCCACCCACCACCACCTCAACCACCTGTCTGGCTTCATTCCACCAAATTAGATCCTGCTCTGCATGTCCTTTGTAGCACCCTCTACACATTGACCCAAAGGTTTCTCCCGTATACATTAAGAAATCCACTCCATCTAAGCCCTTAACACTATGACGACTTCCGGTTGCGGCTATGCAGAGCTAAGTCGCATGTTCGGCAGCTCCCGCTAGAAACAGACTTTTGGGCGCTTTTTAGGGCCCCCAACGGTACTTTTTCGGCGATTCCCTATGTGGGAAGGGGACAGCAATATTCCCCTGGCACTATATGGATTGGACCAGCAGTGGAGCGGTGAAAAAAGTGGAATTGGAGCAGAGAAAGGTGCGAGGGAGGAAGACAAAGACGGCGGCAGGTGGAGAGCAGGCAGCGTGGGCGCAGTGGTCACAGGAGCAGCAGGAGTTCCTCCAGCGCTGCTTCACGGAGCTGAAGGCAGAGCTGCTGGAGCCGATGAAGGCGTCAATTGACAAGTTGCTTGAGACTCAGACAGCCCAAGGGGCGGTGATCCGGGAGGTCCGGCAAAAGGTCTCGGAGAATGAGGACGAGATCTTGGGCCTGGCGGTGAAGGTGGAGGAGCACAAGACGCTCCATAAGAAATGGCAGGCGAAATTAGAGGACATGGAGAACCGGTCGAGAAGAAAGAATCTGCGGATTCTGGGTCTCTTGAGGGGCTGGAAGAAACGGATTTCGGAACCTACGTGGTCATCATGTTGAACACGCTGATGGGCGCGGGGGCCTTCCAAGGGCCCCTGGAGCTGGAGCGGGCCCATCGAGTGCTGGCGAGGAGGCCCAAGCCCTGCGAGCCACTGCGGGCGGTGCTGGTGCGGTTCCACCATTTCATGGACAGAGAATGTGTCTTAAGGTGGGCCAAGAAAGAGCGGAGCAGCAGGTAGGAGAACGCAGAGGTCCGGATTTATCAGGACTGGAGCGTGGAGGTGGCTAAGAAGAGGGCCGGGTACAATCGGGCTAAGGCTGCATCAGAGAGGGGTGAAGTTCGGCATGTTGCAGCCGGCGCGACTGTGGGTCACCTACAGGGATTACTTCGAGGCGCCGGAGGAGGCGTGGACCTTTATTCAGGCCGAAAAGCTGGACTCGGATTGAGGGCTGGGGACGAGGGGATGCTGAAGGGGGATGGTTGGGACTATTGTGTTGTGTTTTTGGGGGGATTGCGCGGTTGGTTGGGCAATGTTTCTTCTCAGTCTGTCGGGTGGGTTCGTTGGGGCAGATAAAGGCCTGTGGGCGTCGGTGGCTGGAAATGGAAATGGGGCCCGACGGGGGGGGGGGGGAAAGAGGCCCGAACTGGGAAAATTGGGACTGGGCCTCAAAAGGGAGCTGCGCGGAGGAAGCGGGGTCGGGTGGGTGGAAAGCACGGGCTTTTTCCCACGCTGAGAGTGGAAGGAGGTGTGGTCGGGGGGGGGGGGGCGTTGACGGACAGGAGGGGGGAGGGGAGACTCCCACACTGGGGGGGGGTCGATGGAGTGGCGGGAGCGGCCGGGGTCAGTAGGAGTCGGCTGACTCACGGGAGAGCAATGGGGGGGAACAATGCTGGTAGGGGGAGACCTAGCTGGGGCGGGGGGGGGGGTTGCTGCTGGAATGGCCAAGGGGAGCTGGAGTCTGTAGAGGAGGTCGCGGCGGGGGTCTGCCACTGGGGGAAACGGGAAGTGCGGGGTCGTGGGCACGTGGCTGGCCGAGAAAGGGTTATGGCTAATCGGCGGGCAGCCCCCTGATCCAGCTGATAACCTGGAATGCAAGAGGCGTGAGCGGGCCGGTCAAACGGGCCCGTGTGTTCGCGCACCTGAAGGGGCTGAAGGCAAATGTGGTCATGCTCCAGGAAACGCAGCTGCGGGTGGCAGATCAGGTAAGGCTAAGAAAGGGGTGGGTAGCGCAGGTGCTCCATTCGGGTATGGATGCAAAAAAATCGGGGGGGGGGGGGGGTTGGTGATTTTGGTGGGGAAGCGTGTGTCGTTTGAGGCGTTGAGCATCGTGGCAGGCAATGGAGGTAGGTATGTGATGGTGAGTGGTAAGCTGCAGGGGGTGCAGGTGGTCTTGGTAAATGTATACGCCCCGAATTAGGACGATGCAGGGTTCATGCGGCGCATGTTGGGCCGGATCCCGGACTTGGAGACAGGAGGCTTCATAATTGGGGGGGGGGGGGGGGGGGGGGGGAGACACGTCAGCACGGTGCTGGATCCGGCATTGGATCGCTCAAGGTCTAGGACGGATAAGGAGGCCGGCGGCTGCCAAGGTGCTGAGGAGTGGATCCGTGGAGGTTTGCGAGGCCGGGGGCCAGGGAATTCACATTCTTCTTCCATGTTCAAAAGGCCTACTCTCGGATTGACTTTTTTGTAATGAGCAGGGCGCTGATTCCGAGGGTAGAGGACACTGAGTATTCGGCGATAGCCATCGCTGACCATGCCCCGCATTGGGTGGACCTCGAGCTGGGGGAGGAGAGGGACCAGCACCCGCTGTGGCGCTTGGAGGTGGGGTTGTTGGCGGAAGACGTGGTGAGTGGGCGGGTCCGGGGGTGTACAGAAAGGTACCTGGAGGCCAATGATAATGGAGAGGTGCAGGTAGGGGTGGTCTGGGAGGCGTTGAAGGCAGAGATCAAGGGTGAGTTGATCTCCATTAGGGCCCACAGAGAGTTGAAGGAGAGGATAGAGAGGGAGTGGCCAGTGGTGGAGATGGTGAGGGTGGACAGGAGGTATTCAGAGGCCCCCGAGGAGGGACTATTCAAGAAGCGACGAAGCCTCCAGGCCGAGATCGACCTGTTGACCACCAGGAAGGCGGAGGTGTAGTGGAGGAAGGCACAAGGGGCGGCGTACGAGTACGGAGTGAAGGCTAGCCGGACGCTGGCACACCAGCTTTGGAAGCGGGAGGCAGCGAGGGAGATCGGGGGAGTTAGGGATGGAGGGGGGAGCACGGTGCGAAGTGCGGTGGTTATTAATGGGGTCTTCAGGGACTTTTACGAGGGACTGTATTGGTCTGAGCCCCCATTGGAGGAGGGGGGGATGGGTCGCTTTCAGGACCAGCTGAGGGTCCCGAGAGTAGAGGGGCAGGTGGCGGGGCTGGGGGCGCCGGTTGGGTTGGAGGTACTGGTCAAGGGACTGGGGAGTATGCAGGCGGGGAAGGCACCGGGGCCAGATGGGTTCCCGGTGGAATTCTATAGGACGTACATGGACCTGTTGGACTCGCTGCTGGTAAGGACTTTCAACGAGGCAAGGGAGGGTGGGGTCCTGCCCCCGACGACGTCGAGGGCGCCGATTTCTCTAATTCTGAAGCGGGACAAGGACCCTGTACAGTACGGATCGTATCGGCCGATTTCACTTCTTAAATGTGGATGCGAAACTGCTAGCAAAGGTATTGGCCATGAGGATTGAGGACTGTGTTCCGGGGGTCATACACGAGGATCAGACGGGTTTTGTGAAAGGGAGTCAGTTGAATGCCAACGTACGTATGAGAAATCTTAATTCTTTACCCGTCAGTCTGGCCTCAATAAAACTCGAGATGGATTTGCAGGCATAGCATTTGTTATTTTTATTTGACTTGCAAGTCTGATTCGTTTCTCACAGACACAGGACACAGAACTAGTCTCCTGGACTCCTGGAAAACGAATGAAGAAGGAGACAAAGGGATTTCTGCAAATACATTCAAATGGCATCAAGTTTCACATACATGATTCCCATAGGTCATCCTATACCCCTCCTGACCTGGCCATACATCCTGATTGGCTCACTTCTCATCCCTTCCTCTGGCCTCCTATTACCCAGCATCCTTTTCTCCTCCTTAGCTGGACACCCCTCCCCCTTGCTTTGCCATGCGTTCTGAAATCCTTTGTCTGTGAACTAATAAAATCAGACCGGCCTATTTACATTACAGGAACTAATATCTCTAAAGTAACTATTTTATATCACATTCGTCATGTAGGTTCCTGAATGTAATTATGATGCCGGCGGTGGAGGGGGAGGCGGAGATAGTGGCGGGTATGGACGCGGAGGCCTTTGATAGGGTGGAGTGGGGGTACCAGTGGGAGGTGTTGAGGAGGTTTGGATTCCGGGAAGGGTTCGTCAGCTGGGTGAGGTTGCTGTACGAGGCCCCGGTGGCGAGTGTGGCCACGAACAGGACGAGGTTGGAATGTTTCCGGCTATACCGAGGGACGAGGCAGGGGTGTCCTCTATTCCCCCCTGCTCTTTGTGCTGGCGATTGAGCCCCTGGCCTTGGCTTTGAGGGAGTCTAGGGACTGTAGGGGGTTGGTGTCTGTCTATGGGGGCGGGGGAGAGAACACTGGGTATCGTTGCGTGCGGACGATCTGCTATTGTATGTGGTGGACCCGGTGGGGGGAATGCCGGAGGTGATGCGGATCCTTCGGGAGTTTGGGGATTTCTCCAGATATAAGCTCAACATGGGGAAGAGCGACCTGTTCGTGGTGCACCCGGGAGACCAGGAAAGGGGGAATCGGTGGGCTTCCGCTAAAAAGGGCAGTAAGAAGTTTTAGATACCTGGAGGTTCAGGTGGCTCGGAGCTGGGGGGGCCCTGCAAAAGCTCCACGTAACAAGGCTGGTGGAGCAAATGGAGGAGGAGTTCAAAAGGTGGGATATGCTGCCACTCTCCCTTGCTGGTAGGGTGCAGTCGGTTAAAATGACGGTGCTCCCGAGCTTTTTGTTTTAGTGCCTCCCCATCCTGATCCCCAAGGCCTTCTTTAAGCGGGTTAACAGGAGTATTATGGGGTTCGCGTGGACGAAGACCCCGAGGATGGGAAGGGTGTTCTTGGAGCAGAGCAGGGACGGGGTGGTTAGCGTTGCCAAACCTATGTGGGTACTATTGGGCTGCCAACGTGGCAATGATACATAAGTGGGTAATGGAGGGGGAGGCGTGGAAGAGGCTGGAGATGGCGTCCTGTGTGGGCTCGAGCCTGGGGGCGCTGGTGACAGCACCGCTGCCGCTTCCTCCGACGAGGTACACCACGAGCCCGGTGGTAGCGGCGACCCTCAAAATCTGGGGGCAATGGAGACGCCACAGGGGGCAGGTGGGGGCTTCGGTGTGGTCCCCGATACGGGAGAACCATTGGTTTGTCCCGGGGAAAATGGATGGGGGGTTCCCGAGTCGGCACAGGGCAGATATTAGGAGGATGGGGGACCTGTTCATAGACGGGAAGTTTGCGAGCCTTGGGGGGCTGGAGGAGAAATTTGGGCTCCCCCCTATAAATGCTCTAAGATACATGAAGGTAAGGGCGTTCGTTGGGCGACAGGTGGTGGAGTTTCCGCTGCTGCCGGCGCGCAGGGTCCAGGACAGGGTGCATTCGGGGGTGTGGGTTGGAGAGGGTAGGATCTCGGAACCTTATCAGGTGATGCAGGAGGAGGAAGAGGCCTCGGCGGAGGAGTTAAAAGGTAAGTAGGAGGAGGAGCTGGGGGAGGAGATCGACGAGGGTATGTGGGTGGATGCCCTGGGAAGGGTAAGCTCTTCCTCCTCTTGCACGAGGCTCAGCCTGATACAATCTAAGGTTACTACACAGGGCGCACATGACCGGGGCAAGGCGAAGCCGTTTTTTTGGGAGTGAGGACAGATCTGCGAGGTCTTCGGGGAGCCCAGCAAACCACACCCACATGTTCTGGGCCTGTCCAGCGTTGGAGGAGTTCTCGAGGGGTGTAGCGAGGACGGTGTCAAGGGTAGTGAATTCCAGGGTTAGGCCGAGCTGGGGGCTCGCAATATTTGGGGTGTCGAACGACCCGGGAGTGCAGGAGGCGAAAGAGGCCAGTATTCTGGCCTTTGCGTCCCTGGTAGCCCGGCGAAAGATTCTGCTTCAGTGGAAGGATGCGAGGCCCACAAGTGTGGAATCCTGGATTAACGACATATGGCAGGGTTTATTAAATAGGAGAAGGTGAAATTTGCCTTAAGGGGATCTGTGCAAGGGTTCTTCAGGCGGTGGCAGCCGTTCCTAGACTTCCTGGCGGAGGGTTAGGAGATGATCAGCAGCAGCAACCCGGTTGGGGGAGGGGTGGGAGAGAGTTTGTGTCTAGTAGGGGATGCACTATTGTTTACTTGTTTATTTATGCACTTTTGTTCTTGTTGTTTTATTATTCGTGTAAAGGGGGGGGGGGGTTCTATTTTTCTGTTGTGATAATCTGTGAAAAATTGAATAAAAATTATTTTTTTTAAAAAACCAATACTTCTGACATTGAAATCACGCTAGATAATTATCCGATTGTTATTATTTTTACACACCTCTGCAAATTGTGCACACATTTTCTCTTCAATTTCCCACTGACCATCTGGGGGTCTATAATAAAACACCTAGCAATGTGGTTGCCCCTTTTTTTAAATTCCTTAGCTCTACCCACAAAGCTTCATTTGATGCCCCCTCCAGGATATCATCTCTTCTCACTGCAGTAACTTGTCTCCTTAACTCAAAGTAAAATGCTTCCTCCACAGAGGCAATCCTGAACCGAAAATCCTTCACTGCAGACAATTCATCTCGACTTCAAAATTACCATGCCTGCACTGAACAATAGAGATTGAAGTGATTCAATTTTTAAGGTTTTTTGTAATCTTCATTTGCAGCTTATGCCAGTGACCATCATTTCAGAGCAATAGTCTAAATTAACCGAACCTTTTCTTTTTGAAGTAAAAAGGCTTTGGGGAGGGTGCAGAGGAGGTTTACCAGGATGTTGCCTGGTCTGGAGGATGTTAGCTATGCGGAGAGGTGGAACTTCCGGGTGCGGTGATGACCAGCTAAGTCGCACGTTTCGGCAGCTCCCGGTGGAAAGGACTTTTGGGATCTTGATAGGAGCCCCAACGGCAATTTTAACGGCTAAAAACACTGTGCGGTAAACCAGAAGGGAATCCCCCCTGGACACGGATGGAAAAAGGAGGGGAAAGTGGCCGGATTGCGGTGGATCCTCTAGAGCAGCGGCAAGGAAGGCAAGCACAAAGCAAGATGGCGTCGGAAGGAGGCAGTTTAATATGGGGCCCTGACCAACAAGAGTTCCTGCGGCGTTGCATGGAAGAACTTAAAAAGGAGATGAAGAAGGAGCTGTTGGCCCCGATATTACAGGCGATTGAAGGGCTAAAGGAGGAGCAAAAGACCCAGGAGCAGGAGTTTCGGGTCGTGAAGGCAAAGGCTGCTGAGATTGAGGACGACATACAGGGCCTGGTGGTGAAGACGGAGATGCACGAGGCACAACACAAAAGGTGTGCGGACAGGCTGGAGGTGCTGGAGAATAATGCGAGAAGAATTTAAGGATTCTTGGTCTTCCCGAAGGTGCAGAAGGGGCGGACGCCGGGGCATATGTGAGCACGATGCTGCACTCGTTAATGGGATCGGAGGCCCCGACGGGCCCGTTGGAGGTGGAGGGAGCCTATCGAGTTATGGCACGAAGACCGAGGGCTGGAGAAATTCCTCGAGTCATAGTGGTGAGATTTCTCCGATATAAGGACAGAGAGATGGTCCTCAGCTGGGCAAAGAAAACTCGGAGCAGTAGGTGGGAGAACGCGGTGATCCGCGTATATCAAGATTGGAGTGCGGAGGTGGCGAGAAGGAGGGCAAGCTTTAATCGGGCCAAGGCGGTGCTGCACAAAAGGAAGGTTAAATTTGGAATGCTGCAGCCGGCAAGACTATGGGTCACACATCAAGGGAAACACCACTACTTTGAAACGGCAGAAGAGGCGTGGACATTTATTGTAGAGGAGAAACTGGAATAAGCGGGCTAGAAAAAGAACGTTTGGGACAAAGTGGTGGGGCGAATATGTGGGGTGAAGAGGGGGGGGGAAAAAGGGGGAAGAGATGATTTCCCAAGTTGTTAATTCTGCGACCCTGTAACTTTTCTCTCTTCCCCATGTCGTGGGGGGAGGGGGGGGGGGGGGGAAGGGAGGATGAGGAGCTGGGGGCGCCGGCCATTGGGGGCGGGGCCAAATGGGAAGCACGGGCTTTGTTCCCGCGCTATGGTAATCATGGCGGGAACAGGGAAGCAGGAAGGAGGGGGCCTCGCACAGTGGGAGCCGAGGTCACGGGGGGAAGCCGAGGTCGGCCAGAGTTTGCTGACTTCTGGGAGCAACATGGGGGGTGCAATTACGCTAGTGAGGGATCTAGCGGGGGGGATGGGGGGGGGGGGTTAACTGGGTTGCCGCTGCTGGGGAGAAGGGGGAGCTGGTATGGGGTGGGGTGGTCGGGGCGGGAGGGCGCCGTTGGGGGGAGATACGGCTACGTGTGAACCGTGTGAGGAGCTGGATTGAAAAAGGAGGTGGCTAGTCGACAAGGGGGGGGTAAAGAGCCCCCCAACCCGGCTGATCACGTGGAATATGAGAGGGCTGAACGGGCCGATAAAGAGGGCACGGGTACTCGCACACCTAAAGAAACTTAAGGCAGATGTGGTTATGCTGCAGGAGACACATCTGAAACTGATAGACCAGGTCAGACTACGCAAAGGATGGGTGGGGCAGGTGTTTCATTCGGGGCTAGACGCAAAAAACAGGGGGGTGGCTATACTAGTGGGGAAGCGGGTAATGTTTGAGGCAAAGACCATAGTGGCGGATAGTGCGGGCAGATACGTGATGGTGAGTGGCAAATTGCATGGGGAGGCAGTGGTCTTAGTGAACGTATATGCCCCGAACTGGGATGATGCCAACTTTATAAGGCGTATGTTAGGACGTATCCCGGACCTAGAGGTGGGGAAGTTGGTAATGGGTGGAGATTTTAATACGGTGCTGGACCCAGGGCTGGACAGATCGAGGTCCAGGAACGGAAGGAGGCCGGCTGCAGCTAGGGTGCTTAAGGACTTTATGGAGCAGATGGGAGGAGTAGACCCCTGGAGATTTAGTACACCTAGGAGTAAGGAGTTTTCGTTTTTCTCCTATGTCCACAAAGTTTATTCACGGATAGACTTTTTTGTTTTGGGAAGGGCACTGATCCCGAAGGTGACGGGGACGGAGTACACGGCTATAGCTATTTTGGCTCACACTCCACATTGGGTGGACCTGGAGATAGGGGAGGAAAAAGAACAGCGTCCACCCTGGAGAATGGACATGGGATTATTGGCAGATGAGGGGGTGTGTTTAAGGGTGTATTGAAAGGTACTTGGAACTCAATGATAATGGGGAGGTCCAGGTGGGAGTGGTCTGGGAGGCGCTGAAGGCAGTGGTTAGAGGGGAGCTGATATCTATTAGGGCACATAAAGGAAAGCAGGAGGGTAGGGAAAGGGAGCGGTTGTTGAAAGAACTTCTGAGGGTGGACAGACAATATGCGGAGGCACCGGAGGAGGGACTGTACAGGGAAAGGCAAAGGCTACATGTAGAATTTGACTTGTTGACTACGGGTAATGCAGAGGCACAATGGAGGAAGGCACAGGGTGTACAGTACGAATATGGGGAGAAGGCGAGCAGGTTGCTGGCCCACCAACTGAGGAAAAGGGGAGCAGCGAGGGAGATGGGGGGGGGTGAGAGATGAGGAGGGAGAGATGGAGCGGGGGAGCGGAGAGAGTGAATGGAGTGTTCAAGGCATTTTATGAAAGATTATATGAAGCTCAGCCCCCAGATGGGAAGGAGAGAATGATGTGCTTTCTGGATCAGCTGGAATTCCCTAAGGTGGAGGAGCAGGAGAGGGCGGGACTGGGAGCACAGATTGAGACGGAGGAAGTAGTGAAAGGGATTGGGAGCATGCAGGCGGGGAAGGCCCCGGGACCAGACGGATTCCCAGTTGAATTCTATAGGAAATATATGGACTTGCTGGCCCCGCTACTGATGAGAACCTTTAATGAGACGAGGGAAAGGGGGCAGCTGCCCCCGACTATGTCAGAGGCAACGATATCGCTCCTCCTAAAGAAGGAAAAAGACCCGCTGCAATGCGGGTCCTATAGGCCTATTTCCCTCCTGAATGTGGACGCTAAGATTCTGGCCAAGGTAATGGCAACGAGGATAAAGGATTGTGTCCCGGGGGTGGTTCATGAGGACCAAACTGGGTTTGTGAAGGAGAGACAGCTGAATACAAATATACGGAAGCTGCTAGGGGTAATGATGATGCCCCTACCAGAGGGGGAAGCGGAGATAGTGGTGGCGATGGATGCCGAGAAAGCATTTGATAGAGTGGAGTGGGATTATTTGTGGGAGGTGCTGAGGAGATTTGGCTTTGGAGATGGGTATATCAGATGGGTACAGTTGCTGTATAGGGCCCCGATGGAGAGCGTGGTCACGAATGGACGGGGGTCTGATTATTTTCGGCTCCATAGAGGGACGAGGCAGGGATATCCTCTGTCCCCGTTACTGTTTGCACTGGCGATTGAACCCCTGGCCATAGCATTGAGGGGTTCCAGGAAGTGGAGAGGAGTACTCAGGGGAGGAGAAGAACACCGGGTATCTCTGTATGCGGATGATTTGTTGCTATATGTGGCGGACCCGGCGGAGGGGATGCCAGAGATAATGCGGATACTTGGGGAGTTTGGGGATTTTTCAGGGTATAAATTGAACATGGGGAAAAGTGAGTTGTTTGTGGTGCATCCAGGGGAGCAGAGCAGAGAAATAGAGGATTTACCGTTGAGGAAGGTAACAAGGGACTTTCGGTACTTGGGGATCCAGATAGCCAAGAATTGGGGTACATTACATAGGCTTAATTTAACGCGGTTGGTGGAACAGATGGAGGAGGACTTTAAGAGATGGGACATAGTGTCCCTGTCACTGGCAGGTAGGGTGCAGGCGGTTAAAATGGTGGTCCTCCCGAGATTCCTTTTTGTGTTTCAGTGCCTCCCAGTGGTGGTCACGAAGGCTTTTTTCAAAAGAATCGAGAAGAGTATTATGAGTTTTGTGTGGGCCGGGAAGACCCAGAGAGTGAGGAGGGGATTTTTGCAGCGCAGTAGGGACAGGGGGGGGGCTGGCACTACCGAGCCTAAGTGAGTACTACTGGGCCGCCAATATTTCAATGGTGTGTAAGTGGATGGGAGAAGAGGAGGGAGCGGCGTGGAAGAGATTGGAGAGGGTATCCTGCAGGGGGACTAGCCTACAAGCTATGGTGACGGCACCGTTGCCGTTCTCACCGAAGAAATACATCACAAGCCCGGTGGTGGTGGCTACATTGAAAATTTGGGGGCAGTGGAGACGGCATAGGGGAAGGACGGGAGCCTCGGTGCGGTCCCCGTCAAGAAATAACCATAGGTTTATTCTGGGGAAAATGGATGGGGGATTTGGAGCATGGCAAAGAGCAGGAATAACGCAACTGAAAGATCTGTTTGTGGATGGGAAGTTCGCGAGTCTGGGAGCGCTGACCGAGAAATATGGGTTACCCCAAGGGAATACATTCAGGTATATGCAACTGAGGGCTTTTGCGAGGCAACAGGTGAGGGAATTCCCGCAGCTCCCGACGCAGGAGGTGCAGGATAGAGTGATCTCAGAGACATGGGTGGGGGATGGTAAGGTGTCGGACATATATAGGGAAATGAGGGACGAGGGGGAGATCATGGTAGATGAGCTGAAAGGGAAATGGGAAAAAGAACTGGGGGAGGAGATTGAGGAGGGGCTGTGGGCTGATGCCCTACGTAGGGTAAACTCATCGTCCTCGTGTGCCAGGCTAAGCCTGATACAATTTAAGGTGTTACACAGGGCACATATGACTGGAGCACGGCTTAGTAAATTTTTTGGGGTAGAGGATAGGTGTGCGAGATGCTCGAGAGGCCCAGCGAATCACACCCACATGTTCTGGTCATGCCCGGCACTACAGGGGTTCTGGGTGGGGGTGGCAAAGGTGCTTTCGAAGGTGGTGGGGGTCCGGGTCGAACCAAGCTGTGGGTTGGCTATATTTGGGGTTGCAGAAGAGCCGGGAGTGCAGGAGACGAGAGAGGCTGATGTTTTGGCCTTTGCGTCCCTAGTAGCCCGGCGCAGGATATTGTAAATGTGGAAGGAAGCCAAACCCCCGGGTGTGGAGACCTGGTTAAACGACATGGCAGGGTTTATAAAGTTAGAACGGATTAAGTTTGTACTAAGGGGTTCGGCTCAAGGGTTCACCAGGCGGTGGCAATCGTTCGTCGACTACCTCACAGAAAGATAGAGGGAATGGAAAAGAAGAAGACAACAGCAGCAACCCAGGGTGGGGGCGGGGGGGGGGGGGGGGGGGGGGGGAAATCGGACGGACTCTCAGGGATGTTATTGTATATGTATAGGCACTTGTTTTAGATCATGTATATTTGACTGTTAGATTGTATCTTTGGAGAGTATTTATTTTTGACAAGGCAGTTGCCATTTAGTTTGGTTTTTGTTTCTGTTCATATATTATTTATTTATTTGTTTAAAACTGGCCACTGTTATTTATATTGCTTTATTGTTGTTTAAAAGAAACACTACGTACTGTTATGTTTGGCCAAAAAATCTTGAATAAAATATATTTTTTAAAAAGCTATGCGGAGAGGCTGAATAGGTTCGGACTGTTTTCATTAGAACAACGGAGTTGAGGGGTGACCTGATAGAGATCGACGATACTATGAGAGGCATGGATAAAGTGAATGGGCAGGCATTCTTTCCCAAGGTGAAGGGGTCAGTCACCAGTGGGCATAGGTTTAAAGTCCGTGGGGAAAAGTCTTTACACACAGGGTGGCAAGTGCCTGGAATGCGTTGTCAGGAGAGGTTGTGGAAGCAGATACATTAACGTCATTCAAAAGGCATCTTGACAAATACATGGATAGGATGGGTATAGAGAAGAGAGTGCTGAGGGTTTTGCCCAAGGTTGGGATCATGACCGGTACAGGCTTGGAGGGACGAAGGGCCTGTTCCTGCGCTGTATTCTTCTTTGTTCTGGCTCTTCCCAGTCTCGGATATTCCGCCTTCTTATTCACTTCTCCATCATTTTCTTAACCCAAAACAGTCAAGAGACACATTGGCAGTCTCAGATTTTCCTGTCTATGCTCTGAACGATGGAATCTTCTTTAACAATTGCATTGCTTTTCTTTTGCAGTTCTTTGCCCACTGTGGCTCCTCGCAGGTTGTCGTCTCGCCTCGTAATTTCTAATACTGAGTACCTGTTTGAGAATGACACACATCCCATAGTGTCCTACATATTCCACCTCTTACTACTCTTCCAGATGGCCACCCATGTACTCTCTGAACTCTCATTTTCTGTGAGGTAACCACACCGTGGAATGTACACGCCAGGAAACTCTCACCTTCGCTGAAGCTGCAGTAACTCGTGCTGCCCCTCAAATTCAGAAATCCTGAGCTCGAGCTGATGCATCTGGAGACATTTCCAAAACATGTGGTCCCCAAAACCCTTGAAACATCGTGAAGTTGCCATCTAGAACATAGAACATACAGTGCAGAAGGAGACCATTCGGCCCATCGAGTCTGCACCGACCAACTTAAGTCCTCACTTCCACCCTATCCCCGTAACCCAATAACCCCTCCTAACCTTTTTGGTTACGAAGGGCAATTTATCATGGCCATCCCACCTAACCTGCACATCCGGAGGAAACCCACGCAGACACTGGGAGAACGTGCAGACTCCGCACAGACAGTGACCCAATGGGGAATGAAACCTGGGACCCTGGCGCTGTGAAGCCACAGTGCTATCCACTTGTGCTGACCCAGTGCAGAGATTGCACTTAGCTGTCCATCAAGATCTAAAAAAAATCCTTTTCTGTCTTTTAGAATCTAGCTGTAATCTTGCATTTAAAAATGTAATTAACATCTCGAGGCCTGCTCTTTTTTTTATCCTTTCTTGGAATGTGAGTGCTCTTGGCAAGGTCAGCATTTGTTGAGAAGGTGTTGAGTCGCTTTCTTGAGACACTGCATCCACCTGGTGCTGATATACCTGCTGAAAAGAAGGGAGTTAGACCAAAAGACAGTAGCAAAATTAGGCTATTCGGCCTATTGAATGGCTGATATGTTTCTTATTCCCATTCTCCTGTCTTCTCCCAATAACCCTGATCCCCTTAATAATCAAGAACTTATCTATCTCGGTCTTAAAGACACTCAGTGACTTGGCCTCCACAGCCTTCTGTGGCAAAGAGTTCCACAGATGTACCACCCTCTGGCTGAAGAAACTCTTCCTCATTGCAGCGTTAAAGGATTGGCCCTCCAGTCTGAGGCTGCCCTCAGGTTCTAGTTTTTCCTACATGGAAGCATCCTTCCAAATCCACTCTATCTAGGCCTATTTCAGGATGTTGACCCAACGGCAGCGAAGGAATGGGTTTGGAAGGTGCTGTTAAAGGAGCCTTGGTGAGTTGCTGTAATGCATTTTTGGAGATGGTACACACTGCTGCCACTGTGCATGAATAATGGAAGATGTGAATGTTTAAGTTCGTGGGTGTTGATCAAGCAGATTGCTCTGTCCAGGATGGTGTTGAGTTTCATTAGTGTTGTTTAATTGTCTTGTCCCATCTATCATGTGTTACTTATGCTGTGCGGTAAACTGATGCCGCCTAGTTTGAACCAGATTAAATCTGATAACTAAATTAAAGAATGGGGCACTTTAAAAATTAAACTGCAGTCCAAACCTCAGGCAGGCTGTTGGGAATTCCGAGGCCAAAACGTCAAGGACAGACAAACTGCCAGAACATGTCATTGACGGGCATGTCCAGACATCAGGAGATCATCGATCCTATTGATGTGCACAGATTTGTTCTGGGTTGCCCAGATCGAGCCAGACTCTCGGGTGCCCAGAGTTCCCGCCATTACCTTATATTGCAACAAGGTACATGCAAACCACAACACAAAAGATGGAGACTTGGGGGTGGGCCCCAGAGTCCTGTCAAACAGTCATCACCTAATTCATTGGGTGCTGGGACCACCTCCCAAGCCCTCAATGGCAGAAAGCCAGAGAAACCTCTGAAAAGGCGCAAAGGGAGGAGGATAAAGGTAAATGACCAAGACATACCAGCAGCGAAGACTCGACGTGGGAGGTGACCTTGACCATCTGTGAGACTGACCAGGGAAGGAAGGAAGGAAGCTGCCAGTGAGACCCACCTTCATGATGACAAAGCAGAGAGACTCAGAATCGGACCCACAGTTCAACCTAAATCACCTCTACGGGTAGCATACACGAATCTTGGGTCTCTCTAGTATTTTGCTTTGGGTTTATTAAGGATTAATTTTATTGTTGCGTAATAAAATTGGTTTTGATTTTATACTCGTGTTGTCCTTTGGTCTCCTCGTTAATACTTTTGAAAAATACGGGTTAAAGTTTCTGACATTTTACAGTTACAACAGCTCAGCATACAAATAGTCCTATGTTGTAACTTTATCAGGTTGACACCTCATTTCTCGAGTACGCCAAGTGTTCCTCCTGTATTAAAACTCATTAAAACCAATTCATTTCCTGTTACTGTTAGATTTACCCTTATTGTTATGTTAATATCCAGTTAAGCTATAAATTCCTAATTTAAACAACTGCCCTCACTTAAAGGAGAGAACAAAAACACCTTAATACTCACCAATCAACAACTACCTGCTGTCCTGTGACATGCTCATTTGGTAGTACACTCAACAAGACAGATCCATGCTGTTCGCCTGCACACTCACTTGGAGGTAGAAACAGGAGACACAGCCAGAGAGTAAAGGGGGCAACTTCAAAGCTAGTCTTTGGAAAGATACGAGATTGTATCTTACTTAAAACCCACTGACTTAAACAGATTTAAAATCGAGCCCATGCATATTTCAGCGAGCAATTGGTCAATCTATGGAACAGCTCCCTTGGGAGATGGTGGTCGGTGTTAGTATTGATTTATTCAAATGTACGTTAGATTTGTTTTAGAAAATAACATTTTGGAATGCAGGATATGAAGAAATTGGGTTATGACATGTTTCATGTTTGCAGCGTTGGGAGGAACAGGTGATTTTTTAAAAATGGTTCTAAAGACTGCACAGTTCGGGTTTCCCTTTCCGCACGTTTGGGTCTGTTGTGGATGAACTGATTACTATGATTTGTTAATAATGCCAAATGATTACAGTATGTGACTGCCAGAATATTAGAAGAGGATCTAGATAGACTTTACAGTCCTCTACATCTATTAATTAATTTGTTTTTGTTCTGTCAGTATTGTGATATTTAAATAATTGAAACCCATTGTCCCACCCACATACCCGATGCTCTTGTCCACTGAAAATCCTCTCGTATGTTAACAATGAGCTGACTCCATCCACCCCTTCTTCAATTGCCTGTTCCAGTCGGTCCCGGTAGAATTTCGTCAGCTGGAACAGCCAATAATCCTCACACTTTGCCAGGAACTCAGTGATTGTACAGTTCAGGTCTGTGAACAATTGGATACGAAAAACATTATTGACTTTCTCCCTAAAAAGCCAAATTTATGCTGAACAACTGAATCCCCTTCCACAAACATCATCAAGAACCATCTTTAAACTCACCAGTGTTCTTGAATTACCTAGATCTAGATCTATCTATTATGTGTTGCAACTCCCGAAGCAAACTGGTCTCTTTTCAACAAAAGACTTAGGAGCAGGAGTCAGGCATTTGGCTCTTCGAGACTACTCCACCAGTCAACTAGATCGTGGCTCATGTGGTCGTGGTCTCTGTTCAACTTTTCTGTCTGCCACCCATAACACTTGTCTCTCTTGTCTCACAAAAATCTGTTTAACTCTACATTGAATAAATTTAAAGACACAGCCTACACTATTTTCTGAAAAATCGAATTCCACATATTAACGGCTCGTATGTAAAAATTCACCTCATTTGTCTTTTTTATTAAGTATTTTTATTCAATGCATTTTACATATTAGACCAAACATCCACACGAACAAAAACCACCAGCCCCCAACCTCCCTCGATACCAACACCCCACCACATCCCGCCTTCATAATTTCTCCCCCTCCAATACCTCCACCACCTCACTGACCCCTCAATCCACCTTGAAGAAATCAATGAACGATTTCCACCTCTGAGTAAACCCCTCCTCCGAGTCCTGCAAAGCAAACCTGACATTCTCCAGACGCAGGAATTCTGCAAGGTCATTCACCCATATCCCAGCCTTCGGCACATCCAAGTCCCCCCAGCACAACAAGATCTCTCTCTGAGATATCAGGGAGGTAAAGGCCAAAACGTCGGCCTCTCTCTCCACCTGGACTGCCAGATCTTCTGAAGCACCGAGTATTGCCATCTCCGGACTCAGGGCCACCCCCACACCCACAATCTCAGACATCACATCCAAGAACCCTCGCCAGAACCCACTCAACCTCGGACACGCCCAGGACATGTGGACGTGATTCGCAGCACCTTCCCCTGTGCAAACCGCCCATACCTATCCTCCACCTCAGCAAAGACGTGGTTCATCATCATAACCGTCATGTTATGTCCTATGCACCACATTAAACTGGTTGAGGCTTAACCACGCACACGACGAGGACACATTGACCCTCCGCAGGGCCTCTTTCCACATCCCGGCCCGGACCTCCCACCCAACCCCTCTTCCCATTGACACTGAATCTCCTACATCGGAGCAGCCTCCTTCTCCATCAATTCACTGTAGATGTCCTCCCCAATGTCATCCTCCGACAACAGCTCGTCCTGCAACACCGGAGGCGGAAGCCCCGGGAAGGACGGCACCTCTCTCCTCAGAAAATCCCTCACCTACAGGTACCATCCTCTTTGGGCAACTCATACATTTCCTCCAACTCTTACAGACCTGCAAACTTGCAAGTCCCTAACGTACTCTGTCCCTACCTCCTGCCACTCCCAGAACCTCACATTCAGCCCGTTGACACAAACATCTGATAATCACATATCGGCGCCCACAACAAGCCTTCTAACCTGAAATGTTGTCCGCATTGGCTCACCACTTGCAACGCCAAAATGATACTTAGCTCACAGACAACCATACCAGTTGGAATGGAAGATGTGCCATGTGACCTCAGATATCTCCCCCTCCACGACGCCACCTCCATCTGCCCCCATACCGACCCCTCCTCCACCGCCCATTTCCTCACCATTGCCATGATTGCCATCCAATAATTCATCAAACTTGGCAGAACCAGCCCACCCCCATCCGAAAACACCCTCATCACCCGCAGGGTCTACCCCGCCCATACAAATCCCAAAATTATTCCATTCATCTTCATCAAAAAGGACTTGGGAACAAACATAGTGAGGGGATAGTGAGGTTCTGAAACACAAACAAGAACCTGGTTGCCAGAGTCATTGGGAAGCACCGTCATGTTAACCGTTTGCACATACCCAGCCAGTGAGAGCAACAACACATCCCACCTCTTGAAATCCACCTTCATTCTCTCCACCAGCCGCGCCAAGTTCATCCAACTCCACTGGATTCCTAGATAGCGACAACTCGCCCCCATCACCCGGAATGGCAACTCCCCGAACCTCCTCGCCTGCCCTCTAGCGTTAATCGGAAACACGTTGCTCTTCCCTATATCCAATTTATATCCTGACAACCGGCCAAATTCCATCAAGATCTCCATGATCCTTGCGAAGCTGCCCAGTGAGACTCTCAGACCTTCCCCACACCCCCTCAATAACTCTCCAAACTCTTGACGCCCTCCGTGCCATTGCCAGCAGCTCTATCACCAAAGCAAAAAGCAAACAGGAGAGCTGGCACTCCTGCCTCGTCCCCTAATATGGTCCAAAGTGCCCCAAACTCGTTCTGATCGTCTCGACACTCGCCGTCGGCACCCTGTACAGCAGCCAAAGCCACTCCTATGAACCTCTGGCCAAAGCCAAACTAACTCAGCGCTTCCAACAAATACGCCTACTCCATCCGATCAAAATCCTTCTCTGCATCCACTGCCTCCACTACTTCTACCTCCTGCCCCTCCAAGGGCATTATAATAACATTAAGCAGCCCATACACATTCGTCGACAACTGCCGCCTCTTCACAAATTCCATCTGGTCCTTCCCCCATCACACCATTCTCTATCCACGCCGCTAACATCTTCACGTCAACATGAAGCAATGATATCGGGGTCCTTATCTTTCTTCAAAATCAGGGAAATGGATGCCTTCGACAATGTGGGCGGGGGGGGGGGCGCGGTACCCCCCTCCCCCTCGCCTCATTGTACATCCTCACTAGCACACCAAACTTCGTGTAAAACAACACTGGGAACCCATCCAACCACCGGACATTCCCTGCCTGCATCGCACCAACATCGTCCTTCACCTGCCTCAGCATGATCGGGGCTCCCAATCCCTACACCCTCCAACCCATTTCCTATTCCCGGATGGAGGCTCCGACTCATGCAGCCTTCTGTAGAATTTGTCAAACACTCCATTCACCGGATACCACCTTCCCCTTCTCATCCCACCCTACCAATCTCCCTCACTCCTGCCTGCTTCCCCAGCATCCTAATTGCCTTTTCCCCATACTTGTACAAGACGCCTCAGGCCCTCCGCAACTGCATTCCCCATGGACACCAACCCAAACTCCTTCTGGAACACCTGGCTCTCCTTTAACGACCAGTCTTCTGGTGCCATCGGGAATCTCCAATCCACCCACAGAATCTCTCTCCTCTTGTTCCACCCTTTCCCCATGTGCCTGGATCAAAATAAATTTACCCCTAATTGCCGCCCAAGTTCCTCCCAGAGTGTGGAGGCTATAAGCTGCCCCCATGCCATTCAGCTCCACATACCCCCAGATGGCAGCCCTCACCCTCTCACACTTCCAGTCATCCACCAACCACCCCACATACAACTCCACTGTTGCTGTTTCGACCCAGTGCAGAACCTGGTTGGAAACCACGATTGCCAAACATTCCGAGGCAGCCACTCTCGCCATCAACGTCTTAGCCATCACAAAAATCGATCTGGGGGTACACCCGTTGCACAGCTGAGAAGTAAGAAACCTCCTTCGCCCTCGACCTCCCAAACCTGCACAGGTCCACTACTCCCGCCTCCACCCAATCCATGAGCCCCCTCAGCTCCCTAGCCACCGCTGACACCTTCGAAGACCGGTTCATCTTCAGATCCAGAACGGTGATAAAATCGCCCTCCCGCCCCCCCATTATCAGCCGTGGGTGTCCAGGTCAGAGATCTTCCCTAACACCCACCTTAAAGTCCACGTCGTTCCAATTTGGGGCATAAACATTCACCAGGATTACTGGGGCTTTTCACAGTAACTTCATTGCAGTGTTAATGTAAGCCTACTTGTGACAATAAAGATTATTACAGAACAGTGAAGATTTATCATTGAACAAAATTTCTGCACGGTAGCGCAGTAGTTAGCACTCTTGCTTCACAGTGCCAGGGACCCGGGTTCGATTTCCGGCGTGGGTCACTGTCTGTGAGGAGTCTGCACATTCTCCCTGTGCATGGGTTTCCTCCGGGCGCTCCGGTTTCCTCCCACAGTCCAAAGATGTGCAGGTTACAGAAAGGTAGAGGAGAATGGAAGCTCTATAAACAGGCTGCATATTACATCAGAACAGCAATCATAGGGAAATGAATCCTAGGAGTGCGCAATGGGTGGCATGGTAACACAGTAGTTAGCACTGCTGCTTCACAGCACCAGGGTCCCAGGTTCGATTCCTGCTTGGATAACTGGTATTGGCCATGATAAATTGCCCTTATCTCCAAAAAGATTAGGTGGGGTTACTGGGTTACGGAGATTGGGTGGAGGCGTGGGCTTAAGTGGCCTCTTTCCAAGGCTGGTGCAGACTCGATGGGCCAAATGGCCTCCTTCTGCACTGTAAATTCTATAATTCTATGATTCTTTTTTTTTTGTTTTAAATTTAGAGTACCCAATTATTTTTTTTTCCAATTAAGGGGCAATTTAGCGTGGCTAATTCGTCTAACCAGCACATCTTTGGGTTGTGGGAGTGAAACCCACGCAGACACGGGGAGAATGTGCAAACTCCACACGGACAGTGACCCAGGCCCGGGATTCGAACCCGGGTCCTCAGTGCCGCAGTCCCAGTGCTAACCACTGTGCCACAATGCAGCTGATTCCATGATTCTTGAGCGACTAGTTAGTTGTATCAAACTGCTACAAAGTCTGAGCAGCTTGCAATGTAATTTCAGAATCAAATATTCAACTACATTGATGCGGGTTTTACCAGTCCTAAAGGAAGGCAGATTTTCTTCTCTCAAAGACATTATCGAACCAGATGAGTTTTACGACAATCGCTAATAATTTCAGGCTCACAATTACTGAGACTAGCTTTTAATTCCAGATTATTAATTGAATTTTAATTCCACCAGCTGCCAGGGCCATAACATTCAGCCCTATATTTCCACTACCCCTGCCTATTCGCTACTAGCATAGATATCATCCAGCTGTCTAACGAAAATGATAAAATATAGGTGTAGAGAAAAATGCTCGAACATACAAGTAGGACCGTTATCAACAATTTTCTATATCAAAATGTATTACTATCTTATGCTTAGGTTGTGAGTTTGTCACACTGGTTGAATCAGTATATTTTTTAAATACTGAATTAACTTAATTTTACCAACCTGTTTTTCTATCACAGGTTTCAGCATTCACAAGTGATATACCACCAGGAGAAAGATTTGCTTTCCTTGTGCCCATTTCTGTGGTCTGATCACGTTCCCCAGGAGCTTGAATCTGACTGTGCTCACTGGGAGCAGTTCCTGTGGCCTGATCACCTTCCCCAGGAGTTTGAATCTGACGGTGTTCACTGGTCCCAGTTCCTGTAGTCAAACTGCTTTCATTTGCGCCAGGAACCGATACTTGTGCATTGATGGTTTCGGATTCCCCAGTTCCAACAATACGGTCGTATGGGCAATGACTCTGCGGAATTCGATTCTGTCCATTTGAGGTTTTCCGTTTGCAGCAGGCCTTGCATAGGAATTGCCCCATCTCAGTTAACTGGTCAGTTGAAAATCAGATAATTCCACGTAACAATAGAGCCGAAATATATTGATTCAAATTCACCACCACTCCAACATTGAGAGACGAGCCCTTTGATTTTTCGATGCTTGAGAGTGGGCGTCTGTATTTCTCGTTATTGTTGACCTGAGCGGGCGCGTCGCGGATTCGGGTATTAATTTACAGGATATTGATTCTTTATAGTCAGACTATAAAAATGAATGTTAATGTTTTTTCCCTCACCATCACTCATAGGCCAGATGAAAACGCCACGAAACTTCTGGCAGGAAGTAGCTTTGCGCCTGCGCGTTTTGGCTTGTCCTAAAACTTCGTGCGCATTGGGAGGCCCGCCCAGCCTCGCCCTTTCGGTGACTTCCCTGTTGCGCCGAAAATCGGACACATGTGCAATGCGCAGGATTGTGACGTCTCGCCCGCGCACAGGAGGTTGAACGGCTGAGTCGCGTGAACCTGAGCGCGCCGCACAGCGAACGGGGCGGGGTTTCACGTAACGTCTTTGCCTGATTTGTGCACCGGCAGTCAATCGCTGTTTTGCAGCCAAGCAAAAAGAGCGGTCTCACCCAGACCAACTCTCAACCTGGTGGTGGAAATATATTCATGTTATCTGATGTGGCTTGGGTAATGCAACGCTGGCTGACAACTGCAAAGTATAGTGTTTAGAAACGTAGACGAGAAAAACAGTCTCCAGCACATTCCAGCTTCATAGTGCCAGCCTACAAGGGTTCATCACCCTGGATGGCCAGAGATTGAAGCACGATCCCCACCTCGTTTATCACGGCAGACCCTCGGGTAAAGGCAGCACCTCATCAAGGCTGCAAGAAAAATAAATAATCCTGCAACAACCTCAAAGCTGGGTCGTTCCTCATGGGGAATCATCATCCTGAAGTTCCTCAGCTTCAGGACATCACTGCAGCAGTTCTAGGTATGTGAGAAATTAACATTTTGTGTTGTTTTTACTTGTATAAACTCTGGTTCACAATTAAGATGACAACAATGAAGCATGATGGGAAAATTAATATGTCAAGTTCTGAGTAAGCTATAGTGAGCGAATTATTGTAACTATGTACCAGGATGACCTTCGGGGAAGAACGGGATGTACAATAACAGAAATTGCTAAGCAAGGGGGAGATAGCAGGTGCAAGCAGGGGGCCTCATTCTTATCTTTAACTGACGGTCCAAGGATATACCAGGAGCAGACAGAAATCACTATGCAAGGGGGAGGCCAAATTAGGTATCACTGATAAGGGAACTGCCCTTTCTATAGTTTGTGGGATGCGTTTCTCACGGATTGTATTTTCATGGATTGTATATAATAAAGTGATGCTGTGTGAATTCTTTGAGTCTGCTATTGCTTACTGGAGGCACCCGCTCTTGCAAGATCGATTGAAATAAATACTTCAGAATTTGACTAAGTATAAATTATTAACAGGTGAGCGGTGTTTCTCACAATTGGGGGCTCGTGGCCGGGATAGTTTTCATTGATCGAGGGGGACGGCTCAAGAGGAACCGAGAAGACGCGTCCCGTTATTTGAACGGTCTCGTACTTCACCTTGAGTAGTCACCCACGGTCAACTGAACACGTTCCTAGGGTAGTCATTCTGAAGAAGCAAAGAACGGATTATAGTGGCAGGCATGCCGTGAGTGAAAGTCAGGCAACTCTGTGCACAGAGCAAGGTAAGAAAAACGACTTTTAAGTATTACCTTGTTGACTTGGGTTCGTATCTAGACATCCGCAAGGGCGGATTGATGATATAAGGACTCTGGAGTTTATATCTAGACATCCGTATAAGTGTATGGGCGGATTGATGATATAAGTACTTTCAGGATTGTGATTGTTTTGACGGACCGGTCATAACTAGACACTTTACTTAGAAATGTGAGAAACACCGCTCACTTAATAAAAGATTTACACTTAGTCAAATTCTGAAGAAGTATTTATTATCGATCTTGCAAGAGCGGGTGCCTCCAGTAAGCAATAGCAGACACAAAGAATTCACACAGCATCACTTTGTTATATACAATCCGTGGGAAACCATCCCTGAGAAACACATCCCACCCACTATAGACAGGGCAGTTCCCTTATTTCTTCTCTCCCTTACACAGTGATTTGGCAGTTCAAGGTAAGAATGACGCCCTTTGCTTGTACCTGCTATCTCCCCCTTGCTTAGCAAGTTCTGTTATTGTACATTCCGTTCTTCCCCGAAGGTCATTCTAGTACATGGTTATAATAATTCGCTCACTATAGCTTACTCAGAACTTGACATGTTACTTTTCCCATCATGCTTCATTGTTGACATCTTAATTGTGAACCAGAGTATATACATGTAAAAACAACACAATGTTCATTTCTCACAAATCCCCATTTTTTTCTTTTTACTGTTGTTGCTTTTTACACTTCGTAGCCTCTTCTAACCTACCCCTAAATTGTCCAACATCCTCTCAACTTCCCTTTCTATGGGGCCGTTCCACCCCTTCATTCTCCCCATTTTCTAGTAGGCAAATGGTATCCTGACCCGGGGCATCTGCTTGATCAAGGCTGTTTCGATGAGCCTCTGCACCAAGCCTCTTATACACGGGATGATGCAGCAGCCGATTGCCGCCAATGCTCCTATCACCACGATGATGGAGGTGAGGATGGATACAATTAACCCTTTTCATTTCCCAAACAATGATTCAAGCCACCCAGTCATGGATGTGTCTGCCCCTGAATTGTGTGCCATTTCCACAGCCAGAGTGGTTAACCCTTGTAGCGCACGGGTAATCGATCCGTCAGGTGCCGTGTTGTTGGGGACAAACGTGCAACACTGTCCTTTGAGCATAACGCATACACCACCTTTCTCTGCCAAAATCATATCCAGAGCCAATCTATTTTCCCAGGCCATTCTACTGGTTGCATCCAGTTGTTCTGCTATGCCCTTCACGGCGTCCCTGGTATAATTGATGAACATCTGTTGGTTATAGTATATATAGTCTATCCAATCCACATTCTTATTGATCGTAACCCACCAGAAGAGGGACTCGAACCCAGCTGCAATCTGATTTTGGGCTTTGAATTCATCTGGTACTCCTCTGGGAATGCCAAGTGAGTCCAGATAAATCCTGTCATCAAATGAGGTAGGTATGCCCTGTTTAGATCGTCCCCCCTTTTACACTCCCCCTCTCTTGTCTTTCATAGGCTATACCGAACGGAATGGCGAGCTGAACTAATGCGCATGTCCCTTTACATTGGGGGGGGTAGAGTGGGTCTTAGAATCTTTCCTCCGCAATACCACCTTTATATCTGCACGTGGTATTTTAAGTGATGAGTAATTGCCCTGGGTGGTCACGTTCTTAGTCTCAATACAAGTCTTGAGGTCTCCCATATCTTTACTTAGCCCCGTATCAAAATGTCTTATACTCGATTTGTGATGCGTCACAGTAACCAAGAAGGAGGGAGGGTTTGCTGATAGTTTTTTATTAACAGGAGGAAACATCAGAGATAGGGCAGTGCAGGTCTTGTTGCCCCAGGCTGTCGCATCTTCGTACACAGGGCCATCATACATTCCATGCTCCCTCTATTTTCTGTCTACCCCAGTGGAAAGGGCTCCATAAGGGCCTGTGGTCTACCTGATGCGCAAGCATAACAATTGTCTTTCTTCAGCGTCTGGGCCGAATATTGCAGTCTTCTCTGTAACAAACTGTCTTTCTCTCTCTGTTTTGAAACAGTGACTTCAGGCATGTTGCAGCCTTCTCTGTCTCTCTCTCTCTCTGTATTGAGACAGTGACTCCAGGCATGTTGCAGCCTTCTCTGTCTCTCTCTCTCTCTCTTTCTCTGTATCTCTCTCTGTATCTCTCTCTCTCTACCTCACCCACTCAATCCACGCATTCTGTTCCTCATAGCCAGTCTCTATCTCAAAGGCTTGCTCTAAATCATTTACTTCAATTATTTTGACTCCCTGTTCATTCTCCGCCGTGTCGCCCCGAGTGTCATTAGTGGGAGTTGCTCCCTGGTCTAATAAAATACGGAAGCAGCATTCAGTCTTGCCATTTCTCATGATCCCCCCCGAATATCTCATTTCCAAGTGAACAAACCCTATTGCCTGACTCCATCCAGGCCGTGTGTTTTACGGTGATGTATACGGGGTGACAAGTACCAGCATTGCACGTTGAGGGGGAATAACCATTAATCTGGTGAATGGAGACGACCGGTGGTGCCCCTCTGGGCAATTGGCAGAACCGTTTCAGCCAACCCTCCCCCTCCGTAATCATCCCCCCTCAGTAATAATGAAGAGAGTCTACCCTAAACTCCTTTCCCTGATACGCTGTCTATGAGGGTGCACAGATCAGTTTGTATTACCTGAGGGTACCGACTTTCTGGGATTGTCAATGTAATCATACGCCCGATTCCAAACTCCCACATCGTTAATATTATTATACATTGCATAGTCCATTTTAGCTGTAGTTTCGTCATATTATTGAGCAGTTCAGGATTTAGTGTCTTTTCAATCTATCTTAAATGGTTCCTCAGTGGCCTCCACATCTTCAGAATGACTACCCTAGGAACGTGTTCAGTTGACCGTGGATGACTACTCAAGATGAAGTACGAGACCGTTTAAATAACGGGACGCGTCTTCTCGGTTCCTCTTGAGCCGCCCCCCCCCGATCAATGAAAAACTATCCCGGCCACGAGCCCCCAATTGTGAGAAACACCGCTCGCTTAATAAAAGATTTACACTTAGTCAAATTCTGAAGAAGTATTTATTATCGATCTTGCAAGAGCGGGTGCCTCCAGTAAGCAATAGCAGACACAAAGAATTCACACAGCATCATTTTGTTATATACAATCCATGAAAATACAATCCATGGGAAACCATCCCTGAGAAACACATCCCACCCACTATAGACAGGGCAGTTCCCTTATTTATTCTCTCCCTTACACAGTGATTTGGCAGTTAAAGACAAGAATGAGGCCCTTTGCTTGCACCTGCTATCTCCCCCTTGCTTAGCAAGTTCTGTTATTGTACATTCCGTTCTTCCCCGAAGGTCATTCTGGTACATCGTTATAATAATTCGCTCACTATAGCTTACTCAGAACTTGACATGTTAATTTTCCCATCATGCTTCATTGTTGACATCTTAATTGTGAACCAGAGTATATACATGTAAAAACAACACAGAATGTTCATTTCTCACAGAAATATGTGAAAGTTGAGTATATTACAATGGGAAGTAAAAACTCGAAACAAGGAGACGGCGCCGATAAGAGAATCCCTAAGAATATCCCACCAGAAAGTCCAGTGGGTCGGATGTTAGTGAATTGGGATTCTGAGAGTTGTACAAAAAATAAGGACAGGAAAACAATGATAAAATTTTGTTGCTTCATATGGGTAAAAGAAGCAATCCGTAAACCCTCAGTCTTTTGGCCGAAATACGGTTCGGACGAAGATTGGGTGTGCCAAGTTTTGAATATATATGTCAATGATAAAAGAGCCTGTTCCGATAAAGAAGTAAGCTAAGCGAGTTGTTGGCTTCCTAGCAGGAACGCCACCCGAATATATCCATTAATCCCAAAGGGCGAAGACGTTCGCACAGCCCCTCTTAAACAATGGGACATCCTAGATAATTTGCCACCCCCTTATAAGAATAAGTCAAACGACAAGGACTCGCCAAATGACCAACAAATGAATAAAGGCAAATCAGAGAAAGTCCCTGAAAAAGTAGGAGAGAGTCAAATGATATTAAGATCCACGAAAGGACAGGGAAAGGAACCAGAAATAACAAAAATGAACCTCCTTCGGGAAGTCCCTATTGGAGAGGGAGAAGTAGGATTTGTAAATTCTCCTTTAAATTCAGGAGAAGTCAGAGCATTAAAAAAAAAAGATATCTATGTACGTTAATGGAAGACCCCTTAGGACTGGCGGAACAATTCAATCAGTTCTTAGGTCCTAATATATACACAGGGACCGAATTAATGTCCATTATGAGTATCCTATTCACGGGGGAAGAAAGGGGTATGATTAGAAGAGCAGGCAAGCGACTGTGGGAGAATAAACACCCGCCAGGGGGAAGAGAGAGAGACAGAGAGATACTCAGAGAGAGAGACAGGCAGAGAGAGAGAGAGAGACAGAGCCAGAGACAGAGAGAGACAGAGACAGAGAGAGAGAGATACAGAGACAGAGAGAAAGAGACAGAGAGAGAGATACAGAGAACAGAGACGGAGATACAGAGAGAGAAAGAGACAGAGGGAGAGATACAGAGAACAGAGAGAGAGAGACTGAGAGAGATACAGAGAGAGAGAGAAAGAGACAGAGAGAGACAGAGAGAGAACAGAGAGATACAGAGAACTGAGAGAGACAGACAGAGAACAGAGAGAGAGACAGAGACAGAACAGAGAGATACAGAGAACTGAGAGAGATACAGAGAACACAGAGACAGAGAGAGAGATACAGAGAGCGAGAGAGAGAGAGATACAGAGAACAGAGAGAGAGAGAGAGAGAGAGAGACAGAGAAGGCTGCAACATGCCTGAAGTCACTGTTTCAAAACAGAGAGAGAGAGAGACAGTTTGTTACAGAGAAGGCTGCAAATACTGAACTATCACGCAAGTTCCCAATATAGCATACAACCCTGCCAACCGCAGGGCCCAACAACCAGGCATTTCAAAATAATTATTATAATTAATAAATTAATCAAATTTGATACTACTGATTCAGTATTAATAAATTATACAATATAATACAGTCAAACAGTTGATTGATCAGTAACATTTCAATAATAGTATTTCAGCTCAAATTCATCGATTGTAAGGGTTGGATTGCTGCCAAATTCCCGTTATCAGATGTCCTTGAACGATCTGTTCTTTTTAATCAAAGTTGTTTTGGGTTTTTTTTTAAGACCAGCTTCCACAGGGTTTGAACTTTTGATTTCCAGGCTAATTCTAAACAATTATTTTAAAATATCAAACACAATAACTTATTAAACACATAGGTTTTCTGTAGATGAATTCGTCGATTCTATTAAAGAAGGCACTATTAGAAGTTTGGAGATAAATTGGGACTTCCACACTCCTTGGCACCCCCCTCATCGGGACGGGTGGAAAGGATGAATCAAACCCTTAAAAATCATTTGTCAAAAATAATATTAGAAACTAATATGGACAAAATGCTTACCGATAGCCCTTCTAAGAATCTGAACGGCTCCAAGAAAAGATTTGGGATTGTCCCCATACAAGATGTTGTTCGGGTTGCCATACCTTGGAACAATGGGGGAATTGCCCATTGCAGAATGTAAAGATATCTATGTAAAGAAATATATACTGGCACTGTCTTCCTCATTATCATTCCTCAGGAGACAAGGACTGCTAGCGCAGACACCTCCCCTTGAATTCGCAGTCCACAAATTTAAACCAGGAGATTGGGTACTGGTGAAATCGTGGAAAGAAACCAAGCTTCAACCCACTTGGGACGGACCGTTCCTGGTTTTGTTAACCACAGAGACTGCCATATGAACCGCGGAAAATGGTTGGACTCATTACAGCAGAACGAAGGGTCCCGTTAAGTCACCGCCTGAACAGGAACAATGGCATGTGGAGGCCACTGAGGAACCATTTAAGATAAGATTGAAAAGACACTAAATCCTGAACTGTTCAATAATATGACGAAACTACAGCTAAAATGGACTATGCAATGTATAATAATATTAATGATGTGGGAGTTCGGAATCGGTCGTATGATTACATTGACAATCCCAGAAAGTCGGTTCCCTCAGGTAATACGGATTGATCTATGCACCCTCATAGACTGCGAGTCAGCGGGGAAGGGAAAGGAGTTTAGGGTAGAATCTCTTCATTATTACCGAGGAGGGATGATTACGGAGAGCGAGGGTTGGCTGAAAAGGTTCTGCCAATTGCCCAGAGGGGCACCACCGGTCGTATCCATTCACCAGATTAATGGAAATTCCCCCTCAACATGCAAGGCTGGAACTTGTCACCCCGTATACATCACCGTAAAACACGCGGCCTGGATTGAGACAGGCAATAGGGTTTGTTCACTTAGACATGAGGTATTCGGGGTAAACATGAGAAATGGCAAGACTGAATGCTGCTTCCGTATCTCATTAGACCAGGGAGCAACTCCCACTAATGGAACTAGGGACGACAAGGCGGAGAAAGAACAGGGTGTCAAAATAATTGAAGTAAATGATTTAGAGCAAGCCTTTGAGATAGAGACCGGCTATGAGGAACAGAATGCGTGGATTGAGTGGGTGAGGTATTCGGCCCAGACGCTGAAGAAAGACAATTGTTATGCTTGCGCATCAGGTAGACCACAGGCCCATATGGAGCCCTTTCCACTGGGGTGGACAGACAATAGATGGAGCATGGAATGCATGATGGCCTTGTACCAAGATGCGACAGCCAGGGGCAACAAGACCTGCACTGCCCTATCTCTGATGTTTCCTCCTGTTAAGCAGAAACAATCAGCAAACCCTCCCTCCTTCTTGGTTACCGTGACGCATCACAAATCGTGTATAAGTCGTTCTGATACGGGGCTAAGTAAAGATATGGGAGAACTCAAGACTTGTATTGAGACTAAGAAAGTGACCACCCAGGGCAATTACTCATCACTAAAAATACCACGTGCGGATATATAGTGGTATTGCGGAGGAAAGATTCTAAGGCCCACTCTTACCCCCCCCCCCCCCCCTCAATGGAAAGGGACATGCGCATTAGTTCAGCTCGCCATTCCATTCAGTATAGCCTATGAAAGACAAGAGGAGAGGGGGAGTGTAAAAGGGGGACGATCTAAACGAAGCATACCCTCCTCATTTGATGACAGGATTTACCTGGACTCCGTTGGCATTCCCAGAGGAGTACCAGATGAGTTCAAAGCCCGGAATCAGATTGCAGCTGGGTTCGAGTCCCTCTTCTGGTGGGTTACGATCAATAAGAATGTGGATTCGATAAACTATATATACTATAATCAACAGAGGTTCATCAATTCTACCAGGGACGCCATGAAGGGCATAGCAGAACAACTGGACGCAACCAGTAGAATGGCCTGGGAGAATAGATTGGCTCTGGATATGATTTTGGCAGAGAAAGGTGGCGTATGCGTTATGCTTAAGGGACAGTGTTGCACGTTTATCCCCAACTGTTTCAGCAATGAACTTCATGATAAAGTCATAGAACATGACAGCGCAGTACAGGCCCTTCGGCCCTCGATGTTGCGCCGACCTGTGAAACCACTCTAAAGCCCATCTACACTATTCCCTTATCATCCATATGTCTATCCAATGACCATTTGAATGCCCTTAGTGTTGGCGAGTCAGTAAAGAACCTACCTCTGACATCTGTCCTATATCTATCTCCCCTCAATTTAAAGCTATGTCCCCTCGTGCTAGACATCACCATCCGAGGAAAAAGGCTCTCACTGTCCACCCTATCCAATCCTCTGATCATCTTGTATGCCTCAATTAAGTCACCTCTTAACCTTCTCTCTAACGAAAACAGCATCAAGTCCCTCAGCCTTTCCTCATAAGATCTTCCCTCCATACCAGGCAACATTCTGGTAAATCTCCTCTGCACCCTTTCAAATGCTTCCACATACTTCCTATAATGCGGCGACCAGTATTGCACGCAATACTCCAAATACGGCCGCACCAGAGTTTTGTACAGCTGCAACATGACCTCATGGCTCCGAAACTCAATCCCTCTACCAATAAAAGCTAACACACCCTATGCCTTCTTAACAACCCTCTCAACCTGGCTGGCAACTTTCAGGGATCTATGTACATGGACACCGAGATCGCTCTGCTCATCCACACTGCCAAGAATCATACCTTAGCCCAGTACTCTGTCTTCCTGTTATTCCTTCCAAAATCAATCACCTCACACTTTTCTGCATGAAACTCCATTTGCCACCTCTCAGCCCAGCGCTGCAGCTTATCTATGTCCCTCTGTAAATTGTAACATCCTTCCGCACTATCCACAACTCCACCGACTTTAGTGTCATCTGCAAATTTACTCACCCATCCTTCTACGCCCTCCTCCAGGTCATTTATAAAAATGACAAACAGCAGTGTCCCCAAAACAGATCCTTGTGGTACACCACTAGTAACTGGACTCCAGTCTGAATATTTCCCATCAACCACCACCCTTTGTCTTCTTTCAGCTAGCCAATTTCTGATCCAAACTGCTAAATCACCCTGAATCCCATGCCTCCGTATTTTCTGCAGTAGCCTACCATGGGGAACCTTATCAAACGCTTTACTGAAATCCATATACACCACATCAACTGCTTTACTCTCATCCACCTTTTTGGTCACCTTCTCAAAGAACTCAATAAGGTTTGTGAGGCACGACCTACCCTTCACAAAACCGTGTTGACTATCTCAAAACAAATTATTCCTTTCCAGATGATTATACATCCTATCTCTTATAAACCTTTCCAAGATTTTGCCCACAACAGAAGTAAGGCTCACTGGTCTATAGTTACCAGGGTTGTCTCTACTTCCCTTCTTGAACAAGGGGACAACATTTGCTATCCCCCAGTCTTCTGGCACTATTCCTGTAGACAAAGATGACTTAAAGATCAAAGCCAAACTTTCAGCAATCTCCTCCCTAGCTTGCCAGAGAATCCTAGGATAAATCCCATCCGGCCCAGGGGACTTGTCTATTTTCACACTTTCCAGAATTGCTAACACCTCCTCCTTATGAACCTCAAACCCTTGTAGTCGAGTAGCCTGAATCTCCGTATTCTCCTCGACAACATTATCTTTTTCCTGTGTGAATACTGACGAAAAATATTCATTTAGCACCTCGCCTAGCTCCTCGGACTCCACGCACAACTTCCCGCTTCTGTCCTTGACTGGCCCTACTCTCACCCGAGTCTTTCTTTTATTCCTGACATATCTATAGAAAGCTTTAGGGTTATCCTTGATCCTACCTGCCAAAGACTTCTCATGTCCCCTCCTGGCTCCTCTTAGCTCTCTCTTTAGGTCCTTCCTAGCTAATTTTTAACTCTCGAGCGCCCTAACTGAACCTTCATGTCTCATCTTTACATAAGCCTCCTTCTTCCTCATGACAAGTGTTTCGACTGCTTTAGTAAATGACGGTTCCCTTGCTCGACCACTTCCCCCCTGCCTGACAGGTACATAAGACCATAAGACCATAAGACATAGGAGTGGAAGTAAGGCCATTCGGCCCATCGAGTCCACTCCACCATTCAATCATGGCTGATTTCAACTCCATTTACCCGCTCTCTCTCCATAGCCCTTAATTCCTTGAGAAATCAAGAATTTATCAACTTCTGTCTTAAAGACACTCAACGTCCCGGCCTCCACCGCCCTCTGTGGCAATGAATTCCACAGACCCACCACTCTCTGGCTGAAGAAATTTCTCCTCATCTCTGTTCTAAAGTGACTCCCTTTTATTCTAAGGCTGTGCCCCCGGGTCCTAGTCTCCCCTACTAATGGAAACAACTTCCCTATGCCCACCCTATCTAAGCCATTCATTATCTTGTAAGTTTCTATTAGATCTCCCCTCAACCTCCTAAACTCCAATGAATATAATCCCAGGATCCTCAGACGTTCATCGTATGTTAGGCCTACCGTTCCTGGGATCATCCGTGTGAATCTCCGCTGGACCCGCTCCAGTGCCAGTATGTCCTTCCTGAGGTGTGGGGCCCAAAATTGCTCACAGTATTCTAAATGGGGCCTAACTAATGCTTTATAAAGCTTCAGAAGTACATCCCTGCTTTTATATTCCAAGCCTCTTGAGATGAATGACAACATTGCATTTGCTTTCTTAATTACGGAATCAACCTGCAAGTTTACCTTTAGAGAATCCTGGACTAGGACTCCCAAGTCCCTTTGCACTTCAGCATTATGAATTTTGTCACCGTTTAGAAAATAGTCCATGCCTCTATTCTTTTTTCCAAAGTGCAAGACCTCTCACTTGCCCACGTTGAATTTCATCAGCCATTTCTTGGACCACTCTGCTAAACTGTCTAAATCTTTCTGCAGCCTCCCCACCTCCTCCATACTACCTGCCCCTCCACCTATCTTTGTATCATCGGCAAACTTAGCCAGAATGCCCCCAGTCCCGTCATCGAGATCGTTAATATATAAAGAGAACAGCTGAGGCCCCAACACTGAACCCTGCGGGACACCACTCATCACCGGTTGCCATTCCGAAAAAGAACCTTTTATCCCAACTCTCTGCCTTCTGCCTGACAGCCAATCGTCAATCCATGTTAGTACCTTGCCTCGAATACCATGGGCCCTTATTTTACTCAGCAGTCTCCCGTGAGGCACCTTATCAAAGGCCTTTTGGAAGTCAAGATAGATAACATCCATTGGCTCTCCTTGGTCTAACCTATTTGTTATCCCTTCAAAGAACTCTAACAGGTTTGTCAGGCACAACCTCCCCTTACTAAATCCATGCTGACTTGTCCTAATCCGACCCTGCACTTCCAAGAATTTAGAAATCACATCCTTAACAATGGATTCTAGAATCTTGCCAACAACCGAGGTTAGGCTAATTGGCCTATAATTTTCCATCTTTTTCCTTGTTCCCTTCTTGAACAGGGGGGTTACAACAGCGATTTTCCAATCCTCTGGGAATTTCCCTGACTCCAGTGACTTTTGAAAGATCATAACTAACGCCTCCTCTATTTCTTCAGCTATCTCCTTTAGAACTCTAGGATGTAGCCCATCTGGGCCCGGGGATTTATCAATTTTTAGACCTCTTAGTTTCTCTAGCACTTTCTCCTTTGTGATGGCTACCATATTCAACTCTGCCCCCTGACTCTCCGGAATTGTTGGGATATTACTCATGTCTTCTACTGTGAAGACTGACGCAAAGTACTTATTCAGTTCCTCAGCTATTTCCTTGTCTCCCATCACAAAATTACCAGCGTCATTTTGGAGCGGCCCAATGTCAACTTTTGCCTCCAGTTTGTTTTTAATGTATTTAAAGAAACTTTTACTATCATTCCTAATGTTACTGGCTAGCCTACCTTCAAATTTGATCCTCTCTTTCCTTATTTCTCTCTTTGTTATCCTCTGTTTGTTTTTGGAGTCTTCCCAATCTTCTGACTTCCCACTACTCTTTGCCACATTATAGGCTTTCTCTTTTGCTTTGATGCATTCCCTAACTTCCTTTGTCAGCCATGGCTGCCTAATGCCCCCTCTGATAACATTTCTTTTCTTTGGGATGAACCTCTGTACTGTGTCCTCAATTACTCCCAGGAACTCCTGCCATTGCTGTTCTACTGTCTTTCCCACTAGGCTCTGCTCCCAGTCGATTTTCGTCAGTTCCTCCCTCATGCCCCTGTAGTTACCTTTATTTAACTGTAACACCTTTGCATCTGATTCTACCTTCTTTCTTTCAAATTGGAGATTGAATTCGACCATATTTTGATCACTGCCTCCTAAGTGCTCCCTTACTTTAAGATCTTTAATCAAGTCTGGCTCATTACATAACACTAAGTCCAGAATGGCCTGTTCCCTCGTGGGCTCCATCACAAGCTGTTCCAAAAAGCCCTCCTGTAAACATTCAATGAATTCCCTTTCCTTGGGTCCACTGGCAGCATTATTTACCCAGTCCATCTGCATATTGAAGTCCCCCATGATCACTGTGACCTTGCCTTTCTGACATGCCCTTTCTATTTCGTGGTGCATTTTGTGCCCCCGGTCCTGACCACTGTTAGGAGGCCTGTACATAAGTCCCATTATGATTTTTTTGCCTTTGTGGTTCCTCAACTCTACCCACACAGACTCCACATCATCTGACCCTATGTCGTTTAGTGCTATTGATTTAATTTCATTCCTAATTAACAAGGCAACCCCGCCCCCTCTGCCCACCTCTCTGTCTTTTCGATAGGTTGTGAATCCCTGGATGTTTAAATGCCAGTCCTGAACCCCCTGCAACCATGTCTCTGTGATGCCTACCACATCATACCTGCCAGTCACAATCTGGGCCACAAGCTCATCTACCTTGTTCCGTACACTGCTTGCATTTAAATATAGCACCTTTAATTCTCTATTGACCGTCCCTTTTTGTTTTCTTAGTGTGGTGGACCTTGGTTTACTGAGCCTTTCCATACACTGTGTCATGTTTTGTGGGATGGGGACAATCGTAACCACTCTTGAGTTTTGTCTGTTCGTGTTTTTTTGTATTCCTAAGCAGCTACGCTCCCCGCTGATTACTTCACCTCTTGGTTCCCTGACTTTCCCTTCCCCTCCAATCTTATTACTTATCACATACTTATCAAGGACACGCAGTAGCTGTTCCTTGAACAAGCTCCACATTTCCATTGTGCCCATCCCCTGCAGTTTTCCTCTCCATCCGATGCACCCTAAGTCTTGCCTCATCGCATCATAATTGCCTTTCCCCCAGATATAACTCTTGCCCTGCGGTATATACTTATCCCTTTCCATCACTAAAGTAAACGTAATCGAATTGTGGTCACTATCACCAAAGTGCTCACCTACCTCCAAATCTAACACCTGTCCTGGTTCATTACCCAGTACCAAATCCAAAATGGCCTCGCCTCTCGTTGGCCTATCTACATACTGTGTCAGGAAACCCTCCTGCACACATTGGACAAAAACGGACCCATCTAAAGTACTCGAACTATAGCATTTCCAGTCAATATTTGGAAAGTTAAAGTCTCCCATAACAACTACCCTGTTGCTTTCCCTCCTATCCAGAAGCATCTTTGCAATCCTTTCCTCTACATCTCTGGAACTTTTCGGAGGCCTATAGAAAACCCCTAACAGGGTGACCTCTCCTTTCCTGTTTCTAACCTCAGCCCATACTACTAAAAGAAAATACATAATAGGGCAACACAACATATACAATGTAACTACATAAGCACTGGCATCGGATGAAGCATACAGAGTGGAGTGTTAATGAGGTCAGTCCATAAGAGGGTCATTTAGGAGTCTGGTGACAGTGGGGAAGAAGCTGTTTTTGAGTCTGTTCGTGCGTGTTCTGACTTCTGTATCTCCTGCCCGATGGAAGAAGTTGGAAGAGTGAGTAAGCCGGGCGGGATGGATCTTTGATTATGCTGCCCGCTTTCCCCAGGCAGTTGGAGGTGTAGGTGGAGTCAATGGATGGGAGGCAGGTTCGTGTTATGGACTGGGCGGTGTTCACGACTCTCTGAAGTTTCTTGCAGTCCTGGGCCGAGCAGTTGCCATACCAGGCTGTGATGCAGCCCGATAGGATGCTTTGTTGCTCTTTTTAGCCTTAGTTTATTAGCTCTGATTACGTCACCTTTGCTCACGAGTCGCCAGGTATCTTTTTGATACCGCCACGTAGTTCAAGTTATGATTAATAAGTCAGCACACCGCTTAGTAAGATTGGAATCAACGGTCATTTATTATATACAACAAGCAATGTTTATACATTAATCCTACTATCTATATAAGAAACCTATCACTACTGGCCAATACTTAACTTTAGGAAGAGCCCACCAGGTCAGGGAAATGAATGGCTTATCCAATCGGATCTGGCCCGCGGGGTTCAAAAGGCTGCTACAGGTCGCTGGCTAGGTGTCTCTATCGGATAGCGATCGCTGGATTCAAACTTACGGTTGCCGGTTGCTGTTCTTGCGAAGGTCTCGAGCAGGCGAAGAGAAGAGAGAGAGAGATCTGAACTTGGCCCCTCACTTTATAGGGCCCAGGGGCGTCCCGCCTCCCGGGGCGGCCCTTGACCCTGAGTCCCAAGTGATTGGACTTGTTCCCAATCCCTGGGGTCGATACGTCCAATTGCGAGGCGATTCCCCGATCGGGGGGGGTGGTTGCTCACCTGCCTTTGTTTCGGCCACTGCAGGCGCCGACAGGTCTAGCCCGGTATTTAATTGCTAATATGTTGCAATTGTTCCCGGGGATAGCCGATTAAACTGCAGATGTCTGGGTGGATGGGCTGTTGATAGCCCTGAGTATCGATCTGGGCTAACTTCCCCAGAGCCGAATATGCTATTCTGTCTGCAGCTGTCCGTTTGTGTCTTGTTACCTGCTTTTCCCAGCAGCCTTTCTGGTTAGCCATTTCAAATTGGGTTTTGGCCAGATTAATCGGGACGCAGCCATTTTACGTGGCTACAATCCTGCCTTGTGATCTTGACGCAAAGCGTGAAGGATCACATAAATTTTGTCCTCTTCGTTCCCTGACCGGGGGGTGGGGGGGGAGGGCACCTCCTACATGGCCACTACTCTGACCCTAGCTATGCACAAAAATTTACCTAAACAATTCTTGAGGGCGCTATGTCAGGCAGGGGCATTTGTCTAAAAAAAAACTCTAATTTTACCTAAACAATTCTTCAAGCATTGCATAATCCTATCTCTCTAAACATACAACAACAGTCACAACATTTAATATACTCTTTCCTGGCTTGGCAGTCAAGCTCAGGATCATACATTTCCATACATTTTTCTTTTTATTTACAGGAAAACGCAAGTGCATGTTTCATCATTCATAGGTCGCGGGGGCCTGGGGTCTGGTCGTAGCCGAATATCGGGGATTGGATCCGATATTACGGGGTTCGAGTGCGGTACGCTCTCCTTTTCCACTTGCGGATGCGCATGGTCTGTACTGCACAGCAGAGTATAGCCAATGCTAACAGTGCCTCAATGACGTACGATAAGGAGTACCAAGTTATGAACTTGGCACACCAGGATAATGCAGCGTGGTTGGTGACTGGGCCCTCGGTACTACGGGGCAGTGAAGTGTTAACGGCAGGGGGGTTTGGAGTAATGGGGTCCGCGTTCCCGCGCAACCAAATGTTCAGAACAAAAATGTTGAGCACGATAAAAGGAGTCCTCATAGCTGTCCTCTTTCTTTTCTTTTTTCTGTGTTCGCTGGTTTTCTCCGGTCTTGGAGCTTCTGGAGTTCTGTAAGACAAGCATAGTGTCTGTAACTACTTTGGTTTAATATCTGGTGTGTTAGTGTGTCTGCCCTTCTTGGGGCCAATTAGACACCATATGTGACTTCTCCCCCATTTTTTTTTTCCAAAACAAATGTTTGGACACGGCACACTTCCCAATGGTGGACCAGTGCTAAGTTTATCATCCAAATGTTCTAGGATGTAAATAGCATGTGGCAGCAACCCAAAGGTTGCCTAAATAAAATAAAACTGTTTTTGAAAGAAAAAGTTCGAATGAGGTGCGTGTGGGCCGCGACGGGTAAGATTTGGATGGAGTCCCCGGGTAGGACGGCTACCAATACGCGTATGTCCCATACCCGAGCGTTTTTGACCAACGGGGGAGGGTCCCCAGGCAGGGCGGGTCTCAAGCCGTTTCTCCACTGCCTGAGCAACCAAAGAACGGACAAAAATGTAGTCATCATGGTGGGGTTACTGTTCTGATTCTACCATCGAATCAGAAGAGCAGTTACGATTGGGCGTCTGGTACCCGAACCAGTATCAGCTGAAAAGCTAGTTCCTCTGAATGGGCGTCTGGTCTGGTGACCAGGTATCTGTGGACAAGTTGGACCGCTGAACAAGCGTCTGGCTTGTCCGTTTGGAAAGAGCTAAAAAGTTCAGGTGAATGGGTGTGTGGCGGTGAGAACATTCTCCTGTTGGACGAACAACATTGAACAAACAGACAGACAACGCAAAACATTCTGCAGGTTCCATCAGGAAGGACAACATTTTTCCCCAAGTGTCTCCTTTAAATCATCATGTGGACACCTCAGTTCGCTATTGCGAACGGGGTCGCAAAAGGGTTGGCGGCTTGGGAGTCAGACCCAAGGTCGTCACCTTCTCCCGGGTGCCAAACTCTGGAGTGAATTAGGGCAGAAAGGGCTGCGTGTTGTGAGTTGGGATCGTCCTCGTCATTGCGGACGAGTCTGCAGGAGTTGTCGCGGTGCCAATGAGTGGGGTCGAGTTGGGTGGGGACAAAGTCGGGGTCGTCCGTGTGGTTCGGTGGTCGGTAGTGTGGTTTATTTAAGTAGGTGATGAGGAAGGGGTCACTGGAGTCGAGGTCGGAGTTGCTGGGTGTGGGACCAGGATGGTAGGGAGGCGTGCTGTGGCTGTCGTCAGAGTCACAGTCGCTGTCTGTGCTGCTGCAGTCTGTGGGCGTTCCGGGGCGGAGCGTAAAGTTCGTGGGTGGAGTCAGGGGCAAGTCCGTGTCTGGGCTGGACGTGGAAGGGGTGGGTGTGGTTACGTTGGCTGTGGGCGGGGTTTGGTCAGCTGCGTCAAGCATGACGTGGTGGGAGTGGTTTGACTGTGGTCCATAAACCTTGAGCTGGTTTATGTGAAACCATGCAGTCTTACCATTTTGGTATTTAATTTTATATACCGACGGGCTTATTTTATCCGTAATGGAATACGGACCCGAGTATTTCGGAGACAGAAATGTGCTGGGGTTATACACAGACAACATCACTTGTCCTATGTTGTACTCCGTAGCATGTACTGCCTTAGCAAAACAGGCCTTGCTCTGTTTTCTTTTAGTGCCCAGTTTAACAGCGGCTGCTAACTGAGCCGTTTTTACATTTGTAAGTAATTGTTCAAAGGCCTTCTCGTGGGTGAGGGCCGTGACTTCAGGGCTGGTTAGGTCTAAACCCAACAAGTGTTCTGTCCCTTTCATGGGGCGTCCGGTCATGAGGGTGTGTGGAGTGAAACCTGTGGAGGTGGAAACAGTGTTACGCAAAAACATCAGTGCAAAGGGGAGGACCGAATCCCAAGTGGTGTTGTTTTGCTGGACCATTTTTCTAAGGGTGGTTTTTAGGGTCCGATTCATGCGCTCCACTATACCACTCGACTGAGGGTGGTACGCAATGTGAAATTTTTGGGTTATGCCAAATATCGTGAGGACATTCTGCATGACCCGTCCCATAAAGTGAGAACCTTGGTCCGACTCAATACTGCGGGGGAGTCCCCATCTTGTAAAAATGTGGTGGGTTAGGATCTTGGCTGTGGTTTTCGCGGTGTTGGTGCGGGCTGGAAATGCTTCCACCCACTTTGTAAACGTGTCTATGACCACCAGAACATATTTATAGCCATTCCTGCAAGGGGGCAATGGACCTATAAAATCGATCTGGAGGTTAGTCCAGGGGCCGTTAACGGGTCGGGTGTGGCTGAGATGTGCCTTTTTGGCATATCTATCTGGGTTGTTTTGAGCGCAGATGAGGCAATTTTCGATGTAATGGGATACATCCTCTTTAAGATTAGGCCACCAACAAAGCTGCTTGAGGTGGGCTGCGGTGGGTTCTATTCCCTGGTGTCCATGACCATCATGGAATAGACAGATCATTTGATTCCTATCCTGCTCAGGAACTACGTAAAGGGTGTCCTTTAGCACCACACCATCATGTGTGGTTATGGTATTTCGGTACCTCTCGTATGAGGCTGGAAACTTCCCTTTCACGATGTCAATGAGAGCGCTATCCTGCTTCTGGGCCTCTACTAGATCTTCGATCCTAGTCTGTGCGACCTGAACTGCACTCACTGGCGCACTCACTGGGGCGCTCTCGGGGGGCTTCCAAAAGTACCCATGTCTGGATCCTGCCTTAGCCAGCGCGTCGGCTTTTACATTTCCAGGGGGGGAGGAACGATGGTGGCTGCGGACTTTTATAATGCCAAAAGTCCTGTTCTTGGCTTTTTCTAGAATATGGGGGAGTAATGGGGCTGAGGGGAGGGGTTTCCCATCCGCGGAAACAAATCCTCTTGTTACCCAGAGGGGCAGAAATTCAGTGAGGCTGTTGCAGACGTATAGACTGTCTGAATATATGTCTGCTGAGCTGGGGAAGGAATCTGGGTGCTCTACAATGTAAGCGATGGCCGCAAGCTCTGCTGCCTGCGCGCCTAAGTGTCCGGGTAATTTTAATGCGATTTCCTCGAGGGCGCGTCCCTGCGCGTCCTCCACATAAATCCCACAACCTGTTATGCGTTGCCCATCCAGGATCGTGGAAGATCCATCCACATAAATCCTGATGGGGTCACACGTGTCTGGGTGAGGAGGGTTCTGAGATGGAGTGGCTAGTTTTCTGGGGGGTGTTTTGGCTATAAAGGGGCCTGTATTATGGTGGGGCGCGATGATTTCACACTCATGGGGGGTTCCGGGGTACTGTAGATTGTCCGCTAAGTATGTGTGAGTCTTTGTTCGTTTTACTGTGATGTCCCGTCCTTGTAAGAGAAGGGTCCACCTAGCAGCGCGGATTTGGCTGACGGTACCGTCTTTAAGTCGTCCGTCTAGTAAAAGTTGTGTGGGGGTGTGTTCGGTCAAGATGGTGATGGGGTTCAGTCCGGTAATGTAGGAAAAGTACTGGACTGCCCAGAAAACTGCGAGCAGGTGCCTCTCACAGGCTGAAAATCCCTGCTCCACAGCATCTAAAATTCGGGAGGCATAAGCTACGGGTCTTAGCTGGTCGTGCCGTTCCTATAGGAGCACGGCTGAAAGGGTGCGGTCTGTGGTCGCTACCTCTATGGCGAAAGGGGAAAGCGGGTCGGGAACTTGTAGTGCGGGGGCGGCTATGAGTGCCTGTTTTAATGATTCCACAGCCTCCGTATGTTGCGGAAGCCATTCCCAGGGGGTTCCTTTCTTTAGGAGGTCTGAGAGGGGCGCTGCCTTGCTGGCGAAACCGTCAATGTGGTTTCGGCAGTAGCCAACCAGTCCTAAAAACGACCGGAGGGCTGAAACGTGTTGGGGAAAGGGCAATTTAGCGATCGAGTCAATTCTTTTGTGCTCGATCTCGCGTTTGCCGTGTGTGATGATAGTACCCAAATATATCACCTTTTCTTCCAATATTTGGGGCTTTTTGGGGTTTACTTTACAGCCAATGGAGTGTAGTAATTCCAGGAGTTCGGAGAGAAGCTCAATGTGCTCTTCCTTTGTGTCCGTCTGCAGTAGTAGGTCGTCTACATACTGTACCAGACATTCGGGGCGAGAAGATTTTGCTAGTCCATTTGCCAGCTGTCGGTGGAAAATGGAGGGGGAGTTGTGGAAGCCTTGTGGCAGGCATGTCCACGAGTACTGCTGCGCTCTGAAAGTGAAGACAAATTTATACTGGCACACCTTTGCCAATGGAATGGACCAGAACCCATTACTGACGTCCAAAACCGTGAAATATCGGGCATGGAGTCCCTGTTTGAGCATGGTCTCGGGACTTGTTGCAACGGTGGGGGCTGCTGCGGGGGTGACTTTATTGAGTTCCCGATAATCAATGGTCAAGCGCCATGATCCGTCGGGTTTCCTTACTGGCCAAATCGGGGCATTATTAGTCGAGGCTACCGATCTTAGGACGCCCTGCTCTAACAAGCCTTCTATGACCTTTAGGATTTCTCCCTCTGCTTCTAGGGGAAATCCGTACTGTTTCTGGGGTCTTGGGTCCGGTCCGGTTATCTGTACAGAACCGGTCATCCGTCCACAGTCGTGTTTATGGTTTGCAAATTCTGCCCTGTTCTTTTGCAGGACTGCCCTAACCTGTCGGTCCGTGCTGAGTGTGCTGGGGTTGAACCAAAACTCGCCTACTGCGCTAATTTTGTTCATGTAGTCCCCTATATTGAGTGTTGCGGGGGCTCTAGCGGATTTCACCATCTTCCAGACACACTGGTTGACTGGATCGAAAGAGAGGTGGTGAGAGTTCATAAATTCGATCCCTAAAATGTGCTCTGCTGTTGGGGGCAGGTCGACTAACACTACGGGGTGTTTTGTATTAATATTTCCGATCTGGATGGGTACAGGGGTCTTGATATGTCCCTGTTGTGAGTGGCCTGTGAAGCCGCTGAGGGTGATAGTGGTTGTGGTGGGCCACGTGTCCTTACCAAGGGTGGAGGAATTTAAGGTTGTGCGGGACCCTCATGTGTCCCAGAGAAGCTCGATCGGCTGTCCCCTAACCTTTGCTGCGACTACGGGTCGTCCTGACCTATCCCAAAGGGTATTGCAGACCCAGCTGGGGGAGCCTGTACACCGTCAGTCCGTTCCGGTCAAGTCTGTCTGATTGGACTGGGCGCTAACGCTATGTATGGGCTCTGCCTTTTTCTTATTGAGAGTGCCTGTCTGTTGGGCTCTCTGTGGTTTTTGAGGGCCATTGCATTCTTTAGCAAAATGTCCCAACTGTCCGCAATTGTAGCACTCTTGCGGTTTTGCTGGGGGGCTGCTCTTTCCCTCGTTTACCCAGGCGGGGTTGTGGAGAGTGGTCCTTACTGCCTGCACGTCTGCGGCGGCTTGGTTTTCCTCAGGGGTTCTAGCTGCGGATTTACCGTGAGCCGCTTGTTCCCAAACGCGGGACAATCTTTTGACCACCCACTTCTCATTATGAGCCTCCTCTGAGGGGTCATAATTACTACAGGCATTCTGTCCTGATTCCGTGGCGTGGGAGATAAGGGTGCGGGTCCATTTGGCCATGTTGTCTGCGGACAAATGGGCATGGTCTACGTTGCCGAAAACGGCTTCAAAGTGAATCCACAAGCGTCCTGCAAATGCTGTGGGGTGTTCAGACTTTTTCTGTCTGCATTTATTTAGACCGTCTACGGGGTCGCCCCGGTTGTACCCGATCGCATCCAGGATCACGGCATGCATTTCTGCAAGGGTGCCTCCTCCTACATTCTGTGGGTCGGGAAGGGCTGCTGCGACCGATGAGTCTAAGCTGAGGACCGTGAGCTTTACCTGCTCCTTTTCATCCAGGCCGTACATGGTCGCCTGGTGTTTGACGGTGGCAAAGAAATGGTGTGGGTCTGAAGCGGGGTGGAATGGTGTGATTTTCGCACACGCGTCCCATAATTGGGTCACTGTGAGGGGGGTGGAATATAAGACTTCCGCCTCGTCTGCTGTGGCAGTGCGGTGGGTTGTTACAGGGTTCATGGGAGCCTGTATTATCTGCTGTGTCGGGGGTGGGGGTGCTTTCCTCCTTTGGGGTTTTCCCTGCGCACATGCTCCCTGAACATATCTCTGCGCTGTCTCTTGCAGTTCTTCCCAATCAGGGCCGTCTTCCTGGTCTAAACCTTCCCCAAAGGTGTCTTGGAATCCCTTTTGCACAGAAAGCATTGCTTGCAGGTCTGCAATCTGCTTTCTGCACTTTGCATGGTCCAAAGTACTCTGCCTTTGTTCCATGGTTGCAGCATGGAGCACTCTCAAGGCTGCCTTGAAATCACTGCATTGTTTCTGGAGCGTCTCTACCTGCTTTTCTGTTTCTTTCTTTCCCAGGACTGCATGCTGCGTGTCCTGATAAGCCTTTTCATACTGGGACTGGAAACTACTCAAGTGCGCCAGACAAGACTGGTGACCCCGTTTGGCGTCAGCCACCTCTTCGTCCTTTGCTGTTAATTTCCTTCTTAATTCCAGGTTCTCTTTCTCAACCTCGCATACATCGATTTTACTCATACGATGTATGCCTTCTGTTTCTTTGCGGAGCGTCCTGACGACCTCCTCTGTGCCTCGCCATTGTGCCAAACAGGACACAATTGCCATCGGCTTGCGCGCTTTTGCTAAACTCTTTTTATGGATCTCACTCAGATTCTCCCAAGTATGCCCTATACTCCCGGGACCTGAATCGTCATTATTGCAGAAATCGTTCCACATGGGCCATCCTTTGCCCTGCAGAAATGTGCGAATTTCCACTTCCCAAATGGGACACTGTCCCGCTCTAACGCTGCTGACTGGTGCGACAGCAAATTCTTCGGGGTTCATGAGGCGTTGCATTGCCTGCATTGCCTGCATGGCCATCTCTCTTATCTGCTCGTTACGTTCAAATTTGGAACAGGGGGCTAAGGTGGTGTCGTAGATGCGGCTACGGCTTGCGCTAATTTCAGAAAATACTGACTGCCGACAGTTTTGACGCAACAAAATTTATCAGTTTTACCTTATAACCCTGTTAGTTACGCATGCATACACACACTTCCGAATTGTGAATTATTAACCAGAACTGCTTGAACACTTGTGGGTTTTTTTCGTTTCTAATTGGATACTAATTCAAAATGTTGGGGTTCTCCCGGAGTGGGTTTCCACTTCTATGTCGGGTCCCGGCGGAGTCGCCAATTATGTTGCTCTTTTTAGCCTTAGTTCATTAGCTCTGATTACGTCACCTTTGCTCACGAGTCGCCAGGTATCTTTTTGATACCGCCACGTGGTTCAAGTTAAAGTTATGATTAATAAGTCAGCACACCGCTTAGTAAGATTGGAATCAACGGTCATTTATTATATACAACAAGCAATATTAATACCCTAATACTACTTTCTATATAATAAAACTATCACTACTGGCCAATACTTAACTTTAGGAAGAGCCCACCAGGTCAGGGAAACGAATGGCTTATCCAATCGGATCTGGCCCGTGGGATTCAAAAGGCTGCTACAGGTCGATGGCTAGGTGTCTCTATCGGATAGCGATCGCTGGATTCAAACTTACGGTTGCCGGTTGCTGTTCTTGCGAAGGTCTCGAGCAGGCGAAGAGAAGAGAGAGAGAGATCTGAACTTGGCCCCTCACTTTATAGGGCCCAGGGGCGGCCCTTGACCCCGAGTCCCAAGTGATTGGACTTGTTCCCAATCCCTGGGGTCGATACGTCCAATTGCGAGGCGATTCCCCGATTGGGGGGGTGGTCGCTCACCTGGCTTTGTTTCGGCCACTGCAGGCGCCGACAGGTCTAACCCGGTATTCAATTGCTAATATGTTGCAATTGTTCCCGGGGATAGCCGATTAAACTGCAGATAGAACATAGAATGATACAGCGCAGTACAGGCCCTTCAGCCCACGATGTTGCACCGAAACAAAAGCCATCTAACCTACACTATGCCATTATCATCCATATGTTTATCCAATAAACTTTTAAATGCCTCAATGTTGGCGAGTTCACTACTGTTGCAGGTAGGGCATTCCACGGCCTCACTACTCTTTGTGTAAAGAACCTACCTCTGACCTCTGTCCTATATCTATTACCCCTCAGTTTAAAGCTATGTCCCCTCGTGCCAGCCATTTCCATCCGCGGGAGAAGGCTCTCACTGTCCACCCTATCCAACCCCCTGATCATTTTGTATGCCTCTATTAAGTCTCCTCCTAACCTTCTTCTCTCCAACGAAAACAACCTCAAGTCCATCAGCCTTTCCTCATAAGATTTTCCCTCCATACCAGGCAACATCCTGGTAAATCTCCTCTGCACCCGCTCCAAAGCCTCCACGTCCTTCCGATAATGCGGTGACCAAAACTGTACGCAATACTCCAAATGCGGCCGTACCAGAGTTCTGTACAGCTGCAACATGACCTCCTGACTCCGGAACTCAATCCCTCTACCAATAAAGGCCAACACTCCATAGGCCTTCTTCACAACCCTATCAACCTGGGTGGCAACTTTCAGGGATCTATGTACATGGACACCTAGATCCCTCTGCTCATCCACACTTCCAAGAACTTTACCATTAGCCAAATATTCCGCATTCCTGTTATTCCTTCCAAAGTGAATCACCTCACACTTCTCTACATTAAACTCCATTTTCCACCTCTCAGCCCAGCTCTGCAGCTTATCTATATCCCTCTGTAACCTGCTACATCCTTCCACACTATCGACAACACCACCGACTTTAGTATCGTCTGCAAATTTACTCACACACCCTTCTGCGCCTTCCTCTAGGTCATTGATAAAAATGACAAACAGCAACGGCCCCAGAACAGATCCTTGTGGTACTCCACATGTAACTGAACTCCATTCTGAACATTTCCCATCAACCACCACCCTCTGTCTTCTTTCAGCTAGCCAATTTCTGATCCACATCTCTAAATCTCCCTCAATCCCCAGCCTCCGTATTTTCTGCAATAGCCTACCGTGGGGAACCTTATCAAATGCTTTGCTGAAATCAATATACACCACATCAACTGCTCTACCCTCGTCTACCTGTTCAGTCACCTTCTCAAAGAACTCGATAAGGTTTGTGAGGCATGACCTACCCTTCACAAAGCCATGCTGACTATCCCTGATCATATTATTCCTATCTAGATGATTATAAATCTTGTCTCTTATAATCCCCTCCAAGACTTTACCCACTACAGACGTGAGGCTCACCGGTCTATAGTTGCCGGGGTTGTCTCTGCTCCCCTTTTTGAACAAAGGGACCACATTTGCTATCCTCCAGTTCTCTGGCACTATTCCTGTAGCCAATGATGACATAAAAATCAAAGCCAAAGGTCCAGCAATCTCTTCCCTGGCCTCCCAGAGAATCCTAGGATAAATCCCATCAGGACCCGGGGACTTATCTATTTTCAGCCTGTCCAGAATTGCCAACACCTCTTCCCCACGTACCTCAATGCCATCTATTCTATTAGCCTGGGTCTCAGCATTCTCCTCCACAACATTATCCTTTTCCTGAGTGAATACTGACGAAAAATATTCATTTAGTATCTCGCCTATCTCTTCAGACTCCACACACAACTTCCCATCCCTGTCCTTGACTGGTCCTACTCTTTCCCTAGTCATTCGCTTATTCCTGACATACCTATAGAAAGCTTTTGGGTTTTCCTTGATCCTACCTGCCAAATACTTCTCATTTCCCCTCCTTGCTCGTCTTAGCTCTCTCTTTAGATCCTTCCTCACTACCTTGTAACTATCCATCGCCCCAACTGAAACTTCACACCTCATCTTCACATAGGCCTCCTTCTTCCTCTTAACAAGAGATTCCACTTCTTTGGTAAACCACGGTTCCCTCGCTCGACGCCTTCCTCCCTGCCTGACCGGTACATACTTATCAAGAACACGCAGTAGCTGATCCTTGAACAAGCTCCACTTATCCAGTGTGCCCAACACTTGCAGCCTACTTCTCCACCTTATCCCCCCCAAGTCACGTCTAATGGCATCATAATTGCCCTTCCCCCAGCTATAACTCTTGCCCTGTGGTGTATACTTATCCCTTTCCATCATTAATGTAAACGTCACCGAATTGTGGTCACTGTCCCCAAAGTGCTCTCCTACCTCCAAATCCAACACCTGGCCTGGTTCATTACCCAAAACCAAATCCAACGTGGCCTCGCCTCTTGTTTGCCTGTCAACATATTGTGTCAGGAAACCCTCCTGCACACACTGTACAAAAAACGACCCATCTAATGTACTCGAACTATATCTTTTCCAGTCAATATTTGGAAAGTTAAAGTCTCCCATAATAACTACCCTGTTACTTTCGCTCTTATCCAGGATCATCCTCGCCATCCTTTCCTCTACATCCCTAGAACTATTTGGAGGCCTATAGAAAACTCCCAACAGGGTGACCTCTCCTTTCCTGTTTCTAACCTCAGCCCATACTACCTCGGAAGTTGAGTCCCCATCTAGCATCCTCTCCGCCACCGTAATACTGCTCTTGACTAGCAGCGCCACAGCTCCCCCTCTTTTGCCTCCTTCTCTGAGCTTACTAAAACACCTAAACCCCGGAACCTGCAACATCCATTCCTGTCCCTGCTCTATCCATGTCTCCGAAATGGCCACAACATCGAAGTCCCAGGTACCAACCCATGCTGCCAGTTCCCCTACCTTATTTCGTATACTCCTGGCATTGAAGTAGACACACTTCAAACCACCTACCTGAACACTGGCCCCCTCCTGCGACGTCAAATCTGTGCTCCTGACCTCTATACTCTCATTCTCCCTTTCCCTAAAACTACAATCCAGGTTCCCATGCCCCTGCTGCATTAGTTTAAACCCCCCCAAAGAGCACTAACAAATCTCCCCCCCAGGATATTTGTGCCCCTCAGGTTCAGATGTAGACCATCCTGTCTGTAGAGGTCCCACCTTCCCCAGAAAGAGCCCCAGTTATCCAGAAATCTGAATCCCTCCCGCCTGCACCATCCCTGTAGCCACGTGTTTAATTGCTCTCTCTCCCTATTCCTCATCTCACTATCACGTGGCACGGGCAACAACCCAGAGATAACAACTCTGTTTGTTCTAGTTCTGAGCTTCCATCCTAGCTCCCTGAAAGCCTGCCTGACATCCTTGTCCCCTTTCCTACCTATGTCGTTAGTGCCAATTTGGACCACGACTTGGGGCTGCTCCCCCTCCCACTAAGGACCCGGAAAACACGATCCGAGAAATCACGTACCCTTGCACCTGGGAGGCAACATACCAAACGTGAGTCTCTCACACTCCCACAAAATCTCCTACCTGTGCCCCTGACTATCGAGTCCCTAATTACTAATGCTCTGCTCCTCTCCCCCTTCCCTTCTGAGCAACAGGGACAGACTCCGTGCCAGAGGCCCGTACCCCATGGCTTACCCCTGGTAAGTCGTCCCCCCCACAAGTATCCAAAGCGGTATACTTGTTTCTCAGGGGAACGACCGCAGGGGATCCCTGCACTGACTGCTTCTTCCCAGTCCCTCTTACAGTTACCCATCTATCTCCAATCTTTGGTGTAACTAATTCCCTGAAGCTGCTATCTATGACCCCCTCTGCCTCCCGAATGATCCGAAGTTCTTCCAACTCCAGCTCCAGTTCCCTAACTCGGTCTTGGAGGAGCTGGAGATGGCAGCACTTCCTGCAGGTAAAATCAGCAGGGACACTAACGGCATCCCTCACCTCAAACATCCTGCAGGAGGAACATTGCACTCCCTTCCCTGCCATCCCTCTAACTTTCTACAAAGATCTGGCTAACAACTAAATTACATTTAAAAAAAAATAATAATAATAAAATATGGTACTTACCTCACACCAATGGGTTCTATTATTAGGTTAGAGGAGGAGGGCGGGTGGGAGACACTACACGTGTAGTGTCTCGGGTTTCCTCTCCACCAGAATGTATTGGTGAGGGTCTTCCCAGAAGTCCGCGGGTCGAACTTCCTGTTCCCGCCTTAAACACTAAAATTTTTTAAAAACACAGCAAAGAGGGACCGAAAACGGGACCAGGTAAGTGTTTACCGCTGAAATTGACTAGCCTGCTCCTGTGAAGGTCTCCCAGAAACCACTAACGCACCACTCCCGCTGAAATCGACTGGCCTGCTCCTGCAAAGACAAGTGTTTTTAAAGGAGAGACTTACCTCCCAGAAATCACTTGCGCACTGCTCCCGCTAAAATTGACTAACCTGCTCCGCTCCCGCTCAAATCGACTGGCCTGCTCCTGCAAAGACAAGCGTTTTTAAAGGAGAGACTTACCTCCCAGAAATCACTTGCGCACTGCTCCCACTGAAATTGACTAACCTGCTCCACTCCCGCTCAAATCGACTGGCCTGCTCCTGCAAAGACAAGTGTTTTTAAAGGAGAGACTTACCTCCCAGAAATCACTTGCGCACTGCTCCTGCTGAAATTGACTAACCTGCTCCGCTCCCGCTCAAATCGACTGGCCTGCTCCTGCAAAGACAAGTGATGTCTGGGTGGATGGGCTGTTAAGAGTCCTGATTGTAACTGCAAATGTCTGGGTTGATGGGCTGTTGATAGCCCTGAGTATCGATCTGGGCCAACTTCCCCAGAGCCGAATATGCTATTCTGTCTGCAGCTGTCCGTTTGTGTCTTGTTACCTGCTTTTCCCAGCAGCCTTTCTGGTTAGCCATTTCAAATTGGGTTTTGGCCAGATTAATCAGGACGCAGCCATTTTACGTGGCTACAGCTTTCTATGGTGCATCTGTAAAAGTTGGCAAGGGTTAATGTGGACATGCCGAAAGTCCGCAGTCCATTGAAATTTCTTACGTTTCTTCAGCAATTCCATCAGTGGAGTAATCACGCCTCAAGTCTTTTGCTCAGCTGTTCGATCCAGTCCACTCATGCTAAGAAATCGTATTATTTCCCTTTGTCTTGAGGATAACGGAAACTCCACAAGGAAAGTGATTCAGGCTTCTCCAAATTCACTTTCGGCTCGGTTAATCACCAAACCCGCCTCCTGAAGTTGACCGAAGAACTCCATACGATGTTTTAAATGTTCTTTGCATGTCTGGAAGTTGGAAATAAAAGCAGATTGTCCTACTTTCTCCATGCAATCCTTCAATGGTGGGACAGGATAAGAGTCCGTTCTTGTACCTGCATTCACCTTTCTATTGTCCACACACAACTGTTGGGTACCGTCTGGTTTTCACTATGGGTGAGCTCTATTGGCTGCAACCCACTTTAATTATGCCATTCTTCAGCATACTCTCAATCTCTCTGTTAACCTGTGCCAATTTTAAAGGATTAAGTCTATATGGATGTTGTTTGATAGGAACAGCATTTCCCACTTCTACATCACGTATAGCCATTTTAGTACTTCCCAATTTATCTCTACAAACTTGCCCATGTGATATCAATAACTCTTTCAGGTCAGTTTGCTTTTCCTCTGCAAGGTAACTTAACAATTCATCCCAATTTTTAAGAACATCCTCATTTTCCAATTTAATTTAAGGTATGTCAAATTCACAGTCACCTGGATTTGGTTCGTCACTTTGAGTTAGAATCATTAAAACCTCCTTTTTCTCACCTTCCCTTTCAAAATACCTTTTAAGCATTTTCACATGACACACTCAGTGAGTCTTCCTTCTATCTGGTGTTTTTACCACATAATTCACCTCACTTAATTTCCTTTCAATCTGATACGGTCCACAAAACCTAGCTTTTAATGGCTCCACTACCACTGGTAACAACACAAAACTTTATCCCCACTGGCAAAACTACGAACTTTGAATTTCTTGTCTGCTACCCGTTTCATCACATTTTGTGCAACTTTCAAATGTTGTCTCGCCAATTCACCTGCTCTATTTAATCGTTCCCTAAAATTTGACACGTAATCCAATAGTGTAAATTCCGATTTCTCACCCAACAATTTTTCCTTAATCAATTTAAGTGGTCCTCTTACCTCATGACCAAAAATTAGTTCAAAAGGACTAAATTTGGGAGACTCATTAGGTGCATCCCTAATTGCAAACAATACGAATGGGATTCCTTTATCCCAATCCTCTGGATAATCTTGACAATATGCCCTCAACATTGTCTTTAATGTCTGACGCTCCCTGCGATTCTGGATGGTGCGCAGTTGATTAAAATTGTTTTATTCCTAAGCTATCCATAACTTCATTGCATAACTTTGAAGTAAAATATGATCCTTGATCCGATTGAATTTCTGTGGGTAGTCCATATCTTGTAAAGAATTTAAGTATCTCCTCCACAATCCTTTTAGCTGTAATATTACGTACTGGAATGGCCTCTGGAAACCTAGTAGACTGTAGATTACAGTCAAAAGATACTGATTCCCACTTTTTGTTTTCGGAAGTAGTCCTACACAATCGATTAGGACCCTTGTAAAAGGTTCCTCAAATGCTGGAATGGGTATTAAGGGCGCTGGTTTTATCACTGCTTGAGGTTTCCCTATCACTTGACATGTGTGACATGATTGACAAAATTTAACGACATCTTTATGTAGTCCAGGCCAATAAAAATGTTTTTGGATTTTAGCTTGAGTTTTCCTTATTCCCAAATGACCTCCCACTGGTACCTCATGTGCAACTCGCAACACCTCCTTTCTATACCCTACCAGCAATACTACTTGATGAACTTCTGCCCACTTTTCATCCGCCTGCATGTGTACAGGTCTCCATTTTCTCATCAAGACATCATTTTTATGATAATAACACTCTGGTATACTCTCAGATTCCTCTTCCATATATGCTTTCTGATATATCCGTTTTATTTCTACATCTTTCTGTTGTAACTCCACCAATTTTCCTGAGCTAAAACTATCCGCCTCATCCTCCACCTGGTCGTGTTCATTTTCAACCATCTGATCAAAAATTGTTTCTGATAATTGCACTTCAACTTCATCTTCACTCTTTGATTTCTCCTCTTGTCTTAACCTGTGACTTTGCGACCTTGTTACTACCCAATCCGGAAAAATCCCAGGACATTTGTCCTTCAACACTTCAGTTGACTGATTTTCCACTGGCTTATCAACCACAGTAGGCATCACTCCCACCTACGATCCAGCTGTATCATTACCCAAGATAAACTGTATTCCTGGACAAGATAGTTTATCTATTACTCCTACTACCACTTCACCACTCTTCACTGGACTCTCCAACCTTACCTTATACAATAGAACGCTACTCCTCTCACCCTGAATTCCACATATCACCACCTTTTCTGGCAACATTCTTCCCAAACTACATAATTCCTCATCTCGTACCATTAAAGATTGACTAGCCCCTGTATCTCTTAAAATTGTAACTTCTTTACCTGCTCCTCCTGATACACATGAGTAAACTTTACCCACACAAGTAAATTCTTTAAAGACACCTGGCACCTTCTTAACAATTACTTCTTGAACAGGCTGTACAATTGTTTGCACCTCCTTCGCTTCCCTTGCGCTTTCCTTTACCACTCTAACAAACCCCACCGTCTTATCCTGTTTTACCACATCAGCCTTCCCAGTACTTTTCTTCAACCATCAACACTGACTTTACATGGCCTAGTTTATTACAGTGAAAACATTTGAAACTTTTCATTTCTTTTTTAATCTGTGGTACACTCTCTTTATTGTCTCCCATCAGATCACCTTTACCTTTACCACTTGAGTATTTCTCATGTCCCCAGTTTCTATCCCTCACCGGCTGAAACTGATGTCGGAAACCAATCTTTGATTTATGAACTAATTCATAATCATCTGGCATTTCCGCTGCTAATCTCGCAGTTTTAACCCTCTGTTCTTCCACATGAGTTCTCACTACATAAGGAATTGAATTCTTAAACTGCTCCAAAAGTATAATTTCTCTGAGAGCTTCATACGTTTGGTCTAGTTTCAAAGCCCTTATCCACCTATCAAAATTACTCTGAGCCTTTCAAACTCCATGTATGTTTGACTAAATTCTTTCCTTAAATTTCTAAACCTTTGTAAGCTTCAGGCACTAGCTCATATGCACTTAAGATGGATGTCTTTGCCTCCTCATACATTCCAGATACCTCTTCCGGTAGTGAAGCCAGGTATTTCTAATACATCTAATATAGGTAAAATATAGCTGTTTAAGCGTAAAGATTAAGCCCCAGTTTTAAATTAAGAATTAAAAACACATATTCTGCAAATTCATTTCATCATTTTGTCCAACACAACTTTTAGGTACATAGTTTTAAAGTAACACAGAAGACTGATAAGAAAAACACTTTTAACTACATTTCTTCAAGGACAATGGCTGAATCCATAGCAACGAGGTGACAAGAGCCCAGTAACTTAAAGGCTCTATTGTTCTCTTTTCGGGCCATTAGTGATTACAGCGTAAACCACATTCCATAACTTATAAGGCTGAAACAGTTTATAAAACATCGAATCAAATATATTTCATTCCAACTTTCTCAAAACATAACAATTTCATAGAAGCAGCATAATTCACTTTACTAGATTAAAACAGATTTGATTTACATTTTGCAAATCATTGTCCAGCATTGCATGAAAAGATTACATGACGTCTCCATTGTTACAATAGCCCAGCCAGCATACAGCCAGTTTTTGCTGGCTTTAATAAAGCACCATATCGCATTCTTTAACATACACAAGAATGCAGATACGCAACAATTAGAAGTAATGTTACATATTGAAGGTGGACGGCTTGCAGTCAAATCAAATGTGTTTGAGTCTAACCCAAACCAATTAGGATTATATTGGGGTGTGATTAGATGACTTAAGACAGATATGAAACAGTATAACAAGAGTTTTCGTTCCGCAATTTTTTTAGGTAGGTTTTTTGGGGTAGGTTTAGGTAGGTTAGAGTTGATTGGTAGAGTAGGTTTTTGTGGGTAGTTTGTTCGTTTTTGTTTCAATGGTTTGAAGCTGAAGATTAGCTCTCTCTCTCTCTCTCTCCTTTTTCATATTTCATTTTCAGACTTTGTCTTTTAAAAGTCATTGTTGACTTCTGGTTGCGGCGATGACCAGCTAAGCCGCACGTTTCGGCGGCTCCAGCTCGAACGGACCTTCGGGCTCTTTTAAGAGCCCCAACGGGGAATTTTTTTGGGACGAAACCCGGTGTGGGGTGAGACAACAGGGAGTCACCCCCAACGAAAAAGAAAAATATCGGCGGCGGCGGCCAGATTGCGAAGAATCCTCGAGGACAGGGGCAGAAGGAAAAAGGAGCAAGATGGCGGCGGAGAGAGCCCAGGCGACATGGGGGCCGGACCAAGACGAATTTTTGAGACGGTGTGTGGAGCTGCTTAAGAAGGAGGTGCTGGCCCCGATGCTACAAGCAATTGAGGGGCTTAAGGAGGCACAAAAGACCCAGGAGATGGAGCTCCGCGTGGTGGAGCAGAAGGTGACGGACAACGAGGACGAGATCCTGGGCCTGGCGGTCAAAACGCAGACGCACGAGGCGCTCCACAAAAAGAGCATTGAAAGGATTGAAGTCCTAGAAAACAGATCACGGAGAAAGAACCTTCGGATCCTGGGTCTCCCCGAGGGAGTGGAAGGAGCGGACGGCGGGGCTTACGTGAGCATGATGCTACGCTCGCTAATGGGAGCTGAGGCCCCCTCGGGCCCCTTGGAAGTGGAAGGGGCCCATCGGGTCCCTGCGAGGAGACCAAAGGCGGGAGAACCACCTAGGGCGACGATCGTGCGATTTCATCGCTTCAATGACAGAGAGCTGGTTCTGAGATGAGCCAAAAAGGTACGGAGTAGTAGATGGGAGAATGCGATGGTACGGGTGTACCTGGATTGGAGTGCGGAGGTGGCGAGAAGGAGGGCAAGTTTTAATCGAGCCAAGGAGGTGCTACACAAGAAGAAGGTGAAGTTCGGGATGTTGGAACCGGCGTGACTGTGGGTCACGCACCAGGAGAGGCATCACTACTTTGAAACGGCGGAAAAAGCATGGACCTTCATTAAAAACGAGAAACTGGATCAGAACTGAGGGACTGATGTTGGAGGGGAAACGACAATGCTGATGTATATAGAGATGTAAATTGGGGAGGGGGGGACACTAAGAAATGTGGGCGCCGGTGGGGGGGAAGAAGAGACATAGGCGGGGGATGGGGAATGGGAGTGGGGCGGCAGAGGGAGCTGCGCCACAAGGGGCGGGACGGCTCTCGAGAACACGGGGCTTATTGTTCTTGTTCCCGCGCCAGAAAGATGATGGCGGGAACATAGGCGCAAGGTAGATGGGAGTTCCCCACACGGGGGGGGTCAAGGAGAGAGCGGGAGAAGCCGGGGTCAGTTGAAGTCAGCTGACTTTCGGAAGCATATGGGGGGAGTAATCATGCTAGATGGGGATCTAGCGGGAGTGGGGGGGGGGTTGGTGGGGGGAGAATAACTGGGTTGCTGCTGCAGAGATCGAAGAGGAACTGGTAAAAGAAAAGGTGGACGGGGCGGGAATGCGCCGCCTGGGGAACGGGTGGGTGCGCGGAACCGGGAAGTGGGACTGGCCTAGAGAGGGTGATGGCTAGTCGACAGGGGAGGGGGGCAGGCAGCCCCCCAGTTCGGCTGATCACGTGGAATGTGAGCGGCCTAAATGGGCCGATTAAAAGGGCCCGAGTGTTTGCGCACTTGAAAGGACTGAGGGCAGACGCAGACGCCATGCTTCAGGAGACGCACCTGAAGGTGGCGGACCAAATTAGGTGAAGGAAAGGATGGGTGGGACAGGTGTTCCACTCAGGGTTGGATGCAAAGAACAGAGGGGTGGCCATACTGGTGGGGAAACGGGTGTCATTCGAAGCTAGGAACATTGTAGCAGACAGCGGAGGCAGATATGTGATGGTGAGTGGCAGACTGGAGGGAATGGAGGTCATGTTGGTTAACGTATATGCCCCGAATTGGGATGATGCGGGATTTATGAAGCGGATGCTGGGACGTATCCCGGACCTGGAGGTAGGAAACCTGATAATGGGGGGGGACTTCAACACCGTGTTGGACCCAGGATTAGATAGATCTAGATCTAGGACCGGAAGAAGGCCGGCAGCGGCCAAGGTGCTTAGGGGGTTTATGGACCAAATGGGGGGAGTGGATCCGTGGCGATTTGTTAGGCCGATGGCCAAAGAGTTCTCCTTCTTCTCCCATGTTCACAAGGTGTACTCCCGGATAGATTTCTTTGTTTTGGGAAGGTCACTGATCTCGAGGGTGGAAGAAACTGAGTACTCAGCCATAGCTGTTTCAGACATGCCCCACACTGGGTGGACCTGGAACTAGGAGAGGAGAGGGAGCAGCGTTCACTCTGGCGACTGGATGTGGGATTACTGGCGGATGAGGGAGTCTGCGGAAGGGTGCGGGGATGTATCGAAAGGTACCTGGAGGCCAATGACGATGGGGAGGTCCGAGTGGGAGTAGTATGGGAAGCACTAAAGGCGGTGGTCAGAGGAGAGCTGATCTCCATCAGGGCCCACAAGGGGAAAATAGAGGCCAAGGAAAGGGAAAGACTACTGGGGGAGATTTTGAGGGTAGATAAAGAATACGCGGAGGCCCCGGAGGAAGGACTATACAGGGAGAGGCGACGACTCCAGACGGAGTTCGACCTGTTGACCACAAGGAGGGCGGAGGCACAGTGGAGGAAGGCACAGGGGATGAGATATGAATATGGGGAAAAGGCGAGTCGCCTGTTGGCCCATCAGCTGCGAAAGAGGACAGCGGCGAGGGAGATAGGGGGAATTAGGGATGAAAAGGGAGCTACGGTGCGGAGAGCAGGGAAGATAAACGGGGTGTTTAAGACCTTTTACGAGAGACTATATAGGTCCCAACCCCCGGAGGGAAAAGAGGTGATGCGGCAGTTTTTGGACCAATTAAGGTTCCCGAGGGTGGAGGAGCAGGAGGTGGAAGGATTGGGGGCGCCGATTGGGGTGGACGAGGTTACCAAGGGGCTGGGGAACATGCAGGCAGGGAAGGCCCCGGGACCAGATGGGTTCCCGGTGGAATTCTATAGAAAATATGTGGACTTGTTGGCCCCGCTGCTGGTAAGGACCTTTAACGAGGCCAGAGAAGGGGGGACCCTACCCCCGACAATGTCGGAGGCGACGATATCGCTAATCTTGAAGCGGGATAAAGATCCACTGCAGTGCGGGTCCTATAGGCCTATCTCACTGCTAAATGTGGACGCCAAGTTGCTAGCAAAGATGCTGGCAACGAGGATAGAGGATTGTGTCCCGGGGGTGGTGCACGAAGACCAGACAGGGTTCGTAAAGGGGAGACAACTAAATGTCAACGTGCGACGGCTATTAGGGGTGATAATGATGCCCCCAGCAGAGGGGGAGGCAGAAATAGTGGCGGCAATGGATGCAGAGAAGGCATTTGATAGGGTGGAGTGGGAGTATTTATGGGAGGTGCTGAGGAGGTTCGGGTTCGGGGACGGGTTTGTCAGCTGGGTCAAACTCCTCTATGGGGCCCCAACGGCAAGTGTGGTCACAGGTCGGCAAAGGTCGGAGTATTTTCGACGACACAGGGGAACAAGACATGGATGCCCGTTGTCCCCATTACTGTTCGCGTTAGCAATTGAACCACTGGCCATAGCGCTGAGAGACTCCAGAAAATGGAGAGGGGTGATTAGAGGGGGAGAGGAACACCAAGTGTCACTCTACGCGGATGACCTACTGCTGTATGTGACGGACCCAGTGGGGGGGATGACAGAGGTCATGCAGATATTGAGGGAGTTTGGAGATTTCTCGGTATATAGGCTTAACATGGGAAAGAGTGAGCTTTTTCTGATACACCCTGGGGACCAGAGTAGAGGGATAGATGGCCTACCGCTAAGGAGAGTGGAAAGAAACTTCCGATACCTGGGGATTCAGATAGCCAGGAGCTGGGGAACCTTACACAGACTCAATCTGACACGACTGGTGGAACAAATGGAAGAGGATTTCAAAAGGTGGGACATGCAGCCGCTGTCACTGGCGGGCAGAGTGCAGGCAATTAAGATGATGGTCCTCCCGAGGTTCCTATTTGTGTTCCAATGTCTCCCTATACTGATCACTAAGGCCTTCTTTAAAAAAATAGATAGGAGCATCACGAGCTTCGTGTGGGCAGGGAAGGCCCCGAGGGTAAGGAGGGGGTTCCTATAACGTAGCAGAGACAGAGAGGGACTGGCGTTGCCGAATTTGGGCGACTACTACTGGGCCGCCAATGTGCCGATGATTCGTAGATGGATGATGGAGGGAGAGGGAGCGGCGTGGAAAAGGTTGGAGATGAAGTCCTGCAAAGGGACGAGTTTAAAAGCGCTGGTGACGGCGCCACTACCGCTCTCCCCAAAAATTTTACCACGAACCCAGTGGTGGCGGCAACATTAAGTATCTGGGGGCAATGGAGGTGACAGAGGGGTGTGCTGGGAGCCTCGGTGTGGTCCCCGATCAGGAACAACCATAGGTTTGCCCCAGGGAGGCTGGACGGAGGATTCCAGAGCTGGTACCGGGTAGGAATCAGGAGAGTGGAGATTTATTTATAGACGGGACGTTTGCGAGCTTGGGAGCGCTTGAGGAAATGTATGAGCTACCCCGGGGAAATTTCTTTAGATATATGCAGGTGAGAGCGTTCACGAAACAACTGGTGAGGGAATTTCCGCTGCTCCCGACACAAGGGATCCAGGACAGGGTGCTTTCGGGGGTGTGGGTCGGGGAGGGAAAAGTGTCAGAGATATACCGGGAGATGAGAGAAGAGGGGGAGGAGTTGGTGGGCGAACTGAAGGGAAAATGGGAAGAAGAGCTCGGGGAGAAGATTGAGGAGGGTTTGTGGGCTGATGCCCTAGGCAGGGTAAATTCCTCTTCCTCGTGTGCCAGGCTTAGCCTGATCCAATTTAAGGTGCTGCATAGAGCACACATAACGGGAGCAAGGTTGAGCAGGTTCTTTGGAGTGGAGGACAAGTGTGGGAGGTGCGGGGGAAGCCCGGCGAACCACACACATATGTTTTGGTTGTGTCCGGCACTGGAGGGGTATTGGAGGGGAGTGACGGGAGTGATCTCGAAGGTGGTGAAGGTCCGGGTCAAGCCAGGCTGGGGTTTAGCTATATTTGGAGTAGCGGATGAGCCGGGAGTGCAGGAGGCGAAAGAGGCCGATGTCGTGGCCTTTGCGTCCCTAGTAGCCCGGCGTAGGATTTTACTCATGTGGAAGGAAGCGAAACCCCCCTCAACCTTCTCTCTTCTAAAGAAAACAAACAGCCTATTCAGCCATCTTAGCTCAAATGCTCTATCACAGGCAACTTCCTGGTGAATCTCCTCTGCACCCTCTCCAATGTAATCACATCTTCCCTATAGTGAGACAACCAGAACGGCACACAGTACTCTAGTTGTGGCCTAATCAAAACCTTGTACTGCTCCAACATAACCGTCCTGCTCTAATAATCCGTGCCTCGACTGATAAAGGCATGTGTCCCATATGCCTTCTGAACTACTTTATTAACTTGTCGCACACCTTCAGGCACCCCAAGACCCTCTGTTCCTCTGAGCCTCCCCATGTCCTGCCATTCACTGGGCACTCCCTTGTCTTGTTACACCTTCCAAAGTGCACCACCTCACACTTTTCAAAGTTAAACTCCATCTGTCACTGATCTGCCCATCTGACCAACCCATCTTTCTGTTCCTGTAGCCTAAGACCTTCTTCCTCACTATTATTCACCCTGCCAATCTCCATCTCATCCTCAAACTCACTGATCCCTGAGGTATGGAAATGGACACCAGGTGTCACACAAACACCCTTCTACCACCACCCTCTGCCTACCACTAAGCCAGTTTTGCATCCAACTTGCCAAGTTACCCTGGATCCCTTTACCTGGTGCTTTTACCTTCATTGTCAGTCTCCCATGTGGAACCTTGCCAAAGGCTTTGCTGAAATCCAAATAGACTACATCAACTTCACTACCCTCATCTACATACCCAATCACCTCCTCAAAAAATTCAGTCAAATTTGTTAGGCATGACCTCCCTCTGACCAAGCCACGCTGACTATCCCTGATCAAGCCTTGCCTTTCCAAGCGGAGATTCATTTTCTGCTACTCTTTCTCTGCTTATCCTCTTTCTCTTAATATAATTATACAACATCTTGGGATTTTCTCTAAACCCTACGCATCAGTGTTTTTTTCATTCTACCTCTTTGCTCTCCTAATTGCTTTCTTACGTTTCTCCGTGCACTTTTTATACTCCAGTCGGGCCTCTGCTAATTTGCTCCTTTTGTATGTCCTGAATATTCCTAGATATCCAGGGTTCTCTGGGCTTGTTTCTGTGACATTGCACCCTAAAGGGAACATGTTGAGCCTGTACTCTAACGATTTCCTTTTTGAACCCCAACCCAGCCACTGCTCTGCTCTTGATTCTTCCAGAAGTTGTTCCCAGTTTACTTTGGCGAGATCCTGACTTATTCTAATAAAATCTTCCTTCCCCCAAACCAAAGCCATTTTTTCAGACCATCTGTTTCCGTTTCCAGAACAAACTTAAATGGTACTGTGTTGTGATGACTGCCACTAAAATGCCCCCCAGCCACCTTTGTTCCCCAGAATTAGATCCAGCACTGTGCCATCCTTTGTTGGACCTTTTACATATTGACACAAAAAGCTTTCCAGAATACATTTCAAGAAATCCACCCTCTCTAAACCCTTTACATTATGATTATCCTAATTGATGTTGGGGAAGTTGAAATCTGCTCATATAATTACCCTTTTATTATTTTTACACAACTTAGTGAAGTCTCTACAAATCTGCTCCTCTACTGCCCACTGACTGTTTGGAGCCTATAATACAATCCCAGCAATGTGACTGCCCCTTTTTATTCCTAAACATTATCCCTCCTTATATCAGTGGCTGACTCTTAAATAATAATGCAACACCATCTCCTCTTCTACACCCTCCTTTGTCTCGCCTGAAGATCTTAAACCGGGAATGCTGAGTTGTCAGTCATGTTCCTTGCGGAAATACGTCTCTTTGTTGGCAACAATATCATAATTCCACGTGTTAATCCATACCCTTAGTCTTACGTACACAACCTGGAGCTCTAGAGTAGCGGCCATTCAGCCTTGGCTTACTCCTTTAAAACTCAACATGGCTGAACTCTCTGTCTTGGTTCCTTTATTTACTGCATACTAACCATCTGTGTCCCCTTCCCCCTGCCAAACTAGTTTAAACACCCCCCTCCCCCACCCCCAACACCACAAGCAAACTCACCCGCAAGAATGTTGGATCCACCCTGGTTCAGCTTGTACATGTCCCACCTTCCAAATAAATGGTCCCAGTGATCAGAATCAAAAACCCTCCCGCACCATGCACTAATTTGCTCTAGTCTCCCACTTCTGTATTCGCTCGTACTTGGCACCAGCTGTAATCCAGAGATTACAATATTTCAGGTCCTGGCTTTTTAATCTGCTGCCTAGCTCCCTGAATTCTTAATGCAAGTCCTCACCCTTCATTCTCTCTCTATCGTTGGTACCAATGTGTACCATGACCTCAAATTTATCACCCTCTCCCTTTAGGATCCCCTACAGCCATTCAGTGGCATCCCTGACCCTGACCCCAGGGAGGCAACACACCACCCTGGAGTCACATCTAGGCCGCAGAAACACCTGCCTGTTCCCCTGTCTAATGAATCCTCTATCACTATTGTGCTTCCTTCTTTCTTCCTCCTCTCCTGTACAGTCAGGCTGCTTGTGGAACCAGAAGCTTGGCACTCTGAACTCCCTTGAGGGACCAGTGCTCTCGTCAGCTTCCAAAATGGAAAGCCAATTTGAGAGTGGGACCCTATAAAATTCCTGCACTACCTATCTGTTTCTCTTGGACTGCCTGATGGTCACCCTTATATCATTAAGTCGCCTGTGCTGCGGTGTGACCAGCTTTCAAAACGTGCTATACAAGTAACTCTCAGCTTCACAGATGCTCCACAGTATCTCCAGCCGCCGCTCGAGCTCCGAAACCCGAAGCGCAAGTTTCTGCAGCTGCGAACACTTCCGACACATATGATTAACTAGAATGCCGGTCTGGTCCATGACTTCCCACATACAACAGTTCTCATATTCCACTTGGCTGACCTCACCTGCCATGTCTTAAATGTACTTTCTCTTGCGAACTTTTCAAATTTTTAAGACTTTTCAAAGTCTTAAAAGGTACTCCTCATATCTTAACTTAGTCTCCTTGTCTAATTTTACTTTGGCCTACTTATTACATATTGTAATTAACGATCACATTACTTTATTATTCTGGCTATGACTTTTACTTATCACTAGTGTTTCTAAGTTAATTTTTATCAACTAGAACTGTCCATAGCACACAATTCCCAAACTGCTTCACTGTGATGCTGATTGAAGGACACCATTCCCAAACTGCTTCACTGTGATGCTGATTGAAGGACACCATTCCCAAAATGCTTTACTGTGATGCTGATTGAAGGACACCATTCCCAGACTGCATCACTGCGATGTTGACGACAGGACACCATTTCCCAGGTTGCTTCATCACGATGCTAACGACAGGAAGAGATCGGGACTCTTTTTAAATGCCGCTCCGATCACTCGAACCCCTCTGACACCACACCGCAGCTTCTGGACTGCCCCAACTTACCTCTTAGGGAGTCCTCAAGCCCACCCTCACCCCACCACTTAAGGGCAGGGCACCCCCGGGCACCGCTGGGCCTGATCCCTGGCACAGGCAACCTGGCACTGACATCCTGGCAGTGCCCCAGCCAGTTTAGCAGTGGCACCTGGGCACCCTGTGTGGAGGTCAACTGTTTCCTGACACACCTAATAGGTAGAGGATAGTTATTTAGGATAAATATTAAGCCCCAGTTTTACCCATTTTAAATTAAGGATTTCAACACTCTCATAGGGGCAGCACGGTAGCATTGTGGATAGCACAATTGCTTCACAGCTCCAGGGTCCCAGGTTCAATTCCGGCTTGGGTCACTGTCTGTGTGGAGTCTGCACATCCTCCCCGTGTGTGCGTGGGTTTCCACCGGGTGCTCTGGTTTCCTCCCACAGTCCAAAGATGTGCAGGTTAGGTGGATTGGCCATGATAAATTGCCCTTCGTGTCCAAAATTGCCCTTAGTGTTGGGTGGGGTTACTGGGTTATGGGGATAGGGTGGAGGTGTTGACCTTGGGTGGGGTGCTCTTTCTGAGAGCCGGTGCGGACTCGATGGGCCGAATGGCCTCCTTCTGCACTGTAAATTCTATGATAACCTCAGGTCATCTCAAAACATAACAGCTTACAAAACAGCATAACACAGCATAATTCACTTTACTAGATTAAAACAAACACTTTAACTGAATTAATGAATACATTTTCCAAGACAGTGCCCAAGGACAGGGCGGGATCCACAGCAACAGCATGGAACATGAAGGCTCTATTATAACAGCTAAGCCAGCAAAAGACCAGTTCAAACTGGACTTGATAACAGCACAATATCCCATTCTTTCACATACACAAGTATGCAGATACAAAACAATTAGAACTAATGTTGCATATTAATGATGGACGGCTTGCCGCCAAATCAGATGTGTTTGAGTCTAACCCAAACTAATTAGGATTATATTGGGGTGTAATTAGATGGCTTAAGACAGATATGAAACATTATAGCTGTAAAGTTTCATTCGGCCATTTTTAGCTGAAGCTGAAGTTGAAGTTGAAGCTGGAGCTGGGCTGGATCATAAGCTGGATTTAGTTCTCTCTCTCTTTTTCGTGAATCATCTATACTTTGATCTGACATTCTTATTTCATTTTCAGACTTTGACTTTTAAAGTTATTGTGAGCTGTTTGCCTAAGCAGGAAGATAATTTCTGTGATTCTTTGAAAGCTTCAAATTGCCTACGAATTGCCTTTTAAATGACTTTCAAATTATAATCAATAGATGACAATTAAAACAATTCCTATTTGCACCTGAGAAGTTTTTTTTTTTTTTTATTAAATATTTTATTGAAAATTTTTGGTCAACCAACACAGTACATTGTGCATCCTTTACACAATATTATAACAACACAAATAACAATGACCTATTTTATAAACAAAAAATGAATAAATAATAAATAACAAAAATGAAAACTAGCCCTAATTGGCAACTGCCTTGTCACAAGTAACACTCTCCAAAAATATAATTTAACAGTCCAATATATAATTATCTGTAGCAACGACCTATACATACTATACAGTATATATTAACAACCCTGAGAGTCCTTCTGGTTCCTCCTCCCCCCCCCCCCACCCCTCCCCCCCCCCGATCCTGGGCTGCTGCTGCTGCCTTCTTTTTCCCATTCCGTCTATCTTTCTGCGAGGTATTCGACGAACGGTTGCCACTGCCTGGTGAACCCTTGAGCCCACCCGCTTAGGACGAACTTCATCCGCTCTAGCTTTATAAACCCCGCCATGTCATTTATCCAGGTCTCCACCCCCGTGGGCTTGGCTTCTTTCCACATTAGCAATATCCTGCGCCGGGCTACTAGGGACGCAAAGGCCAAAACATCGGCCTCTCTCGCCTCCTGCACTCCCGGCTCTTGTGCAACCCCAAATATAGCCAACCCCCAGCTTGGTTCGACCCGGACTCCTACTACTTTTGAAAGCACCTTTGTCACCCCCATCTGACGAATGTGATATAAAATAGTTACTTTAGAGTTACTAGTTAATGTAATGTAGAAATAAGCCACTTTGATTCTTGCAGTTAGGGACAAAGGAATTTGAGACCGCATGGAAAAAGCAGGAAGAGGTGTGTCTATGAGAGTGATGCTTCATTGATAGGGGCCAGAGAAAGGGATTGGAAGTGAGCCAATCAGAATAGATCGAACAGGTCAGGAGGGACATAGGCTGACCTATGTCCGTCGAGTATGTGAAACTTGATACCATTTGAATTGATTTTGCAGAGATCCTTTGTCTTTTAGTTCAGTCGTTTTCTGGAATGTAAGAAGCTGGATGTCTCTTACATTTCTGTAAGATGATTCAAGCTTGCAAGCTAAATAAATAACTTCTGTTTACGTGCGAATCCGTCTCAACTTTTATTGAGGCCAGACTGACAGAGAAAGAAATTTGGAGATCTACATTTGGTGCCGAAAACCGGGATTTCTCTGGGCGATCCTGATCCAACTGCGAAATCAGAATTAGACTGATTATGAACAGGAGGACGGGAACAAAGGGCCCTCAATGTAGAAATGGAAAACGACCAGCATTGATTGTTCCCCTCTTCTTATCGTCTGATTAGTCTGGTCACTCGCGGTTGGCACAGAAAGACCGCCTCGACGAAATCACAGGTCAGTCTGGGGATTAGCACTTTAATTGATGGGATTTCATATTGTTGTTTCGGCTTGGGTTAGGGTTTTGGGCTGATGGGACTTTAATAATAAAGGTTCAGTCTATTATCGGGGTTCAGAGGCTGATGGGACTTAAATAATAAAGGTTCAGTCTATTATCGGGGTTCAGAGGCTGATGGGACTTAAATAATAAAGGTTCAGTCTATTATCGGGGTTCAGAGGCTGATGGGACTTAAATAATAAAGGTTCAGTCTATTATCGGGGTTCAGAGGCTGATGTGACTTAATTAATGAAGGTTCAGTCTATTATCAGGGTTCAGAGGCTGATGTGACTTAATTAATGAAGGTTCAGTCCAGTATAACTGTTTTTAAATCTGAAGATGGTTCAACTCTATGTGTGAGTGTTTTAAATATATAGTTGATTCAGCTAAAATTGTCTCCTTGGACTGTAAAGTTCCGAGGTCTAGTTGAGATTGTGAGGAATGCTGCATATTGGTTGAAGCAGAAGTCTCTCAAAGGGTTAACAGCAGCAGGCGGAGTTGAAAACAGACAGTGCTTCTCACTCAGGCCTTGAGATAACAGCACCAGTCTGCAGTGTAATCGGATACCTTTCCTTTGAGTCAGTGAACACCAGCAAAGTTACGTTTTGAATTAATTAAAGGAAACCAGTGGGTTTCTCCACCTCTTTGATAAAAGTTATTATTTTCGAAAGCAATTGATTGAAATTGCCAGAATCTTAAATTTTACTTACTTGAAATAAGGTTTATCTCATTTTATCTGGAGATTAATAGAAACTTAAAGAAGATCATGGACACCATTTTAAAAAGTGTCAATCTGGAGATGATAGTTGATTTTGCTAATACTTATGTGTATGTAACAGAAAAAAAACTTGTTAAAAGAAAAATTGTTAAGATAAAGAAATAATTAAGTTGTAAATGTTATACAAGTTTGTGTTAAGCAAATTGTAAATTTAGTTCTGAGTTGAGATCAGAGCTAAGCTTGCAAGTTGCAGTAATTCAATTTGAATTTTCAAACATTTTTAAGTTTAAAAAAAAAAAAAAGAGAGCAAATAGAGAAAAGAAGGACACAGATCTTGAATGCGTTGAATAGCACATTTCAAAGGCCCATAAATCTTTCTGTTATCTTAGACCTAAAACCTAGGAAGATTGACGAGCCATAGGAATGTCTGGGGCGTTTTAATGAAATCTACCGGGGGCAGTCAGGCGATTTGCTGTATCAAAATGGTCAGAATTCCCCTCAATACTGTACTATGTTAATGCATTGCCTACCACCTTCTGTGGTTACTGCTGTGAAATGTAATAACATGAATTGGACAGAGAACGACCCTTCCCAGATGGCAAGGGCAGTCAGATTTTACTGGAAGGAGGGTGTAGGCCAAGAAGGAGGCTCAGTTACAAAGGTTAAGACTGAGTATGTAATGAAAAAGGATGATCTGCGATCCCAACAAGCGGCAGAAATGGTAGTTTACCAGCAGGAGCTCCAATATAGTGACTTTGGGTGGGTGGATCAGCGAAGAGGAGGATGAGACAACAGTGCTATATTTCTATCACCCCCCAGTGGTGGACGTTAGACATTGAACAGTCACTCCATCACGTTACCCTGGCCTATGACAGAACTGGACGAAACAGGGAGTTGGAGGACAAATACCGGCCATTACTTGAGACCGAATGGCCAGTCAAGGTTACAGCCACAGTCACGGGAAAAGAAGGTACAGCCGATTTTGTTACAATATCACCACATTTATGGCCACAGTCAGCTTCGGTAAGCCCTCATATTACACGTCAGGTCCATGACCAGTACCATGCCAGGGATATGGGGCGAATGGTCAGCATCTTACCGCAGCTCGTCAGAATAGGTATGAGATATACCTTTTGAACAATCCACGTCTGACATTTAAACACTGTATCACTATCAATCCAGCCTGTTTTCTTAGTGGTCCCCCTGTCCATGAAGACGCACCTGGCCACGACTGTTTAGCCTTGATTCAGGAAACTACCACAATAAGGGGCGATTTGAGTGACATTTCGTCAGAACAACCTGACATGATTATGTGTGGTCAAATATCCCACCGGGGTTTAGTTAATGACCTACTGCAGGCCCTCCTTATGCCAGCGCAGATTTCCGTTATTAAATGCGCTGCCCACACGAATGGTACAACCCCAGTTGACGTTGGTAATGAACGAGCAGATTGTGCAGCGCGCACAGCCGCACAAATTCAGCAAGTGATGGTGCCTAAAATGTTAAGTCAGACTAAACGATCTACTATGAATGTGTCTGCTTCTGACAAGCCAATGCCAGACGTCATAAGGTTACAGGAGGACGCTCCTGAGAGTGATAAACAAATGTGGAAACGGTTAGGTTGTACATATGATTCTGTTTCCTCTTTATGGACCACGCCTGCACATCAGACTTGTATGTCTGATGTACTGGCTTTATGGGTCATCGAATGTGTACACTTTGCAACTCATTGTGGGGCTCGAGGGACTAGTGATTTGTTGCTGGACACTTGGTGGCACCCTAAAATGCAGGGGTTGGCCCAAAGTATCAGTAATCGGTGTTTGATTTGTCAGCAATATAACACCGGAAAAGGTATCCCTTGTGGGAAGGGGCAAACCCCGTTGCCCAGTGGTCCCTTTGAGACGCTCCAAATGGATTACATTGAGTTGGAAAGGTGTCAATGTTACAAATATGTTTTGGTCATTGTGGATGTGTTCAGCAGATGGGTCGAGGCGTATCCGACTATCTATAGTAAAGCTGCTACTGTGGTTAAAGTCTTGATGAGGGAAATCATTCCCCGGTACGGTATACCAGCTCAGTTAAGTTCTGATAATGGGCCTCATTTTATTGGACAAATTAACAAGGAGTTTTGCTCCCAGTTGGGCATACGCCAGCAGTTACACTGTGCTTACAGACCGCAGGCAGCCGGGGTGGTTGAGAGACACAATCAGACCCTCAAAACTAAATTGGCTAACTTAAGAGCAGACACGGGACTGACATGGCTTAAGTTGCTCCCCGTTGCCCTCTTCCAGCTGCGGGTTACACCTGCGGGACCAGCCCGGCTCTCTCCCGCCGAGATTCTTTATGGCAGGCCTCTTAGAATTCCTTGGAGCCTGCAGGTTCCCAGACGGGTTCAGTTTCATCAGATGACTGAAGAAATGACCACCTATGTTCTAGCCCTTACGCAAGTGCTCAAGGAACTCCATGGCCCAGTCCGTGCGGCTCACCAGCCATTGCCCCAGTACCTAGCTCACTTTCAGTCCAGCCCGGTAGTTATGTCATGGTCAAAAATTGGACTAGGAAGGGGTCGGAGCCGCGATGGGACGGGCCCTTCCAAGTTCTCCTTACCACCCCCACAGCAGTTAAAGTGGAGGGGCGAAGTGCTTGGGTCCACCTACATCACTGTAAATTGAGTCCATCTCCACTACTGTAAAGGGTCAGATACTAACCTGCCTCCCTTCTCCAGTGCTATTTTACAGGTGTGGAGCATGATGGAGTGGCTACGCATCGTCTGTCTGATATTTGGCCTCACTTCGCTTGGCGTGTTATTGGCGATGGACATGGAAAAGGGGAATATTATGTATCTGTGTAGCCCCAACCAATCTACAAGGATACATCACCTATGCAAAGGTGATGTTCTTCGCTGCCCCCATATACGAGGACATGGTATCGACTCATGGAAGGTCATCAAAGTTAAGGAGAATGCGGGAGTCATGAAGCAGCTGCACCGGTCCCGGCGATGGGAAGGGAACGTTATATGGACATTGCCTTGTTTTTGGAATACATGTAAATTTGATTTTGGATGTGTTAAAAGTGGTACAATAAAGGTAACATCAGGCTGTCAGAAGAGTGTAGGAAGAGACCATGAGAAAGAGAAAGGGACTAGAGAGAGGACGGGGCGTGTGAGAAGGGAAGTACAGCTAGAACGTAGGTTACCGGGAGATGCACTTAAGTTAATTAAAGGCCAAACTGAGGAAAACCCGGGTAGTATGAATCTCTTCTACCAGATTTACCACCGTCTGTATGGCCAGGGACGGGTTGTCTGCTACCCAAACCCCGCAGCGGTGTCTAGGTTATTTTCTGTTTCACCGCTTTGGGGCACTCCCCAAACGGTGGTTCATTGTCAGCGTTCCGAGCCATTGCCCGAGCAAGTCACTCTTCCTTACGATCCGGATTCAGCACCACCGGCTATTTGCCTTCCCCTTCCTCGGGGTAATCCCCACTCACAGTACGATAGGCTGCGACGGTGGAGGGCGTACATACCTAGCCACTTCACTCCCAATAGGGATTCCCGGTCGTACGAGAATTGCTTCAGCAGTGAAGGGTACGGCTGTTTGCTGGTAGAGGTGGACACAAATATAACATGTCTGTTTCCCACCTGTACGGACAGGAGGTGCCATATCACCCAGGCGTCTGGCCAATGCGTTTGTTATAACACCACTTGCGTTCCATTGAACGCTGGCCTCCAGCTCCTTTGTGGCTGGGCGAATGTCTCTCATATCACTGTTGGGAATAGGGCTTTCTGCATTGCTGGGCGGCCCGAATGGGCATTTCAAAATTGGATAAACTGGGCTACTGGGAGGTCCTTACGCAACCGATATGCTGATTGTGATGCTAGTCTCCACACGGAACAAGGATACTACTTTTTATTTAATGGTACGGCGACCAACGTTTTGTCACCCCATTTCCCCGCCGAATTGCTATTGGGACTCTAGTCCCTACCACAGTCCCCTGCCCTTCGGCGTGGAACCTGCATAATCAGTTAGCACGCCGGGCAGTCTCTGCTGAATTTTGCGAGAACTGGAAAAAACCTCAGGTTCTCGCACCCAACCGGGGCCACTCAGCCGGGTGGGGCATTCTGAGCGTATTGACACTGGGAGGTGTGGGGGGTTCCTTGGCTGTTAGTGATCGGAATTATTTTATTTGCGGCCTTACCATCTTGGGAAATGAAACCTTGGGAGCCCTCGGGGCAATAACTAAGGAGTTGTCTCAGCTACGGTTGTTTGCAATGCAGAACCGGTATGCTCTTGACTATCTTCTGGCCCGTGAGGGTGGGGTATGCGCCATAGTACAGGGCAAGTGGATCATGGGTGTTCAGGACTTGACCGCTAACATTACTACATTTATGGATCGCATACGGGATCACTTGGACGGGATGCAGGATCCTGACTCTTGGGGTAACTGGGGATCTGGAGGATGGAATGACTGGTTGATAAATATGGCCATGTATCTAGTGGTAGCTATCGGCTGCATCTTTGTGGGCCTGGCCATCCTTAAATGTGTGATGGGTAGAATGCGGGGTGCACTGGATCAGATCACCGCCCCAATCACCGAGAAAAAAAATTTAACTGTTAAAATCCATGAGGGTGAAGCAGATGAAGGGGGGCTAAGACAGGAATTGGAAATGCAGCGACGGATCTTTTTAGATGAGGAACCGTAGCTATAGATTGGATAGTTTGGTTATCATGGAATGATAAAAGGAGGGAATGACGAATGTGATATAAAATAGTTACTTTAGAGTTACTAGTTAATGTAATGTAGAAATAAGCCACTTTGATTCTTGCAGTTAGGGACAAAGGAATTTGAGACCGCATGGAAAAAGCAGGAAGAGGTGTGTCTATGAGAGTGATGCTTCATTGATAGGGGCCAGAGAAAGGGATTGGAAGTGAGCCAATCAGAATAGATCGAACAGGTCAGGAGGGACATAGGCTGACCTATGTCCGTCGAGTATGTGAAACTTGATACCATTTGAATTGATTTTGCAGAGATCCCTTTGTCTTTTAGTTCAGTCGTTTTCTGGAATGTAAGAAGCTGGATGTCTCTTACATTTCTGTAAGATGATTCAAGCTTGCAAGCTAAATAAATAACTTCTGTTTACGTGCGAATCCGTCTCAACTTTTATTGAGGCCAGACTGACAGAGAAAGAAATTTGGAGATCTACACATCCAAAACCCCTGTAGTGCCGGGCATGACCAAAACATATGGGTATGATTCGCTGGGCTTCTCGAGCACCTCGCACACCTATCCTCCACCCCAAAAAATTTACTGAGCCGTGCTCCAGTCATATGTGCCCTGTGTAATACCTTAAACTGAATCAGGCTTAGCCTGGCACACAAGGACGACGAGTTTACCCTGCTTAGGGCATCTGCCCACAGCCCCTCCTTGATCTCCTCCCCCAGCTCTTCTTCCCATTTCCCTTTTAGTTCATCTACCATAGTCTCCCCTTCATCCCTCATTTCCCTATATATATCTGACACCTTACCATCCCCCACCCATGTCTTTGAGATCACTCTGTCCTGCACCTCTTGTGTCGGGAGCTGCGGGAATTCCCTCACCTGTTGCCTTGCAAAAGCCCTCAGTTGCATATACCTGAATGCATTCCCTTGGGGCAACCCATATTTCTCGGTCAGCGCTCCCAGACTCGCGAACTTCCCATCCACAAACAGATCTTTCAGTTGCGTTATTCCTGCTCTTTGCCACATTCCATATCCCCCATCCATTCCCCCCGGGGCAAACCTATGGTTGTTTCTTATCGGGGACCCCCCCAAGGCTTCAGTCTTTCCCCTATGCCGTCTCCACTGTCCCCAAATCTTCAGTGTAGCCACCACCACCGGGCTTGTGGTGTAGTTCCTCGGTGAGAACGGCAATGGGGCTGTCACCATAGCCTGTAGGCTAGTCCCCCTACAGGACGCCCTCTCTAATCTCTTCCACGCCGCTCCCTCCTCCTCTCCCATCTACTTACTCACCATTGAAATATTAGCGGCCCAATAATACTCACTTAGGCTCGGTAGTGCCAGCCCCCCCCTATCCCTGCTACGCTGTAAGAATCCCTTCCTCACTCTCGGGGTCTTCCCGGCCCACACAAAACCCATGATGCTCTTTTCAATCCTTTTAAAAAAAGCCTTCGTAATCACCACCGGGAGGCACTGAAACACAAAGAGGAATCTCGGGAGGACCACCATCTTAACCGCCTGCACCCTCCCTGCCATTGACAGGGATACCATATCCCATCTCTTGAAATCCTCCTCCATCTGTTCCACCAACCGCGTTAAATTTAACCTATGCAATGTGCCCCAATTCTTAGCTATCTGGATCCCCAGGTAACGAAAGTCCCTTGTTACCTTCCTCAACGGTAGGTCCTCTATTTCTCTACTCTGCTCCCCTGGATGCACCACAAACAACTCACTTTTCCCCATGTTCAATTTATACCCTGAAAAATCCCGAAACTCCCCAAGTATCCGCATTATTTCTGGCATCCCCTCCGCCGGGTCCGCCACGTATAGTAGCAAATCGTCCGCATACAAAGATACCCGGTGCTCTTCTCCTCCCCTAAGTACTCCCCTCCACTTCTTGGAACCCCTCAACGCTATCGCCAGGGGCTCAATCGCCAGTGCAAACAATAATGGGGACAGAGGGCATCCCTGCCTTGTCCCTCTATGGAGCCGAAAATATGCAGATCCCCGTCCATTCGTGACCACGCTCGCCACTGGGGCCCTATACAACAGCTGCACCCATCTAACATACCCCTCTCCAAAACCAAATCTCCTCAACACCTCCCACAAATAATCCCACTCCACTCTATCAAATGCTTTCTCGGCATCCATCGCCACTACTATCTCCGTTTCTCCCTCTGGTGGGGCCATCATCATTACCCCTAACAACCTCCGTATATTCGTGTTCAGCTGTCTCCCCTTCACAAACCCAGTTTGGTCCTCGTGGACCACCCCCGGGACACATTCCTCTATTCTCATTGCCATTACCTTGGCCAGGACCTTGGCATCTACATTTAGGAGGGAAATAGGTCTATAGGACCCGCATTGTAGCGGGTCCTTTTCCTTCTTTAAGAGAAGCGATATCGTTGCTTCAGACATAGTCGGGGGCAGTTGTCCCCTTTCCTTTGCCTCATTAAAGGTCCTCGTCAGTACCGAGGCGAGCAAGTCCACATATTTTCTATAGAATTCGACTGGGAATCCATCCGGTCCCGGGGCCTTTCCCGCCTGCATGCTCCTAGTTCCTTTCACCCCTTCTTCTACCTCGATCTGTGCTCCCAGTCCCACCCTTTCCTGCTCTTCCACCTTGGGAAATTCCAGCCGATCCAAGAAGCCCATCATTCTCTCCCTCCCATCCGGGGGTTGAGCTTCATATAATTTTTTATAAAATGTCTTGAACACTCCATTCACTCTCTCCGCTCCCCGCTCCATCTCTCCTTCCTCATCCCTCACTCCCCCTATTTCCCTCGCTGCTCCCCTTTTCCTCAATTGGTGTGCCAGCAACCTGCTCGCCTTCTCCCCATATTCGTACTGTACACCCTGTGCCTTCCTCCATTGTGCCTCTGCAGTGCCTGTAGTCAGCAAGTCAAATTCTACATGTAGCCTTTGCCTTTCCCTGTACAGTCCCTCCTCCGGTGCTTCCGCATATTGTCTGTCCACCCTCAAAAGTTCTTGCAGCAACCGCTCCCGTTCCTTACTCTCCTGCTTCCCTTTATGTGCCCTTATTGATATCAGCTCCCCTCTAACCACCGCCTTCAACGCCTCCCAGATCACTCCCACCTGGACCTCCCCATTATCATTGAGTTCCAAGTACTTTTCAATGCACCCCCTCACCCTTAGACACACCCCCTCATCTGCCATTAGTCCCATGTCCATTCTCCAGGGTGGGCGCCCTCCTGTTTCCTCCCCTATCTCCAAGTCCACCCAGTGTGGAGCGTGATCCGAAATGGCTATAGCCGTATACTCCGTTCCCCTCACCTTCGGGATCAATGCCCTACCCAGCACAAAAAAGTCTATTCGCGAGTAGACTTTATGGACATAGGAGAAAAACGAGAACTCCTTACTCCTAGGTCTGCTAAATCTCCACGGGTCTACACCTCCCATCTGCTCCATAAAATCTTTAAGTACCTTGGCTGCTGCCGGCCTCCTTCCAGTCCTGGACTTCGACCTATCCAGCCCTGGTTCCAACACCGTATTAAAATCTCCCCCCATTATCAGCTTTCCCATCTCTAGGTCCGGAATGCGTCCTAGCATCCGCCTCATAAAATTGGCATCATCCCAGTTCGGGGCATATATGTTTACCAAAACCACCGTCTCCCCCTGTAGTTTGCCACTCACCATCACGTATCTGCCCCCGTTATCCGCCACTATAGTCTTTGCCTCGAACATTACCCGCTTCCCCACTAATATAGCCACCCCCCTGTTTTTCGCATCTAGCCCCGAATGGAACACCTGCCCCACCCATCCTTTGCGTAGCCTAACCTGGTCTATCAGTTTCAGGTGCGTTTTCTGTAACATAACCACATCTGCCTTAAGTTTCTTAAGGTGTGCGAGTACCCGTGCCCTCTTTATCGGCCCGTTCAGCCCTCTCACGTTCCACGTGATCAGCCGAGTTGGGGGGCTTCCTACCGCCCCCCCCCCCCTTGTCGATTAGCCATCACCTTTTTCCAGCTCCTCACCCGGTTCCCACGCAGCTGTATCTCCCCCAGGCGGTGCCCCCCCGCCCATCCTCTCCCATACCAGCTCCCCCCTCTCCCCAGCAGCAGCAACCCAGTAATTCCCCCCTCCCACCCCCCCCCCGCTAGATCCCCCGCTAGCGTAATTACTCCCCCCATGTTGCTCCCAGAAGTCAGCAAACTCTGGCTGACCTCGGCTTCCCCCCGTGACCTCGGCTCGCACCGTGCGACGCCCCCTCCTTCCTGCTTCTCTATTCCCGCCATGATTATCATAGCACGGGAACCAAGCCCGCGCTTCTCCCTTGGCCCCGCCCCCAATGGCCAATCTCCTCCCCCTCCCCTCCTCCCCCCATCACCACCTGTGGGAGAGAGAAAAGTTACCACATCGCAGGATTAGTACATAAAACCCCTCTTTGCCCCCCACATTCGCCCCACCACTTTGTTCGAACGTTCTTTTTAATAACCCGCTCATTCCAGTTTTTCTTCCACAATAAAAGTCCACGCTTCATCTGCCGTCTCAAAGTAGTGGTGCCTCTCTCGATATGTGACCCACAGTCTTGCCGGTTGCAGCATTCCAAATTTTATCTTCTTTTTATGAAGCACCGCCTTGGCCCGATTAAAGCTCGCCCTCCTTCTCGCCACCTCCGCACTCCAGTCTTGATAAACGCGGATCACCGCGTTCTCCCATTTACTGCTCCGAGTTTTCTTCGCCCATCTAAGGACCATTTCTCTATCCTTAAAACGGAGGAATCTCACCACTATGGCTCTGGGAATTTCTCCTGCTCTCGGTCCTCGCGCCATCACTCGGTATGCTCCCTCCACCTCCAACGGACCCGCCGGGGCCTCCGCTCCCATTAACGAGTGCAGCATCGTGCTCACATATGCCCCGACGTCCGCTCCCTCCACACCTTCAGGAAGACCAAGAATCCTCAGGTTGTTCCTCCTTGCGTTGTTTTCCAGTGCCTCCAACCTTTCCACACATCGTTTCTGATGTACCTCCTGCGTCTCCGTCTTCACCACCAGGCCCTGTATATCGTCCTCATTCTCGGCTGCCTTTGCCTTCACGACCCGAAGCTCCCGCTCCTGGGTCTTTTGTTCCTCCTTTAGCCCTTCGATCGCCTGTAGTATCGGGGCCAACAGCTCTTTCTTCATTTCCTTTTTGATCTCTTCCACACAGCATTTCAAGAACTCTTGTTGTTCAGGGCCCCATGTTAAACTGCCACCTTCCGACGCCATCTTGGTTTTTGCTTGCCTTCCTTGCCGCTGTTCTAAAGGATCCACTGCAATCTGGCCACTTCCCTCTCCTTTTTCCATCCGTATCCAGGGGGGATTCCCTTCTGGTTTACCGCACAGTGTTTTTAGCCGTCAAAATTGCCGTTGGGGCTCCTATCAAGAGCCCAAAAGTCCGTTTCACAGGGAGCTGCCGAAACGTGCGACTCAGCTGGTCATCGCCGCACCCGGAAGTCCACCTGAGAAGTTTTAACTTAAATTTCTACTGGGTTTCAGTAATCGCAAAGTGCTGCTGAAACCGAATGGTAGATCTATTAACTTGGCGAGCCAGCCAGGAGGGGAGGAGCCAGCCAGGAAAAAAACGACTAGAGTGGGGTAAGAAATATCTTTTTCACCCATTCTTAAAGCCGCATCAAGCAGTGCTTCGACCCCTTAGAAAGGACTTTTTTATAGACTGTGTTAATTCAATCAGGTGCCGGACGTTGAAACTAAAATAAAACGGGACTGAGAAAATAGTCACGGTGGTGTACACAGATACACAAAAAGAGTTGACGACCAAAAAATTGGGGGCAAGGCTGAGTTTATGGCAGACATGCTGCTCGTTTTAGCCTTAGTTTACTTTATTCTTATTCTGTCACCTTTGCTCATGAGTCACCAGGTATCTTTCTGATACCGCCACGTGGTTCAAGTCCAAGTGATGATTAATAATGTAACACACCGCTTAGTAAGAGTTAAATCAACGCTCATTCATTATAAACAGCAATTAATACTTATACAATAATCCTACTTCTAGACTACTACCTACCACTAAAGGCCAATACTTAACTTTGGAAATAGCCCACCAGGTCAGGGAAACAAATGGTCTTTTGAATTGGTTCTGAGCCTGCGGGATTCAAAAGCTGGTACAAGTCGATAGTCAGGAGCGCCTATCTGGTAGCGATCGCTGGAGTAAGACTTACAGTTTTCTTGTAGAAGGGTCTCGAAGGTTGCGAGCAGGAAGAGAAGGGTCGAGTTGAACTTGGCCCCTATTCTTATAGTCCCCAGGGGCTTCCCGCCTCTTGGGGTGGACCTCGTACCTGGTTCCAAGTGATTGAACTTGGTCCCAATCACTTGGTTCGATATGCTCCAATAATGGGGCGATTCCTTGATCGGGGGGTGGTCGTTTACCTTTCTTTGTGTTAGCCCCTGCTGGCGCCGAAAGGTCTGGGTCGGCTTTCAATTGCTAATTTGTAGCAATTGTTCCCGGGGATGGCTGATTAGAATGCAGATGGCTGGGTTGTTGTGATGTTGATGGCTGCAGGTATCGGTCTGGGCTGACTTCCCCAGAGGCGAATACACTGTTTTACCTGCAGCTGTCCGTTTGAGTCCTGTTGGCTGATTTTCCCATCAGCCTCTTTCGTTTGCCATTTTAAATCGGGGTTTGACCATTCTAATCGGGAATCAGCCATTTTACGTGGCTACAGACATGATTCCTAAAATAGATTCAGAATCTTCAAATGGTAGAGAACTACTTCCCACAATGGGCAAGGGAGGTCGCGCTGTACCGGATATCTCTATTGACGATATATTGGGTGATCTTGGACCTTTGATTTGTAGACAATTTGGACTGTCTGAAGTTGCCACAAAAATTGAATCAAAATGAGATATCCCCAAAGGACAGTGGTCCCTTGATAATATCAAGAAGGCGTGGAGGAAGACGATACGGTTAAACGGTGGGAGACGTATGAAATGGTCTTTTGCAGTAATGGCACAGCTCCAAAAACATCAAGAGACAATTGCAAAAACTAAATTCGATCATGAGCTTAAATCCACTAAGGACCAACTAGCAGCAGTTGTTGAAGAATTACGAGATGCAAAATCTAAACTTGAACAATGTGATCAGATTAAAACATTGTTGGAAAAGGAAACCTTTAAGGTTCAACAGCTATCTTTTCAAATGGCTGAATTGCAACATCAAGTTGTTGAATCAGAGTCAAAGTACCAACAGTTACAAACAGAAACTGAGCAAATCAAAAGTCAAAATTGCCAGTTACTTGAGGAAATATGTATTTTGGAAAGTGACATGGATACCATGAAATGTCAGAAAAAATTACTGCCAGACAAATTAACAGCACAAGAGACTTCAAATCTGTTTTTAAAAAATCAGCTGAACTCTCCAAAGCAAATAGCGTCAGCAACTGGACAATTCGAAATGATGTTAACTAAGACCCAAGATGTACCAGTGATAACTAAAACAAATCTTACATTATTGCAAGCTGCTACTGACATGAAAACAATTAATACACTGATCGAGGTTCCACAAGGGGGGTCTGGCCAAATTAACTATCTGTCAAGGACACTTTTACCCCAGAACAAACCGTTATCTTACTCTGAGACCGACCATGAAATGCTGCTCGCCATGATCCAATTAAGCACCAGCTTTAAACTGTTTGCAGCTTTAAACTTGATCCTACCCAGACCTCAGTCCAAAACCTCAATTGCTAACAAAGGCACGTCAATCGTTGCCTCTCCTCCTCCGTTAACAACAAATCCAACCCTTGCATTCACTTTTTTAAAAATTCCAGAAGATTCCTTTCTCGTGTTGAAGACGGCCATTTTGCGAGTTTCAGATTTCATGGTTGCAGACTAGTCTACGATGAATGCTAGCCTCCTGACTACAGAGATACGGGACAAGTCACGTATCGCTAGAAGGTTGCCAAGGACTGTCAACTTGAGAAAACTGTCATTATTTTGACTGTTGCTTTATTAATTTAAAGAAATTAACATATCTTGTTAGCTGTGCTTCCTTTAATAGAATCGACGAATTAATCTGCAGAAAACCAAGATACAGCGCAAGATTGGTTCAGTCATATATTTAATAAGTTATTGTGTTTGCTATTTTAAAATAATTGTTTAAAATTAGCCTGGAAATTAAAACTCGATCAAGCTGTAATTTTTTAAAAACCAACTCTGATTAAAAGCAAATCTATATTCCAAAAGAACAGATCTTTCAAAGACATTTGATAACGGGAATTTGGCAGAATCCAACTTTTACTCCCAGTCCATTTGAGTGACATATATGAAAAACGTTTAGAGATGCAAATGGCATCATTCCAAGTTATCCACCCACTGTACACCCTTTTTTGTCTCTGCAGGAAAATTAACCTTTTCAACAAGCTTTTGTGAATAATCCAGAAGTTGTCAAAGACTTAGCAATTCACATCCAAAAATCTATTAACTTCTGGAAATCTGCAGGCTATCCACAAAACATCTTTTCAGGATGGCACCAACTTAAATATAACCCTAACCAAAAACCTTAACATCTTAACCTCCCAGCTAATTTCCGTTATCTGGGCCACTGGGAGCTCTTCCGGGGCAGGTGTGACCTATATAAGAAGGACGGGTTGCATCTAAACTGGAGAGGCATAAATATCCTGGCCGCGAGGTTTGCTAGTGTCACACGGGAGGGTTTAAACTAGTATGGCAGGGCGGTGGGCACGGGAGCAATAGGTCAGAAGGTGAGAGCATTGAGGGAGAACTAGGGAATAGGGACAGTGGGGCTCCGAGGCAGAGCAGACAGGGAGAAGTTGCTGAACACAGCAGGTCTGGTGGCCTGAAGTGCATATGTTTTAATGCAAGAAGTATTACGGGTAAGGCAGATGAACTTAGAGCTTGGATTAGTACTTGGAACTATGATGTTGTTGCCATTACAGAGACCTGGTTGAGGGAAGGGCAGGATTGGCATCTAAACGTTCCAGGATTTAGATGTTTCAGGCGGGATAGAGGGGGATGTAAAAGGGGTGGCGGAATTGCGCTACTGGTTAGGGAGAATATCACAGCTGTACTGCGGGAGGACACCTCAGAGGGCAGTGAGGCTATATGGGTAGAGATCAGGAATAAGAAGGGTGCAGTCTCAATGTTGGGGATTTACTACAGGCCTCCCAACAGCCAGCAGGAGATAGAGGAGCAGATAGGTAGACAGATTTTGGAAAAGAGTAAAAACAACAGGGTTGTGGTGATGGGAGACTTCAACTTTCCCAATATTAACTGGGACTCACTTAGTGCCAGGGGCTTAGACGGGGCGGAGTTTGAAAGGAGCATCCAGGAGGGCTTCTTAAAATAATATGTAGACAGTCCAACTAGGAAAGGGGCGGTACTAGACCTGGTAATGGGGAATGAGCCCGGCCAGGTGGTAGATGTTTCAGTAGGGGAGCATTTCGGGAACAGTGATCACAATTCAGTAAGTTTTAAAGTGCTGGTGGACAAGGATAAGAGTGGTCCTAGGACGAATGTGCTAAATTGGGGGAAGGCTAATTATAACAATATTAGGCGGGAACTGAAGAACCTAGATTGGGGGCGGATATTTGAGGGCAAATCAACATCTGACATGTGGGAGGCTTTCAAGTGTCAGTTGAAAGGAATTCAGGACCGGCATGTTCCTGTGAGGAAGAAGGATAAATACGGCAATTTTCGGGAACCTTGGATAACGAGAGATATTGTAGGCCTCGTCAAAAAGGAAAAGGAGGCATTTGTCAGGGCTAAAAGGCTGGAAACAGACGAAGCCTGTGTGGAATATAAGGAAAGTAGGAAGGAACTTAAGCAAGGAGTCAGGAGGGCTAGAAGAGGTCACGAAAAGTCATTGGCAAATAGGGTTAAGGAAAATCCCAAGGCTTTTTACACGTACATAAAAAGGAAGAGGGTAGCCAGGGAAAGGGTTGGCCCACTGAAGGATAGGCAAGGGAATCTATGTGTGGAGCCAGAGAAAATGGGCGAGGTACTAAATGAATACTTTGCATCAGTATTCACCAAAGAGAAGAAATTGGTAGATGTTGAGTCTGGAGAAGGGTGTGTAGATAGCCTGGGTCACATTGAGATCCAAAAAGACGAGGTGTTGGGTGTCTTAAAAAATATTAAGGTAGATACCTTCACTAACTTGATAGAGTTTTTCGAGGAGGTCACTAAGATGATTGATGCAGGTAGGGCAGTGGATGTTGTCTATATGGACTTCAGTAAGGCCTTTGACAAGGTCCCTCATGGTAGACTAGTACAAAAGGTGAAGTCACACGGGATCAGGGGTGAGCTGGCAAGGTGGATACAGAACTGGCTAGGTCATAGAAGGCAGAGAGGAGCAATGGAAGGATGCTTTTCTAATTGGAGGGCTGTGACCAGTGGTGTTCCACAGGGATCAGTGCTGGGACCTTTGCTCTTTGTAGTATATATAAATGATTTGGAGGAAAATGTAACTGGTCTGATTAGTAAGTTTGCAGACGACACAAAGGTTGGTGGAATTGCGGATAGCGATGAGGACTGTCAGAGGATACAGCAGGATTTAGATTGTTTGGAGACATGGGCGGAGAGATGGCAGATGGAGTTTAATCCGGACAAATGTGAGGTAATGCATTTTGGAAGGTCTAATGCAGGTAGGGAATATACAGTGAATGGTAGAACCCTCAAGAGTATTGAAAGTCAAAGAGATCTAGGAGTACAGGTCCACAGGTCATTGAAAGGGGCAACACAGGTGGAGAAGGTAGTCAAGAAGGCATACGGCATGCTTGCCTTCATTGGCTGGGGCATTGAGTATAAGAATTGGCAAGTCATGTTGCAGCTGTATAGAATCTTAGTTAGGCCACACTTGGAGTATAGTGTTCAATTCTGGTCGCCACACTACCAGAAGGATGTGGAGGCTTTAAAGAGGGTGCAGAAGAGATTTACCAGAATGTTGCCTGTTATGGAGGGCATTAGCTATGAGGAGCGGTTGAATAAACTCGGTTTGTTCTCACTGGAACGAAGGAGGTTGAGGGGAGACCTGATAGAGGTCTACAAACTTATGAGTGCCATAGACAGAGTGGATAGTCAGAGGCTTTTCCCCAGGGTAGAGGGGTCAATTACTCGGGGGCATAGGTTTAAGGTGAGAGGGGCAAGGTTTAGAGTAGATGTACGAGGCAAGTTTTTTACGCAGAGGGTGGTGGGTGCCTGGAACTCGCCACCGGAGGAGGTGGTGGAAGCAGGGACGATAGTGGCATTTAAGGGGCATCTTGACAAATACATGAATAGGATGGGAATAGATGGATATGGACCCAGGAAGTGTAGAAGATTGTAGTTTAGTCGGGCAGCATGGTCGGCACGGGCTTGGAGGGCCGAAGGGCCTGTTCCTGTGCTGTACATTTCTTTGTTCTTTGTTTGTTCTTATAGGTTCCCAGGGCCTGATGGGGTCTACCCAAGAATACTGAAGGAGGCTGGAGAGGAAATTGCTGAGGCCTTGACAGAAATCTTTGGATCCTCACTGTCTTCAGGTGATGTCCCGGAGGACTGGAGAATAGCCAATGTTGTTCCTCTGTTTAAGAAGGGTACCAAGGATAATCCAGGGAACTACAGGCTGGTGAGCCTTACTTCAGTGGTAGGGAAATTACTTGAGAGAATTCTTCGAGACAGGATATACTCCCATTTAGAAGCAAATGGACGTATTAGTGAGAGGCAGCATGGTTTTGTGAAGGGGAGGTCGTGTCTCACTAACTTGATAGAGTTTTTCGAGGAGTTCACTGAGATGATTGATGCAGTTAGGGCAGTGGATGTTGTCTATATGGACTTCAGTAAGGCCTTTGACAAGGTCCCTCATGGTAGACTAGTACAAAAGGTGAAGTCACATGGGATCAGGGGTGAGCTGGCAAGGTGGATACAGAACTGGCTAGGTCATGGAAGGCAGAGAGTAGCAATGGAAGGATGCTTTTCTAATTGGAGGGCTGTGACCAGTGGTGTTCCGCAGGGATCAGTGCTGGGACCTTTGCTGTTTGTAGTATATATAAATGATTTGGAGGAAAATGTAACTGGTCTGATTAGTAACTTTGCAGACGACACAAAGGTTGGTGGAATTGCGGATAGCGATGAGGACTGTCAGAGGATACAGCAGGATTTAGATTGTTTGGAGACTTGGGCGGAGAGATGGCAGATGGAGTTTAATCCGGACAAATGTGAGGTAATGCATTTTGGAAGGTCTAATGCAGGTAGGGAATATACAGTGAATGGTAGAACCCTCAAGAGTATTGAAAGTCAAAGAGATCTAGGAGTACAGGTCCACAGGTCACTGAAAGGGGCAACACAGGTGGAGATGGTAGTTAAGAAGGCATACGGCATGCTTGCCTTCATTGGCCGGGGCATTGAGTATAAGAATTGGCAGCTGTATAGAATCTTAGTTAGGCCACACTTGGAGTATAGTGTTCAATTCTGGTCGCCACACTACCAGAAGGATGTGGAGGCTTTAGAGAGGGTGCAGAAGAGATTTACCAGAAAGTTGCCTGGTATGGAGGGCATTAGCTATGAGGAGCGGTTGAATAAGCTTGGTTTGTTCTCACTGGAACGAAGGAGGTTGAGGGGCGACCTGATAGAGGTCTACAAAATTATGAGGGGCATAGACAGAGTGGATAGTCAGAGGCTTTTCCCTGGGGTAGAGGGGTCAATTACTAGGGGGCATAGGTTTAAGGTGAGAGGGGCAAGGTTTAGAGTAGATGTATGAGGCAAGTTTTTTACGCAGAGGGTAGTGGGTGCCTGGAACACGCTACCGGAGGAGGTGGTGGAAGCAGGGACGATAGTGACATTTAAGGGGCATCTTGACAAATACATGAATAGGATGGGAATAGAGGAATACGGACCCAGGAATTGTAGAAGATTGCAGTTTAGTCGGGCAGCATGGTCGGCACGGGCTTGGAGGGCCGAAGGGCCTGTTCCTGTACTGTACATTTCTTTGTTCTTTGTTCTAATATTAAACAAAAAGGATCAATTTGCCTCATCAGTAAGAACTCTAAAGGGATACAAATGGGTAATAGTGTTTGTACTAATTATGTAGATGTTAGGGGGTTCAGGACTGGCATTTAAACATCCAGGGATTCACAACCTATCGAAAAGACAGAGAGGTGGGCAGAGGGGGCGGGGTTGCCTTGTTAATTAGGAATGAAATTAAATCAATAGCACTAAACGACATGGGGTCGGATGATGTGGAGTCTGTGTGAGTAGAGTTGAGGAACCACAAAGGCAAAAAAAACATAATGGGAGTTATGTACAGGCCTCCTAACAGTGGTCAGGACCAGGGGCACAAGATGCACCACGAAATAGAAAGTGCATGTCAGAAAGGCAAGGTCACAGTGATCATGGGGGACTTTAATATGCAGGTGGACTGGGTAAATAATACTGCTAGTGGACCCAAGGAAAGGGAATTCATTGAATGTTTACAGGAGGGCTTTTTGGAACAGCTTGTGATGGAGCCCACGAGGGAACAGGCCATTCTGGACTTAGTGTTATGTAATGAGCCAGACTTGATTAAAGATCTTAAAGTAAGGGAGCACTTAGGAGGCAGTGATCATAATATGGTCGAATTCAATCTCCAATTTGAAAGAAAGAAGGTAGAATCAGAGGTAAAGGTGTTACAGTTAAATAAAGGTAACTACAGGGGCATGAGGGAGGAACTGACGAAAATCGACTGGGAGCAGACCTTAGTGGGAAAGACAGTAGAACAGCAATGGCAGGATTTTCTGGGAGTAATTGAGGACACAGTACAGAGGTTCATCCCAAAGAAAATAAAGGTTATCAGAGGGGGGATTAGGCAGCCATGGCTGACAAAGGAAGTTAGGGAATGCATCAAAGCAAAAGAGAAAGCCTATAATGTGACAAAGAGTAGTGGGAAGTCAGAAGATTGAGAAGGCTACAAAAACAAACAGAGGATAACAAAGAGAGAGATAAGGAAAGAGAGGATCAAATTTGAAGGTAGGCTAGCCAGTAACATTAGGAATGATAGTAAAAGTTTCTTTAAATACATTAAAAACAAACGGGAGGCAAAAGTTGACATTGGGCCGCTCCAAAATGACGCTGGTAATTTTGTGATGGGAGACAAGGAAATAGCTGAGGAACTGAATAAGTACTTTGCGTCAGTCTTCACAGTAGAAGACATGAGTAATATCCCAACAATTCCGGAGAGTCAGGGGGCAGAGTTGAATATGGTAGTCATCACAAAGGAGAAAGTGCTAGAGAAACTAAGAGGTCTAAAAATTGATAAATCTCCGGGCCCAGATGGGCTACATCCTAGAGTTCTAAAGGAGATAGCTGAAGAAATAGTGGAGGCGTTGGTGATGATGTTTCAACAGTCACTGGAGTCAGGGAAAGTACCAGAGGATTGGAAAATCGGTGTTGTAACCCCCCTGTTCAAGAAGGGAACAAGGAAAAAGATGGAAAATTATAGGCCAATTAGCCTAACCTCGGTTGTTGGCAAGATTCTAGAATCCATTGTTAAGGATGAGATTTCTAAATTCTTGGAAGTGCAGGGTCGGATTAGGACAAGTCAGCATGGATTTAGTAAGGGGAGGTCGTGCCTGACAAACCTGTTAGAGTTCTTTGAAGAGATAACAAATAGGTTAGACCAAGGAGAGCCAATAGATGTTATCTATCTTGACTTCCAAAAGGCCTTTGATAAGGTGCCTCACAGGAGACTGCTGAGTAAAATAAGGGCCCATGGTATTCGAGGCAAGGTACTAACATGGATTGACGATTGGCTGTCAGGCAGAAGGCAGAGAGTTGGGATAAAAGGTTCTTTTTCGGAATGGCAACCGGTGACGAGTGGTGTCCCGCAGGGTTCAGAGTTGGGGCCACAGCTGTTCTCTTTATATATTAACGATCTAGATGACGGGACTGAGGGCATTCTGGCTAAGTTTGCCGATGATACGAAGATAGATGGAGGAGCAGGTAGTATGGAGGAGGTGGGGAGGCTTCAGAAAGATTTAGACAGTCTAGGAGAGTGGTCCAAGAAATGGCTGATGAAATTCAACGTGGGCAAGTGCGAGGTCTTGCACTTTGGAAAAAAGAATAGAGGCGTGGACTATTTTCTAAACGGTGACAAAATTCATAATGCTGAAGTGCAAAGGGACTTGGGAGTCCTAGTCCAGGATTCTCTAAAGGTAAACTTGCAGGTTGAGTCCGTAATTAAGAAAGCAAATGCAATGTTGTCATTCATCTCAAGAGGCTTGGAATATAAAAGCAGGGATGTACTTCTGAAGCTTTATAAAGCATTAGTTAGGCCCCATTTAGAATACTGTGAGCAATTTTGGGCCCCACACCTCAGGAAGGACATACTGGCACTGGAGCGGGTCCAGCGGAGATTCACACGGATGATCCCAGGAATGGTAGGCCTAACATACGATGAACGTCTGAGGATCCTCGGATTATATTCATTGGAGTTTAGGAGGTTGAGGGGAGATCTAATAGAAACTTACAAGATAATGAATGGCTTAGATAGGGTGGATGTAGGGAAGTTGTTTCCATTAGCAGGGGAGACTAGGACCCGGGGGCACAGCCTTAGAATAAAAGGGAGTCACTTTAGAACAGAGATGAGGAGAAATTTCTTCAGCCAGAGAGTGGTGGGTCTGTGGAATTCATTGCCACAGAGGGCGGTGGAGGCCGGGACGTTGAGTGTCTTTAAGACAGAAGTTGATAAATTCTTGATTTCTCGAGGAAGTAAGGGCTATGGAGAGAGAGCGGGTAAATGGAGTTGAAATCAGCCATGATTGAATGGTGCAGTGGACTCGATGGGCCGAATGGTCTTACTTCCACTCCTATGTCTTCTGGTCTTATGGTCTTAACACAGCTTATAAATGTACAAACGATCGCTTACAAAGAGTTATGCGGTCCTCAAGGATAACAGGCATACCTAACCTCAAAAATAATAAAACATTCTCAGACCAATGTTTCTTAGAATATATTTACTTCTTTTCTGCTTATAATGGAACTTATTTTATTTGTGATGATAAAGCATATCCCTGGCTCCCAAGATCCTGGTCAGGATCTTGCTATTTAGGATACATTGCACCCGCCATTCGTCATGTGGCTTATCTCCCTCATGTTTCAGAAGCGGCTGCTCGAAGAAATAAACGTTCCATTACCTCAAGAGATGCAATTTATGCTAGAATCATTCCTTTCTATTGGGAAATAAGGATGGAGAATGAATTGAATAAAATAACAACCATCATACAAAACGTAGCCGATTACACTGCCACTGCCCTGCATAAAAGTTCTAACGAAATGCGAGCAATTTGAACCGTGGCATTACAAAATCAAATGGCACTTGACTATGTGCAAGCCAAAAAAGGTGGCACCTGTGCCCTGATTGGTGCAGAGTGTTGCACTTTCATTCCAGATAACTCAAAAGAAGTTAAAGATTTGGCATTACATATCCAAAAAGAAATCAAAAAACATGATCCACCCCAAGGGTGGAACTGTCAGGGTACTCAAGTGGCAGTGCCAAGGTCTCTGAGTGGCAGTGGGAGTGCCATGGTACCACTCTGCCCAGAGCCTGACCACCCGGAGCCTCCGATGGCCTGGGAGACCCCCACCCACCCTCATGCCTTGTCCATGTTTGTATGTACCAGTGCTAAATGGCTCACTTAAATATGCTGATCTGATTGCGAAATCTCGTTAGCCTCTCATTCTGTGCAACGCAAATCTCATGAGAGGCCTCATCATGCTACCATGTCGGGTGTGCCAAGCCATTCGATAATGTCCTTAATATCTCAGTTGAATATGATGTGTTATATTTAGAATCTTAGCACCATACAGTTTTACAGCACAGAAATAGGGCTTTTGGCCCAGAGTGTCTGCACCGGCCATCAAACACCTATCCTAATCCCATTTTCCATCACTTTGTCCATAGCTTTGTATGCTATGCCCTTTCAAGTGCTCATCTAAATGCTTCTTAAATGTTTGACGGTTCCCACCTCTACTACCCTTTCAGGCAGTGAGTTCCAGCTTCACACCACTATTGACCATTAGCACACCAATCACTTTCAAGTATTCATTTTATGTATAAATCATATAGATTGTGTGTGATTTTCTGTAACTTTGTAAGTTTTGCAAAGCTATTCTGTAAGTTTAATTGACTTAAGCACTGAAGAATCTACAAAAACATACTGTAGGATAGCAGTTGTCTCAGCAAAAATGCATTGACAGGCACCTATTTTAATGAAGTTCTACATTAATTAGACATCTGGACCAATTAATCCATGTTTCCAGACCTCACATGTTGTCCAACTGAAGCAAAAGCAGACCTAAAACTATTCTCACTTATATTCTATATATATTTCATATTAGTACTTTGTAAAGTTCTTTATTAATTTAAAGGTTATAAGCAACTTTTCCATGCTATCTTTTGTTTTAAAAGTAAAATAACTTATTCCAAGTAACAACAGAGAGAAGTAACAGCAACCTTCAAATAACCTGTCCAAAGCAGAGTCACTGATAGGAATCTGATTTAATACTAATTAAATGCGATGTTGAGCTGAAGATATCAATCACGAGTGCAGGACAGCAGTTTTCCCCCATCCTGGACAAATGGAGAAGGAAGATATCATAAAACATTTGTATATCTTAACAAGAAGTCATGGAAGAAACAGAAACAAAGGTTAATGAGAGTGATGGTCCCACAAGTAATTGACACCTGAGAGGGACAGCCAGGGGACTATTACATCAATAGATGACCATTACCCTTGAGAAACCAATTGGAAACTAATCATGCCCATCTAGACGAATTCCAGATTGATCACACACCCCTTAAGACAAGTAGGAATTAGTCGCTCCTCATTTAGGATTATTAGAATCCAATAATATTATTGATCACGCCATACGCTGTGTGTTGGAATGAGTTAATAAGCAGAAGCTTTCACTGTGCAAGCTATGCAGCAAGAGGCTACTGCCCACAGGTAAGCAGAAGTTACAGAGAAAGAACAGAGACCGAGTGTCAATCTGTGGCCAAGGCTGAAACGGAAACCAAGAGCCGTAGTATGCTAGTCAAGTTCCTCCTGGCACTTAATAGGTATCAATCTACACTTTATTGACGATTTCCTGTGTTACTTCACCAATTGCCTAAATGGTTAAAGTCTCAAATGAGCACAATTAGAATTTAAATTTACCATTGCTGAATCACCTACAATCAACATCCAGGGGATTACCATTTACTGGAAACTGATCTGGACGGACCACATAAATACTATCGCTATAACAGCAGATCAGAGGCGAGGAATCCTGTGGCGAATCACTTACCTCCTGCCTTTCCAAAGCCTAGCCGCTATCCACAAGGCACAAGTTAGGAGTGTGATGGAATCCTGTGCACTTAACTGGATGAGTGCAGCTCCAACAACAGTTAAGAAACTTGACACCATGCAGGACTAAGTAGCCCTTTTTCAAAAAAATATATTTTATTCAAATTTTTCGGCCAAACAAAACAGTACAAAGGTTTTTCCCTTTTTACAGCAACAAAACAATATAAATAACAGCGACCGTTTTTTAACAAATAAGTAAATATTATGTATGCTAAATGGCAACTGCCATAATAAAAATAATAACTCTCCCAAATAATAAAATCAAACAATCCAATATACATAGCCAAGTACAAATATCTATACATAAACACCCCTGAGGACCCGCCCGAGCCCTCCCCTCCCCCCCCCCTCCCCCCTGGGTTGCTGCTGTTACCTTCCCATTTCCTTTATCGTTCTGCGAGGTAGTCAATGAACGGTTGCCACCGCCTGGTGAACCCTTGCGCCGAACCCCTTAGTGCAAACTTTATCCGTTCTAGTTTTATAAACCCTGCCATGTCGTTTATCCAGGTCTCCACGCCCGGGGGTTTGGCTTCCTTCCACATAAGCAATATCCTTCGCCGGGCTACTAGGGACGCAAAGGCCAAAACATCAGCCTCTCTCGCCTCCTGCACTCCCGGCTGTTCTGCAACCCCAAATATAGCCAACCCCCAGCTTGGCTCGACCCGGACCCCCGCCACCTTTGAAAGCACATTCGCCACCCCCACCCAGAACCCCTACAGTGCCGGGCATGACCAAAACAGGTGGGTGTGGTTTGCCAGGCTTCTCGAGCATCTCCCACACCTATCCTCTACCCCGAAAAATTTACTGAGCCTTGCTCCGGTCATATGCGCCCTGTGCAAAACCTTGAATTGTATCAGGCTAAGCCTGGCGCACGAGGACGAAGAGATCACCCTACGTAGGGCATCTGCCCACAGCCCCTCTTCGATCTCTTCCCCCAGCTCTTCTTCCCATTTTCCCTTCAGCTGCGAAATGCATTCCCTTGGGGCAACCCATATTTTTCCATCAGTGCTCCCAGACTCGCAAACGTCCCGTCTAAGAACAGATCCCTCAATTGCACAATCCCAGCTCTCTGCCATGCTCTAAATCCCCCATCTATTCTCCCCGGGACAAACCTATGATTATTTCTTATCGGGGACCGCACCGAGGCTCCCGTCATTCCCCTATGCTGTCTCCAATGCCCCCAAATTTTCAGTGTTGCCACCACCACTGGACTTGTGGTGTATTTCTTCGGGGTGAACGGCAACGGCGCCGTCGCCAGTGCTTGTAGGCTGGTTCCTTTGCAGGACGCCATCTCCAATCTCTTCCACGCCGCTCCCTCCCCTTCTCCCATCCACTTACACACCATTGAGACATTGGCAGCCCAATAGTACTCACTTAAGTTCGGAAGTGCCAGTCCCCCCCTATCCCTGCTACGCTGCAAAAAAACCCTCCTCACTCTCGGGGTCTTCCCAGCCCACACAAAACTCATGACACTTTTCTCGATTTTCTTGAAAAAAGCCTTCGTGACCATCACCGGGAGGCACTGAAACACAAAAAGGAATCTCGGGAGGACTACCATTTTGACCGCCTGCACCCTCCCCACCAGTGACAGGGGCACCATGTCCCATCTCTTAAAATCCTCCTCCATCTGTTCCACCAATTGTGTTAGATTAAGCCTATGTAAGGTTCCCCAACTCCTGGCTATCTGAATCCCTAAGTACCGGAAATCTCTTGTTACCTTCCTCAGCGGTAAATCATCTATTCCCCTGCTCTGCTCCCCCGAATGCACCACAAACAACTCACTCTTCCCCATATTCAATTTGTACCCCGAGAATTCCCCAAACTCCCTGAGTGTCCGCATTATCTCAGGCATCCCCTCCACGGGGTCCGTAACATACAGCAATAAATCATCTGCATACAATGATACCCGGTGTTCTTCTCCTCCCCTGAGTACTCCTCTCCACTTCCTGGAGCCCCTCAGTGCTATGGCCAGGGGCTCAATTGCCAATGCAAACAGTAACGGAGACAGGGGACACCCCTGCCTCGTCCCTCTATAAAGACGGAAGTAGTCAGACCTCTGTCTGTTCGTGACCACACTTGCCACCGGGGCCCTATATAGCAGCTGTACCCATCCAATAAAACCTTCTCCAAAGCCAAATCTCCTCAACACTTCCCACAGATAGTCCCACTCCACTCTGTCGAATGCTTTCTCGGCGTCCATCGCCACCACTATCTCCGCCTCCCCCTCTGGTGGGGGCATCATCATCACCCCTAGCAGCCTCCGTATGTTCGTGTTCAGCTGTCTCCCCTTAACGAACCCAGTTTGATCCTCGTGGACCACCCCCGGGACACAATCCTCTATCCTCGTCGCCATCACCTTGGCCAGGAGCTTAGCATCTACGTTCAAAAGGGAAATGGGCCTGTAGGACCCACACTGCAGCGGGTCTTTTTCCTTCTTCAAAAGTAGCGATATCGTCGTCTCCGACATAGTCAGGGGCAACTTCCCCCTTTCCCTGGCCTCATTAAAGGTTCTCGTTAAAAGCGGGGCCAGTAGGTCCATATATTTCCTATAAAATTCCACCGGGAACCCATCTGGTCCCGGGGCCTTCCCTGCCTGCATGCTCCCAATCCCCTTTACCACCTCCTCCATCTCAATCTGTGCTCCCAGTCCCGCCCTCTCCTGCTCCTCCACCTTCGGGAATTCCAGCTGATCCAGGAAATACATCATTCCCTCCTTCCCTTCCGGGGGCTGAGCCTTATATAACCTCTCATAGAATGCCTTGAACACCCAGTTCACTCTCTCCGCTTCCCGCTCCATCTCTCCCTCCCCATCTCTCACCCCACCTATCTCCCTCGCCGCTCCCCTCTTCCTCAATTGGTGGGCCAGTAGCCGACTCGCCTTCTCTCCATACTCATACTGTACACCCTGTGTCCTCCTCCACTGTGCCTCTGCCTTACCCGTGTTCAGCAGGTCAAATTCCACATGTAACCTTTGTCTTTCCCTGTACAGTCCCTCCTCCGGTGCCTCTGCATATTGCCTATCCACCCTCAGAAGTTCTCTCAACAATCGCTCCCTTTCTTTACCCTCTTGCTTCCCTTTATGTGCCCTTATGGATATCAGTTCCCCTCTGACCACCGCCTTCAACGCCTCCCAGACCACTCCCACCTGAACCTCTCCGTTGTCATTAAGCTCCAAGAACCTTTCGATACACCCCCTCACCCTTAGACATACCCCCTCATCCGCCAATAAGCCCATATCCATTCTCCAGAGTGGGTGCTGTTCTTTTTCCTCTCCTACCTCCAGGTCTACCCAATGTGGAGCGTGGTCCGAAATGGCTATGGCCGTATACTCCGTCCCTGTCACCTTCGGAATCAGTGCCCTTCCCAAGACAAAAAAGTCTATCCGTGAATATACCTTGTGAACATGGGAGAAAAATGAGAACTCCTTACTCCTAGGCCTAATAAATCTCCAGGGGTCTACTCCTCCCATCTGCTCCATGAAGTCCTTGAGCACCCTGGCCGCTGCCGGCCTCCTCCCGGTCCTGGACCTCGACCGGTCCAGCCCTGGATCAAACACCGTATTGAAGTCTCCCCCCATTACCAACTTTCCCGCCTCCAGGTCCGGGATACGCCCCAACATATGCCTCATAAAGTTTGCATCATCCCAGTTCGGGGCATATACGTTCACCAGAACCACCGCCTCCCCTTGCAATCTGCCACTCACCATCACATATCTACCCCCACTATCCGCCACTATGGTCTTTGCCTCAAACAGTACCCGTTTCCCCACTAAGATATTCCACCCCCCTATTCTTCGCATCTAAACCCGAATGAAACACCTGCCCCACCCATCCTTTACGTAGTCTGACCTGGTCTATCAGTTTCAGGTGCGTCTCCTGCAACATAACCACATCTGCCTTTAATTTCTTTAGGTGTGCGAGTACCCGTGCCCTTTTAATCGGCCCGTTCAGCCCTCTCACGTTCCACGTGATCAACCGGGTTGGGGGGTTCTTTACCGCCCCCCCTTGTCGACTAGCCATCCCCTTTTTTAACCCAGCTCCTCACCCGGTTCCCATGTACCTGTATATCCCACCGACGGTGCCCCCCCGTCTCGACCACCCCGTCCCATAACAGCTCCCCCTTCTCCTTAGCAGCAGCAACCCAGTTAACTCCCCCCCCCCCTCCGCTAGATCCCCCTCTAGTGTAGTTGCACCCCCCCATGTTGCTCCCAGAAGTCAGCGAACTCTGGCTGACCTCGGCTTCCCCCTTTGCCCTCGGCCCCTCACTGTGTGAGGCCCCCTCCTTCCTGCGTCCCTGTTCCCGCCACAATTACCATAACGCGGGAGCAAAGCCCGCATTTCCCACTCGGCCCCGCCCCTAATGGCGCATTTCCCTTCTCCTTCCCCTTTCTTTCCCACCGGCGCCCACAGTTCCTCATACTCCCCCCCCCCCACCCCCAACGAGGGGAAGAGAGAAAAGTTACAGGGTCGAAGAATTAACAAATTGAAAAATCCTCCCCCCCCTTCCTCGCCCCACATAATCACCCCACCACTTTATCCCAGAAGCTCTTTCTCTCGCCAGACTATTCCAGCTTCTCGTCCACAATGAATGTCCACGCCTCTTCTGCTGTCTCAAAGTAGTGGTGTTTCCCTTGGTGTGTGACCCACAGTCTCGCCGGTTGCAACATTCCAAATTGAACCTTCGTTTTGTGAAGCACCGCCTTATCCCGATTGAAACTTGCCCTCCTTCTCGCCACCTCCGCACTCCAATCCTGGTATATACGCGGATCACCGCGTTCTCCCACCTACAGCTCCGAGTTTTCTTCGCCCATCTGAGGACCGTCTCTCTGTCGTTGTAGCAGAGAAACCTCACCACTATAGCTCGAGGTATTTCTCCAGCCTTTGGTCTTCGCGCCAGAACGCGATAGGCTCCCTCCACCTCCAAGGGGCCCGTCGGGGCCTCCGATCCCATTAGCGAGTGAAGCATCGTGCTTACATATGCCCCGACGTCCGCCCCCTCTGCGACTTCGGGAAGACCCAGGACTCTTAAATTCTTCCTCCTCGAATTATTCTCCAGTGCTTCCAACCTCGCCACACACCTTTTGTGCTGTGCCTCGTGCGTCTCTGTCTTCACCACCAGGCCCTGTATTTCATCTTCGTTTTCAGCAGTCATTGCCTTCACGACCCGAAGCTCCAGCTCCTGGGTCCACTGCTCCTCCTTTAGCCCTTCAATCGCCTGTAATATCGGGGCCAACACCTCCTTCTTCAACTCCTTCTTCAGCTCTTCCACTCAGCGCCGCAGGAACTCTTGTTGCTCCGGGCTCCATAACAAATGGCCACCTTCCGATGCCATCTTGCTTCGAGTTTCCCATCCTTGCTGCTGCTCCAGAGGATCTTCTGCAATCCAGCCGCTATCCTCTCCTTTTTCCATGTGTATCCGGGGGGATTCCCTTCTAGTTTACCGCACAGTGATTTTGGCCGTTTAAATTGCCGTTGGGGCTCCTATCAAGAGCCTAAAAGTCTGTTCCAACAGGAGGTTCCGAAACGTGCGACTCAGCTGGTCATTGCCGCACCCGGAAGTCCTAAGTAGCCCTTTTATTGGCATCTCCTCCACAAACATTCATGCCCTCCACCACCAATGCAAGGTAGCAGCAGTATGTACTATTTACAAGACCTGATGCGGAAATTCACCAAGCCTACTTAGACTGCAACTTCCAAACCCACAACCAATACCATCCAGAAAGACAAGGATAGCGGATGCCTGGGGAAAACACCTCATAGAAATTCCCCTCCAGACCACTCACCATCCTGACTTGACATCAGCATTTCTTCACTGTTGCTGAATCAAGATCCTGGAATTTCCTCTCTAACAGCACAGTGACTTCTCTGTGATGTCACAAGGAGCCAGATGTTAGAGAAGCAGTATTTCAGATACGCCACCATTTTCGAGATCATATCCATTCCTCACAGCCATGCTTCACACAAGATGACTGCTGGCAATCCCAGAAGGAACTAGTGACCTTCAACCTGGAAGCACTTCCACATCAATCTTGGAGATGAAGTTCAACTGCAAACCCTTAGATAGACTATATAAGTAGATCACCAAGCAATAGTAAACTGTGGACAGCCTTTGGGTGAAAGACAGGAGGGCATTGGATTCTTGTGCAGAATATTTGCTGTGTGTTTTTTGGATTATGACCTGGATAGGACAACAAATCCTCTTTGGAACCTGACTATGGACTATGAGAACCTGTCTCGGTAACTTAACCCCTTTTTCTGATTATATGACCACAAACTTAGTCTTCTGGTTGCAAACCCCACCTATATCGTCACCCGACCCATCGCAACATTACAATATTTACACTACATTGGCTGCAGCAGTTCGAAAAGGCACCTCACCACCGCCAAGGGCAATTAGGGATGGGCAATAAAAATGCTGACCAAGCCAGTAATGCCCACATCTCTTGAAATAATTTTTTAAAAGTATATGAGGAGCACACAGGAAAGTGGAGTTGAGGCAGAGAAATCATTATGATCAGACATCAGCGGAGCAAACTCAAGGGGCTATAGGGTTCACATCTGCTTTTACTCCCTATGTTCTTATGTTAAAATCTAAGGTATTGCCAGATCATGAGCAAATGCTGTATAGTTCATGCGTGGCAGACAGGAAGAGAAGCCGTTGATGAAAATTTATAGCTGGACGTGTTCCCATGCCTTTTCTTCTTTTGATGGTAGAGGTCACAGGGTTTGGAAGGTGCTGCTGAATGAGCCTTGGTGAATTTCTGCAATGCATCTTGTAAATGGTACACACTGCTGTTGCTCTGCAAAGGTGGAGGAACGACTGAATGTTTAAGATGGTTGATGGGGTGCCAGTCAAGCAGGTTGCTTTGTCCTGGAGATATTAAGCTTTTTGAGTGTTGTTGGAGCTACATTCATCCATGCACAAGGAGAGCACCATTTATTGTCCATCCCTAAATGCCCTTGGAAATGTGGTGGTGAGCTGCCTTCTTGAACCACGACAGTCCATGAAGTGTAGGTACACCCACTGTGCTATTATGGGATGGAGTTCCAGGATTGTAACTCAGCAACAGTGACGGAAGAGAGAAACAGAGGTGAAACTTCAGTCAAGAACGTGGACAGGGAGAGAGCTGAGACTTCAGTGAAGAGCATGGAGACAGAGAGAGAGAGAGAGAGAGATGCCAGACTTCAGTGAAGATCATGGGCAGAGAGAGAGGCGAGATTTCAATAAAGACTGTGTATAGAGAGAGGCGAGACTTCAGTAAAGTGCATGGAGACAGAGAGAGGCAAGACTTCAGTAAAGATGTGGACAGAGAGGCAAGACTTCAGTAAAGAGCATGGAGACAGAGAGGCGAGACTTCAGTCAGGTGCACATCGATAGAGAGAGGCAAAATTCCAGTTAAGGACACGGAGGCGGAGAGAGAGAGGTGAGATTTTAGTAAAGCGCACAATGACAGAGAGAGGCAAGACTTCAGTAAAGAATGGGGAGAGAGAGACGAGAGTTCTGTAAAACGCACGGAGACAGAAAGAGGCAAGACTTTAGTAAAGAACAGGGAGACAGAGAGAGAGAGACGAGACTTCAGTAAAACGCACGGAGACAGAGAGAGGCAAAACTTCAGTAAAGCGCACGGAGACAGAGAGAGGCGAGGCCAGAAAAAAGAGTGGGGATAGAAAGAAGTGAGAATTTAGGAAAGAATGTGGACAGAGAGCACCCTCCCCAACCCTCCCTCCATACACCCTGTCCCACCACTGTGAACCACGCATATGGCTAATGATTCCCACTCTGTGTTTCTTCAGGAAAAGCTCTCCCATAATCGTTGGGAGAGGGCCCAGATTAGGGTGCTGGATTTAAGAATCTTCACCTCCTTTGAGGAGCATGCCCTGGGAGGTGACTGGTGTGGCTGAGGACAGATCAGTCACCCAAGCGGAGGCTGGCAGATGCCGCAGAGGTGAGGAACAACCAGTCTCCACCCGAAAGGACCTGTCAAATATGAGTTGCTATTGAACAATATGGCACCGTAAGCAGCCACTTTGGAGGGTTCCTAGACAAAGGGAAACCTTGAAGCGCATGGGACCGGCTTTAAGGTGAGAACGGTGACTGCAGCCATTTTGGGTGGCCCCCGAACAAAGGGAAACCCCGAAGTGAAGGGGTGCATTCACCAGTAAGTACGGTTGATCCCGCAGAAAGGTGGGACAGAAACCCCCACCAGGATTATCACCTGGAAAGTTAGGCGACCTAACGGCCAAGTGAAGAGATCCAGAGTCTTCACCCACTTGAAAAGTATGAAAACCGATATAGTCTTCCTCCAAGAATGCACCTGAGGGAGAAGGACCGACTGCGGGTTTGGAAGGGGTGGGTGGGACGACCTACCATTCCTGCTACGGGACGAGGGCAAGCAGATGGCTATTTTGATAAGCAAGAGGTCGGTGTTTACTGCAGCAAATACTGTGACTGAGCCGGGAGGCGGTCCATCATGGCCGACACGGAGTTTACAAAGAAGACCTTGGCAGAAATCCCCGACATAGACCAGTGTTTTTTAAACTTTTTTTCTCGTGACCCACTTTTACCAACCGGCTGAACTTCGTGACCCACGCCGGCTGACCTTCGTGACAAACGCCACATTTGCTTATCTTTAATGCAAAAAACATGGTTAAAGGATGGTCCTCATGATCTCACTTGAATCAGGTGCAGAGGACAGGACAATGCACATATCAGGTGCAGACTTCAGCCAATTCATTTGTGCCATCTTCATTTTTCGCTAACCTTGCACATGTAGGTCCTCATGAAGGACAAAACCATAGCTCAAGAAATCATCTTTATAGTGCTTTGTTCCTGAGTTAAGTTTCTTCTTTGTAAGCTGTTAACCAGAGGCCCTGTAGCTCTGCACAGAGCTAACACTAGCACTGCTCTGTCCCCCCCTGGACTCTCCTGGGCAGCTCTGTCCAGCTGATTCTGTTGTGAAATCCTGCCCAATAGGTAAACTGCCTATTTGAGTCTCTGGCCACCTCTTACTTTTCAGAAAACCATTCATCTTCACAGTTCTCTTGCAGTGCCTGCCAGCAGCTGGAAAATGGAAGCAACACTGAAGCCTGCATTCTCCATACATTACGCTCTTCTGCGGGAGGTGGGACCAGTACAAACCGGACGGTCTCACCTGGGCAGGACTGGAACCGATGTCCTAGGGTGGGTGTTTGCTAGAGCTGTTGGGGAGGGTTTAAACTAATGTGGCAGGGGGATGGGAACCGATGCAGGAAGTCGGAAGGTAGTAAAACAGGGACAGAAACAAAAGGCAGTAAGGTGGAAAGTGTGAGGCAGAGAAGCCATAGACAAAAATCAAAAAGGCAACAGTACAAGGTACAGTGACTGAGGGGAGCTCAGTGAATAGGCCCAGTAATACTAAAAGGAATAAAACGGGAAGTAAAAACATAAATGGGAAGCGACACGGCAGGTTCGTCACATGAAGATGTGCGTTCAATGACGAGGAAAATTAGGAGAAAAGTTAAGAGGAAATATAACTTAGGAGAGGTTACTGATGTTAAGATTCAAAACAGGTATGAAAGCCAACGTAAGTGTACTTTACCTGAATGCTCGTAGTATTCGGAATAAGGTAAATGAGTTGATGGCGCAAATCATCGTGAATGACTATGATTTAGTGGCCATTACTGAAACATGGTTAAAGGATGGTCACGACTGGGAGTTAAATATCTGAGGGTATCAAACTATTCGGAAGGTCAGAGTGGATGGTAAGGGAGGTGGTGTAGCTCGGTTATTTAAGGATGACATCCGGGCACTATTTGTAAGGGATGACATCGGTGCTATGGAGGATAAGGTTGAATCCATTTGGATGGAAATCAGGGATGGTAAGGTGAAAAAGCCACTGATAGGAGTAGTCGATAGGCCACCAAATAGTAACATTATGGTGGGGCAGGCAATAAACAAAGAAATAACATGATGTAGAAATGGTACAGCAGTTATCATGGGGGATTTTAATCTACATGTCGATTGGTTTAACCAGGTCGGTCAAGGCAGCCTTGAGGAGGAGTTTATAGAATGTACCCGCGATAGTTTCCCAGAACAGTATGTAATGGAACCTACGAGGGAACAAGCGGTCCCAGACCTGGTCCTGTGTAATGAGACAGGATTGATTCATGATCTCATAGTTAGGGATCCTCTCTGAAGGAGCGATCACACTATGGTGGAATTTAAAATACAGATGGAGGGTGAGAAGGTAAATCAAACACTCGCGTTTTGTGCTTAAACAAAGGAGATTACAATGGGATGAGAGAATAACTAGCTAAGGTAGACTGGGAGCAAAGACTTTATGGTGGAACAGTTGAGGAACAGTGGAGAACCTTCCAAGCGATTTTTCACGGTGCTCAGCAAAGGTTTATACCAACAAAAAGGAAGGACAGTAAAAAGAGGGAAAATCGACCGTGGATATCTAAGGAAATAAGGGAGAGTATCAAATTGTAGGAAAAAGCATACAAACTGGCAAAGGTTAGCGGGAGACTAGAGGACTGGGAAATCTTTAGGGGGCATAAGAAAGCTAATAAAAAAGCTATAAAGAAGAGTAAGATCGATTATGAGAGGAAACTTTCTCAGAATATAAAAACAGATAGTAAAAGTTTCTACAAATATATAAAACAAAAAAGAGTGGCCAAGGTAAATATTGGTCCTTTAGCGGATGAGAAGGGAGATTTAATAATGGGAGATGAGGAAATGGCTGAGGAACTGAACAGGTTTTTTCGGTTGGTTTCACAGTGGAAGACACAAATAACATGCCAGTGACTGATAGAAATGAGGCTATGACAGGTGAGGAACTGGAGATGATTGTTGTCACTAAGGAGGTAGTGATGGGCAAGTTAATGGGGCTAAAGGTAGACAAGTCTCCTGGCCCTGTTGGAATGCATCCCAGAGTGCTAAAAGAGATGGCTAGGGAAATTGCAAATGGACTAGTGATAATTTACCAAAATTCACTAGAGTCTGGGGTGGTCCCGGCGGATTGGAAATTAGCAAACGTGACACTACTGTTTAAAAAAGGAGGTAGGCAGAAAGCGGGTACTTATAGGGCAGTGAGATTAACTTCGGTAGTAGGGAAGATGCTGGAATCTATCATCAAGGAAGAAATAGCGAGGCATCTGGATGGAAATTGTCCCATTGGGCAGATGCAGCATGGGTTCACAAAAGGGCAGTCATGCCTAACTAATTTAGTGGAATTTTTTGAGGACATTACCAATGCGGTAGATAACGGGGAGCCAATGGATGGGGTATATCTGGATTTCCAGAAAGCCTTTGACAAGGTGCCACACAAAAGGTTGCTGCATAAGATAAAGATGCATGGCATTAAGGGTAAAGTAGTAGCATGGATAGCAGATTGGTTAATTAATAGAAAGCAAAGAGTGGGGATGAATGGGTGTTTCTCTGGTTGGCAATCAGTAGCTAGTGGTGTCCCTCAGGGATCAGTGTTGGGCCCACAATTGTTCACAATTTACATAGATGATTTGGAGTTGGGGACCAAGTGCAATGTGTCCAATTTTCCAGACGACACGAAAATGAGTGGTAAAGCAAAACGTGCACAAGATACTGGAAGTCTGCCGAGGGATTTGGATAGGTGAAGTGAATAGGCTGGGGTCTGGCAGATGGAATACAATGTTGACAAATGTGAGGTTATCCATTTTGGTAGGAATAACAGCAAAAGGGATTATTATTTAAATGATAAAATATTAAAAGATGTTGCTGTGCAGAGAGATCTGGGTGTGCTAGTGCATGAGTCGCAAAAAGTTGGTTTACAGGCGCAACAGGTGATAAAGAAGGCAAATGGAATTTTGTCCTTCATTGCTGGAGGGATGGAGTTTGAGACTAGGGAGTATAGCCATGTAAAATGGCTGCTTCCCGATTAAATTGGTCAAATCCCGATCAAAAATGGCGAACGGCAGAGGCTGATGGGAAAATCAGCCAACAGGACTCAAACGGACGGCTGCAGGTAAAACAGTGTATTCGCCTCTGGGGGAAGCCAGGCAGATCAAATCATGCAGCCATTAACATCACAACAATCCAGCCATCTGCATAGCAAACAGCCATCCCCGAGAACAATTGCTATACATTAACATTTGTAAAGCTACTCCAGACCTCTCGGCACCAAGAGAGGCTAACACAAAGAAAGGTGGGCAACCACCCCCCTATCAAGGAATGCCCCATTATTGGAGCATATCGAACCGAGTGATTGGGACCAAATCCAATCACTTGGAACCAGGGTCAAGGTCCGCCCCGAGAGGCGGGAAGCCCCTAGGAACTATAAAAATAGGGGCCAAGTTCAGATCGACCCTTCCCTTCCTGCTCGCAACCTTCGCAAGAACCTTCGACAAAGAAACAGTAAGTTTGACTCCAGCGATCGCTACACGATAGACACTCCTCACCATCGACCTTTATCAGCCTTTGAATCCCACGGGCTCAGCACCAATTCAGAAAAAACATTCATTTCCCTGACCTGGTGGGCCATTCCTAAAGTTAAGTATTGGCCTGTTAGTTGTAGGTATTAGTCTGGAAGTAGCATTATTGTATAAGTATTAATTGCTGTATATAATAAATGACCGTTGATTTAATTCTTACTAAGCGGTGTGCTGCATTATTAATCAGAACTTGAACTTGAACCACGTGGCAGTATCAGAAAGATACCTGGCGACTCGTGAGCAAAGGTGACAGAATTAGAGCTAATAAAACTAAGGCTAATAAGAGCAACATTTTGGAGACATCCTGACGGGACCTGATCTAGAAGTGGAAAACCACTCCGGGAGAACCCAAGAAATTTTGAATTAGAATCCAATTGGAAACAAAAAAACCACAAGTGTTCAAGCAGTTCTGATTGATAGTCAAAATTCAGAAGTGTGTGTATGCATGCGTAACTAACAGGGCTATAAGGTAAAACTGATAGATTTTTGTTGCGTCAAAACTGTCGGAAGTCTGTATTTTCAGAAATTAGCGCAAGCCGTACCCGCAATTACAACACCGCCTTAGCCCCCTGTTCCAAATTTAAACAAAGCAAGCGGATAGGAGATGGCCATGCAGGCAATGCAGCGCCTCATGAACCCCGAGGAATTTGCGGTTGCAGCGAACAGCAGCATTAAAGTGGGACAGTGTCCCATTTGGGAAGTGGAAATTCGGAAATTTCTCCTGGGCAAAGAATGGCCCATGTGGAATGATTTCTGCAATAATGATGATTCAGGTCCCGGAAGTATAGGGCATACTTGGTGGGAGAACCTGAGTGAGATCCATAAAAAGAGTTTAGCAAAAGCGCGCAAGCCGATGGCAATTGTGTCCTGTCTGGCACAATTGCGAGGCACAGAGGAGGTCGTCAGGACGCTCCGCAAAGAAATAGAAGGCATACATCATATGAGTAAAGTCGATGTATGCGAGGTTGAGAAAGAGAACCTGGAATTAAGAAGGAAATTAACAGCAAAGGACGAAGAGGTGGCTGACACCAAACGAGGTCACCAGTCTTGTCTGGCGCATTTGAGTAGTTTCCAGTCCCAGTCTGAAAAGGCTTATCAGGACACGCAGCGTGCAGTCCTGGTAAAGAAAGAAACAGAGAAGCAGGTGGAGACGCTACAAAAACAATGTAGTGATCTCAAGGCAGCCTTGAGAGCGCTCCACGCTGCAACTACAGAACAAAGGCAGAGTACCTTAGACCATGCAAAGTGCCGGAAGCAAATTGCAGACCTGCAATCACTGCTTTCTGTCCAAAAGGGATTTCAAGAAACCTTTGGGGAAAAGTTAGACCAGGAAGACGGCCCTGATTGGGAAGAGTTACAAGAAACAGCGCAGAGATATGTTCAGGGAACATGTGAGCAGGAAAAGCCCCAAAGGAGAAAAGCACCCCAACCCCCCACACAGCAGGTAGTTCAGGCTCCAATGAACCCTGTAACCACCCTCCGCACAGCCACACCGGACGATGCGGCATATCTATATTCCACCCCCTTAACAGTGACCCAATTACGGGACGCGTGCGAGAAGATCACACCGTTCCTCCCCAGCTCAGACCCCCACCAGTTCTTTGCCACAGTTATACGCCAGGCACACATGTACGTCCTGGACAAGAGAGAGCATGTAAAGCTCATGGTTCTAAGTTTAGATCCGTCGGTAACAGCACCCCTTCTCGATCCACAGAATGTAGGAGGAGGCACCCTTGCAGAAATGCATACCAAGATCCTGGATGCGATCGGGTATAACCGGGGTGACCCCGTAGAAGGCCTCAATAAGTGCAGGCAGGAAAAGACAGAACACCCCACAGCGTTTGCTGGACGCCTGTGGATTCATTTCACAGCAGTTTTTGGAAATTTAGAACGTGCCCATTTGTCCCACGATGGTATGGCCAAATGGACCCGCACCCTTATCTCCCATGCCACAGAGGCAGGACAAAAAGCCTGTCCGAATTATGACCCCTCAGAGGAAGCCCACAATGAGAAATGGGTTTTAAAAAGATTGTCCCGCGCCTGGGAGCAGTCTGTACAAAGCAAACCCGCAGTTAAAAATCCTGAAGAACAGCAGGCAGAAGCAGACAAACCCGCAGTTAAAAATCCTGAAGAACAGCAGGCAGAAGCAGACAAACCCGCAGTTAGGGAACCCGAGGAAGAGCAGGCAGACATGCATCCAGTTAAAACGCACCAGAACCCCGCATGGGTAAACAAAGGAAGCAACAGCCCCCCCCAGAAACCACCGGAATGTTATAATTGCGGACAATTAGGACATTACACACGAGAATGCCAAGCCACCCTGAAACTGCAATGGAACCAGCCCACAAATGCCCCCCAAACCAGCAAAGACACCAACAGCCCCGACCCCCCACCCAGGGAACCACACCCAAGGGAACAATGCACCAGAGAGCCTGCTCCACCTTATGCGCCCCAGGGGTCATGTTACAACTGTGGGCAGCCAGGACACTTCGCCCGAGATTGCAGGAGACCCCCACCAGCTAGACTAGCCCCCACATATGGAAGAGAACACCACCCACAGCAGCTACAAGGTCCCAGCTGCCCCATGCAAACTGTGAGCGCTTACCCACCACTTCTCATGGCAGCGTTACCTCAGCAAGGCCACTTCATTTTTGTTTCACTCCTCCTTCCTTTCTTCTTCGGTCACGCTGCACTCCCTCCATATGCTAATTACACCCCAGCCCAAATGTGATTTACAATGTCCCGTATTCTGATGGAACCTGCAGGATGTTTTATGTTGTTTGTATGTTTTGTTTAAGTGTTGTTCGTCCGACAGGAGAATGTTTCTCACCGTGACACACCCATTCACCTAAAACCTTTTAGCTCTTTCCAAAGGACACCCACCGCGGCCAGACGCTTGTTCAGCGGTACCAACTTGTCCACAGATACCTGGTCAACAGACCAGACGCTTGTTCAGCGGAACTAGCTTATCTGCAGATACCTGGTCAGCAGACCAGACGCCTGTTCAGTGGAACTAACTTGTCTGCAGACACTTTAGCTGATACCTGTTCGGGTACCAGACGCCCATTCTGATTCGAGGGTAGAAGCACAGCACCAAACGCTTGTTCAGTGGAACTAGCTTGTCTGCAGACACTTTAGCTGATACCTGTTCGGGTACCAGACGCCCGTTCTGATTCAAGGGTAGAAGCACAGCACCAAACGCTTGTTCAGTGGAACTAGCTTGTCTGTAGACACTTTAGCTGATACCCGTTCGGGTACCAGACGCCCGTTCTGATTTGAGGGTAGAAGCACAGCACCAACCCCACCACGATGAATACATTTTTGCCCGTTCTTTGGTTGCTCAGGCAGTGGAGAAACGGCGTGAGATCCGCCCTGCCTGAAGACCCCCCCCATTGGTCAAAAACGCTCGGGTAGGGGAGATACGGTATTGGTAGCCGTCCTACCCGGGGACTCCATCCAAATCTTACCCGTTGCGGCCCATACGCACCTCATTCGACCTTTTACTTTCAAAACAGTTTTATTTCTTTAGGCAACCTTTAGGTTGCTGCCATATTCTATTTACATCCTAGAACATTTGGGTGATAAATCAGCACTGGTCCACCATTGGGAAGTGTGCCGTGTCCTAACATTTGTTTTGAAAAAAAAATGAGGGAGTCACATAGAGTGACCAATTATAAGGGAATAATTGGCCCCGAAGGACAGACACATTAACATACCGGATATTATACCAAGGTAGTTACAGATACTATGCTTGTTTTACAGAACTTCAGAAGCTCCAGGACCGGAGAAAACAGAACACAAAGAAAGAAAAAGAAAGAGGACAGCCATGAAGATTTCTTTCATCGTGATCAAAATCTTTTTGATGAACATTTGGTTGCGCGGGAACGCGGACCCCATTAGTTCAAACCCCCCCTGCCGTTAATGTTTCACTGCCCCGTAGTACCGAGGGCCCAGTCACCAGCCATGCTGCATTATCCTGGTGTGCCAAGTTCATAACTTGGTACTCCCTATCGTACGTCATTGAAGCACTGTTAGCGTTGGCGATACTCTGCTGTGCAGTGCAGACTATGCGCCTCCGCAAATGCAGAAGGAGAGCGTACCGCGCTCGAACCCCAGTATATCGTATCCGATCCCCTATATTCGGGTATGACCAGACCCCAGACCCCCGCGACCTATGAAACCAGAATAATAAAACATGCACTTGCGTTTTTCTGTAAATAAAAAAATGTACAAAACCCCATCAACAGAAAATGTATGATCCTGAGCTTGACTGCCAAGGCAGGAAAGAGTATATGGAATGTTATGATTGTTGTTGTATGTTTTAGAGAGATAGGATGATGCAATGCTTGATGAGTATATTTGGGTAAAATTAGAGGTTCCAAGTTTTTATTTTTTAGATACATGCCCCTGCCTGACATAGCGCCCTCAAGAATTGTTTAGGTAAATTTTTATGCATAGCTAGGGTCAGAGTAGTGGCCATGTAGGAGATGTTCCCCCCCGGTCAGGGAACGGAAAGGACAAAATTTATGTGATCCTTCACGCTTCGCGTTAGGATCACAAGGCGGGACTGTAGCCACGTAAAATGGCTGCTTCCCGATTAAATTGGTCAAATCCCGATCCAAAATGGCGAACGGTAGAGGCTGATGGGAAAATCAGCCAACAGGACTCAAACGGTCGGCTGCAGGTAAAACAGTGTATTCGCCTCTGGGAGAAGCCAGGCAGATCAAATCATGCAGCCATTAACATCACAACAATCCCACTGGGGGGGCCGAGGAGCGAGCAGGAGTGGCCGGGGTCAGTTGAAGTCAGCTGACTTACGGAAGTGATATGGGGGGAGCAATCAAGCTAGATAGGGATCTAGCGGGGGGGGGGGGGGGGGGGCGGGGGGGAGGGGGGGAGGGGACAACTGGGTTGCTGCTGCGGAAATCCAAAAGGAAATGGCTAAAGAGAGGGTGGTCGGGGGCGGAATGCGACGCTGGGGGAGCGAGCGGGAGCGCGGAGGCGGGATATGGGACTGGCCTAGAGAAGGTAATGGCTAGTCGACACGGGAGGGGCGCAGGTAGCCCCCCAGTGAGGCTGATCACGTGGAACGTGAGAGGCCTGAATGGACCGATAAAAAGGGCCCGAGCGCTCGCGCATTTGAAAGGACTAAGGGCAGACGTGGTTATGCTCCAGGAGACGCACCTGAAGGTGGCGGACCAAGTTAGGCTAAGGAAAGGATGGGTGGGACAGGTGTTCCACTCAGGACTGGACGCAAAGAACAGAGGGGTGGCCATTTTGGTGGGGAAACGGGTAGCATTTGAAGCAAAGAACATCGTAGCAGATAGTGGAGGTAGATATGTAATGGTGAGTGGTAGGCTGGAGGGAATGGAGGTCGTGTTGGTTAATGTATATGCCCCAAATTGGGACGATGCGGGGTTCATGAGACGGATGCTGGGGCGTATTCCGGAACTGGAGGCAGGAAATTTGATTTTAGGAGGGGACTTCAATACGGTGCTGGACCCGGGGCTAGATAGATCCAGCTCAAGGACTGGAAGAAGGCCGGCAGCGGCCAAGGTACTTAAGGGGCTTATGGACCAAATGGGGGGAGTGGATCCATGGCGATTTCTTAGACCCAGGGCTAGGGAGTATTCCTTCTTCTCCCACGTCCATAAAGTGTACTCCCGGATAGAATTTTTTGTTTTAGGAAGGTTGTTGATCTCTAGGGTGGAAGAAGCTGAATACTCAGCCATAGCGGTTTCGGATCATGCCCCACATTGGGTGGACCTGGAAGTAGGAGAGGACAGGGAGCAGAGAACACTCTGGCGATTAGATGTGGGACTGATGGCGGATGAGGGAGTGTGTGCAAGAGTGAGGGGGTGTATCGAGAGATACCTGGAGGTCAATGACGACGGCGAGGTCCCTGTGGGAGTGGTCTGGGAAGCACTAAAAGCGGTGGTCAGAGGAGAGCTGATTTCTATTGGGGCCCACAAAAGGAAAACAGAGGCCAAGGAAAGGGATAGATTACTGGGGGAGATTTTAAGGGTGGACAGGGAATTTGCAGAGACCCCGGAGAAGGAGCTGTACAGGGAGAGGAGACGACTCCAGACCGAGTTTGACCTTCTGACCACCAGAAAGGCGGAGGTACTGTGGAGGAAGGCACAGGGGAGGAGGTATGAATATGGGGAAAAGGCTAGTCGCCTGTTGGCGCACCAACTGCGAAAGAGGGCAGCAGCGAGGGAGATAGGAGGAATTAGGGATGAAAGGGGAGACACTGTGCGAAGGGCAGGAAAGATAAATGAGGTGTTTAAGACCTTTTATGAAGAACTGTATAGGTCTCAGCCCCCAGAGGGAGAGGAGGGGATGCGGCAGTTCCTAGACCAGTTGAGGTTCCCGAAAGTGGAGGAGCAGGCGGTGGCAGGCCTGGGGGCGCCGATTGAGGTGGACGAGGTTATTAAGGGACTGGGAAGCATGCAAGCAGGGAAGGCCCCGGGGCCGGACGGGTTCCCGGTGGAATTTTACAGAAAATATGTGGACTTGTTGGCCCCGTTGTTGGCGAGGACGTTCAATGAGGCCTGGGAAGGGGGGACACTACCCCCGACAATGTCGGAGGCGACGATATCGCTAATTTTGAAGAGGGACAAAGATCCGATGCAGTGTGGGTCCTATAGACCTATTTCACTATTGAACGTGGACGCCAAACTGCTAGCAAAGGTGCTGGCATCGAGGATAGAGGACTGTGTCCCAGGGGTGGTGCACGAAGACCAGACAGGGTTCGTAAAAGGGAGACAATTGAATGTTAACGTGCGACAGCTATTAGGGGTGATAATGATGCCCTCAGTGGAGGGGGAGGCAGAGATAGTGGCGGCAATGGACGCAGAGAAGGCATTTGATAGGGTGGAGTGGGAGTATTTATGGGAAGTGTTCAGGAGGTTTGGGTTTGGGAACGGATTTATTCGCTGGGTTAGACTACTTTATGGGGCACCGACGGCAAGCGTAGTTACAGGTCGACATAGATCGGAGTATTTCCGGTTATATAGGGGAACAAGACAGGGATGCCCGCTGTCTCCATTGTTGTTTGCGCTGGCAATTGAACCTCTGGCCATGGCGCTGAGAGACTCCAGGAAATGGAGAGGGGTGACTAGAGGGGGAGAAGAACACCGAGTCTCGTTATACGCGGATGACCTATTGCTATACGTGTCGGACCCAGCGGGGGGGATGATAGAGGTTATGCGAATCTTGAGGAGGTTCGGGGAATTTTCGGGGTATAGGTTAAACATGGGGAAGAGTGAATTATATGTGATACATCCAGGGGACCAGAGTAGAGAGATAGAAGGCTTACCGCTAAGGAAAGTGGAAAGAAACTTCCGATACTTGGGGATTCAGATCGCTAGGAGCTGGGGAACCTTGCACAGACTTAATCTGACACGGCTGGTAGAACAAATGGAGGAGGACTTTAAGAGGTGGGACATGCGGCCTTTATCGCTGGCGGGCAGGGTACAAGCAATTAAGATGATGGTCCTCCCGAGGTTCTTATTTGTATTTCAATGTCTCCCTATTTTAATCACCAGGACCTTTTTTAATAAAATAGATAGGAGCATTACGAGCTTTGTGTGGGCAGGGAAAGTTCAGAGAGTAAGGAGGGGGTTCCTTCAGCGCAGTAGGGACAGAGGAGGACTGGCACTACCGAACTTGGGAGATTATTATTGGGCCGCCAATGTGGCAATGATACGTAGATGGATGATGGAGGCTGAGGGAGCGGCGTGGAAAAAGCTGGAGAGAAGGTCCTGTAAAAGGACGAGTCTAGAGGCGCTGGTGACGGCGCCGCTACCGTTCTCACCGAAAAAGTACACCACGAACCCGGTGGTGGCGGCAACACTGAACATATGGGGACAGTGGAGGCGACAGAGAGGGGTGCGGGGAGCCCTGATGGGGTCCCCTATCAGGAACAACCATAGGTTCGCCCCAGGAAGAATGGATGGAGGATTTCAAAGCTGGTACCAGTTGGGAATTAGGAAGGTGGGAGATTTATTCATAGATGGGACTTTTGCGAGCTTGGGAGCACTGGAGGAAAAGTATAAGTTACCCCGGGGGAATTTCTTGAGATATATGCAGGTGAGGGCGTTTACGAGACAACAGGTGAGGGAATTTCCGCGGCTCCCGACACAGGGGATACAGGGCAGGGTGCTTTCAGGGGTGTGGGTCGGAGAGGGCAAGGTGTCAGAGATTTATAGTGAGATGAGGGAAGAGGGGGAGGAGTCGGTGGGCGAACTAAAAAGAAAGTGGGAAGAAGAATTAGGGGAGGAGATAGAGGAGGGTATGTGGGCTGATGCCCTAAGCAGGGTAAATTCCTCTTCCTCATGCGCCAGGCTTAGCCTGATTCAATTTAAGGTGCTACATAGAGCACACATAACGGGGGCAAGATTGAGCAGGTTCTTCGGAGTGGAGGACAAATGTGGGAGGTGTGGCGGGAGCCCGGCAAACCACGCACATATGTTTTGGGCGTGCCCGGCACTGGAAGGGTATTGGAAGGGAGTGACGGGAGTGATTTTGCAGGTGGTGAAGGCCCGGGTCAAACCAGGCTGGGGGTTAGCTCTATTTGGAGTTGCGGAAGAGCCGGGAGTGCAGGAGGCGAAAGAGGCCGATGTCATGGCCTTTGCGTCCCTCGTAGCCCGGCGCAGGATCCTACTCATGTGGAAGGAGGCGAAACCCCCCAGACTGGAGGCCTGGGTAAACGATATGGCGGGGTTTATTAAACTGGAGCAGATAAAGTTTGCCCTGAGAGGATCGGCTCAAGCGTTCACCAGGCAGTGGCAGCCATTTCTCGACTACCTAGGGGAACGTTAGAGGGAAGACGGATGACCAGCAGCAGCAACCCAGGGGGGAGGGCGGGGGGGGGGGGGGGGGGGGGGGGGGGAGGGGGGAGGAGGCTCAGTTGAGTATAGGTCAATAGAGTACGAGGTTTTGTTACTTGTATATTATTATTATTAGTATTATTGTTAAAAAGTTAAAAAATTTCTGTTTTGTTACTGTTATCGTTTCGCTTGTTTTGTAAGCGGGAAAAATGTTGCTCAGGGAAAAAAATTTCAATAAAATATATTTTTAAAAAAAACATCACAACAATCCAGCCATCTGCAGAGTAAACAGCCATCCCCGGGAACAATTGCTGTACATTAACATTTGTAAAGCTTCTCCAGACCTCTCGGCACTAAGAGAGGCTAACACAAAGAAAGGTGGGCAACCACCCCCCGATCAAGGAATGCCCCATTATTGGAGCATATCGAACCGAGTGATTGGGACCAAGTCCAATCACTTGGAACCAGGGTCAAGGTCCGCCTCGAGAGGCGGGAAGCCCCTAGGAACTATAAAAATAGGGGCCAAGTTCAGATCGACCCTTCCCTTCCTGCTCGCAACCTTCGCAAGAACCTTCGACAAAGAAACAGTAAGTTTGACTCCAGCGATCGCTACCCAATAGACACTCCTAACCATCGACCTTTATCAGCCTTTGAATCCCACGGGCTCAGGACCAATTCGGAAAAACCATTTGTTTCCCTGACCTGGTGGGCCATTCCAAAAGTTAAGTATTGGTCTGTTAGTTGTAGGTATTAATCTAGAAGTAGCATTATTGTATAAGTATTAATTGCTATGTATAATAAATGACCGTTGATTTAATTCTTACTAAGCGGTGTGCTGCATTATTAATCAGAACTTGAACTTGAACCACGTGGCTGTATCAGAAAGATACCTGGTGACTCGTGAGCAAAGGTAACAGAATTAGAGCTAATAAAACTAAGGCTAATAAGAGCAACAGGAGGTTATGCATCAATTGTATAAGGTGTTAGTGAGGTCACACCTGGAGTATTGTGTTCAGTTTTGGTCTCCTTACCTGAGAAAGGATGTGCTGGCACTGGAGGGTGGGCAGAGGAGATTCAATAGGTTAATCCCATAGCTGAAGGGGTTGGCTTACGAGGAGAGGTCGAGTAGACTGAGCCTGTACTCGTTGGAATTTAGATCGATGAGGGGGGATCTTATAGAAACATATAAAATTATGAAGGGAATAGATAGGATAGATGCGGGCAGGTTGTTTCCACTGGCGGGTGAAAGCAGAACTAGGGGGCATAGCCTCAAAATAAGGGAAAGTTGATTTAGGACTGAGATTAGGAGGAACTTCTTCATCCAAAGGGTTGTGAATCTATGGAATTCCTTATCCAGTGAAGCAGTTGAGGCTCCTTCATTAAATGTTTTAAGATACAGATAGATAGTTTTTTGAAGAATAAAGGGATTAAGGGTTATGGTGTTCGGGCCGGAAAGTGGAGCTGAGTCCACAAAAGATCAGCCATGATCTCATTGAATGGCGGAGCAGGCTCGAGGAGCCAGATGGCCTACTCCCGCTCCTAGTTCTTATGTTCTTAAAACCAGAATAAGCGATATGATTATCAGGGTTCATGTCATTTTACACCAAAGTTCGGTTTATAACACAAGAGGGGCGTCCTTCTCAGTAGAGACAGGGAATTAGTTTCAAAATGCAATCTCAGATACTAAAATGAAATGTAAAAAGTCGTGAACACAACTCCTGAGAATAACCATGTTGACTGTAATTTTTGAGCCTGGCATTTAGTGCGCCCAGGTCTTTACCAAATACAGCCCCTCAGCCCAGTTACCCCGACAATCAAATCACAAATCAGGAGCTGGGTCTCACCCCAAACAGGGGGTGGGAGGCTCAGTCACGAGGCCTGTCTCGCAGAAGAACCTAGGCCCACACAGGCCTAGTTTCCCCAGATAAATCACCGAGAGGAGCTGCGCCAGGGGGATGGTGGGGAAGCAGCACATCGAGCCTCCGGTGCAGGTGCACCGGGATTCTGTTCCAAATTCTCAAAAGGGGGAGATCTAGCTCCTGCCATGATGATGGAGCGGTCGCATCCCCCCCTCAAGCTCTGAGTCTCACTCACCCTGAACGCCAGGCACAAAACCTCCCAGACACCAGCCGGCACTCAGACATCTCCACATAAACTAGGGATGAGCCCCAAGCCACGTACATTTATGTTTCTCTCTCCACCCCACTGACCACCAACAATTGCTGACTCTCTGCCGGACTTTCCGACTTGGACTTCATTCTCAAAGTAAAAGAAAGGTTCTCCTCCCGAAACGGAACTACTGCAGGAATGGCACGCCTGATCATTCCACGACCCTGCTGTCACCCGCCCACGACCCAACTGCAGGTCGCGACCCTAAGTTTGAAAAACCCTGACACAGACACACACCGGCTGATTATGAGGGGACTTTAACTGTGTACAGGACCCACTGACGGCCAGATCAAACTCCACAACAGGGAAAACAGCAGGCATGGCGTGGCAATAAGGAACGTTTATGGAGCAGATCACAGTGGACCCATTGTGGTTCCTGCACCGAGGTGAGAACGAATTTGTGGAGGTTGGACATGACCTTCTTGGCCAACAAGGTCTTCTGCCCGAAAACATCACAGGCCATAGACGAGTATGTTACGAACAACTGGAACGAGGAAGTCTGACCTTCTACGTTCTGGGAGGCACTGAAGGCTGTGATGAGGGGTGAGATTAATAATAATTTTTATTGACACAAGTAGGCTTACATTAACACTGTAATTAAGTTATTGTGAAAAGCCCCATGTCGCCACATTCCAGCACCTGTTCGGGTACACAGAGGGAGATTTCAGAGTGTCCAATTCACCAAACTGCACGTCTTTCGGGACTTATTGGAGGAAACCCACGCAGACACAGGGAGAACGTGCAGACTCCGCCAGACAGTGATCCAAGCTGAGAATCAAACCTGGGACCCTGGCGCTGTGCCGCCCCTGCACGGCACGTAGAGATGGGGAAGAGAGGGCAGATAGGCGACAACTAATCAACTCCATGCTGGATCGACAGAGAGTATTCCGTGGCCCTGATCGTAGAGCTTCTTGCTGAGAAGAAAAAAGTTACAAACGGACTTTAACCTGCTATCCACCAAGAATGAGGTGCATCAGCCCCGCCAGACACGGGGAACCTTTTATGAGCACGGAGAGAAGGCCAGCTGCCTGCTGGCTCACCAGCTGAGGAAGCAGGCAGCCACAAGGGAAATAGCGCAAGAACAAGAACAAAGAAATGTACAGCACAGGAACAGGCCCTTCGGCCCTCCAAGCCCGTGCCGACCATGCTACCCAACTAAACTACAATCTTCTACACTTCCTAGGTCCGTATCCCTCTATTCCCATCCTATTCATGTATTTGTCAAGATGCCCCTTAAATGTCACTATCGTCCCTGCTTCCACCACCTCCTCCGGTAGCGAGTTCCAGGCACCCACTACCCTCTGCGTAAAAAACATGCCTCGTACATCTACTCTAAACCTTGCCCCTCTCACCTTAAACCTATGCCCCCTAGTAATTGACCCCTCTACCCCTGGGAAAAGCCTCTGACTATCCACTCTGTCTATGCCCCTCATAATTTTGTAGACCTCTATCAGGTCGCCCCTCAACATCCTTCGTTCCAGTGAGAACAAACCGAGTTTATTCAACCGCTCCTCATAGCTAATGCCCTCCATACCAGGCAACATTCTGGTAAATCTCTTCTGCACCCTCTCTAAAGCCTCCACATCCTTCTGGTAGTGTGGCGACCAGAATTGAACACTATACTCCAAGTGTGGCCTAACTAAGGTTCTATACAGCTGCAACATGACTTGCCAATTCTTATACTCAATGCCCCGGCCAATGAAGGCAAGCATGCCGTATGCCTTCTTGACTACCAGGTCTTTCAATGACCTGTGGACCTATACTCCTAGATCTCTTTGACTTTCAATACTCTTGAGGGTTCTACCATTCACTGTATATTCCCTACCTGCATTAGACCTTCCAAAATGCATTACCTCACATTTGTCCGGATTAAACTCCATCTGCCATCTCTCCACCCAAGTCTCCAAACAATCTTATTCCTGCTGTATCCTCTGACAGTCCTCATCGCTATCCGCAATTCCACCAACCTTTGTGTCGTCTGCAAACTTACTAATCAGACCAGTTATATTTTCCTCCAAATCATTTATATATACTACAAAGAGCAAAGGTCCCAGCACTGATCCTTGTGGAACACCACTGGTCACAGCCCTCCAATTAGAAAAGCATCCTTCCATTGCTACTCTCTGCCTTCTATGACCTAGCCAGTTCTGTATCCACCTTGCCAGCTGGTGAAGGATAGCAGAGGCAGACTGGTAGCCGATCGAAAAAAGGTCAATAAAACATTCGAGGCCCTCTACTGGGGACTGTACACCTCCAAGCTCCCCATGGGGACTTGGGGATGAAACAATTCCTCAGTGGAATGGAAATGCCAGTCTTGGGGAACGATAGATGGAGGGGAGCTGGAAGAGGTCATGGAGAGTATCAACTCCATGCAGGTGGGGAAGGCTCCGGGACATGATGGGTTCCCGGCGGACTTCCACAAAAAATTCACTCCAGCTTTCACATTGCACCTGCGGGAAATGTTCGCAGTAGTGAGAGGCACCCTACCTCCTTCACTAACACAGGCCACCATATCACTGATACCCAAAAAAGACCGACCCATTTCGCTGCTCAGTGTGGACGCGAAGATACTCGCAAATGTCCTGGCCAAGAGACTGGAGCACTGTGTACCAGAGGTCGTCGCAGAGGAACAAACAGGCTTTGTTAAGGGTAGACAGTTAACTGCGAACATCAGATGGCTGCTGAATGTGATACTGATCCCATCCAGAGGAGAGAACACCAGAGGTGATTGCCTCCCTGGACACAGAAAAGGTCTTCAACAAGAGTCGAGTGGAAATGCGTCATTGAGGCACTGGAAGGTTTGGGTTAGGGCCAGAGTTCACCTCATGGGTGAAACTCCTGTACAACACCCTCAACGCGAGCGTTCGCTCCAACACCACCAGCTCTGAATACTTCCAGTTGCACAGAGGCACAAGGCCACTGTCCCCACTCCTGTTAGCCCTGGCATACAAGCTGCTCGCAATTGGCCTGAGAAACACGAGAGGCTGGAAGGAAATCCGAAGAGGAGACAAAGAGCACAAAGTCTCATTCTCTGCAGATGATCTGCTCCTCTACATCTCGGACCTGCAAAACGGCATGAACTAAATCACAAAGCTTCTGGGAGATTTTGGAGCCTTCTCAGGCTACAACCTCAACCTGGCCAAAAGCAAAGTTATCCCGGTGAACCCGAGAAGGGGAGAGACTGAGCTGGAGAGTCTGCCATTCAAACTAGCCTGAAACAAATCCACTACCTGGGGATCCAGAAAGCCCATGACTGGACATGGATCCACAAGTTGAACATGACTAGTCTGGTGGAGGAAATTAAAATCTACAGAGATGGGATGTACTTCCACTTTCCCTGGTGGGGCTGGTGCTGATCATCAAGACGAATGTACTATCCAGGTTCCTCTTTCTGTTCAGATCCATACCGATTTACATCACCAAAGCTTTTTTCCAAGCAATAGTCAAAGTGATTCTGGAGTTTGTGTGTGTATCTGGGGGGCGGGGGGGGCAATGAATCCAAGAATCCCTAAAAAAACACTGCAAAGACTATGAAGCATGGGCAGCCGTGACCGAGAGTGAAGGGATGGGTGAAGGAACCAAACACGCAATGGTTGAGGATGGATGTGTCCTCCAGCACATGAATACCTCTCCGTGCCCTCACCATGACAGTGCTTCCATCCCCGCCAGCAAAACTCTCAACCAGCCCAGTGGTAGTAGTAGCACTGAGAACCTGGAACTAAGTTGTCCACCATGACCCCCATCTGCAGCAACCACAGGTTCCCACCAGCTAGATGTCACCTTTAAGAGTAGGAGACTGACGGTTAGGGCCTTCCAGATAAGGGACAGGCAAGAAGTGCTGACGGAGAGGCTGAAACTACCGAACGGACAGGAACTCTGAGATTTGCAAGTCAAATGGTTTCTTTGCAAGGAGACATGATACCCAAGGGCCCCAAGAGACACAATGTTGGAGGAGCTACTGGATACGGACAGTATGGGGATCTGCGGGGACACATAAGGACGACCTTTAGAAAGGACAAGCTCCCCACTGGAAGAAACAAGGGAAAAATGGGAGGAAGAGCTAGGGTGGGGTCTCTGGAGCAAACCACTGAACAGGCCCAACTCTACCTCCTGCTGTGCAAAGCTAAGCCTCATGCAGCTAAAAATGGTGCACAGAGCACACCTGAAAGGAATCCGAATGAGCAGGTTCTTCCCAGAGATGGAGGACAAATGTGAACGCTGCCAGGGAGGCCCGGCCACCCACATGATCTGGACATGCCCCAGACCCAGTTGGGTTTTGGACAGTCTTCTTCAAGACAATGTCCAAGGTTGGGGGGTGAGGGTGGAACCATACCCCGAAGGGTATCGGACCAGTCAGAACTTCGTATGGGGAAGAGGACTGACGCCTGTATCGATTTCCTAATCGCCCTCCGGAAAATCCTTCTCATAGAATTTCATAGAATTTCCAGTGCAGAAGGAGGCCATTCGGCCCATCGAGTCTGCACCGGCTCTTGGAAAGAGCACCCTATCCAAGTCATCACCTCCACCCAATCCCCATAACCCAGTAACCCCACCCAACACTAAGGGCAATTTTGGACACTAAGGGCAATTTATCATGGCCAATCCACCTAACCTGCACATCTTTGGACTGTGGGAGGAAACCGGAGCACCCGGAGGAAACCCACGCACACACGGGGAGGATGTGCAGACTCCGCACAGTGACCCAAGCCGGAATCGAACCTGGGACCCTGGAGCTGTGAAGCAATTGTACTATCCACAATGCTACCGTGCTGCCCCTCATTATGTTTTAATTTGATGCTTGGACTTAATCTTCTCTATCTTTTTATCCTCTTCCAGACTTGCATCAGTCACCCAAAAACCCACCCATAAGTTGCCATTCTCCTGACTGTGGCCTCTTGCTCATACCCAATTCTCACTAGCACACTGTCGAGTCATGCTTCTAGCCTCCCATGCCCCATGCTCTTGAGTAGCTCCAGGTTTACCTCTAGCTCATTACCTCCTCTAAGACTCTTCTGTTGCCATGCTTTAGGTCATCTTCAGAGAATCCTTAGAATCCCTGTAGTGCAGAAGGAGGTCATTCGTCCCACCGACCCTCTGAAAGAGCATTGTACCCAGGCCCATTTCTTCCACCCTATCCCTGTCACCCGCCTAATCTGCACATCTTTGGATATTAAGGGGCAATTTACCATGTCTAATCCCACCTAACCGGCACACTTTGGACTGTGGGAGGATACTAGGGCACCCGGAGGAACACACAGACACAGGGAGAAGGTATAAACTCCACAGTCCCTCAAGGCCAGAAATGAACCCAGGTCCTGGCACTGTGAGGCAGCACTGTTAACCATTGTGTCACCAATTATTTGACAATAATTTTCTTCCATCTTTGGCTCCATGTACATTATTTTAATGAAATGAAAATCGCTTGTCACAAGTAGGCTTCAAATGAAGTTACTGTGAAAAGCCCCTAGTCGCCACATTCCGGCGCCTGTTCGGGGAGGCTGTTACGGGAATTGAACCGTGCTGCTGGCCTGCCTTGGTCTGCTTTCAAAGCCAGCGATTTAGCCCTGTGCTAAACAGCCCCTCAGCTGGCTATCAGCAGCAGCACCCACAAGTGAAGATGGCTGGCAGACCTGGCGGAATTTCTCCACCTGGAGAATATCAAGTACATGATCCAAGGGTCTGAAGGTCGATTCCACAAAGCATAGGGGCCATTTACCAACCAACTGCCATCAGGACAACAGAAAATAGACAGGAACGAGAGGGGGGGCAACAGGTTGGGGGGGGTGGGGAGAGACTGGGAAACAGCAAGGGGGAGGCCAGAGAGAGAGCGACATGCGGACCAGAGGGCCCAACACATGGCCACACAAAAAAGAACCCCAAAAGACAAGCAAACAGGAGGGAAGAGTAGAAAAGAAGGGAGGGGAGACCAAGTGACAGGGAGTGGGAAGGGAAAAGGAGGGCACTTCCCACAGACCAACACCAAACAACCATCCACAGTGAAAAAATGGGCCTAAGATGAGACCCGGAAATACATAATTCACCTCTTTCTTTTTTCAAAATATTTTAATTTATTTTTTACATTTTTACACTTCATAAAATTAGATGAGTTACAGTTGACATGCTGCTCCTTTTCGGTGCCCACTCTCCCCTCCCCTCACCCCCTCCTCCCCTACTTCCCCTCTTTAATGTATTTCACAGCTTCTCAAACATTCAAACACTTCCCGGCTGCTCTTCCGACCTAATGACACCTTTCAAATGTTTGTGAATTCTCACTTGTCACACAGCCTATAATAGATGAAGAATTCCCAATGATATTGTAGAAAAATAGTGAAATATAATTCAAAATAATACATTCCAATGTCGCTTGTTCGTTGACTCCATGAGTTAGCGGGTGAAAGTGTGTCTAATAGACCCTGAATTAGAATTTGAGCCTATTTCTCCATCACATAGTTTCAAATTCCTGCCCCTATCCTGTGTGATTGCCTCCCGTCTCCCTGTAATGTCACCTGGAGACAGGTCTTATGCCCTGGTTACAAGTCATCAGTTGTAGTTACTGGGGGCGGGATTTGGCAGCTGGCTTTGAGAGTGAGATTCATTCATATACAAAGGAAAAATTAAGGAAAAGAACAACCTTATATAAAATGAGTCGAAGCGAGTCGTTAAGAATTGTAATAAGTGTATTGTATCCATGTTGAAGGAAAATGGTTTGGAAAAGGGGGAGGGTCATTTGGGAATTTTTTTCTATTTCTCTGTTCATTCCTGTTAATGGTTGAAGAGGTAGAGATGGGACTGTTGCTTTTTATGAAGAAGTCTATTGATTTTGTTGTTCTTACTTGGAATTTATAAATCGATTTTGGGCGAACACGGCTAGGTGGGTACTTTGGAATGTTAAGGTTATTGAAGGCACTATGCGGGGGTAACTCCATTATTTAGATTCATTAGTTAACAGAAGTGGGGAGATGGGGTTATCTGTGGCTCATGTGAGGGGGCAGGGATTCTTTTAGTTAGGTTTAGGGGTTTTATTAATGGGTTGGTTGAGGTGCGGTAAGGGAGAGGGGCATGTTTGGGGTTTTGTCTAGTTTATCTGATTGTTTGGGTATGGTGTAGATGGGTGGTGGCGGAAGGAGTTTTTTTACACTTAGGGGGAGAGGAATTTTCATTCTCTCCGGTCCACCATGTCTATTCTAGGATTGAGTTTTTGTGGTCGGTAGGTCCTTGCTGCCCAGGGTGATGGATTCGGGATACTCAGCAATGGTGATCACCAATCACGCCCCACATTAGTGGTTGGCTTGAACTCAGCACCCCCTTTGGAGGTTTGCTACTTCGTTGTTGGCAGATAAAAGTTTTTGTGAGAGGATCTCCTCTATCATTGAACAATATTTGAGCTTTACCAGGAGTGAGGAGATTTCCCCTTCAATGTTTTGGGAGGCGCTGAAGGTGGTCATTAGAGGGGAGATTGTCTCCTTTAATTTTTGTTTTATAAATTTAGAGTACCCAATTCATTTTTTCCAATTAAGGGGCAATTTAGCGTGGCCAATCCACCTACCCTGCACACCTTTGGGTTGTGGGGGTGAAACCCACACAAACACGGGGAGAATGTGTAAACTCCACACGGACAGTGACCCAGAGCCGGGATTGAACTTGGGGCCCCGGGGCCGTGAGGCAGCAATAACCACTGTGCCACCATGCTACCCCATTGTCTCCTTTAAGCTGCACAAGGAAAAAGAGCGAAAGGGCAGGGAGGTTGATGGATGCCATCTTAGAGGTGGATCATCAATACTCAAACAATTAAGACAGCAGAATTGCTGGCTTGTAAGAAGCTACAGTTGGAGTTTGGGCTTCTATCCATGGACAGGGTGGTCCGCTTGCTACAATATTCTTTTTAAACACAGGAAAACGGCTTGTAAGCTTCCTGCCACATCGGCTGAGGCGGCCTCTCGGGAAACAGTGAAAGTCAGGGATTGGGATGGGGGGATAGACTGGTCTCCACCCTCACCAAGGTTAATGGGGCACTCAAAGCGTTCTATCGGAACCTGTACAAGTCAGAATCCCTGGTGGATGTGTCCTTAATTTCCTAGTTTTTAAATGGTTTGGCCTTCCCAGTAATGGAGCAGGAGGAGAGGAAGGAATTGGAAGCTCCTCTGACTCTAGATGAGATTAAGGAGGGTATGAGTTTGATGCAGGCGGGGAAGGCAAAGGGACCCTATTGAATTTTACAAGAGGTTTGCTGGGTTACTGACCCCAGTCCTGCTTTAGATGTTTGAGGACCCTTTGACTCGAGGGATGTTCCAACCTATTTGATGCAAGCAACAATCTCCTTGATATTGAAGAAGGATAAAGTCCAAATGGAATTGGATTGGATTGGATTTGTTTATTGTCACGTGTACCGAGGTACAGTGAAAAGTATTTTCTGCAAGCAGCTCAAACAGATCATTTAGTACATGAAAAGAAAAGAAAATACATAACAGAGTAACACAAGGTACATAATGTAAATACATAGACAGTGGCATCGGATGAAGCATACAGGAGTGTAGTATTAAACAAGTTCTTAAGAGGGTTGTTTAGGAGTTTGGTAACAGTGGGGAAGAAGCTGTTTTTAAATCTGTTTGTGTGGGTTCTCAGAGTTTTGTACCTCTTGCCTGATGGAAGAAGTTGGAAGAGTGAGTAAGCCGGGTTGGAGGGTCTGTGATTATGCTGTCCGCTTTCCCAAGGCAGCAGGATGTGTAGATAGAGTCAATGGGTGGGAGGCAGGGTCGTGTGATGAACTGGGCTATGTTCACGACTCTTTCTTGCGGTCTTTGGCTGAGCAGTTGCCATGTGGGTCATACCATCCCATCTCTTTGTTGAATGCAGATGAAAGTTGCTAGCGAAGGTATTGGTGAAGTGCCTGGAGTCCTGCCACCCAGGGATAATTTCAGAAGGACAGGATTATAGCGCCCCCACTGCCAGTGTCCATACAAATGATTGAAACTCAAAACACTTTTGACTGGGAAGAGGCACGAGGCAGGGATGTCCATTGGCTCCTCTGTTGTATGTCCTGGCAATCGAACCTCTGGCTATTGCACTGAGGTCATCCACAAAGTGGAGGGGAAGTGATAGAGGAGGCGGGTGCATAGGATGTCCTGATATATGGACGACTTGTTACTGTATGTGACAGACCCTCTCTCCAGTGCAGAAGAGATAATGAAACTGCTTGAGAGTTTTGGCTCCTTTCGTGGTACAGATTGAACCTGGGTAAAAGCGAATGTTTTTCGGTGAATCCCCAGAAAGAGGAGTCAACCTGAGGAAGTTGTCTTTTCGTCTGGCCAGATCCAACTTTCATTATCTGGGGGTTTGGGTGGCCCACATCTGGGACTCGTTACAGAAGCTAAATTTTGGGGTCATGGTTAGAGCATTGGTTACGGCTCTCCTTTTGATTTCCCAAAGAATTTGACTGCTGATCCGGTGGTAGTGGCCACCTTGAAATTATGGAGACAATTTAGATGGCACTTCAAACTGGGAGCTATATCAATGTTGGCCCCAATCTGTGGGAACCATTGTTTTGTGCTGGCGGTTTTGAATTCTTCCTTCGGAGTTTGGAAGGAGATGGGATTGGAAAGGTTTGGAGATCTGTGCATGGTACTGCAGACTTGGTTCTGACTGCATGCTCCAGTTGAACCTCACTCTCTCCAGTAGTCTCGAAGTTCGATTATGGAGTGAGATGCAGTCATTGGCCCCTTATCCTCCCTGACTGTCTGGCATCAGCCATTCCCTGTAAAGGAAGACCCAATTTTCTTTGCAACAGAGAAGGCTGACTGGCTATTAAGTTGAACTATATGTAAATATGAAAGTCCTTTTCGAGTGGGTAGGAAGGACCTCGTCTGTTTATGAAAAAGGTCAACAACCGTATATGTTTTCTGTGTACATGTGTGTGTATGGAGTTGGGGAGGGGCGGGGGGGGTGGAAGCTTTGACAAAGGGTCATCTGGACCCGAAGCATTAGCACTTTTCTCTCCCTACAGATGCTGCCAGACCTGCTGAGATTTTCCAGCATTTTCTTTTTAATTTCAGATTCCAGCATCCGCAGTAATTTGCTATTATCTGCATTGACATTTATCCCTCAACTTGCTGCTGTGGTGAAAAGCTGCCATTTTAAATCAGCAGCCTCACAGAAACATTTCAATTTCCATTTCACGGATCTGAAACATCAGTTTTACACCTGAGTGACAAGTTTCTTTTCCACCCATTTCCCAGCTGTGGGTGTCACTGGTAAAGTCACTATATTGTCGACTGAAATTACTCTGAGATGTTGCTGTTGGGCCGTCTTTTTGAATCTTTGTTGGAACTGTTTGGCACTTCAGAGGCAGCTAACATAACAGCCAATCACATTGGAGAGGGTCTGGAGTAAGATACAGAACAGACCAGATAAGGACAGCACGTTTGCTTTCCAAAAACTCAAGACTGATTAATGACACTGACAAATTCCTTTTTAAAATCCAGTTTCTATTAAACTGAATTAAGCTTCTCAAACTGTTATCTAAATTCACTCTCTCTGGGTCATAATGAACTCAATTGGCTTGACGGTTGGCTCATAATGTGGAGCAACACCAACAGCGCAGGTTCAATTCCCGTATTGGATGAGATCAACTTTGCCCCTTGCCTGAGGTGTGGTGACTCTTATTGAATCATCACCAGTCAGCTCACTAGCTCAAATGGGAGAGCAGCCTATGGTCTAGGGCTGTGGCGACATTTCATTTCCAGCATAACATCTGGATTATTAGCCCAGCAACTTAACCAATACACTACCTTCCTTATACTTGAAACAAAATCCATTGAATGCCCATTTATCTCATTGTGATTTGTGGACTACGAGCACTAATTGGGTGCGAGTGACCACAATCACATAAGCACATGATTGATGCTATAAAATGTTTATTTTTATTCCTGTTCCTTGTTCTTTTACTATACAAGTCTTAATTCCTCACTGTATGATGATTAATTTGATATTTTTTAGTTGTGATCTTTACATTGAACAGCCTTATCCCTCTGTCCCTTGATCTGTCAGTCTAAAACCGGTTCATCTTTCTTGTGTGAGCTTGTTACTCCTAATCTGGTCGTTGCTGATTACTAAATTAATGTTTCCCATTCCGTGATTTGTGAAATCTGATGAATACAGTGAAACTTCACTATTTATTATATCAGAGAGAGGAGTTAATAAGCAAACTGTCTATTGATGGTGAATGTAAAATAAAGCAGGAAATATTATAATATACAGCGTGTCCATCAGTATCTGGAAAATATCATTCAACAGAGTTACATCATAAGGAACCTGAGCAAGAACATTGAACTATCTTCTTTCTGTTAAAATGCTGGTGATCCTGCTGTTTAGACCACAGTCCACGCATTAGGCCCACAGGGATTCAGACTGTGGATCCCTGCATGGATCCTGCCCATTTAATGCAGTGTAGTTTACACTGGGTCACTCAACCTCCACAACCTGTTACTCTGAGTGGTCAGGTGAAATTACCAGGTCAACCTCTTTATTTGACACACTCCTGTCTTGTGCGCCATTCCAGCTGTTTAGAACAGTCTGCAATAAATACATTGTTTCAACAACTATTGTTTTCTCACTTAGAAAAGGAATAAAAGCATTGATACTTTCAGTCTAATTTCCCAGTTACACAATCCACTGGAACCTCACAAACAGGATACTCTCCCGAAGTCATCCCATGCAGTGCGTGTTTGCCCTTATTGGATGGTGGAATCCATCCCAGCTGAACAGACCCTGTCCCTATCCTGAACCCACATGCGTTCACTTTCCAACATTGATACTGAGGGGGAACCCTGGGTACTTTACCCCCGACCACCAAAACACTGTATAATTGTCAGTGCCCCACTACAGCCCAGACTGATCCCCACCTTGGATTCTTCCTGCCTGTACAATTCCCCTGGACCCCATTGGGGAACATTCAGCCCTGGATATCCTGCGTAAGCAGCTCTGTGGGGCCGGGAGGTAGAGTCTGGTGACCCTGTTGCTGGGCCTCTGACATCACAGTGGGAGATGACACTCACTCAGCTCAAGCTGGAAACCGGTAAACGACCAATAGGATTTCAACCTGCTAAAGGGGAGGGTCAGGAAATCAGAGAAAAATGTTCATATAATGAGAGTACCGATGTCTATAAATTTATATGTTCACACCATCACTTTCAGTCGCGACCTGGATTCACAGAGTGACTTCAGCTTTTTTTTTCCATCTGCACTGAACTGATTGCTCCCCAGGCTGAAACAGATTAAAGATTAAACAGGAAGTAAACAGATTGAACAACAGTGTAACAGGAGATTGCGGTTAATGGGACAAATCTTCTGGTCTCTGTATCATCAAAGACCAGACATGCGACAGAAGATGTGCATCGGGATATCATCACACAGGCATACATGGAAATTTCCTCAGAGGTTTAAACTTTTATTGGGAAATGCCCCTCCCTGCTGCCCAGAACCTTGTGTGAATGTCTGAAACTTGGAACAGATATGCAGCAGGGCTCTGTAAAACCTGGTCTAATACCTGCGTAACTCCACAGCAGAGATCCCCCAATCACCCCCCTCCTTCCCACTGACCACAATACTACATCCCACAACCCGACTAGCACCCATATCAATATCAACAATCCCCAAACACCCCACCAACCCAACTACCTCCTCACCTCCCACAACTACCCCACTGCCTAATTCGGACTTGTAGCCACCTGTGTTGGCCAATTCCCGATGTAAAATGGAGAACAGCAAAGGCTGAAGGGAAATTCAGCCAACGCAGGCAGAAACTAACAGGTGCAAGTTTACTGTGTATTGGAGTCTGCAAAAGCCCAGACAGCATCGATACCAGCCACCATCTGCACAATAATGTAGCGGCCATCTACATACTAATGAGCGATCCCCGGGAACAATCCAAACATTTAAGATAAACAAGGCCAAGCCAGACTCCTCGGCACCAGCAGGAGCCAACACAAAAGAGGTTAACGGACATCTCAAGACCGCCCATCGATCAGGGAACCGCTCCAGTATTGGAGAAATCGAACCAAGCGATTGGAACGAAGTCCAATCACTTGAAACCAGGTACGGGGTCTGCCCCGAAAGGCGGGAAGCCCCTGGGGACTATAATGTAAAGCCCCCAAGTTCACATCGTCCTTCTTGACAGGGTCACTCAGCAACGCGAACCAACCCTTGACAGTGACCTGTTCAGCTGGCGGCAAAAGACCGTAAGTCTCAAGTCAACGCTCGCTACGAGATAGGTGCTCCTAGCTACCAGTCCATACCAGCTTTTGAATCCCGCAGATTCAGAACCTGAATGAAAGGCCATTTGTTCCCCTGACCTGGTGGGCCAGTCCGAAGCTAAGTATAGGCCTGTTAGTTATAGAAGTAGCTTAGAAAGTAGCGTTAATGCATGAGTAGATTTGACTGTGTGTAAATAAATGTGCTTTGATTTGAATCTTACTAATTGGTGTATTGAGTTATTGATCATTACTTGAACTTGACCGTCATGGCGGTATCGTAAAGATACCTGACGACTCGAGAGCAAAGGTTATAAAACAGAGCCAATTGAACCAACCAAAAGTTAGCAACAGACTAAACTCCCCAACTCAACTGCCCTGAGATCTTACTATGTCACTGAGCCATCCCAAATTAACTCCCTGCTTGACTCACTACCCCATAAGCTCAACACCTTCTCCCCACCTCAGTCAACATCCATCACACCACTATCACCCGATCAGCCGTCTGAACGCCAGACTATCAATCTCCCTACTGATGCCCCGTTCTCCCTGACTAACCATCCGATCCAATACTGTTACTCCCCAGCCACTCTCCTGACACCCCCAGCTAACCACTCACCCAGTCCAATGATAAACACGTTCACTCAACCATTAACTAACAGTAATTAAAATATCAGATCTTTAACCTTACCACACAGCAGCTAGTGCTGTAAATAGACCTTCTCTTCTCCAATGGCGCACCCCAGGGTCACCGCTGAATATCCCGGAAGAAACGTGCAGCAGTATCAGGTTGGGAGAATCCTCGTGCCCAGCGGCAACCTGCTTATCGTTGCCGCTGCTTGGAAGATTCAGGCCCATTTATATTATAAAATCCCGGCGCCGGAATGTGGCGACTAGGGGCTTTTCACAGTAACTTCATTTGAAGCCTACTTGTGACAATAAGCGATTTATTTCATTTCATTTATATTTCATTTAATAAACATAAACACTCACTCGATCAGATCTAGATTTCTGCAGGTCAGTATGAGGTCACGGAGAGCGGGGACAGATTGGTCTGTGAAGGAGTTTGCCTGCAGGTACACTTTTGTCAGTGACTCCTTAGTCCCTAGAGCAGAGGCAAGATCCTTGGCACCAGAATCTGTGAGGCCGTTTTCATACAGACTGGGGATGAGAGAAAGAAAAGTAAACAGGAATCAGGGTAAATCCCCAGTATTTTATAGAATATCATTAATAACAATAATAACGTACATTATCAGACATTCTAAAAGTACAACTTTCATTCAGATAGAAGGGAAAATACTATTAATGGTGCGAATGAAATATAAATAGAATATGCTGCAAATACTCAGCAGGTCAGGCAAGTGTTTCTGAAGAGAGAAACAGAGTTACAATTTGAGCTTTCATTAGAAGTAGGAAGAAACAAAGGATTGACAGGCTTTAAGCATTAGCAGTTGTTGGGGGTGCATGATGGTAGGAGAAAGGAAAGAACAGAATGGAATTGCAGGAGCTTTAAATGACAAAAGGAATGAAGACAAAAGCACAGGATTCGCATGTCCTTCCTTTTGGTCACCAAGGAGGGGCATGGGATGGCCAGTGACGCAGGAATAGAGTTTGTAGACATGCTGAAGATAATGACTGTCATTTTACCGGAAGATATGAAGGCAGATCAAAAATTGATCCCCAATTCACTGAGGCCTCCTTGGAGGTGCTCCTTCAGTCTGCTTGGGCTCAGAAAGGGAGGTCCTGTTCCCTGAGGACTGGAGGAGAAAGGAGATTGCCAAGGAGCTGAGCAAAGGTGGGACAGGTAGTTGCAGTTCCATAAAAGGATCAATATCCTAATGTGTTTTGGCAAAGTGAGTGCAGCACACAATTATAAATTTACAGCTTTATATGTTTTTATAACCTGCACAAGACCTACGGGGAGGGACCGAAGTCTCATGGATTATGAGCTCTCCCGCTGAGGGGTTGGGAACTTAACTGCACCAGACCTACCGGGAGGACCGATTAGCTTTCCCGAAAGCCTTGTGGAATATGAGTTCCTCTGCTGAGGGGTGGGGACCCATCAGATAGGAGCCTAGTTGATGCAACAGTCAAGAAAGCCCAACAAAGTTTCTACTTCCTACCAAAGCTAAAGAAATTCGGCATGTCTGCATCGACTCTCACAAACGTCTACAGATTTTATTGTTTAAGGCGGGAACAGGAAGTTCGACCTGCGGACTTCTGGGAAGTCCCTCACCAATAAATTCTGGTGGAGAGGAAACCCGAGACACTACACGTGTTGTGTCTCCCACCCACCCTCCTTCTCTAACCTAATAATAAAACCCATTGGTGTGAGGTAAGTACCATATTGTATTATTATTATTTAAAAAAATTAATTTCGTTGTTAGCCAGATCTTGGTAGAAAGTTAGAGGGATGGCAGGGAAGGGAGTGCAATGTTCCACCTGCAGGAGGTTTGAGGTGAGGGATGCCGTTAGTGTCCCTGCTGATTTTACCTGCAGGAAGTGCTGCCATCTCCAGCTCCTCCAAGACCGAGTTAGGGAACTTGAGCTGGAGTTGGAAGAACTTCGGATCATTCGGGAGGCAGAGGGGGTCATAGATAGCAGCTTTAGGGAATTAGTTACACCAAAGATTGGAGATAGATGGGTAACTGTAAGAGGGACTGGGAAGAAGCAGTCAGTGCAGGGATCCCCTGCGGTCGTTCCCCTGAGAAACAAGTATACCGCTTTGGATACTTGTGGGGGGGGGGACTTACCAGGGGTAAGCCATGGGGTACGGGCCTCTGGCACGGAGTCTGTCCCTGTTGCGCAGAAGGGAAGGGGGGAGAGGAGCAGAGCATTAGTAATTGGGGACTCGATAGTCAGGGGCACAGATAGGAGATTTTGTGGGAGCGTGAGAGACTCACGTTTGGTATGTTGCCTCCCAGGTGCAAGGGTACGTGATGTCTCGGATCGTGTTTTCCGGGTCGTTAAGGGGGATGGGGAGCAGCCCCAAGTCGTGGTCCACATTGGCACTAACGACATAGGTAGGAAAGGGGACAAGGATGTCAGGCAGACTTTCAGGGAGCTAGGATGGAAGCTCAGAACTAGGACAAACAGAGGTGTTATCTCTGGGTTGTTGCCCGTGCCACGTGATAGTGAGATGAGGAATAGGGAACGAGAGCAATTAAACACATGGCTACAGGGATGGTGCAGGCGGGAGGGATTCAGATTTCTGGATAACTGGGGCTCTTTCTGGGGAAGGTGGGACCTCTGCAGACAGGATGGTCTACATCTGAACCTGAGGGGCACAAATATCTTGGGGGGGGGGAGATTTGTTAGTGCTCTTTGGGGGGGTTTAAACTAATGCAGCAGGGGCATGGGAACCTGGATTGTAGTTTTAGGGTAAGGGAGAATGAGAGTATAGAGGTCAGGAGCACAGATTTGACGTCGCAGGAGGGGGCCAGTGTTCAGGTAGGTGGTTTGAAGTGTGTCTACTTCAATGCCAGGAGTATACGAAATAAGGCAGGGGAACTGGCAGCATGGGTTGGTACCTGGGACTTCGATGTTGTGGCCATTTCAGAGACATGGATAGAGCGGGGACAGGAATGGATGTTGCAGGTTGCGGGGTTTAGGTGTTTTACTAAGCACAGAGAAGGAGGCAAAAGAGGGGGAGGTGTGGCGCTGCTAGTCAAGAGCAGTATTACGGTGGCGGAGAGGATGCTAGATGGGGACTCATCTTCCGAGGTAGTATGGGCTGAGGTTAGAAACAGGAAAGGAGAGGTCACCCTGTTGGGAGTTTTCTATAGGCCTCCAAATAGTTCTAGGGATGTAGAGGAAAGGATGGCGAGGATGATCCTGGATAAGAGCAAAAGTAACAGGGTAGTTATTATGGGAGACTTTAACTTTCCAAATATTGACTGGAAAAGATATAGTTCGAGTACATTAGATGGGTCGTTTTTTGTACAGTGTGTGCAGGAGGGTTTCCTGGCACAATATGTTGACAGGCCAACAAGAGGCGAGGCTACGTTGGATTTGGTTTTGGGCAATGAACCAGGCCAGGTGTTGGATTTGGAGGTAGGAGAGCACTTTGGGGACAGTGACCACAATTCGGTGACGTTTACGTTAATGATGGAAAGGGATAAGTATACACCGCAGGGCAAGAGTTATAGCTGGGGGAAGGGCAATTATGATGCCATTAGACGTGACTTGGGGGGGATAGGGTGGAGAAGTAGGCTGCAAGTGTTGGGCTCACTGGATAAGTGGAGCTTGTTCAAGGATCAGCTACTGCGTGTTCTTGATAAGTTTGTACCGGTCAGGCAGGGAGGAAGGCGTCGAGCGAGGGAACCGTGGTTTACCAAAGAAGTGGAATCTCTTGTTAAGAGGAAGCAGGAGGCCTATGTGAAGATAAGGTGTGAAGTTTCAGTTGGGGCGATGGATAGTTACAAGGTAGCGAGGAAGGATCTAAAGAGAGAGCTAAGACGAGCAAGGAGGGGACATGAGAAGTATTTGGCAGGTAGGATCAAGGAAAACCCAAAAGCTTTCTATAGGTATGTCAGGAATAAGCGAATGACTGGGGAAAGAGTAGGACCAGTCAAGGACAGGGATGGGAAGTTGTGTGTGGAGTCTGAAGAGATAGGCGAGATACTAAATGAATATTTTTCGTCAGTATTCACTCAGGAAAAAGATAATGTTGTGGAGGAGAATGCTGAGACCCAGGGTATTAGAATAGACGGCATTGAGGTACGTAGGGAAGAGGTGTTGGCAATTCTGGACAGGCTGAAAATAGATAAGTCCCCAGGGCCTGATGGGATTTATCCTAGGATTCTCTGGGAGGCCAGGGAAGAGATTGCTGGACCTTTGGCTTTGATTTTTATGTCATCATTGGCTACAGGGATAGTGCCAGAGGACTGGAGGATAGCAAATGTGGTCCCTTTGTTAAAAAAGGGGAGCAGAGACAACCCCGGCAACTATAGACCGGTGAGCCTCACGTCTGTAGTGGGTAAAGTCTTGGAGGGGATTATAAGAGACAAGATTTATAATCATCTAGATAGGAATAATATGATCAGGGATAGTCAGCATGGCTTTGTGAAGGGTAGGTCATGCCTCACAAACCTTATCGAGTTCTTCGAGAAGGTGACTGAACAGGTAGACGAGGGTAGAGCAGTTGATGTGGTGTATATGGATTTCAGTAAAGCGTTTGATAGGGTTCCCTACGGTAGGCTATTGCAGAAAATATGGAGGCTGGGGATTGAGGGTGATTTAGAGATGTGGATCAGAAATTGGCTAGCTGAAAGACAGAGGGTGGTGGTTGATGGGAAATGTTCAGAGTGGAGTTCAGTTACAAGTGGCGTACCACAAGGATCTGTTCTGGGGCCGTTGCTGTTTGTCATTTTTATCAATGACCTAGAGGAAGGCGCAGAAGGGTGGGTGAGTAAATTTGCAGACGACACTAAAGTCGGTGGTGTTGTCGACAGTGTGGAAGGATGTAGCAGGTTACAGAGGGATATAGATAAGCTGCAGAGCTGGGCTGAGAGGTGGCAAATGGAGTTTAATGTAGAGAAGTGTGAGGTGATTCACTTTGGAAGGAATAACAGGAATGCGGAATATTTGGCTAATGGTAAAGTTCTTGGAAGTGTGGATGAACAGAGGGATCTAGGTGTCCATGTACATAGATCCCTGAAAGTTGCCACCCAGGTTGATAGGGTTGTGAAGAAGGCCTATGGAGTGTTGGCCTTTATTGGTAGAGGGATTGAGTTCCGGAGTCAGGAAGTCATGTTGCAGCTGTACAAAACTCTGGTTCGGCCGCATTTGGAGTATTGCGTACAGTTCTGATCACCGCATTATAGGAAGGACGTGGAGGCTTTGGAGCGGGTGCAGAGGAGATTTACCAGGATGTTGCCTGGTATGGAGGGAAAATCTTATGAGGAAAGGCTGATGGACTTGAGGTTGTTTTCGTTGGAGAGAAGAAGGTTAAGAGGAGACTTAATAGAGGCATACAAAATGATCAGGGGTTTAGATAGGGTGGACAGTGAGAGCCTTCTCCCGCGGATGGAAATGGCTGGCACGAGGGGACATAGCTTTAGACTGAGGGGTAATAGATATAGGACAGAGGTCAGAGGTAGGTTCTTTACGCAAGGAGTAGTGAGGCGTGGAATGCCCTACCTGCAACAGTCGTGAATTCGCCAACATTGAGGGCATTTAAAAGTTTATTGGATAAACATATGGATGATAATGGCATAGTGTAGGTTAGATGGCTTTTGTTTCGGTGCAAGATCGTGGGCCGAAGGGCCTGTACTGCGCTGTATCGTTCTATGTTCTATGTGCCACAGAACGCATCCTATCTGGCTGCATCACAGCTGGGACTGCAACTGCTCAGCCCAAGATCGCAAAGGACTGCAGAATGTTGTGAACTCAGCCCAATGCATCACACAAGCTTGCCATCCTCCCATTGATTCTGGCTACACCTCCCGCTGCCTCAGGAAGGCAGACAACATTGTCAGAGACTCCTCCCACCCAGGCTTTGCCCTCTTCCAGACCCTTCCATCAGGCAGACGATACAGAAGTCTGAAGAGCCGCACATCCAGATATCGGAACAGCTTCTTCCCCACAGCTACGAGACTCTCCGTCCGACTGGTCTCTTCCCTGTAAGAACATTATTCATGACGCCCTATGCTGCTCTTGCTCATGTATTTGCTTTGTTTGACCCTTGTTAGCACTGTGACCAATCACTGTTTGTCAATGTACTTTGGCGATCATTATTTTTGTCTATGTACGTACTGTGTACGTTCCCATGGCCACAGAAAAATACTTTTCACTGTACTTCGCAGCCAAGCAGCGTGCCTTAATGACAATCATCCAGTGGCTGACCTCCATCATTATGAAGTGCTTCAATAGGTTAGTCATGGCACAAATCAACTCCAGCCTCCCAGATTGCCTTGATCCACTACAATTCGCCTACCGCTGCAACAGGTCCACAGCAGACACCATCACTCTGGCCCTGCACTCAACACTGGAATACCTAGATAACAAAGTAACCTATCTCAGACTCCTATTTATTGACTACAGCTCAGCCTATTATTCCTGTGAAACACCTGTCCAAACTCCATGGCCTGGGCAACGGCTCCTCCCTCTGCGACTGGATCCTGAACTTCCTAACTCACAGACCACAATCAGTAAGGATAGGCAACACCTCCTCCACGATCATCCTCAACACTGATGCCCCACAAGGCTGTGTCCTCAGCCCCCTACTCTACTCCTTATACTCCTACGACTGTGTGGCTAAATTACCTTCCAATTCGATATTCAAATTTGCTGATGACCACCGTAGTGGGTCAGATTTCAAACAATGACGAGACAGAGTACAGGAATGAGATAGAGAATCTGGTGCGACGACAATAATCCCTCCCTCAATGTCAACAAAACAAAGGATATTGTCATCGATTTCAGGAAGCGTAGAGGAAAACATGCCCCTACGTACATAAATGGGAACGAAGCAGAAAGGGTCGAGAGCGTCAAGTTTTTAGGTGTCCAGATTACCAACAACCTATCTTGGTCCCCCCATGCCGACAGTATAGTTAAGAAAGCCCACCAACGACTCTACTTTCTCAGAAGACGAAGGAAATTTGGCATATCAGCTACGACTCTCACCAACCTTTACAGATGCACAACTGAAAGCATTATTTCTGGTTGTATAATAGCTTGATATGATTCCTGCTTGTAGCCACTTAAAATGGCTAACTCCCGATTTAAAATGGCGAACGGCAAAGGCTGATGGGAAAGTCAGCCAACAGGACAAAAACGAGCAGCTGCAGGTTGACTGTGTATTTACCTCTGGAAAGGCCAGACAAGATCGATACCAGCAGCCATCAGCATAACAAAACACCAGCCATCTGCATACTAATGAGCAATCCCCGGGAACAATGAGCAACACTTAGACACATAAAACAAAACCAGACTCCGTGGCGCCAGCAGAAGCCTACACAAAAGGAGGTGAACGACCACCTCAGGACCGCCAATCGGTCAGGGAACCGCTCCAGCATTGGAGAAAATCGAACCAAGTGATTGGGACAAAGTCCAATCACATGGAACCAGGTACAGGGTCCGCCCCGAAAGGGGGAAGCCCCTGGGGGCTATAAGAATTAAGTCCAAGTTCAAATCGTTCTTCTTGACCGGGTCACTCAGCAACGCGAACCAACCCTTGACAGTGACCGGTTCAGCCGCCGCCGATATCCAGTAAGTCTTACTTCAATGCTCGCTACGAGATAGGCGCTCCTAGCTACCAATCTGTACCAACTACGAATCCCGCAGGCTCAGAACCCGAACGAAAGGCCATTTGTTTCCCTGAACTGGTGGGCTAGTTCCAAGTTAAGTATTGGCCTATTAGCTGTAGAAGTAGCTTAGACGTAGAATTTGTACATGAATAGTGATTACTGTGTATTATTATTATAACATTATTTGGCGACATCCTGACGGAACCTGTTCTAGAAGTGGAAAACCACTCCGAGAGAACCCAAGAATTTGAATTAGAGATCCAATTGGAAACAGAAAACCACAAGTGTTCAAGCAGTTCTGATCAATACTTATAATTCGGAAGTGTGTGTATGCATGCGTAACTAACAGGGCGATAAGGTAGAATTGATAGATTTTTTCGTTGCGTCAAAACTGTCGGAAGTTTGTAGATCGGAAGGTAGCGAAAGCCGTACCCGTATTTACAGCACCGCCTTAGCTCCCCTGTTCCAAATTTAAAAGAAGCATTCGGATAGGAAAGATGGCAATGCAGCGCCTAATGAACCCAGAGGAATTTGCGGTCGCAGCGACCAGCATCAGTGGAGTGGGACAATGTCCCATTTGGGAGGAAGAGATCAGGAAATATCTCAAAGGGAAAGGATGGCCCCTTTGGAATGAACAACGAGGAATCAGGTCCCGGGTGTATAGGACATACTTGATGGGAGAACCTGAGCGAGATCCACAAAAAGAGCTTCGGGAAAGCTCGCAAGCCGATGGCAATCGTGTCCTGCTTGGCACAATTGCGAGGCACAGAGGAGGTCGTTAGGACGCACCAGAAAGAAGTTGAGGGCATACATCGAATGAGTAAGGTCGATGTAAGCGAGGTAGAAAAGGAGAATTTAGAATTGAGAAGGAAGTTGGCAGCAAAAGATGGAGAGATGGATGACGCCAAAAGGGCTCACCAGTCTTTGTGGCGCACTTAAGCAGCTTCCAGTCTCAATACAAAAAGGCTTATCAGGACACGCAACGTGCAGTCCTGGTACGAGAAGAAACGGAAAAACAGGTAGAGGCATTACAAAAACAGTGTAGTGACCTCAAGGCAGCATTAAGAGCAATCCATGCTGCCACCACAGAACAAAGACAAAGCAGGCTAGATCACACAAAGTGCCGGAAGCAGATTGCAGAGCTGCATATGTTGGAGAAAAATTAGATCAGGGAGATGGCCTTGATTAGGAAAAATTGAATGAAACAGCGCAGAGATATGTTCAGAGAACATGTGCGCAGGGAAAGCCACAAAAGAGAAAAGCGCCCCAACCCCCCACACAGCAGATAGTTCAAGCTCCAATGAACCCAGTAACCACCCACCGCACAGCCACATCGGACGATGCAGAATTTCTATATTCCACCCCCTTAACAGCGACCCAATTATGGGACGCGTGCGATAAGATCACACCGTTCCTCCCACCTCAGACCCCCACCATTTCTTTGCCACAGTTAAACATCAGGCGACCATGTACGGCCTGGATGAGCGAGAGCATGTAAAGCTCACCGTTTTAAGTTTAGACCCGTCAGTAGCAGCAGCCCTTCCCGACCCACAGAATGTAGGAGGAGGCATCCTTGCAGAAATGCATAACGCGATCCTGGATGCGATCGGGTATAACCGGGGTGACCCCGTAGATGGCCTCAACAAATGTAGGCAAAAGAAATCCGAGCACCCCACAGCGTTTGCTGGACGCCTGTGGATCCACTTTGCAGCAGTCTTTGGAGACTTAGACCGTGCCCATTTGTCCCCAGAGAACATGGCCAAATGGACCCGCACCGTTATCTCCCATGCCACAGAAACAGAACAGAAAGCCTGCACGAGTTATGATCCCTCAGAGGACGCCCATAACGAGAAGTGGGTAGTGAAAAGATTGTCCCTGGCTTGGGAGCAATCTGTTCAAAGTAAACCCACAGTCCAGAATACCGAGGAAAAGCAGGCCAGCGCAGATATGCAGGCAGTAATAACCACACACCACGACCCCGCATGGGTGAGGGAAAGAACAGTCCCCCACCCAAGTCACAGGAGTGTTACAACTGCGGACAGTTGGGACACTTCGCAAGAGAATGCAATGCCCCAAAAAAGCCACAGAGAGCCCAGCAGACGGGCACTCTGATTCAGAAAAAGACAGAGCCCATTCATAGCGTTAGCGCCCGTTCAGATCAGACGAACTTGACCGGAACGGACTGACGGTGTACGGGCTCCCCTAGTTGGGTCTGCGACACCCTTTGGGATAGGTCCGGATGACCGGTAGTTGCAGCGAAAATTCGGGGACAGCCCATCGAATTTCTCTGGGACACAATAAATTCCTCCTGTTTCAAAAAGACACGTGGCCCACTACAGCCACCATCACCCACAGCGGCTTTACAGGCCACTCACAGCAGGGACACATCACAGCCCCTGTACCCATTCAAATCGGTAACATCACCACCAAGCACCCCGTAGTTTTAGTTGACCTGCCCCACACAGCAGAACATATTCTGGGAATCGATTTCATGAATTCCCACAACCTTTCATTTGTTCCAGTCAACAAGTGTCTGGAAGATGGCAAAATCCACAAGAGTCCCTGCAACGCTCAACATAGGAGAGTACATGAACAAAATTAGCGCCGTAGGCGAATTTTGGTTCAACCCGACCATGTTTAGTACGGACAAGCAGGTTAGGGCAGATCTGCAAAAGAACAGGGCAGCATTCGCGACCCACAAGCACGACTGTGGACGGATGACTGGCTCCGTACAAATAACAGGACCTGACCCTACACCCCAGAAACTGTATGGATTTCCCCAAGAGGCAGAGGGAGAAATCTCCAAGGCAATAGAAAGCTTATTAGAGCAGGGCGTACTTAGATCAGTAGCCTCCACTAATAATGCCCCGATTTGGCCAGTGAGAAAGCCCGATGGGTCATGGCAACTGACCATCGATTACCGGGAACTCAACAAAATCACCCCCGCAGCAGCCCCCACAGGAGCAACAAGTCCCGAGAACATGCTCAAGCAGGGACTCAATTCCCGATTCTTTACGGTTTTGGACGTCAGTAATGGATTCTGGTCCATTCCATTGGCAAAGGCGTGCCAGTACAGATTTGCCTTCTCCTTTAAAGCACAGCAGTACACGTGGTCATGCCTGCCACAAGGCTTCCACAACTCCCCCTCCATTTTCCACCGACAGCTGGCAAATGGTTTAACCAAATTCTCTCGCCCCGAATGTCTGGTCCAGTACGTAGACGACCTACTACTGCAGACAGACACCAAGGAAGAGTACATTGAGCTTCTGTCCGAATTTCTGGAACTCTTACACTCAATCGGTTGTAAAGGCAACCCCAAAAAGGCCCAGATTTTGGCAGATAAAGTGATATATTTGGGAACAATTATCACACATGGTAAACGCGAGATCGAGCATAAAAGGATTGACTCGATTGCTAAATTGCCCCTTCCCCAGAACGTTTCAGCCCTCCGGTCGTTTTTTAGGACTGGTTGGCTACTGCCGAAACCACATTGACGGTTTCATCAGCAAGGCAGCACCCCTCTCAGACCGCCTAAAGAAAGGAGCCCCCTGGGGATGGCTTCCGCAGCATACGGATGCTGTGGATGCATTGAAACAGGCACTCATAGCCGCCCCCGCACTACAAGTTCCAGACCAGCTTTCCCCTTACGCCAGAGGTAGCGACCACAGACCGCACCCTTTCGGTCATGCTCCTCCAGGAACGGCACGACCAGTTAAGGCCCGTAGCTTATGCCTCCAGAATTTTAGATGCTGTGGAGCAGGGATTTTCAGCCTGCTCGCAGTATTTTGGGCAGTGCAGTATTTTTCATATATTACCGGACTGAAACCCATTACAATTCTCACCAAACACACCCCCACCCAACTTTTACTGGACGGAGGACTCAAGGACGGTACTCAGCCAGATTAGAGCAGCTAGATGGACCCTTCTTTTGCAGGGACGGGACATCACTGTTAAAAGGACAAAGACGCACACCTATTTAGCCGACAACGTACAGTACCCCGGAACCCCCAATGAATGCGAAATTATCTCTCCACACCACGACACAGGCCCCTTGATCGCTAAAACCCCCCCCAGAAAGATAGATAGTTCAACCCAGAGCACCCCGCACACGGACACGTGTGAGCCCATAAAGATCTATGTGGATGGATCTTCCACAGTCTTGGATGGGAAGCGCATAACAGGTTGCGGTATCTATGTCGAGGACGCGCCCTCGAGGAAATATCGTTAAAACTTCCATGCCACTTAGGCGCGCAGGCAGCAGAGCTCGCGGCCATCGCATATATAGTTGAACACCCAGATTCCTTCCCCAGCCCAGCAGACATATACTCAGACAGCCTCTATGTCTGCAACAGCCTCACGGAATTTCTGCCCCTGTGGAAAGCAAGAGGATTTGTTTCCGCAGACGGAAAACCCCTCTCCTCAGCCCCATTGCTCCGTCACATTTTAGAGAGCGCACAGAACAGGACTTTTGGCATAATCAAAGTCCGCAGTCACCATTGTTCCTCCCCCCCCTGGAAATGTGAAAGCCGACGCACTGGCTAAAGCAGGTTCCAGGCATGGATACCTTTGGACACCCCCCGAAAGCACACCAGTGAATGCAGTTCAGGTCTCACAGACAAAGATTGAGGATCTAGTGGAGGCCCAGAAGCAGGATAGCAATCTCAGGGAGATTGTAAAAAGAAAATATCCAGCTCCCTCAGAGAGGTTTAGAAATGCACTGATCACACATGACGGTGTGGTGTTAAAAGACACCCTTTATGTGGTTCCCGAACAGGACAGGAATCAACTGATTTGTTTATTCCATCACGGTCATGGACATCAGGGAATCGATCCCACTACAGCCCATCTCAAGCAGCTTTATTGGTGGCCGAATTTAAAGGAAGATGTAAACCATTACATCGAGAATTGTCTTATCTGTCCCCAGAATAATCCGGACAGATAGGCCAAAAAGGCTCAACTCAGCCACACCCGACCCGTTAATGGCCCTGGACTAACCTCCAGATCGATTTTATAGGACCATTGCCCAATTGCAGGAATGGCTATAAATACGTACTTGTGGTAATTGACACATTTACAAAATGGGTGGAAGCATTCCCAGCCCACACAAACACTGCAAAAACCACAGCCAAGATTTTGACCCACCACATCTTTACAAGATGGGGACTCCCCCGCAGCATTGAATCCGACCAAGGCTCCCATTTTACAGGACGTGTCATGCAGAACGTCCTCGCGATATTTGGCATCACGCAAAAATTCCACAGAGCATACCACCCACAGTTGAGTGGTATCTTGGAGCGCATGAATCGGACCCTAAAATCCACCCTCAGAAAAATGGTCCAGCAGAACAACATCACTTGGGACTCAGCCCTCCCTTTTGCGCTGATGTTTTTGCGTAACACAATTTCTACTTCCACAGGTTACACCCCACACACTCTCACGACCGGACGCCCCATGAAAGGCACAGAATATTTATTAGGTTTAGACTTGACCAGCCCCGAAGTGACGGCCCTCACACACGAGAAAGCAGTGGAGCAATTAGTTGAAAATGTTAAAACGGCTCAGCTAGCAGCCGCAGTAAAATTGGGCACCAGAAAGAAACAGAGCAAGGCTTGTTTCGACAAAACAGTGCATGCGACTGAGTACAGTATAGGACAGCAAGTTATGCTCTCTATATATAACCCCAGCACATTCTTGGGCCCGTATTCCATTGCGGATAAAGTAAGCCCTTCCGTGTATAAAATAAAGTACCCCAACGGTAAGACTGCGTGGTTCCATATAAACTAGCTGAAGGCATATGGAACACAGTCTAACCACGCACACCACGTCATGCTCGACGCAGCACACCACAACCCACCCACAGCCAACGTAACCCTACCATCCCCCAACACGTCCAGCCCATCCATGGACTCGACCTCGACTCCACTCCCCAAATATACACTCCGCCCCGGAACGTTCACAGACTGCAGCAGCAGAGACAACGACACAGCACGCCTCCCGACTATCCCCATGCAACAGGACCCGCACCCACCGATTCCGACTACGATCCGAGTGATCCCTTCATGATCACTTTCCTAAACAAACCCCACCACCGACCACCGACCTACACCGACAACCCCGATTCTGACCCCACACAACTAGACACCAACTATTGGCACCGAGATAACTCGTTCCGACTCGTCCGCAACAAGAGCGACCCCACCTCACACCATGCAGCCCTTTCAGCCCTGATACACTCAAGAGTTTGGCACCCGGGAGAAGATGACGACCTTGGGTCTGACTCCCATACCGAGGACCCCTTTGCGACCCTGTTCGCAACCGATAACTGAGGTGTCCAGATGATGTTTAAAAGGAACCGCTTGGGAGAAGTGGTGTCCTTTCTGATGGAATCTGCTGCATGTTTTATGTTGTTTGTAAGTTTGTTTTATGTTGTTCGTCAGACAGGAAAATTCATTTTTCACTGCCCCACGCCTATTTGGCCGAAACCTCTGAGAACCTGTCCGCACGCCTTTTCAGCAGAAACCTCTGAGGACTTGTCTGCAGAGACTGGTTCAGGTACCAGACCCCCGTTCATAACTGCTCTTCTGGTTCGAAGGAAAGAACCACTACGGCAGCCCCACCACGATGACTACATTCTTTGCCCATTCTTGTTGGTTGCTCAGGCAGTGGAGAAACGTGGGACCCGTCCTGCCTGGGAACTTCCCCTCTGGTCAACTACGCTCGGGTAGGAAAGACACAGCATTGGTAGCCGTCCTACCCGGGGACGCCATCCAAATCGTACCCGTCGCGGCCCATACGCACCTCATTTTGGAAATTTTAGTTCAAAACGTTTTGTTTTGTTTCGGTAACCTTTAGGTTGCCAACCACATGCTATTTACATCCTGAAACATTTGGATGGTAAATTGCACAGTCTGCGAGACAGCTCGCACTGGTTCATTATTGGGAAGTGTGTCTTGTCCTAAAATTCGATTTTTGAAAAAAAATGAGGGAGTCACACATAGTGACCAGTTGTAAAGGGAGTAATTGGCACTACAGGACAGACACACTATCGTACGAGATATTAAACAAAGATAGTTACAGACACTATGCGTGTTTCCACAGAACCCCAGAAGCTCCAGGACCGGAGAAGAGAAGAAAAGGAAACAGAAGAGCCATGAGGACTTCCTTCACATGGATCAGCATCATATTTATGGACATTTGGTTGCGCGTGAACGCGAACCCCAGTCCTTCAAGCCCCCCAGCCGTTAATGTTTCACTTCCCCGCAGTACCCAGAGCCCAGTCACCAGCGACACCATATCATCTTGGTGTGCCAGGTTTATAACCTGGTACTCTCTGTCCTATGTAATAAAAACATTACTGGTATTAGCGATACTCTGCTGTATAGTGCAGACTATGCGTCTACGGAAATGGAGAAGGAGAGCCTACCGTGCTCGAACCCCGGTATATAGCAGATCCCCTATTTTCGGATACGACCAGACCCCCGACCCCTGCGATCTATAATAAAGTGCATTCACTTGCGTTTATTGTAAATAAAGAAATGTAAACTGTTCATGAGCAAATTGTACGATCCTCAGCCTGACTGCCAAGCCAGGAAAACTGTGTATAAAATGCTATGATTTTGTTTGTATGGTTAAGGAAGTTAGGATGATGAAATGTTTAAATGAGTGTAGTGTATTAAGGATAGTTATCCCAGTTTATTGTTTTGTAATGCATATCCCTGCTTGACATAGCGCCTTTAGAATTATTAGTTAAAACTTTTTTGCATAGCTATGGTCAGTGCAGAGGTCATGAAGGAAGTGCCCCCTCCCCCAGGTCAGGGAATGGAAAGCAACATAGTTATGTGATCCTTCACGCTTCGCGTTAGGATCACAAGGAGGGTGTGTAGCCACTTAAAATGGCTAACTCCCGATTTAAAATGACGAACGGCAAAGGCTGATGGGAAAGTCAGCCAACAGGACAAAAACCAGCAGCTGCAGGTTGACTGTGTATTTACCTCTGGAAAGGCCAGACAAGATCGATACCAGCAACCATCAGCATAACAAAACACCAGCCATCTGCATACTAATGAGCAATCCCTGGGAACAATGAGCAACATGTAGACACATAAAGCAAAACCAGACTCTTGGCGCCAGCAGAAGCCTACACAAAAGGAGGTGAACGACCACCTCAGGACCGCCCATCGATCAGGGAACCGCTCCAGCATTGGAGAATATCGAACCAAATGATTGGGACAAAGTCCAATGACTTGGAACCAGGTACAGGGTCTGCCCCGAAAGGCGGGAAGCCCCTGGGGACTATAAGAATTAAGCCCAAGTTCAAATTGTTCTTCTTGACCAGGTCACTCAGCAACACGAACCAACCCTTGACAGTGACCGGTTCAGCCGCCGCCGATATCCAGTAAGTCTTACTTCAACGCTCGCTACGAGACTGGCGCTCCTAGCTACCAATCTGTACCAACTTCGAATCCCGCAGGCTCAGAACCCGAACGAAAGGCCATTTGTTTCCCTGACCAGGAGGGCTAGTTCCAAGTTAAGTATTGGCCTATTAGCTGTAGAAGTAGCTTAGACATAGAATTTGTATATGCGTAGTGATTACGGTGTATAATAAATGTGCTTTGATTTAAATCTTACTAATCGGTGTATTGGATTATTGATCATTACTCGGACTTCAACCACGTGGCGGTATCATAAAGATACCTGGCGACTCAAGAGCAAAGGTGATAAAACAGAGCAATTAAACTAAGGCAAAGTTAGTAACATGCTCTGCCCAATACCGCAGGAAACTACAAAAAGTCGTGAATGTAGCCCAGTCCATCACGCAAACCAGCGTTCCAGCCACTGACTCTATAATTCTGTTGCCTCGGAAAGGCAACCAGCATAATTAAAGACCCCACGCACCCCGGACATACTCTCTTCCACCTTCTTCATTCAGGAAAAAGATACAAAAGTTTGAGGTCACGTACCAACCGACTCAAGAACAGCTTCTTCCCTGCTGCCATCAGACTTTTGAATGGACCTACCTCGCATTAAGTTGATCTTTTCTCTACATCCTAGTTATGACTAACATTACATTTGTGTAGTCTCTCCTTCCTTCCCTATGTACGGTATGCGTTGTCTGTATAGCAAGCAAGAAACAATGCTTTTCACTGTATAATAATACATGTGGCAATAATAAATCAAATCAAATCAAATCGGAACATGCAACAATAAAACAATCAATCAAACCCCAGACCAAGATTACTGGGTCGTGATTGGCTGCAATTCCTCTGCCTTGACTCGCACCGCATCTTTCAGATGGGCATCAGAGGGCAATATAAGATGTTGGGAAAATACCATGAGGATTTTCAAGCAGGCTTGGGTAAGATCAAGGGAGCCATGGCAAAAATATACAGCCTAAGTACTTCCGGGCCCACTTGGTGCTCGTACACACAGCTAGCAAATGTAGAGATGAAACGTGGCCCACTAGAGGGCCTTAGGAGTATCTGGCTGGTACGGTTCGTTGATTGTGCAGCGCCGGTACTCCCATACTTAAGCCAGAAAAAACAGATCAACTATGAGGTCACTATAAGTTAACCATGAATAAGGCCTCCCCTTTGGGACAGGTGCCAAATACCGTGAATTGAAGATTTGTATTCCAAAGTGGCTGGGGGTCATTTGTTTACTAAGTTCTGCATGAGCCATACATATCACCAGCTGAAGCTGGACCCAGACGTTATGTGACATTAATATTCACAGGGCCTTTATGAGTATATGCGACTGCCATTTGGAATGTCGTCGGCTTGTGCAATTTTTCAACGTGCCACGGAGAATATCCTGCGAGGACTGCAACATCTGGTGGTGTACTTGGATGACGTCTTGGTCGCAGGAGCCACAGAGCGAGAGAATTTGTGTAACCTAGACAATACCCTCCGCCGATTTTCAGAAACTGAATGTCGCAATAGGGATATCTGCAGCTCATAGGGGGGGGGAGGTTTAAAACTATGAACTATGGGGTTTTGCTTTTGATTGGGTTTGGGGGGGGCTGCTTAGGTGTGGTGTTGGTGGGTGGTGGAGAGGGGGGAGTTGGTTAATTTTCTGACTGTCTGGGAACCTTTGTTCAGTCGTGTTGGGGAATGTGGTGGCCATCTTGGTGGCTTCTCTTGAGGTGTTGCTGGACTGCCGCATAGGAGGGGAATGGCTGACTCTGAAATGGAGGGGGGGGAAAGAGTGGGTGGACAACCCGCTCTCTGGATGGTCACATGGAACTTGACGTGTTGAACGATTTAATAAAGAGATCTAAGGTGTTTGCGCACCTTAGGAGTTTGAAAGCTGCTGAGTTGCTGTTGCAGGGAGACTCATTTGTGGGTTAAAGGTCAGATAAGGTTGTGGAAGGGTTGGATAGGGAAAATGTTTCACTCAGGATTTGACAGTAGGGTCCAAGGGGCAGCGATCCTGATTAATAAGCAGGTATCTTTATCGGTGGCTATGATTTTGACGGATCCGAACGGGAGGTACGTTGCCAGGTACCCTGGTGGTGTTGGTCAATATATATATGCCCCAAACTCGGATGACACAGCTTTTATCAATGAGTTGCTGCTTTAGATCACAGATCTGGACTCATACTAGTTCATCCTGGGTGGGGACTTTAACTGTGTAGTGGATCCTCGATTGGATAAATTGAGACCTAAGGCTGTGAGCCTCCGGGGTGGCAAAGGCACTTTTGGCCTTTATGGAACAGATGGGGGGAGCAGATCTGTGGAGATTTTTACATCTGGATGAGATGGACTTTTTGTTCTTTTCTCAGGTACATCAGGTATATTCTAGGATAGTATTATTTGTGGTGGATAGGTCTCTGCTGCAGGGGCTGGTATTCGGCGATAGTGATCTCAGATCACACTCCGCATTTTGTGGATTTTGTGGGGTCTGACCCTGCTCAGTTGGCAGTGGCAGTTGGAGACATCGTTGATGGTGGATAAGGGATTCTTAAGAGGGTTTCCTCTGTCATTAGGGAGTATTTGGAGTTTAATAGAAGTGAGGAGATTTTGCCTTCCATGTCGTGGGAGGCTTTGAAGGCATTCATTAGAGGAGAGATTATCTGTTATGAGATAGACAAAGAGTAAAAGTGTGGAGAGACAGAGGCTGGTGGATGCCATCCTGGAGGTGGATCACCAATATTCGGAGTTATTGGAAAGTAGAAAGAAATTACGTTGGGGTTTGGGTTACTTTCGATGGACACAGGGGGCTTTTTCTGAGCATAGGAAAAGGCCAGTCGTCTGTTAGCACACCAGCTGAGGCGACAGGTGGCTCCTCGGGAAAAATTGCATGTGAAGGACTTGGGTGACAGCTTGGCCTCTGCCCAAGCAAAGGTTCATGAGGCTTTTTATCGTATCCATTACAAATTGGAACACCCGAAGTACAGATCGTCGATGTTGGGGTTCTTGGATGGTTTGTCTATTCCAGTTGTAAAGGAGACAAGGGAGGAATTGGTGTCCCCACTGACCTCACAGGAGGTCATGGAATGCATGGGTTCAATGCAATTGAATAAGGCGGCGGGACCGGATGGATTCTGATCGAATTTTATAAGAAGTTTGAGGGCAGCTGGTCCTTGTGCTGGTAGAAATATTTAATGATTGCATGTCCCAGGGGACATTGGCGCATTCATCAATCTCTTTGATCTTAAAAAAGAATAAGGATCCAACACAGTGTGGGTCATATCGCCCTATTTCATTATTGAATGCAGATGCAAACGTGTTGGCGAAGGACTTGGTAATGCGCTGGGAGCCCTGCCTTCCAGAGGTTATATCGGAGGAGCAGACAGGTAGGGTCGGCAGTTATCAGCCAATGTTCGGTGGCTGCTTAATGTTGTCTTTTCCCCACTCCAGTCCGAGCCGGAGATGACTATCTCATTGACTGCGGTGTTTGATACAGTGGGATGGGGTTATTTTTCCGAGATCCTTGGCAGGTTTGGCCTTGGGGTCTAGATTCAGAACTCAGATCCAGCTCTTATATAGGGCCCCCACCGTGAGTGCTAATACGAATGCTTTGAGCTCAAAGTATTTCCACCTGATGAGTGGCATGAGACAGGGTTGTCGATTGTCCCTGCTATTATTTGCCTTAGCAATTGAGACTCTGGCCATAGCATTAAGATCATCCACAAAGTGGAGGGGGATAGAGAGGTGGGGGGGGGGGGGGGCGCTGGTTGGGGAGCATAGGGTGTCATTGTATGCGGATGATTTGTTGTTGTATGGAACAAATCCTCCCTCCAGTGCAGAACAGGTAATGAAGCTGCTCGGGATGTTCGGCCCCTTCTCGGGATATAAATTGAACTTGGACAAAAGCAAATGCTTTCCGGTTTATCTCCCAGGGAGGGGAGCTGATCTGGGGAGGTTGTCTTTTTGCCTGGTCAGGTCCAGCTTCCATTATCTGGAAATGATTGGCATCGCTGCATAAACTAATTTCGTGCATCTGGTTAATTCATGAAGATTGATTTGAAGAAGTGGGAAAACCGCCCCGCTGACCTTGACAAGAAGGGTTCAGTTGGTAAAGATGAATATCCAGGCAGGAATAGTTCAGTCAGTAAAGATGAATATTCTCCCAAGGTTTCTATTTTTGTTCCAGTGTCTTCCTTTCCAAATCTTTCTTTATGAAATTCAATAAAATTATATCTTCTTTTTTTGGGAATGCAAGATCCCATGGATTCACAGGGTGTTTTTGCAAAGGGACAAGCAATCGGGGAGCTAGCTTTGCCCAACCTGTTATTTTACTATTGGGTGGTGAATATTGAGAAGGTGCAGGGCTGGTAAAGGGGGACGGAGTCCACGTAGGGGTGGATGAATAGAAGTGCCTGTAGAGGTACCAGTTTGAAAGACTTGGTCACGGCTCCTCTTCCGTTTCCCACGGCAAAATAGATTTTCAGTCGGCTTGTGGTGGTCACCTTGAGAATATGCAGACAGTTTTGCAGCATTTAGGGTGCCATGATGTTGTTGGCCCTAGTCTGTGAAAATCATCAGTTAGTACTGGCAGTCTTGAACTTGTCGTTTGGGCTTGGAGGAAGGAGGGCCTTGAGCAGATCAGGGATTTATTTATACTTGGGATGTTCGCTGGTCTTGAGGTGTGGTTGGACAAAAACCCACTTCCGAGAGCTAACTTGTTTCGGTATTATCAGGTACACGACTTTGTACAAAGAAAATGTCTTCTTTCCCCTTGGCACCCTCACCCTCATTGATAATAATAATCTTAATAATTGTCATAAGTAGGCTTAAATTAATACTGCAATGAAGTTACTGTGAAAACCCCCTCGTCGCCTTTGTGGGTACACCGAGGGAGAATTCAGAATGTCCAAATTACCTAACAGCATGTCTTTCGGGATTTGCGGAAGGAAAGCATTGCGCAGGTCAAAGAGACACAGCCTGAGTGAGACACAGACAGAGTGAGAATTTGAAACTTGGTAATTTGGTGCAGTGAGGAAACCAGGAAAGTTTCGAGAGCCATTCGGAGGAGGAGGAGCAGTCTCTGTGTGAGTACAAAAACCGAACGGTAACTTCCAGTTTTCCATTTTTTTTCTCAAAAGTGACGTCAGAGGGAAGCTTTGATCTGGTTGGTTGATAGCAAATCTGCCCCAAATTTAAAAAAAACACAACTAAACTCGTAAACTTAAATTAAACTAATTAATTAATTAGAGCTGGCTGGTCAGGTGATGAGCTTGAGCTTCTTGATGTGGGAGCTGGCAGATCCCATTGCGAGCTGCAGCGACCACATCTGCAGTAAGTGTTGTCTGCTCGAAGAGCTCTGGCTCAGAGTTGATGAGCTGGAGTCTGAGCTTCAAACACTGAGGCACATCCGGGAGGGGGAGACTTACCTGGACACTGTGTTTCAGGAGGCAGTCACACCTGTCAGAGTAAGTAGTTTAAATCCTGCCAGTGGCCAGGGACAGCAGGGTGTGACTGTAAGTCAGGCAGGTAAAGGGAACCAGCAGTCAGGAACTCAGGATCCTCAGCCCTTGACCCTGTCCAACAGGTATGAGGCACTTGCTCCCCGTGTGGATGGCGAACAGGGCTGCAGGAAGGATGAGTCAGCTGACCAAGGCACCATGGTTCAGCAGGCCATTCAAGGGGAGGGAGTAAATAGGCAAGTTGTAGTTGTTGGGGATTCTATTATCAGGGGGATAGATAGTATCCTTTGTGAGCAGGATAGAGAGTCCCGCATGGTATATTGCCTGCCCGGTGCTCGGGTGCGGGACATCTCTGACTGGCTTTAAAGGATACTTGAAAGGAGAGGGAGGGGGAGGATCCAGTTGTTGTGGTCCATGTCGGTACCAACAACATAGGCAAGTCTAGGAAAGAGGACCTGATTAGAGATTATAAAGAGCTAGGATTCAAATTAAAAAACAGGTCAAGGGTCATAATCTCCGGATTACTGCCCGAGCCACGTGCAAATTGGCATAGGGAGGCAAGAATAAGGGAAGTTAACACGTGGCTGAAAGATTGGTGTGGGAAAGAGGGGTTCCTTTTCATGGGACACTGGCATCAGTTTTGGGACAGGGGGACCTATACCGTTGGGATGGTCTCCACCTGAACCGAGCTGGGACCAGTGTTCTGGCGAAAAGAGTAAATAGGGTGATCAATAGGACTTTAAACTAGAGATTGGGGGGGAAGGGAAAGTCAGGGAACCAAGAAGTGAAGTAATCAGTGGGAAGCGTAGCTGCTTATGAATCCAAAAAGGCACGAAAAGACAGAACTCAGGAGAGGTTACGATAGTCCCCATCTCACAAAATCTGACACAGTGTATGGAAAGGCTCAGTAAACCAAGGTCCACCACACTAAGAAAACAAAAAGGGACGGTCAATAGAGAATTAAAGGTGCTATATTTAAATGCGCGCAGTGTACGGAACAAGGTAGATGAGCTTGTGGCCCAGATTGTGACTGGCAGGTATGATGTGGTAGGCATCACAGAGATGTGGTTGCAGGGGGTTCAGGACTGCCATTTAAACATCCAGGGATTCACAACCTATCGAAAAGACAGAGAGGTGGGCAGAGGGGGCGGGGTTGCCTTGTTAATTAGGAAGGAAATTAAATCAGTAGCACTAAACAACATAGGGTCAGATGATGTGGAGTCTGTGTGGGTAGAGTTGAGGAACCACAAAGGCAAAAAAACCATAATGGGAGTTATGTACAGGCCTCCTAACAGTGATCAGGACCAGTTCATTGAATGCTTACAGGAGGGCTTTTTGGAACAGCTTGTGATGGAGCCCACGAGGGAACAGGCCATTCTGGACTTAGTGTTATGTAATGAGCCAGACTTGATTAAAGATCTTAAAGTAAGGGAACACTTAGGAGGCAGTGATCATAATATGGTAGAGTTCAATCTCCAATTTGAAAGAAAGAAGGTAGAATCAGATGTAAAGGTGTTACAGTTAAATAAAGGTAACTACAGGGGCATGAGGGAGGAACTGACGAAGATCAACTGGGAGCAGAGCCTAGTGGGAAAGACAGTAGAACAACAATGGCAGGAGTTTCTTGGAGTAATTGAGGACACAGAACAGAGGTTCATCCCAAAGAAAAGAAAGGTTATCAGAGGGGGGATTAGGCAGCCATGGCTGACAAAGGAAGTTAGGGAATGCATCAAAGCAAAAGAGAAAGCCTATAATGTGGCAAAGAGTAGTGGGAAGTCAGAAGATTGGGAAGGCTACAAAAACAAACAGAGGATAACAAAGAGAGAAATAAGGAAAGAGAGGATCAAATATGAAGGTAGGCTAGCTAGTAACATTAGGAATGATAGTAAAAGTTTCTTTCAATACATTAAAAAACAAACGGGAGGCAAAAGTTGACATTGGGCCGCTCCAAAATGACGCTGGTAATCTAGTGATGGGAGACAAGGAAATATCTGAGAAACTAAATAAATACTTTGCGTCAGTCTTCACAGTAGAAGACATGAGTAATATCCCAACAATTCAGGAGAGTCAGAGGGCAGAGTTGAATATGGTCGCCATCACAAAGGGGAAAGTGCTAGAGAAACTAAGAGGTCTAAAAATTGATAAATCTCCGGGCCCAGATGGGCTACATCCTAGAGTTTTAAAGGAGATAGCTGAAGAAATAGTGGAGGCGTTATTTATGATCTTTGAAAAGTCACTGGAGTCAGGGAAAGTCCCAGAGGATTGGAAATCACTGTTGTAACCCTCCTGTTCAAAAAGGGAACAAGAAAAAAGATGGAAAATTATAGGCCAATTAGCCTAACCACGGTTGTTGGCAAGATTCTAGAATCCATCGTTAAGGATGAGATTTCTAAATTCTTGGAAGTGTAGGGTCAGATTAGGACAAGTCAGCATGGATTTAGTAAGGGGAGGTCGTGCCTTACAAACCTGTTAAGAGTTCTTTGAAGAGATAACAAATAGGTTAGACCAAGGAGAGCCAATGGATGTTATCTATCTTGACTTCCAAAAGGCCTTTGATAAGGTGCCTCACGGGAGACAGCTGAGTAAAATAAGGGCCCATGGTACTCGAGGCAAGGTACTCACATGGATTGATGATTGGCTGTCAGGCAGAAGGCAGAGAGTTGGGATAAAATGTTATTTATCGGAATGGCAACCGGTGACAAGTGGTGTCCCGCAGGGTTCAGTGTTGGGGCCACAGCTGTTCTCTTTATATATTAACGATCTAGATGACGGAAAGAGGGCATTCTGGCTAAGTTTGCCGATGATACAAAGATAGGTGGAGGGGCAGGTAGTATGGAGGAGGTGGGGAGGCTGCAGAAAGATTTAGACAGTTTAGGAGAGTGGTCCAAGAAATGGCTGATGAAATTCAACGTGGGCAAGTGCAAGGTCTTGCACTTTGGAAAAAAGAATAGAGGCATGGACTATTTTCTAAACGGTGACAAAATTCATAATGCTGAAGTGCAAAGGGACTTGGGAGTCCTAGTCCAGGATTCTCTAAAGGTAAACTTGCAGGTTGAGTCTGTAATTAAGAAAACAAATGCAATGTTATCATTTATCTCAAGTGGCTTGGAATATAAAAGCAGGGATGTACTTCTGAAGCTTTATAAAGCATTAGTTAGGCCCCATTTAGAATACTGTGAGCAATTTTGGGCCCCACACCTCAGGAAGGACATACTGGGACTGGAGCGGGTCCAGCGGAGATTCACACGGATGATCCCAGGAATGGTAGGCCTAACATACGATGAACATCTGAGGATCCTGGGATTATATTCATTGGAGTTTAGGAGGTTGAGGGGAGATCTAATAGAAACTTACAAGATAATGAATGGCTTAGATAGGGTGGACGTAGGGAAGTTGTTTCCATTAGCAGGGGAGACTAGGACCCAGGGCCACAGCCTTAGAATAAAAGGGAGTCACTTTAGAACAGAGATGAGGAGAAATTTCTTCAGCCAGAGAGTGGTGGGTCTGTGGAATTCATTGCCACAGAGGGCGGTGGAGGCCGGGACGTTGAGTGTCTTTAAGACAGAAGTTGATAAATTCTTGATTTCTCGAGGAATTAAGGGCTGTGGAGAGAGAGCGGGTAAATGGAGTTGAAATCAGCCATGATTGAATGGTGGAGTGGTCTCGATGGGCCGAATGGCCTTACTTCCGCTCCTATGTCTTATGGAAATCGGAGCAGCCGGAGGAAACCCACGCAGACAAGGGTTCGGATAACTAGACGCTATCGAAATCCACAGCTACTTTGCATTTTAATGGCCCATTTCCCAGAACAAAAGACCTGTACTCAGGTAACAGATACAGAAACAGACTCATCGGCGCCACTCCCTTTGCTCAGGGAGCCCACAAAGTCAAGGTCAATGATCGCTCAGGACACGCCCCGCCATCAAGCCACCTGCCCCTTTATTGACCAAAATCGAAGGCAGTAATCGAAGCCTGCCGAATTATTGCGTCCAAAGCTAAGGACCGCCCAAAAGAGCGTGAAACCCCAGAAGGATAAACTGCCATGTGTTCAGTCTCTCTTGGCCCCGGCGCTCGGTCTCTCTTGGCCCCGACCTACGCCTAAAACCAAGTGTGGCATCACAACCAGAAGATAAGTTCAAGACCAACGATCGCAACGATGAGCACAGCAGAAACGAAGTCACTTCTCCAGACCCAGCCACGCAAGATCCGAACAAAGGCCTTGTTCCTCTGCATAAAGCCGGGTGCCTGAAGTTAAGTACAGGTTGTTGTAGTGTTAGGTGTAATTTAGTTTGTAGTGTTTTATGTTGCATGTCGAAGTAATTCTTGTGTGAAAATAAACTATCATTGAACTTGAACTAACAAACTGATTGTTTGGTCTTTGATCGATATCTGGTAAAACCTTGTGGTGGTATCATTTGATACCTGGCGACTCTTAAAAGCAATATCATCATTAATAATTGTCATATCAGTGTCCAGTTAAAAAGAGCAACATTATTGGCGACATCTGAGGGGAACATGACCTAGAAGTGATTTTGTCACTCTGAGAGAACCCACAAAACTTTGCATTAGAAACCCAATTGAGAAAAGTGAAAGAAACCACAGTGTAAGGCCCGTATCGATCAAATCTCCAAGATTCGGAAGTGTGTATTAACTTGCATGCGTACTAACAGGGATATAAGGTAAACTAGTTAGATTTTGTTGTGTAAAACTATCGGGAGTATTGTGAACCGGAAAATAGCCTAGGCCATACCCGCTGTTCGAATCGCTGCCTTATTCCCCCTGTCCCAAATTAACGGTAGGGAAAGAGACAATAGAAGCAATGGCAGCAAAGGCAATGGAACGCCTAATGAACTCGCAGGAACCCTAGGTCGCAGTGACCAGTAGAGCAGAGCAGTGCCCCATATGGGAAGAAGAATTGAGAAAGTATTTGAAGGGGAAAAGATGACCCATTTGGTCCAAGTTTTGTTCAAATGAAGAGTAAGGTCCAGGAAGCATAGCACAAACCTGGTGGGGCAACCTAACCGAGGTACATATAAAGAATGCATTTAAAGTTCGTAAGCCGATGGCAATCGTATCCTGTTTGGCACAATTGCGAGGCACAGAGGAGGTCGTGAAGACGCTCAGCAGACAGCTAGTTGAGAAAGAGGAGAAGAATGAGGGAAACTTTGGTGAATGTGAGAAATTTAATGAGCAACTCAGGGAACAGTTGGCAGCTAAAGATAAAGAGATGGCTGATGTCAAATGGGCACACAAATCTTGTATAGTACACCGTAGGAGCTTTCAGACCCAGTACGATAAGGCCTACCAAGATACACAGCGCGCAATTTTGGTACGAGAAGAGACGGAACAACACGTAGAACAGCGAAAGAAATATGCGCAGATTTGAAGGCAGCTTTACGAGCGCTCCATAGTTCCACAACAGAACAAAGACAGGGTACAGAGTACAGTAGATCACGCCAAATGTAGGCATCAAATAGCAAAGTTACAGTCACTGCTTTCAGTGCAAAACGGCTTCAGAAATACCTTTGGACTGAATTTAGATCAGGAGAATGGCCCCAGTTGGCAATGTAGCCACTTAAATTGGCCAACTCCCGATTCAAAATGGCGAACGGCAAAGGCTGATGGGAAAGTCAGCCAACAAGACAAAAACCAGCAGCTGCAGGTTTGCTGTGTATTTACCTCTGAAAAGGCCAGACAACATCGATACCAGCGACCATCAGCATAACAAAGTCACAGCCATCTGCATACTGATGAGCAATCCCCGGGAACAATAAGCAACATTTTGGACACACAAAGGAAAGCCAGACTCTTCGGCGCCAGCAGGAGCCAACACAAAGGAGGTGAATGAGCACTTCAAGACCGCCCATCGATCAGGGAACCACTCCAGTATTGGAGGAAATCGAACCAAGCGATTGGGACGAAGTCCAATCACTTGGGACCAGGTACAGGGTCCGCCCCGAAAGGCGGGAAGCCCCTGGGGACTATAAGAGTTAAGCCCCAAGTTCAAATTGCTCTCTTCACCTGCCCTTCACTCTCCTCTTCCTGCCCGGGTCGCCCAGCAACAAGAACCAACATTGACCATGACCGGTGCAGTGAAGACCGACAATCGTAAGTCTTAAATTCAACGCTCGCTACGAGATAAGCGCTCCTAGCTACCAATCCGTACCAACTTCGAATCCCGCAGACTCAGAACCCAAACGAAAGGCCATTTGTTCCCCTGACCTGGTGGGCCAGTCCAAAGTTAAGTATAGGCCTGTTAGCTATAGAAGTAGCTTAGGCGTAGAATTTGTGCATGAGTAGCGATTACGGTGTATAATAAATGTGCTTTGATTTAAATCTTACAAATCGGTGTATTGGATTATTGATCATTACTCGGACTTGAACTTCGTGGCGGTATCATAAAGATACCTGCCGACTCGAGAGCAAAGGTAATAAAACAGAGCAATTGAACCAAGGCAAAGTTAGCAACAGCAAGAACTAAATTTAACCGCCCATAGATATGTGGAGGATACAGAAAATCAAAATAGAACCCCCCAGGCCCCGAAAAGGAAAGCACCCGCACCACCGACTGCACAGGCAGCACACACCCCCATGAATCCAGTCACCACACAGCGCACGTCACAGGATCGCGAGGAGCCCAATTTCGTTTACACCACCCCACCACCGTGGGCAGCATGGTCGCGATGTGGTTTGCACAATTGCTTCACAGCTCCAGGGTCCCAGGTTCGATTCCCGGCTTGGGTCACTGTCTGTGCGGAGTCTGCACATTCTCCCGTGTGTGCGTGGGCTTCCTCCCGGTGCTCCGATTCCCTCCCACAGTCCAAAGATGCGCAGGTTAGGTGAATTGGCCATGCTAAATTGCCCTTAGTGTCCAAAATTGCCCTTAGTGTTGGGTGAGGTTACTGGGTTATGGGGATAGGGTGGAGGTGTGGACCTTGGGTAGGGTGCTCTTTCCAAGAGCCGGTGCAGACTCGATGGGCCGAATAGCCTCCTTCTGCACTGTAAATTCTATGATAATGACCATCACCCAATTGAGAGATGCCTGCGCCAAAATTGAACCATTTGAACCAACAGCAGACCCGCATAATTTATTTGAGAGAGTAAGACAGCAAACAGTTATGTACGGTCTGGATGAAGCAGAGGAAGTTCAGCTTATAGTCATGAGCCTTGACCCGTCCGTTAGCTCAGCTTTACCAGAACCCCAGAATGTAGGAGGAGGAAGCCTCCAGGAGATGAAGGCAGCTATTTTTACGCGATTGGATACGACAGAGGAAATCCTGTAGAAGGTTTGAACCCATGTAGACAAAAGAAGGGAGAGCATGCTACTGCATACGCAGGTCGCCTTTGGATCCATTTTAAAGCGGTATTTGGGGAATTGAACCGCACAAACTTAGATAATGACAACACAGCTAAATGGGCTCGTACTTTAGGCTCCCAAGGCACAGAAGCAGATCAAAAGGCCGATGTAAATTACCACCCCGCAGACGCCACACATAATGAAGTTTGGGTTTTAAAGAGACTTTCCAGAGCTTGGGAACAATCCCTACATAGAAAGGCAGATCAGGAGAAGGCAGAAGCGAATATGAACCCAATCAGGACTACGCAGGACCCCGCATGGGTAAATGAGGGCAGAAATGAAGGTCAGCACCCCAATGCACAGGCACCACGAGGTTGCTATAATTGTGGACAAAAGGGACATTACGACCACGAATGCAACGCACCCCCGAACCAGCAACGGAACTAGTAATCGAACACCCCACCTTGGAACAATGTTAGGCCCATACCTAGCATTAGCACCCGATCAGATAATGCAGTGAGTAATAGCACAAATTGACGGTGTTCGGACTCCCCAACTTGGGTCTGCGACACACTCTGGGACAAATCAGGCAGACCAGTAGTCACAGACACAGTCCGGGGACACCCAGTAGAGTTCCTTTGGGACACAGAAGGGTCCCGCACCACTTTAAACTCCTCCACAATGTTTCAGCGTGACAAATGGCCCACCACAGACACCAGCACTCTTAGTGGATTTACAGGACATGTACAGCAGGGATACATTACGTCCCCCGTAGATATTCAAATCGGCAACATAAACACCAAGCCCCCCATTGTTTTAGTGGACTTGCCCCAAACAGCAGAGCACATTTTAGGAATCGACTTCATGAGCTCACACAACCTTTCCTTTGACCCCATGAGTAAGTGTGTATGGAAAATGGCCAGAACAGCAAGAGTCCCCGCCACGTTCACAGTAGGAGACTAGGAACATAGAATCTGCTCAGTAGGCGACTATTGGTTTGATCCGCAAGCCATTAGTACAGATTAGATGATTAGAGAGGTCCTAAGAAAACATAAAGCATCCTTCGCCTAGCACAAGCACGATTGTGGAAAAAGTCCGGGAATAGTCACAATTACAAGTCACGATCCTAAGCCCCAGCAGCAATACGGTTTCCCACAGCAAGTCGAGGGTGAGATTGCAAAAGTTATCAATAGCTTACTAGATCAAGGAGTAATTCGGCCCGTAGCCGCAACAAACAATGCCCCAATTTGGCTCGTAAAGAAACCCGACGGTTCATGGAGATTGACCATTGACGACCGAGAGCTCAACAAGATCACCCTATTAGCAGCCCCCACCGTTGCCACGAGTCCCGAAACCATGCTGAAGCAGGGAGTACATGCGAAGTACTTTACTGTGCTGGACATTAGCAATGGCTTTTGGCCCATTCCCTCAGATAAGGCCTGTCAATACAAGTTTACGTTCATATTTCAAGGACAGCAGTATACGTGGACAAGGTTTTCACAACTCCCCTTCCTTCTTTCACTGGCAATTGGCCAACGGACTTTCCAAATTAACCCGACCCGAATGCCTTATTCAGTATGTGGACGACTTACTCCTACAGACGGACATAAAGGAAGAGCATGTTAAGCATCTTTCAGAATTGCGAGGTCTCTTATAATCAATTGGATGCAAAGTCAACCCCCAAAAAGCCCAGATTCTGAAAGTAAAGGTCCTTTACTTAGGTGCCATTATCACATACAGGAAAAGAGAGATTGAACAGAAACGATTGAATCAATAGTTAAATTGCCCCTGCCCCACAATGTCACTGCACTCCGATCATTCTTCGGATTAGTTGGGTATTGTAGGCACCATATTGATGGTTTTGCCACAAAAGCCCCACTTTCAGAACTCCTTAAAAAGTACGACCCATGGGAATGGCTTCCTCAGCACACGGACGCCATCGATGAATTAAAACGCGCCCTAGGCACAGCCCCCGCTTTGCAGGTACCAGACTCACACTCCTCCTGCGCCATAGCGCCATAGAAGTAGCGACCACCGACGGAACCCTCTCTGCAGTACTACTATAGGAAAGACATGACCGTTTCGGACCCATAGCCTATGCCTCACGAGTTTTGGATCCCGTGGAGCAAGGATTTTCAGCCTGCAAACGGCATTTGCTCGCAGTCTTTTGTGCAGTTCAATATTTTGCATATATCACAGGCCTCAACCCCGTAATGATTTTAACCGAGCACGCCCCAACTGTTAGATGGTAGGTTAAAGGACAGTTCAGATAGCCAGATCAGAGCAGCTTGCTGGACACTGTTCTGACAAGGGACATCACAGTTAAACGGACAAAGGACCACACATTTTTAGTGGACAACCTGCAGTATGAAGGAAACCCACATGAGTGCCAGATCATTGCAGCCAAACACCACACAGGACCCTTTATTCTGAAATCACTACCCACACGAGCAGGCATCAGAACATAGAATCACCCGACCACAGATAACTCTTTAAAAACTTATGTAGATGGTTCCTCCACCATTGACAATGGAAAAAGAATAACAGGATGCGGTATTTGTGTGGAAGACACGCAGGGACGCGCATTAGAGGAAATACCTTTAAAATTGCCAGGCCACTCAGGATCACAAGCAGCCGAATTAGCAGCAATAGCATATATAGTACAGCACCCAGATTCTTTCCCGACCCCCGCAGATATATATTCGGACAGTTTATATGTCTGCAGCAGTTTGACAGAATTCCTGCCCCTGTGGGAATCTAGAGGATTCATATCCGCTGATGGTAAACCCCCTACCCTCAGCCCCATTATTGAAGCATATTCTTGAGACAGCAAAAGACCGCACATATGGCATAATCAAAGTCAGAAGCCATCATCGTTCCTTCCCACCCGGTAACGTAAAGGCAGACGCCTTAGCCAAGTCAGGATCACGACACGGTCACTTTTGGCAACCCCCCCCCCCCGAGAGTGAACCGATACACGCAGTCCAGGTTTCACAGACCAATATCGAAGATTTAGCCCAGGCCCAAAAGGCAGACGACACTCTTAAGCAAGTTTTAGACGGAAACTACCCAGCCCCCTACGACAAATTCAAGGACTCAGTGACGGTACAGGGCAATATAATTTTAAAGAATGGAATTTATGCGGTCCCCACCTAGGACAGAAACCAGATAATTTGCCAGTTTCATGATGGACACGGACATCAGGGGATAGAAACCACCATTGCCCATTAAGACCTTTGTGCTGGTGGCCCGATTCAAAAGCAGGCGTCATGCATTATGTTGAGAATTGTTTAATCTGCGCACAGAATAATCCTGAAAGGTACTCCAGGAAAGTACAATTAAGACACACCCGACCTGTTAATGGCCCATGGACGAATTTACAGCTCGATTACATTGGTCCCCTCCCCTCTGCAGAAATGGTTTTAAATATGCGTTGGTCGTAATCAACACCTTCACAAAATGGGTGGAAACATTTCCCTCCAGGACAAACATGGCTAAGGAAACAGCCAAGATCTTAACACAGCAGATATTTACACGTTGGGGACTGCCCCGCAGCATTGAATCATACCAAGGTTCCCATTTCACCGACAGAGTAATGCAGAATGTCCTAACGATTTCTGGAATAAAACAAAAATTCCACATTGCTTATCACCCCCAATCCAGCGGTCTTGTGGAACGTATAAATCGGACCCTAAAAACGACTATTAGGAAAATGGTGCAACAGCATAACACCACATGGGACACAGTTCTCCCTTATGTTTATTAGGAACACAGTATCAAGTTCCACAGGATTCACCCCCCACACCCTCATGACCGGACGAACCATGAAAGGAACTGAACATTTATTAGGACTTGATTTGGCCAGCCCCATAGTCACCGCCCTCACCCACAAAAAAGCAACTCACGGAAAATATTAACACAGCCCAGCTCGATGCAGCTGTCCGACTAGGTGCTCGTAAAAAGCAGAGTAAGGCCTGCTTTGATAAAATAGTCCACCCTGTAGAGTATACAGTCGGTCAGCAAGTGATGTTTTCCCTGTATAATCCCAGTTCGTTCCTCACCCCAAATTTGCAGGACTCTACTCCATTTTGGATAAAGTGAGCCCCTCTGTGTACAAAATAATGTACCCCAATGGAAAAACAGGTTGGTTCCATCTCAACCAGCTTAAAGTTTATGGAACCCAATGTAGCCACTCCTACCACGTCTTCCTAGCAATGGCAGACGATTCCACCCCGCCCATCGACAACTTAGACCAGCCCCCCCCAGCCAGACAGCACGTCCATGCCCACAGACCCGACCTTGTCTCCGCCCACAGGTATGCCTTTCCACCTTGAGCTTGATTCGGACGACAGCGACAGCCCCTGGAACAACGACCAGGACATGTTTGGCCCCCTGTATCCCCTTTCACTGCCACAGCCAGAGCCACCACCACCGTCCGACAACGGAAATTTGCCCTTTGCAGCTACTGCCCCTCATGACAATCGAACCCCCGATTGGCACTGCGACAACGCTTGTCGATTAGTAAAGAATGACGATTCGGATCCCACGATGGCCCACGCGGCCACGGCACAGAAACGACAGACACGAGTTTGGTAACCGGGAGATGGTGATGACTCAAGAGTCTGACTCCCATTAAGGTATCCCTTTCGCAGCGTTTTTTGATACGGAACACAGAGGTGACCAGATGATGAGAAAAAGGAACCGCATGTGAATTACGGTGTCCTATTTCCTGATGGAACCTGCCCACTTTCTTTCTTTCTTCCTTATTGCTACATGGTTTTAATTAATGTCGGCTCGACACAAAATTTCTTGATACAGTTTATTCTTCCGATCTCACATGGTTTTAATTAATGTCGGAAAGTTACAACATTTCTTGATACAGTCATGGTTACTCTTCTGACGCCATTTATTGCCCAATGACCGTTAAAAGAACAAATTGTTGGATCCCATATGTTACAAATTCTTTCCACTTATTTTGTCACCCAGGTAGGGAGCAACGGCACTGATCACCGCCCGACCCGGGGAATCCCACCCATTCTTGCCCAGCCGCGCTCATGCACCTCATGCTTCGATCATTTCAAGTAATCTGGAATGGTTCTTTACACTCCTTACTGTCATTGGCAGGTCTTTGTTTCCCCTTATCTGCTCTTTAGTGTGGTTTAAAGAATGCCTTTTGCCACAGCCTGTACACTCACCTCTTTACCTTCCGCGACTCTTTGGTTGCTACCCCAACTGCTATTTACATGTTTGACACACTTGGTTGTTACACATTTGCTGCTGTACGTGAACTACCTCTGGTCCCTGGACGGAGAAATTGTCTGCTCACTCACTGCATCGACCACAAGCTGCAGGATTCCTTGCACTTAACAGAATTTTTCTTTTCGGATGTCTTGGGCGGGATTCTCCGACCACCCGCTGGGTGGGAGAATCGCCGGGGGACGGCGTGAATCGCGCCCCCGCTGTCCTCCCAACTCTCCCACCCCCCAAAAACCGGCCCGGCGTGAGTCGCGCCGCCCGCCTCGGAGAATGGCGGGGTTCGGCGCGACTCAATGGGCGCCGGGGCCACCCGAATTCTCCGGCCCGCGATGGGACGAAGTCCCGCCCACCTGTAGCCGGTCCCGCCGGCGTAAATCAGAGTAGATCTCTTACCGGCGGGACCTGGCAGCGCAGGTGGGCTCTGGGGTTCCTGGGGGGTAGCGGGGGGGGATCTTGCCCCGGGAGGTACCCCCATGGTGGCCTGGCCTGCAATCAGGGTCCACCATACCGCGGGCGGGCCTGTGCCGTGGGGGCACTCTATTCCTTCCGTATCGGCCATCGCAGAGGACCACAATGGCCGATGCAGAAGTGAATCCCTGTGTGCATACGCGGGGATGACGCCAGCACGCGCTGGCGCTCCCGTGCATGCGCCGGCCGGCGGACGCCCTTCAACCACTCCGGGCGGGCCCAGCCCCTGTAGGTGTGGAGGATTCCGCACCTTTGGGGCGGCCCGACGACAGAGTGGTTCACGCCACTCCGTCCCGCCTGGACCCCTCGCCCCGCTGGGTACGGGAGAATCCCGCCCCTTGTCTCTAAAATGGTTATTTATTTTTTTTAAATGAGGGCGTCACACGTGATGACGATTCTAATGGGCAATTGACTTTGAAGAGAGAAAGACAAACAAAACGAGATGTTAACCAACGATAATAACAGATATTATGCTTGCACCCTCAGGAATATACGAAGAACAAAAAGACAAGATGAAGACAGGACTGATGGCCGCCTTCATTGTGATCATCGCTGGACTCCGACAACTGCGTGCGTTGACAACTTTTGTACCCCACACCACACCGGCCTCGGACGTGATCATACAATATCATACAATATGAGAACCCTAGCCCGGATACCACACCTCACATGAAAATAAACACTGATACCTGCACATGGTGCGAAAACATTGTAAAATGGTATTCCCTTTCCTATACAGTAGAAGCCCTTTTGGTAATAGCAGTACTCTGCAGTGTCATTCAGACATTTAAGACTCCACAAATGGCAAAGGGGAGCCTCCCGCTCCCCGATAAACACACTCTAAGCCCCTTTCCTTGGAATCCAACAAACCCCACAAACCTTTTTCACTGACAAAATAAAAAGATTGTACCTCTATGCCTGTAATCGATTAAGTAGAGATGTGATGCTGCTGTTTATTTCTTTAAAATTTTGATGTTGTACAGAAGTTCCTTTTTGATATTTGCCAGCAGCATGAGAGTAGCTTAGGTAGTGATAGTTAGAGGTTCCCTTGTGTAAATAAGTTAAATAAATGTGCAATGATTAAATGTTTTATAGTGACCCTTAGAGTTTATGAATTTCTGATGAGTTGATAAAATTAGGTAAATGCTCCAAAAACACAGGACAGAGTAGTGTAGAACCTGTCCTTGACCAAGGATAACCAGCACACTAAGGACGGATGAGGATCAATAGTGTGATCCACCACGCTTCGCGTTCAGGATCAAAAGGACAGGATGTAGCCATCTGGGATGGCCACTTACAAAGGATCCCGGGAAATATGGCCACCTGCAAAGGAACATGGGAAATATGGTCAACCAAGGACTCAAGACGCTCAGAGCTTATGTATATTGGCAACTCAGATAACTAGATGCTATCGAAACCCCCAGCTACTTTGCATTCTAATGGCCCATTTCTCCAGAACAAAAGATCTGTACTCAGGTAACAGATACAGAAACAGACTCATCGGCACCACTCCCTTTGCTCAGGGAGCCCAAAAAGCCAAGGTCAATGACCGCTCAGGACACGCCCCACCATCAAGCCACCCGCCCCTTTATTGGCCAAAATCGAAGGCAGTAATGAAAGTCTGCCAAATTATTGGGTCCAAAGCTAAGAACCGCCCAAAAGAGCGCGAAACCCCAGAAGGATAAAGAGAGACACTGCCATGCGTTCAGTCTCTCTTGGCCCCGGCGCTCGGTCTCTCTTGGTCCCGACCTATGCCAAAAACCAAGTGTAGCATCATGACCAGTAGACAAGTTCAAGACCAACGATCGCTATCAGACGGATGAGCCCAGCAGAAACAAAGTCACTTCTCCAGACCCAGCCACGCAAGATCTGAACAAAGGCCTTGTTCCTCTGCATAAAGCCAGGTGCCTGAAGTTAAGTACAGGTTGTTGTAGTGTTAGGTGTAAGTTAGCTTGTCGTGTTTTGTGTTGCATGTCGAAGTAATTCTAGTGTGTAAATAAACTATCATTGAACTTGAACTAACTAACTGGTTGTTTGGTCTTTGGTTGATATCCGGTAAAACCTTGTGGTGGTATCATTTGATACCTGGCGACTCTGAAAAGCAATATCATCATTAATAACTATCATATCAGTATCCAGTTAAAAAGAGCAACACCATACTACCAGAAGGATGTGGAGGCTTTGAAGAGGGTGCAGAGGAGGTTTACCTGGATGTTGCCTGGTCTGGAGGGCTTTTAGTTACGTGGAGAGGCTGAATAGACTCGGACTGTTTTCATTAGAAAGATGGAGGTTGAGGAGTGACCTGATGGAGGTATACAAGGTTGAGGGGCAAGCACTCTTTCCCAGGGTGGAGGGGTCAGTCACCAGGGGGCATAGGTTTAAGGTCTGTGGGGTAAGGTTTAGAGGAGATGTGCAAGGCAGGTTTTTCACGCAGAGGGTGGTGAGTGCCTGGAACACGTTGCCAGGGGAGGTTGTGGAAGCAGGTACATTAACGGTATTCAAAAGGCATCTTGACAAACACATGGATATGATGGGTAAAGACGGAAATGGCACAAGGAAGCGCTGAGAGTTTTGCAAAGGTTGGTATCGTGACCGGTACAGGCTTCGAGGGCTGAAGAGCCTGTTCCTGTGCTGTATTGTTCTTTGTTCTCTTTGTAAAATATCTTATTCCGTGTTTGGCACTAGGACATGCTGCTCAAAATTGTCTGGAAAACAATGCATTCAGCTTCCAGGCAACCATTCACCTGTGGTTATTGCAGTACCTTTTTCACAAGCCCCCATTATTTCTTCCTGTATACTCTATCCAAAAGTGTGACAAGTGCAGGGGTCCTATAAAATACTCGCACAAGTGACTCCTTACCGTCGCTAATTCTTCTCATTAAATAAACTAATTCTACATCTTGGTCTTCTGAACCAAGGTCACCTCTATGTACTTTACTAATGTCATCTGTTATTGACAACTATAAACAATTTCCTGGCTTCTTCACCTTCCATTCACTGTCATCTAATCCCTATTCTCTTTCACATAAAACACCGGTTGCTGTGACTCGGGGAGAGCCATAGAGGTGGAAGAGGGGGCGATATATGGTGCACAATCACATTATAGAACATAGACATAGAACATAGAACAATACAGCGCAGTACAGGCCCTTCGGCCCACGATGTTGCACCGAAACAAAAGCCATCTAACCTACACTATGCCATTATCATCCATATGTTTATCCAATAAACTTTTAAATGCCCTCAATGTTGGCGAGTTCACTACTGTAGCAGGTAGGGCATTCCACGGCCTCACTACTCTTTGCGTAATTAGTCTCCTTCATCCTTGGCACAAAGATTTGTGGAGCTGACATCCCTAGTAAAGGGTTCAGAGAGAGACAACAGGAGTCCGAGTATTATATTGGAGAGCCAGATTGAAACTGGCTTCAGGACCCGCTAAGTGCACATGCCCGACAGGTGAGAAATTCAGGCCAAAATTTCACAGTCTTCTACTTACTGCAATTGCCATATTTTACAGTCCGGTTTCCTCAGTGCCTCAGACAGAAGTTTCACTCCTGAATCTCCCAGTTTATTCCAACCCAGGTCCAAGTTTTTCACTACCCAGTTTGTACTGAGAACAGAGGTGAGATCTTCGGCGCAAGAATCTGTGAGATTGTTATCGCACAAACTAGAGATCAGAGGGAGAAAATTAACAGGATTCAGAGTAAATGACCAGAGTTTTAAAGAACACTATTAATATCAATAATGTACAGTGTGAAACATTCAAGAAACACAATTTCGAAGAATAAAATCAAATATAAAGGATTACGCAAATGAGAAAAATAAATATTCTGGAAATGCGCAGTAGGTCAGGAAGTATCTGTGAAAGGAGGGTGACTGTGTGTGGAGTTTGCATATCCTCTCAGTGTCTGCATGGATTTCCTCCGGGTGCTCCGGTTTCCTCCCACAGTCCAAAGATGTGCACGTTAGGTGAATTTGCCATGGTAAATTCCCCTTAGTGCCCAAAAAGAATAGATGTGGTTATGGGGATAGGGCGTGGGCCTGGTTAGGAAGCTCTTTCGGTGCAGACTTGATGGATCGAATTATCTCTTTATACACTGTAGAGAATCTATGATTCTAAGTTCAAACCATCAGATTCTCCGATTTTAAGTGCAAATTTCAGATGGATCTGACTGTCTCAGTCACCGTTACCCAGAAAGGTTCGACCAGTTAAAACCATTTTTAACTTCTGGGTAATTATAATGCTAATCCTCTGGACAACTGCCTTCTATACTCCACACTCACCCTCTTCCATTTCTAACCTCTCAACCCCATTAAAAAACAGGGCATAGCTTTCTTACCCTTGACTCTCCTGCGCTTGACTCAAGAACTTGGGGAAACTCTGCACTGCACCTTTCTCACCCTTCTTGAATCAGAAGGAAAAGTGTGAAAGGTGCGGCTGCATTTGAGGGTAAATAACTAGGAGCGGATTGACAATTTGACTCTGACTGCACCCATTTACTGACCCTATTACTGACACTGATAATAATGGGCAGACTTTATTTATTATACGTAACAGTGCCCAAAATATCTAATCATTTTAAACACAATCTTACACAGTCTGGTACTGACCTCAGTCTCTGTATTTTACATTCCGGATTCGTCAGAGCTGCAGTCAGTTTTTTCACTCCTGAATCTCCCAGATTATTATTATTTAGTTGCAGAGCTGTCAGTGACTGGTTTGTAATGAGAGCAGAGGCTAGATGCTCAGCACAGGAATCTGTGAGAGCGTTATCACTCAGACTGAGGATCAGAGAGAGAAAAATAGCAGGAATTATGGTAAATCACAGTGTTTCTCAAATACCATTATTCACAATAATAACATAAAGGGTGGACACGCAACAAACACAATTTCCATTCTTACAGAAGGCAAAATATTATTGATGATGTAAATCTGAAATATATGCAGAACATGCCAGAATTATTCAGTAGATCAGGCCGTATCTGTGAAGTGAGAAACAGTTCATGATTCAGTTTGATGAGCTTTCATTAGAACTGGGAAGTAGCAGCAAATTAAATAGTTTTAAGTGACAGGGAAATGGGGATTGATTGTGGGGGGGGGGGGGGGGGGGGAGTGGTCAGTGTACATGAAAGAACAAGATGGAATTGCAGGAGTGATTAAACGGTAAAATGGATTATGGTACCCATGTCCTTACCCTGAGTCACGTGGAAGGGACATGGGATAGTCTATGACTCTGGAGTGGAGCTTGTGGAAGATAATGGTTGTGAATTTACTGATATTTGGGCCAGAAGCTGAACATGTGGCAGTGTGGACAGGGTTAGGTAATTTAACATAGTCCACGAAGGCCCATTCCATATCTCTCTCCATTAGAGAGAGACAATTTCTTACTTGGGAAATGTGGGACAACGGGAAGAGGTCTGACTCCATGAACTACCATAGCCGGAATGGGGATCAAACCGTCAACATTAGCATCATTCCACATCACACTCCAGTCACCAAACCAACTATGATAACCAATGGTTACATTTTTTGAAGATGTAACCAAATCTTTGAAGATTTAAACTGTACAGTTGACAAGGTGGAGCCAGTCGACGTGGTATATTTGGACTTTCAGAAGGCGTTTGATGAAGACCCGCATAAGAGATTATTGTGTGAAATGAAAGCGCATGGGATTGGGGGAAGTGTATTGAGGTGGATAGAAAACTGGTTGGCAGAGAGGAAACCAAGAGTAGGAATTAATGGCTCCTTTTCAAATTGGCAGGCAGTAACTAGTGGGGTGCCACAGGGATGGTGTTGGGACCCCAGCTATTCACAATATATATTAATGATTTGGACGAGGGAACAAAATGTAATATCTCAAAGTTTGCAGATGATACCAAGTTGGGTGAAAGGGTGAACTGTGACGAGAATGCAGGGATCCTACAGTATGATCTGGACAGGTTGGGCGAGTGGGCAAACCAATGGTAGATGCAGTATAATTTGGATAAGATGAGGTTATTCACTTTGCAAGCCAAAACAGGAAGGCAGATTACTACCTGAATGGTTGTAAATTGGGAGAGGGGAGTATGCATCGGGACCCGAGTGTCCTTGTGCCCAGTCACTGAAGGTAAGCATGCAGGTGCAGTAGGCAGTAAAGAAGGCTAATGGTAGGCTAGCCTCCATTGTGAGAGGTTTCGAGTACAGAAGCAGGGATGTGTTGCTGCAATTATACAGGGCCTTGGTGAGGCCACACTTAGAATATTGTGTGCAGTTTTGGTCTTCCTTTCCGTGGAAGAATGTTCTTGCTCTCGAGGAAGTGCAGCAAAGGTTTACCAGACTGATTCCAGGGATGGCGGGAATGTCATATGAGGAGAGATTGACTAGGTTAGGATTGCTCTTGCTGGAGTTCAGAAGAATGAGGGGGATCTTATAGAGACTAAATTCTAACAGGACTAGACAGGGTAGATGCAGGGAAAAAAAGCTAATTACTGCAGATGCTGGCATCAAAGAGAAAATGCTGGAAAATCTCAGCAGGTACAGCAGCATCTGTAGGGAGAGAAAAGAGCTCACGTTTCAAGTACAGGTGACCTTCTGTCAAAGATAAAAGACTTAGAAAGTGGGAAATATTTATACTGTGGGTTGAGAGAATGAAAGATGAGGGGCAGGGTTCTCCGATAATGGGGCAAAGTGTTCATGCTGTCGTAAACAACGGAGTGATTTACGACGGTATCATTTCGCCGCTGGGAGCAGCGATCCTACGCCGCACAGGGGACCAGCACGGCACTGGAAGGCCTCATGCAGTTCCAGCTGCCGATGCGGGCACCAGCAGGGGCGGCGCGGGTGAGTGCATGCGTACTACGGCCAGCACGGGTCCGCGTATGCGTGTGGGTTGCCGTCTCCGCGCTGGCCCCCGGACAACATGGCGGAGCCCTACAGGGGCCCCGTGCGGAGGAACATATGCCCCCGCCACTGAAATTAGCCCGCCCACTGATCGGTAGCCCCTGATCATGGGCTTGGCCACCGTGGAGCGCACCCCCCCCCCCCCCGGAGTTGGATCCTCCCCCCCTCCCCCTGGTACGGCCCCCGCAGAGGTCCCGCCGGGTAGGACCGTACACGGACGACGCCGGCGGGACTCCGCCAAACTCGGAGGGGGGGGGGCGGCTGCGTTCAGCAGCCCCCGACCGGCATCGCGCCGACCGCGCTGGCACCATTGCCGCCGATTCTCCGGTCGCCAACCCGGCGCTGGATCGGAGTACACCGCCCGAGATATTCCGAATGGTGGGTGTTCCAGAACCAGGGTCACAGAACCGGGCAGCACAGTAGCTTCACAGCTCCAGGGTCCCAGGTTCGATTACTGGCTTGGGTCACTGTCTGTGCGGAGTGAGCACATTCTCCCTGTGGCTGCGTTGGTTTCCTCCACGTGCTCCGGTTTCCTCCCACAGTCCAAAGATGTGCAGGTTAGGTGGACTGCCCATGCTAAATTGCTCTTAATGTCCACAAAAATGTTAGGTGGGGTTACTTGGTTACGGGGATGGGTTGGAAGTCTGGGCTTAAATGGGGTGCTCTTTCAAAGGGCTGGTGCAGCCTCGATGGGCCGAATGGCCTCCTTCTGCACTGTAAATTCTATGATGTTCTATGATCAGTCTGAGGTTTCAGGGTAAACTATTTTGGAAAGAGATGAGGATACATTTATTCACCCAAAGAGTGGTGAGCCTGTGGAATTCATTACCACAGGAAGTAGTTGATGTTAAAACATTGAATATATTCAAGAGGCAGCTAGACATAGCACTTGGGGTGAATGGGATCAAAGGCTATGGGGAGAAAACAGGATTAGGCTATTCAGTTGGATGATCAACCATGATCATGATAAATGGCGCAGCAGGCTCGAATCCAAAAGGCCTCCTCCTATTCCTATCTTCTATTTATCCAAGTACACAATATTGCCAGAGCCAGACAATTAATGTTTGACAGGTGCATGGAAAGCCTGAGGCAGCGCATGGAAAATCACAAAATTGTTACAGAGCAGAAGGAGACCCTTTAGCCCATGGTGTCTACACTGGCTCTCCGAATAAGCAATTCTCTAAGTGCTGTTTCCCTACCTTCTCCCCGTAACCCTGCATATTCTTCCTTTTCAGATAACAGTCCAATTCGCTTTGGAATGCTTCACCACACTGTCTCCACCACACTGTCGCATAGTGCATTTCAGACCTTGACCATTCACTGCAAGGCAGGCGAGTGGAATTGAGGATTATGTCAGATCAACCATGAGCTATTGAATGGCGGAGAAGATTCAATGGGCCGAGTGGCCTACTTCTGTTCCTACATCTTATGGGAAGTCCCGGTTCAAGCAATGCTGGCACCAGGTTTAAAGGCAGCCAGCAGTACTGTCAAAGGCAGTAGCCCTGGAGGGGCCAGAAAGGGAGCCCTAGTTACTGACCAAAGGGCTGAAATGGCAGGAGTCAGATTAAAGGTTACACCCCAATTCACTGATGCTTCTCTGGCGGTGTTCCTCCAGGCTGTTCGGGTTCAGAGGACGCACTGTTTCCTCCAAATGGGAGATCAGATCATCAATATGGATGGAAATTGTCGAGAAGTTGAGCAGACATGGGTGAATGATTGAAGGGCGGCAAAAGGGGGAAATGGCAGACAACAAGTGTTGAACTTGCCTCAGTATTTACAGTTGAAAAGGAGGATAATTTTCCAGATGTTCTGAAAAAACCATGGTCATTCGAGGGACTTAATACAATTAACAGCATCAGTAACGAGGAAATTAGATGAAGAGTGACAAATCCCAGGACCTCGGTTTCCATCCGAGGGTGTGAAAGGAAGTGGGGGAGCACAATGTAGATTCCCTAACAATAATCTTTCAGATTTCCCCAGAATAATCTCTCTGGATTGGAAAATTACACATCACTCCATTTTTTAAGAAGGGTGAAGGGGAGAAACCAGGGAATTACAGACCGGCTAACCTAACATCTGTGATGAGGAAAATTGCGGGAGTCTATATATAAACAGGGATAGGGTAACTGAGCACCTTGAAAGTCTTTGGTCAATCTGAGAGCTAGCATGGATTCATGAAGGCAAGGTCATACCTGACAAATCTCATTGAATTGTTTGAAAAGGTGACTAAGGTAGTGGACAGGGGAATGTCTTTAGATGTTATTTATATAGATTTCCAGAAGGCATTTGATAAAGTCCCACATAAGAGACTGTTAACTAAGTTGGAAGTCCACGTAGTTGAGGGCAAATTATTGACATAGTTAGGAAATTGGTTGAGTGGCAGGCGACAGAGAGTGGGGATAATGGGTGAGTACTCATTAATTGGCAGAATTTCGACTAGTGGTGTACCACAGGGATCTGTGTTGGGGCCTGAATTATTCATATTATTCATTAATGACTTTATGATGGCATTGAAAGTCATATGTCCAAATTTGCTGATGATCCAAAGCTAGGCGGCATTGTAGACATAGAACATAGAAAATACAGGACAGAACAGGCCCTTCGGCCCACGATGTTGTGCCGAACCTTTGTCCTAGATTAATCATAGATTATCATTGAATTTACAGTGCAGAAGGAGGCCATTCGGCCCTTTGAGTCTGCACCGGCTCTTGGAAAGAGCACCCTACCCAAACTCAACACCTCCACCCAACACCAAGGGCAATTTTGGACACTAAGGGCAATTTATCATGGCCAATCCACCTAACCTGCACATGTTTGGACTGTGGGAGGAACCCGGAGCACCCGGAGGAAACCCACGCAGACACGGGGAGGATGTGCAGACTCCGCACAGACAGCGATCCAAGCCAGAATCGAACCTGGGACCCTGGAGCTGTGAAGCAATTATGCTATCCACAATGCAACCGTGCTGCCCTTAAGAACAAATAAATCTACACTATATCATTTTACCGTAATCCATGTACCTATCCAATAGCTGCTTGAAGGTCCATAATGTTTCCGACTCAACTACTTCCACAGGCAGTGCATTCCATGCCCCCACTACTCTCTGGGTAAATAACCTATCTCTGATATCCCTCCTATATCTTCCACCTTTTACCTTAAATTTATGTCCCCTTGTAATGGTTTGTTCCACCCGGGGAAAAAGTCTCTGACTGTCTACTCTATCTATTCCCCTGATCATCTTATAAACCTCTATCAAGTCGCCCCCTCATCCTTCTCCATTCTAATGAGAAAAGGCCTAGCACCCTCAACCTTTCCTTGTAAGACCTACTCTCCATTCCAGGCAACATCCTGGTAAATCTCCTTTGCACCTTTTCCAAAGCTTCCACATCCTTCCTAAAATGAGGCAACCAGAACTGTACACAGTACTCCAAATGTTGCCTTACCAAAGTTTTGTACAGCTGCATCATCACCTCACGGCTCTTAAATTCAATCCCTCTGTTAATGAACGCGAGCACACCATAGGCCTTCTTCACAGCTCTATCCACTTGAGTGGCAACTTTCAAAGATGTATGAACATAGACCCCAAGATCTCTCTGCTCCTCCACATTGCCAAGAACTCTACCGTTAACCCTGTATTCCGCATTCATATTTGTCCTTCCAAAATGGACAACCTCACACTTTTCAGGGTTAAACTCCATCTGCCACTTCTCAGCCCAGCTCTGCATCCTATCTATGTCTCTTTGCAGCCGACAACAGCCCTCCTTACTATCCACAACTCCACCAATCTTCGTATCGTCTGCAAATTTACTGACCCACCTTCAACTCCCTCATCCAAGTCATTAATGAAAATCACAAACAGCAGAGGACCCAGAACTGATCCCTGCGGTACCTAGACCTACAGTCTAGATGATAGCATAGAATTGAAAGGAGATATTGACAGACCAGATGAATGGGCAAAACTGTGCCAGATGAAGAAATGAAATTAAATGAAATAGAATTCAGATAAAATTCAATGTAAGCAAATGTGCGGTTATCCATTTTGGACCAAAAAATGATAGAGCAGGTTACTTTCCAAATGAGAAGCGGTTAAGTCAGCGGATGTCCAAAGAGACTTGGGGGCTTCAGGTGCATAGATCATTAAAATGCCAGGAACAATTGCAAAAAATAATCAAAAAGGTGAATGGAATACTAGCCTTTATATCTAGAAGATTGGGAAATAAAGACACAGAGGTTATGCTGCAGCTATATAAAACCCAGGTTCGAGCCAATTGGAATTGAGCAATTCTGGACACCACACCTCAGGAAGGTAGATCGCGCCTGTAGTGTCAGTAATTATTATGTGGTATTTATTAATGGCACTCTTACTTACACTAATAATAATGCAGTCAGACATCCAGTTATTGAGTTTGGTACTTACTCCAGTTTCCGTATTTTGCAGTCCATTTTCATCAGAGCTGGACAGAGCAGTTTCACTCCTGAATCTTCCAGATTATTGCAACCCAGCCTAAACAGAGAGTGAGAAACATATTAAAATGGGCTGAATTTTCACCTTGGAGGTGAGACACAGGAGCGGGGTTTATTTTCAGGTAAGAAATCCACCACTGGTGGGAAGCTGATTAAAGTCAAGATGGATTTTTTGTTCACTTCGAAACAATGGGGGTGGGAATGGAGGGGGTTTCGATGATTTTGGGCTCATTTAGAAACACATGGCAGTCATCGCTGAGAATGACTGTATGTTTTGTGACAAAACCTCCATAGCATTAGGGTGAAGTGAGATGTCATGGAGAAATCGTCTTACTTGCTAAACTCCAAGAAGTGCAATCTAGAATAGCGTGTTGGGAGATGGATAATTATTGGACTTAGGGAAGGAAGGGAAAGAGGTTCTCTTTTGATTTTTGTGTTCTAACTATCTCAACTTTCAGGGAATGGTCTTATTCTGCTACAGAAGAGGCGAATGATTTGCTGAGTATGTAGCAAGTGACTGAGATATATTATATTTCCAAGGTTCAAAATAGTCTAAGCAACCGGTGTAAAATTAATAAAACATATAAAAACAAAGTCAAATATATAATTGAAAAAACTCTTTCAATAATTTAGTCAAACACAATGGTGGGAAACATCGAAATGGAGAAGCTCAATCAATATTTTGCCTCAGTTTTCACAGTGGAGGACACTAATACCATCCCTATAACATCCCAGGTTCGATTCCCGGCTTGACTGTGCGGAGTCTGCACATTCTCCCCGTGTGTGCGTGGGTTTCCTCCTGGTGCTCCGGTTTCCTGCCACAGTCCAAAGATGTGCAGGTTAGGTGGATTGGCCATGATAAATTGCCCTTGTGTCCAAAATTGCCCTTAGTGTTGGGTGGGGTTACTGGGTTACGGGGATAGGGTGGAGGTGTGGACCTTGGGTAGGGTGCTCTTTCCAAGAGCCGGTGCAAACTCGATGGGCTGAATGGCCTCCTTCTGCACTGTAAATTCTATGAAGAACCTGTAATTCAGAGGTAATAGAAAGGGTGGAATTTAGAACAGTCAGCATCAATACGGAAACAATACTCAACAAACTATTGGGATTGAAGAAAGACAAATCCCCAAGGCCTGATGGCCTACATCCTAGGGTGTGAAAGGATGTGGCAGCAGTGATAGTGGATCCATTGCTTATAATATTCCAAAATTCCCTGGTTATGGGAATGGTTCCAGTGGACTGGAAAATTTTAAATTTTATTCAAAGAAGGAGGGAGGTAGAATGTAGAAAATTACAGACCAGATAGTTTAACATCTGTTGTTGGGAAATTGTTAGAATCCATTATAAAGGAAGTAATATCCGGATCTTTGTAAAGTCAAAACTCAATCCATCAAAGTCAGCATGGTTTAATGAAGGGTAAATCATGTTTGACAAATTTGCTAGAGTTCTTCGAAGATGTAACAAGCCAAGTAGACAATGGGGATCCTATAGATGTAGTATATCTGGACTTCAGGAAGGGTGTTTGATGAGGTTCCGCATAGAAGGTGAATACACAAGGCTAGGACGAGAGGCTGGCTGAGTGGGCAAATACTTGGCAAATGCAATGTAATGCGGGTAAATGTGAAGTTATCTACTTTGGTGGCTAGGAAAAGGGGCAGTGCAACGAGACCTGGGTATCATCGTGGAATAATTGCTGAAGGTTAACATGCAGGTACAGCAGGCGGAGAGGAAATCTAATGACATGCTGGCCTTCATAGCAAGAGGACTTGAGCACAGGAGTAGGGATGCCTTGCTGCAGTTATACAGGGCCTTGGTGAGAACACACGTTGAGTATTGTGTGCAGTTTTGGTCTCCTAGTTTGAGGAAGAACACTCTTGCTATTGAGGGTGCCCCGCAAAGGTTTGCCAGACTAATTCCCGGGATGGCAAGATTGACATATGAAGAAAGATTGGATCGTCGGGGCTTGTACTCACTGGAGTTTAGAAGAATGAGAGGGGATCTCATAAAAAACATATAAAATCCTGATGGGACTGGATGGGCTCGCTGCGGAAAGAATGGTCCCGATGTTGGGGATGTCCAGAACTAGGAGTCATAGCCTAAGAATAAGGGGTAAGTCATTCAGGACTGAGATGAGGAAGGGCGTCCTCAGAGACTTGTGAACTTGTGGAATTCTCTACCACAACAAACTGTTGATGCCAGTTCGTTCGATATATTCATGAAGGAGCTGGACGTGTGGCCCTTGCAGCTAAAGGGATCAAGGGGCATGGAGAGAAAGCGGTAATGGGATACTGAATTTGCACGATCAGCCATAATCATATTGAATGACTGGCCGACTCCTGCACCTAAGTTTCTATAAGGGGCAGAAAATTTAAAACAGAGTTGAGGAGAAACTACTTCTCCCAAAGGGTTGTGAATCTGTGGAATTCACTACATCAGAGTGGGGTGGATGCTGAGACAATGAATAAATTTAAGGAGGAGTTAGACAGATTTTTAATTAGTAATGGGTTGAAGGGTTAAGGAGAACGGGCAACGGGGGAGTTGAGGCCATGATGAGATCATCCATGATCACACTGAATGGTGGCACAGGCTTGAGAGGCTAAATTGCCTACTCCTGCTCCGAGTTCTTCTGTTCTGAGGAAGAACTATTCTGTCTAATTCCACCTTCCAGCTCATGGTCTGTAGGTGACAACACCTCAAACACAAATCTGGTGTTCTTGGTTAATAAGAGGATTTCTTGATTAATTATGTGATCAGAGGTTATGGGGAGAAAGCAGGAGAGTGGGGATGAGGAACATATCAGCCATGATCGAATGGCAAAGCAGGCTTGATGGGCCGAATGGCCTAATTCTGCTCCTATATCTTATGGTCTTATAAAGGATGGTAGGACAGGTGATGTGTCACAGCTACAGCATGTGGGAGTTCCTGCATGCTGGTTTGATCCAGGGCAAACACATCTGCATTGTGTTTGAAGTTTTTGTAGTTTTGCCTCAGAGTTTAGTAGCTGGAGGCTGAACTACAGACACTGTAACGCATGAGGGAGGGTGAAATTAACTGGATTCATTGGATCAGGAGGCAGTCACACCTCTTTGGACAGTGTGTTCAGATTTGGTCACTGCTCAAGGACAGGAGCGCGTAGTGACTTCCTCGAAAGTGAGGCACGTAAATGTGATCTGAGGGCATCAGCACAGGAGCCTCAGCTTTTAGAATTGTCCAATAGGTTTGAGATTCTTCAGCTTACTTGGATGAGAGTGGGGTTTGCAGGGTGGATGAACTAACTGACCATGACCCCGTGGAATAGGGAGCGATTTAAGTGGGGGTGGGGGGGGGGGGGGAGCAAAAGAAAAGGAACATAATGGTAGTAGGGGAGAGTATAGTGTTAGGAAGTTGGAATGAAATGAAAATTAAAGAATTGGATAAAAAAGACACTGATAGGCATTTAGCTGCAGAGGGTTTGTGAAATGCAGATTAGACTAGTAGCAGGGTGAAACCGATACTTTGTTAAGCAAAGTGGAATCTAGCAGTCCAGTGGCCTAGATCACAGCTATGCTCAGTTTTCAAGCAGATTTTCTTCTCCCATAGAGTGCCAAGCTGTTACGCAGAAAGCAGAAGAAGCTGTCTGTGTTAGACCCCAGAAATTCTATTCTCAACTAGAAGGGTTCCCAAAAGAAAACCACAGGTCTTGTGTGGTAATTATTTGCTGGATTTGACTCAATGTTAAAACCTATGGGATGCCATTTTGGGGAAGATGTATTCTCAGAGTTTAGGAAAGTAGATAGATATAGATTGTGATGATTCAAGTATACCATCTGGGTTATCATTGTTAGTGTAACAATAATCTTTATTAGTGTCACAAGTAGGCTTATATTAACACTGCAATGAAGTTACTATGAAGTGCCTCTAGTCGCCACACACCGGCGCCTGTTCGAGTACACGGAGGGAGAATTCAGAAGGTCCAATTCATCTAACAAGCACGCCTTTCGGGTCTTGGAGGAAACCGGATCACCCAGAGGAAACCCACGCAGACACAGGGAGAACGTGCAGACTCCGCACGGACAGTGAATAATGGTCGCATAGTGAAAACCCATCCCTAGGTAGTAGCGACCATACATAATTGAATTTTACATTCAGTTTGAGGGAGCGATGAGTGGGTCTGAGGCTTTGGGCATGATTGCCAGCAGCAGAGGTGGATCATCATGGGCCGCCAGTGGGATCTTCTGGTCCTGCCGAGTCTATGGGGTTTGGAGTGGTGTACATCCTCCACTGCAGGGAACATGCCGTGGCGGGTCCACCATCGGCAGGACTTGAAGATCGTGCTGGTGGCCAGGAAATTCAGCCCGATGTTTTAAATTTAAATGAGAGCAATTATGAAGGCATGAAAGCTGAGCCGACTGAAGTGAATTGCAATTTAGGTGAAAGGATAGGTCAACAGAGATGTCATGACAAACATTTAAGGGGATATTTCAGAATTTCCAGAATAGATATAGTCCAACAAATAAGAAAATGTCCAAGGGACGGACACACCATGCACGGTTAACTCGGAAATTTAAAGGCAATATCGATCTTGAAAAGAAAGCATACAATTGCAAAGGAAGGTTGCACATCAGGCAATTGGACAGAATATAAGGAACATCAACGAATGACTAAAAGATTAAGAAGGAGGAAAAATGCAGAGTATGAGAGAACGCTTTTCAGAAATATAAAAACAGTAACACTTTTTATAAATAATAAGAAAAGAGTTAACAATATGAGTATTAGCCCTATAGAAAGTGAGTCTGGAGAATTGACAATGGAAAACTAGGAGATGGCAGATGAACTGAACTGGAACTTTGCATCAGTCTTCACTATAGAGGATACAAGTAACATCAAAGAAGCAACTATCAACCAGGAAATGGAAGGAAGAGACAATGTCAAGGAAAATTAGAATGACAAGAGATGTGGTAAACCGCTGGTAATGAAGGCTGACAAGTGCCTGGGTACTGATGGAATTCATCCGAGGGTCTTAAAAGAAGTGGCTGGTGATCTAGTTGATGCACTGCTTTTAAATTTCCAGATTCAAGGAAGGTTGGAAGATAGCAAATGTAACTTAGGGACATTTGGATAGAAAATGATAACTCTGTTTCTCTCCACAGATGCTGCCATACATGCCGAGTTTATCCAGCATTTTCTGTTCTTGTCGAGGTAAGCAGGTGTAGCCACCTAAAATGGCTGATTCCCTATTAATTTGGCCAAAACCCGATATAAAATGGCTAACCGAAAAGGCTGATGGGAAAAGCAGCCAACAGGACACAAACGGACAGCTGCAGACAGAATAGCGTATTCGGCTCTGGGGAAGTCGGCCCAGATCGATACCTACGACTATTAGCAGCACATCAACACAGACATCTGCAGTTTAATTGGCTACCCCCGGGAACATTTGCAACATATTAGCAATTGAATGCCGGGCCAGACCTCTCGGCGCCTGCAGTGGCTGAAACAAAGACAGGTGAACGACCACCCCTCGATCGAGGAATCGCCCCATTATTGGAGCATATCGAACTCAGTGATTGGGAACAAGTCCAATCACTTGGGACTCAGGGTCAAGGGCCGCCCCGCGAGGCGGGAAGCCCCTGGGCCCTATAAATTGAGGGGCCAAGTTCAGATCTCGCTCTCTCCCTTCTTCTCCTGCTCGCAACCTTCGCAAGAACATCGACCAGAAACCGTAAGTTTTACTCCAGCGATCGCTACCCGATAGAGACTCCTAGCCATCGACCCGTATCAGCCTTTTGAATCCCACAGGCCAGACCAAATTCGATAAGCCATTTGTTTCCCTGACCTGGTGGGCCAACCCCAAAAGTTAAGTATTGGCCAGTAATGGTAGGTAGTGATATAGAAAGTAGGATTATTGTGTAAGTATTTATTGCTGTACATAATAAATGACCGTTGATTTCAATCTTACTAAGCGGTGTGCTGTCTTATTAATCATAACCCGAACTTGAACCACGTGACGGTATCAGAAAGATACCTGGCGACTCGTGAGCAAAGGTGACATAATCAGAGCTAATAAAACTAAGGCTAATAAGAGCAACACAGGTAAAGTCAATGTGGTTTGTTGGAAGGAAAATTATGTTTAACCAACTTACTGGAGTTTTTTGAGGAAGAAACAGGTGCTATGAATAAAGGGGATCCGGTGAATGTACTGTACTTAAGATTTCCAGAGGCATTTGATAAAAGTGCAACATCAAAGGTTATTGTGGAAAATAAAAGCTCATGACGTAGGGGATTGCAAATTGTCTTGGATAGAAGATTGGCTAGCTAACAGGAAACAGAGAGAAGGCAAAAATGGCCTTTTTCAGGCTGGCAAGACGTAATGAGTGCCATAGGCATCAGTATTGGGACCTTGACTGTTTACAATTCATATCAATGGCTTGGATGAAGCAATTGTGCTGCCCTGTCCCGGGTCCTGTCTGTGAGACATGGCCTCATCAGAGGGATGAAACTGGGAAGAGCTGGTGACCACCGTCGCCGGTCCATAGGGTGGGCCTGGGTTGACACTAAGCGTCTTCTCCTCCCAGTCGGTGCCTGAGGGTCCTGGAGTTCACCTCAGGCCAGAGGAGCAGCTGGTTCGAGCACCAGCTGCCCCTGTGTCAACTAGCTCTGCCAGCCCTGGTGGCTCCTCAATGTCTGCACCATGGTGTTGACGTCCTCGGCAATCCCCCTCAGCGACTGGGCCACGCTCTTCTGTGACTCGTGTAGCCACCTAAATTGGCCAACTCCCGATTTAAAATGGTGAACGGCAAAGGCTGATGGGAAAGTCAGCCAACAAGACAGAAACCAGCAGCTGCAGGTTTGCTGTGTATTTACCTCTGAAAAGGCCAAACAACATCGATACCAGCGACCATCAGCATAACAAAGTAGCAGCCATCTGCATACTGATGAGCAATCCCCGGGAACAATAAGTAAAATTTTGGACACACAAAGCAAAGCCAGACTCCTCGGCGCCAGCAGGAGCCAACACAAAGGAGGTGAATGAGCACCTCAAGACCACCCATCGATTAGGGAACCGCTCCAGTATTGGAGAAATCAAACCAAGCGATTGGGACAAAGTCCAATCACTTGGGACCAGGTACAGGGTCCGCCCCGAAAGGCGGGAAGCCCCTGGGGACTATAAGAGTTAAGCCCCAAGTTCAAATCACTCTCTTCACTCCCTTCTTCCTGCCCGGGTCACCCAGCAACACGAACCAACATTGACCGTGACTGGTGCAGTGATCGCCGACTGACGTAAGTCTTAATTCAACGCTCGCTACGAGATAGGCGCACCTAGCTACCAGTCCGTACCAACTTCGAATCCCGTAGACTCAGAACCCGAACGAAAGGCCATTTGTTCCCCATACCTGGTGGGCCAGTCCGAAGTTAAGTACAGGCCTGTTAGTTGTAGAAGTAGCTTAGAAGTAGAATTTGTGCATGAGTAGCGATTACTGTGTATAATAAATGTGCTTTGATTTAAGTTTTACTAATCGGTGTATTGGATTCTTGATCATTACTTGGACTTGAACCTCGTGGCGGAATCATAAAGATACATGGCGACTCGAGAGCAAAGGTAATAAAACAGAGCAATTGAACCAAGGAGAAAGTTAGCAACATTATTTGGCGACATCTGATGGGATCCGATCTAGAAGTGGAAAACCACTCCGGGAGAACCCAAGAATTTGAATTAGAGATCCAATTGGAAACAGAAAACCACAAGTGTTCAAGCAGTCATGATCAGTACTCATAATTCGGAAGTGTGTGTATGCATGCGTAACTAACAGGGAGATTAGGTAAAACTGATAGATTTTTTGCTGCGACTAAACTGTAGGAAGTTTGTATATCGAAAAGTAGCGAAAGCCGTACCCCTATTTACAACACCGCCTTAATACCTCTGTCCCAAATTTGAAGAGCAGCATTCGGATTAAAACCCCTGTCTCAAATTTGAAGAGCAGCATTCGGATAGGAAAGATGGCAATGCAGGCAATGCAATGCCTCAATAACCCAGAGGAATTTGTGGTCGCAGCGACCAGCAGCAGTAGAGTGGGACAATGTCCCATTTGGGAGGAAGAGATCAGGAAATATCTCAAAGGGAAAGGATGGCCCCTTTGGAATGAATTCTGTGACAACAAGGAATCAGGCCCCGGGAGTATAGGACATACTTGGTGGGAGACCCTGAGCGAGATCCACAAAAAGAGCTTAGGGAAAGCTCGCAAGCCGATGGCAATCGTGTCCTGCTTGGCACAATTGCGAGGCACAGAGGAGGTCGTTAGGACACTCCGGAAAGAAGTTGAGGGCATACATCGAATGAGTAAGGTCGATGTAAGCGATGTAGAAAAGGAGAATTTAGAATTGAGAAGGAAATTGGCAGCAAAAGATGGTGAGGTGGAGGATGCCAAAAGGGAGTCTTGTCTGGCGCACTTAAGCAGCTTCCAGTCTCAATATGAAAAGGCCGATCAGGACACGCAACGTGCAGTCCAGGTACATGAAGAAACAGAAAAGCAGGTAGAAGCATTACAGAGACAGTGTAGTGGCCTAAAGGCAGCATTAATAGCACTCCATGCTGCCACCACAGAACAAAGACAAAGCACGCTAGATCACGCAAAGTGCCGGAAGCAGATTGCAGAGCTGCAATCGCTGCTTTCAGTTCAGAAAGGCTTCCAGGAAACCTTTGGAGAAAAATTAGGTGAGAAAGACGGCCCTGATTGGGAAGAATTGAATGAAACAGCGCAGAGATATGTTCAGGGAACATGTGCGCGCAGGGAAAGCCACAAAAGATGAAAGCGCCCCAACCCCCCACACAGCAGATAGTTCAAGCTCCAATGAACCCAGTCAACACCAACCGCACAGCCACATCGGACGATGCGGAATTTCTATACTCCACCTCTTAACAGTGACCCAATTACAGGACGCGTGCGATAAGATCACACCGTTCCTCCCCACGTCAGACCCCCACCATTTCTTTGCCACAGTCAAGCATCAGGCGACCATGTACGGCCTGGATGAGCGAGAGCATGTAAAGCTCACCGTTTTAAGTTTAGACTCTTCAGTAGCAACAGCCCTTCCCGACCCACAGAATGTAGGAGGAGGCACCCTTGGAGAAATGCATACCGCGATCCTGGATGCGATGAGGTATAACCGGGGTGACCCCGTAGATGGCCTCAACAAATGCAGGCAAAAGAAAGACGAGCACCCCACAGCGTTTGCTGAACACCTGTGGATCCACTTTGCAGCAGTCTTTGGAGACTTAGACCGTGCCCACGTGTCCCCAGACAACATGGCCAAATGGACCCGCACCCTTATCTCCCATGCCACAGAAACAGGACAAAAAGCTTGCGCGAGTTATGATCCCTCAGAGGAGGTCCATAACGAGAAGTGGGTAGTGAAAAGATTGTCCCGCACCTGGGAGCAATCTATACAAAGCAAACCCGCAGTCAAGAATCCCGAGGAAAAGCAGGCCGCCGCAGATATACAGGCAGTTACAACACACCAGAACTCCGCATGGGTGAATGAAGGAAAGAACAGCCCCCCACCCAAGTCACAGGAGTGTTACAACTGCGGACAGTTGGGACACTTCGCGAGTGCAATGCCCCGAGAAAGCCACAGAGGCCCCAGCAGACGGGCACTCTGAGTAAGAAGAAGACAGAGCCCATTCATAGTGTTAGCATCCGTTCAGATCAGACGACCTTGACCGGAACGGACTGACGGGTGTTCGGGCTCCCCCAGTTGGATCTGCGACACCCTTTGGGATAGGTCCGGATGACCGGTAGTTACAGCGAAAATTCGGGGACAGCCCATCGAATTTCTCTGGGACACAGGAGGGTCCCGCACCACAATAAATTCCTCCACCCTGTTTCAAAAGGACACGTGGCCCACTACAGCCACTATCACCCTCAGCGGCTTTACAGGGCACTCACAGCAGGGACACATCACAGTCCCTGTACCCATTCAAATCGGTAACATCGCCACCAAGCACCCCGTGGTTTTAGTTGACCTGCCCCACATACCAGAACACATTCTGCGAATCGATTTCATGAATTCCCACAATCTTTCATTTGATCCAGTCAACCAGTGTGTCTGGAAAATGGCAAAGTCTGCAAGAGCCCCCGCAACGCTCAACATAGGAGAGTACATGAACAAAATTAGCGCCGTAGGCGAACTTTGGTTCAACCAGACCACGCTTAGTACGGACAAGCAGGTTAGGGCAGTTCTGCAAAAGAACAGGGCAGCATTCGCGACCCACAAGCACGACTGTGGACGGATGACTGGCTCCGTACAAATAACAGGACCTGACCCGAGACCCCAAAAACAGTATGAATTTCCCCAAGAGGCAGAGGGAGAAATCTCAAAAGTAATCGAAAGCTTATTAGAGCAGGGCGTACTTAGATGAGTAGCCTGCACTAATAATGCCCCGATTTGGCCAGTGAGAAAGCCCGATGGATCATGGCGACAGACCATCGATTACCGGGAACTCAACAAAATCACCCCTGCAGCAGCCCCCACAGTAGCAATAAGTCCCGAGACCATGCTCAAGCAGGGACTCAATTCACGATTCTTTACGATTTTGGATGTCAGTAATGGATTCTGGTCCATTCCATTGGCTAAGGCGTGCCAGTACAGATTTGTCTTCACTTTTAAAAATCAACCGTACATGTGCACATGCCTTCCACAAGGATTCCACCACTCCCCCTCCATTTTCCACCGACAGCTGGCAAATGGTTTAGCCAAATTCTCTTGCCCTGAATGTCTGGTTCAGTATGTAGACAACCTACTACTGCAGACAGACACCAAGGAAGAGCACATTGAACTTTGTCCGAACTCCTGGAACTCTTACACTCAATTGGTTGCAAAGTCAACCCCAAAAAGGCCCAGATTTTGGAAGATAAAGTGATATATTTGGGAACAATTATCACACAAAGTAAACGCGAGATCGAGCAGAAAAGGATTGACTTGATTGCTAAATTGCCCCTTCCCCAGAAAGTTTCAGCCCTCCGGTCGTTTTTTGACTGGTTGGCTACTGCCGAAACCACATTGACGGTTTCGCCAGCAAGGCAGCACCCCTCTCAGACCTCCTAAAGAAAGGAGCCCCCTGGGAATGGCCTGTGAGAGGCACCTGCTCGCAGTATTTTGGGCAGTGCAGTATTTTTCATATATTACTGGACTGAACCCCATCACAATTCTCACCGAAAACACCCCATCCCAACTTTTATTGGACGGAGGACTCAAGGACGGTACAGTAAGCCAGATTAGAGCAGCTAGATGGACCCTTCTCTTGCAGGGACGGGACATCACTGTTAAAAGGACAAAGACGCACACCTTTTTAGCCGACAACCTACAGTACCCCGGAACCCCCCATGAATGTGAAATTATCTCTCCACACAACACAGGCCCCTTCATTGCTAAAACCCCCCCCAGAAAGATAGGTAATTCAACCCAGAGCCCCCAGCACACAGACACGTGTGAGCCCATAAGGATATATGTGGATGGATCTTCCACAGTATTGGATGGGAAGCGCATAACAGGTTGCGGTATATATGTCGAGGACGCGCAGGGACGAGCCCTGGAGGAAATATTGTTAAAACTTCCAGGCCACTTAGGCGCGCAGGCAGCAGAGCTCGCGGCCATCGCGTATATAGTGGAACACCCAGATTCCTTCCCCAGCCCAGCAGACATATACTCGGACAGCCTCTATGTCTGCAACAGCCTCACAGAATTCCTGCCCCTGTGGAAAGCAAGAGGATTTGTTTCCGCAGACGGGAAACCCCTCCCCTCAGCCCCATTGCTCCGCCACATTTTAGAGAGAGCACAGAACAGGACTTTTGGAATAGTCAAAGTTCGAAGTCACCATCGTTCCTCCTCCCCTGGAAATGTGAAAGCCGACGCACTGGCTAAAGCAGTTTCCAGACAAGATAGTTTTGGACACCCCCCGAAAGCGCACCAGTAAATGCAGTTCAGGTCTCGCAAACAAAGATCAAGGATCTAGTGGAGGCCCAGAAGCAGGACAGCAATCTCAGGGAGATTGTAAAGGGAAACTATCCAGCACCCTATGAGCGTTTTAGAAATGCACTGACCACACATGACGGTGTGGTGTTAAAAGACACCCTTTACGTGGTTCCTGAACAGGACAGGAATCAACTGATTTGTTTGTTCCATGACGGTCATGGACATCAGGGAATCGATCCCACTACAACCCACCTCAAGCAGCTTTGCTGGTGGCAGAATTTAAAGGATGATGTAAATCACTACATCGAGAATTGTCTTATCTGTCCCCAGAATAATCCGGACAGATATGCCAAAAAGGCTCAACTCAGCCACACCCGACCCGTTAATGGCTCCTGGACTAACCTCCAGATTGATTTTATAGGACCATTACCCCTTGCAGGAATGGCTATAAATATGTACTCGTGGTGATAGACACGTTTACAAAATGGGTGGAAGCATTCCCAGCCCAAACAAACACCGCAAAAACCACAGCCAAGATTTTGACCCACCACATCTTTACAAGATGGGGACTCCCCCACAGCATTGAATCCGACCAAGGTTCCCATTTTACGGGACGTGTCATGCAGAACGTCCTCACGATATTTGGCATCACCCAAAAATTCCACATAGCATATCACCCATAGTCGAGTGGTATCGTGGAGCGCATGAATCGGACCCTAAAATCCACCCTCAGAAAAATGGTCCAGCAAAACAACACCACTTGGGACTCAGTCCTCCCTTTTGCGCTGATGTTTTTGCGTAATACAATTTCTCCTTCCACAGGTTACACCCCCCACACCCTCATGACCGTACGCACATCCCATGAAAGGCACAGAATTTTTATTAGGTTTAGACTTGACCAGCCCCGAGGTGACGGCCCTCACACACGAGAAAGCAGTAGAGCAATTAGTGAATAATGTTAAAACTCAGCCAGCAGCTGCAGTAAAATTGGGCACAAGGAAGAAACAGAGCAAGGCTTGTTTCGACAAGACAGTGCATGCGACAGAGTACGTATAGGACAGCAAGTCATGCTCTCTGTATACAACCCAGCACATTCCTGTCACCAAAGTACTCAAGCCCGTACTCCAGTGCGGACAAAGTAAGCCCTTCCGTATATAAAATAAAGTATCCCAACGGAAAGACTGCGTGGTTCCATATCACCCAGCTGAAGCCATATGGAACACAGTCTACCCACGCACACCACGTCATGCTCGACGCAGCACACCACACCCTGCCCACAGCCAACGTAACCCTACCATCTCCCAACACGTCCAGCCCAGCCACGGACTCGACCTCGACTCCACCCCCGAAGTATACACTCCGCCCCGGAACGCCCAGACTGCAGCAGCAGAGACAGCGACTGTGACTCGGACGACAGCCACGGCACAGCTCCCTACTATCCCCATGCAACAGGACCCACACCCAGCGAATCCGACTACGATCCAAGTGATCCCTTCATGATCACTTTCCTAAACAAACCCCACCACCGACCACCGAACTACCATGACGACCCCAATTCCGTCCTCCAGACAACCAGACACCAACTATTGGCACCGCGATAACTCGTTCCGACTCGTCCGCAACAACGAGAGCGACCCCAACTCATACCAAGCAGCCCTTTCAGCCCTGATACATTCAAGGGTTTGGCACCCGGGAGAAGATGACGACCTTGAGTCTGACTCCCAAACCGAGAACTCCTTTGCGACCCTGTTCGCAACCGATAACTGAGGTGTCCAAATTATGTTTTAAAAGGAACCGCTTGGGAGAAACGGTGTCCTTTCTGATGGAAACTGCAGCATGTTTTATGTTGTTTGTAAGTTTGTTAAATGTTGTTTGTCAGACTGCAAAGGTTTTTCACGACCCCACGCCTTTTCTGCCGAAACCTCTGAGGACTTGCCCACAGAGATTTGCTATTGGCCAGACGCTAGTTCAGCGGAACTAGCTTGTCTGCAGACACGTGTTAAGGTCCCAGACGCCAGTTCAGCGGAACTCGTCTGTCGACAGATACCACACGCCCGTTCGTAACTGCCCTTCTGGTTCGAAAGAAAGAACCACTAGGGCAGCCCCACCACGATGACTACATTTCTTGCCCGTTCTTGTCGGTTGCTCAGGCAGTGGAGAAACGGCTTGGGACCCGCCCTGCCTGGGAACCCCCCCCTCTGGTCAACTACGCTCGGGTAGGGGAGACACGGCATTGGTAGCCGTCCTACCCGGGGACTCCATCCAACTCTTACCCGTCGCGGCCCATACGCACCTCATTTTGGAAATTTTAGTTCAAAAAGTTTTGTTTTGTTTCAGGTAACCCTTAGGTTGCCAACCACATGCTATTTACATCCTGAAACATTTGGATGGTAAATCGCACAGACTGCGAGACGGCTCGCACTGGTTCATTATTTGTAAGTGTGTCTTGTCCTAAAATTCGGTTTTGAAAATAAAATGAGGGAGTCACACATAGTCACCAATCATAAAGGGAGTAATTGGCACTACAGGACAGACACACTATCGTACGAGATGTTTAACCAAGATAGTTACAGACACTATGCTTGTTTCCACAGAACTCCAGAAGCTCCAGGACCGGAGAAGAAAAGAAAAGAGAAGAGCCATGAGGACTTCCTTCACATAGTTCATCATCATGATAATGGACATTTGGTTGCGAGTGAACGCGAACCCCATGACCTCAAGCCCCCCCAGCCATTAATGTTTCACTTCCCCACAGTACCCAGAGCCCAGTCACCAGCGACACAACATCTTGGTGTGCCAGGTTTATAACCTGGTGCTCACTGTCCTACGTAATAGAAACCTTATTGGTATTGGCGATACTCTGCTGCATTGTGCAGACGATGCGGCTAAGAAAATGGAGAAGGAGAGCCTACCGCGCTCGAACCCCGGTATATAGGATCAGATCCCCTATTTTCGGATACGACCAGACCCCCGACCCCCGCAATCTACAATAAAGCACATTCATTTGCGGTTGTTTTGTGAATAAAGAAATGTTCAGATTCTTCATGAGTAATTGTACAATCCTGAGCTTGACTGCCAAGCCAGGAAAAATGTGTATAAACTGCTATGATTTTGTTTGTATGGTCGAGGAAGTTAGAGTGATGAAATTTTTAAGTGAGTGTAGTGTATTAAGAATAGTTTGAGGTTCCCATTTTTATTGTTTTGTAATGCATGTCCCTGTTTGACATAGCACCCCTTAGAATTGTGAGTTAAAATTTTTTTGCATAGTTATTGTCAGTGTAGAGGCCATGAAAGAAGTGCCCCCCAGGTCAGGGAATGGAAAGCAACATAGTTATGCGATCCTTCACGCTTCGCGTTAGGATCACAAGGAAGGTGAGTAGCCACCTGAATTGGCCAACTCCCAATTTAAAATGGCGAACGGCAAAGGCTGATGGGAAAGTCAGCCAACAAGACAGAAACCAGCAGCTGCAGGTTTGCTGTGTATTTACCTCTGAAAAGGCCAGAAAACATCGATACCAGCGACCATCAGCATAACAAAGTAGCAGCCAATAAGTAACATTTTGGACACACAAAGCAAAGCCAGACTCCTTGGCACCAGCAGGAGCCAACACAAAGGAGGTGCGCAAGCACCTCAAGACCGCCCATCAATCAGGGAACCGCTCCAGTATTGGAGAAATTGAACCAAGCGATTGGGACAAAGTCCAATCACTTAGGACCAGGTATAGGGTCCGCCCCGAAAGGTGGGAAGCCCCTGGGGACTATAAGTTAAGCCCCTGGGGACTATAAGTCAAGCCCCAAGTTCAAATCGCTCTCTTCACTCTCTTCTTCCTGCCCGGGTCACCCAGCAACACGAACCAAAATTGACCGTGACCGGTGCAGTGATCGCCGACTGACGTAAGTCTTAATTCAACGCTCGCTACGAGATAGGCGTTCCTAGCCACCAAGCCGTACCAACTTCGAATGACTCAGACTCAGAACCCGAACAAAAGGCCATTTGTTCCCCTGACCTGGTGGGCCAGTCCGAAGTTAAGTATCGGCCTGTTAGTTGTAGAAGTAGCTTAGAAGTAGAATTTGTGCATGAGTAGCGATTACTGTGTATAATAAATGTGCTTTGATTTAAATCTTACTAATCGGTGTATTGGATTATTGATCATTACTCGGACTTGAACCTCGTGGCGGTATCATAAAGATACCTGGCGACTTGAGAGCAAAGGTAATAAAACAGAGCAATTGAACCAAGGAGAAAGTTAGCAACACTCGACAATGCCTACCTGCAATTGGGACAGGTTCCACAGTGCCTTGGCCATGTCCATCTGAGAGCGGGACATGTCCCACAGCACCACATCAAGGTCAGTCTGGTACCTGGTCACGTCCCCCAGTGAGTCGGACATTGTGCTGAGGCCCTCAGCCATGGTCGTCACCGAATGCGTGATGTCTTGGATCCCTTCACTCATGCTGCTGACATCATGCACCAGTCTCTCCAATGCGATCACCACCAAAGCAGTGTTGGCCTCGGTACCACGCATTGCCGGCACTATCTCCTGCACCCGTAGACTCTGGGAATCCTCCAATCAGCTACGAACCTGCTAGAGTGTCGCTGGCATAACGGGGGATGGGGTGGGGGGGGGGGGGGGGTGGGGGGGGGGGGGGGCTGGTGTGCGCTAATGGCAAATCGGCTGGTGAGCTTTCATTTACGGAGTGAAGCCCATGAGTCTTCACTAAGTGGACCAATTAACATTGAATAGCATTGCCTGGCCAATCGCCGGGAAGCTCGCGGTAGTTCCTGCTCGCTACCACACTTAGAAATATTTCTGGACAATCACTCCCAATGAATGCTGCAAAATATCCTGATGACACAAATACAGGTCAGAAAGTAAGTTGTGAAAAGGACTGAAAAGGACATAATGAAGTTATAAAGGGACATTGATAGGTTAAGTGAGTGGCAAGGACGTGGCAAATGAAGCATAACGTGGGAAAATGTGAAAATGTCCATTATGACAGGAAAAATAAAAAAGATGGAGGAGCCCAGCAAATCAGTGCAAAAGACAAGACTGAAGCATTTGCAACCACCTTCAGCCAGAAGTGTTGAGTGGCTGAACCATTTGGCCCCCTCCTTGGGTTCCCAGCATCACAGATGATAGTCTTCAGCCAATTCAACTGATAGCTGACGGCACTGGATACTGCAATAACTGACAACATTTTGGCAAGAGTACGAAAAACTTGAGCTCCATAACAAGCAGGGCCTCTAGTAAGGTACAGCGACACCACTGACATCCACCTCGCAACATGAAAATTTGCGCAAATAGGTTCGCTACATAAAAAGGGCAAATCCAACCCATCAATTAGCAGTGCATCAGTATACTCTTGATCATCAGTGAAGTGATGCAAGTGAAGCCATCTGGGATGGCCACTTACAAGAAACATGGACGTTCGCAAAGCCTGAAGGGAAATGTGGACAATGTAAGATTCAGGCAGGCACAGAGCCTGAATGCATATTTGTGAGCAAAGAATCCAGACAGCATCGGAACCCCCAACCGATTAGCATTTTAATGGCCCATCTCCGTAAGACAAAGGATTGATATTCAGGTAACCGATACAAGTCCAGACGTTTCGGCGCCACTCCCTTTACTCAGGAAGCATAAACAACAGGGTCAACGACTGCTTAGGACACACCCTGCCATCAAGGCACCCCCCCCTTTATTGGCTCAGATCGAAGGCAGTGATCGAGAACTGCCCAATTAATTGAGTCCAAAGCTAAGGACTGCCCAAAAGAGCGCAAAACTCCCCAAGGATAAAGAGACACTGCCATGTGGTCGATCTCTTTTGGACCTGGCACACCGGCAACGTTCATCTCCAATCGTAGCATTGCCAGAAGAAAGTTCAAGTTCAACGCTCGCTACCAGACGGATGAGCCCAGCTGAGCAGCAGTTACTTCTCCAGACCCAGTAGATCCAGATTCGAACAAAGGCCACTGTTCCTCTGACCTAAGCCGGGTGCCTGAACTTAAGTACATGTTATCATAGTTGTTAGGTGTAGGTTAACTCGTAGTGTTTATGTTGCAAGTGTAAGTTAATCTTATGTGTAAATAAAGTACTTTGATCTTGAACTGGTTGTTTGGCTCGTTGATCGATACCCGGTTGAACCTTGTGGTGATATCATTTGATACCTGGTGACTCTGAAAGCAATATAATATCGGTATCTAAAGAAAGAAGGGCAACCTTATTGACTGCCATATTTATAGCAGGTAACAAAGGCACCACAAGGCATCATCAACAGTACTATCAAGCAGCACTTACTCAGCAATAAACAGTTCTTTGAAGGAGCCACATGTGCTGTGGAGAAAGGGGAACCGGTGGATGTACTGTACTTAGATTTCCAGAAGGCATTTGATAAGGTGCCACATCAAAGGTTATTGCAGAAAATAAAAGTTCATGGTATAGGGGGTAAATTATTGGTGTGGCTTGAAGATTGGCCAGCTCTCAGAGAGTTGATATAAATAGGTCCTTTTCTGGACCACAAGAAGTGTTGAGTGGTGTGCCACAGGAATCCGTGCTGGGATCTCAAGTTTTTACATTTAAATAAATGACTTGGATGAAGGACGAGATATCGTTGCTAAATTTTCTGATGACACAAAGGGAGGAAGTAAGGTAGGTAAGAGGATGTAAGGAGGCGTCAAAGGGACATAGGTATGTGAGTTGGAAAAGATATGGCAAATGGAGTATAATGTGGACAAACATGTACTAACATCTGGGAGCTTGTGCCAAAGACGGGAGAGCTATCTCACAAACTAGTTAAGCAACAGCCTGACATAGTCACACTCACAGAACCATACCTTACAGACAATGCCCCAGATACCACGATCACCATTCATGGGTATGTCCTATCTCACCGGCAGGACAGACCCAGCAGAGGTGGTGACACAGTGGTAGATAATTGGGAGTTGCCCTGGGAGTCTTCAATACCAACTCTGGACCCCATGAAGTCTCATGGCTTCAGGTTAAACATGGGGAAGGAAACCTCCTGCTGATTACCACGTACCGGCCACCATCAGCTGACGAATCCATAGTCCTCCATGTTGAACATCACTTGGAGGAAGCACTGAGAGTGGCAATGGCGCAGAAAATGCTCTGGGTGGGTACTTCCACGTCCATCACTAAGAGTGGCTCGGTAGTACCACCACAGACCGAGCTGGCTGTGTCCTATAGGACATAGCTGCTAGGCTGGGACTGCTGCAGGTGGTGAGGGAGAAACATACTTGGCCTGATCCTCATTAATCTGCCTGCTGCAGATGAATCTGTCCATGACAGTATTGGTAGAAGTGACCACCACATCGTCCTTGAGGAGACAATATCCCGTCTTCACACTGAGGATACCCTCCCTTGTGTTGTGTGCCATTAGCATCGTGCTAAATGGGACAGACTTTGATCAGATCCAGCAACTCAAGACTGGGCATCCATGAGGCTCTGTGGGCCATCAGGAGCAGCAGAATTGTATTCAACCACAATCTGAAACCTCATGGCCTGGCGTATCCCCCACTCGACCATTACCACGGAGCCAGGGGATCAACCCTGGTTAAATTAAGAGTGCAAGAGAGTATGCCAGAAGCAACATCAGGCATACCGAAAAATAAGGTGTCAACCTGGTGAAGCTACAACACAGGACTACTTGTGTTCCAAACAGCATAAGCAGCAAGTAATAAACAGAGCGAAGCGATTCCACAACTAACAAATCAGATCTAAGCTCTGCAGTCCTGCCACATCCAGCCGTGAACGATGGTGGACAATTGAACAACTCACTGGAGGAGGCAGCTCCACAAATATCCCCATCCTCAATGATGGAGGAGCCAAGCACATATGTGCAAAAGACAATGCTGAGGCATTCGCAACATCTTCAGCCAGAAGTGCCAAGTGAATGATCCATCTCGGTCTCCTCCGGAGGTCCCCATCATCACAGGTGTCAGTCTTCAGCCAATAGGATTCACTCCACGTGATATCAAGAAACGGAGTACTGCAAAGGCTATGATCCCTGACAATATTCGGCAACAGTACAGAAGACTTATGCTTCAGAACTTGCCGCACCCAACGCCCAGCTGTTCTAGCAGAGCTACAACACTGGCATCTACCTGGCAATGTGGAAAATTGCCCAGGTGTGCCCTGTACACAAGAAACAGCACAAGTCCAACCCAGCCAATTACCAACCAATCAGTCTACTCTCTGTCATCAGCAAAGTGATGAAAGGAGTCATCAACAGTGCTATCAAGCAGCACTTACTCAGCAATGACCTGCTCACATAGAACATACAGTGCAGAAGGAGGCCATTTGGCCCATCGAGTCTGCACCGACCCACTTAAGCCCTCACTTCCCCCCTATCCCCGTAACCCAAAAACCCCTCCGAACCTTTTTGCTCACTGAGGGCAATTTTTCATGGCCAATCCACCTAACCTGCATGTCTTTGAACTCTGGGAGGAAACCGGAGCACCCGGAGGAAACCCAAGCAGACACGGGGAGAACGTGCAGACTCCACAGGGAATTGAACCTGGGACCCTGGCGTTGTGAAGCCACAGTGCTATCCACTTGTGCTACTGTGCTGCCCTCACGAACGCTGAGTTTAGATTCCGCCAAGGCCACTCAGCTCCTGACCTCACTACAGCCTTGATTCAAACATGAATGAAAGAGGTGAGGTGAGAGTGACTGCCCTTGACATCAAGGCAGCATTTGACCGATTATAGCATCAAGGAGTCCTAGCTTTCGAAGCTGAAACCAATGGGAATTAGGGGGAGAACTGTCCGCTGGTTGGAGTCACACCTGACACAAAAAGGTGGTTGTGGTGGCTGGAGATCAATCACCTCTCTCCAGGACATCACAGGGTAGTACCCTAGGCCCAACCATCTTCAGCTGCTTCATCAATGACCTCCCTTCCATCATAAGTTCAGAATGGGGATGTTTGCGGATGACTGTACAATGTTCAGCACCAGACTGTTTAGCACAGGGCTAAATCGTTGGCTTTGAAAGCAGACCAAGGCAGGCCAGCAGCACGGTTCAATTCCCGTAACAGCATCCCCGAACAGGTGCCGGAAGGTGGCGACTAGGGGTTTTTCACAGCAACTTCATTTGAAGCCTACTTGTGACAATAAGTGATTTTCATTTCATTTCATTTGCGATTCCTCAGATAATGAAGCAATCCATGTCCAAATGCAGCAAGACCTGGACAATATCCAGGCTTGGGCTGAAGAATGGCAAGTTCAATTCACACCACACCCAGTGCCAGGCAATGACTATCTCCTACAAGAGAGGATCTAACCATCGCCCCTTGACATTCAATGGCATTTACATCTCTGAATCCCCCACAATAAACATTCTGGGGGTTACCATTGAGCAGAAACTGAACTGGACTAGCCATATTAATTCTGTGGCTACAGGGCAAGTCAAAGGCTAGGAATCCAAGGGTGAATGACTCACCTCCTGACCCCTCCAAAAGCCTGTCCACCATCTGCAAGGCACAAGTCAGGAGTGTAATGGAATACTCTCCACTTGCCTCAATGACTGCAGCTCCAACACTCAAGAAGCTCAATACCATTCAGAACAAAGCAGTCCGCTTAATTGCTCCTACTTCTACAAACATTCAAGCCCTCCACCACCGACCAACAATGGCAGCCGTTGGACCATCTACAAGATGCACTGCAGTAACTCACAAAGGTTCCTTAGACAGCATCTTCCAAACCCACTACCATCCAGGTGGACAAAAGCAGCAGATATCTGATAACCCCACCACATGGAGGCGCCCCTCCAAGTCACTCACCACCCTGATCTGGAAATATATCGTCGTTCCTTCATTGTCACTGATTCTCCCTCCCTAACGACACAGTGGGTGTACCTACACCTCACCACCAGCTTCTGAAAGGCAACTAGGGATGGGCTAACCAGTAATGCCCACATCCCGTAAATGAATTTTTTAAAAGTGAAATTGTCCATTTTGACTGGAAGAATACAACAGAAGCATATTATGTAAATGGTGAGATATTGCGGAGCTCTGGAGTGCAGAAGAATCAGGGTCTCCTGCATGAATCACAAATGCGAATTTGGAGGTGCAGCAAGTAATTAAGGAAGCTAACGGAACGTTATTTACTGTGAACGGCATTGTTTACAAAAGCAGAGAGGACACCGGTGAGATCACATCTGGAGTATTATGTAGAGTATTAGTCTCCTTAGGACCAGAGGCTGGAGAGAGAGCAAACTTAGTGGGGAGTAGCTGATTGGAGAGACAGGTAAACGTCAAAAGCACAACACAGCGAGGGCCAGAGCCAGAGTACCAGAGACTGGAGAGAGCAAACTTGTTGGGGAGTAGCTGATAAAAGAGGCAGGAAATCTTCAAAAGAGTAGTTCAGCGTACCTTCACTGAATCCAGAGGGGGAGCTCAGAGGATGACGTCAGGATTCTGAAAGTTTTGCGTGGTGAGAGGAGCAGCAGGGGGGAGAGAAGAGCAGTGTAAGTAGGGCCGAGACTGCAAGGAATGAGAGAGGGGGAAAATGACATGACCCTTTAAAAGATACAGACAGTCTGGTGGATGAGTGTGTTTGTCCCCATCCTACAACAAAGCCTGGTCTCCAGCAGTCTCGGATTTCCCTGCTACTGGGACAAGACCTTGCTCCACTGGGACCGTGTGGCGGTTGGTGTGTAGTGACCACTCCACATTAAAAGAATCCATGCACAGGCATCTTCCGCCAACCCCAGCCCACCAATGAATTTCGGGATCTGGAACGTCAGGACCCTTATGAACAACAGCAACAGACTTGAACGTCGCACCACCATCAGAGCCCGGGAACTCTGACACCACACATTGCCATCGCCGCCCTGAGCGAGACACAACCGGCAGGAGAACGCCAACTTAAAAATAAGGTGGCGGATACGACCATCTTCTGGAAAGGCAAACTGGAAATTGTCTCTTTGGGGTCAGCTTCGCTGTAAAAAACACATTGCCTGGACGTCTCAATGAACCCCCCCGCCCCCCTCACGCAGGGTGAGCGAGTGCCTGATGACCCTATGGCTCACCCTGTCCCAGAAGCAGCACATCACAACCATCAGTGCCTATGTCCCAACCCTAGATGTAATGGACGAGACAAAAGAAGCATTCTACTCTAGCCTCGACCAATCGCTGTCCCGCATCCCAAAGGGGGACAAGCTGATTCTCCTCGGAAATTTCATTGCTGGAGTTGAGAGGGATACAAACCTTTGTAAAAGTGTGTTAGGCAGGGAAGGTGTGGGTAAAACAAACGCCAAAGGAGTCCTCCTTTAGAACATGACCTGATCATCGCAAACATTCTGTTCCACCAGGGGGACAAGCAGAAGACCTCATGGCAACACCCCCACATGGCACCTAGTAAGACTATATCATCGTTAGAGCAAGGGATCACAAAGCATCACCCATGCCACGAACAGAGCCGACAACTGCTGGACTGACCACTGATTAATCCGCTTTACCATTTCCATCACACCGGCCCCAAACCGGCACAGGCAGAAAAGACTCTGCAGCAGGAGACTCAATGTCACTGGACTCAAAGTCCCCGAGAAGGAAAAGCTAATCAGTCAGTGCCTCACAGCTAACCTGGGAACGACCAATGAGCCAGAGCCACAGATTGACAGTTCCTGGTCCGCCTTAAAGCTACCATAGTCAGCACCTGTGAGGAGACGCTCGGGCTCTCGGCCAGGAATCACCAAGACTGGTTTGATGAGAACGATCAGGAGACCCAGGATCTCCTTGACCGCAACCGTAACGTATTCCTGAACTGGTAGCTCGAGAGGAGACAGGAGGCTGAAGGCAGCATCGAACCCGCGACCTAAAAAACAGATGGTGGGTGTAAAGGACGCAGGAGACTCAGCAACTCACTGTGTACGGCTTCTTCAGCGCAATTAAAACCAGCTAAGGTCTGACTACCCAGTGACCCACTCCACTGAGAGTTAAAACTGGTGAGGTGCTCAAAGACAGAAAGAATGTCAAGGCCTGGATAGAACATTTTGAGACACAGCCTTCGTGGCAAGTGCTCTCGACACAATTTCGCAACATGCTACTTACGACCATCTCAGCGGAAACCTATGTCACCGATTGTGAGGTCGAACAAGCCATCCAACAGCTGAAAAGCAACAAGGCGACTTCCGGGTGCGGCTATGCAGAGCTAGGTCGCACATTCATAGATTCATAGAATTTACAGTGCAGAAGGAGGCCATTCGGCCCATCGAGTCTGCACCGGCTCTTGGAAAGAGCAACCTACCCAAGGTCCACACCTCCACCCTATCGCCATAACCCAGCAACCACACCCAACACTATGTGCAATTCTGGACACTAAAGGCAATTTATCATGGCCAATCCACCTAACATTCGGTAGCTCCCGTTTGGAACAGACTTTTGGGCTCTTTTACAGGGCCCCCACGGCATTTGTTTGACATTTCCCAGTGTGGCAAGAAGACTGCAACATTCCCCTGACAGTGTCCCCCAGGAATGTTATGTCTTTTGGCTACCAGACCCGGCAGAAACAGTAAAAGATTTGGCTGCAACAGGATAAACAGGGCCTCTTCCAGCATGCAGGCGGGGGAAGGGCAAGCTTAAAGCTGCAAACTGACCTGAGGGCCTTTATCAAAAGTGAATTCTAACAGCAGAGGGAACAACTGTGAAAAGATCTCACCAAGGCCACTGAAGAAGCGGGGACGAGGCTTCCGGTGGCGGCCATGGAGGAGTAGGTCACGCATTCGGCAGCTCCCGCCTGGAACGGACTCTTAGACCTTTTTCAGGAATTTCCACAGACATTTTGGGGCAGATTGGTGAAGCGAACACTGCCAAAAGGATTCCCTCTCGAGACTTTTGGGCTCTTTTCAGGGCCCCCAAGGGCATTTTTTCGACGTTTCCCGGTGTGGGAAGGAGTTAATAATAGCTCCCCGTCAGTATATGGCTCTAACTAGGAGCGGGGTGACAAAAAAGGTGGTGGTGGACCAGAAGAAGGGAGGGAAGAAGGACAAAATGGCAGCGGGCGGAGACCAGGCAGCGTGGAGGCAGTGGGCAGAGAAGCAACAGGAGGGTATCCAGCGCTGCCTCAGAGATTAAAACGGACCTGCTAGAGCCGATGAAGGCTTCTATTGATAAACTGCTGGAGACACAGACGGCCCAGGGGGTGGCGATCCGAGAGGCTCAACAAAAGATCTCTGACAATGAGGATGAGACCTTAGTCCTGGCGGTAAAGGTGGAGGCGCACGAGGCGCTCCACAAGAAATGGCAGGAGCGGTTCGAGGAGATGGAGAATCGGTCGAGGCGGAAGAATCTGCGGATTCTGGGCCTCCCGGAGGGGCTGGAGGGGCCGGGCGTGGGGGCCTATGTGGTCACCATGTTAAACTCGCTGATGGGAGCGGGGTCCTTCCAGGGGCCCCTGGAGCTGGAAGGGGTCCATAGAGTGTTGGCGAGGAGGCCCAAGGCTAACGAGCCTCTGCGGGCGGTGCTGGTGCGGTTCCATCGGTTCGTCGATCGGGAGTGTGTGCTCAGGTGGGCCAAGAAGGAGAGGTGCAGCAGGTGGGAGAATGCGGAGGTTCGGATATATCAGGACTGGAGTGCGGAGGTGGTGAAGAGGAGGGCCGGGTACAATCGAGCGAAGGCGGTGCTGCACAGGAAGAGGGTGAAGTTTGGCATGTTGCAGCCGGCGCGACTGTGGGTTACCTACAAGGACCGGCACCATTATTTTGAGTCTCCGGAGGAGGCGTGGGCCTTTGTTCAGGCCGAGAAGCTGGACACAGACTGAGGGTCGGGATGGGCGATTGGGGACTGCGGTGGATATGTCATGCCTATTTTTGGTTTGGGGGTGGGGGGCCTTTGCATTGTTTTGGGTTTCTTTTTCTCTGTGTTTTTCTCTTTCGGGTTGGGGAGGGTGGATGGGACGGGTTGGGCACTGTTTTGGTTGGTGGCGGGGCCTGGTAGGTGGAGAGCGCGGGATTTTTTCCCGCGCCGAAGACTGGGGGGGGGGGGGGGGGCGGGACTGGGACGGGGAAGCGAGGATTGTTTCCCGTGCTTAGAACGGAGGGGGAGAGCCTGTGAATGGGGAGCGGGAGGGGAGGGTGTGCCACACAATGGGAGGAGTCGAAGGGGAGGCGGGAGTGGCCGGGGTCAGCAGGAGTCAGCTGACTTGCGGAAGTGCAATGGGGGGAGTAAACCAGCTAGGATGGGTCCTAGCTGGCAGGGGGGTGGGGGGATCGAGTTGCTGCTGCTAAGATCAAGGAGGAGCTGGAGCGAGTGGGGTATGCCGCTGTAGGGAACGGGCCGGGTGTGGGGTGCGGGCGCGTGGCTGGCCGAGGAGGGGTCATGGCTAGTCGGCGGGGGAGGGGGCGGGTAGCCCCCTGATCCGGCTGATAACCTGGAATGTAAGGGGACTGAATGGGCCGGTTAAGCGGGCCCGCGTGTTCGCGCACCTGAAGGGGCTCAAGGCGGATGTGGTTATGCTCCAGGAGACACACCTGAAGGTGGCAGACCAGGTAAGACTGAGGAAAGGGTGGGTAGGTCAGGTGTTTCACTCGGGGCTAGATGCCAAAAATCGAGGGGTGGCGATCTTGGTGGGAAAGAAGGTGTTATTCGAGGCGTCGAGCATTGTGGCAGATAATGGCGGTAGGTACATAATGGTAAGTGGTAAGTTGCAGGGAGAGAGGGTGGTACTGGTCAATGTGTATGCTCCGAACTGGGACGATGCGGGTTTTATGTGGCGTATGTTGGGTCGGATCCCAGACTTGGAAGTGGGGGGCCTGATAATGGGGAGAGACTTTAACACAGTGTTGGATCCTGCACTGGATCACTCCAGGTCTAGGACGGGTAGGAAGCCGGCGGCGGCTAGAGTGTGAGGGGATTTATGGACCAAATGGGAGGGGTGGACCCTTGGAGATTTGCAAGGCCGGGGGCTAGGGAATTTTCATTCTTCTCACATGTCCATCAGGCTTATTTTCGAATTGACTTTTTCATTTTGAGTAGGGCGCTGATAGGGAGAGTAGAGGATACCGAGTATTCGGCAATCGCCATTTCGGACCACGCCCCGCATTGGGTGGACTTGGAGATGGGGGAGGAGAGGGAGCGGGTCCGAGGAAGTATAGAGAGGTACTTGGAGACCAACGACAACGGGGAGGTTCGAGTGGGGATGGTATGGGAGGCACTAAAGGCGGTGATGAGGGGAGAGCTGATCTCCATCAGGGCCCACAAGGAGCGGAGGGAACGGGGGGAGAGGGAGAGGCTGGTGGGGGAGATGGTGAGGGTAGACAGGAGGTATGCGGAAGAACCTGAGGAAGGATTGTTGAGGAAGAGGCGCAGCCTCCAGGCCGAATTCGACCTGGTGACCACTAGGAAGGCGGAGGTGCAGTGGAGGAAGGCCAAGTGGGTGGTCTACGAGTATGGGGAAAAGGCAAGCCGGATGCTGGCGCATCAGCTTCGGAAGCGGGACGCAGCTAGGGAGATCGGGGGAGTTAAGGACGGGGGAGGGAGCGTGGTGCGGTTGGCATCAATGGGGTCTTCAGGGACCTCTATGAGGAATTGTACCGATCCGAGCCCCCACAGGAGGAGGGAGGGATGGGCCGTTTCCTGGACCAATTGAGGTTTCCAAAGGTGGAAGAGGGACTGGTGGCGGGACTGGGGGCCCCGATTGGGCTGGAGGAGCTGATCAAAGGGATAGGAAGCATGCAGGCGGGGAAGGCACCGGGGCCGGACGGTTTCCCGGTCGAGTTCTATAAAAAATATATGGACCTGTTGGGCCCGCTGTTAGTTAGGACCTTCAATGAGGCAAGGGAGGGGGGGGGGCTTTACCCCCGACGATGTCCCGGGCACTGATCTCCTTGATCCTGAAGCGGGACAAGGATCCCCTGCAATGTGGGTCTTACAGACCGATTTCCTTGCTAAATGTAGATGCTAAGGTGCTGGCGAAGGTCTTAGCCACGAGGATTGAGGATTGTGTGCCGCAGATCATCTACGAAGACCAGACGGGGTTTGTGAAGGGGAGACAGTTGAACTCGAATGTGCGGAGGCTTTTGAACGTTATCATGATGCCGGCGAGGGAGGGAGCGGCGGAGATAGTGGTGGCGATGGACGCTGAGAAAGCCTTCGATAGGGTAGAGTGGGGGTACCTGTGGGAGGTGCTGAAGAGGTTCGGGTTTGGGGAGGGGTTTGTCAGGTGGTTTAGGCTGTTGTATGAGGTCCCGATGGCGAGTGTGGCCACAAATAGGAGGAGGTCCGAGTATTTTCGGTTGCACCAAGGGACGAGACAGGGGTGTCCCCTGTCCCCCCTGCTCTTCGCACTGGCGATTAAACCCCTGGCTATGGCACTGAGAGAGTCGAGGAACTGGAGGGGGTTGGTGCGGGGTGGGGAGGAGCATAGGGTGTCGCTTTATGCGGACGACCTGCTGCTGTATGTGGCGGACCCGGTGGGAGGAATGCCAGAGGTAATGAGGATGCTTAGGGAACTCGGGGACTTTTCGGGGTACAAGCTCAATATGGGGAAGAGCGAGCTGTTCGTAGTTCAGCTAGGGGACCAGGAGAAGGGGATTGGCGAGCTCCCACTAAAAAGGGCGGAGAGGAGTTTCAGATATTTGGGGGTCCAGGTGGCCAGGAGCTGGGGGGCCCTGCATAGGCTTAACTTTACAAGGCTGGTGGAGCAAATGGAGGAGGAGTTCAAGAGGTGGGACGAGTTGCCGCTGTCCCTGGCGGGTAGTGTGCAGTCAATCAAAATGACGGTGCTCCCAAGGATTTTGTTCCTGTTCCAGTGCCTCCCAGTGTTTATCCCGAAGGCTTTTTTCAGGCGGGTTAACAGGAGTATAATGGGGTTTGTGTGGGCGCGAGGGACTCCGAGGTTGAGAAGGGTGTTCCTGGAGCGGAGTAGAGATAGGGAGGGGCTGGCGCTGCCCAACCTCTGTGGGTACTACTGGGCCGCCAATGCGACAATGGTGCGCAAGTGGGTGATGGAAGGGGAGGTGGCTGCATGGAAGAGGCTGGAGACGGCGTCCTGTGTGGGTACAAGTCTGGGGGCGCTGGCAACGGCGCCGCTGCCGCTCCCTCCAAGGAGGTATACCACGAGCCGGTGGTGGTGGCGGCCCTCAAAATTTGGGGGCAGTGGAGGCGGCATGGGGGGGGGGGGGGGGGGGAAGTTAGGGCCTCGGCGTGAACCCCATTACGGTGGAACCACCGGTTCGCCCCAGGAAGAACAGGTGGAGGGTTTTCGGGGTGGCACAGGGCAGGCATACAAAAGTTGGGGGACCTATTTGTGGACGGGAAGTTCGCGAGCTTGGAAGAGCTGGAGGAGAAGTACGGGCTCCCCCCCGGGGAACACCTTCAGGTACTTACAGGTAAGGGCGTTTGCCAGACCGCAGGTGGTCGAATTCCCACGGCTACTGCCACACACAGTACAGGACAGGGTGCTCTCGGGGGGGGGGGGGGGGGGGGGGGGGTGGGTGGGAGTGGGGAAGATCTCGGAAACTTACCAGGTGATGCAGGAGGAGGAGGAGGCCTCGGTGGTGGAGTTGAAAGGTAATTGGGAGGAGGAGTTGGGAGAGGAGATCGAAGAGGGGACGTGGGCAGATGCCCTAGGGAGGGTGAACTCTTCCTCTTCATGCGCAAGGCTCAGCCTCATACAGTTTAAGGTGTCGCACAGGGCACACATGACCGGGACAAGGATGAGCAGGTTCTTTGGGGGTGAGGACAGGTGTGTTAGGTGCTCAGGGAGCCCAGCAAATCACACCAATATGTTCTGGGCATGCCCAGCGCTGGAGGAATTTTGGAAGGGTGTAGCGAGGACGGTGTCGAGGGTGGTAGGATCCAGGGTCAAACCGGGCTGGGGGCTCGCAATATTTGGAGTGGCAGAGGAGCCGGGAGTGCAGGAGGCAAAAGAGGCCGGAATTCTGGCCTTTGCGTCCCTGGTAGCCCGGCGAAGGATTCTCCTTCAGTGGAAAGATACGAGGCCCCCAAGCGTGGAATCCTGGATCAGCGACATGGCAGGGTTCATTAAATTGGAGAGGGTGAAATTCACCTTGAGAGGGTCGGTACAAGGGTTCTTTAGGCGGTGGCAACCGTTCTTAGACTTTCTGGCAGAACGATAGACATTGGTCAATGGCAGCAGCAGCTCGGGGGGTGGGGGGGGGGTTTACTTTATTTTTGTTTATGTTATTTACACTGGAGGGTCTGAGGGGGTGTATACACCTGTTGTCTTAAGTCGGGGTGTTAATGTTAATTTATTATTTAGGTACAGGGGGAGGGGGGTGGGGGGAGGGGTTTGGGTGGTTGCTTTTTTAGATTGTGTTTTGTACTTAACCCTGTTGGGTTCTTTTTTCTTTCTCATTTTGTTATTGATATTTTATGAAAACCTTTAATAAAAATTATTTTAAAAAAAAGAAAAGCAACAAGGCCTCTGGCGCAGATGGAATCCCAGAGAAGTATTAAAATGCAGCAGGGAGGCACACTTGGTCAAGAATCCACAACCTGGTCACCCTAGTTTGGAAGATCATAGAATTTGCAGTGCAGAAGGCCATTCGGCCCACCGAGTCTGCAATGGCCCTTGGAAAGAGCACCCCAATTAGGCCCATACTTCCAACCCATCCCTGGAACCCTACCTCGACTTTTTTGGACATTAAGGGCAATTTAGCATGGCCAATCCAACTAACCTGCACATCTTTGGACGGTGGGAGGAAACTGGAGCACCTGGAGGCAACCCACGCAGACTTGGGGAGAACGTGTAAACTCTGCATAGACAGTGACCCAAGCCAGGAATCGAACCTTGGAGCTGTGAAGAAAACTGTGCTAACCACTGTGCTACCGTGCTGCTGGGTGATCTGAGAGACACCGTGACTGTGACCACCTTCAAGAAAGGAGACAGGCCATTGTGGAAATTACAGAGGGATTTCCCTCTCCACACCTTGGGAAAGGTAATCGCAAAAATCCTCCTCCAGCGCCTCCTCCTAGTGACTGAAGCGCTCCTCCCCGAGTCTCAGCGGGGCTTCCGCCCATCAAGAGGTAAAATGGACAGGATCTTCAGCATGCGCTGAATCCAGGAAACGTTCAGGGAACAGCATGAACCTCTGTACATAGCCTTCTTCCATTTCACAAAGACCCTCAACTCTGTCAACCCTGAGGGATTATGGAACATCCTCCTCAAATTCGCAGAAATTCGTCATCATTCTCCACCTGCTCCACGATCCTCACCGTGATCCTCACTAATGGAGCCACCCAAACCCAATACATGTGAAAACTGGGGTCAAAAAGGGCTGGGTAATCGCACCAATGCTGTTCTCCATCTTCCTCGCAGCAACACGCCATCCCATCATCCTGAAGCTTACCTCCGGACAAGGGGGAAATTGTTCAACCTTCGGCTCCAGGCCAGAACCAAGACCAGCCCAACTTCTGTCATCGAGTTGCAGTACGCAGGCGATGCCCGTGTGTGCACAGAGGCAGAGCTACAAACCGTCATCGATGCATTCACCGAGGCACATGAAAGAATGGGCCGCAGACTAAACATTCGGAAAACAAAAGGTTCCCTACCAGCCTGCTCCTGCCAAACCTGTGGCAGAGTCTGTGGATCTAGGATTGGACTGTTCAACCACCTCAGAACCCACATCCCCGGAGTGGAAGCATGTCATCCTCGACCCTGAGGGACTGCCCAGTAAAAAGGAAGTCTCCTTATTTAAGGAATTATGGAAGTAGGTTAACAGTTCAGAGAAGGTTCATTAGACTAATACCAGGAATGGGTGGGTTGTCTCATGAGGGAAGGTTGGAGAAGCTAGTTTTGCGTCCACTATAGTTTAGAAGAAGATCAAAACTTTAAAGGTCCTGAGGGATATTGACAGGATTGATGTGGAGAGGATATATTTCCTCTTGCCAGAAAATCCAGAACTAGGGGTCACTGTTGGAAAATAAGGGGTTGCTTATTTAAAACAAAGATAAGGAGAAATTGTTTCACTCAGAGGCTTGAAAGTCTCTGTAATCTCTTCCGCAAAAGGCAGTAGAAACAGTGTCTTTGAATATTTTTACGGTTATCAGGGGTAGGTAGGAATGTGGGGTTGAGGTTATAATTAACTCATCATGACCTTATTGAATGACGGAGTAGACTTACAGGGTTGAAATGCCTACTCCTGCTCCTAATTTGTTTGTTCGTAGAACCTGCTCACTGATGTTCAGTTTGGATTCCACCAGGGTCACTCAGCTCCTGACTTTATTACAGCTTTCATCCAAACAGTGGCAAAAGTGCTGAACTCAACAGTTGAGGAGAGAATGACTACCTTTGACATTAAGGCATCACCTCACTAAGTGTGGCATTAAGGAGCCCTGGCAAAACTGGTGTCAGTGGAAATGAGAGGGAAAACTCTCCGCTGGCACAATGGAAGATAGTTGTGGTTTTTTAGTTGACACAATGTCAGTCAGTGGGGTGCAGTGATCTGACTGTGAGAAGTGGCTGGTCCGGGAGGCTTCCAGCATCCCAGATGGCTACATCTGCAGAAAGTGCACCGAACTGTGGCTCCTCACAGACCGCATGGATCGGTTGGAGCAGCAGTTGGATGCACTGAGGAGCATGCAGGTGTCGGAAAGCGACATAGATAGCAGTGATAGTGATGTGGTCACATCCAAGGTGCAGGCAGAGAGATGGGTGACCACCAGAAGGGGCAGGCAGTCAGTGCAGGAATCCTTTGTGGTTGTCCCCCTCTCGAACAGGTATACCATTTTGGATACTGTTGGGGGGAATAGCTCATCAGGGGAAAACAGCAGCAGCCAGAGCAGTGGCACCACGGCTGGCTCTGATGTTCAGCAAAGCCCAGAAGAGCAATAGTCATAGGGCACTCTGTAGTCAGGGGCACGGTTAGGCGCTTATGTGGACGTGAAAGACTCCAGGATGGTATGTTGCCTCCCTGGTGCCAAGGTCTAGGATGTCTCAGAATAGGTAGCAGGCATCCTGAAGGGGGAGGGCAAACAGGCAGAGGTTGTGGTACATATGGGTACTAACAACATAGGCAGGAAGGGGGATGAGGTCCTGCAGCAGGAGTTCAGGGAGCTAGGCAGAAAGTTAAAAGACAGGACCTCTAGGGTTGTAATCTCGGGATTACTCCCTGTGCCACGTGCCAGTGAGGCTAGGAATAGGAAGATAGAGCAGCTAAACACAAGGCTAAACAGCTGGTGTAGGAGGGAGGGTTTCAGTTATCTGCACCACTGGAAGCTCTGCCTGGGCAGGTGTGACCTGTATAAGAAGGACGGGTTGCATCTAAACTGGAGAGGCATAAATATCCTGGCCGCAAGGTTTGCTAGTGTCACATGGGAGGGTTTAAACTAGTATGGCAGGAGGCTGGGTACCAGAGCAATAGGTCAGAAGGTGAAAACATTGAGGGAGCACAAGGGAATAGGGCCAGGATGGCTCTGAGGAAGAGCAGACAGGGAGATGTTGGTGAAAACAGCAGGACTGGTGTCCTGAAGCACATATGTTTTAATGCAAGAAGTATTACGGGTAAGGCAGACAAACTTAGAGCTTGGATTAGTACTTGGAACTATGATGTTGTTGCCATTACAGAAACCTGGTTGAGGGATGGACAGGATTAGCAGCTAAACATTCCAGGATTTAGATGTTTCAGGCAGGATAGAAGGGGATGTAAAAGGGGTGTGGAGGAGCTGCGATACTGGTTAGGGAAAATACCATAGCGGTACAGAGGGAGGACACTTCAGAGGACAGTGAGGCTGTATGGGTAGAGGTCAGGAATAAGAAGGGTGCAATCACAATGTTGGGGGTTTACGACAGGCTTCCCAACAGCCAGCGGGACATAGAGGAACAGATTTTGGAAAGGAGTAAAAGCAACAGGGCTGTTGTGATGGGAGACCTTAACTTCCCCAATATTGACTGGGACTCACTTAGTGCTAGGGGCTTGGACGTGGCAGAATTTGTGAGGAGCATCCAGGAGGGCTTCTTAAAACAATATGTAGATAGTTCAAATAGGGAAGGGGCTGTACTGGATCTGGTATTGGGGAATAAGCACGGCCAGGTGGTAGAAGTTTCAGTAGGGGAGCATTTCGGGACAGTGACCACAATTCAGTAAGTTTTAAAGTGCTGGTAGACAAGTATAAGAATGGTCCTCGGGTGAATGTGCTAAATTGGGGGATGGCTAATTATAACAATATTAGGCGGGAACTGAAGAACCTAGATTTGGGGCGGATGTTTGAAGGTAAATCAACATCTGACATGTGGGAGGCTTTCAAATGTCAGTTGAAAGGAATTCAAGACCGGCATGTTCCTGTGAGGAAGAATGATAAATATGGCAAATTTCGGGAACCTTGGATAACGAAAGATATTGTAGGCCTCGTCAAAAAGCAAAAAGAGGCATTTGTCAGGGATGAAGGCTGGGACAGACAAAGCCTGTGTGGAATATAAGGAAAGTAGGAAGGAACATGAGCAAGGAGTCAGGAAGGCTAAAAGGGGTCATGAAAAGTCATTGGCAAATAGGGTTAAGGAAAATCCCAAGGCTTTTTACACGTACATAAAAAAACAAGAGGGTGGCCAGGGAAAGGGTTGGCCCACTGAAGGACAGAGGAGGGAATCTATATGTGGAGCCAGAGGAAATGGGCAAGGTACTAAATGAATACTTTGCATCAGTATTCACCAAAGAGAAGGAATTGGTGGATGTTGAGTCTGGAGAAGGGTGTGTAGATAGCCTGGGTTACATTGAGATCCAAAAAGAGGTATTGGGCGTCTGGAAAAATATTAAGGTGGCTAAGTCCCCAGGGCCTGATGGGATCTACCCCAGAATACTGAAGGAGGCAAGAGAAGAAATTGCTGAGGCCTTGATAGAAATCTTTGGATCCTCACTGTCTTCAGTTGATGTCCCGGAGGACTGGAGAAAAGCCAATGTTGTTCCTTTGTTTAAGAAGGGTAGTAAGGATAATCCAGGGAACTACAGGCCGGTGAGTCTTACATCAATGGTAAGGAAATTACTGGAGAGAATTCTTAGAGACAGGATCTATTCCCATTTGGAAGCAAGTGGACATATTAGTGAGAGGCAGCACTGTTTTGTGAGGGGGAGGTCGTGTCTCACTAACTTGATAGAGTTTTTTGAGGAGGTCACAAACATGATTAATGCAGGTACGGCAGTGGATGTTGTCTGTCTGGACTTGAGTAAGGCCTTTGACAAGGTCCCACGTGGCAGACTGGTACAAAAGGTGAAATGACACAGGATCAGAGGTGAGCTGGCAAGATGGATACAGAACTGGCTAGGTCATAGAAGACAGAGGGTAGCAATGGAAGGGTTCTTTTCTGATTGGAGGGCTGTGACTAGTGGTGTTCCGCAGGGATCAGTGCTGGGACCTTTGCTGTTTGTAGTGATTTGGAGGAAAACGTAACTGGTCTGATTAGTAAGTTTGCAGACGACCAAGGTTGGTGGAATTGCGGATTGAGGACTGTCAGAGGATACAGCAGGATTTAGATTGTTTGGAGACTTGGGCGGAGAGATGGCAGATGGAGTTTAATTCGGACAAATGTGAGTTAATGCATTTTGGAAGGTCTAATACAGGTAGAGAATGTACAGTGAATGATAAAACCCTTGAGTACTGACAGTCAGAGAGATCGAGGTGTACAGGTCCACAGGTTACTGAAAGTTGCAACACAGGTGGAGAAGGTAGTCAAGAAGGCATACGGCATGCTTGCCTTCATTGGCCGGGGCATTGAGTATAAAAATTGGCAAGTCATGGTGCAGCAGTATAGAACCTTAGTTAGGCCACACTTGGAGTATAGTGTTCAATTCTGGTCGCCACACTACCAGAAGGTGTGGAGGCTTTAGAGGGGGTGCAGAAGACATTTACCAGGATGCTGCCTGGTATGGAAGATATTAGCTATGATGAGTGGTTGAATAAACTCGGTTTGTTGTCACTGGACCGACGGAAGTTGAGGGGCGACCTGATCGAGGTCTACAAAATTATGAGGGGCATAGACAGAGTGGATAGTCAGAGGTTTTTTCCCAGGGGTCAATTACTAGGGGGCATATGTTTAAGGAGCGAGGGGCAAGGTTAGAGGAGATGTACGAGGCAAGTTTTTTTACACAGAGGGTATTGGGTGTCTGGAACTCGCTGCCAGAGGAGGTGGTGGAACTAGGGACGATAGTGACGTTTAAGGGGCATCTTGACAAATACATGAATAGGATGGCATTGGAGGGATACGGACCCCGGAAGTGTAGAAGATTTTAGTTTCGATGGGCAGCATTGTCGGCGCAGGTATGGAAGGTTGAAGGGCCTGTTCCTGTGCTGTACTTTTCTTTGTTCTTTGTTTGTTCTTTTGGAGACATCACTGCAGGAGTTTTTCAGGGTAGTGTTTCAGGCCTAACCATCTTCAGCTATTTCAGCAATGATCCTCCCTCCAGCACAATGTCAGAAGTGGGAATATTTGTCGATGATTGCACAATGTCCAGCACCATCCACAACTCCTTCAAATAGTGAAGCAGTTCATGTCTATATGCAACAAGACTTGACAAATTCAGGATTAAGCTTTGAAGTGACAGGCAATGACGATCTCATCAAGAGTGGATTCATGCATCTTCCTTGGCATTACCTTCACTGAAACCTCCACACTATCAATATCCTGGAGAGTTACCATTGACCAGTAATTTAATTGGATCAATCATATAAAGAGCATGCTCGTGGTTTGAAATTCTGGGGCTGGTACCTCACCACCCAACCTCCCAAAGTCTGTTCACCGTCTACAAGGCGCAAATCAGGAGTGTGATGGAATACCCTCCACTTGCCTGGATGAGTGCAATTCCACCAACACTCAAGAAGCTTGATATCATCCATGACAAAGTAGTTCACTTGATTGTCACCCTGTCCACCACATTCACGATTTGATCTCTCCACCACTGACGCACAGTAGCAGCAGTTTGTACCATCTACTGAATGCGCTGTAGTAGCTCACAAGGCTCCTTTAGACAGCACTTTCCAAGGACAAGAATGGCAAATGTATGGGAACACCACGACCTTCAAGTTCCCCTCCAAACCACACACTACCCTGACTGGAAATATATCTCAGTTCCTTCACTGTCTCTCGTTCAGAATCCTGGAACGTCCGCATTATGGATCTTCCTACAATGCATGGACTGCAGTGATTGAAGAAAGCAGCTCAGCACCAGCTCCTGAAGGGGTAATAAATGCTGACCTAGCCAGTGAAGCCCATCTCCCATAAATGAATGAAAAAGTAATGAACAGAACTGAGAGAAATTTTAAATAATTAGACCTGACAAGGTATTTTTACGCAATTATCAAAATTTAAGATATTTCACTCTCCCCACCAAAAAACATCGGATTATTAATGATGCTAAGTAGGACTTATTTTCCCTTGTGATCTGTACTCCTTATAGTTTATAGTTCGTTATAGTTGGGCAGTATGGTAAGACAGTGGTGAGCACTGTGGCTTCACAGCTCCAGGATCCCAGGTTCGATTCCCCACTGGGTCACTGTCTGTGCGGAGTCTGCACGTTCTCCGCGTGTCTGCGTGGGTTTCCTCCGAGTGCTCTGGTTTCCTCGCACAGTCATACAGGTTAGGTGGATTGGCCTTGCTAAATTGCCCTTAGTGTCCAAAAAGGTTAGATGGGGTTATTGGGTTATGGGGGTAGGGTGTAAGTGAGGGCTTAAGAAGGTCGGTGCAGACTCGATGGGCCGAATGGCCTCCTTCTGCACTATATGTTCTATGTTTATATGGTTTATAATTGTTATGATTTTTGAAGCATTTTTTTCTGCAATGGTGTTGATTATGTTTTGAATATTTATATTATGGAGACTTCCGGTTGCGGCTATGCCTAGGTAGGCCGTACGTTCGGCAGCTCCCACCGAGAACGGACTTTTGGGCTCTTCAAAGGGGCGCTAACGGCAATTGTTCGACGGCTTCCAGTGTGGGAAGGTGACAGCAAGATCCCCCCGACATTATATGGATTGGACCAGGAGTGGAGCGGTTAAAAAAGTGATCCTGGTGCAGCGAAAAGTGCGAGAGAGGAAAAGTAAGATGGCGACGGGTGGAGACCAAGCAGCGTGGGCGCAGTGGTCGCAGGAGCAGCAGGTGTTTCTTAAACGCTGCTTTGAGGAGCTGAGGACAGAAATGCTGGCGCCAATGAAGGCGGCGATTGAGAAGCTTGTGGTGACCCAGAAGGCCCAAGTGGCGGCGATCCGAGAGGTGCGGCAAAAAGCCTCGGAGAATGAGGACAAGATCTTGGGCCTAGCGATGAAGGTGGAGGCACATGAGGCGCTGCACAAGAGATGGGGAGAAAAATTCGAGGACCTGGAAAATAGGTCGAGAAGGAAGAATCTTCGGATTCTGGGTCTCCCTGAAGGAGGGAGAGGCCCGATGCCGGGGCATGTATGAGCACGATGCTCAATTCGCTGATGGGCGCGGGAGCTTTCCCGAGGCCCCTGGAGCTGGAAAGGGCTCATCGGGTCCTGGCAAGGAGACCCAAAGCCAACAAGCCGCCAAGGGCTGTAGTGGTGATGTTCCACCGCTTTATGGACAAAGATTGTGTCCTGAGTTGGGCCAAAAAAATAGAGGAGCAGCAGGTGGGAGATCAGAATTTACCAGGACTGGAGTGCGGAGGTGGCTAAGAAGAGGGCTGGTTTCAACCGGGCTAGGTGGTGCTCCATCGGAAGGGGGTGAAGTTCGGGATGCTGCAGCCAGCGCAATTGTGGGTCATGTTCCAAGATTGGCACCACTATTTTGAAACGCCTGATGAGGCATGGAACTTTAGAAAGACTGAAAAATTGGACTCAAATTAAGGGTGCTGGACCCAGCACTGGACCGTTCTAGGTCCAGGACGGGTAAGAGGCCAAGGTGCTCAGGGGGTTTATGGACCAGATGGGGGGAGTGGATCCATGGCGGTTTGCCAGGCCGCTGGCCAGGGAATTTTCCTTCTTTTCCCACGTCCATAGAGCCTACTCCCGGATAGATTTTTTCATTTTGAGTAGGGCGCTAATCCCGAAAGTGGAGGGGTCGGAATATTCGGCCATAGCCATCTCGGACCATTGGGTGGAGCTGGAGTTGGGGGAGGAGAGGGACCAGCGCCCGCTGTGGCGCCTGGATGTGGGACTGTTGGCGGATGAGGGGGTGTGCGGGCTGGTGCGGGGGTGTATTGAAAGATATTTGGAGGCCAACGACAACGGGGAGGTGCAGGTGGGGGTAGTCTGGGAGGCGTTGAAGGCGGTGGTCAGGGGAGAGCTAATCTCCATTAGCCCACAGGGTGAAGAGAGAGGGGAGGGAGAGGTTGGTGGGGGAGATTTTAAGGGTGGACAGGAGGTATACAGAGGCCCCCGAGGAGGGGCTACTTAGGGAGCGACGGAACCTCCAGACGAAATTCGACATGTTGACCACGGGGAAAGCAGAGGCACAGTGGAGGAAAGCGCAGAGGGCGACTTATGAGTATGGGGAGAAGGCGAGTCGGATGCTGGCACATCAGCTTCGTAAGAGGGAGGCAACGAGGGAGATTGGTGGAGTTAAGGATAATGGGGGAATACGGTATGGAGTGCGGTGAGAATAAACAAGGTATTTAGGGACTTCTATGGGGATCTGAACAGGTCTGAGCCCCCAGCGGGGAGGAGGGGATGCGGCGATTCCCAGATCAACTGAGGTTCCCGAGGGTGGAGGCGGGGGAGGTGGCTGGTTTGGGGGCGCCGATTGGGCTGGAGGAGCTGGTTAAAGGATTGGGGAGCATGCAGGCGGGGAAGGCTCCGGGGCCGGATGGGTTCCCGGTTGAATTCTACAGGAAATACGTGGACCTGCTGGGCCCATTGCTAGTGAGGACTGTTAATAAGGCGAGGGAGGGGGGGATCTTGCCCCCGACAATGTCCAGGGCACTGATTTCTTTGATTTTGAAGCGGGACAAAGATCCATTGCAATGTGGGTCGTATAGACCGATCTCCCTCCTCAATGTTGACGCTAAGTTGCCATCGAAGGTGCTGGCTACGAGAATTGAGGACTGTGTCCCGGGGGTGATTCACGAGGACCAGACGGAATTTGTGAAGAGCAGTCAGCTAAATACAAACGTGCGGAGGCTCCTCAATGTGATTATGATGCCCTCGGTGGAGGGGGAAGCGGAGGTAGTGGCAGCTATGGACGCGGAGAAGGCCTTTGATCGGGTGGAGTGGGAGTATCTTTGGGAAGTGTTGCGGAGATTTGGGTTCGGGGAGGGGTTCGTTAGTTGGGTCAGGCTGCTATATAGAGCCCTGGTGGCGAGTGTGGCTACGAACCGGCGGAGATCGGAGTACTTTCGGCTGTACCGGGACGAGACAGGGGTGCCCCTTGTCCCCCTTGTTGTTTGCACTGGCAATTGAGCCGCTGGCACTGAGGGAGTCCAGGAAATGGAGGGGATTGGTTTGGGGGGGGGGGGGAGGGGTGGGGGGAGGAATACTGGGTGTCGTTGTATGCCGATGACCTGTTGTTGTATGTTGCGGATCCAGTGGAGGGGATGGCGGAGGTCATGCGGATGCTTAGGGAGTTTGGGGATTTTTCAGGGTATAAACTCAATGTAGGGAAGAGTGAGCTCTTTGTGGTGCACTCAGGGGACCAGGGAAGAGGGATAGACGAGTTACCGCTGAAGAGGGCGGAAAGAAGCTTTCGGTACCTGGGGATCCAAGTAGCTAGGAGTTGTGGGGCCCTGCACAAGCTTAATTTGACGCGGTTGGTGGAGCAGATGGAGGAGGATTTTAAAAGATGAGATATGCTGCCACTCTCACTGGCGGGTAGGGTGCAGTAGGTGAAAAAGACGGTCCTTGCGAGGTTTCTCTTTGTGTTCCAGTGCCTTCCTATTTTGATCCCCAAGGCCTTTTTCAAACGAGTAAGCAGGAGCATCATGCGATTTGTGTGGGCGAATAAGACCTCAAGGGTGATTCTGGAGCGTAGCAGGGACAGGGGGGGCTGGCGCTGCCGATCAGTGTGGCTATTATTGGGCAGCCAATGTGGCGATGATCCGTAAGTGGGTAATGGAGGGAGAGGGGGCGGCGTGGAAGAGGTTAGAGATGGCGTCCTGTGTGGGCATGAGCCTGAGGGCGCTGGTGATGGCACCGCTGCCGCTCTCGCCGACAAGGTACACCACGAGTCCGGTGGTGGCGGCGACGCTGAAGTTCTGGGGGCAGTGGAGGCGACACAGGGGGAGGTGGGGGCCTCGGTCTGGTCCCCGATTCGGGAGAACCATCGGGTCGTCCCGGGAAGAATGGATGAGGGGTTTCGGAGCTGGCATCTGGCGGGGATTAGAAGAATGGGGGAACCTGTTCATCGATGGGACGTTTGCAAGCCTGGGGGTGTTGGAGGAGAAGTTTGGACTACCCCCGGGAAACGCTTTCAGGTACATGCAAGTGAGGGCGTTTGTGAGGCGGCAGATGAGGGAATTCCCGCTGCTTCCGGCACGTGGGATTCAGGACAGGGTGATTTCGGGTGAATGGGTTGGAGAAGGCAAGGTTTTGGCGATTTATCAGGAGGCTGCAGGAAGAGGAGGAGGCCTCGGTGGAGGAGTGAAAGGGCAAGTGGGAGGAGGAGCTTGGGGAGGAGGTAGATGAGGGTCTGTGGGCTGATGCCCTGAGTAGGGTTAATTCTTCCTCCTCTTGCGCCAGGCTCAGCCTAAGACCGTTCAAGGTTACTCACAGAGCGCATATGACAGGGGAGAGGTTGAGTAGGTTCTTTGGAGTGGAGGACAGATTTGGGAGGTGCTCGGGGAGCCCGGCAAATCACGTCCACATGTTCTGGTCGTGCCCGGCACTGGATGGGTTTTGGAGGGGTTTTGCGAGGACGATGTCCAAGGCGGTGAATGCCCAGGTCAAGCCGAGCTGGGGATTAGCATTATTTGGGGTATCGGAGGAGCCGGGAGTGCAGGAGGCGAAAGAGGCCGGTATTCTGGCCTTTGCGTCCCTGGTAGCCCGGCGGAGGATTTTGCTACTATGGAAGGATACAAAGCCCCCTAGTGTGGAAGCTTTGATCAATGACATGGCAGGGTTCATCAAGCTCGAGAGGATAAAGTTTGCCTTGCGTGGGTCTGTGCAGGGGTTCCCCAGGGGGCGGCAACCGTTCCTAGACTATCTCGCGGAGTTTTAGGAGGAGGTCAGCAGCAGCAGCAGCCCAGGGGCTGAGGGCGGGGCAGAGTGGGGAGGGAGTGGGGGGTTTGGCAGGTGTTTGGGTCAAGGTGGGTTTTATTTCCCTATCTGTGCTGTTTACTGTTATAAGGGGGGTTACTGTACATGGGGAAATCCAATGTATAATTTCTACTTGTGTTCTTGTTGCTTTCTTTTTGTTTGGGGGGGTGGTTGTTGAAAATTTGTTGAAAAACTTGAACAAATATATATTTTTAAAAAAGAATATTTATATTATGTTCTTGTAAATAGATATCACTGTTCCTTTTCATCTTAATTCCATACACTTCAGTCACCACTTCGTAAACAAACAACTTGTTAGCAAAGGCATAATTCTTATTTTACACCTTAGAATTTTACACTCTTATTTTGTGAAGCTTTTCTGAGTTGGCCTCTTTTGCAACAATGAAAATACCTGTGATAGACCAAGCAAACAGTTACCTCAGTCCTTCGCATTTGTGTAGAATGGGTTCCAGCTGCTGGAGTCCTTCAAATTGAATGTAGCACTTCTGTAGACAGAGATATTTTATTGTATCACAGAGTCCAATGGTCTGAGATAGGACCGCACAGTCAATTGGGGTCAGTCGCAATTCATAAAATGAAAGTGTTTCCTTGGAACCCACTGTAGACTCAGCCAGTGTTTTATTCTGAGACTCAAACAGGTAGTGGAATGTGTTCAGGAGGTTCCTTTTACCAGTTTCACCTGCTGTGTTTCCAATCTGTCCTTCAACCTTCTCCTTCACCCAGTCAATCACTTGACGGGTTGTTTGATAAAGAAATGGATTCAGAAACTTCTCCAGGGGCCGAGCTGCCTGTGGGGAGGAGAGTCCAACGACAAAACGGAGAAATATCTCAAATCGCCCATCTTCCTTGCGATGAGTTTCCCTGAGGAGTTTCCGGATGTCCCTGGGATTTAGAGTCAGGAATTGGGCGAGTGCAGCTATAAACTCTTGGATAGTGAGGTGTGGGAATGTGTAAACCACACTCTGGGGAGAATTATCTCTCTCCAAAAGTTCCATCAGGAACCCAGACAGGAACTGGGAAGGATGCAGATTGTACTTGATCAAATCTCCATTTCTAAACAAAATCTTCTTCTCGGAGACTCCTGTGAAGGCCATCTCACCAAGCTTCAGTAACACATCACGGGGGTTTTCAATCTCTCGGCTATGGTTTTCCAGAATGTTGTAAATATAGTAGGAATATAGTTGGGTGACGGTCTTGGGAACTTGCTGCTGTTTCCTGTCTCTTTGTGTAAAGAAGGGACCCAGTGACAGACCGAGGATCCAGCAGTAGGAAGGGTTGTAGCACATGGTGTACAGGATTTCGTTCTCCGCCACGTGTTTGAAAACAGCTTCTGCCACTCGCCGCTGATCTTTAAAAAACATGTTGAAATATTCCTTCCGTTCATCACCAACAAATCCCAGGATTTCAGCCCAGACATTGATCTTAGCCTTTTCCAATAAATGGAATGTAGTAGGTCGGCTGGTCACTAGCACTGAACATCCTGGGAGCAGCTTGTGCTGTATTAAACTGTACACAATGTCAGACACTTCACACCAGCTTTCAGGATCTGTGCACATAGACTGATGTTCTGGATTTTTATGATTGTCAGCAAAATTAGTACTGTCCTTGAATTCATCTAAACCATCGAATATAAACAGCAATCCCTCTGGATTGTTCCAGAGCTCTCCCAGAATATTCCCAAAGTAAGGATAGAAAAACAGTATCAAATTCCTCAGGTTTATTCTACAGTGAACAGTGTTCAAATCCCGGAATTTAAAGCTGAAAACAAATTGAAAGTGTGGGTATATTTTCCCAATGGCCCAGTCATAAACAATCTTTTGTACCATTGTTGTTTTTCCAATTCCCGGGACTCCACTCACTGCTGCTGAACTCCCGGGATTGGATTTTTTCGAGGAAAAGCTGCTCTGGAACAATTGATCAGTTCTGATTTTTTCCAGTTCTCCCCGGAGATGTTTCTTTCTCCACTCTTCATGGTCTCGGCCTCTTGCCAGCAGTTCATGTTCTACAAGTTTCCAATCTCGAATAGTAGAAATGATCGTTAGCTCAGCGTATCGATCAACCAGCTGGAAAATCTTAACCTTCTCCTTTATTAAGATAGTGTTCACTCTCAGTGTTTCAGTTTGTACCCGGAGTGTCTCCTTGTGTTTCTGTTGAACATCTTCAATTAGAACAGCAGACAAAAAGTGGGTTTCAATATTTGTTATTTTGATATAAAAACTTTCCAAGTCTGTTTCAGCATTCAGTAAAATGGGACAAGTTTTAATTCACAGTTTCAATAGAGGTACATGTACAAATTAAAACTCAATTACTGGAATCATTGCCTGAGAGATACCGGTGGCCGAGGAAATGTTTAAATCCTCACTTTCTTCCAATTTTTACTGAACAAGGAGATTTCTATTAAGGTGATATTTTCTCTCCAATGGTTAATACCATATGGCGGAACATGGACATTTCTATGTGGGTGATATTTTCTCTCTAATGGTTAATACTACGTGACCTGTCCTGTTCGACAAACAATGCATTACAAATCCGCACACGATCCTCGTTAGAAGCCATGCGGAGGAGTTCTAGTGAAGATGGTCCTAAGCTGTGAGTTGTGACCCCAATGGGTTCACAGACATTATGTTGGGAATCATGAGTTCCCTCTCTTCCAAGGCAGCTTTTCTGACAGTGAAGGGGGGACTGACTCCCCAGTCATGGATTCACTCAATGCTACCACACAGCCCAAAATGCTCTTGAATCACCGGGAACACTTTGAATGGCGAGCTGGCCAAGAATGTTTTTTGACACTGACTTAGCGGGAGGGCTGAATAGGCAAATCAGACTAACTGACGTATCTGCAGTTGCAGGAAGTACGGGACATCATGAAGCCGAGTTAGAAAGGTTTGTCGCAAATTCACACTTTGCTACATTCCTGCTGCAACCGAGCTGTTGTCTCAGGCTCCTTTACCCCAGGATGGCAACTCTGCTGGACCAAAAGCTGGAGAGAGTGTATGTGGTTGTGGTGGGGGGAAAGAGAGGCTGTGGGCAGGGAGGTGGGGTATGGTGTGGTAAGAAAGAGTCTGAGTAGTGTGATTGGGGGGTAAGAGAGGCTTATTACAGTGTGCCCTGGGTTGGTGGGGAACCCAGTCAGATTTTGTTTTTTATTCGTTCATGGGACGTGGAAGTCGCAGACTGCGCCAGCATTTATTGCCCATACCCAATTGCCCTTGAGGGGCAGTTAAGAGTCAGCCACGTTGCTGTGGGTCCGTAGTCACATAGGTCAGACCAGGTAAGGATGGCAGATTTCCTTCCCTAAAGGACATCAGTGAACCAGATGGTTTTTTACGACAATCGATAATGGTTTCATGGTTATCACTAGATAATTCTAGATTTTTATTAAATTCAAATTTCACCATCTGCAGTGGTGGGGATTGAACCTGGGCCCCCAGTCTCTGGATTACTAGTCCAATGACAATACCACTACGCCAGCACCTCCCATAATACCCAGGAACACCCCACCTGGAGGTTCCCTTCCAAGTCATTCACCATCCTGACTTGGAAATGTAGCGCTGTTCCTTCACTGTCGCTGGGTAAATCCTGGACATCACTCCCCAACAGCACTGTGGGTGCACCTTACACCTCGGGACTGCAGCGATTGAAGAAGCCAGCTCAGCATCAACTTCTGAAGGACAACTAGAGCTGGGCAATAAATGCTGGCCTAGCCAGCGACGCCCACATCCTGTAAATCAATTTTAAAAAGAATATTTTGGGGGAAGGAGAGAGGGGTTGATTCCAGTGTGAATTGGATGGAAGGGAAGAAGGGGCTGTGTGTTGCTGTAGGGAGTGGGGGAGAGGTGCTGAGGATTGCTGATTTTACTTTTGCTCATGTCACGTTAATTTCAACTGTTACAGGGAGTCACAGGGAGTATACTCTGTGAAGTACTGTCCTCATGGGTCAAGCTTAGAAACAGCCATTGATACTAAACTTCTGCACAATTGAAAAATAGGACATAGGATATCACCAGAAGAGGCCTGATACTGTTGTCTCTCTGGATAACACTGTGCTGTGGGACTCATGCAGCCTCCTCCTTCACTGGCTGAGAGGGAGGGTGGTGGTGATGGAGTGCTGTTGCGAGGTGAGTGTGGCTGACAAAGGCAAGCAACGTGAAAGGAGTGTTGTGCATGGGGATGGTGAGAAGAGCAAGGAGGCACAATGGCAGGCAGAGAGCAAGGAGGTACCTCCGCAACAAAAAAAATGGAGAATAGAGAGGAATACATTGTTGTTCCAGGACACAGGAAGGTTATCTGGGGGATTACCTGCAATTTTATAGTTACCAAATCACCAGTAAAGGTTACTGTCATTCTGAAGATATAGGCTGTGATTATGCACTTGTGGCAAATGGTGACGTGGATGCAAAATATATCCTGAGTCAGAAAAGAGAATCTCACCGGCAGGATCACCTTTTCTGATTTTCTCCGCCCCTCGCTGGTGAGGTAATGAGGTTCCTGTCCTTTCAATAAATTACCATCTAATTAAATGGCTTCCCCACTGAATCGACCCTCCACATAAGGAAAATCACCACTTGCACATGTGACATCACGTCAGCGAGGTGTACAACTGTGTTTTAAAAATGGGAACCAGGTGAAGGGAACTGGCCGTGGGCACACGGGTAAGTATAGCCCCTGGAGAGAGAGGGGAGAAGTCCAAGCAGTGCCCTGGCCCTGCCTATTGGCACCCTCGATGTACTGCCAGCACTGCCAGCGTGCAATGCAAGTGTTCCGGGGTAGTGCATGGGTCAGTGCCGAGGTGCTCTGTCTTGGGTGGGCTCCATTGCGGTGGGGAAGGGGGGTGGCGTCCCCTTTTATCCATGCAGGGCAGGACAGGGGTTTCTCTCATCTGTGTGGGGAGTGTTCCCTTATTCTTGAGGGGTGGGAGTAGTTCTTTGCTTTTTTTTTAATAATCGGTATCCTATCACGGGATTCCCAGTGTTACTGGCTTTTTCTGACCGCACCCGACCAGTGAGACAGCATGAGCCATGCCTGCGAATTAAATTTTTTTTTTTTGCACAGAATACTGCATTTTCTGGGGAGAAAGGACACTGTGCCGCCAATTAACTCCATGTCAGTTTTCTCGCCTCAGCCAGCACTCTGTGGAAAAATTGCATCTGGGCTGATTTAGCTCAGTGGGCTAGACAGCTGGTTTGTGATGCAGAACAAAGCAAGCAGCGCGGGTTCAATTCCTGTACCAACTGAGAATTCTGAATTCTCCCTCTGTGTACGCGAACAGTCGCCGGAATGTGGCGACTAGGGGCTTTTCACAGTAACTTCATTGCGGTGTTACTGTAAGCCTACTTGTGACAATGAAGGTTATTTATTTATTTATTTAGTGTAGTAAGAGCAGAAAATTCGGGAAACACAAAGAAGATCAGGCAGCATCCATGGAGAGAGGAACAAAGTTTATATTTCACGTTGGTAATTCTGATTTAGAACTATATGATCAACAATTGGAAATGTTAACTCAGTTTCTCTCTCCATAGATATTTGTTAACTGTTTCCAGAAACTAGTTTCAGTTTCAGATTTTCAGCATCCAGAGTATTTTACTCTTGTTTTAGTCAATGAATCAAGGTAATAGAAGTCGGAATTGTGGGAAGGTTAAGAGTTTTGATGGATTTTGCTTGCTCAACAGACCTCGCTTTTCAAATGTTTTATTAGAATTCACAACATTAGATGTGTTCCCTAAATTCACTCCTGAAAGGTCTGGCTCTAATCTTTAGACTATACACCCAAGTCTGAGACCCTACAACCAGAGGAAATAGTTTCTCTCAATCTACCCTATTAGTCCTCCGTAAAATCTTGAAAACTTTGATCAAGATGTCCAAAGATGTGCAGATTAGGTGGACTCACCATGCTAAATTGCCCTTCATGTCCAAAAAAAAGGTTAGATGGGTTACTGGGATAGGGTGTGGGCTTAGGTAGGGTGCCCTTTCTAAGGTAGGTGTCCTTTCTAAGGGCCGGTGCAGACTCGATGGGCCAAATGGCCTCCTTCTGTACTGTAAGTTCTATGATTCAATTCGTCTCTTCATCTTCTAAATTCCATGGAATGATAACCTGGTCTGAGAAACCTCTCCTCGTAATTAAACTCTTGGAATTCAGGTATCATTCTGGGTATCAAACATACACTGTACTCACTTGAAGTCTAATAGATCTTTCCTAAGCTGTTCTGTGTGTGCAATGGGCTGCTGATCATTCTGCAGGTGTCATTGAACCAGGGTTTTAAACAGCTGAAGCATGACCTCTACCCCTCATTATCTGATCCTCTAGATACAAAGGTCAGGATTCCATTAGATCTTCTCATTATTTTCTGTTCATGAAATTTCAATGATTTATGTAACCAAGCTCCCAAATGTCTTTGATGCTCCACTCTTTGTTGCTATTCACCATTTAAAAAGTATCATGCTTGACCCATCTTATAACAGCCCCGTCACATCAGCGATAAGCACTAGTTAAGAATGCCAGTCCAACTCATCACATCCTGTTCGACTAAAACATTTACAACGCATTTCAACTGACATATGGATGAATATGGTTCCTGGTTTCATTTTGGTCTGAGGTTCCAATATTGCAGCTTTGGAAAAGTACAAATATATCTGTCATTACCTTTGATCTCACAAAAATAATGTATTAAGGGTCATTCTCAGAGTCAAATGAGTAAGAATAAGACTCTCTCACCAACATCCATCGGAAAGCTACTCATTAAATTTTAAGTCACTGTGAACATTGGTCTTTTACATTTCTCCAATGATTAATGTTCTATTATTGAACACCTGTACACATTCTAAGATTGGATGGGACATTTTTTGACTACTCATTTGGTGCTGAACGGTAAAACTTCTCCAACTCTTCCCTGACAGCTCACGCTGAGACAGCTTCCGAGGGACGATTAACCCGTCACATCTCACTCAAGACACTGCTCTTTGCTATGACCACACCATGAATGTGCTCTACAGAGGACGCTTTCAAGAAGGACCCCGCTGGGGGTATGTAGGTTTCAGTGCAACAGGATCTGCAAGGTGTGTACGGAATTTCACAATGTATCAATATCCTGCCAGGTGTGAACAGGGTTTCACAGTGGATCAAGATCCTGCCAGGTGTGTATGGGGTTTCACAGTGTATCAGGATCCTGCCAGGTGTGCACAGGATTTCACAGTGTTTAGAGAAACTGCCAGGTGTGTACAGGGTTTCACAGTGTATCAGGATCCTGCCAGATGTGTACAGGGTTTCACAGTGCATCAGGATCCTGCCAGGCGTGTACAGGGTTTCACAGTGCATCAGGATCCTGTCAGGCGTGTACAGGGTTTCACAGTGCATCACGATCCTGCCAGGCGTGTACAGGGTTTCACAGTGCATCAGGATCCTGCCAGGCGTGTACAGGGTTTCACAGTGTATCTGGATCCTGTCAGATGTGTACGGAGTTTAATAGTGTATCTGGATCCTGCCAGGTGTGGAGGGGGTTTCAGTGTATCAGGATCATGCCAGGTGTGTACGACACTTCACAAGTTATAGCAATCTTTCTATTGTAGGAAACATCAGAGATGATGCGAATTGTAACTTTATGCAGACGGAGAGAATCTATGACAAAGCCAAAGTACATTCAATCCTGTTGTCCAACTTCTGACAATTAACAAGTGATTCTTACAATCTCCATTTCATCATTTACCTTTCAGGTGATTGGATATTTTGGAAAGATCTTGCTCAGTGCTCATATACGAATCAGAACCTGTTTAAATTAATTCATATTTCATGAAATCAGATCTGCGTAACATTATTGTAATATCTTCAGTGTTTCAATATGAAATTGAGTTCAGTGTGATTTTACCATACCAAGTTCCTGCATTTCTTTCAGTATTTTGTCCAACTTTGGTACAGAACGGTACATTGTCACAAAGTGTTTCCACATCGCCCTTAGAGCCAAAGAGCCTTTCTCCATCACCAGATTTAGGAGCAATTTGGAACTGTCCCTCCGGTTTCCCTTCTCTGTGAGCTTAGTAATTTCCTGTAAAATATGATGATTAATTTTTTGAAAAATATTTTTATTCTCCTTTTTCACATTTTCTCCCAAATTTACACCCAACAATAAACAATAATCAGTAACAAATGCCATGTCAATCCCCATATCAATAACAATGATCCCATCCTCCCACCAAACCCCCAAACATTAGCCCGCATGTCAGCATAAACAAATGACAAAAAGGAATTACCCATTGTCACCATTAATACATACAGTTCCTCACCCCCCCCAACAACCCCCCCACCCCAATGTTCCATGTAATCCAAGTCTCAAAAGTGCACAATGAATAATACACATGAATTATAGAACCCCTCCATCCTTCCCCTTGTAGCCATCTGGGATGGCCACTTACAACCAGGAACAGAGCAAAGCATAGCGGGTAAAATGGACAATGCGAGGTTCAGGCAGGCTCAGAGCCTGAAAATATATATTTGCGGAGTAAGAAATCCAGACGGTATCGAAACCCCGACCAATTAGCATTTAATGGACCGATCTCCACCAAGACAAAGGACTGGTACTTGAGCGACCGGTAAAGTGCCAAACATTTACATTTCAGCGCCACTCCCTGTACTAGGGAAACGTAAACAACAGGGTCAGTGACCGCTTGGGACACGCCCAGCCATCCACGCACCCGGCCATTTATTTGTTTGAAATTGAGCATAGTGATCAGGGATCACCCAATTAGCGGGGTTCAAACTGAAGGACCGCCCAAAAGAGCGCAAAAAACCCCAAGCATAAGAAGAGAGTCCACCATGTGTTCATCCTCTTATGGACCTGGCGCCCCAGCAATGACATCTCCAATCGCAGCACCACCAGAAGCAAGTCCAAGTTCAACGCTCGGATGAGCCTAGCTGAGCAGCAGTGACTTCTACAGACTCGATAGATCCAGAATCGAACAGCGGCCACTGTTCCTCTGACCTAAGCCGGGTGCCTGAAGTTAAGTACAGGTTGTCTTAGTCGATAGGTGTAGTTAACTAGTAGTGTTTATGTTGCATGACTAATTGTGTGTGTAATTAACTAACTAACTGGTGTTTGGCTCTTTGATCGATAGCCGGTTGAACCTTGTGGTGGTATAATTTGATACCTGGCAACTCTGAGCGTTGGAATATAGGTATCAAAAGGAGGGCAACCTCACTGATTGCCATAGTTACAACAGAGCCACAGAAAAGGTAATACCCTCAGTTCAAATTTGACCGTTTCAAGCGTCAAGAATTCCAGCAGGTACCCCCGCCCCACCATGCCAGGGCACAGGGTGGAGAGGTTGATCTCCACCCTAACAGGATCCGCCTTCGGGCGATCAACGAGGCGAAGACTACATCATCTGCCTCCGCACCCGTTTCGAACCCCGGTTGGTCCGACACCCCGAATATGGCCTCCTGAGGGTCCGGGATAATAATGATTAATAATGATGAGCAGAGTGAAAGATAAACAGAGACTGAGAAAGAAAAATCTGCTCAGTAATGGGATTTTAGTTGTTTTGAGCACAGAAAATAGTCACTGCGCTGGGTCCTGATCCATGTGAGCGTGGTGACTATTATGCAAATATCGTGATTCAGTCAATAACAGGAAATAAACCTGATGAAATGAAAACAGAAATCAGAAACATATTTCGAGGGGTGTGAGGAATTAGAATCCTCAGTAATTTTAATGTAATTAGTTTTCTCTCTCATGACATGTTCAACATGATATCAGATTAGTTATTTACAATATGATCCACTTGTTTCTCACTCATTCCCTGCTGTCACACTTTGATTTACTCAGAAATAAAATAGTAGTGAGTCAGAACTCAGTGGCAGGGAAGCAGTGATTCTGGATTGAGAAAACCAGCCAGGAAACTGGGAAATTATCTCAAAGAAATGACAGTTTTGATTGGTCAGATGAATTTGCCAGGGATGGAAATCCAACCAAGTCGATCACTTCCCTCAGTAACTAAAACATCTTAATTCATTATCCTGGACATCCGCTTTCTGTGCAAATTCTCGGTAACCAGGAACACATGTCTTTCAGTGAATCCTGTGTAATCAGGGCGTTCATCACCAGCTTAGAATTATGTGGTGCATTTCCTACAGACAAAAATGTGCCACAGCTTTTCAGAGGTGGAACCAATTGATGAATCCAATACAAAGTAAGATATATTAGCGTGAGTGACCAAAACAGAAATTGTATGGTTAATCAGCAGAGGGAGATTGATTGATGGAATTTCAGAGAGTGCGGAAGGAGACAACTGAAACTTAGCCACAAGTGATGGTGCGAAGCGTACACGAGATCAGCATCACAGCAACAGAGAATTTCACTGGCACTGGAGAGTTTTAGAGCTTGATGAGGTTGCAGTGATAGGGAGGATCAAGGCCATAGAGGATATTTAAACAGTAGGATGGAAATTTTAAACAACACATTTCAAAGACCAGAAGCCATTCGCGATGAACAGCATTTGAACTGGACCCGAAGAAGGTCAGGAGACAAGCAGCTGAATTTTTGAGTTCCTCAAAATTAGAGGCAATGGAGGGCCAGCCAGGAGCGAACCAAGTTATGTATGAGGATTCAGCAGGAAATGAGCTGATGCAGGACTTGCGACAGGCAATGTTACAAGGATAGGGGCAGACGATCTTTTTGATGGGCTTGGCAGTTCAACTCGAGGTTTAAGAAAATAAGAACTAGGAGCAGGAGTAGGCCATCTGGCCCCTCGAACCTGCTCCGCCATTCAATGAGATCATGGCTGATCGTTTGTGGACTCAGCTCCACTTTCCGGCCCGAACACCATAACCCTTAATCCCTTTATTCTTCAAAAAACTATCTATCTTTATCTCAAAAACATTTAATGAAGGAGCCTCTACTGCTTCACTGGGCAAGGAATTCCATAGATTCACAACCCTTTGGGTGAAGAAGTTCCTCCTAAACACAGTCCTAAATCTACTTCCCCTTATTTTGAGGCTATGCCCCCTAGTTCTGCTTTCACCCGCCAGTGGAAACAACCTGCCCGCATCTATCCTATCTATTTCCTTTATAATTTTATATGTTTCTATAAGATCCCTCCTCATCCTTCTAAATTCCAACGAGTACAGTCCCAGTCTACTCAACCTCTCCTCGGAATCCAACCCCTTCAGCTCTGGGATTAACCTAGTGAATCTTATCTGCACACCCTCCAGTGCCAATACGTCCTTTCTCAAGTAAGGAGACCAAAACTGAACACAATACTCCAGGTGTGGCCTCACTAACACCTTATACAATTGCAGCATAACCTCCCTAGTCTGAAACTCCATCCCTCTAGCTATGAAAGACAAAATTCCATTCGCCTTCTTAATCACTTGTTGCACCTGTAAACCGACTTTTTGCGACTCATGCACTAGCACACCCAGATCTCTCTGCACAGCTGCATGTTTTAATATTTTATCATTTAAACAATAATCCCTTTTGTTGTTATTCCTACCAAAATGGATAACCTCACATTTGTCAACATTGCATTCCACCTGCCAGACCCTAGCCCATTCACTTAGCCTATCCAAATCCCTCCGCAGACTTCCAGTAGCCTCTGCACTTTTTGCTTTACCACTCATCTTAGTGTCGTCTGCAAACTTGGACACATTGCCCTTGGTCCCCAACTCCAAATCATCTTTGTAAATTGTGAACAATAGTGGGCTCAACACTGATCCCTGAGGGACACCACTAGCTACTGATTTCCAACCAGCGAAACACCCATTAATCCCCACTCTTTGCTTTCTATTAATTAACCAATCCTCTATCCATGCCATGACTTTCCCCTTAATGCCATGCATCTTTATCTTATGCAGCAACCTTTTGTGTGGCACCTTGTCAAAGGCTTTCTGGAAATCCAGATATATCCACATCCATTGGCTCCCCGTTATCTACCGCACTGTTAATGTCCTCAGAAAATTCCACTCAATTAGTTAGGCATGACCTGCCCTTTATGAACCCATGCTGCGTCTGCCCAATGGGACAATTTCCATCCAGATGCCTCGCTATTTCTTCCTTGATGATAGATTCCAGCATCTTCCCTACTACCGAAGTTGTGCTCACTGGCCTATAATTACCCGCTTTCTGCCTACCTCCTTTTTTAAACAGTGGTGTCACGTTTGCTAATTTCCAATCCGCCGGGACCACCCCAGAGTCCAGTGAATTTTGGTAAATTATCACTAGTCCATTTGCAATTTCCCTAGCCATTTCTTTCAGCACTCTGGGATGCATTCCATCAGGGCCAGGAGACTTGTCTACCTTTAGCCCCATTAGCTTGCCCATTACTACCTCCTTAGTGATAACAATCCTCCAAAGGTCCTCATCTGTCATAGCCTCATTTCTATCAGTCACTGGTGAGGAATTGAACAAACAAATGTGATATAAAATAGTTAGTTAAAATATTAGTTACAGTAATGTTGATGTGATCAGTCTAATAGTAGTAAGTTCTCAGACAAAGGATTTCAGAAAGCATGGCAAGGAAGGGGGGGAGGGGTGTCTGGTGGAAGATGGGGAAAAGGATGCTGGGTAACAAGAGGCCCAGGGTTAAGGAATGAGAAGTGAGCCAATCAGGATATATGGCCAGGTCAGGAGGTGTATAGGATGGCCTATAGGAATCTTGTATGTGAAACTTGATGCCATTTGAATGTATCTGTAGAGATTCATTTGTCTCCGATAGCACTCGGTTCCGTAGCTCCAGGAGACAGATTGTGTGTTCTGGGTCTCTGTGAAGCGAGTCAGACTTGCAAGTTGGTTAAAAATAAATAATACTATGCCTACAAATCCATCTCGAGTTTTATTGAGGCCAGACTGATGGGTAAAGAAATCAATATTGTCATTGGCATGTTATTTGTGTCTTCCACTGTGAAGACCGACCCAAAAAACCTGTTCAGTTCCTCATCTCCCATTATTAAATCTCCCTTCTCATCCCCTAACGGATCAATATTTACCTTGGACACTCTTTTTTGTTTTATATACTTGTAGAAACTTTTACTATCTGTTTTTATATTCTGAGCAAGTTTACTCTCATAATCTATCTTATTCTTCTTTATAGCTTTTTTAGTAGCTTTCTGTTGCCCCCTAATGATTTCCCAGTCCTCTAGTCTCCCACTAATCTTTGCCACTTTGTATGCTTTTTCCTTCAATTTGATACTCTCCCTTATTTCCTTAGATATCCACGGTCGATTTTCCCTCTTTTTACCGTCCTTCCTTTTTGTTGGTCTCAATCTTTGCTGAGCACCGTGAAAAATCGCTTGGAAGGTTCTCCACTGTTCCTCAACTGTTTCACCATAAAGTCTTTGCTCCCAGTCTACCTTAGCTAGTCCTTCTCTCATCCCATTGTAATCTCCTTTGTTTAAACACAAAACACTAGTGTTTGATTTTACCTTCTCACCCTCCATCTGTATTTTAAATTCCACCATATTGTGATCGCTCCTTCCGAGAGGATCCCTAACTATGAGATCATGAATCAATCCTGCCTCATTACACAGGACCAGATCTAGGACCGCTTGTTCCCTCGTAGGTTCCATTACATACTGTTCTCGGAAACTATCGCGGATACATTCTATAAACTCCTCCTCAAGGCTGCCTTGACCGACCTGGTTAAACCAATCGACATGTAGATTAAAATCACCCATGATAACTGCTGTACCATTTCTACATGCATCCGTTATTTCTTTGTTTATTGCCTGCCCCACCATAATGTTACTATTTGGTGGCCTAGAGACTACTCCTATCAGTTACTTTTTCGCCTTACTATTCTTGATTTCCATTCAAATGGATTCAACCTTATCCTCCATAGCACCGATGTCATCCCTTACTATTGCCCGGATGTCATCCTTAAATAAGAGCTACACCACCTCCGTTACCATCCACTCTGTCCTTCTGAATAGTTTGATACCCTTGGATATTTAACTCCCAGTCATGACCATCCTTTAACCATGTTTCAGTAATGGCCACTAAATCGTAGTCATTCACGATGATTTGCGCCATCAACTCATTTACCTTATTCCGAATACTACGAGCATTCAGGTAAAGTACACTTAAGTTGGCTTTTTTACCTCTGTTTTGAATCTTAACACCTTGATCAAGTACCTCACCTAAGTTATATTTCCTCTTCACTTTTCTCCTAATTTTCCTTGTCGTTGAACCCATATCTTCATGTAACAACCTGCCCCGTCGCTTACCATTAATGTTTTTACTTCCCGTTTTGTTCCTTTTAGTATTACTGGTCCTATTCACTGAGCTGCCCTCAGTCACTGTACCTTGTACTGTCGCCCTTTTTGATTTTTGACTATGGCTTCTCTGCCTTAAACTTTCCCCCTTACTGCCTTTTGTTTCTGTCCCTGTTTTACTACCTTCCAACTTCCTGCATCGGTTCCCATCCCCTTGCCACATTAGTTTAAACCCTCCCCAATAGCTCAGCTCCAGCTCTGACTGTGAGATGATGGATAGTCTGATTCAATGTCAGACAGTGGCCGAAGAGGAGCATGAAATGAAGTGGTGATGAGACAGAGTCTGAACTGGGAATAGGAGGGCTTTTGTCATCCCAATACTTCACTGAGCGCAAGCGCAATTAACAGCAAAATCATATGAAATAAAGCGTGGCCCCCAAGGGTCTGATGCCCTCCAGCACAATGCCTCAAGCCATGCACCGATCCTCCTTAACTTCCTGTTTCAACCTTTGTGGCAGTAATGACCTCAGGTTCTACTTTTTTCCAATTTCTCCCTAACTCCTGAAAGTCTGACTGGAGAACTCCAATACCTTCTCCGTATTTGCCGTTGCTACTGATTTTTTTTAGATCATAAAAGAGCAACTGTGACTTGCCACCTGCAAATTCTTGTATGACATGGGGGACCGGGTATGTAGCAAATGTCTCGGCTTCAGGATTTTCGAGCTTGAAAAGCAAATTGCTTTATTGTCACATGTGCTGAGGTACAGTGAAAAGTATTGTTCTGTGTACAGTCCAGACAGATCGTTCCATACATGAGATGGTCACAACTTATGGCCCACCCTCATCCCCTGCAGAATATTCTGCACCCTCTCTATGCTAATCATGGCACATGGAGGCAACACATCATGCAGCAAACACATGGCTCACAGAAATGTCTGTTGGGCCCCGGACTATGGAACTTACTTTGGGACTGTATTTCTATTCTTTGCTGCTCCCCCTGTAGAATCCCAAGTTTCTTTACCCGTCAGTCTGGCCTCAATAAAAGTCGAGATGGATTTGCAGGTACAGCATTAGTTATTTTATTTAGCTTGCATGCGTTCCTCAATCCTCAGGAGCATGAAGCACATACTGCTCCATAGACTTCTGGAATCAAGTGAGGATATGAAACAAAAGAATCTGTACTGATACATTCAAATGGCATCAAGTTTCACATACTCGACGCCCATAGGTCATCCTATATCCCTCCTGACCTGTTTGATCTATTCTGATTGGCTCACTTCCAATCCCTTCCTCTGGCCCCTATTACCCAGCATCCTTTTCTCCTGCTTTGGTGGACACACCTCTTCCTGCTTTTCCATGCGGTCTGAAATCCTTTGTCTGTGAACTCACCAGAATTAGACTGGCCTACCTCTACATTACATTAACTAATATCTCTAGGACTTCCGGGTGCGGCGATGACCAGCTGAGTCGCACGTTTCGGCAGCTCCCTGTGAAACGGACTTTTGGGCTCTTGATAGGAGCCCCAACGGCAATTTTGACGGCTAAAAACACTGTGCGGTAAACCAGAAGGGAATCCCCCCTGGATACGGATGGAAAAAGGAGGAGAGAGTGGCCAGATTGCAGTGGATCCTTTAGAACAGCGGCAAGGAAGGCAAGCAAAAACCAAGATGGCGTCGGAAGGTGGCAGTTTAACATGGGGCCCTGAACAACAAGAGTTCTTGAAATGCTGTGTGGAAGAGATCAAAAAGGAAATGAAGAAAGAGCTGTTGGCCCCGATACTACAGGCGATCGAAGGGCTAAAGGAGGAACAAAAGACCCAGGAGCGGGAGCTTCGGGTCGTGAAGGCAAAGGCAGCCGAGAATGAGGATGATATACAGGGCCTGGTGGTGAAGACGGAGACGCAGGAGGCACATCAGAAACGATGTGTGGAAAGGTTGGAGGCACTGGAAAACAACGCAAGGAGGAACAACCTGAGGATTCTTGGTCTTCCTGAAGGTGTGGAGGGAGCGGACGTCGGGGCATATGTGAGCACGATGCTGCACTCGTTAATGGGAGCGGAGGCCCCGGCGGGTCCGTTGGAGGTGGAGGGAGCATACCGAGTGATGGCGCGAGGACCGAGAGCAGGAGAAATTCCCAGAGCCATAGTGGTGAGATTCCTCCGTTTTAAGGATAGAGAAATGGTCCTTAGATGGGCGAAGAAAACTCGGAGCAGTAAATGGGAGAACGCGGTGATCCGCGTTTATCAAGACTGGAGTGCGGAGGTGGCGAGAAGGAGGGCGAACTTAAATCGGGCCAAGGTGGTGCTTCATAAAAAGAAGATAAAATTTGGAATGCTGCAACCAGCAAGACTGTGGGTCACATATCGAGGGAGGGACCACTACTTTGAGACGGCGGATGAAGCGTGGACTTTTATTGTGGAAGAAAAACTGGAATGAGCGGGTTATTAAAAAGAACGTTCGAACAAAGTGGTGGGGCGAATGTGGGGGGCAAAGAGGGGTTTTATGTACTAATCCTGCGATGTGGTAACTTTTCTCTCTCCCACAGGTGGTGATGGGGGAGGAGGGGAGGTGGAGGAGATGGGGCGTTGGCCATTGGGGGCGGGGCCAAGGGAGAAGCGCGGGCTTGGTTCCCGCGCCATGATAATCATGGCGGGAATAGAGAAGCAGGAAGGAGGGGGCGTCGCACGGTGCGAGCCGAGGTCACGGGGGGAAGCCGAGGTCAGCCAGAGTTTGCTGACTTCTGGGAGCAACATGGGGGGAGTAATTACGCTAGCGGGGGATCTAGCGGGGGGGGTGGGAGGGGGGAATTACTAGGTTGCTGCTGCTGGGGAGAGGGGGGAGCTGGTATGGGAGAGGATGGGCGGGGGGGCACCGCCTGGGGGAGATACAGCTGCGTGGGAACCGGGTGAGGAGCTGGAAAAAGGTGATGGTTAATCGACAAGGGGGGGGGGGGGGGTTAGGAAGCCCCCCAACTCGGCTGATCACGTGGAACGTGAGAGGGCTGAACGGGCCGATAAAGAGGGCACGGGTACTCGCACACCTTAAGAAACTTAAGGCAGATGTGGTTATGTTACAGGAAACGCACCTGAAACTGATAGACCAGGTTAGGCTACGCAAAGGATGGGTGGGGCAGGTGTTCCATTCGGGGCTAGATGCGAAAAACAGGGGGGTGGCTATATTAGTGGGGAAGCGGGTAATGTTCGAGGCAAAGACTATAGTGGCGGATAACGGGGGCAGATACGTGATGGTGAGTGGCAAACTACAGGGGGAGACGGTGGTTTTGGTAAACGTATATGCCCCGAACTGGGATGATGCCAATTTTATGAGGCGGATGCTAGGACGCATTCCGGACCTAGAGATGGGAAAGCTGATAATGGGGGGAGATTTTAATACGGTGTTGGAACCAGGGCTGGATAGGTCGAAGTCCAGGACTGGAAGGAGGCCGGCAGCAGCCAAGGTACTTAAAGATTTTATGGAGCAGATGGGAGGTGTAGACCCGTGGAGATTTAGCAGACCTAGGAGTAAGGAGTTCTCGTTTTTCTCCTATGTCCATAAAGTCTACTCGCGAATAGACTTTTTTGTGCTGGGTAGGGCATTGATCCCGAAGGTAAGGGGAACGGAGTGTACGGCTATAGCCATTTCGGATCACGCTCCACATTGGGTGGACTTGGAGATAGGGGAGGAAACAGGAGGGCGCCCACCCTGGAGAATGGACATGGGACTAATGGCAGATGAGGGGGTGTGTCTAAGGGTGAGGGGGTGCATTGAAAAGTACTTGGAACTCAATGATAATGGGGAGGTCCAGGTGGGAGTGGTCTGGGAGGCGTTAAAGGCGGTGGTTAGAGGGGAGCTGATATCAATAAGGGCACATAAAGGGAAGCAGGAGAGTAAGGAACGGGAGCGGTTGCTGCAAGAACTTTTGAGGGTGGACAGACAATATGCGGAAGCACCGGAGGAGGGACTGTACAGGGAAAGGCAAAGGCTACATGTAGAATTTGACTTGCTGACTACAGGCACTGCAGAGGCACAATGGAGGAAGGCACAGGGTGTACAGTACGAATATGGGGAGAAGGCGAGCAGGTTGCTGGCACACCAATTGAGGAAAAGGGGAGCAGCGAGGGAAATAGGGGGAGTGAGGGATGAGGAAGGAGAGATGGAGCGGGGAGCGGAGAGAGTGAATGGAGTGTTCAAGACATTTTATAAAAAATTATATGAAGCTCAACCCCCGGATGGGAGGGAGAGAATGATGGGCTTCTTGGATCGGCTGGAATTTCCCAAGGTGGAAGAGCAGGAAAGGGTGGGACTGGGAGCACAGATCGCGGTAGAAGAAGTGGTGAAAGGAATTAGGAGCATGCAGGCGGGAAAGGCCCCGGGACCGGATGGATTCCCAGTCGAATTCTATAGAAAATATGTGGACTTGCTCGCCCCGGTACTGACGAGGACCTTTAATGAGGCAAAGGAAAGGGGACAACTGCCCCCGACTATGTCTGAAGCAACGATATCGCTTCTCTTAAAGAAGGAAAAGGACCCGCTACAATGCGGGTCCTATAGACCTATTTCCCTCCTAAATGTAGATGCCAAGGTCCTGGCCAAGGTAATGGCAATGAGAATAGAGGAATGTGTCCCGGGGGTGGTCCACGAGGACCAAACTGGGTTTGTGAAGGGGAGACAGCTGAACACGAATATAGGGAGGTTGTTAGGGGTAATGATGATGGCCCCACCAGAGGGAGAAACGGAGATAGTAGTGGCGATGGATGCCGAGAAAGCATTTGATAGAGTGGAGTGGGATTATTTGTGGGAGGTGTTGAGGAGATTTGGTTTTGGAGAGGGGTATGTTAAAATGGGTGCAGCTGTTGTATAGGGCCCCAGGGGCGAGCGTGGTCACGAATGGACGGGGATCTGCATATTTTCGGCTCCATAGAGGGACAAGGCAGGGATGCCCTCTGTCCCCATTATTGTTTGCACTGGCGATTGAGCCCCTGGCGATAGCGTTGAGGGGTTCCAAGAAGTGGAGGGGAGTACTTAGGGGAGGAGAAGAGCACCGGGTATCTTTGTATGCGGACGATTTGCTACTATACGTGGCGGACCCGGCGGAGGGGATGCCAGAAATAATGCGGATACTTGGGGAGTTTGGGGATTTTTCAGGGTATAAATTGAACATGGGGAAGAGTGAGTTGTTTGTGGTGCATCCAGGGGAGCAGAGTAGAGAAATAGAGGACCTACCGTTGAGGAAGGTAACAAGGGACTTTCGTTACCTGGGGATCCAGATAGCTAAGAATTGGGGCACATTGCATAGGTTAAATTTAACGCGGTTGGTGGAACAGATGGAGGAGGATTTCAAGAGATGGGATATGGTATCCCTGTCAATGGCAGGGAGGGTGCAGGCGGTTAAGATGGTGGTCCTCCCGAGATTCCTCTTTGTGTTTCAGTGCCTCCCGGTGGTGATCACGAAGGCTTTTTTTAAAAGGATTGAAAAGAGCATCATGGGTTTTGTGTGGGCCGGGAAGACCCCGAGAGTGAGGAAGGGATTCTTACAGCGTAGCAGGGATAGGGGGGGGCTGGCACTACCGAGCCTAAGTGAGTATTATTGGGCCGCTAATATTTCAATGGTGAGTAAGTGGATGGGAGAGGAGGAGGGAGCGGCGTGGAAGAGATTAGAGAGGGCGTCCTGTAGGGGGACTAGCCTACAGGCTCTGGTGACAGCCCCATTGCCGTTCTCACCGAGGAACTACACCACAAGCCCGGTGGTGGTGGCTACACTGAAGATTTGGGGACAGTGGAGACGGCATAGGGGAAAGACTGGAGCCTTGGGGGGGTCCCCGATAAGAAACAACCATAGGTTTGCCCCGGGGGGAATGGATGGGGGATATGGAATGTGGCAAAGAGCAGGAATAACGCAACTGAAAGATCTGTTTGTGGATGGGAAGTTCGCGAGTCTGGGAGCGCTGACCGAGAAATATGGGTTGCCCCAAGGGAATGCATTCAGGTATATGCAACTGAGGGCTTTTGCGAGGCAACAGGTGAGGGAATTCCCGCAGCTCCCGACACAAGAGGTGCAGGACAGAGTGATCTCAAAGACATGGGTGGGGGATGGTAAGGAGTCAGGTATATATAGGGAAATGAGGGACGAAGGGGAGACTATGGTAGATGAACTAAAAGGGAAATGGGAAGAAGAGCTGGGGGAGGAGATCGAGGAGGGGCTGTGGGCAGATGCCCTAAGCAGGGTAAACTCGTCGTCCTCGTGTGCCAGGCTAAGCCTGATTCAGTTTAAGGTATTACACAGGGCGCATATGACTGGAGCACGGCTCAGTAAATTTTTTGGGGTGGAGGGTAGGTGTGCGAGGTGCTCGAGAAGCCCAGCGAATCATACCCATATGTTTTGGTCATGCCCGGCACTACAGGGGTTTTGGATGGGGGTGACAAAGGTGCTTTCAAAAGTAGTAGGAGTCCGGGTCGAACCAAGCTGGGGGTTGGCTATATTTGGGGTTGCACAAGAGCCGGGAGTGCAGGAGGCGAGAGAGGCCGATGTTTTGGCCTTTGCGTCCCTAGTAGCCCGGCGCAGGATATTGCTAATGTGGAAAGAAGCCAAGCCCCCGGGGGTGGAGACCTGGATAAATGACATGGCGGGGTTTATAAAGCTAGAGCGGATTAAGTTCGTCCTAAGGGGGTCGGCTCAAGGGTTCACCAGGCGGTGGCAACCGTTCGTCGAATACCTCGCAGAAAGATAGACGGAATGGGAAAAAGAAGGCAGCAGCAGCAGCCCAGGATCGGGGGGGGGGGGGGGGGGGGAGGAACCAGAAGGACTCTCAGGGTTGTTAATATATACTGTATAGTATGTATAGGTCGTTGCTACAGATAATTATATATTGGACTGTTAAATTATATTTTTGGAGAGTGTTACTTGTGACAAGGCAGTTGCCAATTAGGGCTAGTTTTCATTTTTGTTATTTATTATTTATTCATTTTTTGTTTATAAAATAGGTCATTGTTATTTGTGTTGTTATAATATTGTGTAAAGGATGCACAATGTACTGTGTTGGTTGACCAAAAATTTTCAATAAAATATTTAATTAAAAAAAACTAATATCTCTAAAGTAACTATTTTATATCACATTCGTCACCCCTGTTGAGTCCCTTGCTCATTGGTGCCCTGGTCTGCGCTCCTTAAAAGTGTTGTCCCTCCCAACAAACTTCAATGCGGTGTCTTAATTTGGGAATCACATACACTCCTACTCTTCCAGATGTTCATCCATCTACTATGCTGAACTTTCACTGTTTCTGGGGTGACCATTTCCTGGAACATATGAACCAAGAAACTCTCCTCTTCTCTGAAGCTCGGAAAATCTGAATTTGAGCTCAAGAGCTGAAGACACTTTCTACTTACCCGGTTCCCCAAAACACATGACATGTCCTGAAGTTCCCATGTTGTACAAGAATTGAAATGAAATGAAATCAAAATCGCTTGTCACAAGTAGGCTTAAATGAATTACTGTGAAAAGCCCCTAGTCGCCACATTCCAGCACCTATTCAGGGGGGCTGGTTTGGAAATGAAACCGTGCTGCTGGCCTGCCTTGGTCTGCTTTAAAAGCCAGCTATTTAGCCCAATGTGCTAAACCCAGGTGGATAATCTCAGCTGTCCTTTATGATCTAAAATAAACTTTTTTTTTTAGAATCTAATTACTAATTTCAATTTATGCCTCTAATAATTGCTTATTGTCACAAGTAGGCTTCAACTAAGTAACTGTGAAAAGCCCCTAGTCGCCACATTCCAGCGCCTGTTCAGGGAGGCCGGTTACGGGAATTGAACCTGCGCTGCTGGCCTTGTTCTGCATTACAAGCTAGCTGTTTAGCCCACTGTGCTAAACCAACTGTGCTAAACCAACCCCTAAACTCACTGTGTTAAGACTGAATACTAATTCACTTATTCTTTCTTTACCTGAATGAAATGTTATTAATTAACTAGTTATTCTAAAAAATGTAATAATAATAGAAAATAATTCAGTACTGCAATTAAAACCACTGATGCAGGTTCAAGAAAGAACAATCCTCCCCAAATAGTCATCTGGCTGCAGTCCTGTGAATTGCTCCTCACAATTTTGGAAATGCATCATCAGGTCCACCCTGTTTCTTCTCTCTCCAGAACAAAGAGAGATTGTAAAAGACAATTTGCCTGAGCTTAAATGGTGGGGAGGCTAGGAGGCAACCGTGGTAAATAGAAACTAACCCTAGTAAACAATAGATGAAATTTTATCTCATTTAAAATTTGTTCACTTAGTTAAAATTGTGTCCACATTTCAGTGAGCTAATGGTCAAATGGAAAACAACATTTTGGAATGTAGCATCTGATTAATTGGGAATGTGACATCTGTAACTTTCTTGGGAGAAACAGGTTCTAAATCGTCTACTGGGGTTTTTCTCACTTCATGTCTGGGTTTGTTATGGATGAACTGACTACTATGATTAATCAATATGTTATGACCCTTGGGGGCCAAGGACTGTGCTCCATTCAACTTCCCCCTTACACAGCTGAGTATGAACTTCCCATTTAATTAATTTTACCCTGTCATGTGTTGCCTCTCCCACTCAGGTTCCACACTGGCAACGAGGGTGAAGTGGAGCTGCCGCCACCACCGTGCGTTTGACTGCCAACCACTTTGTTCAAACCCACAGAGGCCTCCACTCCGAAGGGTGAGCTGCCACACATCGGAAGGCATGACCAATTCGACGCCAGTGCAGGTGACTAGATCCAATACACAGAGCGAGTGCAATTTTTTGTGGTCTTTAGAGATGAACGACAGACCGTTATCCTGCTCGTGGCAATCGGGGGACTATGCGCTCATCAAGAGCCTCACACACCCGGACAGACCGGACTCCAAGCCTTTTGCCTCATGGGTGTCCCTGGTCAAGGCACAACATAGCTCCCGATAATGGTCTGCCAGTTCCGTTTTCACACGGCCTCGCAGGCACAAGGAGAATCAAATGCCGATTTTTTGGTGTTCTTGACGACGCTCACCACCTCATGTGAGTTTGGGGCCGCACTGTCCGAATCTTTATGAGACCGTTTCATCTCTGGGTCCAAGGCACTGAGACCCAAAGAAGACTCCTTACGTCGGCCAACTTCGCCCTCCAAAAGGCAGTGGACATTGCCATTTCGCGGGAGAGCGCAGAACGCGGGGTTCTGTTGCAGAGAGCTCTTTGGTCCTAAACTTCGGTCGCCGGAGCAACATGAGACCAACTGTCCCGGGCCCGAATGCAAGCTTGTGCGAAGCAGGAGCGACCACAGGACCAGAGGCCGTTGCTATGGCGCACCTGGACATGGCCGGAAGAATTCCCTCGAAATGTAACACCAAGGTGACAGCCACAGGTCACGGGCTAGGTGCCGTGAACAGGGCCCGGAAGCCGGACAAGCCCGGGAGGGCCCAATTTCCTGCCGAAACCCGAGGCGTCACTGCATATTATGTGGAAGATCAAGAGGAAGAGTACCAGCAGTTGCACTTCGTTACAGCCCCCCCCCGCTCAGGGCACATCCATCCAAATTGCATTAAAGGTGAATGCACAACCCATTGAAATGGAGCTCGATATTGGAGCAGAAGTCTCTGTGATCAGCTGCCGGATATTCACCATGATCAAGTCCGGTTTCCAGACGGATCTTCGGGACATGGATGAGCAATTGGCGATGAATACTGGAGAACCTTTGGCCATTGAGGGAACCACCCATGTGACCGTGGCATATAGGGACCAGTCGGCATGTTTGCCCTTGGTGGTCGTCCGTGGAGGAGGACCCAGCTTGCTGAGCCGTGATTTGTTACACCACTTAAAATTGGATTGGCAATGCGTCTGTCGTATGTACCCTAACTTCCCGGTAGGAGTGTTGGCAAAGTTTCGAGCCGTATTCGTGGAAGGCCTCGGGACGATAAAAGGGAGCTTTGGCAAAAACCAGTGAGGTTGAGAACCCCCAACCTCGTTAGTTCCGCACCCACCCAGTACCATACGTGCTGCGATCCTAAGGTCAACGCAGAGCTGGAAGGCTTTGCATCATCTGCTCTATCCATTTCGCCGACTTGGCTGCGCCAGCGGTACTGGTACCAAAACCCCGACGGGTCCCTGCGTCTCTGCGGGGATAACAAGATGACGGTAACCCGGGTCTCTTGACCATTCCCAGTCTCACACATTGAGGACCTGTACACAAAACTTAGCAATGAAACAACATTCACTTGACATGAGCCACGCGTACCTGCAACTGGTCTTAGATCGGGACTCTCTGAAGTACGTGACAGTAAACACCCACAGAGCATTGTATGAAACACCCGACTGCCTTTCAGGGTTTCATCGGTCTGTGTGATTTTCCAACATGTGATGGGGCCTACCCATGAAACTGTATACGTGGATGATGTACTCATCACCAGGGCCTTAGAAAAAGGACATTTAGAGAACTTGGCCAAAGTCGTCAGGCATTTTGAACAGGCTGGTGTCTGCCTCTGCAGGGTGAAGTGCGTTTTTAAATAATAATAATCATACAAATAATCTTTATTGTCACAAGTAGGCTTACATTGCAATGAAGTTACTGTGAAAAGCCCCTAGACGCCACATTCCGTCTCCTGTTCAGGCACACAGAGGGAGCATTTAGAATATCCAAATTAACAGGGGCAGCACGGTAGCATTGCGGATAGCACAATTGCTTCACAGCTCCAGAGTCCCAGGTTCGATTCCGGCTTGGGTCAATGTCTGTGCGGAGTCTGCACATCCTCCCCGTGTGTGCGTGGGTTTCCTCCGGGTGTTCCGGTTTCCTCCCACAGTCCAAAGATGTGCAGGTGAGGTGGATTGGCCATGCTAAATTGCCCTTAAGTGTCCAAAATTGCTCATAGTGTTGGGTGGGGTTGCTGGGTTATGGTGATAGGGTGGAGGTGTGGACCTTGGGTAGGTTGCTCTTTCCAAGAGCGCGTGCAGACTCGATGGGCTGAATGGCCTCCTTCTGCACTGTAAATTTTATGAAATTTATGAAACAGCACGTCTTTTGGGACTAGTGGGAGAAAACCAGGCACCCGGAGGAAACCCACGGAGACACAAGGAGAACGTGCAGACTCCACACAGACAGTGACCCAGCCAGGAATCGAACCTGGGACCCTGGCGATGTGAAGCCACAGTGCTAACCACTGTGCACCATGTTGCCCACACGGCAGAAACAATTAGATATAGCACTTAGGGCGAAGACGATCAAAGGATATGGAGGGGAAAGCGGGATTCGGCTATTGAGTTGGATAATAAGTCACGATAATGATGAATGGTGGAGCAGGCTCGAAGGGCGAAGTGGCCTCTTCCTGCTCCTATTTTCTATGTAATCCATTCTCACAGAGGGAGCAGGTGAATGACTTCTCCCGCGTGTGAATCGGCTGATGTTTCCGCAGGGTGGATGAATCAATAAATCCCTTAAATAAAGCCCCCAAAGTCACTTATTTAGGGTACCAGATACACGAGGGGGATTCACTCGGTGGAAGACAAGGTGCGGACCAGCCGGCCAGCTCCAATCCTTGAAGGCCTAACCGAACTCCGTTCCTTCTTCGGATTTATCAACTACTACGGGACACTCATCCCCAACTTCGCCATGCTGCTTAGTCTGCTCCACCAATTGTTAAAAAAAGGGCAACAGTGGGAATTGAACCTCCCACACCAAAAGGCATTCCAAGAAGGAAAAAGGCAGTTGGCATCCGAGAAGCTGCAGATATATTTCGACCCAAAGAAACCACTTCTGCTGAAGTGCGCCGATTCTCCCTACCGCGTCGGAGCCATTCTCGCACACCAGATGCCCGATGGGTCAGAGCAACCGATAGGTTTCGCGACGTGCACACTGGCCGACGCAGAACGAAGTCCTGGCAAGTTCTACCAGTAATTCTATGTATTTACGGTCTATACTGACCACAAAACTTTACTTGGGCTATTCAAGGAGGATGGTGATTTCCCCTGTTCGCATCTGCCAGGGTTCAGTAATGGGCATTGTTCCTAGCAGCATACAAGTACATTCTGGAACAGCGCCCAGGCACGTAAATCCCACGTGCCAATGCATTGAACCACCCGTCCCTCTCCACTAAACCGCCAGTTCCCAGCCTCGGCAGCAGAAGTAGTAGCGGCCTTCCACTTCATGGATTCCTTGCTGGCCACGGAGGCTTGCATAAAAGAATGGACCCAGGCGGACCCACAACTGTCAAGGATCTAGTATGGGGGCCGGCACAAAGCTCTGCCCGATGACCTGCGGGCCTTTCCGTCAAAGCTCTTGGAGCTGAGCATAGAGAACGGCGTCTTATTGTGAGGGACACATGTGGTCATCCCGGAACATAGTCGGACGCTCTTGTTGCAATACTTCCACAATGGACACTGGAGGTATCCAAGATGAAGATGCTTGCCTCAGCTGTGTCTGGTGGCCTGGAATTGACTCGGAATTTGAGAAGGTGGCTGCTGCCCGTGCCAAGAAAACCAGAAGGCCCCGCCAGCTACGCCAATACACCCTTGGAAATGGCCAGGAAAACCATGGTCCCGTGTCCAGATAGATTTCACCGGCCATTTCAGGGGGCAACATTTTTTGTGATGGTAGATGCCCACTCAAAGTGGCTCGAAGTTCGCAAGGTGCAAACTGTGACAACAAAGACTACAGTAGATATGCTTTCAGCAGCGGAAGTGCTGATGTCAGATAACGGGGTCGCGTACACCAGAAAGGTGGCCCTTCGGGGAGAGGAATAGTAGTTTTTGTGATCTTGTGTTTATCGTAATAAACCAGTCGTTCATTTCTACCCGATCTTGTGTTCCTGTTTTCTCTCCCGCTTGGATTCTACACAATAACTTAAATATCATTGCAGAAAGTAATCCTTACAGACATTTTCCACCCACATCTCACCATTCATCTGTCTCTTCTGTGATCGTAAAATAATCAAACTCAATCTGTATCCCTCTCGGGCAGCACGGTGGCACAGTGGATTAGCACTGTGGCCTCACAGCGCCGAGGTCCCAGGTTCGACCCGGCTCTGGGTCACTGTTCGTTTGGAGTTTGCACATTCTCCCCATGTTTGCGTGGGTTTTGCCCTGTTGCTCTTTTTAACCTTAGTCTATTTGCTCTGTTTACGTCACCTTTGCTCATGAGTCGCCAGGTAGCTTTATGATACCGCCACGTGGTTCAAGTTCAGGTTATGATTAATAACACAGCACACCGCTTAGTAAGGATTAAAACAACAGTCATTTATTATATACAACAAGCAATATCAATACCCTAATACTACTTTCTATATAATAAACCTATCACTACTGGCCAATACTTAACTTAGGAAGAGCCCACCAGGTCAGGGAAACGAATGGCTTGTCCAATCAAATCTGGCCCGTGGGATTCAAAAGGCTGCTACAGGGCGCTGGCTAGGTGTCTCTACCGGATAGCGATCGTTGGATTCAAACTTACAGTTGCCGGTGGCTGGTGTTGCGAAGGTCTCGAGCAGGCGAAGATGAGAGAGAGAGAGAGAGAGAGAGATCTGAACTTGGACCCTCACTTTTATAGGGCCCAGGGGCTTCCCGCCTCCCGGGGCGGCCCTTGACCCTGAGTCCCAAGTGATTGGATCTGTCCCCAATCTCTGGGGTCGATGTGCCCAATGGTGAGGCGATTCCTCGATCGGGGGGTGGTCGCTCACCTGTCTTTGTTTCGTCCACTGCAGGCGCCGACAGGTCTGGCCCGGTATTCAATTGCTAATATGTTGCAATTGTTCCCGGGGATAGCCGATTTAACTGTGGATGTCTGAATAGATTGGCTGCAAACAGTCCTGAATGCAACTGCGAATACCTGGGTAGATGGGCTGTTGATAGCCCTGAGTATCGATCTGGGCTACCTTCCCAGAGCAGAATATGCAAAACTGTCTGCAGCTGCCTGCTTGTGTCTTCTTGGCTGCTTTTCCCAGCAGTCTTTCGAGTTAGCCGTTTTAAACTGGGTTTTGGCCAGATTAATCGGAACGCAGCCATTTTACATGGCTACAGCCCCCACAACCCAAAAATGTGCAGGATAGGTGGATTGGCCACACTAAATTGCCCCTTAATTGGAAAAAATGACTGCGCTAAATTTATTAATCTGTATCCCTCTCACTTACCCCATGTTCTTGTCCACTGAAATGCCTCTCGTATGTTAGCAATAAGCTGACTCCATCCACCACCTCTTCAATCGCCTGTTCTAGCCTGTCCCGGTAGAATTTTGTCAACTTAAACAGCTCGTAATTATTGCACTTCGTCAAGAACTCGGTGTATGTAGAGCTCAGGTCTGTGAACATAAACAAAGATGAAACACATTATCAACTTGCCACGCAGTCCGCTGTAATTTTGAACAAGCGAGAAGCCATTTGAATCACGTTTTAACTTAAAACCTGTACAAACCATTTTTACTACGTTCCATTGACCTATAGTCAGTTATTAATAAAATGATCAAAATGGTCAAGCACAACTTACCTTTAGCTTATCGATTCCAGTCTCCAGGATTATCCCTTGTATCTAAATATGTTCACCAATTTTACCTCAAAATACAGATAACAAGGCCTAGATTTCTACCGTGGGATCCACCCTCTACCACTTCACGCACTAGCCATGCCCCATCAATGCCACCTTGTGTCCCTCATGGAGCCTCATGACCCATGCCAAGCTATGGCCCGGAAAAAGATACCTATGGTCCCTCATGCTCTCCATGTTAAGATATGCCACTCTCAAACACCCACATGGCAAGGCATTTGACAAAGTGCCGCATAAAAGACTGTTGCAGAAGGTGGGATCGCCGGGGATTGGGGGATCGCCGGGGACTGGGGCACTAGATTGGATTGAGGATTGGCTGACTGACAGAAAGCAGAAAGTCAGGATAAATGGGTCCTTTTCTGGCTGTCAAACTAGCGGGATGCCGCAGGAGTCAGTCCTCAGACCTCAACACTTCTATATAAATGATCTGCAAGCAGGGACAGAGTGTAACATCGCAAAATTTGCAGATGATACTAAAATAGATGGGAAAGCAGGCAGCGAAAAGGAGATAAAGATTTTACTGGTGTACATAGATGGGCTCGGCGATTGGGCCAAAATTTGGCAGATGGTAGTTTAATATAGATAAGTGTGAGGTTATCCATTTTAGCCAAAATAGAAAGGCAAATTATTATCTGAATGGAAAGCAGATTCAAAATGCGTCTGGACAGAGGGATTTTGGTATCTTTGGAAATGAATCACAGAAAGTCGCAGATACAGCATGTCATTAAAATGGCAAATGGAATGCTCGTGTTTATTGCAAAAGGACTGGAGTATAAAAGTAGAGAAGTGCTTTGAAATTGTTGGTGAGACCACATCTGGAGTATGGTGTCCAGTTCTGGTCTCCTTATTTGAGGAAGGATGTGGCGGCATTGGAGGCAGTTCAGAGGTGATTCACCAGATTGATTCCGGGAAAGAAAGGATTGACATATGAGGAGAGATTAAACCATTTGGGCTTATACTCGCTGGAGTTTAGAAGAATGAGAAGGGATCTGATCGAGGTATAAAGGTAATAAAAGGGATTCATAAAACGTAGACCAGATATTCCCCATTATAGGGCAATCTAGAATGAGAGGTCAACGATATAGGTTGAGAGGTGGTAGATTTAGAACGGAGATAAGGAGGAACTGCTTCTCACAGAGGGTGGTGACTTTTTGGAACTCGTTGCCTCTTTGTGAGGTGGAATCTGAGTCATTAAATGGATTCAAGAAGGAGAAAGATATATTTCTGATTTTAAAAAAACAGGTGAAAGGGATATGGGGAACACGTAGGTGGATTTGACACCAGGAAGAGATCAGCCATGATCTGATTGAATGACGGAGCAGGCTCAGAGGGCTGAATTGCCTACTTCTGCTCCTAATTCCTACGGTCCTAAGGTATGACCCCCAAACAAGCCCTATGGCCTCCATGCTAAGGTATGCTCTCCCCAACATCCCCAACCTCCCTCCATGCCTCTTTTAGCTCCAAATCAATTTAGTGCCAACTAAATGCGTGAGGCACTAAATGAGTACTTTGCATCAGTAGTCACCAATGTGAAGGACTTGGTGGATGATGAGTCTGGGGGAAAGGTTTGTAGATAGTCTAGGTCACAATGAAATCAAAAAGGAGGAGGTGTCGGGCGTCTTGAAAAACGTTACGGTTGAAAAACCTCAGTGGGCAGCACAAGTGATTAGCACTGTGGCTTCACAGCGCCAGGGTTCTAGGTTCATTTCCCTGCTGGGTCACTGTCTGTGCGGAGTCTGCACATTCTCCCCATGTCTGCATGGGTTTCCTCCGGGTGCTCCAGTTTCCTCCCACAGGCCAAAGACGTGCAGGTTAGGTGGATTGGCCATGATAAATTGCCCTTCGTGACCATAAAAGGTTAGGGGGGTTATTGGGTTACGGGGATAGGGTGGAAGTGAGGGCTTAACTGGTTCGGTGCCGACTCGATGGACCAAATGGCCTCCTTCTGCACTGTAAGTTCTATGTTCTAGAAGGCCAGATGGAATCTACCAGAATACTGAGGGAGGCAAGGGAGGAAATTGCTGGGGCCTTGGCAGAAATCTTTGTATCCTCATTGGCTACAGGTGAGAGCATAGAGTACTGGTGAATAGCTAATGTTTGTTTAAGAAGGGTAGCAAGGGTAATCCAGGAAATTACAGGCTTGTGAGCCTTATGTCAGTGGTAGGGAAATTATTGGAGAGGATTCTTCGAGACAGTTTACTCCCATTTGGAAGCTAATGGACATAGATGTGAGGTAATACATTTTGGAAGATCTAATACAGGTGAGAAATATACAATAAATGGCAGAACCCTTAAGATTATTGACAGGCAGAGGGACCTGGGTGTACACATCCAAGTCACTGAAAGTGGCATTGCAGGTGGAGAAGGTAGTCACAAAGACATGGCATGCTTACCTTCGGCGACCGGGGCAGAGAGTATAAAAATTGGCAAGTCATGCTGCAGCTGTAGAGAACATTAGTTAGGCCACACTTGGAACATAGTGTTTAATTCTGGTCGCCAAACTACCAGAAGGATGTGGAGGCTTTGGAGAGGGTACAGAAGAGGCCTACCAGGATGTTGCCTGGTATGCGGGGTATTAGCTATGAGGAGAGGTTGGATAAACTTGGTTTGTTCTCACTGGAACGACGGATGTTGAGAGGCGACCTGATAGAAGTCTACAAAATTATGAGGGGCATGTGCACAGTGGATAAACAGAAGCTTTTTCCCAGGGTAGAAGAGTCAATTATATGGGGACATACGTTTACGGTGTGAGGGGCAAAGTTCAGGTGAAATGTGCGAGGGAAGATCTTTTACACAGAGGGTAGTGGGTGCCTGGAACTTGCTGCCGGAGGAGGTGGTGGAAGCAGGTACAATAGTGACGCTTAAGGGGCATCTTGACAAATATATGAACAGGATGGGAATAGAGGGATACAGACCCCAGAAGTGTAGAAGGTTTTAGGTTAGACGGTCAGCGCAGGCTTGGAGGGCCTGTTCCTGTGCTGAACCTTTCTTTGTTCTTAGTAAAAGATACACACATAATGGAAATAATAAAACAATGGTCTACTAGTCTCCCTATTTCCAAAACCACCCCCCCCCCCCCCCGCCACACACAAGGCAGACATACAGTAAAAGGGCCAGGAAGGGTTAAAAAAATAACTGGGAACAAGAAGTATGAGTGATTTGAGGATCTTCGCTGCTGAGGAGGTGGTTTATTTCTGGTCCGCGATCTTCCAAGGACGTGAAGTGTCGAACTCCTCGGTTGGTTTGCCTTTCCTATTAGCGGTCTTCAATTAGGAAATGAAGGTGGTAGAATTCCCTCCAGGGTGTCACTCGCATTTGGCAGACCTCTGCCAGTCTAACCCTCAGGCCCACTGAGGCAAGATAGGAATTCTTCACCTGAGGATTTTACTATGTTTTTAAACAACCCCTTCCTCCTGCAGGTGGCGGTGGACCTGCAGGTGGTCTTTCCACAAGTTGAACTGACTGCAGAGGAAAACAGGTCTTTAACCACATGTTATCAGTTGAAAAAGTCAGGTTCAGTTCCCCAGCCTTTTACTCAGAAGTGTAACATTCACAGACCGGCTGGAGGGTAATTTAGTTGCCAGTCTTAGCTGATAGAAAGAGTGTTTCACATTATCAACCTTCCAAACAGAGATTTAAAATTGCCAGTCCTGACAACAACCTGCAGGCTTTTAAAACAGGAGGGACTTTGCCCAGGCTTGGCTGGAACCAGTTTAAATTGACGAGCTGAGAGCAGAAAGAGAGATCTGCTTTGAGCTGCCATCCAGCTTAAACCACAAAAGTGAAACTACTTTCCAAAATGGCTTGCCTGGATTCCCCAGAACATTCTGAAGTGCTCACTTACCCTATCATCAGTGCAAATATGAAAAGATCAGGAATTCTAGAAAAGAGAATTGGCTGGTAGCCAAGTCTATCAAGACGTGTCACTACTTATGTCAACATCTCCTGCTCCAGCTTTTCGCTAAATTAAAGGTGTGGGCCCCAGTCATGCCCAGGTGCAGGAATTATAACAGTCAAAAGAACAGGAATTACAACAGAAACAAGAGTCCAACCAGGATTCGCACGAGGGGTCCTTACAATATTGAAAATCAAAACACTCATTAATAAAAACCCATTAACTACATTTACATTACTTCAACTCAAAAAAACTTAAACAAAAAACATTTCATTCCAAACAAATGGGCATACAAATTAGGAGCATGAATAAGACATTGATCCTTCGAGCTGCTCTGCCATTCAATAAGCTTATGTGGCGTCTTGTACAGTAAATAAGGCCACGATTATCATTAAAATAATACAATACTCTAATTGTCTTCATCTTGATTTCCAATTTCTTGGAAGGAGTGTGTTTCATTAATATCTTCACATCTTCTACCTTGACTAAAATTGTTGATTTGGTTTGGTCTCACTGGAAACATTCTGCGTCCCATTGCGGCCAGTCAAGGTGCCTATGTTGGTCTTTCTGCACACAACACACGCTTCTGAAATTGGCAGCCAGTGTAAAGTGCTCCATCCTTTCGCCCAGTTTTGTGAGGTTTTTTATGGGTGCTGCTGCTGCCCATGAGCCTACTCAGGAAACAAGAGTCACATGCAGCATTGGAGTAGCGCCGAATGACAGTCTAGCTAAATTATCTAAGCTCAGTCTGCCTCCCTGGACCACTCGATCTAAAGTGAGATCATCTTTGGTCTGCAGAAAGTTGGAGAGTTTTTGATTTCGGATCGCACAAAATGACATCATGGATTACCTCAGCCTTCAGTGCCCCATATCTGCAAGAACTAACTAGGCAATATAGGTCAGTTAGAAATAATTCAGTAGTTTACCAGGTTATTGCAACCTCTGATTAAAAATTCATTCTATTACCAAGTTTTGCTTTGGGCCAAATAGGTACCAAAGGCTTTGAGAATGGTCTCAGAGTCTGCAGAAGATTCCTCCAGTTCCTGCCTCAGGAGTATATCATCTGTTACTCAACCTAAAGCACATAGAAAGGAACTGACTAGATGCTTCTGCTCCTCAGTATGAAAGCTTGATGCTGCTCGATGGTAAAGGAAATTTCCATAACTCCTACTTCTGGCCTCCCTGCAGGTCCTTGAGATATTCGAACAGGGCAGGGACTTCACCAGGTATGCCTATTGTTATCGCTCTCATTAGCTTCCTCATTTTGTTGTAGTTGTAAGTATGAGCTGCCACTGAGTTTTCTTTAACCATTGTATTTTCTACATCAACATCTCCAATATTGCCATTGTGTTGTGTTTGAGGACTCAAGGCGTAATATTTTGTTACTGGACACACTGTAGTCATACTCTGGCAACTGATAAACACTTGTTTATTAGTTCTACAACTAAACAGGTTACAGAGCAGGCATGTTGCTCCTGGACATGGTGTTCCAACCTCTTTCTCTTGAGAAAGTCCAGCATGATAGAGTGATGTCAGTGATATACCTTCATCTCTGTCATACATTCGTATATCCCATCTGGTAACTCTTTGTACACCGGCCATTCTGATTGGACAGCAGCTCTCCAGTCCCAGGAGTGCCAGAAGCTGTAGTGGATACGATTCCTCAGAGCCTAATTCGTGGACATCCAGGATCAGGTAGGTGTAGGGACCAGTGGAGGCAAGGTGAGACCCACGAAATGAGCTGAGAGTGTGAGAAACTTGATGGGAGAGGTTGGGGAGGAAAAGGTGTACCTGCAGGGACCAGAAAGGAAGCTACTGATGGAAGTCTATCAGATGGTCACTAGAATCCCTATTTCCACTCAGCTCCAGACCTGCTCTCTAGTCCTGAGCTGCAGGTTCCTATTTCAAACATACCTTGTTTAAGGACAGAAATTATGATTCCAAATATACTGTAAACCTACCTGTACCCATTCTCATTGCTCCTGAAGATATTGAATTTTCTCTCCAGTTTGGACCTTCAGCCATTGTTGTGACAGCCGTTCCCAGATTTCTGATGCTCTGCAAGAAATATAGACCAGGGGTTTCAGCTTGGCAGAGTTTCCTTTCTCAGCCAACCCAGGAATCAGAAGGAAATTGTCACGACACCCTGAGCTAATGCAGTCAATTTTAGCTCTATCTGACCGAGTTTCAAAACAAGAGAAATTAGATGATATTTTAAAATACCTGAGGTCCATGGCTGAGCCAATAAACTGCCGGCACCAGGTTCATAACATTTAAACGCAAGGATTATTTTATTACATATAGTCTTGTAATTAAAGTGACAGAAAAATGTAACCTAATATCCCTTTCCCAACACCTCCCCATCCTCTTTCTAACAACCCCCACTCTCCACACGCACAGACAAACAACACAGAAGGGAAAGGGTGATTGAGAGGTAAAGAAAATATTAATAAAACTAAAAGGATAAAGGATCTTTGATGCTCTTGGATGACTTTCAGTCAATGTCTTTCTGACGTTCATGCTTTTGTTTTGGTATTTCTTCCTTCGAGGGTTGCGATGGTTCTCTGTACATTAAGGATTATTTCAAGTTTACAGCAAAGATGTACCAGGCACTCTCTGGTTTTAGAACAATAAAGTTCTTTACTGCAGCAGCGTGTGTGAGAGAGAGAGTGAGAGTGAGAGAGAGAAATTCACTTTCAAGACATCACGCAGCAACCAATCACTTACTGTTGTCAGGCAGCACACTGCACTTGTCCAACCCACAGGTTGCCAGCCAACCAATCAAACCAACTTCCTCCAAAACCGGTTCCAAAGATTCACTTGGCACCGAAGAGTGTGTTTCTCCTCTCTAAAATACAAAACGTAGGAACACAATATCCTGACAAGCAGGCTGCTTCAGCTTCATTCCTCGGCTTAAAGGCACATTCCGAATATGGGCCCACAGATCAAAGAAAATAAAGGAAATAAACAGGAAAGATTCTACAAAACACATTGCTACCACCCTGAAGCCATTTGACTGGAGACAGGACTCCCACCCCTCACTCAGATATCCAGTCCCAGAGAGCTGCCAGCCCATCTATCAAGCTGGTAGCTCTCTAGTCCCTTCAATGAAGCTGGAGTGGATAGGTCTCGACTGCATGTTCCTAGAGGCTAAGTCCCTGGGTTCCAGGTAAGGACATTTTGGTTGCCTCAGGTAGCTGAGGGGAGGTGAGCCTCAGGGGAAGGCAAGGGGTGCAGGGTGGAGAGGCCGGGGGGAAGGGAGGACATTCTGAGGCTGTAGTCAATGTCAAAAGCGGAACACCCGGAAGAACCTCATGCAGATAAAAGTAGAAAGTGCAAACTCCACAGTCACCCAAGGGCGGAATTGAACCTGGGTCCCTGGCACTGTGAGGCAGCAGTGTTAATTACTGTGCCATCATGCCACCCTAGGACGAATGAAACAGGAGCAATACACTCACCCTGTGTTTTATTACAGACCCCTGTAATAGAAATTGGGCATGGTGAAGCTGTGTTTAGTGTTCATTGTCTGACAATACTCTCTTGCTAAAAAAAAATCCAGGGGAGTGGCAATAGGCAAATTTCTCCTTCGGAAGGGCAGTGCAGACTTCGATCCACCATGTCTGCGCTGGCCATCAAGCACCTATCGCATCAATCCCACTTTTCAGCACTTGTCAGTTGCCTTGCGTGTTATGACATTTCAAGTGCTTATCTAAATGTTTCTTAAATGTTATAAGGGCTCCTGCGTCTACCACCCTTTCAGGCAGTGAGTTCCAGATTCCAACTACCCTCTGGTTTAAATTTTTTTATCCTCATATCTGCTCGAAAGCTCCTACCCCTATCTATGCCCCCTGGTTATTGACCCGTCCACTAAGGGAAAATATTTCTTCCTAGCCACCCTATCAATGCCTCTCAATTACTCCCCTCAGCCTCTTCTGCTCCAAGGAAAAAAACTCAAGAATATCCAGTCTCTCCTGATAGCTGAAATGCTTCAGCCCAGGCAACATCTGGTGAATCTCCTCTGCAACCTCTCTGGTGCAATCACTTCCTTCCGATAGTGTGGCAACCAGAACTACACGCAGTACTCTAGCTGTGGCCTAACCATCATTTTATACAGCCCCATCATAACCTCCCTGGTCTTACATTCTGTGCCTCAGCTAATAAAGGCAAGTATCCCCTTTGCCTTATTAACCATCTGTCCTGCTGTCTTCAGGGAATCTTTGGACATCAACACCAATGTCCTTCTGATCCTCTGTACTTCCTAGGGTCCTACCATTCATTGTATATTCCCTTGCTTTTCTTAGTCCTCCCAAAATGCCTCACACCTTTTAGAGTTACTTTCAATTTGCTACTGTTCTGTTCATCTAACCAGCCATCTATAACGTCCTGTAACCTAAGTTTGTCCTCCTCAAAATTTACCACACCATCAATTTGTGTGTCATCTGGGGCGGACACGGTGGCAGTGGTTAGAACTGCAGCCTCACAGCTCCAGGGTCCCAGGTTCTATTCCGGCTTCAGGTGACTGTCTGTGTTGAGTTTGCACTTTCTCCATGTGTCTGCGCAGGTTTCCTCCGGGTGCTCTGGTTTCCTCCCACTGTCCAAAGAAGTGTAGGTTAGGTGGATTGCCCTTTAGTGTCCTTTAGGTGAGGTGATGTTACTGGGTTACGGGGAATGGGTAGAGGCAATCTTGGGTCGGGTGCCCTTTCCAACAGCCGATACAGACTCGATGGGCTGAATGGTCTCCTTCTGGACTGTAAATTCTATGATTAGTCTATGATCTGCGAACTTACTGATCATATCTCCTACATTCACATGCAGATCATTAATGTACACGACAAACAGCTCGGGACCCATCACCGATCCCTGCGGAACATCACTGGACATAGGCTTCCAGTCAAAAAAAACATTACGTCATTACCTTCTGTGTCTTGCCACAAAGCCAATTTTGGATCCAATTTGCCAAATTGCCCATGCAAGACCTTATCAAAATCCCTACTGAAGTCCATGTAGACTACATCACCTGCACTAGCCTTATCTACAGACCCATTTCCCTCTTGGTCTTTACGTCTTTGATGAAGGGTGGGTCTGCATGTTACCCCAGTTTCTCGCTGTGCATGGGTGTCAATCAAATCCCTCACTCCAAAATACACTATTGATCCATTTGTGACTGTGTCATTTCAGACAGAAACCGATTGCATTTCACATTCCATTACACAGCTTCCTGCTGTATAATTGTGCTCAGTGGTCATACTCTCCCAATCTCATTTTGGCCATTTCCTGCCTTACCTTTAACGTTTGCGTTCTGTCTACAGGACCAGTCGTCATCAGAATAAATGGGACTTTCTCTTACCTCTCTCTCCAGTCGATCTTCGGAAACTCTTTGAATCGGATGGTTTCCCTCTGGTTGGGGCTCTCACAATCATGTGTAGGTTCACCTGCTGTTGTTCCTCAGTCTACAATCACGGTTTACTTCCAGCTCTGGCCTTTGCCCTCATTGTTAGGTCTAAAAGCAGAGTAGAAAAGGAGACAAATATTCATAGTGTGAATTATCTCACACAACAAACAGAGCCGTGATATCCCTTTGTTCACTGCTTTTTCCTTCCTTTTGCTGTTTCCTTCCTTTTGCCACCATCTGTCTTGTACCCATCTTGTCCCAACAACAGAACCACTCAGTTCCCAACAAATCCCATCCCATTTTCTAAATTACCAGTTAGTTTCACTCAAAGTTCATAGAGTAACTGATGTTTATTTGGAGGGGCCTACCCAGCTCTTCCCAGCAATACAATCCCTGCTTCTTTTATATTGGCTAATTTCAACATCATTGAATACTGCAGTTTATGACGCACTGTGGCTTTGGCGCACATGGGACAGCACGGTAGCATTGTGGATAGCACAATTGCTTCACATCTCCAGGGTCCCAGGTTCGATTCCCGGCTTGGGTCATTGTCTGTGCGGAGTCTACACATTCTCCCCGTGTGTGCATGGGTTTCCTCCGGGTGCTCCAGTTTCCTCCCACAGTCCAAAGATGTGCAGGTTAGGTGGATTGGCCATGCTAAATTGCCCTTAGTGTCCAAAATTGCCCTTAGTGTTGGGTGGGGTCACTGGGTTATGGGGATAGGTTGGAGGTATGGACCTTGGGTCGGGTGCTCTTTCCAAGAGCCGGTGCAGACTCGATGGGCTGAATGGCCTCCTTCTGCACTGTAAATTCTATGTTCTATGTTCCGCATTACATGAAATTTATTGCTGTTTGAATTATATATTGGTGACTGCATAGAAGAAGCCAAAATGGCCCATCGTGCTCATTTTGATTCAGCATGAGTAACTCACCGAGTCTCTCCCACACCTGAAATATATTTCTCTTCAGTTGCTTCTCCAAATCCCTTTTGAAAGCCTCGAGTCAACCTATCTCCACCACTCGCAGGCAGTGTCCCATATCCCAACCACTCCATTTGTGTAAAAATAATTCTCATCTAACCTTTGATTCTCTTTCTAATCATCTCAAACTGACGATCTTTGGTTCTTGACCCCACTTCCGAAACGGTGGCACAGTGGTCAGCACTGCTGCCTCACATTACCTGGGATCCGGGTTTGATTCTGATCTTGGGTGACTGTGGAGTTTGGACGTTTCCTCCGTGTCTGTGCGGGTTTCCTCTGGGTGCTCCAGTTACCTCCCACAGACCAAGTGGCCAGAGAGGAATTAAAAATTTGGGTCAGAGTCCCTACAATCTCCTCCCTTGCTTCCCACTGGGACACAATTAATAACAATATTAGCTTATTGCCACAAGTAGGATTCAATGAAGTTACAGTGAAAAGCCTCTAGTCACCACTTTCCGGCGCCTGTTCGAGGAGGCCGGTACAGGAATTGAACCTGCGCTGCTGGCACTGTTTTGCATCACAAGCCAGCCATTTACCCCAGTGTGCTAAACCAGCCCCTGTCAATTCATCCGGACCGAGATATTTGTCCACTTTTAAGCCTGCCAACACCTCCAATACCTTGTCACTCCCTGTGACAATTTGCTCAAGAACCTCACAGTCTCTCTCCATGAGTTCCATATCTACCTCCTCATTCTCTTGGGTGAAGACAACAATCTAATCAATACTGCGGATGAAATAACGATGCCCATTCAGGCCACAATATTTGAAAAAAAATCAACAAAATGTTACCCTCAAAGATTATGAGCATTTTTGACCATCCAATCCCACCTCGTTCTCTGAACTTTAAATCTATACTGAGCAACACCTGGGACAGAAGCAACAACAAAACTTGGGCGCGATCTGCCGGCTGTTCACACCAGCGGGATATTCTGCTCCCCGCTGGCACACAGGTTTCCCGGTGACGAGGATTGCAATCACGGGGAAATCCCACTGACAACGGCGGGGTAGGTAAATCCCACTGACCGGCACCTCCACCACGAAAATCTGGGAGGGTTGGTCGGTAAATCCCACCCATTAACACTGAGTGACCTATTGCCACCCAGAATTATCAACCACCAGTGGAAGATAGTGTACAATACAGGGCAGAATTCTAGCACAAATTTCCTCTTGCAATTACAGAGGATATTAGTTGAACTAGTTGATAAGGAATATTCCAAGACGAAAAAATGAAATCAAATGAAAATTGCTTATTGTCACAAGTAGGCTTCAATGAAGTTACTGTGAAAAGCCTCTAGTCGCCACATTCCAGTGCCTGTTCGGGGAGGCTGGTATGGGAATTGAACCGTGCTGCTGGCCTGCCTTGGTCTGCTTTCAAAGCCAGTGATTTAGCTAAACCAGATGGATTACAAAGAGAAAGAATATAATGCTGTTTTGACTCAGTAGTCCAATATTGCCCTGCACTGCTGCTCCAATGCCCTAGGATATGTATTGCACCATACCCAACAGGTACTGCTGACATTATTTATCATCATAATTTACAACACTATTCCTTAAGTCCATGTGCTACCTTGCTTTATTTTCCATTAATTCAATGTATTAATTAAGGGAGGCAGTGGCCTAATGGTGCTGTCACTGGATTAATAATTTGGAGACCCAGGCTTATGCTCTGGGTACCCGAGTTCAAATCCCACCAGGGCAGATGGTGGAATTTGAATTTTTTTTAAAATCTGGAATTAGAAGTTGGGAATTAGGACTTCCGGGTGCGGCGATGACCAGCTGAGTCGCACGTTTCGGCAGCTCCCTGTGAAACGGACTTTTGGGCTCTTGATAGGAGCCCCAACGGCAATTTTGACGGCTAAAAACACTGTGCGGTAAACCAGAAGGGAATCCCCCCTGGATACGGATGGAAAAAGGAGAGGGAAGTGGCCAGATTGCAGTGGATCCTTTAGAACAGCGGCAAGGAAGGCAAGCAAAAACCAAGATGGCGTCGGAAGGTGGCAGTTTAACATGGGGCCCTGAACAACAAGAGTTCTTGAAATGCTGTGTGGAAGAGATCAAAAAGGAAATAAAGAAAGAGCTGTTGGCCCCGATACTACAGGCGATCGAAGGGCTAAAGGAGGAACAAAAGACCCAGGAGCGGGAGCTTCGGGTCGTGAAGGCAAAGGCAGCCGAGAATGAGGACGATATACAGGGCCTGGTGGTGAAGACGGAGACGCAGGAGGCACATCAGAAACGATGTGTGGAAAGGTTGGAGGCACTGGAAAACAACGCAAGGAGGAACAACCTGAGGATTCTTGGTCTTCCTGAAGGTGTGGAGGGAGCGGACGTCGGGGCATATGTGAGCACGATGCTGCACTCGTTAATGGGAGCGGAGGCCCCGGCGGGTCCGTTGGAGGTGGAGGGAGCATACCGAGTGATGGCGCGAGGACCGAGAGCAGGAGAAATTCCCAGAGCCATAGTGGTGAGATTCCTCCGTTTTAAGGATAGAGAAATGGTCCTTAGATGGGCGAAGAAAACTCGGAGCAGTAAATGGGAGAACGCGGTGATCCGCGTTTATCAAGACTGGAGTGCGGAGGTGGCGAGAAGGAGGGCGAGCTTTAATCGGGCCAAGGCGGTGCTTCATAAAAAGAAGATAAAATTTGGAATGCTACAACCGGCAAGACTGTGGGTCACATATCGAGAGAGGCACCACTACTTTGAGACGGCGGATGAAGCGTGGACTTTTATTGTGGAAGAAAAACTGGAATGAGCGGGTTATTAAAAACAACGTTCGAACAAAGTGGTGGGGCGAATGTGGGGGGCAAAGAGGGGTTTTATGTACTAATCCTGCGATGTGGTAACTATTCTCTCTCCCACAGGTGGTGATGGGGGGAGGAGGGGAGGTGGAGGAGATGGGGCGTTGGCCATTGGGGGCGGGGCCAAGGGAGAAGCGCGGGCTTGGTTCCCGCGCTATGATAATCATGGCGGGAATAGAGAAGCAGGAAGGAGGGGGCGTCGCACGGTGCGAGCCGAGGTCACGGGGGGAAGCCGAGGTCAGCCAGAGTTTGCTGACTTCTGGGAGCAACATGGGGGGAGTAATTACGCTAGCGGGGGATCTAGCGGGGGGGGTGGGAGGGGGGAATTACTGGGTTGCTGCTGCTGGGGAGAGGGGGGAGCTGGTATGGGAGAGGATGGGCGGGGGGGCACCGCCTGGGGGAGATACAGCTGTGTGGGAACCGGGTGAGGAGCTGGAAAAAGGTGATGGCTAATCGACAAGGGGGGTGGGGGTAGGAAGCCCCCCAACTCGGCTGATCACGTGGAACGTGAGAAGGCTGAACGGGCCGATAAAGAGGGCACGGGTACTCGCACACCTTAAGAAACTTAAGGCAGATGTGGTTATGTTACAGGAAACGCACCTGAAACTGATAGACCAGGTTAGGCTACGCAAAGGATGGGTGGGGCAGGTGTTCCATTCGGGGCTAGATGCGAAAAACAGGGGGGTGGCTATATTAGTGGGGAAGCGGGTAATGTTCGAGGCAAAGACTATAGTGGCGGATAACGGGGGCAGATACGTGATGGTGAGTGGCAAACTACAGGGGGAGACGGTGGTTTTGGTAAACGTATATGCCCCGAACTGGGATGATGCCAATTTTATGAGGCGGATGCTAGGACGCATTCCGGACCTAGAGATGGGAAAGCTGATAATGGGGGGAGATTTTAATACGGTGTTGGAACCAGGGCTGGATAGGTCGAAGTCCAGGACTGGAAGGAGGCCGGCAGCAGCCAAGGTACTTAAAGATTTTATGGAGCAGATGGGAGGTGTAGACCCGTGGAGATTTAGCAGACCTAGGAGTAAGGAGTTCTCGTTTTTCTCCTATGTCCATAAAGTCTACTCGCGAATAGACTTTTTTGTGCTGGGTAGGGCATTGATCCCGAAGGTAAGGGGAACGGAGTGTACGGCTATAGCCATTTCGGATCACGCTCCACATTGGGTGGACTTGGAGATAGGGGAGGAAACAGGAGGGCGCCCACCCTGGAGAATGGACATGGGACTAATGGCAGATGAGGGGGTGTGTCTAAGGGTGAGGGGGTGCATTGAAAAGTACTTGGAACTCAATGATAATGGGGAGGTCCAGGTGGGAGTGGTCTGGGAGGCGTTGAAGGCGGTGATTAGAGGGGAGCTGATATCAATAAGGGCACATAAAGGGAAGCAGGAGAGTAAGGAACGGGAGCGGTTGCTGCAAGAACTTTTGAGGGTGGACAGACAATATGCGGAAGCACCGGAGGAGGGACTGTACAGGGAAAGGCAAAGGCTACATGTAGAATTTGACTTGCTGACTACAGGCACTGCAGAGGCACAATGGAGGAAGGCACAGGGTGTACAGTACGAATATGGGGAGAAGGCGAGCAGGTTGCTGGCACACCAATTGAGGAAAAGGGGAGCAGCGAGGGAAATAGGGGGAGTGAGGGATGAGGAAGGAGAGATGGAGCGGGGAGCGGAGAGAGTGAATGGAGTGTTCAAGACATTTTATAAAAAATTATATGAAGCTCAACCCCCGGATGGGAGGGAGAGAATGATGGGCTTCTTGGATCGGCTGGAATTTCCCAAGGTGGAAGAGCAGGAAAGGGTGGGACTGGGAGCACAGATCGAGGTAGAAGAAGTGGTGAAAGGAATTAGGAGCATGCAGGCGGGAAAGGCCCCGGGACCGGATGGATTCCCAGTCGAATTCTATAGAAAATATGTGGACTTGCTCGCCCCGGTACTGACGAGGACCTTTAATGAGGCAAAGGAAAGGGGACAACTGCCCCCGACTATGTCTGAAGCAACGATATCGCTTCTCTTAAAGAAGGAAAAGGACCCGCTACAATGCGGGTCCTATAGACCTATTTCCCTCCTAAATGTAGATGCCAAGGTCCTGGCCAAGGTAATGGCAATGAGAATAGAGGAATGTGTCCCGGGGGTGGTCCACGAGGACCAAACTGGGTTTGTGAAGGGGAGACAGCTGAACACGAATATACGGAGGTTGTTAGGGGTAATGATGATGGCCCCACCAGAGAGAGAAACGGAGATAGTAGTGGCGATGGATGCCGAGAAAGCATTTGATAGAGTGGAGTGGGATTATTTGTGGGAGGTGTTGAGGAGATTTGGTTTTGGAGAGGGGTATGTTAGATGGGTGCAGCTGTTGTATAGGGCCCCAGTGGCGAGCGTGGTCACGAATGGACGGGGATCTGCATATTTTCGGCTCCATAGAGGGACAAGGCAGGGATGCCCTCTGTCCCCATTATTGTTTGCACTGGCGATTGAGCCCCTGGCGATAGCGTTGAGGGGTTCCAAGAAGTGGAGGGGAGTACTTAGGGGAGGAGAAGAGCACCGGGTATCTTTGTATGCGGACGATTTGCTACTATACGTGGCGGACCCGGCGGAGGGGATGCCAGAAATAATGCGGATACTTGGGGAGTTTGGGGATTTTTCAGGGTATAAATTGAACATGGGGAAAAGTGAGTTGTTTGTGGTACATCCAGGGGAGCAGAGTAGAGAAATAGAGGACCTACCGTTGAGGAAGGTAACAAGGGTCTTTCGTTACCTGGGGATCCAGATAGCTAAGAATTGGGGCACATTGCATAGGTTAAATTTAACGCGGTTGGTGGAACAGATGGAGGAGGATTTCAAGAGATGGGAAATGGTATCCCTGTCAATGGCAGGGAGGGTGCAGGCGGTTAAGATGGTGGTCCTCCCGAGATTCCTCTTTGTGTTTCAGTGCCTCCCGGTGGTGATTACGAAGGCTTTTTTTAAAAGGATTGAAAAGAGCATCATGGGTTTTGTGTGGGCCGGGAAGACCCCGAGAGTGAGGAAGGGATTCTTACAGCGTAGCAGGGATAGGGGGGGGCTGGCACTACCGAGCCTAAGTGAGTATTATTGGGCCGCTAATATTTCAATGGTGAGTAAGTGGATGGGAGAGGAGGAGGGAGCGGCGTGGAAAGATTAGAGAGGGCGTCCTGTAGGGGGACTAGCCTACAGGCTATGGTGACAGCCCCATTGCCGTTCTCACCGGGGAACTACACCACAAGCCCGGTGGTGGTGGCTACACTGAAGATTTGGGGACAGTGGAGACGGCATAGGGGAAAGACTGGAGCATTGGGGGGGTCCCCGATAAGAAACAACCATAGGTTTGCCCCGGGGGGAATGGATGGGGGATATGGAATGTGGCAAAGAGCAGGAATAACGCAACTGAAAGATCTGTTTGTGGATGGGAAGTTCGCGAGTCTGGGAGCGCTGACCGAGAAATATGGGTTGCCCCAAGGGAATGCATTCAGGTATATGCAACTGAGGGCTTTTGCGAGGCAACAGGTGAGGGAATTCCCGCAGCTCCCGACACAAGAGGTGCAGGACAGAGTGATCTCAAAGACATGGGTGGGGGATGGTAAGGTGTCAGATATATATAGGGAAATGAGGGACGAAGGGGAGACTATGGTAGATGAACTAAAAGGGAAATGGGAAGAAGAGCTGGGGGAGGAGATCGAGGAGGGGCTGTGGGCAGATGCCCTAAGCAGGGTAAACTCGTCGTCCACGTGTGCCAGGCTAAGCCTGATTCAGTTTAAGGTATTACATAGGGCACATATGACTGGAGCACGGCTCAGTAAATTTTTTGGGGTGGAGGATAGGTGTGCGAGGTGCTCGAGAAGCCCAGCGAATCATACCCATATGTTTTGGTCATGCCCGGCACTACAGGGGTTTTGGATGGGGGTGACAAAGGTGCTTTCAAAAGTAGTAGGAGTCCGGGTCGAACCAAGCTGGGGGTTGGCTATATTTGGGGTTGCACAAGAGCCGGGAGTGCAGGAGGCGAGAGAGGCCGATGTTTTGGCCTTTGCGTCCCTAGTAGCCCGGCGCAGGATATTGCGAATGTGGAAAGAAGCCAAGCCCCCGGGGGTGGAGACCTGGATAAATGACATGGCGGGGTTTATAAAGCTAGAGCGGATTAAGTTCGTCCTAAGGGGGTCGGCTCAAGGGTTCACCAGGCGGCGGCAACCGTTCGTCGAATACCTCGCAGAAAGATAGACGGAATGGGAAAAGAAGGCAGCAGCAGCAGCCCAGGATCGGGGGGGTGGGGGGGGAGGAGGAACCAGAAGGACTCTCAGGGTTGTTAATATATACTGTATAGTATGTATAGGTCGTTGCTACAGATAATTATATATTGGACTGTTAAATTATATTTTTGGAGAGTGTTACTTGTGACAAGGCAGTTGCCAATTAGGGCTAGTTTTCATTTTTGTTATTTATTATTTATTCATTTTTTATTTATAAAATAGGTCATTGTTATTTGTGTTGTTATAATATTGTGTAAAGGATGCACAATGTACTGTGTTGGTTGACCAAAAATTTTTAATAAAATATTTAATTTTAAAAAAAAAGTTCGGAATTATAACCATGACGTTGTCAATTGTCGTAAAAGCCCATCTGGTTCATTAATGTCCTTTATGGAAGGATATCTGTCATCTTTACCTGGTATGGCCTACATGTGACTCCAGACCCACAGCAGTGTGGTTGACTCTTAAATACCCTCCTGGATGAACAATGAATGCTGGTCCAGCCTGTGGCGCCCACATCCTATGAACGAATAAAAAAAAAATTCATTCCAATCCTCTTGGAATAACACCAACATATCATCTGTTTTCCGAATTGCTTGCTGGATCTCTATGTTAATTTGCCTTGTTTCATGTACAAGAAATGCCAAATCCCTCTGAACATTTAGTTTCTCACCATTCCAACAATAGCCAGTTGTTCTATGCTTCCTACCAAAGTGAATAACCTCATTTTCAGAATTTTATACTCTATCTGCAACCTTCTTACACTCAGATGATGTCCCTTTGGAGACTCGTCTCCTGCTCACAGCTTACTTGCCGAATTAACTTTGTATCACCGGCATCCTTGAATATATGGAACTTGCCTCCTTCAAATATGTCATGATTATAGTGTGGAAATATCTGAATCCCAAGTTCTGCTTCTTGTGGTTCTGCAATAAAGGCCTTTCAACTCAAAAATCTCACGTGCATCCCTACTCTCTGTTTTCTTTATCTACGTAAATATTTGGGCGGCATTGTGGCACAGTGGGCAGTACTGCTGCCTGACAGCTCCAGGGTCCTAGGTTCAATTCCGGCCTTAGGTGACTGTCTGTGTGGAGTTTGCACTTCGTCCCAGAATCTGCGTGGGTTTCCTCCGGATGCTCCAGTTTCCACCCACAGTTCAAAGATTAGTGCAGGTTAGGTGGATTGGCCATGCCAAATTGCCCCTTCGTTTCCAAAAGGTAAGTTGGGATGCAGGGATAGTGCAGGGTGCTCCTTCGGATGTATCTATATCATCCACTGCTCAGAAACAATAACTTTATAATCTTATTTTACAAATGTAGACATTGTATTAAAATTATTCTTAGATTTTTCTAACTTCTGGACTGCTAAATATATAGTTTACACTGAATGTTTCACAGTCTGTCAGGTATAAATTAGAACCAACACCTCTTCTCCTGAGATCTGACAGGTTGGTAACTTGGGACAACGCAGTGAAAATAACTGAAAGCAAACATAACAAAATGTCACATGTTCTGAGATATTTTAAGACGATGATTAACTCTGAACATTCAGCTGAGGTTGTAATTCCAATAACTGATTTTTTTTTTACACCATCAGACCTGACATTGCAGATTTACTGAATTCATTGTCAGTATCCACCGTACAGAACATTAATCACCTCCACAGTTACAGAAACAAATCAGTCATATTGTTAGGAATACCCCTCATCAACTCTGAAAATCTAACTGCCTTAACCACCTAAATCTGTGCGCAGTGTAAATTGCTACGAAAGTATTGAATTCTATGAAAAATCAATTGATAGTGATGTTCCTTGTATCTCTGAAATATTACATTTCATAAGGCCGATTCTCTGCCCAGGGTCTTTTGTCCATTGGCAGCACACCCGACATTTACTGATGTGCGTCACTAGCACGACTCACTAGTCATTTCACAAAACAAATAATTAGTCTCAGTATACACAGGAGGGGCAGTTCTATAGTCTCAAGTGTGCAGTGACCCGACTTCACACATCTGTCGCTGGTCCAGTCCGGCAGATGTGACTTGAGATCAGTACAGGTAAATCTTTTCCCTGCTGTATTGGCCAGTGTATGTCTAGATAATATCTACTCGGTTTGGGGTATTGCACATTAAGATTTGAAGAACTTAAATAAGACTAAGCAAGATAATCTGGCTTTCATCTTTTAGAATTTCTTACTGGAGGTCAGGAATGGGAGATGTACTCTAAACTTCCTCTAAGGGAGCTGCGTGATCTTTCCCTTCAACTTGTACAGACAGGTCAGACCTGGATTAAATCGCTCCTTTGGAAGACAGTGGGCGGGATTCTCTCACCCCAGGGCCGGGCCGGAGAATCGGCAGGACTGGCGCAAATAACGCCACGCCAACCTGACGCTGGTCTGCCAATTCTCCAGAGAGCGGCGAATTGGCGACATTTGTGCCGGCGCGGTTGGGGGCCGCTCTACGGGACCCCCCGACAATTCTCGGCCCAGGATGGGCTGAGCGGCCACGATAAAAAAGCCGAGTCCCGCCGGCGTCGTTCACACCTGCTCTTACCAGGCGGGACCTCAGCGTAGTGGCATCTGGGGACGGCCTGGTTTTGGGGGGGGGGGGGGGGGGGGGCCTCCGCTGTGGTCTGGTCCGCGATCGGGGGGGGCTGGCCTCTCGAGCTGGGAGCCACTTTTGTTCCGCCCGGCCCCTGTAGCCCTACACCATGTTGTGTCGGGGCCAGTGCGGAGAAGGGAGCGGCGCCCATCTGACACCGGGGATCGGCAGCTGGAGTGGCAGGGGTCACTCTAGTGCCGTGCTGGTCCCCTGTAGGGATCAGAATTGCTCTCCTGAAGCCATGTTGACACCATTGAGAAATGCGACGGTGTTTACAACGGCATGAACACTTAGCCTCAGGATCAGAGAATCCCACCTAGTATATCTGACTTTGGTAATATGTCCAGTCATTTGAGATTATTTGGTCATTGCTCACAAGAAATAGGAGTAGGCGCCATGGCTAGTCGAGCCTGCTCTGCCATTCAATATAATCATGGCACATCTTGGGTTCCATTCCATTTTCCTGTCCATTCTCTAAACCTCTTGATTCAAAGAACAAAGAAATGTACAGCACAAGAACAGGCCCTTCGGCCCTCCAAGCCCGTGCCGACCATGCTGCCCGACTGAACTACAATCTTCTCCACTTCCTGGGTCCGTATCCCTCTATTCCCATCCTATTCATGTATTTGTCAAGATGCCCCTTAAATGTCACTATCGTCCCTGCTTCCACCACCTCCTCCGGTAGCGAGTTCCAGGCACCCACTACCCTCTGCGTAAAAAGACTTGCCTCGTACATCTACTCTAAACCTTGCCCATCTCACTTTAAACCTATGCCCCCTAGTAATTGACCCCTCTACCCTGGGGAAAAGCCTCTGACTATCCACTCTGTCTATGCCCCTCATAATTTTGTAGACCTCTATCAGGTCGCCCCTCAACCTCCGTCGTTCCAGTGAGAACAAACCGAGTTTATTCAACCTCTCCTCATAGCTAATGCCCTCCATCCCAGGCAACATTCTGGTAAATCTCTTCTGCACCCTCTCTCAAGCCTCCACATCCTTCTGGTAGTGTGGCGACCAGAATTGAACACTATACTCCCAAGTGTGGCCTAACTAAGGTTCTATACATCTGCAACATGACTTGCCAGTTCTTATACTCAATGCCCCGGCCAATGAAGGCAAGCATGCCGTATGCCTTCTTGACTACCTTCTCCACCTGTGTTGCCCCTTTCAGTGACCTGTGGACCTGTACTCCTAGATCTCTTTGACTTTCAATACTCTTGACGGTTCTACCATTCACTGTATATTCCCTACCTGCATTAGACCTTCCAAATTGCATTACCTCAAATTTGTCGGGATTAAACTCCATCTGCCATCTCTCCGCCCAAGTCTCCAAACACTCTAAATCCTGCTGTATCCTCTGACAGTCCTCATCGTTATCCGCAATTCGACTAACCTTTGTGCCGTCTGCAAATTTACTAATCAGACCAGTTACATTTTCCTCCAAATCATTTATATATACTACAAACAGCAAAGGTCCCAACACTGATCCCTGCGGAACACCACTGGTCTCAGCCCTCCAATTAGAAAAGCATCCTTCCATTGCTACTCTCTGCCTTCTATGACCTAGCCAGTTCTGTATCCACCTTGCCAGCTCACCCCTGATCCCGTGTGACTTCACCTTTTGTACTAGTCTGCCATGAGGGACCTTGTCAAAGGCCTTACTGAAATCCATGTAGACAACATCCACTGCCCTACCTGCATCAATCACCTTTGTGACCTCCTCGACAAACTCTATCAAGTTAGTGAGACACGACCTCCCCTTCACAAAACCATGCTGCCTCTCACTAATACGTCCATTTGCTTCCAAATGGGAGTAGATCCTGTCTCGAAGAATTCCCTCCAGTAATTTCCCTACCACTGATGTAAGGCTCACCGGCCTGTAGTTCCCTGTAGTCAGTGAGATCAGACAATGTGTAACCCGGGGAGGATGGAGACAGTGAAATCAAATCATGTGTAACCCGGGGAGAATGAAGCCAGTGAAATCGGACAGTGTATTATTTTCGGAATGGAAGTGCCGCAAAATTTCACCAGTTTTGTTGCTGGGATGTTTTCTGAACTTCTTCAAGTACTTTTAGAACTTTTGGCTCTCTGCAACGATAAAGTCCCATTGGACTTTCAATATTGGCCCTACCACTGAAGTAAGGCTCACCGGCCTGTAGTTCCCTGGATTATCCTTGCTACCCTTCTTAAACAGAGGAACAACATTGGCTATTCTCCAGTCCTCCGGGACATCACCTGAAGACAGTGAGGATCCAAAGATTTCTGTCAAGGCCTCAGCAATTTCCTCTCCAGCCTCCTTCAGTATTCTGGGGTAGGTCCCATCAGGCCCTGGGGACTTATCTACCTTAATATTCTTTAAGCCGCCCAACACCTCGTCTTTTTGGATCTCAATGTGACCCGGGCTATCTACACACCCTTCTCCAGACTCAACATCTACCAATTCCTTCTCTTTGTTGAATACTGATGCAAAGTATTCATTTAGTACCTCGCCAATTTCCTCTGGCTCCACACATAGATTCCCTTGCCTATCCTTCAGTGGGCCAACCCTTTCCCTGGCTACCCTCTTGCTTTTTATGTACGTGTAAAAAGCCTTGGGATTTTCCTTAACCCTATTTGCAAATGACTTTTCGTGACCCCTTCTAGCCCTCCTGACTCCTTGCTTAAGTTCCTTCCTACCTTCCTTATATTCCACACAGGCTTCGTCTGTTCCCAGCCTTTTAGCCCTGACAAATGCCTACTTTTTCTTTTTGACGAGGCATACAATATCTCTCGTTATCCAAGGTTCCCGTAAATTGCCATATTTATCCTTCTTCCTCACAGGAACATGCCGGTCCTGAATTCCTTTCAACTGACACTTGAAAGCCTTCCACATGTCAGATGTTGATTTGCCCTCAAACATCCGCCCCAAATCTAGGTTCTTCAGTTCCCGCCTAATATTGTTTTAATTAGCCTTCCCCCAATTTAGCACATTCACCCTAGGACCACTCTTATCCTTGTCCACCAGCACTTTAAAACTTACTGAATTGTGGTCACTGTTCCCGAAATGCTCCCCTACTGAAACTTCTACCACCTGGCCGGGCTCATTCCCCAATACCAGGTCCAGTACCGCCCCTTCCCAAGTTGGACTGTCTACATATTGTTTTAAGAAGCACTCCTGGATGCTCCTTACAAACTCTGCCCCGTCTAAGCCCCTGGCACTAAGTGAGTCCCAGTCAATATTGGGGAAGTTGAAGTCTCCCACCACCACAACCCTGTTGTTTTTACTCTTTTCCAAAATCTGTCTACCTATCTGCTCCTCTATCTCCCGCTGGCTGTTGGGAGGCCTGTAGTAAACCCCCAACATGGTGACTGCGCCCTTTTTATTCCTGATCTCTACCCATATAGCCTCACTGCCCTCTGAGGTGTCCTCCCGTTTTACAGCTGTGATATCTTCCCTAACCAGTAGCACAACTCCGCCACCCCTTTTACATCCCCCTCTATCACGCCTGAAACATCTAAATCCTGGAACGTTTAGCTGCCAACCCTTACCTTCCCTCAACCAGGTCTCTGTAATGGCAACAACATCATAGTTCCAAGTACTAATCTCCCTCAATGCTCTCACCTTCTGACCTATTGCTCCCGTGCCCATCCCCCTGCCATACTAGTTTAAACCCTCCCATGTGACACTAGCAAACCTCGCGGCCAGGATATTTATGCCTCTCCGGTTTAGTTGCAACCCGTCCTTCTTATATAGGTCACACCTGCCCCAGAAGGGCTCCCAGTGGTCCAGATAACGGAAACCCTCCCTCCTACACCAGCTGCTTAGCCACGTGTTTAGCTGCTCTATCTTCCTGTTTCTAGCCTCACTGGCACGTGGCACAGGGAGTAATCCCGAGATTACAACCCTAGAGGTCCTGTCTTTTAACTTTCTGCCTAGCTCCCTGAACTCCTGCTGCAGGACCTCATGCCCCTTCCTGCCTATATACCAATATGATGTACAACGACCTCTGCCTGTTTGCCCTCCCCCTTCAGAGACATTCTGGACCCTGGCACCATGGAGGCAACATACCATCCTGGAGTCTCTTTCACGTCCACAGAAGCGCCTATCTGTGCCCCTGACTATAGAGTCCCCTATTACTATTGTTCTTCTGCGCTTTGACCCTCCCTTCTGAACATGAGAGCCAGCCATTGTGCCACTGCTCTGGCTGCTGCTGTTTTCCCCTGATAGGGTATCCCCCCCGACAGTATCCAAAGGGGTATACCTGGTCGAGTGGGGGACAACCACAGGGGATTCCTGCACTGATTGCCTGCCCTTTCTGGTGGTCAACCATTTCTCTGCCTGCACCTTGGGTGTGACCACATTTATATAACTGCTATCTATGACGCTTTCCGCCACCTGCATGCTCCTAAGTGCATCCAATTGCCGCTCCACGCGAACCATGCGGTCTGTGAGGAGCTCCAGTTGGGTGCACTTTCTCCAGATGAAGCCATCCGGGATGCTGGAAGCCTCCCGGATCTGCCACATCTCACAGTCAGAGCACTGCACCCCTCTACCTGACATTGCGTCAATTAATTAGTAAATTAAAGTTAAAAGTTAAAAAAAAATGTTTAAGTTACTGTTAACTATCTGTTTCCTAGCACTAGATTTCTACTATAAATGCGAAAGCTAAATATAATACTCTCCGATCTCTGGCTTAGATACCCCTTTAAATTATAATTGAGTAATTATGTTTAATTAGTTACCAGTGCTTAATTTTTTATAATTTAGTGTAGATTCCCAACCAGCCACTCAGGTCACAGCTTTTCTGTGATGTCACTTCAGTTTCCCCCCCCCTACACACACACAATTTGAAACGGTAATAAAAGTAAGAGTAAAAATGAGTAAAAATCACTTACTTACCTTCTGAGGGTCTCAGATAGTCTCAGGTTCTCTCCCTGACAGAGACTGCTCCTCCTCCTCCGAACGATTCCCTTAGAGATTTAAATTATCCTTACAATCTTAAACATATTCAACAATGAAGAATCCACAATCCCCCAAGGCAGAGAATTACAACAATTCACAACTCTTTGAGTGAAGTAATTTCTCCTCATCTCACACAGGAACAATAATCTTTATTATAGTCGCAAGTAGGCTTACATTAACACTGCCAACACGTTACTGTGAAAAACCCCTATGCGCCACAGTCCGGCGCCTGTTCGGGTACAGTGAGGGAGAATTCAGAATGTCCAATTCGTCGAACAAGCACGGTTTTCGGGACTTGTGGGAGGAAACCAGGTCACCCGGAGGAAACCCATGCAGGCATGGGGAGAACGTGCAGACTCCGCACAGGCAGTGATCCAAGTCGGGAATCGAACCTGGAAACCTGGCGCTGTGAAGCAACAGTGCTAACCACTGTGCTACCATGCCACCCAACAAAACGCCATGCCTGTTCCACCATTCAATAGGATCAGGGCTTGATCAGCCACTTCGATGTCTTCCGACCCCTGAACCCCCCCCCATATAACTTGATTATCTAAAACTGTGGATTTCAACTTTAAACATACTTAATTCCTGTGCTTGCACAGACCTTTGAGGTAGAGAATTCCAAAGATTCACAACCTTCTGAATAAAATAATTTCTGATCATCTTGGTCCTAAGTGGGTTCCCCCTTATTTTGAGATTGCGTTCCCTAGTTCGAGACTCCCCAACTAGGGTAAAAACTTACCTGCATTTACCCTACCTATCCCTCTAAAGATTTTGTAGGTTTTAATGAGATTACCTTTCATTCTTCCAAACTCTCGAGAATACAAGCCCACTTTCCCAAAATCATTCTTCATAAAGCGAAATGCTGCAGATGCTGGAGATCTGAAATAAAAGCAAAGTGAGAGGAAAATTCAGCAGGTCACGCTGCAACTGTGGAGAGAAAGAGAGCCAATATTGCAAATCCAATGGGACTTTATCGTTGCAGAGAGCCAAAAGTTCTAAAAGTACTTGAAGAAGTTCAGAAAACATCCCAGCAACAAAACTGGTGAAATTTTGTGGCACTACCATTCCGAAAATAATACACTGTCCGATTTCACTGGCTTCATCCTCCTCAGGTTACACATGATTTGATTTCATTGTCTCCATCCTCCCCGGGTTACACACTGTCTGATCTCACTGACAACAGGGAACTACAGGCCGGTGAGCCTTATGTCAGTGGTAGGGAAATTACTGGAGAGAATTCATAGAGACAGGATCTACTCCCATTTGGAAGCAAATGGACGTATCAGTGAGAGGCAACATGGTTTTGTGAAGGGGAGGTCGTGTCTCACTAACTTGATAAGAGTTTTTCGGAGAGGTCACAAAGATGATTGATGCAGGTAGGGCAGTGGATGTTGTCTATGTCTATATGGACTTCAGTAAGGCCTTTGACAAGGTCCCTCATGGGAGACGAGTACAAAAGGTGAAGTCACACAGGATCAGGGGTGTGCTGGCAAGGTGGATACAGAACTGGCTAGGTCATAGAGAGTAGCAATGGAAGGATGCTTTTCTAATTGGAGGGCTGTGACTAGTGCTGTTCCGCAGGGATCAGTGCTGGGACCTTTGCTGTTTGTAGTATATATAAATGATTTGGAGGAAAATGGAACTGGTCTGATTAGTGAGTTTGCAGACGACACAAAGGTTGGTGGAATTGCGGATAGCGATGAGGATACAGCAGGATTTAGATTGTTTGGATACTTGGGCGGAGAGATGGCAGATGGAGTTTTGTGAGGAGATGTGAGGTAATGCATTTTGTAAGGTCTAATGTAGGTAGGGAATATACAGTGAATGGTAGAACCCTCAAGAGTATTGAAAGTCAGAGAGATCTAAGTGTACAGGTCCACAGGTCACTGAAAGGAGCAGCACAGGTGGAGAAGGTAGTCAAGAAGGCACACGGCATGCTTGCCTTCATTGGCCGGGGCATTGAGTATAAGAATTGGCAAGTCATGTTGCAGCTGTATAGAACCTTAGTTACGCCACACTTGGAGTATAGTGTTCAATTCTGGTCGCCACACTACCAGAAGGATGTGGAGGCTTTAGAGAGGGTGCAGAAGAGATTTACCAGAATGTTGCCTGGTATGGAGGGCATTAGCTGAGGAGCGGTTGAATAAACTTGGTTTGTTCTCACTGGAACGCCGGAGGTTGAGGGGGCAACCTGATAGAGGTCTACAAAATTATGAGGGGCACAAACAGAGTGGATCGTCAGAGGCTTTTCCCCAGGGTAGAGGGGTCAATTACTATGGGGCATAGGTTTAAGGTGCGAGGGGCACGGTTTAGAGTAGATGTACGAGGCACGTTTTTCTGACACAGAGGGTAGTGGGTGCCTGGAACTCGCTGCCGGAGGAGGTGGTGGAAGCAGGGACGATAGTGACATTTAAGGGCACCTTGACAAATACATGAATAGGATGGGAATAGAGGAAAACGGACCAAAGAAGTGTAGAAGATTGTAGTTTAGTAGGGCAGCATGGGTGGCATGGGCTTGGAGGGCCTGTACTTTTCTTTGTTCTTTGTTGTTGATTCCATCCTCCCCAGATTACACACTGTCTGATCTCACTGGCGCCATCCTCCCCGGGTTAGTGTCTAGTCTCACTGACTCCATCCTCCCAGGTTACACACTGTCTGATCTCACTCGCCCCATCCACCCGGGTTACGCACGGTTTGATCTCAATGGCTCCATCCTCCCCAGGTTACACACTGTCTGATCTCACTGGCTCCATCCTCCCCCGGGTTACACACTGTCTGATCTCACTGGCTCCATCCTCCCCGGGTTACAGTGTCTGATCTCACTGGCTCCATCATAAGACATAGGAGCAGAAGTAAGGCCATTCGGCCCATCGAGTCCACTCCACCATTCAATCATGGCTCATTTCAACTCCATTTACCCACTCTCTCTCCATAGCCCTTAATTCCTCGAGAAATCAAGAATTTATCAATTTCTGTCTTCAGGACACTCAACGTCCCGGCCTCCACCGCCCTCTGTGGCAATGAATTCCACAGACCCACCGCTCTCTGGCTGATCCTCCCGGGGTTACACACTGTCTGATCTCACTGGCTCCATCCTCCCCGGGTTACGCACTGTCTGATCTCACTGGCTCCATCCTCCCCGGGTTACACACTGTCTGATCTCACTGGCTCCATTCTCCCCGGGTTACACACTGCCTGATCTCACTGGCTCCATCCTCCCCCGGGTTACGCACTGTCTGATCTCACGGGCTCCATCCTCCCCGGGTTACAGTGTCTGATCTCACTGGCTGCATCATAAGACCATAAGACATAGGAGCAGAAGTAAGGCCATTCGGCCCATCGAGTCCACTCCACCATTCAATCATGGCTCATTTCAACTCCATTTACCCACTCTCTCTCCATAGCCCTTAATTCCTCGAGAAATCAATAATTTATCAATTTCTGTCTTAAAGACAACGTCCCGGCCTCCACCGCCCTCTGTGGCAATGAATTCCACAGACCCACCACTCTCTGGCTGATCCTCCCGGGGTTACACACTGTCTGATCTCACTGGCTCCATCCTCCCCGGGTTACACACTGTCTGATCCCACTGGCTCCATCCTCCCCGGGTTACACACTGTCTGATCTCACTGGCTCCATCCTCCCCCGGGATACACACTGTCTGATCTCACTGGCGCCATCCTCCCCGGGTTAGTGTCTAGTCTCACTGACTCCATCCTCCCAGGTTACACACTGTCTGATCTCACTCGCCCCATCCACCCAGGTTACGCACGGTTTGATATCATTGGCTCCATCCTCCCCAGGTTACACACTGTCTGATCTCACTGGCTCCATCCTCCCCAGGTTACACACTGTCTGATCTCACTGGCTCCATCCTCCCCCGGGTTACACACTGTCTGATCTCACTGGCTCCATCCTCCCCGGGTTACAGTGTCTGATCTCACTGGCTCCATCATAAGACATAGGAGCAGAAGTAAGGCCATTCGGCCCATCGAGTCCACTCCACCATTCAATCATGGCTCATTTCAACTCCATTTACCCACTCTCTCTCCATAGCCCTTAATTCCTCGAGAAATCAAGAATTTATCAATTTCTGTCTTAAAGACACTCAACGTCCCGGCCTCCACCGCCCTCTGTGGCAATGAATTCCACAGACCCACCACTCTCTGGCTGATCCTCCCGGGGTTACACACTGTCTGATCTCACTGGCTCCATCCTCCCCGGGTTACACACTGTCTGATCCCACTGGCTCCATCCTCCCCGGGTTACACACTGTCTGATCTCACTGGCTCCATCCTCCCCGGGTTATACACTGTCTGATCCCACTGGCTCCATCCTCCCCGGGTTACACACTGTCTGATCTCACTGGCTCCATCCTCCCCCGGGTTACACACTGTCTGATCTCACTGACTCCATCCTCCCCGGGTTACACACTGTCTGATCTCACAGGCTCCATCCTCCCCGGGTTATACACGGTCTGATCTCACTGACTCCATCCTCCCCGGGTTACACACTGTCTGATCTCACTGGCTCCATCCTCCCCGGGTTACACACTGTCTGATCTCACTGACTCCATCCTCCCTGGGTTACACACTGTCTGATCCCTCTGGCCCCATCCTCCACGGGTTACATGCTGTCTGATCTCACTGGCTCCATCCTCCCCGGGTTACACACTGTGTGATCCCACTGGCTCCATCCTCCCCGGGTTACACACTGTCTGATCTCACTGGCTCCGTCCTCCCCGGGTTACACACTGTCTGATCTCACTGACTCCATCCTCCCCGGGTTACACACTGTCTGATCTCACTGACTCCATCCTCCCCGGGTTACACACTGTCTGATCTCACTGGCTCCATCCTGCCCGGGTTACACACTGTCTGATCTCACTGGCTCCATCCTCCCCGGGTTACACACTGTCTGATCCCACTGGCTCCATCCTCCCCGAGTTACACACTGTCTGATCTCACTGACTCTATCCTCCCCGGGTTACAGTGTCTGATCTCACTGGCTCCATCATAAGACCAAAAGACATAGGAGCAGAAGTAAGGCCATTCGGCCCATCGAGTCCACTCCACCATTCAATCATGGCTCATTTCAACTCCATTTACCCACTCTCTCTCCATAGCCCTTAATTCCTCGAGAAATCAAGAATTTATCAATTTCTGTCTTCAGGACACTCAACGTCCCGGCCTCCACCGCCCTCTGTGGCAATGAATTCCACAGACCCACCGCTCTCTGGCTGATCCTCCCGGGGTTACACACTGTCTGATCTCACTGGCTCCATCCTCCCCGGGTTACGCACTGTCTGATCTCACTGGCTCCATCCTCCCCGGGTTACACACTGTCTGATCTCACTGGCTCCATTCTCCCCGGGTTACACACTGCCTGATCTCACTGGCTCCATCCTCCCCCGGGTTACGCACTGTCTGATCTCACGGGCTCCATCCTCCCCGGGTTACAGTGTCTGATCTCACTGGCTGCATCATAAGACCATAAGACATAGGAGCAGAAGTAAGGCCATTCGGCCCATCGAGTCCACTCCACCATTCAATCATGGCTCATTTCAACTCCATTTACCCACTCTCTCTCCATAGCCCTTAATTCCTCGAGAAATCAATAATTTATCAATTTCTGTCTTAAAGACAACGTCCCGGCCTCCACCGCCCTCTGTGGCAATGAATTCCACAGACCCACCACTCTCTGGCTGATCCTCCCGGGGTTACACACTGTCTGATCTCACTGGCTCCATCCTCCCCGGGTTACACACTGTCTGATCCCACTGGCTCCATCCTCCCCGGGTTACACACTGTCTGATCTCACTGGCTCCATCCTCCCCCGGGATACACACTGTCTGATCTCACTGGCGCCATCCTCCCCGGGTTAGTGTCTAGTCTCACTGACTCCATCCTCCCAGGTTACACACTGTCTGATCTCACTCGCCCCATCCACCCAGGTTACGCACGGTTTGATATCATTGGCTCCATCCTCCCCAGGTTACACACTGTCTGATCTCACTGGCTCCATCCTCCCCAGGTTACACACTGTCTGATCTCACTGGCTCCATCCTCCCCCGGGTTACACACTGTCTGATCTCACTGGCTCCATCCTCCCCGGGTTACAGTGTCTGATCTCACTGGCTCCATCATAAGACATAGGAGCAGAAGTAAGGCCATTCGGCCCATCGAGTCCACTCCACCATTCAATCATGGCTCATTTCAACTCCATTTACCCACTCTCTCTCCATAGCCCTTAATTCCTCGAGAAATCAAGAATTTATCAATTTCTGTCTTAAAGACACTCAACGTCCCGGCCTCCACCGCCCTCTGTGGCAATGAATTCCACAGACCCACCACTCTCTGGCTGATCCTCCCGGGGTTACACACTGTCTGATCTCACTGGCTCCATCCTCCCCGGGTTACACACTGTCTGATCCCACTGGCTCCATCCTCCCCGGGTTACACACTGTCTGATCTCACTGGCTCCATCCTCCCCGGGTTATACACTGTCTGATCCCACTGGCTCCATCCTCCCCGGGTTACACACTGTCTGATCTCACTGGCTCCATCCTCCCCCGGGTTACACACTGTCTGATCTCACTGACTCCATCCTCCCCGGGTTACACACTGTCTGATCTCACAGGCTCCATCCTCCCCGGGTTATACACGGTCTGATCTCACTGACTCCATCCTCCCCGGGTTACACACTGTCTGATCTCACTGGCTCCATCCTCCCCGGGTTACACACTGTCTGATCTCACTGACTCCATCCTCCCTGGGTTACACACTGTCTGATCCCTCTGGCCCCATCCTCCACGGGTTACATGCTGTCTGATCTCACTGGCTCCATCCTCCCCGGGTTACACACTGTGTGATCCCACTGGCTCCATCCTCCCCGGGTTACACACTGTCTGATCTCACTGGCTCCGTCCTCCCCGGGTTACACACTGTCTGATCTCACTGACTCCATCCTCCCCGGGTTACACACTGTCTGATCTCACTGACTCCATCCTCCCCGGGTTACACACTGTCTGATCTCACTGGCTCCATCCTGCCCGGGTTACACACTGTCTGATCTCACTGGCTCCATCCTCCCCGGGTTACACACTGTCTGATCCCACTGGCTCCATCCTCCCCGAGTTACACACTGTCTGATCTCACTGACTCTATCCTCCCCGGGTTACAGTGTCTGATCTCACTGGCTCCATCATAAGACCAAAAGACATAGGTGCAGAAGTAAGGCCCTTCGGCCCATCGAGTCCACTCCACCATACAATCATGGCTGATTTCAACTCCATTTACCCACTCTCTCTCCATAGCCCTTAATTCCTCGAGAAATCAAGAACTTATCAATTTCTGTCTTAAAGACACTCAACGTCCCGGCCTCCACCGCCCTCTGTGGCAATGAATTCCACAGACCCACCACTCTCTGGCTGATCCTCCCGGGGTTACACACTGTCTGATCTCACTGGCTCCATCCTCCCCGGGTTACACACTGTCTGATCTCACTGGCTCCATCCTCCCCGGGTTACACACCGTCTGATCTCACTGACACCATCTTCCCTGGGTTACACACTGTCTGATCCCACTGGCCCCACCTCCGCGGGTTACATGCTGTCTGATCTCACTGGCTCCATCCTCCCCGGGTTACACACTGTCTGATCCCACTGGCTCCATCCTCCCCGGGTTACACACTGTCTGATCTCACTGGCTCCATCCTCCCCCGGGTTACACACTGTCTGATCTCACTGGCGCCATCCTCCCCGGGTTAGTGTCTAGTCTCACTGACTCCATCCTCCCAGGTTACACACTGTCTGATCTCACTCGCCCCATCCACCCGGGTTACGCACGGTTTGATATCATTGGCTCCATCCTCCCCAGGTTACACACTGTCTGATCTCACTGGCTCCATCCTCCCCAGGTTACACACTGTCTGATCTCACTGGCTCCATCCTCCCCGGGTTACACACTGTCTGATCTCACTGGCTCCATCCTCCCCGGGTTACAGTGTCTGATCTCACTGGCTCCATCATAAGACATAGGAGCAGAAGTAAGGCCATTCGGCCCATCGAGTCCACTCCACCATTCAATCATGGCTCATTTCAACTCCATTTACCCACTCTCTCTCCATAGCCCTTAATTCCTCGAGAAATCAAGAATTTATCAATTTCTGTCTTCAGGACACTCAACGTCCCGGCCTCCACCGCCCTCTATGACAATGAATTCCACAGACCCACCGCTCTCTGGCTGATCCTCCCGGGGTTACACACTGTCTGATCTCACTGGCTCCATCCTCCCCGGGTTACACACTGTCTGATCTCACTGGCTCCATCCTCCCCGGGTTACACACTGTCTGATCTCACTGACTCCATCCTCCCCGGGTTACACACTGTCTGATCTCACTGGCTCCATCCTCCCCCGGGTTACACACTGTCTGATCTCACGGGCTCCATCCTCCCCGGGTTACAGTGTCTGATCTCACTGGCTGCATCATAAGACCATAAGACATAGGAGCAGAAGTAAGGCCATTCGGCCCATCGAGTCCACTCCACCATTCAATCATGGCTCATTTCAACTCCATTTACCCACTCTCTCTCCATAGCCCTTAATTCCTCGAGAAATCAATAATTTATCAATTTCTGTCTTAAAGACAACGTCCCGGCCTCCACCGCCCTCTGTGGCAATGAATTCCACAGACCCACCACTCTCTGGCTGATCCTCCCAGGGTTACACACTGTCTGATCTCACTGGCTCCATCCTCCCCGGGTTACACACTGTCTGATCCCACTGGCTCCATCCTCCCCGGGTTACACACTGTCTGATCTCACTGGCTCCATCCTTCCCGGGTTACACACTGTCTGATCCCACTGGCTCCATCCTCCCCTGGTTACACACTGTCTGATCTCACTGGCTCCATCCTCCCCCGGGTTACACACTGTCTGATCTCACTGGCGCCATCCTCCCCGGGTTACACACTGTCTGATCCCTCTGGCCCCATCCTCCATGGGTTACATGCTGTCTGATCTCACTGGCTCCATCCTCCCCGGGTTACACACTGTGTGATCCCACTGGCTCCATCCTCCCCGGGTTACACACTGTCTGATCTCACTGGCTCCGTCCTCCCCGGGTTACACACTGTCTGATCTCACTGACTCCATCCTCCCCGGGTTACACACTGTCTGATCTCACTGACTCCATCCTCCCCGGGTTACACACTGTCTGATCTCACTGGCTCCATCCTGCCCGGGTTACACACTGTCTGATCTCACTGGCTCCATCCTCCCCGGGTTACACACTGTCTGATCCCACTGGCTCCATCCTCCCCGGGTTACACACTGTCTGATCTCACTGACTCCATCCTCCCCGGGTTACACACGGTCTGATCTCACTGACTCTATCCTCCCCGGGTTACAGTGTCTGATCTCACTGGCTCCATCAGAAGACCATAAGACATAGGTGCAGAAGTAAGGCCCTTCGGCCCATCGAGTCCACTCCACCATACAATCATGGCTGATTTCAACTCCATTTACCCACTCTCTCTCCATAGCCCTTAATTCCTCGAGAAATCAAGAACTTATCAATTTCTGTCTTAAAGACACTCAACGTCCCGGCCTCCACCGCCCTCTGTGGCAATGAATTCCACAGACCCACCACTCTCTGGCTGAGCCTCCCGGGGTTACACACTGTCTGATCTCACTGGCTCCATCCTCCCCGGGTTACACAGTGTCTGATCTCACTGGCTCCATCCTCCCCGGGTTACACACCGTCTGATCTCACTGACACCATCTTCCTTGGGTTACACACTGTCTGATCCCACTGGCCCCACCTCCGCGGGTTACATGCTGTCTGATCTCACTGGCTCCATCCTCCCCGGGTTACACACTGTGTGATCTCACTGATTCCATCCTCCCCGGGTTAAACACCGTCTGATATCACTGGCTCCATCCTGCCCGGGTTACACACTGTCTGATCTCACTGGCTCCATCCTCCCCGGGCTACACACTATCTGATCCCACTGGCTCCATCCTCCCCGGGTTACACACTGTCTGATCTCACTGACTCCATCCTCCCCGGGTTACACACTGTCTGATCTCACTGACTCCATCCTCCCTGGGTTACACACTGTCTGATCCCACTGGCCCCATCCTCCCCGGGTTACACACTGTGTGATCTCACTGATTCCATCCTCCCCGGGTTAAACACCGTCTGATATCACTGGCTCCATCCTGCCCGGGTTACACACTGTCTGATCTCACTGGCTCCATCCTCCCCGGGCTACACACTATCTGATCCCACTGGCTCCATCCTCCCCGGGTTACACACTGTCTGATCTCACTGACTCCATCCTCCCCGGGTTACACACTGTCTGATCTCACTGACTCCATCCTCCCTGGGTTACACACTGTCTGATCCCACTGGCCCCATCCTCCACGGGTTACATGCTTTCTGATCTCACTGGCTCCATCCTCCCCGGGTTACACACTGTGTGATCCCACTGGCTCCATCCTCCCAGGGTTACACACTGTCTGATCTCACTGGCTCCGTCCTCCCCGGGTTACACACTGTCTGATCTCACTGACTCCATCCTTCCCGGGTTACACACTGTCTGATCTCACTGACTCCATCCTCCCTGGGTTACACACTGTCTGATATCACTGGCTACATCCTGCCCGGGTTACACACTGTCTGATCTCACTGGCTCCATCCTTCCCGGGTTACACACTGTCTGATCCCACTGGCTCCATCCTCCCCGGGTTACATACTGTCTGATCTCACTGACTCCATCCTCCCCGGGTTACACACTGTCTGATCTCACTGACTCCATCCTCCCCGGGTTACACACTGTCTGATCTCACTGGCTCCATCCTGCCCGGGTTACACACTGTCTGATCTCACTGGCTCCATCCTCCCCGGGTTACACACTGTCTGATCTCACTGGCTCCATCCTCCCCGGGTTACACACTGTCTGATCTCACTGGCTCCATCCTGCCCGGGTTACACACTGTCTGATCTCACTGTCTCCATCCTCCCCGGGTTACACACTGTCTGATCTCACTGTCTCCATCCTCCCCGGGTGACACACTGTCTGATCTCACTGGCTCCATCCTCCTCGGGATACATACTGCCTGATCTCACTGACTCCATCCTCCCCGGGTTACACACTGTCTGATTTCACTGACTCCATCCTCCCCGGGTTACACACTGCCTGATCTCACTGGCTCCATCCTCCCCGGGTTACACACTGTCTGATCTCACTGGCTCCACTCTCCACGGGTTGCACACTGTCTGATCGCACTGGCTCCATCCTCCCCGGGTTACACACTGTCTGATCTCACTGGCTCCATCCTGCCCGGGTTACACACTGTCTGATCTCACTGTCTCCATCCTCCCCGGGTTACACACTGTCTGATCCCACTGGCCCCACCTCCGCGGGTTACATGCTGTCTGATCTCACTGGCTCCATCCTCCCCGGGTTACACACTGTGTGATCTCACTGATTCCATCCTCCCCGGGTTAAACACCGTCTGATATCACTGGCTCCATCCTGCCCGGGTTACACACTGTCTGATCTCACTGGCTCCATCCTCCCCGGGCTACACACTATCTGATCCCACTGGCTCCACCCTCCCCGGGTTACACACTGTCTGATCTCACTGACTCCATCCTCCCCGGGTTACACACTGTCTGATCTCACTGACTCCATCCTCCCTGGGTTACACACTGTCTGATCCCACTGGCCCCATCCTCCCCGGGTTACACACTGTGTGATCTCACTGATTCCATCCTCCCCGGGTTAAACACCGTCTGATATCACTGGCTCCATCCTGCCCGGGTTACACACTGTCTGATCTCACTGGCTCCATCCTCCCCGGGCTACACACTATCTGATCCCACTGGCTCCATCCTCCCCGGGTTACACACTGTCTGATCTCACTGACTCCATCCTCCCCGGGTTACACACTGTCTGATCTCACTGACTCCATCCTCCCTGGGTTACACACTGTCTGATCCCACTGGCCCCATCCTCCACGGGTTACATGCTTTCTGATCTCACTGGCTCCATCCTCCCCGGGTTACACACTGTGTGATCCCACTGGCTCCATCCTCCCAGGGTTACACACTGTCTGATCTCACTGGCTCCGTCCTCCCCGGGTTACACACTGTCTGATCTCACTGACTCCATCCTTCCCGGGTTACACACTGTCTGATCTCACTGACTCCATCCTCCCTGGGTTACACACTGTCTGATATCACTGGCTACATCCTGCCCGGGTTACACACTGTCTGATCTCACTGGCTCCATCCTTCCCGGGTTACACACTGTCTGATCCCACTGGCTCCATCCTCCCCGGGTTACACACTGTCTGATCTCACTGACTCCATCCTCCCCGGGTTACACACTGTCTGATCTCACTGACTCCATCCTCCCCGGGTTACACACTGTCTGATCTCACTGGCTCCATCCTGCCCGGGTTACACACTGTCTGATCTCACTGGCTCCATCCTCCCCGGGTTACACACTGTCTGATCTCACTGGCTCCATCCTCCCCGGGTTACACACTGTCTGATCTCACTGGCTCCATCCTGCCCGGGTTACACACTGTCTGATCTCACTGTCTCCATCCTCCCCGGGTTACACACTGTCTGATCTCACTGTCTCCATCCTCCCCGGGTGACACACTGTCTGATCTCACTGGCTCCATCCTCCTCGGGATACATACTGCCTGATCTCACTGACTCCATCCTCCCCGGGTTACACACTGTCTGATTTCACTGACTCCATCCTCCCCGGGTTACACACTGCCTGATCTCACTGGCTCCATCCTCCCCGGGTTACACACTGTCTGATCTCACTGGCTCCACTCTCCACGGGTTGCACACTGTCTGATCGCACTGGCTCCATCCTCCCCGGGTTACACACTGTCTGATCTCACTGGCTCCATCCTGCCCGGGTTACACACTGTCTGATCTCACTGTCTCCATCCTCCCCGGGTTATACACTGTCTGATCTCACTGGCTCCATCCTCCCCGGGTTACACACTGTCTGATCTCACTGACTCCATCCTCCCCGGGTTACACACTGTCTGATCGCACTGGCTCCATCCTCCCCGGGTTACACACCGTCTGATCTCACTGGCTCCATCCTCCCCGGGTTACACACTGTCTGATCTCACTGTCTCCATCCTCCCCGGGTTACACACTGTCTGATCTCACTGGCTCCATCCTGCCCGGGTTACACACTGTCTGATCTCACTGTCTCCATCCTCCCCGGGTTATACACTGTCTGATCTCACTGACTCCATCCTCCCCGGGTTACACACTGTCTGATTTCACTGACTCCATCCTCCCCGGGTTACACACTGTCTGATCTCACTGGCTCCATCCTCCCCGGGTTACACACTGTCGGATCTCACTGGCTCTATCCTCCACGGGTTGCACACTGTCTGATCGCACTGGCTCCATCCTCCCCGGGTTACACACTGTCTGATCTCACTGGCTCCATCCTGCCCGGGTTACACACTGTCTGATCTCACTGTCTCCATCCTCCCCGGGTTATACACTGTCTGATCTCACTGGCTCCATCCTCCCAGGGTTACACACTGTCTGATCTCACTGGCTCCATCCTCCCCAGGTTACACACTGTCTGATCTCACTGGCTCCATCCTCCCCGGGTTACACACTGTGTGATCCCACTGGCTCCATCCTCCCAGGGTTACACACTGTCTGATCTCACTGGCTCCGTCCTCCCCGGGTTACACACTGTCTGATCTCACTGACTCCATCCTTCCCGGGTTACACACTGTCTGATCTCACTGACTCCATCCTCCCTGGGTTACACACTGTCTGATATCACTGGCTCCATCCTGCCCGGGTTACACACTGTCTGATCTCACTGGCTCCATCCTTCCCGGGTTACACACTGTCTGATCCCACTGGCTCCATCCTCCCCGGGTTACACACTGTCTGATCTCACTGACTCCATCCTCCCCGGGTTACACACTGTCTGATCTCACTGACTCCATCCTCCCCGGGTTACACAATGTCTGATCTCACTGGCTCCATCCTGCCCGGGTTACACACTGTCTGATCTCACTGGCTCCATCCTCCCCGGGTTACACACTGTCTGATCTCACTGGCTCCATCCTGCCCGGGTTACACACTGTCTGATCTAACTGTCTCCATCCTCCCCGGGTTACACACTGTCTGATCCCACTGGCTCCATCCTCCCCGGGTTACACACTGTCTGATCTCACTGACTCCATCCTCCCCGGGTTACACACGGTCTGATCTCACTGACTCTATCCTCCCCGGGTTACAGTGTCTGATCTCACTGGCTCCATCAGAAGACCATAAGACATAGGTGCAGAAGTAAGGCCCTTCGGCCCATCGAGTCCACTCCACCATACAATCATGGCTGATTTCAACTCCATTTACCCACTCTCTCTCCATAGCCCTTAATTCCTCGAGAAATCAAGAACTTATCAATTTCTGTCTTAAAGACACTCAACGTCCCGGCCTCCACCGCCCTCTGTGGCAATGAATTCCACAGACCCACCACTCTCTGGCTGAGCCTCCCGGGGTTACACACTGTCTGATCTCACTGGCTCCATCCTCCCCGGGTTACACAGTGTCTGATCTCACTGGCTCCATCCTCCCCGGGTTACACACCGTCTGATCTCACTGACACCATCTTCCTTGGGTTACACACTGTCTGATCCCACTGGCCCCACCTCCGCGGGTTACATGCTGTCTGATCTCACTGGCTCCATCCTCCCCGGGTTACACACTGTGTGATCTCACTGATTCCATCCTCCCCGGGTTAAACACCGTCTGATATCACTGGCTCCATCCTGCCCGGGTTACACACTGTCTGATCTCACTGGCTCCATCCTCCCCGGGCTACACACTATCTGATCCCACTGGCTCCATCCTCCCCGGGTTACACACTGTCTGATCTCACTGACTCCATCCTCCCCGGGTTACACACTGTCTGATCTCACTGACTCCATCCTCCCTGGGTTACACACTGTCTGATCCCACTGGCCCCATCCTCCCCGGGTTACACACTGTGTGATCTCACTGATTCCATCCTCCCCGGGTTAAACACCGTCTGATATCACTGGCTCCATCCTGCCCGGGTTACACACTGTCTGATCTCACTGGCTCCATCCTCCCCGGGCTACACACTATCTGATCCCACTGGCTCCATCCTCCCCGGGTTACACACTGTCTGATCTCACTGACTCCATCCTCCCCGGGTTACACACTGTCTGATCTCACTGACTCCATCCTCCCTGGGTTACACACTGTCTGATCCCACTGGCCCCATCCTCCACGGGTTACATGCTTTCTGATCTCACTGGCTCCATCCTCCCCGGGTTACACACGGTGTGATCCCACTGGCTCCATCCTCCCAGGGTTACACACTGTCTGATCTCACTGGCTCCGTCCTCCCCGGGTTACACACTGTCTGATCTCACTGACTCCATCCTTCCCGGGTTACACACTGTCTGATCTCACTGACTCCATCCTCCCTGGGTTACACACTGTCTGATATCACTGGCTACATCCTGCCCGGGTTACACACTGTCTGATCTCACTGGCTCCATCCTTCCCGGGTTACACACTGTCTGATCCCACTGGCTCCATCCTCCCCGGGTTACACACTGTCTGATCTCACTGACTCCATCCTCCCCGGGTTACACACTGTCTGATCTCACTGACTCCATCCTCCCCGGGTTACACACTGTCTGATCTCACTGGCTCCATCCTGCCCGGGTTACACACTGTCTGATCTCACTGGCTCCATCCTCCCCGGGTTACACACTGTCTGATCTCACTGGCTCCATCCTCCCCGGGGTACACACTGTCTGATCTCACTGGCTCCATCCTGCCCGGGTTACACACTGTCTGATCTCACTGTCTCCATCCTCCCCGGGTTACACACTGTCTGATCTCACTGTCTCCATCCTCCCCGGGTGACACACTGTCTGATCTCACTGGCTCCATCCTCCTCGGGATACATACTGCCTGATCTCACTGACTCCATCCTCCCCGGGTTACACACTGTCTGATTTCACTGACTCCATCCTCCCCGGGTTACACACTGCCTGATCTCACTGGCTCCATCCTCCCCGGGTTACACACTGTCTGATCTCACTGGCTCCACTCTCCACGGGTTGCACACTGTCTGATCGCACTGGCTCCATCCTCCCCGGGTTACACACTGTCTGATCTCACTGGCTCCATCCTGCCCGGGTTACACACTGTCTGATCTCACTGTCTCCATCCTCCCCGGGTTATACACTGTCTGATCTCACTGGCTCCATCCTCCCCGGGTTACAGTGTCTGATCTCACTGGCTCCATCATAAGACATAGGAGCAGAAGTAAGGCCATTCGGCCCATCGAGTCCACTCCACCATTCAATCATGGCTCATTTCAACTCCATTTACCCACTCTCTCTCCACAGCCCTTAATTCCTCGAGAAATCAAGAATTTATCAATTTCTGTCTTCAGGACACTCAACGTCCCGGCCTCCACCGCCCTCTATGACAATGAATTCCACAGACCCACCGCTCTCTGGCTGATCCTCCCGGGGTTACACACTGTCTGATCTCACTGGCTCCATCCTCCCCGGGTTACACACTGTCTGATCTCACTGGCTCCATCCTCCCCGGGTTACACACTGTCTGATCTCACTGACTCCATCCTCCCCGGGTTACACACTGTCTGATCTCACTGGCTCCATCCTCCCCCGGGTTACACACTGTCTGATCTCACGGGCTCCATCCTCCCCGGGTTACAGTGTCTGATCTCACTGGCTGCATCATAAGACCATAAGACATAGGAGCAGAAGTAAGGCCATTCGGCCCATCGAGTCCACTCCACCATTCAATCATGGCTCATTTCAACTCCATTTACCCACTCTCTCTCCATAGCCCTTAATTCCTCGAGAAATCAATAATTTATCAATTTCTGTCTTAAAGACAACGTCCCGGCCTCCACCGCCCTCTGTGGCAATGAATTCCACAGACCCACCACTCTCTGGCTGATCCTCCCAGGGTTACACACTGTCTGATCTCACTGGCTCCATCCTCCCCGGGTTACACACTGTCTGATCCCACTGGCTCCATCCTCCCCGGGTTACACACTGTCTGATCTCACTGGCTCCATCCTTCCCGGGTTACACACTGTCTGATCCCACTGGCTCCATCCTCCCCTGGTTACACACTGTCTGATCTCACTGGCTCCATCCTCCCCCGGGTTACACACTGTCTGATCTCACTGGCGCCATCCTCCCCGGGTTACACACTGTCTGATCCCTCTGGCCCCATCCTCCACGGGTTACATGCTGTCTGATCTCACTGGCTCCATCCTCCCCGGGTTACACACTGTGTGATCCCACTGGCTCCATCCTCCCCGGGTTACACACTGTCTGATCTCACTGGCTCCGTCCTCCCCGGGTTACACACTGTCTGATCTCACTGACTCCATCCTTCCCGGGTTACACACTGTCTGATCTCACTGACTCCATCCTCCCCGGGTTACACACTGTCTGATCTCACTGGCTCCATCCTGCCCGGGTTACACACTGTCTGATCTCACTGGCTCCATCCTCCCCGGGTTACACACTGTCTGATCCCACTGGCTCCATCCTCCCCGGGTTACACACTGTCTGATCTCACTGACTCCATCCTCCCCGGGTTACACACGGTCTGATCTCACTGACTCTATCCTCCCCGGGTTACAGTGTCTGATCTCACTGGCTCCATCAGAAGACCATAAGACATAGGTGCAGAAGTAAGGCCCTTCGGCCCATCGAGTCCACTCCACCATACAATCATGGCTGATTTCAACTCCATTTACCCACTCTCTCTCCATAGCCCTTAATTCCTCGAGAAATCAAGAACTTATCAATTTCTGTCTTAAAGACACTCAACGTCCCGGCCTCCACCGCCCTCTGTGGCAATGAATTCCACAGACCCACCACTCTCTGGCTGAGCCTCCCGGGGTTACACACTGTCTGATCTCACTGGCTCCATCCTCCCCGGGTTACACAGTGTCTGATCTCACTGGCTCCATCCTCCCCGGGTTACACACCGTCTGATCTCACTGACACCATCTTCCTTGGGTTACACACTGTCTGATCCCACTGGCCCCACCTCCGCGGGTTACATGCTGTCTGATCTCACTGGCTCCATCCTCCCCGGGTTACACACTGTGTGATCTCACTGATTCCATCCTCCCCGGGTTAAACACCGTCTGATATCACTGGCTCCATCCTGCCCGGGTTACACACTGTCTGATCTCACTGGCTCCATCCTCCCCGGGCTACACACTATCTGATCCCACTGGCTCCATCCTCCCCGGGTTACACACTGTCTGATCTCACTGACTCCATCCTCCCCGGGTTACACACTGTCTGATCTCACTGACTCCATCCTCCCTGGGTTACACACTGTCTGATCCCACTGGCCCCATCCTCCCCGGGTTACACACTGTGTGATCTCACTGATTCCATCCTCCCCGGGTTAAACACCGTCTGATATCACTGGCTCCATCCTGCCCGGGTTACACACTGTCTGATCTCACTGGCTCCATCCTCCCCGGGCTACACACTATCTGATCCCACTGGCTCCATCCTCCCCGGGTTACACACTGTCTGATCTCACTGACTCCATCCTCCCCGGGTTACACACTGTCTGATCTCACTGACTCCATCCTCCCTGGGTTACACACTGTCTGATCCCACTGGCCCCATCCTCCACGGGTTACATGCTTTCTGATCTCACTGGCTCCATCCTCCCCGGGTTACACACTGTGTGATCCCACTGGCTCCATCCTCCCAGGGTTACACACTGTCTGATCTCACTGGCTCCGTCCTCCCCGGGTTACACACTGTCTGATCTCACTGACTCCATCCTTCCCGGATTACACACTGTCTGATCTCACTGACTCCATCCTCCCTGGGTTACACACTGTCTGATATCACTGGCTACATCCTGCCCGGGTTACACACTGTCTGATCTCACTGGCTCCATCCTTCCCGGGTTACACACTGTCTGATCCCACTGGCTCCATCCTCCCCGGGTTACATACTGTCTGATCTCACTGACTCCATCCTCCCCGGGTTACACACTGTCTGATCTCACTGACTCCATCCTCCCCGGGTTACACACTGTCTGATCTCACTGGCTCCATCCTGCCCGGGTTACACACTGTCTGATCTCACTGGCTCCATCCTCCCCGGGTTACACACTGTCTGATCTCACTGGCTCCATCCTCCCCGGGTTACACACTGTCTGATCTCACTGGCTCCATCCTGCCCGGGTTACACACTGTCTGATCTCACTGTCTCCATCCTCCCCGGGTTACACACTGTCTGATCTCACTGTCTCCATCCTCCCCGGGTGACACACTGTCTGATCTCACTGGCTCCATCCTCCTCGGGATACATACTGCCTGATCTCACTGACTCCATCCTCCCCGGGTTACACACTGTCTGATTTCACTGACTCCATCCTCCCCGGGTTACACACTGCCTGATCTCACTGGCTCCATCCTCCCCGGGTTACACACTGTCTGATCTCACTGGCTCCACTCTCCACGGGTTGCACACTGTCTGATCGCACTGGCTCCATCCTCCCCGGGTTACACACTGTCTGATCTCACTGGCTCCATCCTGCCCGGGTTACACACTGTCTGATCTCACTGTCTCCATCCTCCCCGGGTTACACACTGTCTGATCCCACTGGCCCCACCTCCGCGGGTTACATGCTGTCTGATCTCACTGGCTCCATCCTCCCCGGGTTACACACTGTGTGATCTCACTGATTCCATCCTCCCCGGGTTAAACACCGTCTGATATCACTGGCTCCATCCTGCCCGGGTTACACACTGTCTGATCTCACTGGCTCCATCCTCCCCGGGCTACACACTATCTGATCCCACTGGCTCCATCCTCCCCGGGTTACACACTGTCTGATCTCACTGACTCCATCCTCCCCGGGTTACACACTGTCTGATCTCACTGACTCCATCCTCCCTGGGTTACACACTGTCTGATCCCACTGGCCCCATCCTCCCCGGGTTACACACTGTGTGATCTCACTGATTCCATCCTCCCCGGGTTAAACACCGTCTGATATCACTGGCTCCATCCTGCCCGGGTTACACACTGTCTGATCTCACTGGCTCCATCCTCCCCGGGCTACACACTATCTGATCCCACTGGCTCCATCCTCCCCGGGTAACACACTGTCTGATCTCACTGACTCCATCCTCCCCGGGTTACACACTGTCTGATCTCACTGACTCCATCCTCCCTGGGTTACAAACTGTCTGATCCCACTGGCCCCATCCTCCACGGGTTACATGCTTTCTGATCTCACTGGCTCCATCCTCCCCGGGTTACACACTGTGTGATCCCACTGGCTCCATCCTCCCAGGGTTACACACTGTCTGATCTCACTGGCTCCGTCCTCCCCGGGTTACACACTGTCTGATCTCACTGACTCCATCCTTCCCGGGTTACACACTGTCTGATCTCACTGACTCCATCCTCCCTGGGTTACACACTGTCTGATATCACTGGCTACATCCTGCCCGGGTTACACACTGTCTGATCTCACTGGCTCCATCCTTCCCGGGTTACACACTGTCTGATCCCACTGGCTCCATCCTCCCCGGGTTACACACTGTCTGATCTCACTGACTCCATCCTCCCCGGGTTACACACTGTCTGATCTCACTGACTTCATCCTCCCCGGGTTACACACTGTCTGATCTCACTGGCTCCATCCTGCCCGGGTTACACACTGTCTGATCTCACTGGCTCCATCCTCCCCGGGTTACACACTGTCTGATCTCACTGGCTCCATCCTCCCCGGGTTACACACTGTCTGATCTCACTGGCTCCATCCTGCCCGGGTTACACACTGTCTGATCTCACTGTCTCCATCCTCCCCGGGTTACACACTGTCTGATCTCACTGTCTCCATCCTCCCCGGGTGACACACTGTCTGATCTCACTGGCTCCATCCTCCTCGGGATACATACTGCCTGATCTCACTGACTCCATCCTCCCCGGGTTACACACTGTCTGATTTCACTGACTCCATCCTCCCCGGGTTACACACTGCCTGATCTCACTGGCTCCATCCTCCCCGGGTTACACACTGTCTGATCTCACTGGCTCCACTCTCCACGGGTTGCACACTGTCTGATCGCACTGGCTCCATCCTCCCCGGGTTACACACTGTCTGATCTCACTGGCTCCATCCTGCCCGGGTTACACACTGTCTGATCTCACTGTCTCCATCCTCCCCGGGTTATACACTGTCTGATCTCACTGGCTCCATCCTCCCCGGGTTACACACTGTCTGATCTCACTGACTCCATCCTCCCCGGGTTACACACTGTCTGATCGCACTGGCTCCATCCTCCCCGGGTTACACACCGTCTGATCTCACTGGCTCCATCCTCCCCGGGTTACACACTGTCTGATCTCACTGTCTCCATCCTCCCCGGGTTACACACTGTCTGATCTCACTGGCTCCATCCTGCCCGGGTTACACACTGTCTGATCTCACTGTCTCCATCCTCCCCGGGTTATACACTGTCTGATCTCACTGACTCCATCCTCCCCGGGTTACACACTGTCTGATTTCACTGACTCCATCCTCCCCGGGTTACACACTGTCTGATCTCACTGGCTCCATCCTCCCCGGGTTACACACTGTCGGATCTCACTGGCTCTATCCTCCACGGGTTGCACACTGTCTGATCGCACTGGCTCCATCCTCCCCGGGTTACACACTGTCTGATCTCACTGGCTCCATCCTGCCCGGGTTACACACTGTCTGATCTCACTGTCTCCATCCTCCCCGGGTTATACACTGTCTGATCTCACTGGCTCCATCCTCCCAGGGTTACACACTGTCTGATCTCACTGGCTCCATCCTCCCCAGGTTACACACTGTCTGATCTCACTGGCTCCATCCTCCCCGGGTTACACACTGTGTGATCCCACTGGCTCCATCCTCCCAGGGTTACACACTGTCTGATCTCACTGGCTCCGTCCTCCCCGGGTTACACACTGTCTGATCTCACTGACTCCATCCTTCCCGGGTTACACACTGTCTGATCTCACTGACTCCATCCTCCCTGGGTTACACACTGTCTGATATCACTGGCTCCATCCTGCCCGGGTTACACACTGTCTGATCTCACTGGCTCCATCCTTCCCGGGTTACACACTGTCTGATCCCACTGGCTCCATCCTCCCCGGGTTACACACTGTCTGATCTCACTGACTCCATCCTCCCCGGGTTACACACTGTCTGATCTCACTGGCTCCATCCTCCCCGGGTTACACACTGTCTGATCTCACTGGCTCCATCCTGCCCGGGTTACACACTGTCTGATCTAACTGTCTCCATCCTCCCCGGGTTACACACTGTCTGATCCCACTGGCTCCATCCTCCCCGGGTTACACACTGTCTGATCTCACTGACTCCATCCTCCCCGGGTTACACACGGTCTGATCTCACTGACTCTATCCTCCCCGGGTTACAGTGTCTGATCTCACTGGCTCCATCAGAAGACCATAAGACATAGGTGCAGAAGTAAGGCCCTTCGGCCCATCGAGTCCACTCCACCATACAATCATGGCTGATTTCAACTCCATTTACCCACTCTCTCTCCATAGCCCTTAATTCCTCGAGAAATCAAGAACTTATCAATTTCTGTCTTAAAGACACTCAACGTCCCGGCCTCCACCGCCCTCTGTGGCAATGAATTCCACAGACCCACCACTCTCAGGCTGAGCCTCCCGGGGTTACACACTGTCTGATCTCACTGGCTCCATCCTCCCCGGGTTACACAGTGTCTGATCTCACTGGCTCCATCCTCCCCGGGTTACACACCGTCTGATCTCACTGACACCATCTTCCTTGGGTTACACACTGTCTGATCCCACTGGCCCCACCTCCGCGGGTTACATGCTGTCTGATCTCACTGGCTCCATCCTCCCCGGGTTACACACTGTGTGATCTCACTGATTCCATCCTCCCCGGGTTAAACACCGTCTGATATCACTGGCTCCATCCTGCCCGGGTTACACACTGTCTGATCTCACTGGCTCCATCCTCCCCGGGCTACACACTATCTGATCCCACTGGCTCCATCCTCCCCGGGTTACACACTGTCTGATCTCACTGACTCCATCCTCCCCGGGTTACACACTGTCTGATCTCACTGACTCCATCCTCCCTGGGTTACACACTGTCTGATCCCACTGGCCCCATCCTCCCCGGGTTACACACTGTGTGATCTCACTGATTCCATCCTCCCCGGGTTAAACACCGTCTGATATCACTGGCTCCATCCTGCCCGGGTTACACACTGTCTGATCTCACTGGCTCCATCCTCCCCGGGCTACACACTATCTGATCCCACTGGCTCCATCCTCCCCGGGTTACACACTGTCTGATCTCACTGACTCCATCCTCCCCGGGTTACACACTGTCTGATCTCACTGACTCCATCCTCCCTGGGTTACACACTGTCTGATCCCACTGGCCCCATCCTCCACGGGTTACATGCTTTCTGATCTCACTGGCTCCATCCTCCCCGGGTTACACACTGTGTGATCCCACTGGCTCCATCCTCCCAGGGTTACACACTGTCTGATCTCACTGGCTCCGTCCTCCCCGGGTTACACACTGTCTGATCTCACTGACTCCATCCTTCCCGGGTTACACACTGTCTGATCTCACTGACTCCATCCTCCCTGGGTTACACACTGTCTGATATCACTGGCTACATCCTGCCCGGGTTACACACTGTCTGATCTCACTGGCTCCATCCTTCCCGGGTTACACACTGTCTGATCCCACTGGCTCCATCCTCCCCGGGTTACACACTGTCTGATCTCACTGACTCCATCCTCCCCGGGTTACACACTGTCTGATCTCACTGACTCCATCCTCCCCGGGTTACACACTGTCTGATCTCACTGGCTCCATCCTGCCCGGGTTACACACTGTCTGATCTCACTGGCTCCATCCTCCCCGGGTTACACACTGTCTGATCTCACTGGCTCCATCCTCCCCGGGGTACACACTGTCTGATCTCACTGGCTCCATCCTGCCCGGGTTACACACTGTCTGATCTCACTGTCTCCATCCTCCCCGGGTTACACACTGTCTGATCTCACTGTCTCCATCCTCCCCGGGTGACACACTGTCTGATCTCACTGGCTCCATCCTCCTCGGGATACATACTGCCTGATCTCACTGACTCCATCCTCCCCGGGTTACACACTGTCTGATTTCACTGACTCCATCCTCCCCGGGTTACACACTGCCTGATCTCACTGGCTCCATCCTCCCCGGGTTACACACTGTCTGATCTCACTGGCTCCACTCTCCACGGGTTGCACACTGTCTGATCGCACTGGCTCCATCCTCCCCGGGTTACACACTGTCTGATCTCACTGGCTCCATCCTGCCCGGGTTACACACTGTCTGATCTCACTGTCTCCATCCTCCCCGGGTTATACACTGTCTGATCTCACTGGCTCCATCCTCCCCGGGTTACACACTGTCTGATCTCACTGACTCCATCCTCCCCGGGTTACACACTGTCTGATCGCACTGGCTCCATCCTCCCCGGGTTACACACCGTCTGATCTCACTGGCTCCATCCTCCCCGGGTTACACACTGTCTGATCTCACTGTCTCCATCCTCCCCGGGTTACACACTGTCTGATCTCACTGGCTCCATCCTGCCCGGGTTACACACTGTCTGATCTCACTGTCTCCATCCTCCCCGGGTTATACACTGTCTGATCTCACTGACTCCATCCTCCCCGGGTTACACACTGTCTGATTTCACTGACTCCATCCTCCCCGGGTTACACACTGTCTGATCTCACTGGCTCCATCCTCCCCGGGTTACACACTGTCGGATCTCACTGGCTCCATCCTCCACGGGTTGCACACTGTCTGATCGCACTGGCTCCATCCTCCCCGGGTTACACACTGTCTGATCTCACTGGCTCCATCCTGCCCGGGTTACACACTGTCTGATCTCACTGTCTCCATCCTCCCCGGGTTATACACTGTCTGATCTCACTGGCTCCATCCTCCCAGGGTTACACACTGTCTGATCTCACTGGCTCCATCCTCCCCAGGTTACACACTGTCTGATCTCACTGGCTCCATCCTCCCCGGGTTACACACTGTGTGATCCCACTGGCTCCATCCTCCCAGGGTTACACACTGTCTGATCTCACTGGCTCCGTCCTCCCCGGGTTACACACTGTCTGATCTCACTGACTCCATCCTTCCCGGGTTACACACTGTCTGATCTCACTGACTCCATCCTCCCTGGGTTACACACTGTCTGATATCACTGGCTCCATCCTGCCCGGGTTACACACTGTCTGATCTCACTGGCTCCATCCTTCCCGGGTTACACACTGTCTGATCCCACTGGCTCCATCCTCCCCGGGTTACACACTGTCTGATCTCACTGACTCCATCCTCCCCGGGTTACACACTGTCTGATCTCACTGACTCCATCCTCCCCGGGTTACACAATGTCTGATCTCACTGGCTCCATCCTGCCCGGGTTACACACTGTCTGATCTCACTGGCTCCATCCTCCCCGGGTTACACACTGTCTGATCTCACTGGCTCCATCCTGCCCGGGTTACACACTGTCTGATCTAACTGTCTCCATCCTCCCCGGGTTACACACTGTCTGATCTCACTGTCTCCATCCTCCCCGGGTTACACACTGTCTGATCTCACTGGCTCCATCCTCCCCGGGATACATACTGCCTGATCTCACTGACTCCATCCTCCCCGGGTTACACACTGTCTGATTTCACTGACTCCATCCTCCCCGGGTTACACACTGCCTGATCTCACTGGCTCCATCCTCCCCGGGTTACACACTGTCTGATCTCACTGGCTCCACCCTCCACGGGTTGCACACTGTCTGATCGCACTGGCTCCATCCTCCCCGGGTTACACACTGTCTGATCTCACTGGCTCCACCCTGCCCGGGTTACACACTGTCTGATCTCACTGTCTCCATCCTCCACGGGTTATACACTGTCTGATCTCACTGGCTCCATCCTCCCCGGGTTACACACTGTCTGATCGCACTGGCTCCATTCTCCCCGGGTTACACACTGTCTGATCTCACTGGCTCCATCCTCCCCGGGTTACACACTGTCTGATCTCACTGTCTCCATCCTCCCCGGGTTACACACTGTCTGATCTCACTGGCTCCATCCTGCCCGGGTTACACACTGTCTGATCTCACTGTCTCCATCCTCCCCGGGTTATACACTGTCTGATCTCACTGACTCCATCCTCCCCGGGTTACACACTGTCTGATTTCACTGACTCCATCCTCCCCGGGTTACACACTGTCTGATCTCACTGGCTCCATCCTCGCCGGTTTACACACTGTCGGATCTCACTGGCTCCATCCTCCACGGGTTGCACACTGTCTGATCGCACTGGCTCCATCCTCCCCGGGTTACACACTGTCTGATCTCACTGGCTCCATCCTGCCCGGGTTACACACTGTCTGATCTCACTGGCTCCATCCTCCCCGGGTGACACACTGTCGGATCTCACTGGCTCCATCCTCCACGGGTTGCACACTGTCTGATCGCACTGGCTCCATCCTCCCCGGGTTACACACTGTCTGATCTCACTGGCTCCATCCTGCCCGGGTTACACACTGTCTGATCTCACTGTCTCCATCCTCCCCGGGTTATACACTGTCTGATCTCACTGGCTCCATCCTCCCAGGGTTACACACTGTCTGATCTCACTGGCTCCATCCTCCCCAGGTTACACACTGTCTGATCTCACTGTCTCCATCCTCCCCGGGTTACACACTGTCTGATCTCACTGTCTCCATCCTCCCCGGGTTACACACTGTCTGATCTCACTGGCTCCATCCTGCCCGGGTTACACACTGTCTGATCTCACTGTCTCCATCCTCCCCGGGTTATACACTGTCTGATCTCACTGACTCCATCCTCCCCGGGTTACACACTGTCTGATTTCACTGACTCCATCCTCCCCGGGTTACACACTGTCTGATCTCACTGGCTCCATCCTCCCCGGGTTACACACTGTCGGATCTCACTGGCTCCATCCTCCACGGGTTGCACACTGTCTGATCGCACTGGCTCCATCCTCCCCGGGTTACACACTGTCTGATCTCACTGGCTCCATCCTGCCCGGGTTACACACTGTCTGATCTCACTGTCTCCATCCTCCCCGGGTTATACACTGTCTGATCTCACTGGCTCCATCCTCCCAGGGTTACACACTGTCTGATCTCACTGGCTCCATCCTCCCCAGGTTACACACTGTCTGATCTCACTGGCTCCATCCTCCCCGGGTTACACACTGTGTGATCCCACTGGCTCCATCCTCCCAGGGTTACACACTGTCTGATCTCACTGGCTCCGTCCTCCCCGGGTTACACACTGTCTGATCTCACTGACTCCATCCTTCCCGGGTTACACACTGTCTGATCTCACTGACTCCATCCTCCCTGGGTTACACACTGTCTGATATCACTGGCTCCATCCTGCCCGGGTTACACACTGTCTGATCTCACTGGCTCCATCCTTCCCGGGTTACACACTGTCTGATCCCACTGGCTCCATCCTCCCCGGGTTACACACTGTCTGATCTCACTGACTCCATCCTCCCCGGGTTACACACTGTCTGATCTCACTGACTCCATCCTCCCCGGGTTACACAATGTCTGATCTCACTGGCTCCATCCTGCCCGGGTTACACACTGTCTGATCTCACTGGCTCCATCCTCCCCGGGTTACACACTGTCTGATCTCACTGGCTCCATCCTGCCCGGGTTACACACTGTCTGATCTAACTGTCTCCATCCTCCCCGGGTTACACACTGTCTGATCTCACTGTCTCCATCCTCCCCGGGTTACACACTGTCTGATCTCACTGGCTCCATCCTCCCCGGGATACATACTGCCTGATCTCACTGACTCCATCCTCCCCGGGTTACACACTGTCTGATTTCACTGACTCCATCCTCCCCGGGTTACACACTGCCTGATCTCACTGGCTCCATCCTCCCCGGGTTACACACTGTCTGATCTCACTGGCTCCACCCTCCACGGGTTGCACACTGTCTGATCGCACTGGCTCCATCCTCCCCGGGTTACACACTGTCTGATCTCACTGGCTCCACCCTGCCCGGGTTACACACTGTCTGATCTCACTGTCTCCATCCTCCACGGGTTATACACTGTCTGATCTCACTGGCTCCATCCTCCCCGGGTTACACACTGTCTGATCTCACTGACTCCATCCTCCCCGGGTTACACACTGTCTGATCGCACTGGCTCCATCCTCCCCGGGTTACACACTGTCTGATCTCACTGGCTCCATCCTCCCCGGGTTACACACTGTCTGATCTCACTGTCTCCATCCTCCCCGGGTTACACACTGTCTGATCTCACTGGCTCCATCCTGTCCGGGTTACACACTGTCTGATCTCACTGTCTCCATCCTCCCCGGGTTATACACTGTCTGATCTCACTGACTCCATCCTCCCCGGGTTACACACTGTCTGATTTCACTGACTCCATCCTCCCCGGGTTACACACTGTCTGATCTCACTGGCTCCATCCTCGCCGGGTTACACACTGTCGGATCTCACTGGCTCCATCCTCCACGGGTTGCACACTGTCTGATCGCACTGGCTCCATCCTCCCCGGGTTACACACTGTCTGATCTCACTGGCTCCATCCTGCCCGGGTTACACACTGTCTGATCTCACTGGCTCCATCCTCCCCGGGTGACACACTGTCGGATCTCACTGGCTCCATCCTCCACGGGTTGCACACTGTCTGATCGCACTGGCTCCATCCTCTCCGGGTTACACACTGTCTGATCTCACTGGCTCCATCCTGCCCGGGTTACACACTGTCTGATCTCACTGTCTCCATCCTCCCCGGGTTATACACTGTCTGATCTCACTGGCTCCATCCTCCCAGGGTTACACACTGTCTGATCTCACTGGCTCCATCCTCCCCAGGTTACACACTGTCTGATCTCACTGTCTCCATCCTCCCCGGGTTACACACTGTCTGATCGCACTGGCTCCATCCTCCCCGGGTTACACACTGTCTGATCTCACTGGACCCATCCTGCCCGGGTTACACACTGTCTGATCTCACTGTCTCCATCCTCCCCAGGTTATACACTGTCTGATCTCACTGACTCCATCCTCCCCGGGTTACACACTGTCTGATTTCACTGACTCCATCCTCCCCGGGTTACACACTGTCTGATCTCACTGGCTCCATCCTCCCCGGGTTACACACTGTCCGATCTCACTGGTTCCATCCTCCCCGGGTTACACACTGTCTGATCTCACTGGCTCCATCCTCCACGGGTTGCACACTGTCTGATCTCACTGGCTCCATCCTCCCCGGGCTACACACTATCTGATCCCACTGGCTCCATCCTCCCCGGGTTACACACTGTCTGATCTCACTGACTCCATCCTCCCCGGGTTACACACTGTCTGATCTCACTGACTCCATCCTCCCTGGGTTACACACTGTCTGATCCCACTAGCCCCATCCTCCCCGGGTTACACACTGTCTGATCTCACTGGCTCCATCCTGCCCGGGTTACACACTGTCTGATCTCACTGTCTCCATCCTCCCCGGGTTACACACTGTCTGATCTCACTGTCTCCATCCTCCCCGGGTTACACACTGTCTGATGTCACTGGCTCCATCCTCCCCGGGTTACACACTGTCTGATCCCACTGGCCCCATCCTCCACGGGTTACATGCTTTCTGATCTCACTGGCTCCATCCTCCCCGGGTTACACACTGTGTGATCCCACTGGCTCCATCCTCCCAGGGTTACACACTGTCTGATCTCACTGGCTCCGTCCTCCCCGGGTTACACACTGTCTGATCTCACTGACTCCATCCTTCCCGGGTTACACACTGTCTGATCTCACTGACTCCATCCTCCCTGGGTTACACACTGTCTGATATCACTGGCTCCATCCTGCCCGGGTTACACACTGTCTGATCTCACTGGCTCCATCCTTCCCGGGTTACACACTGTCTGATCCCACTGGCTCCATCCTCCCCGGGTTACACACTGTCTGATCTCACTGACTCCATCCTCCCCGGGTTACACACTGTCTGATCTCACTGACTCTATCCTCCCCGGGTTACAGTGTCTGATCTCACTGTCTCCATCCTCCCCGGGTTACACACTGTCTGATCGCACTGGCTCCATCCTCCCGGGTTACACACTGTCTGATCTCACTGGCTCCATCCTTCCCGGGTTACACACTGTCTGATCCCACTGGCTCCATCCTCCCCGGGTTACACACTGTCTGATCTCACTGACTCCATCCTCCCCGGGTTACACACTGTCTGATCTTACTGGCTCCATCCTGCCCGGGTTACACACTGTCTGATCTCACTGGCTCCATCCTCCCCGGGTTACACACTGTCTGATCTCACTGGCTCCATCCTCCCCGGGTTACACACTGTCTGATCTCACTGGCTCCATCCTGCCCGGGTTACACACTGTCTGATCTCACTGTCTCCATCCTCCCCGGGTTACACACTGTCTGATCTCACTGTCTCCATCCTCCCCGGGTGACACACTGTCTGATCTCACTGGCTCCATCCTCCTCGGGATACATACTGCCTGATCTCACTGACTCCATCCTCCCCGGGTTACACACTGTCTGATTTCACTGACTCCATCCTCCCCGGGTTACACACTGCCTGATCTCACTGGCTCCATCCTCCCCGGGTTACACACTGTCTGATCTCACTGGCTCCACTCTCCACGGGTTGCACACTGTCTGATCGCACTGGCTCCATCCTCCCCGGGTTACACACTGTCTGATCTCACTGGCTCCATCCTCCCCGGGTTACACACTGTCTGATCTCACTGTCTCCATCCTTCCCGGGTTATACACTGTCTGATCTCACTGGCTCCATCCTCCCCGGGTTACACACTGTCTGATCTCACTGACTCCATCCTCCCCGGGTTACACACTGTCTGATCGCACTGGCTCCATCCTCCCCGGGTTACACACCGTCTGATCTCACTGGCTCCATCCTCCCCGGGTTACACACTGTCTGATCTCACTGTCTCCATCCTCCCCGGGTTACACACTGTCTGATCTCACTGGCTCCATCCTGCCCGGGTTACACACTGTCTGATCTCACTGTCTCCATCCTCCCCGGGTTATACACTGTCTGATCTCACTGACTCCATCCTCCCCGGGTTACACACTGTCTGATTTCACTGACTCCATCCTCCCCGGGTTACACACTGTCTGATCTCACTGGCTCCATCCTCCCCGGGTTACACACTGTCGGATCTCACTGGCTCCATGCTCCACGGGTTGCACACTGTCTGATCGCACTGGCTCCATCCTCCCCGGGTTACACACTGTCTGATCTCACTGGCTCCATCCTGCCCGGGTTACACACTGTCTGATCTCACTGTCTCCATCCTCCCCGGGTTATACACTGTCTGATCTCACTGGCTCCATCCTCCCAGGGTTACACACTGTCTGATCTCACTGGCTCCATCCTCCCCAGGTTACACACTGTCTGATCTCACTGGCTCCATCCTCCCCGGGTTACACACTGTGTGATCCCACTGGCTCCATCCTCCCAGGGTTACACACTGTCTGATCTCACTGGCTCCGTCCTCCCCGGGTTACACACTGTCTGATCTCACTGACTCCATCCTTCCCGGGTTACACACTGTCTGATCTCACTGACTCCATCCTCCCTGGGTTACACACTGTCTGATATCACTGGCTCCATCCTGCCCGGGTTACACACTGTCTGATCTCACTGGCTCCATCCTTCCCGGGTTACACACTGTCTGATCCCACTGGCTCCATCCTCCCCGGGTTACACACTGTCTGATCTCACTGACTCCATCCTCCCCGGGTTACACACTGTCTGATCTCACTGACTCCATCCTCCCCGGGTTACACAATGTCTGATCTCACTGGCTCCATCCTGCCCGGGTTACACACTGTCTGATCTCACTGGCTCCATCCTCCCCGGGTTACACACTGTCTGATCTCACTGGCTCCATCCTGCCCGGGTTACACACTGTCTGATCTAACTGTCTCCATCCTCCCCGGGTTACACACTGTCTGATCTCACTGTCTCCATCCTCCCCGGGTTACACACTGTCTGATCTCACTGGCTCCATCCTCCCCGGGATACATACTGCCTGATCTCACTGACTCCATCCTCCCCGGGTTACACACTGTCTGATTTCACTGACTCCATCCTCCCCGGGTTACACACTGCCTGATCTCACTGGCTCCATCCTCCCCGGGTTACACACTGTCTGATCTCACTGGCTCCACCCTCCACGGGTTGCACACTGTCTGATCGCACTGGCTCCATCCTCCCCGGGTTACACACTGTCTGATCTCACTGGCTCCACCCTGCCCGGGTTACACACTGTCTGATCTCACTGTCTCCATCCTCCACGGGTTATACACTGTCTGATCTCACTGGCTCCATCCTCCCCGGGTTACACACTGTCTGATCTCACTGACTCCATCCTCCCCGGGTTACACACTGTCTGATCGCACTGGCTCCATCCTCCCCGGGTTACACACTGTCTGATCTCACTGGCTCCATCCTCCCCGGGTTACACACTGTCTGATCTCACTGTCTCCATCCTCCCCGGGTTACACACTGTCTGATCTCACTGGCTCCATCCTGCCCGGGTTACACACTGTCTGATCTCACTGTCTCCATCCTCCCCGGGTTATACACTGTCTGATCTCACTGACTCCATCCTCCCCGGGTTACACACTGTCTGATTTCACTGACTCCATCCTCCCCGGGTTACACACTGTCTGATCTCACTGGCTCCATCCTCGCCGGGTCACACACTGTCGGATCTCACTGGCTCCATCCTCCACGGGTTGCACACTGTCTGATCGCACTGGCTCCATCCTCCCCGGGTTACACACTGTCTGATCTCACTGGCTCCATCCTGCCCGGGTTACACACTGTCTGATCTCACTGGCTCCATCCTCCCCGGGTGACACACTGTCGGATCTCACTGGCTCCATCCTCCACGGGTTGCACACTGTCTGATCGCACTGGCTCCATCCTCCCCGGGTTACACACTGTCTGATCTCACTGGCTCCATCCTGCCCGGGTTACACACTGTCTGATCTCACTGTCTCCATCCTCCCCGGGTTATACACTGTCTGATCTCACTGGCTCCATCCTCCCAGGGTTACACACTGTCTGATCTCACTGGCTCCATCCTCCCCAGGTTACACACTGTCTGATCTCACTGTCTCCATCCTCCCCGGGTTACACACTGTCTGATCGCACTGGCTCCATCCTCCCCGGGTTACACACTGTCTGATCTCACTGTCTCCATCCTGCCCGGGTTACACACTGTCTGATCTCACTGTCTCCATCCTCCCCGGGTTAAACACTGTCTGATCTCACTGTCTCCATCCTCCGCGGGTTACATACTGTCTGATCTCACTGTCTCCATCCTCCCCGGGTTACACACTGTCCGATCTCACTGGCTCCATCCTCCCCGGGTTACACACTGTCTGATCTCACTGGCTCCATCCGACCCGGGTTACACACTGTCCGATCTCACTGACTCCATCCTCCCCGGGTTACACACTGTCTGATCTCACTGACTCCATCCTCCCCGGGTTACACACTGTCTGATCTCACTGGACCCATCCTGCCCGGGTTACACACTGTCTGATCTCACTGTCTCCATCCTCCCCAGGTTATACACTGTCTGATCTCACTGACTCCATCCTCCCCGGGTTACACACTGTCTGATTTCACTGACTCCATCCTCCCCGGGTTACACACTGTCTGATCTCACTGGCTCCATCCTCCCCGGGTTACACACTGTCCGATCTCACTGGCTCCATCCTCCCCGGGTTACACACTGTCTGATCTCACTGGCTCCATCCGCCACGGGTTGCACACTGTCTGATCGCACTGGCTCCATCCTCCCCGGGTTACACACTGTCTGATCTCACTGGCTCCATCCTCCCCGGGCTACACACTATCTGATCCCACTGGCTCCATCCTCCCCGGGTTACACACTGTCTGATCTCACTGACTCCATCCTCCCCGGGTTACACACTGTCTGATCTCACTGACTCCATCCTCCCTGGGTTACACACTGTCTGATCCCACTAGCCCAATCCTCCCCGGGTTACACACTGTCTGATCTCACTGGCTCCATCCTGCCCGGGTTACACACTGTCTGATCTCACTGTCTCCATCCTCCCCGGGTTACACACTGTCTGATCTCACTGTCTCCATCCTCCCCGGGTTACACACTGTCTGATGTCACTGGCTCCATCCTCCCCGGGTTACACACTGTCTGATCCCACTGGCCCCATCCTCCACGGGTTACATGCTTTCTGATCTCACTGGCTCCATCCTCCCCGGGTTACACACTGTGTGATCCCACTGGCTCCATCCTCCCAGGGTTACACACTGTCTGATCTCACTGGCTCCGTCCTCCCCGGGTTACACACTGTCTGATCTCACTGACTCCATCCTCCCTGGGTTACACACTGTCTGATATCACTGGCTCCATCCTGCCCGGGTTACACACTGTCTGATCTCACTGGCTCCATCCTTCCCGGGTTACACACTGTCTGATCCCACTGGCTCCATCCTCCCCGGGTTACACACTGTCTGATCTCACTGACTCCATCCTCCCCGGGTTACACACTGTCTGATCGCACTGGCTCCATCCTCCCCGGGTTACACACTGTCTGATCTCACTGGACCCATCCTGCCCGGGTTACACACTGTCTGATCTCACTGTCTCCATCCTCCCCAGGTTATACACTGTCTGATCTCACTGACTCCATCCTCCCCGGGTTACACACTGTCTGATTTCACTGACTCCATCCTCCCCGGGTTACACACTGTCTGATCTCACTGGCTCCATCCTCCCCGGGTTACACACTGTCCGATCTCACTGGTTCCATCCTCCCCGGGTTACACACTGTCTGATCTCACTGGCTCCATCCTCCACGGGTTGCACACTGTCTGATCTCACTGGCTCCATCCTCCCCGGGCTACACACTATCTGATCCCACTGGCTCCATCCTCCCCGGGTTACACACTGTCTGATCTCACTGACTCCATCCTCCCCGGGTTACACACTGTCTGATCTCACTGACTCCATCCTCCCTGGGTTACACACTGTCTGATCCCACTAGCCCCATCCTCCCCGGGTTACACACTGTCTGATCTCACTGGCTCCATCCTGCCCGGGTTACACACTGTCTGATCTCACTGTCTCCATCCTCCCCGGGTTACACACTGTCTGATCTCACTGTCTCCATCCTCCCCGGGTTACACACTGTCTGATGTCACTGGCTCCATCCTCCCCGGGTTACACACTGTCTGATCCCACTGGCCCCATCCTCCACGGGTTACATGCTTTCTGATCTCACTGGCTCCATCCTCCCCGGGTTACACACTGTGTGATCCCACTGGCGAAATCCTCCCAGGGTTACACACTGTCTGATCTCACTGGCTCCGTCCTCCCCGGGTTACACACTGTCTGATCTCACTGACTCCATCCTTCCCGGGTTACACACTGTCTGATCTCACTGACTCCATCCTCCCTGGGTTACACACTGTCTGATATCACTGGCTCCATCCTGCCCGGGTTACACACTGTCTGATCTCACTGGCTCCATCCTTCCCGGGTTACACACTGTCTGATCCCACTGGCTCCATCCTCCCCGGGTTACACACTGTCTGATCTCACTGACTCCATCCTCCCCGGGTTACACACTGTCTGATCTCACTGACTCTATCCTCCCCGGGTTACAGTGTCTGATCTCACTGTCTCCATCCTCCCCGGGTTACACACTGTCTGATCGCACTGGCTCCATCCTCCCGGGTTACACACTGTCTGATCTCACTGGCTCCATCCTTCCCGGGTTACACACTGTCTGATCCCACTGGCTCCATCCTCCCCGGGTTACACACTGTCTGATCTCACTGACTCCATCCTCCCCGGGTTACACACTGTCTGATCTTACTGGCTCCATCCTGCCCGGGTTACACACTGTCTGATCTCACTGGCTCCATCCTCCCCGGGTTACACACTGTCTGATCTCACTGGCTCCATCCTCCCCGGGTTACACACTGTCTGATCTCACTGGCTCCATCCTGCCCGGGTTACACACTGTCTGATCTCACTGTCTCCATCCTCCCCGGGTTACACACTGTCTGATCTCACTGTCTCCATCCTCCCCGGGTGACACACTGTCTGATCTCACTGGCTCCATCCTCCTCGGGATACATACTGCCTGATCTCACTGACTCCATCCTCCCCGGGTTACACACTGTCTGATTTCACTGACTCCATCCTCCCCGGGTTACACACTGCCTGATCTCACTGGCTCCATCCTCCCCGGGTTACACACTGTCTGATCTCACTGGCTCCACTCTCCACGGGTTGCACACTGTCTGATCGCACTGGCTCCATCCTCCCCGGGTTACACACTGTCTGATCTCACTGGCTCCATCCTCCCCGGGTTACACACTGTCTGATCTCACTGTCTCCATCCTCCCCGGGTTATACACTGTCTGATCTCACTGGCTCCATCCTCCCCGGGTTACACACTGTCTGATCTCACTGACTCCATCCTCCCCGGGTTACACACTGTCTGATCGCACTGGCTCCATCCTCCCCGGGTTACACACCGTCTGATCTCACTGGCTCCATCCTCCCCGGGTTACACACTGTCTGATCTCACTGTCTCCATCCTCCCCGGGTTACACACTGTCTGATCTCACTGGCTCCATCCTGCCCGGGTTACACACTGTCTGATCTCACTGTCTCCATCCTCCCCGGGTTATACACTGTCTGATCTCACTGACTCCATCCTCCCCGGGTTACACACTGTCTGATTTCACTGACTCCATCCTCCCCGGGTTACACACTGTCTGATCTCACTGGCTCCATCCTCCCCGGGTTACACACTGTCGGATCTCACTGGCTCCATGCTCCACGGGTTGCACACTGTCTGATCGCACTGGCTCCATCCTCCCCGGGTTACACACTGTCTGATCTCACTGGCTCCATCCTGCCCGGGTTACACACTGTCTGATCTCACTGTCTCCATCCTCCCCGGGTTATACACTGTCTGATCTCACTGGCTCCATCCTCCCAGGGTTACACACTGTCTGATCTCACTGGCTCCATCCTCCCCAGGTTACACACTGTCTGATCTCACTGGCTCCATCCTCCCCGGGTTACACACTGTGTGATCCCACTGGCTCCATCCTCCCAGGGTTACACACTGTCTGATCTCACTGGCTCCGTCCTCCCCGGGTTACACACTGTCTGATCTCACTGACTCCATCCTTCCCGGGTTACACACTGTCTGATCTCACTGACTCCATCCTCCCTGGGTTACACACTGTCTGATATCACTGGCTCCATCCTGCCCGGGTTACACACTGTCTGATCTCACTGGCTCCATCCTTCCCGGGTTACACACTGTCTGATCCCACTGGCTCCATCCTCCCCGGGTTACACACTGTCTGATCTCACTGACTCCATCCTCCCCGGGTTACACACTGTCTGATCTCACTGACTCCATCCTCCCCGGGTTACACAATGTCTGATCTCACTGGCTCCATCCTGCCCGGGTTACACACTGTCTGATCTCACTGGCTCCATCCTCCCCGGGTTACACACTGTCTGATCTCACTGGCTCCATCCTGCCCGGGTTACACACTGTCTGATCTAACTGTCTCCATCCTCCCCGGGTTACACACTGTCTGATCTCACTGTCTCCATCCTCCCCGGGTTACACACTGTCTGATCTCACTGGCTCCATCCTCCCCGGGATACATACTGCCTGATCTCACTGACTCCATCCTCCCCGGGTTACACACTGTCTGATTTCACTGACTCCATCCTCCCCGGGTTACACACTGCCTGATCTCACTGGCTCCATCCTCCCCGGGTTACACACTGTCTGATCTCACTGGCTCCACCCTCCACGGGTTGCACACTGTCTGATCGCACTGGCTCCATCCTCCCCGGGTTACACACTGTCTGATCTCACTGGCTCCACCCTGCCCGGGTTACACACTGTCTGATCTCACTGTCTCCATCCTCCACGGGTTATACACTGTCTGATCTCACTGGCTCCATCCTCCCCGGGTTACACACTGTCTGATCTCACTGACTCCATCCTCCCCGGGTTACACACTGTCTGATCGCACTGGCTCCATCCTCCCCGGGTTACACACTGTCTGATCTCACTGGCTCCATCCTCCCCGGGTTACACACTGTCTGATCTCACTGTCTCCATCCTCCCCGGGTTACACACTGTCTGATCTCACTGGCTCCATCCTGCCCGGGTTACACACTGTCTGATCTCACTGTCTCCATCCTCCCCGGGTTATACACTGTCTGATCTCACTGACTCCATCCTCCCCGGGTTACACACTGTCTGATTTCACTGACTCCATCCTCCCCGGGTTACACACTGTCTGATCTCACTGGCTCCATCCTCGCCGGGTCACACACTGTCGGATCTCACTGGCTCCATCCTCCACGGGTTGCACACTGTCTGATCGCACTGGCTCCATCCTCCCCGGGTTACACACTGTCTGATCTCACTGGCTCCATCCTGCCCGGGTTACACACTGTCTGATCTCACTGGCTCCATCCTCCCCGGGTGACACACTGTCGGATCTCACTGGCTCCATCCTCCACGGGTTGCACACTGTCTGATCGCACTGGCTCCATCCTCCCCGGGTTACACACTGTCTGATCTCACTGGCTCCATCCTGCCCGGGTTACACACTGTCTGATCTCACTGTCTCCATCCTCCCCGGGTTATACACTGTCTGATCTCACTGGCTCCATCCTCCCAGGGTTACACACTGTCTGATCTCACTGGCTCCATCCTCCCCAGGTTACACACTGTCTGATCTCACTGTCTCCATCCTCCCCGGGTTACACACTGTCTGATCGCACTGGCTCCATCCTCCCCGGGTTACACACTGTCTGATCTCACTGTCTCCATCCTGCCCGGGTTACACACTGTCTGATCTCACTGTCTCCATCCTCCCCGGGTTAAACACTGTCTGATCTCACTGTCTCCATCCTCCGCGGGTTACATACTGTCTGATCTCACTGTCTCCATCCTCCCCGGGTTACACACTGTCCGATCTCACTGGCTCCATCCTCCCCGGGTTACACACTGTCTGATCTCACTGGCTCCATCCGACCCGGGTTACACACTGTCCGATCTCACTGACTCCATCCTCCCCGGGTTACACACTGTCTGATCTCACTGACTCCATCCTCCCCGGGTTACACACTGTCTGATCTCACTGGACCCATCCTGCCCGGGTTACACACTGTCTGATCTCACTGTCTCCATCCTCCCCAGGTTATACACTGTCTGATCTCACTGACTCCATCCTCCCCGGGTTACACACTGTCTGATTTCACTGACTCCATCCTCCCCGGGTTACACACTGTCTGATCTCACTGGCTCCATCCTCCCCGGGTTACACACTGTCCGATCTCACTGGCTCCATCCTCCCCGGGTTACACACTGTCTGATCTCACTGGCTCCATCCGCCACGGGTTGCACACTGTCTGATCGCACTGGCTCCATCCTCCCCGGGTTACACACTGTCTGATCTCACTGGCTCCATCCTCCCCGGGCTACACACTATCTGATCCCACTGGCTCCATCCTCCCCGGGTTACACACTGTCTGATCTCACTGACTCCATCCTCCCCGGGTTACACACTGTCTGATCTCACTGACTCCATCCTCCCTGGGTTACACACTGTCTGATCCCACTAGCCCAATCCTCCCCGGGTTACACACTGTCTGATCTCACTGGCTCCATCCTGCCCGGGTTACACACTGTCTGATCTCACTGTCTCCATCCTCCCCGGGTTACACACTGTCTGATCTCACTGTCTCCATCCTCCCCGGGTTACACACTGTCTGATGTCACTGGCTCCATCCTCCCCGGGTTACACACTGTCTGATCCCACTGGCCCCATCCTCCACGGGTTACATGCTTTCTGATCTCACTGGCTCCATCCTCCCCGGGTTACACACTGTGTGATCCCACTGGCTCCATCCTCCCAGGGTTACACACTGTCTGATCTCACTGGCTCCGTCCTCCCCGGGTTACACACTGTCTGATCTCACTGACTCCATCCTCCCTGGGTTACACACTGTCTGATATCACTGGCTCCATCCTGCCCGGGTTACACACTGTCTGATCTCACTGGCTCCATCCTTCCCGGGTTACACACTGTCTGATCCCACTGGCTCCATCCTCCCCGGGTTACACACTGTCTGATCTCACTGACTCCATCCTCCCCGGGTTACACACTGTCTGATCTCACTGTCTCCATCCTCCCCGGGTTACACACTGTCTGATCGCACTGGCTCCATCCTCCCGGGTTACACACTGTCTGATCTCACTGGCTCCATCCTCCCCGGGTTACACACTGTCTGATCTCACTGGCTCCATCCTCCCCGGGTTACACACTGTCTGATCTCACTGGCTCCATCCTGCCCGGGTTACACACTGTCTGATCTCACTGTCTCCATCCTCCCCGGGTTATACACTGTCTGATCTCACTGGCTCCATCCTCCCCGGGTTACACACTGTCTGATCTCACTGACTCCATCCTCCCCGGGTTACACACTGTCTGATCGCACTGGCTCCATCCTCCCCGGGTTACACACTGTCTGATCTCACTGGTTCCATCCTCCCCGGGTTACACACTGTCTGATCTCACTGTCTCCATCCTCCCCGGGTTACACACTGTCTGATCTCACTGGCTCCATCCTGCCCGGGTTACACACTGTCTGATCTCACTGTCTCCATCCTCCCCGGGTTATACACTGTCTGATCTCACTGACTCCATCCTCCCCGGGTTACACACTGTCTGATTTCACTGACTCCATCCTCCCCGGGTTACACACTGTCTGATCTCACTGGCTCCATCCTCCCCGGGTTACACACTGTCGGATCTCACTGGCTCCATCCTCCACGGGTTGCACACTGTCTGATCGCACTGGCTCCATCCTCCCCGGGTTACACACTGTCTGATCTCACTGGCTCCATCCTGCCCGGGTTACACACTGTCTGATCTCACTGGCTCCATCCTCCCCGGGTTACACACTGTCGGATCTCACTGGCTCCATCCTCCACGGGTTGCACACTGTCTGATCGCACTGGCTCCATCCTCCCCGGGTTACACACTGTCTGATCTCACTGGCTCCATCCTGCCCGTGTTACACACTGTCTGATCTCACTGTCTCCATCCTCCCCGGGTTATACACTGTCTGATCTCACTGGCTCCATCCTCCCTGGGTTACACACTGTCTGATCTCACTGGCTCCATCCTCCCCAGGTTACACACTGTCTGATCTCACTGGCTCCATCCTCCCCAGGTTACACACTGTCTGATCCCACTGGCTCCATCCTCCCCGGGTTACACACTGTCTGATCTCACTGACTCCATCCTCCCCGGGTTACACACTGTCTGATCTCACTGACTCCATCCTCCCTGGGTTACACACTGTCTGATCCCACTGGCCCCATCCTCCCCGGGTTACACACTGTCTGATCTCACTGGCTCCATCCTGCCCGGGTTACACACTGTCTGATCTCACTGTCTCCATCCTCCCCGGGTTACACACTGTCTGATCTCACTGTCTCCATCCTCCCCGGGTTACACACTGTCTGATGTCACTGGCTCCATCCTCCCCGGGTTACACACTGTCTGATCCCACTGGCCCCATCCTCCACGGGTTACATGCTTTCTGATCTCACTGGCGCCATCCTCCCCGGGTTACACACTGTCTGATCGCACTGGCTCCATCCTCCCGGGTTACACACTGTCTGATCTCACTGGCTCCATCCTCCCCGGGTTACACACTGTCTGATCTCACTGGCTCCATCCTCCCCGGGTTACACACTGTCTGATCTCACTGGCTCCATCCTGCCCGGGTTACACACTGTCTGATCTCACTGTCTCCACCCTCCCCGGGTTATACACTGTCTGATCTCACTGGCTCCATCCTCCCCGGGTTACACACTGTCTGATCTCACTGACTCCATCCTCCCCGGGTTACACACTGTCTGATCGCACTGGCTCCATCCTCCCCGGGTTACACACTGTCTGATCTCACTGGCTCCATCCTCCCCGGGTTACACACTGTCTGATCTCACTGTCTCCATCCTCCCCGGGTTACACACTGTCTTATCTCACTGGCTCCATCCTGCCCGGGTTACACACTGTCTGACCTCACTGTCTCCATCCTCCCCGGGTTATACACTGTCTGATCTCACTGACTCCATCCTCCCCGGGTTACACACTGTCTGATTTCACTGACTCCATCCTCCCCGGGTTATACACTGTCTGATCTCACTGGCTCCATCCTCCCCGGGTTACACACTGTCGGATCTCACTGGCTCCATCCTCCACGGGTTGCACACTGTCTGATCGCACTGGCTCCATCCTCCCCGGGTTACACACTGTCTGATCTCACTGGCTCCATCCTGCCCGGGTTACACACTGTCTGATCTCACTGGCTCCATCCTCCCCGGGTTACACACTGTCGGATCTCACTGGCTCCATCCTCCACGGGTTGCACACTGTCTGATCGCACTGGCTCCATCCTCCCCGGGTTACACACTGTCTGATCTCACTGGCTCCATCCTGCCCGTGTTACACACTGTCTGATCTCACTGTCTCCATCCTCCCCGGGTTATACACTGTCTGATCTCACTGGCTCCATCCTCCCTGGGTTACACACTGTCTGATCTCACTGGCTCCATCCTCCCCAGGTTACACACTGTCTGATCTCACTGGCTCCATCCTCCCCGGGTTACACACTGTCTGATCGCACTGGCTCCATCCTCCCCGGGTTACACACTGTCTGATCTCACTGTCTCCATCCTCCCCGGGTTATACACTGTCTGATCTCACTGGCTCCATCCTCCCTGGGTTACACACTGTCTGATCTCACTGGCTCCATCCTCCCCAGGTTACACACTGTCTGATCTCACTGGCTCCATCCTCCCCGGGTTATACACTGTCTGATCTCACTGGCTCCATCCTCCCCGGGTTACACACTGTCTGATCTCACTGACTCCATCCTCCCTGGGTTACACACTGTCTGATCGCACTGGCTCCATCCTCCCCGGGTTACACACTGTCTGATCTCACTGGCTCCATCCTCCCCGGGTTACACACTGTCTGATCTCACTGGCTCCATCCTCCCCGGGTTACACACTGTCTGATCTCACTGGCTCCATCCTGCCCGGGTTACACACTGTCTGATCTCACTGTCTCCATCCTCCCCGGGTTACACACTGTCTGATCTCACTGGCTCCATCCTCCCCGGGTTACACACTGTCTGATCTCACTGACTCCATCCTCCCCGGGCTACACACTGTCTGATCTCACTGGCTCCATCCTCCCCGGGTTACACACTGTCTGATCTCACTGGCTCCATCCTCCACGGGTTGCACACTGTCTGATCGCACTGGCTCCATCCTCCCCGGGTTACACACTGTCTGATCTCACTGGCTCCATCCTGCCCGGGTTACACACTGTCTGATCTCACTGGCTCCATCCTCCCCGGGTTACACACTGTCGGATCTCACTGGCTCCATCCTCCCCGGGTTACACACTGTCCGATCTCACTGGCTCCATCCTCCCCGGGTTACACACTGTCTGATCTCACTGACTCCATCCTCCCTGGGTTACACACTGTCTGATCGCACTGGCTCCATCCTCCCCGGGTTACACACTGTCTGATCTCACTGGCTCCATCCTCCCCGGGTTGCACACTGTCTGATCGCACTGGCTCCATCCTCCCCGGGTTACACACTGTCTGATCTCACTGGCTCCATCCTGCCCGGGTTACACACTGTCTGATCTCACTGGCTCCATCCTCCCCGGGTTACACACTGTCGGATCTCACTGGCTCCATCCTCCCCGGGTTACACACTGTCCGATCTCACTGGCTCCATCCTCCCCGGGTTACACACTGTCTGATCTCACTGGCTCCATCCTCCCCGGGTTACACACTGTCTGATCTCACTGACTCCATCCTCCCCGGGTTACACACTGTCTGATCTCACTGGCTCCATCCTCCCCGGGTTGCACACTGTCTGATCTCACTGGCTCCATCCTCCCCGGGTTACACACTGTCTGATCTCACTGGCTCCATCCTCCCCGGGTTACACACTGTCTGATCTCACTGGCTCCATCCTCCCCGGGTTACACACTGTCTGATTTCACTGACTCCATCCTCCCCGGGTTATACACTGTCTGATCTCACTGGCTCCATCCTCCCCGGGTTACACACTGTCGGATCTCACTGGCTCCATCCTCCACGGGTTGCACACTGTCTGATCGCACTGGCTCCATCCTCCCCGGGTTACACACTGTCTGATCTCACTGGCTCCATCCTGCCCGGGTTACACACTGTCTGATCTCACTGGCTCCATCCTCCCCGGGTTACACACTGTCGGATCTCACTGGCTCCATCCTCCACGGGTTGCACACTGTCTGATCGCACTGGCTCCATCCTCCCCGGGTTACACACTGTCTGATCTCACTGGCTCCATCCTGCCCGGGTTACACACTGTCTGATCTCACTGTCTCCATCCTCCCCGGGTTATACACTGTCTGATCTCACTGCCTCCATCCTCCCTGGGTTACACACTGTCTGATCTCACTGGCTCCATCCTCCCCAGGTTACACACTGTCTGATCTCACTGTCTCCATCCTGCCCGGGTTACACACTGTCTGATCTTACTGTCTCCATCCTCCCCGGGTTAAACACTGTCTGATCTCACTGTCTCCATCCGCCCCTGGTTACATACTGTCTGATCTCACTGTCTCCATCCTCCCCGGGTTACACACTGTCCGATCTCACTGGCTCCATCCTCCCCGGGTTACACACTGTCTGATCTCACTGGCTCCATCCGACCCGGGTTACACACTGTCCGATCTCACTGACTCCATCCTCCCCGGGTTACACACTGTCTGATCTCACTGACTCCATCCTCCCCGGGTTACACACTGTCTGATCTCACTGGACCCATCCTGCCCGGGTTACACACTGTCTGATCTCACTGTCTCCATCCTCCCCGGGTTACACACTGTCTGATCTCACTGGCTCCATCCTCCCCGGGTTACACACTGTCCGATCTCACTGGCTCCATCCTCCCCGGGTTACACACTGTCTGATCTCAGTGGCTCCATCCTCCACGGGTTGCACACTGTCTGATCGCACTGGCTCCATCCTCCCCGGGTTACACACTGTCTGATCTCACTGGCTCCATCCTCCCCGGGTTACACACTGTCTGATCTCACTGACTCCATCCTCCCCGGGCTACACACTGTCTGATCTCACTGGCTCCATCCTCCCCGGGTTACACACTGTCTGATCTCAGTGGCTCCATCCTCCACGGGTTGCACACTGTCTGATCTCACTGGCTCCATCCTCCCCGGGTTACACACTGTCTGATCTCACTGGCTCCATCCTCCCCGGGTTACACACTGGTCTGATCTCACTGGCTCCATCCTCCCTGGGTTACACACTGACTGATCTCACTGGCTCCATCCTCCCCGGGTTGCACACTGTCTGATCTCACTGGCTCCATCCTCCCTGGGTTACACACTGTCTGATCTCACTGGCTCCATCCTCCCCGGGTTACACACTGTCTGATCTCACTGGCTCCATCCTCCCCGGGTTACACACTGTCTGATCTCACTGGCTCCATCCTCCCCGGGTTACACACTGTCTGATCTCACTGGCTCCATCCTCCCTGGGTTACACACTGTCTGATCTCACTGGCTCCATCCTCCCCGGGTTACACACTGTCTGGTCTCACTGGCTCCATCCTCCCCGGGTTACACACTGTCTGATCTCACAGGCTCCATCCTCCCCGGGTTACACACTGTCTGATCTCACTGACTCCATCCTCCCCGGGTTGATTTCTCCGTGTTCATTGTCGGACGAAGAATTTCGCCATTTTCTCTCCAATAAATTAATGGTCCGGACAAGTCGTTATTATATCGTATAAAATTAATACTCTCCGATAACTGTCCTGTGAATACTCTAAAGTCCGACGATAATACTAAATAGTTACGTTTTTCGTACCACATCAGATGACTATCGGAAAATGGTAAAATCAACAGAAACAGAAGTTGCGCACGCCCAGGAGGCGCAGCGCCGCTGTCTTCCTCCATACGTCACCGGCTGCTGACATTATGCACATGCGCAATGAAGGAATCGCGGTCATCTCTGGGAAACCCCGGCTCGCTCGCATTGGCGGTTCAACGGCCGAGGCTCGAGAACCCGAACTGCCACGCGGCCGCTCAGTGACGTAGGCAGGACCTGAAGCCCCCGCTTTTCCGATTCGTGAGACCAGCTGTCAATCAGGAACTCTGAACCAATAGGAAATGCAGTATCAGCCAAGTTTATCCAGATTTCAATGCAGTAAATATTATAAATGATGGTCAGATCCAGCAGCTTTTATGAAGATGAAAACAGGTTTAATGGTTCAGAGAGGGGAAATTACATCAAAGAGATGAAATGTCATCAGAAAGATGTCAGTGGAGTGAAAGAATGAGGCAGGAAAAGGAGAAGGAACCAAGGATGGAGTGAGACATTGGGGTCGTAGCTGGGAAAAGGGATAATGGAGATGGCATAGAGTCGATGTGGAAAGAGACGATGGAGACTGTACTGGAGTGCTGCTTTTTTGCATTAGACTGCCTTGGAGCACATTCATCTTTACCACCTGCACCCTCCCTGCTTGCGTTGAGTGCAAAGTTTCCCACCTCTTAAAATCCCCCTTAACCTCCTCCACTGACGCTGTCAAATTCCACCTGTGCATCGTCACCCATTCTCACATCAGCTGAATCCCCAAATACCTAAACATCTCTCTAACTACCTGAAACTGCAATGCCCCAAAAGTGCCTCCCCGCTCCCCCCTCATTCACCTTACTCTTCCTGGAGAAGGCCCCAAACCTCTCTTAATAGGCCCATGGTTCTGCCGTACTCTCCAGTGGTCCAACACAAACAACATCAGGTCGTCCTTGTACAATGACACCCGTTGCTCCCTGCTCAGCCTCACAATCACTCGCCATTCTGCACTATACAGCCTGCCATCATTTCACACCAGTTCTGCCTCACTTAATCATGCCTTGAACCGGGCCCATTCAAGATAGCCCACCGCTCCGCCCATGACCACACTCAGCCTCCAATGCTGCCACATTGCAATCGCCCCTCCCCCGCTCCAGCCCTACCAGTCCCACCACCACACCAGCCCTCACGACCTTCTCCCCCACCTCACATATGTTCGCCTAGAAACATAGAAAATATAAGCAGGAGGAGGATATTCAGCCCTTCAAGCCTACTGCACCATTCATTATGATCATGGCTGATCACACCAAGTTTAATACCCTAATCCCGCCTCCCCCCCCCCCCCCCCCATAGTCTTTGATGCCTTTACCCCAAAAGCTATTTCTAATTCCTTCTTGAAATTGCACAAAGCTTTGGCCTCAATCACTTTCTGTGCTAGCGGATTCCACAGATTCACCACTCTGGGTGAAGAAATTTCTCCTCACCTTGGTCAAAGAACAAAGAACAAAGAAAAGTACAGCACAGGAACAGGCCCTTCGGCCCGCCAAGCCCATTCCGACCATGCTGCCCGACTAAACTACAATCTTCTACACTTCCTGGGTCCGTATCCCTCTATTCCCATCCTATTCATGTATTTGACAAGATGCCCCTTAAATGTCACTATCGTCCCTGCTTCCACCACCTCCTCCGGTAGCGAGTTCCAGGCACCCACTGCCCTCTGCGTAAAAAAACTTGCCTCGAACATCGACTCTAAACCTTGCCCCTCGCACCTTAAACCTATGCCCCCTAGTAATTGACCCCTCTAACCTGGGGAAAAGCCTCTGACTATCCACTCTGTCTATGCCCCTCATAATTTTGTAGACCTCTATCAGGTCGCCCCACAACCTCCGTCGTTCCAGTGAGAACAAACCAAGTTTATTCAACCTCTCCTCATAGATAATGCCCTCCATACCAGGGAACATTCTGTAAATCTCTTCTGCACCCTCTCTAAAGCCTCCACATCCTTCTGGTAGTGTGGCGACCAGAATTGAACACTGTACTCCAAGTGTGGCCTAACTAAGTTTCTATTCAATGGTCCTAAAACGTTTACCCCTTATCCTTAAACTATGACCCCTAGTTCAGGGCTTCCCCACCATCAGGAACATTCTTTCTGAATCTTTCCTGTCTAATTCTGTTAGAATTCTGTAAGTTTCTATGAGATCCCCTCTCAGTCGTCTAAACTCCAATGAATATAATCCTAACCTATTTTCTCTTTCCTCATATGACATCCTCCTGCCATCCCAAGAATCAGCCTGGTAAACCTTTGCTGCACTCCCTCCGTAGCAAGAACATCGCTCCTCAGATAAAGACACCAAAACTACACACATTACTCCAGATGTGGCCTCACCAATGCCCTATCCAATTGCAGTAAAACATCTCTATTCCTATACTCAAATCCTCTGAAGGCCAATACCATTTGCCTTCTTTTCTGCCTGCTGTACCTGCCACTTACCTTCAGTGACTGATGCATGAGGACACCAAGGTCTCACTGAGTATCCACCACTCTCAATTTACATCCACTCAAATAAAATCCGCCTTCCTATTTTTGCAACCGAAGCGGATAACCTCACATTCATCCACATTATACTGCATTTACCATGCATGTGCCCACTCACTCAGCCTCTCCAAATCCCGCTGAAGCATCTCTGCATCCTACTCACAGCTCACCCTCCCACCCAACTTTGTATCATCTGCAAATTTGGAGATAATATATTTAGTTCCTTCATGTAAATCATTAATATATAATGTGAACAGTTGGTGTCCTAGCACATCCCTGCAGTACCCCACTAGCTATCGCCTGCCAAGCAGAAAAATACTAAATTATCCCAATTTTTTGCTTCCTTCCTGCCAACCAGTTTTCTATACATCTCAAGACAGTACCTGTAATCCCATGCTCTTTAACTTTACAAATTAATCTGCTATGTGAGACCTTGTCAAAAGCCTACTGAAATTATAAGTAATCCACATCCACCGGTTTTCGCTGGTCAACTCTACTAGTTGTAGAAGAATTCTGGTAGATTTGTCAAGCATGATTTTCCTTTCGTAAATCCATGCTAACTTTGTCTGATTACACTACTGCTTTCCAAATGCTGTGCTATGAAACCCTTGCTAATTGACTCCAGCAACTTCCCTACTACCGGCGTTAGGCTTACTGGTCAAAAGTTCCCTGTTTTCTCCCTACCTCCATTGTTGACTAGCGGGGTTACATTTGCTACCCTCCAATCTGGAGGAACCATTCCAGAGCCCAAAGAATTTTGGAAAATGATCACCAATAGATGTACTATTTCTAGGGCCCTTCCTTAAGTCCTCTGGGATGAAAAGTATCAGGCCCTGAAGATTTGGCTGCCTTCAATCACATTAATTTCCCCAAAATAATTTCTTTACTAATACTAATTTCCTTCAGCTCCTCACCAAAACTTCTGCTTCTCAGAACTTCCGGTACATTAGTCACATCTTCCTTTGTGAAGACAGAAGCAAAGTACAAATTTAGTTCCTCAGCCATTTCTTTGTTCCCTGTTATGAAGTCCCCCATTTTTAACTGTAAGGAGCCGACATTCGTTTTTGTCAGTCTTTTTCTCTTTCCATACCGATAGAAACTTTTACAGTCAGTTTTTTTTTTTTTTTTTTTTTATAAATGTTTTATTGAAATTTTTTTCCCCAAACAACAATTTTTCCCCTCTTACAAAGCAAACGCAACAATAACAATACAGAAATTTTAAACAATACACAAGTAACATAACCCCTTTATCTTTGACCTAAACTAAACCCCCCCTCCCCCCCCCCCCCCCCTCCCCCTGGGTTGCTGCTGCTGGTCATCTGTCTTCGCTCTAACGTTCCCCTAGGTAGTCGAGAAATGGCTGCCACCGCCTGGTGAACCCTTGAGCCGATCCTCTCAGGGCAAACTTTATCTGCTCCAGTTTAATGAACCCCGCCATATCATTTACCCAGGCCTCCAGTCCGGGGGGTTTCGCCTCCTTCCACATGAGTAGGATCCTGCGCCGGGCTACTAGGGACGCAAAGGCCACAACGTCGGCCTCTTTCGCCTCCTGCACTCCCGGCTCTTCCGCAACTCCAAATAGAGCTAACCCCCAGCCTGGTTTGACCCGGGCCTTCACCACCCGCGAAATCACTCCCGTCACTCCCTTCCAATACCCTTCCAGTGCCGGGCATGCCCAAAACATATGTGCGTGGTTTGCCGGGCTCCCGCCACACCTCCCACATTTGTCCTCCACTCCAAAGAACCTGCTCAATCTTGCTCCCGTTATGTGTGCTCTATGTAGCACCTTAAATTGAATCAGGCTAAGCCTGGCGCATGAGGAAGAGGAATTTACCCTGCTTAGGGCATCAGCCCACATACCCTCCTCTATCTCCTCCCCTAGTTCTTCTTCCCACTTTCCTTTTAGTTCGCCCACCGACTCCTCCCCCTCTTCCCTCATCTCTCGGTAAATCTCTGACACCTTGCCCTCTCCGACCCACACCCCTGAAAGCACCCTGTCCTGTATCCCCTGTGTCGGGAGCAATGGAAATTCCCTCACCTGTTGTCTAGTAAATGCCCTCACCTGCATATATCTCAAGAAATTTCCCCGGGGCAACTTATACTTTTCCTCCAATGCTCCCAAGCTCGCAAAAGTCCCATCTATAAATAAATCTCCCACCCTCCTAATTCCCAACTGGAACCAGCTCTGAAATCCTCCATCCATTCTTCCTGGGGCGAACCTATGGTTGTTCCTGATTGGGGACCCCACCAGGGCTCCCCGCACCCCTCTCTGTCGCCTCCACTGTCCCCAGATATTTAATGTTGCCGCCACCACCGGGTTCGTGGTAAACTTTTTAGGTGAGATCGGTAGCGGCGCCGTCACCAGCGCCTCTAAACTCGTCCCTTTACAGGACTTTCTCTCCAGTCTTTCCCACGCCGCTCCCTCACCCTCCATCATCCATTTACGTATCATTGCCACATTGGCGGCCCAATAGTAATCGCCCAAGTTCGGTAGTGCCAATCCTCCTCTGTCCCTACTACGCTGAAGGAACCCCCTCCTTACTCTCGGAACTTTCCCTGCCCACACGAAGCTCGTGATGCTCCTGTCTATTTTATTAAAAAAGGTCTTAGTGATTAGGATAGGGAGACATTGAAATACAAATAAGAACCTCGGGAGGACCATCATCTTAATTGCTTGCACCCTGCCCGCCAGCGATAGAGGCTGCATGTCCCACCTCTTGAAGTCCTCCTCCATTTGTTCTACCAACCGTGTCAGATTAAGTCTGTGCAAGGTTCCCCAGCTCCTAGCGATCTGAATCCCCAGGTATCGGAAGTTTCTTTCCACTTTCCTTAGAGGCAAGCCTTCTATCTCTCTACTCTGGTCCCCTGGATGTATCACAAATAATTCACTCTTCCCCATGTTTAGCCTATACCCCGAGAAATCCCCGAACCCCCTCAAAATTCGCATAACCTCTATCATTCCCCCCGCTGGGTCCGACACGTATAACAATAGGTCATCCGCATATAACGAGACTCGGTGTTCTTCTCCCCCTCTAATCACCCCTCTCCATTTCCTGGAGTCTCTCAACGCCATGGCCAGAGGTTCAATTGCCAACGCGAACAACAATGGAGACAGCGGGCATCCCTGTCTTGTTCCCCTATATAGTCGGAAATACTCCGATCTATGTCGACCTGTAACTACGCTTGCCGTTGGAGCCCCATAAAGAAGTCTAACCCAGCTAATAAACCCGTTCCCAAACCCAAACCTCCTTAACACTTCCCATAAATACTCCCACTCCACCCTATCAAATGCCTTCTCTGCGTCCATTGCCGCCACTATCTCTGCCTCCCCCTCCACTGGGGGCATCATTATCACCCCTAATAGTCGTCGCACGTTAACATTCAGTTGTCTCCCTTTTACGAACCCTGTCTGGTCTTCGTGCACCACCCCCGGGACACAGTCCTCTATCCTCGATGCCAGTACCTTTGCCAACAATTTGGCGTCCACGTTCAACAATGAAATGGGTCTATAGGACCCGCACTGCAACGGATCTTTATCCCTCTTCAAAATTAACGATATCGTCGCCTCCGACATCGTCGGGGGTAGAGTCCCCCCTTTCCTGGCCTCATTGAACGTCCTCACCATCAACGGGGCCAACAAGTCCACATATTTTCTGTAATACTCCACCGGGAACCCGTCTGGTCCTGGGGCCTTCCCTGCTTGCATGCTTCCCAGTCCCTTAATAACCTCGTCCACCCCAATCGGTGCCCCCAGGCCTACCACCCCCCGCTCCTCCACTTTCGGGAACCTCAATTGGTCTAGGAACTGCCGCATCCCCTCCTCCCCCTCTGGGGGTTGAGACCTATACAGTTCCTCATAGAAGGTCTTGAACACCTCATTTATCTTTCCTGCCCTTCGCACCGTGTCTCCCCTTTCGTCTCTAATTCCTCCTATTTCCCTCGCTGCTGCCCTCTTTCGCAATTGATGAGCCAACAGGCGACTCGCCTTTTCCCCATATTCATACCTCCTCCCCTGTGCCTTCCTCCACAGTACCTCCGCCTTTCTGGTGGTCAGAAGGTCAAATTCCGTCTGGAGTCGTCTCCTCTCCCTGTACAATTCCTCCTCCGGGGTCTCTGCAAATTCCCTATCCACCCTTAAAATCTCCCCCAGTAATCTTTCCCTTTCCTTGGCCTCTGTTTTCCTTTTGTGGGCCCCAATGGAGATCAGCTCTCCTCTGACCACCGCTTTTAGTGCTTCCCATACCACTCCCACGGGGACCTCGCCGTCGTCATTGACCTCCAGGTATCTCTCAATACACCCCCGCACTCTTGCACACACTCCCTCATCCGCCATCAGTCCCACATCTAATCGCCAGAGTGTTCTCTGCTCCCTTTCCTCTCCTAATTCCAGGTCCACCCAATGTGGGGCATGATCCGAAACCGCTATGGCTGAGTACTCAGCTTCTTCCACCCTAGAGATCAACGACCTTCCCAAAACAAAAAAATCTATCCGGGAGTACACTTTATGGACATGGGAGAAGAAGGAATACTCCCTAGCCCTAGGTCTAAGAAATCGCCATGGATCCACTCCCCCCATTTGGTCCATAAACCCCTTAAGTACCTTGGCCGCTGCCGGCCTTCTTCCGGTCCTTGAGCTGGATCTATCTAGCCCCGGGTCCAGCACCGTATTAAAGTCCCCTCCTAAAATCAAGTTTCCTACCTCCAGGTCCGGTATACGCCCCAGCATCCGTCTCATAAATCCCGCATCGTCCCAGTTTGGGGCATACACGTTAACCAACACGACCTCCATTCCCTCCAGCCTGCCACTCACCATTACATATCTACCTCCGCTATCTGCTACGATGTTCTTTGCTTCAAATGCGACCTGTTTCCCCACCAAAATGGCCACCCCTCTATTCTTTGCGTCCAGTCCTGAGTGGAACACCTGTCCCACCCATCCTTTCCTTAGCCTAACTTGGTCCGCCACCTTTAGGTGCGTCTCTTGGAGCATAACCACGTCTGCCCTTAGTCCTTTCAAATGCGCGAGCACTCGGGCCCTTTTTATCGGTCCGTTCAGGCCTCTCACGTTCCACGTGATCAGCCTCACTAGGGGGCTACCTGCCCCCCTCCCGTGTCGACTAGCCATTACCTTCTCTAGGCCAGTCCCATATCCCGCCTCCGCGCTCCCGCTCGCTCCCCCAGCGTCGCACACCATCCCCGCCCACCCACTCTTTAGCCATTTCCTTTTGGATTTCCGCAGCAGCAACCCAGTTGTCCCCCCCCCCCTTCTCCCTCCCTCCTCCCCTCCCCGCTAGATCTCTTTCTAGCTTGATTGCTCCCCCCATATTACTTCCGTAAGTCAGCTAACTTCAACTGACCCCGGCTACTCCTGCTCACTCCTCGACCCCCCCCATGTGGGGAACTCCCATCCGCCTTGCGCCTGTCTTCCCGCCTTATTCTTTCTGGTGCGGGAACATCCCTTTACCTGACCCGCCTCTTATGGCGCAGCTCCCTTTCCCCTCCCCCTCCCCTTCCCCATTCTCCAACTATGTCCCGTCTTTCCCCCCTCACCGGCGCCCACATTTCCCCAATGTCTCCCCCCTTCCCTGTTTACTTCTCAATTAACTTCCACCGTAACATTAACAATAACATTTCCTGCAGCATCAGTCCCTCAGTTCCGATCCAATTTCTCTTCTTTGATGAAGGTCCATGCTTCCTCCGCCGTCTCAAAATAATGGTGTCTCTCCTGATACGTGACCCATAGTCTTGCCGGCTGCAGCATCCCGAACTTCACCTTCCTTTTATGCAACACCTCTTTGGCTCGGTTGAAGCTCGCCCTCCTTCTCGCCACCTCCGCACTCCAATCCTGGTATACCCGTACCACTGCATTCTCCCATCTGCTACTCCGCACCTTTTTAGCCCATCTCAGGACCTCTTCTCTATCCTTAAGGCGGTAAAATCGCACGATTATCGCCCTGGGTGGTTCTCCCGCTTTTGGTCTTCTCGCCGGAATCCGATTTGCCCACTCCACCTCCAAGGGGCCCGTAGGGGCCTCAGCACCCATCAGTGAGCTCAGCATCGTACTTGCGTACGCTCCACTGTCCACTCCTTCCACACCCTCAGGGACACCCAGTATCCGAAGGTTCTTCCTTCGCGCTCCATTTTCTAGGGCTTCGATCCTTTCAGTACACTTTTTATGAAGTGCCTCGTGCGTCTGTGTCTTAACCGCCAGGCCCAGGATCTCGTCCTCAATATCTGTCACCTTCTGCTCCACCACACGGAGCTCTGTCTCCTGGGTCTTTAATGTCTCCTTGAGCCCCTCAATTGCCTGTAGCAACGGGGTCAGCACCTCCCTCTTCAGCAGCTCCACGCACCGTCTCACAATTTCATGCTCAGGCCCCCATGTCGCCTGCGCTTTCTCCGCCGCCATCTTGTACTTCTCTCTTTCTGACCCTTTGGTCGACGATTCCTCGCGCTGCAGCCGCCGCCGCCGGTTTTTTCCTCCTTCGTTTGGGGGGGACTCCCTTCTCACACGCCCCACACCGGGTTGCGTCGTCGAAAAATTCCCCGTTGGGGCTCTTAAAAGAGCCCGAAGGTCCGTCGGAGCTGGAGCCGCCGAAGCGTGCGGCTAGCTAGGCATCACCGCAACCGGAAGTCCCTTCAGTGGCCTTGATGAGGTCTTTTCACAGTTGTTCCCTCTGCTGCTAGAATTCACCTTTGATACAGGCCCTCAGGTCAGCTTGCAGCTTTAAGCTTGCCCTTCCCCCGCCTGCATGCTGGAAGAGGCCCTGTTTATCCTGTAGTTGCAGCCAAATCCTTCACTGTTTCTGCGTGTGTCTGGCAACCAAGAGACATACCCTTCCTGGGGGACACTGTCGGGGGAATATTGCCGCCTTCTTCCCACACCGGGAAATGTCAAACAAATGCCGTGGGGGCCCTGTAAAAGAGCCCAAAAGTCCGTTCCAAGCAGGAGCTGCCGAATGTGCGACCTAGCTCTGCATAGCCGCACCCGGAAGTCTACAGTCAGTTTTTATGTTCCCTGCTCGTTTACTTTCAAATTGTATTTTCCCCTTCTTAATCAATCCCTTGGTCCACCTTTGCTGAATTTTAAACTGACAAGAGGAAACGATGCCGGAGGGAGCCACTGGACTAATGAGTATGCAAGCACATGGAGGTAAGATGAGAGGGAGGCCAGGGCCCAGCTCTTGAAATCGAGGGAGCTCCTGGCAGGAGGAGGAGGGCAGAACAACAGATTGGGGAGAAAGGGGGGTTGGAGAAGGGCAAGAGATGGAGCGCGGGGTTGGGAGCCCACAGGGGCTTGGGGAGGGGGTGGTCAGTGAGAGTAGCGGGAGAACAGGGAATGGATGGAGGGAGGATAAGGGACGGGGAGTGTATAATGCTGGTTACAGGAGGTCGTACAAACAAAGGGAAACCCCGGAGTGCGGAGTCACATCCACGCGTTGCGTATAGCTAACCCCGCAGGAGAGGGGGGGACAAATACCCCCATCAGGATAGTCACCTGGACCATCAGGAGACTCAACGACCCAGTCATAAGATCCAGTCTTTGCCCACTTGAAATACCTGAGGGCCAATTGTAGAAGTCAACTATTTCCCAACACACCTAATAGGTAAAAGATAGCGATTTAGGATGAATATTAAGCCCCAGTTTTACCCATTTTAAATGAAGGATTTCAACACTCTCAAACCTCAGGTCATCTCAAAAAATTCAGCTTACAAAACAGCATAACACGGCATAATTCAATTTTCTTTTTTTTAAAAAATATGTTTTATTGAAATTTTTTCGATCAAAAGTTTTTTCCCCTTATAGAACAAACATAACAGTAAAAAAAGTTTAACAATAAACAAATGGCTAATCAACATGGTAGTCTAATCATTTAACATAAACCAAAACTTCCACCCCCCCCCCCCGGGTTGCTGCTGCTGGTCATCTGTCTTCCCTCTAACGTTCCTCTAGGTAGTCGAGGAATGGCTGCCACCGCCTGGTGAACCCTTGAGCCGATCCTCTCAGGGCAAACTTTATCCGCTCCAGTTTTATGAACCCCGCCATATCGTTTATCCAGGCCTCCAGTCCGGGGGGTTTCGCCTCCTTCCACATGAGTAGAATCCTACGCCGGGCTACTAGGGACGCAAAGGCCACAACTTCGGCCTCTTTCGCCTCCTGCACTCACGGCTCATCCGCAACTCCAAATAGGGCTAGCCCCCAGCCTGGTTTGACCCGGGCCTTCACCACCTTAGAAATCACTCCCGTCACTCCCCTCCAATACCCTTCCAGTGCCGGGCACAACCAAAACATATGTGTGTGGTTTGCCGGGCTTCCGCCGCACTTCCCACACTTGTCCTCCACTCCAAAGAACCTGCTCAGTCTTGCTCCCGTTATGTGTGCTCTATGTAGCACCTTGAATTGAATCAGGCTAAGCCTGGCGCATGAGGAAGAGGAATTTACCCTGCTTAGGGCATCAGCCCACATACCCTTCTCTATCTCCTCCCCGAGCTCTTCTTCCCACTTTCCTTTTAGTTCGCCCACCAACTCCTCCCCCTCTTCCCTCATCTCTCGGTATATCTCTGACACCTTGCCCTCTCCGACCCACACCCCCGAAAGCACTCTGTCCTGAATCCTCTGTACCGGGAGCAGCGGAAATTCCCTCACCTGTTGTCTAGTGAACGCCCTCACCTGCATATATCTAAGGAAGTTTCCCCGGGGCAACTTATACTTTTCCTCCAATGGTCCCAAGCTCGCAAACGTCCCATCTATAAATAAATCTCCCACCCTCCTAATTCCCAACTGGTGCCAGCTCTGAAATCCTCCATCCATTCTTCCTGGGGCAAACCTATGGTTGTTCCTGATTGGGGACCCCACCAGGGCTCCCCGCACGCCTCTCTGTCGCCGCCATTGTCCCCAGATATTCAATGTTGCCGCCACCACCGGGTTCGTGGTAAACTTTTTGGGTGAGAACGGTAGCGGCGCCGTCAACAGCGCCTCTAAGCTCGTCCCTTTACAGGACTTTCTCTCCAGTCTTTTCCACGCCGCTCCCTCTCCCTCCGTCATCCATTTACTAATCATCGCCACATTGGCGGCCCAATAGTAGTCACCCAAATTCGGTAGCGCCAATCCTCCTCTGTCCCTGCTACATTGTAGGAACGCCCCTCCTTACCCTCGGGACTTTCCCTGCCCACACGAAGCTCGTGATGCTCCTGTCTATTTTTTTGAAAAAGGTCTTAGTGATTAGTATAGGGAGACATTGAAATACAAATAAGAACCTCGGGAGGACCATCATCTTAATTGCCTGCACTCTGCCCGCCAACGACAGAAGCTGCATGTCCCACCTCTTGAAGTCCTCCTACATTTGTTCTACCAATCGTGTCAGATTAAGTCTGTGCAAGGTTCCCCAGCTCCTAGCGATCTGAATCCCCAGGTATCGGAAGTTTCTTTCCACTTTCCATAGAGGCAGGCCTTCTATCTCTCTACTCTGGTCCCCTGGGTGTATCACAAATAATTCACTCTTCCCCATGTTGAGCCTATATCCCGAGAAATCTCCGAACCCCCTCAACATCCGCATAACCTCTATCATCCCCCCCGCTGGGTCCGACACATACAACAGTAGGTCATCCGCGTATAGCGAGACTCGGTGTTCTTCTCCCCCTCTAATCACCCCTCTCCATTTCCTGGAGTCTCTCAATGCCATGGCCAGAGGTTCAATTGCCAACGCGAACAACAGTGGAGACAGCGGGCATCCCTGTCTTGTTCCCCTATATAATCGGAAATACTCCGATCTTTGCCGACCCGTGACTACACTTGCCGTTGGGGCCCCATAAAGAAGTTTGACCCAGCTAATAAACCCGTTCCCGAACCCAAACCTCCTTAACACCTCCCATAAATACTCCCACTCCACCCTATCAAATGCCTTCTCTGCATCCATTGCCGCCACTATCTCTGCCTCCCCCTCCACTGGGGGCATCATTATCACCCCTAATAGTCGTCGCACGTTAACATTCAGTTGTCTCCCTTTTACGAACCCTGTCTGGTCTTCGTGCACCAGCCCCGGGACACAGTCCTCTATCCTCGATGCCAGTACCTTTGCCAGCAATTTGGCGTCCACATTCAATAATGAAATAGGTCTATAGGACACGCACTGCAACGGATCTTTATCCCTCTTCAAAATTAGCGATATCGTCGCCTCCGACATTGTCGGGGGTAAAATCCCTCCTTCCCTGGCCTCATTGAACGTCCTCACCAACAACGGGGCCAACAGGTCCACATATTTTCTATAGAATTCCACCGGGAACCCGTCTGGTCCCGGAGCCTTCCCTGCTTGCATGTTCCCCAGCCCCTTAATAACCTCGTCCACCCCAATCGGTGCCCCCAGACCTTCCACCTCCTGCCCCTCGGGAACCTCAATTGATCCAGGAACTGCCGCATCCCCTCCTCTCCCCCTGTGGGTTGGGACCTATACAGTCCCTCATAAAAGGTCTTGAACACCTCATTTATCTTCCCTGCTCTTCGCACCGTGGCTCCCTTTTTGTCTCTAATTCTCCCTATCTCCCTCGCCGCTGTCCTCTTTCGCAACTGATGAGCCAGCAGGCGACTAGCCTTTTCCCCATATTCATACCTCCTCCCCTGTGCCTTCCTCCACAGCACCTCCGCCTTTCTGGTGGTCAGGAGGTCAAACTCCGTCTGGAGTCGTCTCCTCTCCCTGTACAGTCCCTCCTCCGGGGTCTCTGCAAATTCCCTATCCACCCTTAAAATCTCCCCCAGTAATCTTTCCCTTTCCTTGGCCTCTGTTTTCCCTTTGTGGGCCCCAATGGAGATCAGCTCTCCTCTGACCACCGCTTTTAGTGCTTCCCATACCACTCCCACACGGACCTCCCCGTCGTCATTGACCTCCAGGTATCTCTCAATACACCCCCGCACTCTTCCACACACTCACTCGTCCGCCATTAATCCCACATCTAATCGCCAGAGTGCTCTCTGCTCCCTTTCCTCTCCTAGTTCCAGGTCCACCCAGTGTGGGGCATGGTCCGAAACCGCTATGGCTGAATACTCAGCTTCTTCCACCCTTGAGATCAACGACCTTCCCAAAACAAAAAACATCTATCCGGGAGTACACTTTATGGACATGGGAGAAGAAGGAGAACTCCCTGGCCCTCGGTCTAAGAAATCGCCATGGATCCACTCCCCCCATTTGGTCCATAAACCCGTTGAGCACCTTGGCCGCTGCCGGCCTTCTTCCGGTCTTTGAGCTGGATCTATCTAGCCCTGGGTCCAGCACGGTATTGAAGTCCCCTCCCAATATCAAGTTTCCTACCTCCAGGTTCGGTATACGACCCAGCATCCGTCTCATAAATCCCGCATCGTCCCAATTCGGGGCATATACATTAACCAACACGACCTCCATTCTCTCCAGCCTGCCACTCACCATTACATATCTACATCCGCTATCTGCTACGATGTTCTTTGCTTCAAATGCTACCCATTTCCCCACCAATATGGCCACCCCTCTATTCTTTGCATCTAGTCCTGAGTGGAACACCTGTCCCACCCATCCTTTCCTTAACCTAACTTGGTCCGCCACCTTCAGGTGCGCCTCTTGGAGCATAGCCACGTCTGCCCTTAGTCCTTTCAAATGCGCGAGCACTCGGGCCCTTTTAATCGGTCCGTTCAGGCCTCTCACGTTCCACGTGATCAGCCTCACTAGGGGGCTACTTGCCCCCCTCCCGTGTCGACTAGCCATCACCTTCTCTAGGCCAGTCCCATATCCCGCCTCCGCGCTCCCACTCGCTCCCCATGTGTCGCATTCCACCCCCGTCCACCCACTCTTTAGCCATTTCCTTTTTGATTTCCGCAGCAGCAACCCAGTTGTCCCGTCCCCCCCCCCCCCTCACCTCCCCCCCCCCCCCCCCCCGCTAGATCCCTTTCTAGCGTGATTGCTCCCCCCATATTACTTCCGCAAGTCAGCTGACTTCAACTGACCCCGGCTACTCCTGCTCACTCCTTGACCCCCCCGTGTGGGGGCTTTGCGCCTGTCTTCCCGCCATAAACTTTCTGGCGCGGGAACATCCCTTTATCTGACCCGCCTCTTGTGGTGCAGCTCCCTTTCCTCTCCCCCTCCCATTCCTCATTCTCCGCCTATGTCCCTTCTTTCCCCCCTCACCGGCGCCCACATTTCCTAGTGTCTCCCCCCATCCCAATTTACTTCTCTATTTACATCAACCATAACAATAACAATAACATTCCCTACAGTATCAGTCCCTCAGTTCCGATCCAATTTCTCCTCTTTAATAAAGGTCCATGCTTCTTCCGCCGTATCGAAATAATGGTGTCTCTCCTGGTACGTGACCCATAGTCGTGCCGGCTGCAGCATCCCGAACTTCACCTTCTTTTTGTGTAACACCTCCTTGGCTCGGTTAAAACTCGCCCTCCTTCTCGCCACCTCCGCACTCCAATCCTGGTACACCCGTACCACTGCATTCTCCCATCTGCTACTCCGCACCTTTTTAGCCCATCTCAGGACCTCTTCTCTATCTTTAAGGCGGTGAAATCGCATGATTGTCGCCCTGGGTGGTTCTCCCGCTTTTGGTCTTCTCGCCGGGATCCGATGTGCCCACTCCACCTCCAAGGGGCCCGCAGGGGCCTCAGCACCCATCAATGAGCTTAGCATCGTACTTACATAAGCTCCACAGTCCGCTCCTTCCACTCCCTCAGGGAGATCCAGTATCCGAAGGTTCTTCCTTTGCGCTCTGTTTTCTAGGGCCTCGATCCTTTCAATACACTTTTTATGGAGTGCCTCGTGCGTCTGTGTTTTGACCGCCAGGCCCAGGATCTCGTCCTCATTATCCATCACCTTCTGCTCCACCACGCGGAGCTCTGTCTCCTGGGTCCTTTGTGCCCCCTTGAGCCCCTCAATTGCCTGTAGCATCGGGGTCAGCACCTCCCTCTTTAGTAGCTCCACACACCGTCTCAAAAATTCGTCTTGCTCGGGCCCCCATGTTGCCTGAGCTTTCTCCGCCGCCATCTTGTGTCTTCTCCCTTTCTGTCCCTTTCGTCGACGATTCCTCGCGTTGCTGCCGCTGCCGCCGATATTTTCCTCCTTCGTTGGGGGGGACTCCCTACTCACTCATCCCACACCGGGTTGCGTCGCCCAAAAACTTCCCGTTGGGGCTCTTAAAAGAGCCCGAAGGTCCGTCGGAGCTGGAGCCACCGAAACGTGCGGCTAGCAAGGCATCGCCGCAACCGGAAGTCGCATAATTCACTTTACTACACAAAGGAACCTGATACATGCAAAAGCAGTAGAGATTAAAACAAACTCTTTAACTGAACTAATGAATACATTTTTCAAGACAGTGTCCAAGGACAGGGCCGGCTCGAAAGCAACAGTGTGGCAGAGACACAGTAACATGAAGGCTCTATTGTTATAACAGCTAAGTCAGCAAAAGACCAGTTCAAACTGGTCTTGATAACAGCACAATATCGCATTCCTGAACATACACAAGTATGCAGACACAAAACAATTCGAACTAATGTTGCATATTAAAGATGGACGGCTTGCCGTCAAATCAGATGTGTTTGAGTCTAACCCAAACCAATTAGGATTATATTGGGGTGTAATTAGATGGCTAAAGACAGATATGAAACAGTATAGCTGTAAAGTTTCATTCGGCCATTTTTAGCTGGAGCTGGAGCTGGATCATTAGCTGGATTTCTTTCTCTCTCTCTCTTTCCGGAATCAATCTATACTTTGACTGACCTATTTGCTGTTTTCATATTTCATTTTCAGACTTTGACTTCGAAAGTTATTGCGAGCTGTTTGCCTAAGCAAGAAGATCATTTCTGTGGTTCTTTGAAAGCGTCAAACTGTCTACGAATTGCCTTTTAAATTACTTTCAATTGTAATCAATAGAAGGCAAGTAAACAATTCTTATTTGCACCTGAGAAGTTTTCACTTAAATTTCTACTGAGTTCCAGTAATCGCAAAGTGCTGCTGAAACTGCATGGTAGATCTATCACCGACATTATCTTCCTGCAAGAGACACGCCTGAGGGAAAAGGACGGACTGAGGGTAAGAAAGAGTTGGCTGAGACAGATGTAGCAAACGTGCCACGGGATGATGGCTAAAGGGTGGTGTGGCCATATGTTTAATAAGAGGATGACCACAGCGATGAATACAGTGACAGACCAGGGGGATGGTTTGTTATAGTCAGTGGTGTCCTGATAGGGGCACCATAGTGTTTGTGAATGCAAACTTTGTTAAAAAGACCATGGCAGAAATCCCCAACCTAGGCACCCACCAACTCATCAAGGGGGGAGATTTCAACTGCTTACAGAACCAACGGATGGACAAATCCGGCCCAAATTGTGGAAGCAATTGGCGATGGCGAGGAAACTGAAAGCCTATATGGAGCAGATGGAAGTGGGGGGTGGGGGGGGGGGGGTTGGGAGATGAGGGGAGCGGGTGCGGGGGGGCTCATGGAGGTTCACACATCTGAGGGAGAAGGAGGTCTCCTTCTACCGGGTCCACAAAGTCTACAACCGATTGACTTATTTTAGTTAGAAAATTGGTCCGTCCAGGGGCTGTAGGGGTGGAATACTCTGCAATAGTAATCTCTGACCTTGCTCCGCACTCGGTGGGTGTGAGGTTGGAGACGGGCCGGGCCCAGCATCCCCCTTGGAAGCTCTATTCGTGAATAAGATGTTTTGTGAGAAGATGTCACAAGCCATCAATGGATATGTATCCTGTATCCACGGCCCCAACCTTCGAACTACCAGCGGAGAATAAAAAGTTTGACCTGCTCTCCACTGGGAAAGCAGACCCCCAACTCCACCAGGCACAAGGGACCTTTTATGAACATGGAGATAAGGCCAGCCGTCTGCTGGCTCGCCAGCTGAAAAAGCAGGCAGCCGCAAGGGAGATAGTACAGGTGAAAGATAGGAACAGTAGATATGCCACAGCTCCAGAGAAGATCAACGAGCCCCTCGCGACCTACTACTGAGAGTTGTACACTTCTGAGCACCAGAAGGGGGACTCGAAGATGAGACAGTTTCTTGACAGGCTGGACATACATGTCATGGGGGAGGAAAAGAAGCAGAGCCTGGAAGCACCATTAGAATTGGGGGAGGTCATAGAGTTATCAACTTCATGCAGTCGGGAAGACACCGGGAACAGGCAGATTCCCGGTGGACTTCTATAAAGCATTTGCAGCAGCACTGACCCCGCATCTGCGGCAGATATGCAATGACTCGCTATTGAGAGGGACCCTTCCGCCCACACTGGCTCAGGCCTGATATCACTGATTGTTGGAATCTGTAATTGATGGATCTTAACCTGCCGAACTACGCCAAGTTGGGGGAAGCTTAGTTGATGAATCAAAGTCCTGGCGCACTACGACAAGTTGTAAGATCTAATATATTTCTGGACTACGCCAAGTGTTGGATTCCTAGTATTATTCAACTATGTAAAGTTGAAGGAATTTATATTATTTCTACTATTCGGTTACCAGTAGCACTTTGCGATTACTGGGACTCAGCAGAAATTTGCAGTTAAAACTCAGGTGCCAAAATGAATTGTTTTATTTGTCTTCTATTGATTACAATTTGAAAGTCATTTAAAAGTCAATTCGTAGACAATTCGAAGCTTTCAGAGAATTACAGACATGATCTTTTTGCTTAGGCAGACAGCTCGAAAGTAACTTTTAAAAGGTCAAAGTCTGGAAATGAAACATGAAAAGAGAGAGAGCTAATCTTCAGCTAAACTCAAACTCAAAGTCAAAAATACACTACATCACTACAAAGACAGACTGACTAAAACAGACTGACAGACTCAGAGAATCAAAGACAGAACCCCCAAAAGACAACTATTAAATTAACAGACAGGCTAACAGAATTAAAGGCAGACAATTAAGGACAGACTAACAAACTAACGGAAAGACCTAACACTCTGAAAAAAGACTATATCACTGACACAGACTAACACCCCGAAAAAAGACAACTAAAATGGTGGGCGGAAACTTTTCAGTTAGACACTTTCATATCTGTCTTAAATTCATCTAATCACACCCCAATATAATCCAAATTGGTTTGGGTTAGACTCAAACACATTTGATTTGATGGCAAGCCGTCCATCTTCAATGTGCAACATTAGCTGTTAATTGTTTCATGTCTGCATGTTATGGAATGTGATATTCTGCTAATCTTTACCAGCAATAAACTGGTTTTAAGTTAGCTTGGCTAATGTAACAATGGAGACTTCATATCGAGAAAGATTGAGTAAAATGTGTATTTGATTCAATGCTCTACAAGCTGCACTGGACTCCTGCCACCTCGTTGCCATGGACCTCAGCCCTTGTCCTTGACAATTAGCACAAGCAGTGTAAAATCATCTTGCAACTGTGCTGTTTAATCTATGATGGAATTTTATGCTGTTTCATGTATCTATTGAAGACCTGAATTTATGGGTGCTGAAATTCTCATTTTTAAGTGAGTATTTAAAACTGGGGCTTAATATTTATGCTTAAACAGCTATCTTTTACCTATACTAGTTGTATTTGAAATACCTGGCTTCTACATTGATCCCAAAGAAAGACATAGACCCAAACTTCCAACTCTACTGCTGGGCAGCCACCATAGAGAGAATACAGGGATGCGTCGGGGAGCCGGGAACGGATGGAGCAAAAATGGTGGAGAGCTCCTGCACGCGGACATCCCTCCAGACATTGGCCACAGCCGCACTCCCATCCATCCCAACCAATGCTCAAGAAGCCCAGTTGATAGCCACACTCAGAGTGTGGAATCAGTTCAGACAACACTACGGACTAGTAGCAATGTCCCCCTTGGCCCCCATCTGTAAAAACCCGGCGACATTGGATGCCTCCTATATAAGGCGGTGACAGGATAAGGGTCACTGACAGTAGAGGACCTATACATAGACAGCAGGATAACGACCCTGGGGGAACTGACGGACAAACGTCAACGCCTAAATGGGAACAAGTTTCAATATATTTAACTAAGGAACTGCCTCCATAAGACATAGGCACAGAATTAGGCCACTCGGCCCATCGAGTCTGCTCCGCCATTCAATCATGGCTGATATTGACTTCCGGGTCGCGGCGATGCGGAGCTAAGCCGCGCGAGTCGGCAGCTCCCGCAGAAACGGACTTTTGGGCCTGCTAACGGAGCCCCAACGGACCTGCAAAAAAAACCCAACCCGTGGGGAAGAACGGAGGAAGCCCCCTACAGCCCTGCATGGACCGGACCCGCAGTGAAACGGCAAGGAAAGCGGCCCTGGAGCAGCGAGAGAAGAAAGAAGAAAAAAACAAAATGGCGGCGCCCACAGACAGAGAGGAGATGAAAGAGTTCATCAAGTGCTGCTTCGAGGAGCTGCGTAAGGAGATGGTGGCGCCTATACTGGCAATGGTGGAAAAACTTGGAGCAACCCAGAAAGCCCAAGAGGTGAAGATTCAGGAGATCCAGGAAAAAGTGAGTGAGAACGGCGACGAGCTCGTGGGCCTGGCGGAGAGAGTGGAGCGGCACGAGGTGCTGCACAGGACGTGGGCGGGAAGACTCGAAGACCTGGAGAACAGATCAAGGAGAAACAACTTGAGGATCCTGCGTCTCCCAGAAGGAATGGAGGGGGCCGATGCCGCGGCATATGTGGGCACAATGATCGGGACGCTGATGGGTGTGGAGGCCCCCCCGAGATTGCTGTAGCTGGATGGGGCGCACCGAGTGCTAGCGAGGAAGCCCAATGCAAAAGAGCCGCCAAGGGCGATGGTGGTGAGATTTCCCCGGTTTACGGACAGAGAGAGGGTCCTGAAATGGGCCAAGAAGTAACGGAGCAGCAAGTGGGACAATGCGGAGATCAGAATATACCCGGACTGGAGCGCGGAGGTCGCTAAGCGGAGAGCGGGTTTCAACCGGGCCAAAGCGGTGCTGCACCGGAAAGGGGTGAAATTTGGAATGCTGCAGCCAGCGCGACTGTGGGTTACACATAATGGCCAACACCACTACTTCGAAACGCCCAAAGAGGCGTGGACCTTTATATTAGCTGAAAAATTGGACTCTAATTGAGGGTTTGTGTGGGAGGGGGGTGTTTGAGGGGTGAAGTATGATGTTTGTTGTACATAGGGGGTCAACCACGTGCAGGAAAGGATATATGGGCTGGGGGAGAGGGACAAGACCATGACAGGAGCAGCGCCATGGGGGGGCGGGGCAGGCTTTGGGAAGCGCGGGGTTTTTCCCGCGCGTGGCAAAAAAAAAAAAAAAAAAGGGCGGGAAGGGGACAAAAGAATGTACATTGATTGGGAGAGTCCCACACGGGGGGGTTGAAGGGATGGCGGGGGAAGCCGGGGTCAGCAGGTGTCAGCAGGTGTCAGCTGACTTACGGGAGGGATATGGGGGGAGCAAAAAAGCTAGACGGGGATCTAGCGGGGGGGGAGAGGGGGAGAGGAGGGAGGTGGGGAAGTGGGGGGGGCAAAAGGGTTGCTGCTGCACTGGCCGAAAGAGAACGGGACACAGAAGAGGTGGCTGGGACGGGAGTCCCCCAGCTGGGGGACTGGAGAGTGAGGGAGACGCGGACAAGGGACTGGCCCAGAAAAGGAGATGGATAGTCGGCGGGGGGGGGGGGGGGGGAGTCCCTCCAATCCGGCTGATAACGTGGAACGTGAGGGGCCTGAATGGGCCGCTGAAGCGGGCTCGAGTGTTCGCGCACTTGAAGGGACTGAAGGCAGATGTGGCAATGCTCCAAGAGACACACCTGAAGGTGGCGGACCAGGTCAGGTTAAGAAAGGGATGGGTAGGACAGGTATTTCACTCGGGATTGGACGCAAAAAATAGAGGGGTGGCAATTCTGGTGGGAAAGCATGTGTCATTTGAGGCCAAGACTATCGTAGCGGATAATGGAGGGAGATATGTGATGGTGAGCGGTAGGTTGCAAGGGACGTGGGTGGTGTTGATGAATGTATACGCCCCGAACTGGGATGATGCTGGATTCATGAAGCGTATGTTGGGGCGCATTCCGGACCTGGAGATAGGAGGACTAATAATGGGAGGGGACTTCAATACGGTGCTGGAGCCAGCACTGGACCGCTCCAGATCAAGGACGGGAAGGAGGCCGGCGGCGGCCAAGGTACTTAGGGGGTTTATGGATCAGATGAGGGGAGTGGACCCATGGAGGTTTGCAAGACCGCAGGCCAGGGAATTTTCTTTTTTCTCCCACGTGCATAAGGCTTACTCCCGGATAGATTTCTTTGTTCTGGGCAGGGCGCTCATCCCGAGAGTGGGGGGGACGGAGTATTCGGCCATAGCCGTTTCGGACCATGCCCCGCACTGGGTGGAAATGGAGCTGGGAGAGGAGAGGGACCAACGCCCGCTGTGGCGGCTGGATGTGGGACTGCTGGCCGATGAGGTGGTGTGTGGGAAGGTGAGGGGGTGTATTGAAAGGTACTTGGAGGCCAACGACAACGGGGAGGTGCGAGTGGGGGTGGTATGGGAGGCGTTGAAGGCGGTGATCGGGGGAGAGCTGATCTCCATCAGGGCTCATCGGGAGAAGATAGAGGGAATGGAAAGGGAGAGGTTAGTGGGGGGGATCTTGCGGGTGGACAGGAGATACGCAGAGGCCCCAGAGGAAAGATTATTTGGGGAAAGGCGACAGCTCCAGACGGAGTTTGACCTGCTGACCACGGGCAAGGCGGAGGCACAGTGGAGGAAGGCGCAAGGGGCGACTTACAAGTACGGGGAAAAGGCTAGTCGGATGCTGGCGCACCAGCTCCGTAAGAGGGCGGCAGCGAGGGAAATAGGGGGAATCAAAGATGGAAGGGGAGCCACGGTACGAAGTGCAACGAAAATAAATAAGGTATTTAAGGACTTTTATGAAGAGCTGTACAGATCCCAGCCCCCAGGCGGGGAAGGGGGGATGAGGCGATTCCTGGACCAGCTGGGGTTCCCGAGGGTGGAGGAGCAGGAGGCGGTTGGTTTGGGAGCACCAATTGGGCTGGAGGAGTTGAGTAAGGGTGTGGTGGTATGTATTAGGGGTCATGTGGGACTGTGAAGCCGTGATGCTATTGGCTGACAGATCCCGGGTCCTGTTGGCTGTTGACCCCTGGCTCCGCTCTGAAGGCGGAGTATAAGAACCCGTGCTTCTCCCCGCAGCTCCATTCTGTTGCTGAACTGCTGGGAACAAGTCACGCTTAATAAAGCCTCATCGACTTCATCTCTACTCGTCTCTCTCATAAGTCATTGTGCGCTACAATTTATTAAGTGTGCTTAAAGGACTATGGAGCTCCGTATCGCCCCGGAATGCCTGCGGATCAGCCCCCACGCAGTGAACTCGGCAGCAGTCTTTAAACACTGGCAAGCTTGTTTCGAAGGCTACATCCGAACGGCCCCCGGCCGGATCACAGAAGACCAGAAACTGCAGATCCTGCACTCAAGGGTAAGCCCGGAAATTTACCCTCTCATAGAAGACGCAGAGGATTTCCCGACGGCGCTCGCAGCACTGAAGAGCATCTATGTTCGCCCCGTGAACCAGGTCTACGCACGCTACCAACTCGCAACGAGACGGCAAAGTCCCGGAGAATCGTTAGAGGAGTTCTACGCCGCGCTGCTAATTTTGGGACGGGGCTGCAGCTGCCCGCCGGTAAACGCGACTGAACACAAGGACATGTTAATTCGCGATGCGTTTGTGGCAGGTATGAACTCTCCCCAAATCCGCCAAAGACTTTTAGAAAAAGAGTCTCTAGGACTCTCAGAGGCACGGGCCATTGCAGCCTCCCTAGATGTGGCCTCGCAAAACGTCCGCGCCTACGGCCCCGACCGCGCGGCAGCCCCTTGGGCTCCGTGGACCCCCGTCGCGTCAAACCCCCCCCCACACCCTCACAGGCTTGCGCGGTTAAAGCGCCGGATCATCCCGGGGGGGCCCGCTGCTATTTCTGCGGGCAAGCGAAACACCCCCGGCAGCGCTGCCCGGCCCGCGCAGCTATTTGCAAGAGCTGCAGCAAAAAGGGCCATTTCACGGCTGTGTGCCGGTCCCGGGGGGTCGCCGCGATCCCCGGAGAAGAACGAGCCCAGCGCATCCCAAACGCTCCCTAACCCCCCCCCCCCAGCGCCCCATGTGCGACCCGCGGGCGCTGCCATTTTGGGTCCCGGCCACCACGAGGGGAGGATGGGCGCCACCATCTTGTGACTCCCCAGTCATGTGCGATGCATGGGGGCGGCCATTTTGTCCATCCCCGACCACGTGCGATCCATGGGGGCAGCCATTTTGTCCACCCCCGGCCGCGTGCGATTCATGGACGCCGCCATCTTGGATGACAACAAAGGACCCCAGAATCGACGGCTCCACGGGGTCCGAAGAAGACGCTGAGCCACTACGACCATGACTGGCCTCGGTGACGCTAGATCAATCACGGCCCCGGACGCTCCAGACGACGACAACAACGGTGCTGATCAACGGACACGAGGCACCATGCCTGATCGACTCCGGGAGCACCGAAAGTTTCATCCACCCCGACACGGTAAGACGCTGTTTTTTGACCATCCATCCAAGTACGCAAAAGATTTCCCTAGCTGCAGGATCCCACTCCGTAGAGATCAAAGGGTTCTGCATTGCGAACCTAACGGTGCAAGGGAGGGAGTTTAAAAACTACAGGCTCTACGTCCTTCCCCAACTCTGCGCGCCCACATTACTGGGATTAGATTTCCAGTGCAACCTGCAGAGCCTAACGTTTAGATTCGGCGGCCCAATACCCCCACTCACTATCTGCGGCCTCGCAACTCTCAAAGTTGAACCGCCGTCCTTGTTTGCAAACCTCACTCCAGATTGCAAACCCATCGCCACTAGGAGCAGACGGTACAGCGCCCAGGACCGGATATTTATTCGGTCTGAAGTCCAGCGGTTGCTGAAGGAAGGCATAATCCAGGCCAGCAATAGTCCCTGGAGAGCACAGGTGGTAGTAGTAAAGACCGGGGAGAAGCAAAGGATGGTCATAGACTATAGCCAGACCATCAACAGGTACACACAGCTGGATGCGTACCCTCTCCCCCGCATATCCGACATGGTAAATCGGATCGCCCAATATAAGGTTTTCTCCACCGTGGACCTCAAGTCCGCCTACCACCAGCTCCCCATCCGCCCAGGTGAACGCAAGTACACAGCCTTCGAGGCAGACGGGCGTCTATACCACTTCCTATGGGTCCCATTTGGTGTCACGAACGGGGTCTCGGTCTTCCAACGGGAGATGGACCGAATGGTTGACCAACATGGGTTGCAGGCCACGTTCCCGTATCTCGACAACGTAACCATCTGCGGCCACGATCAGCAGGACCACAACGCCAACCTCCAAAAATTCCTCCAGACCGCAAACGCCTTGAACCTCACATACAACGAGGAAAAGTGCGTTTTTAGCACAAACTGGCTGGCCATCCTGGGATACGTAGTGCGCAATGGGATAATAGGCACAGACCCCAAACGCATGCGCCCCCTTATGGAATTTCCCCTCCCCCACTGCTCCAAAGCCCTGAAATGTTGCCTGGGGTTCTTTTCATATTACGCCCAGTGGGTCCCCCAGTATGCAGGCAAGGCCCGCCCGCTAATACAGACCACTACCTCCCCCTGTCGACAGAGGCTCGCCAGGCCTTCAGCTGCATCAAAGCGGATATCGCAAAGGCCACGATGCGCGCTATCGACGAGTCCCTCCCCTTCTAGGTCGAGAGCGACGCATCCAACGTAGCTCTGGCGGTCACCCTTAACCAAGCGGGCAGACCCGTGGCCTTTTTCTCCCGAACCCTCCACGCCTCAGAAATCCGCCACTCCTCAGTGGAAAAGGAAGCCCAAGCCATAGTGGAAGCCGTGCGACACTGGAGGCATTACCTGGCCGGCAGGAGATTCACTCTCCTCACTGACCAACGGTCGGTAGCCTTCATGTTCGATAATGCACAGCGGGGCAAAATTAAAAATGACAAGATCTTAAGGTGGAGGATCGAGCTCCCCACCTTCAACTACGAGATCTTGTACCGTCCCAGAAAGCTGAACGAGCCGTCCGATGCCCTATCCTGCGGCACATGTGCCAACGCACAAATAGACCGTCTCCAAGCCCTCCACGAGGACCTCTGCCACCCGGGGGTCACTCGGTTCTACCATTTTATAAAGTCCCGCAACCTCCCCTACTCTGTGGAGGAGGTCCGTACAGTTACCAGGAACTGCCACATCTGCGCAGAGTGCAAACCGCACTTTTTCAGGCCGGATAGAGCGCACCTGATCAAGGCTTCCCGCCCCTTTGAACGCCTCAGTTTGGATTTCAAAGGGCCCCTCCCCTCCACCAACCGCAACACATACTTCCTGAACGTGGTGGACGAGTACTCCCGTTTCCCCTTCGCCATCCCCTGCCCCGATATGACAGCGGCCACAGTCATCAAAGCCCTTAGCACCATATTCACACTGTTCGGTTGCCCCGCATATATCCATAGCGACAGGGGGTCCTCCTTCATGAGTGACGAGCTGCGTCAGTTCCTGCTCAGCAAGGGTATAGCCTCGAGCAGGACGACCAGCTACAACCCCCGGGGCAACGGGCAAGTAGAGAGGGAGAACGGCACGGTCTGGAAAACCGTCCTACTGGCCCTACGGTCCAGGGATCTCACAGTTTCCCGGTGGCAGGAGGTCCTCCCGGACGCTCTCCACTCCATCCGGTCGCTGCTGTGTACCACCACTAACCAAACGTCTCATGAGCGCCTCCTTGTCTTCCCCAGGAAGTCCTCCTCCGGAACGTCGCTGCTGACCTGGCTGGCGGCCCCAGGACCCATCTTGCTCCGAAAACATGTGCGGGCGCACAAGTCGGACCCGTTGGTCCAGAAGGTTCACCTCCTCCACGCGAACCAGCAGTACGCCTACGTGGCGTACCCCGGCGGCCGACAGGACACGGTCTCCCTGCGAGACCTGGCACCCGCCGGCAACACACACACCCCCCCGACACCGATCATCCCCTCCCTGCCACCAGCGCACCCCGCGACCGTCCCCTTCCCGGGAGGATCGGTCCTCCTCCCGTGGCCGACTAGGAGTGAAACAGAAACAAACAACGAAACGCTCCCGGAGACGACAACGCGGGAACAAGCACCTGCACCACCACCGGGGCTGAGGCGATCGACGAGGAAGACCAGACCGCCCGCTCGACTCGTGGCATCGGTGTGACATCAAGAATGTTGTTGGGACTGTAACAAAAATGTTCTTTTCTCTTACGAATATTGTAAATAGTTCACAAACCTTGTACATAGCCCAGTGTAGGGCTAAAATTGTAACAACATGCCCAAAATTTTCCTCCCGCACCAGCCTTGTAAACCCCTACCACCATGCGAACCACCACCCCGCCGGGTTAATTTTTAACAAGGGGTGAATGTGGTGGTATGTATTAGGGGTCATGTGGGACTGTGAAGCCGTGATGCTATTGGCTGACAGATCCCAGGTCCTGGTTGGCTGTTGACCCCTGGCTCCGCCCTGAAGGCGGAGTATAAGAACCCGTGCTTCTCCCCGCAGCTCCATTCTGTTGCTGAACTGCTGGGAACAAGTCACGCTTAATAAAGCCTCATCGACTTCATCTCTACTTGTCTCTCTCGTAAGTCATTGTGCGCTTCAAAGGGTTTGGGCAGCATGCAGGCGGGGAAGGCCCCGGGGCCGGACGGGTTCCCGGTGGAATTCTACAGAAAATATGTGGACCTGCTGGCCCCGCTACTAGTGAGGACCTTCAACGAGGCAAGAGAGGAGGGATCCCTGCCCCAGACAATGTCGGAGGCGACAATCTCCCTGATCCTAAAGTGAGACAAGGATCCACTGCAATGTGGATCGTACAGGCCGATTTTGCTCCTCAATGTGGATGCTAAGCTATTGGCGAAGGTACTGACCACTAGGATTGAGGACTGTGTCCCGGGGGTGATTCACGAGGACCAAACGGGATTTTAAAGGGCAGGCAGTTAAATACCAATGTGCGGCGGCTCTTAAACGTGATAACGATGACATCGGAGGAGGGAGAGGCGGAGATAGTGGCAGCTATGGACGCGGAAAAAGCCTTTGACAGAGTAGAGTGGGAGTACCTCTGGGAGGTATTGCGCAGGTTTGGGTTCGGGGGAGGGTTTATTAGATGGGTTAAGCTCCTTTACAGCGCCCCGGTGGCGAGCGTAGTGACAAACCGGCGGAGGTCAGAGTACTTTCGGCTGTACCGAGGGACAAGACAGGGGTGCCCCCTGTCCCCCCTGTTGTTTGCATTGGCGATCGAACCCTTGGCCATATCACTTAGGGAGTCTCAGAAATGGAGGGGGATAGTCCGTGGGGGAGAGGAGCATCGGGTATCGCTATATGCGGATGACCTGCTGCTATACATGGCGGACCCAATGGAGGGGATGGTGGAGGTCATGCAGACTCTGAAGGAGTTTGGAGAGTTTTCGGGCTACAAGCTTAAGGTAGAGAAGAGTGAGCTTTTTGTATTACAGGCAGGGGACCAAGAAAGAGGGATAGGGGACCTGCCGCTGAGGAGGGCGGAGAGGAGTTTTCGGTATCTGGGGATCCAGATAGCCAGAAGTTGGGGGGCCCTACATAAATTGAATTTGACGAGGGTGGTGGAGCAAATGGAGGAGGATTTTAAAAGATGGGACATGCTCCCGCTCTCGTTGGCGGGTAGGGTGCAGTCGGTCAAAATGGTGGTCCTTCCGAGGTTTTTGTTCGTGTTTCAGTGCCTCCCCATCGTGATCACCAAGGGCTTTTTCAAGAGAGTAGGTAGGAGTATTATGGGGTATGTGTGGGCAAATAAGACCCCGAGGGTTAGGAGAGGGTTCTTGGAACGCAGCAGGGACCGAGGAGGGTTGGCTTTGCCAAACCTAGAGAGTTACTACTGGGCAGCAAATGTGGCGATGATCCGTAAGTGGGTTATGGAGGGAGAGGGGGCGGCATGGAAGAGGATGGAGATGGCGTCCTGCAAAGGAACGAGCCTGGGGGCGTTGGTAACGGCACCGCTGCCGCTCTCGCCGACAAAATACACCACAAGCCCGGTGGTGGTGGCAACATTAAAGATCTGGGGCCAGTGGAGAAGACACAGGGGTGCAATGGGAGCATCGGTGTGGTCCCCGATCAGGGGTAACCACCGGTTTGTCCCGGGGAAGATGGACGGGGGGTTCCAAGGCTGGCATCGGGCGGGGATAGGAAGAATGGGGGACCTGTTCATTGACGGGACATTTGCGAGTCTAGGGGCACTGGAGGAGAAATTTGAGTTACCCCCGGGAAATGCATTTAGATATATGCAGGTGAGGGCTTTTGTGAGGCAACAGGTGAGGGAATTTCCGATGCTCCCGGCACAAGAAGTTCAAGATAGGGTGATCTCGGGGGTATGGGTCGGGGAGGGCACGGTATCGGAAATATACCAAGAGATGAAAGAAGAGGGGGAAGCGCTAGTAGAAGAACTGAAAGGTAAATGGGAGGAGGAGCTGGGGGAGGAGATTGAGGAAGGGCTATGGGCCGACGCCCTGGGTAGGGTTAATACCTCTTCTTCGTGTGCCAGGCTCAGTCTGATACAATTTAAGGTGGTTCACAGAGCGCATTTGACGAGGGCGAGGCTGAGTAGGTTCTTTGGGGTAGAGGATAGATGTGAAAGATGTTCAGGGAGCCCGGCGAACCATTTCCATATATTTTGGTCATGCCCGGCATTGGAGGGGTTCTGGAGAGGAGTGGCGGGAGTAATATCCCAGGTGGTGAAAGTCCGGGTCAAGCCAAGCTGGGGGCTAGCAATATTTGGAGTAGTAGATGAGCCGGAAGTGCAGGAGGCGAAAGAGGCCGGAATTCTGGCCTTTGCGTCCCTAGTAGCCCGGCGAAGGGTCTTGCTATTGTGGAAGGAGGCGAAGCCCCCTAGCCTGGAGGCCTGGATTAATGACATGGCGGGGTTCATAAAATTGGAGAGAATTAAGTTTGCTTTGAGAGGGTCTGCACAGGGGTTTTACAGGCGGTGGCAACCGTTCCTAGATTATCTCGCGGAGCGTTAGAAGAAGGTCGATCAGCAGCAGCAGCAACCCTGGGGGTGGGGGGGGGGGAACGAGAGACTGTCTGAGGGGATGGACGAGCGGGAGATAGCATGCAGGGTGGGGGGAAACGGTACGCGCGGCCAAGAGCCAGTGTATAAAGCTATGTAATATACCATCTTGCCTTGTATATATCTTGCTCAGGGAGAATTTGCGTTATTTTGTTACGGGGGGGGTTATTGTTTGTAAGGGGAAAAAATTATGTTGTTAAAAAACCTTAATAAAAATATTTTTTAAAAAAAAAATCATGGCTGATATTTTCTCATCCCCATTTTCCTGTCTTCTCCCCATAACCCCTGATCCCTATATTAATCAAGAACCTATCTATCTCTGTCTTAAAGACACTCAGTGAATTGACCTCCACAGTCTTCTGCGGCAAAGTGTTCCACAGATTCACCACCCTCTGGCTGAAGAAATTCCTCCTCATCTCTGTTTTAAAGGATCATCCCTTTAGTCTGAGATGGTGTCCTCTAGTTCTAGTTTCTCCTACAAGTAGAAACATCCTCTCCATGTCCACTCTATCCAGGCCTCGCAGTATCTTGTGAGTTTCAATAAGATCCCCTCTCATCCTTCTAAACTCCAACTAGTACAGACCCAGAGTCCTCAAACGTTCCTCAAACGACAAGTTCGTCATTCCAGGGATCATTCTTGTGAACCTCCTCTGGACCCTTTCCAAGGCCAGCACTTCCTTCCTTAGATACGGGGCCCAAAACTGCTCACAATACTCCAGATGGGGTCTGACCAGAACCTTATACAGCCTCTGAAGTACATCCGCAAGGAGACCACACTGTTCCCCCAGCTGCCCAGGACATTCCTTACTGGACAGACTTCTAACCGCGGGTGAAGTAGAGAACAGTAGCTGTGCCGACAAGTTCAGTCGACTGCTAGAAGCGGTAAGGACACCAGTGGATGAGAATGGAAAAGTGGGAGGAGGAGTGGAGATAAGGGGAGGACTCTAGATTGAAGCATTTCATAGGCTGAACTTCACCTCCTCATTCACAGGGATGAGCCTAATGCAGCTAAAGGTAGTTACTTGACCAGAAAACACATGAGCAGGTTCTTCCTGGAATTGGATAACAAATGTGAATGGTACCAGGGAGGCCCATGCAGCCATGCCCACATGTTCTGGTCTTGTCCCAACTTGTTGAGTACTAGACCGCCTTTTTCGAGGCCATGTCCAAGGTTGTGGGGGTGAGGGTGAAGCCTTGCCCACTAGTAACAGTCTTCAGGGTATCGGAACAACCAGAACTCTTTCCGGGGAGAGGGGCAGACACCCTAGCCTTTGCCTCCCTGATTATCCACTGGAGACTCCTGCTCAGCCAGAGTTCAGCGCGTCGCCCAAGGCGCGTGGGCTGTCCAACACGGCAGAATTCCTCATATTGGAAAACATAAAATTCAGGATCGGAGGAGGGCATCCGCAATACATGAAAGCATTTCACCAACCTGTTTGAGGACCTGTTCCTGACTAGCAAACAAGAAGGGAGGGGGGCTGGAGGATAGGGTACCGAATCAGACAAAGGATGAAGAGAAGGGAGAGGGCGGTGGGAGGGGGGGGGGGGGGAGTGAGGTGAGAGGGTAAGGGAGGGAAGGACCAGAGAAGGGAGGGGTAAAACACCATCCAGAACACAGGGGAAGCAGGGCAGTGGGATCAAAGGGCATCGAAGGGGGAGAACCGAGGAGGGGCAGTCTCAGCGACAAGAGGGTGTACCTGGCAGCCCCAATATGTTCTAATGTCATGGGTCACATGCAAATAGAGAAATAATGCAGTTGGGCTAACGAACTGAGGGGGGGGAGGGGGGCCTCAGGCCAACAGGCCTCAAATTTGTATAAATACCATGTATCTCGACTGGACTACTTTTTAATTTGATTTTTTTCTGCAATGTAGTGCAAGCTAAACGCAAAACCAATAAAAATATAGAGATTTTTAAAATTACTGGGCTTCTAGCTGGTTCCATGAGCGAATTTACAGTTTCCTTTTTCCCTCATTGGCAGTTTACCAACTGAGGAAGCCAATAGTAATGGGAGCATAGTGGTTAGTACGATGGCTTCACAGCGCCAAGTTCCCAGGTTTGATTCCCAGTTTGGGTCACTGTCTGCGCGGAATCTGCACTTTCTCCCCGTGTCTGCGTGGGTTTCCTCCGGGTGCTCCGATTTCCTCCCACAAGTCCTGAAAGACGAGGGAAAAAGGAAACTGTAGTTTCGCTCATGGAACCAGCTAGATGCTCAGTAATTTTTTAAGAATATGTATTTTTAGGTAATGTGGACATTCTGAATTCTCCCTCTGTGTACCTGAACAGGCGCCGGATTTTGTGGCGAATCGGGGCTTTTCATAGTAACTTCATTGCAGTGTCAATGTAAGCCTACTTGTGACAATAAAGATTCTTATTAAGAGAACAGAGGTTTAGTTCCTATTTACAGTATTCTGCTCAAGGCATCAACCCGCTCCCAGTACAATCCTTGTTGGGAGAACAAACCACACCAGGCCTTGCTTTAGGCCGGTTTTCATGATTGTTTGTAACAAGTTCCAGCTGTGTGGCCTCTGCCCCTATCTGGGAAGCTTGAATTCCACCCATCTTATGGGGAGATCAACAGTGGTTCTCCCGTGGTCCTCGTGGGAGGTATAACATGGAATTTGGAGAAGAAGGGGAAAGAGGACTCGAAGTAACTCTGACACGAGAGCACAGGAGGTCAGAGAGAGAGAATCTGCTGAGGAACAGTCAAGCGGAGCAGGCGGGAAAGCTTTAAAAGAAACAGCCCAGGGCACCTTCACTCAGTCCAAGGCAGAGCCCCTGAGGTGAAGTTAGGATTCAAATGTAATGCGGGGAAAGTGGAAGTTGCTGATTGGGTGAATACAGACGGTGAGTATTTATACTACTATTAATGCTTAAAGTTTGTAAAGTCTTTATTTTGTGCTTTATAGTTTGGTAAGGGTGATATTAACTAGGTCAAGGGAAGCTGGGTCCTAAGGTAATTGATATTATTTGATTTTAAGAATCCTTTGAAGGTTTAATCCAAAGGGGTAAGTCATGGCAGGAGAGCTCCTCCTTCTCCATGCAGGAAGCCAGGCACATTTCCAGTGCTTGGCGCCAACATGTGTGCAGGAAGTGTCTCCAGATGCAGCCCCTGGAAGGCCGGGTTTCAGAATTAGAGCGGTGGCTGAGGACACTGTGGAGCATCGGTGAGGCAGAGGGTATTGTGGACAGCACATCTGGAGAGGTGGTCACACCACAGGCCAAGAGTCCACAGGCAAGAAGGGAATGGGAGGCCACCAGAGTAAGAGGGCTAGGCAGGCAGTGCAGGAACCCCCTGTGGCCATTCCCCTGCAAAAGAGACATACTGCTTTGGATACTGTTGGGGGAGTGGCTTCTCCAGGGAAAGCAGTATCAGCCAAATTTGTTTTACCACGGTTGGCTCTGCTGCGCCCTACGGGGAGAAGGTGTGAGAATGCAATCCTTATAGGGTATTCATAAGTAAGGAGAATAGGTAGGTATTTCTGTAACCGCCAATGAGACTCCAAGATCGTAGGTTGCCTCCCTGGATGTCAAAGACGTATCAGATCAGCTACAGGACGTTTTGGAGGGGGAGGGTGTACAGCCAGTAGTCGTGGTGCACATTGGTACCAATGACATAGCTAATAAAAGCAGTCCTGAAAGCAGAATATAGAGAGTTAGGAATTCAGTTGAAAAGTTGAATCTCAAAGGTAGTGATGTCAGGATTACTACCAGTGCCATGTGCTAGTCATAGTAGAAGTAAAGGGATATATCAGGTGAATATGTAGCTGGAAAGATGGTGCAAGGGGGAGAGTTTCAGATTCCTGGGACTTTAGGACCGGTTCTCGGGGAGGTGGGACCCATACAAACTGGACAGGCTACCCCTGGGCAAGACCAGGACTGATGTCCGAACACGAGTATTTGCTCGTGTGGTTAGGGAGGGCATAAACTAGAATGGCAGAGGGATGGGAACCTAAGCAGAGTGACAAGGGAAAGAGAAACAAGCACAGTAATAAAAGAAAGATCAGTAAAATGCAAAAAACAGTAGTTGGGTAATCAAAGGCAAGAGGCAAATAGGGCCACAGTGCAAAGAAAAGTTAGGATGTTTAAAAATAGAAAAAAGGCAAGCTAAGGCTTTGTATCTTAACACACAAAGCATTCAGAATAAGGTAGATGAACTGACGGAGCAATTTGAGGTAAATGGATACGATCTCGGAGCTATTACGGAGATATGGTTATAAAAGGGATCAAAATTGGGAACTCAATATTCAGGAATATTTTTGACCTTTTGGAAAGACAGGAGGGAAGGAAAAGGTGGTGGGGGAGCATGGTTAACAAAAGATGAAATGAGGATAGTTGCGAGAGACAATCTAGACTCTGATGATTTAAGGTCCATTTGGGTGGAGTAAAAAACAGCAAAAGAAATAAAACATTGGTAGGAGTAGAGTGTACACCCCCAAATAGTACCCACACTTTAGGAAAGTGTATAAATCAACAAATAATAGGAGCATGTAAAAAGAATAGAGCAAAGTTATGGGTGACATTAATCTTCATGTTGATTGAGTTAATCAAGTTGGAAAGGATAGCTACAACAAAAGATTCACGGAGGAATAATTTCATACAGCAATATGTAATCAAGCCAGCCAGGGAACAAACTATCTTGGATCTGGTGATGGATAATGAGGCAGTTTTAATAAATTTCCTCAGAATAAAAGATCCCCGAGGAAGTAATGATCATAGTGATGTGGGTGGTTCAGTGGCACAGTGGTTAGCACTGCTGCCTCACAGCATCAGGGACCCGAGTTTGATTCCAGCCTTGAGTAACTATCTGTGTGGATTTTGTACATGCACCCCGTGTTTGCATGGGTTTCCTTCGGGTGTTCCGGTTTCCTACCAAACTCCAAAGATGTGCAGGTTAGATGAATTGCCCATGCTAAATTGTCCCTTAATGCCTAACAAAGGTGAGGTGGGATTACTGGGCTGTGGGGATAGGGTGAATAGGGCCTAGGTAGGGTGCTCTTCCAGAGGTCAGTGCAGACTTGATGGGCGAGTGGCCTTCTTCTACATTGGAGGGATTCTATGATTCTATAACATGAAGAATGTAATATTCAGTTCTGAGAGTGAGAAACTGGGCCTACATGTGACTCCAGATCCATAGCAATGTAGTTGACTCTTAAATGCCCTCGTGGATGGGTAATAAATGCTGGCCCAGCCAACGACGCCCACATCCCATGAACGAATAAAGAAAAAAAATGTAGAATGTAATCAGGAAGCCCAATGAAATGTTGGCCCATTTTTCAAGGGGGTTGGACTATAACAGTAGGGAAATCTTGCTCCAACTGTACTGGTGAGACTACATCTGGAGTACTGTGAGCGGTTTTGCGCTCCTTATTTCAGGAAAGATATTATTTCATTGGAGGGAATTCAGAGAAGGTTTAATAGGATCATCCCCATTATGGAGAGATTGTTTTATGAGCAAAGGTTAAATAGGTCAGGACTCGACTCATTGCATTTAGAAGAATGAAAGGTGATCTCATTGAAACATATAGGATTCTTAAGTGGCTTGACAGGTTAAATGCTCAGAGGATGTTTCCACTCATGGGAGAGTCTCGGACCAGAGGGCCTAGGCTCAGATTAATGTGGTGCCAATTTAGAACTGAGATGAGGGTGAATTACTTCTCTCAGAGGTTGTGATTCTTTGGAACTCCTTGCTACAGAAGCTGTGGGGGAAGTGTTGTGTATATTTAAGGCTTAGAGAGATAGATTCTTGATCAGTAAGGAAATCAAGAGTTCGGCGGAAAGTACAGGAATATCGGGTCAACCGTGATCCTATTGTATCAGCGAAGAATCATAAATCTCTACAGTGCAGAAGGAGGCCATTCGTCCCATTGGGTCTGCACCGACCCTTGGAAAGAGTACCCTACCTGGGGTCCAAGCCCCGACTGTATCCCTGTAACCCAGTAACCTCACCTACCCTTTTGGACATGAAGGGCAATTTTGCATGGCCAGTCCACCTAACCTGCACATCTTTAAACTGTGGGAGGAAACCGGAGTACCCAGGGGAAACCCAGGGGGAGAAAGTGCAGACTCCACAAAGATAGTCACTCGAGGCCAGAATTGAACCCGGGGGTTTTCCGGTTGCGGCTATGCTGAGCTAAGTCGCACATTCGGCAGCTCCCATCAGAAACTGACTTTTGGGCACTTTTTAGGGGCCCCAGCGGAATTTGTTCGACGGTTCCCAGTGGGGGAAGGCGACAGTACGATTCCCCCGGCACTGTATGGATTGGACCAGGAGTGGAGCAGTGGAAAAACTCATTTTGGTGCAGTGAAAAATGCGAGGGAGGAGAACCAAGATGGCGGTGGATGGAGATCAGGCAGCATGGGCGCAATGGTCGCAAGAGCAGCAGGAGTTCCTCAAGTGCTGTTTTGTGGACCTGAAGGCAGAGCTGCTGGAGCCGATGAAGGCATCGATCGATAAGCTAGTCGAGAAGGCCCAAGAGGTGGCAATCCGGGAGGTGCAGCAAAAGGCCTCGGAGAACGAGGACGAGATCTTGGGCCTGGCGGTGAAGGTGGAGGCGCATGAGGCACTGCACTGCTCCAGGTCCAGGACGAGTGAGAGGCCAGCGGCGGCCAAGGTGCTTAGGGGGTTTATGGACTAGATGGGGGGAGTGGACCAATGGAGGTTTGCCAGGCCGAGGGCCATGGAATTTTCCTTTTTTTCCCACATCCATAAAGCCTACTCCCTGATAGATTTCTTCATTGCGGGTAGGGCACTAATCCCGAGAGTGGAGGGCACTAATCCCGAGAGTGGAGAATATTTGGCCATAGCTATCTCAGATCATGCCCCGCATGGGGTGGAGCTGGAGTTGGGGGAGGAGAGGGACCAGCGCCCGCTGTGGCGCCTCGATGTGGGACTGTTGGCGGATGAGGAGGTGAGCGGGCGGATCCGGGGTGCATTGAAAGATATTTAGAGGCTAACGACAATGGGGAGGTGCAGGTGGGGGTGGTCTAGGAGACACTGAAGGCAGTGGTCAGGGGAGAGCTAATCTCCACTAGGGCCCATAAGATTATCATAGAATTTACAGTGCAGAAGGAGGCCGTTCGGCCCATCGAGTCTGCACCGGCTCTTGGAACGAGCACCCTATCCAAGGTTAACAACTCCACCCTATCCCCATAACCCAGTAACCCCACCCAACACTAAGGGCAATTTTGGACACTAAGGGCAATTTATCATGGCCAATCCACCTAACCTGCACATCTTTGGACTGTGGGAGGAAAGCGGAGCACCCGGAGGAAACCCACGCACACACGGGGAGGATGTGCAGACTCCGCACAGACAGTGACCCAAGCCGGAATCGAACCTGGGACCCTGGAGATGTGAAGCAATTGTGCTATCCACAATACTACCGTGCTGCCCAAGGAGAGGAAGCAGATGAGAGGAAGCAGAGGAGAGAGAGGGAGATATTGGTGGGGGAGATATTAAGGGTGGATAGGAGGTATACAGAGGTCCCTGAGGAGGGATTACTCAAGGAGTGACGAAGCCTCCCGGCCGAATTCGACCTGTTGACTACCAGGAAGGCAGAGGTGCAGTGGAAGAAAGTGCATGGGGCGGTGTACGAATATGGAGAGAAGGCGAGCCGGATGTTGGGACATCAGCTTCGGAAGCGGGATGCAGCGAGGAAGATTGGGGGTGTTAGGGATAGAGGGGGGAACATGGTGCGGAGTGCGGTGGGAATAAATGGGGTATTCAGGGTCTTTTATGAGGAGCAGTATAGGTCTGAGCCCCCGACGGGGGAGGGGGGGATGCACCAATTTTTGGATCGGCTGAGGTTCCCAAGGGTGGAGGAGGAGCAGGTGGTTGGGCTAGGGGCACCGATTGGGCTGGAGGAGCTGGTTAAGGGGTTGGGGAGCATGCAGGCAGGGAAGGCCCCGGGGCCGGATGGGTTCTTGGTGGAATTCTACCGGAAGTACATGGACCTGTTGGGCCCACTACTAGTGAGGACTTTCAATGAGGCGAGGGAGGCCCCCGACAATGTCCAGGGCGCTGATCTCGCTGATCCTGAAGCGGGACAAGGACCCATTACAGTGTGGTTCGTACAGGCCGTTCTCACTCCTCAACGTCGACACAAAGTTGTTGACGAAGGTGCTGGCTACCAGAATTGAGGACTGTGTGCCGGGGGTGATTCATGAGGTCGAGACGGGATTTGTGAAGAGTAGGCAGTTAAACGCCAATGTGCGGAGGCTCCTCAACGTAATTATGATGCCTGCAGTGGAGGGGGAAACGGAGGTAGTGGCGGCTATGGACGCGGAGAAGGCCTTCGATAGGCTGGAGTGGGAGTATCTTTGGGAAGTGCTGAGGAGGTGTGGGTTTGTGGAGGGGTTCATCAGTTGGGTTAGGCTACTTTATGAAGCCCCGGTGGCAAGTGTGGCCACGAACCGGCGGAGGTCGGAATACGTCCGGCTGTACCGGGGGACGAGGCAGGGGTGTCCCCTATCCCCCATTGTTGTTCGCATTGGCAATTGAGCCTTTGGCCATGGCACTGAGGGAGTCCAGGAACTGGAGGGGACTGGTTCAGGGGGGAGAGGAACTGCGGGTGTCGCTTTATGCCGATTACATGTTATTGTATGTGGCGGACCCAGTGGAGGGGATGCCAGAGGTTATGCAGATCCTCAGGGAATTCGGGGACTTTTCAGGATATAAGCTTAATGTAGGGAAGAGTGAGCTCTTTGTGATACACCCAGGGGACCAGGGAAGGGAGATAGATGAGTGTCCGCTGAAGAGGGTGGAAAGGAGATTTCGGTACCTGGGGATCCAGGTGGCTAGGAGTTGGGGGGCCCTGCACAAGCTCAATTTGACGTGGCTGGTGGAGCAGATGGAGGAGAGTTTAAAAGGTGGGATATGTTGCCACTGTCGTTGGCAGGTAGAGTGCAGTCGGTGAAAATGACGGTCCTTCCGAGGTTCCTCTTTGTGTTCCAGTGCCTTCCCATCCTGATCCCGAAAGCCTTTTTTAAACGGGTCAGCAGGAGCATCATGGGGTTCGTGTGGGCGAAAAAGACCCCGAGAGTGAGGGTGTTTCTGGAGCAGAGTAGGGACAGAGGATGGTTAGCGTTGCCTAATCTCGGTGGGTACTACTGGGCTGCCAATGTGGCGATGATATGCAAGTGGGTAATGGAGGGGGAGGGGGGTAGCGTGGAAGAGGCTGGAGATGGCATCCTGTGTTGGCACGAGTCTGAGAGCGCTGGTGACGGCATAGCTGTCGCTCCTGCTGACAAGGTACACCACGAGTCCGGTGGTGGCGGCGTCTCTGAAAATTTGGGGGCAGTGGAGGCGCCTCAGGGTGGGGTAGAAGCCTCGGTTTGGTCCCCGATCCGAGAGAACCATCGGTTCATCCCGGGGAGAATTGATGGGGGGTTTCTGAGCTGGCATCAGGCAGGTATTTAAAGAATGGGGTACCTGTTTCTAGATGGGCCATTTGCGAGCCTTGGGGCGCTGGAGGAGAAATGTGGGCTGCCCCCCTGGAAATGCCTTCAGGCGTTTGACGAGAGATGGCAGATGAGGGAATTTCCGCTGCTTCCAGCACGTAAGATTCAAGATAGGGTGCTCTCGGGGGTGTGGGTTGGAGAAGGCAAGGTCTCAGCGGTCTATCAGGAGATGCAGGAAGAGTCGGAGACCTCGGTAGAGGAGTTAAAGGGTAAATGGGAGGAGGAGCTTAGGGAGGAGATAGATGAGGGTCTGTGGGCTGATGCCCTGGGTAGGGTTAATTGTTCCTCCTCTTGCGACAGGCTTAGCCTGATACAATTTAAGGTTCTTCACAGAGCACATATGACAGGGGCGAGGTTGAGTAGGTTTTTTGGGGTAGGGGACAGGTGTGTGAGGAGCTCGGGGAGCCCAGCAAACCACACCCATATGTTCTGGGCGTATCCGGCGCTGGATGTGTTTTGGAGGGGCTTTGTAAGGACCGTGTCTAAGGTGGTGAACACCTGGGTCAAGCTGAGCTCGGGGTTAGCATTATTTGGGGTATCGGACGAGCCGGGACTGCAGGAGGCAAAAGAGGCCGGTATTCTGGCCTTTGCGTCCCTAGTAGCCTGGCGGAGCATTCTGCTCCAGTGGAATGATGCGGGACCCCCAAGCATAGAGGCCTGGATCAGCTACATGGCAGGGTTCATTAAATTGGGGAGGGTAAAGTTTGCCTTGCGAGGGTCTGTGCAAGGGTTCTTCAGGCAGTGGCAACCAACCGTTCCTAGACTTTCTAGCGGAACGTTAGGAGGTGGTCAGCAGCAGCAGCAACCCAGGGGGGGAGGGGGGGGGGGGGGGGGGTCAGGTATGTGTTTATTATTGTTTCATGGGGGATGGGTTGTATATTGGGGGAATTTGCGATATAAGTGTACAATGTTGATCTGTGTGTTTTATGCTTTTCATTTTTCTGTAAGGGAGGGGTTTGTTGAAAATTTGCTAAAATTGAATAAAAGTATATTAAAAAAAAAGAATTGAATCTGGGAACCCTGGTGCCGTGAGGCAGCTGTGCTAACCACTATGCCACTATGCCGAGCAGGCTCGAGGGCCAAACAGCCTATTCCTGTTCTTACTTCTTATGGTCTTATGGACCGTGGGAGTCGATGGGAAAAGAGAAGATGGAGGCGGCAAGAGTCGATGTGAAAAGGGATGATGGAGGTGGGAAGATTTGATGGGAAAAAGATGATGAAGGTTGGGGGAGGGGTGGGGGGGAGGTGGGAAAGAGATGTCTCTGCATAATGGTCTAACCGCTGGGTGAACTTACTGCACTGGGAACAATCACTTCTGGATGCTGCTGCATGGAGAAAATCCATCTGGTTGCTGATCCACCCACCAAGGATCTGGTCACTGGAGGCTTCCATCTTATGGGTGGGTGTGTGGGGCTGGGTCGGAGGAAACCGGAGCACCCGGAGGAAACCCACGCACACACGGGGAGAATGTGCAGACTCCGCACAGACTGTGACCCAAGCCGGGAATCAAACTTGGGACCCTAGAGCTGTGAAGCAATTGTGCTAACCACAATGCTACCGTGCCTTCTGAGCGCAATGACTCTGGGATGGAAAACCATAGAGCATGTGATTTTCCAAACTCAGGGTCTTCTGTAGCGAAAGGTGATCCCAGGGTTATCGCTGCTAAGTCTCAGAAGTCCCTGCTATTTTATAAAATTTTAGTTCTTCGTTTATAGTTCATTCAAAAATCCTGTGGCTCACAAGCCAAATTCATGCTTGAGAGAGCCTTGCTGTCATTGTTCCAAAACAAAGTGTGATCAACAAAATGTCCAGTTGCAAACCATTGTTCTGTGTGTTCCCACGAAATTCATTCTGCAGAGAGCTGCAGTTTTTCACACACAATAATCTGTTGACCTATTTTACCATTATGTCTCATGGCACAATTTTAGGCATTGTCCTCTTTTACCATCGTGCCACATGGCACAATGTTAGCCATCTTTCCTACTCAGCAATGGAAAGATTGCCAACCTGTTGTATAGAATGAACTCTTTTGGGGGATAATAAATCATGTTTTTACATGTACTCGACATGTGATTCCAACCCCTTTTCAGCTTTGAAATGCTATACTTTCAATAAAAGCCCGCCTCAATTTTTCAACCCAGAAATATATATTTTGCTTATCTTTGTCACTGGATGCAAGGAATCAAGCAGGCGATACCAGCTGTGTCACAAAGATGCCCGGGAGTGTAAGATGTGTCCACATTGAGCAGATTACACTTGGCATGGTGAATGATGAACAAAAATAGATTCTCTAGCGAAAAAGAATGGAATACGAAGCTGCTTTTATGATAACAGTCATAAGATTATCCAACTTTTCGAGTAACTGCTGGAGTAAGGTAGTTTGATGTCAATGAAAAACGAATATGAGAAAATTGAAAAAGGAGAAATATGACCTGATGCAGATGCCTCAGGCCAAAAATACCATGAGAATAGGGAATAGCCACTGGCCTGACCTTGAAAATCATCAGAATGGTTATATCATCATCTGAAATGCAATGCATTTGTAAACAATGAAGTGAACCACATCAAACCATGAATCCAGCAACAGCGCAAGTCAGGGGTGTGAGGGAATGCATTCCACTTCTCTGGATGTGTGCAGGCCCTTCGACTTTCAAGAAACTCAATGTCATCCAGGACAAAACATGCCACTTAATTTGTATCCCATTCCACCTTAAACATTCACTCCCTCCATCACTGATGCAGAGTGGCAGCTGCATCTATTATTTACAAGAGGCAGTGCAGCAACCTCTTCAACAGCAGCTTCCAAATACACAACCTCTCCACCAACAAGGACAATTGCAGTAGTTGCGTGGGAACACAACACCAATTCCCCTCCAATCCACACACAAATGAATCTGGGTGTTACCATTGACTAGAAGCTAAACTTGGACCATGCGTGTAAACACTGTGGCTCCAAGAATATGCCTGAGGCTGGGATCACAGAGGGGAGTAATTTGCCTCCTGACTTGCCAAACCCTGTCCATAATCTATAAAGCACAAGTGTGATGGCAAAATCTGCACTTGCCTGGATGCGTGCAGCCCCAGAAAATGTCAAGAAACCCAACACCATCCAATGCAAAGAAGTCAAATTGATGGCACCTCCATCCAACTTTAACATTAGTACCCAGCACCACTAATGCACATTACCAGAAGCGAATACTTTCTGCATGCGATACAGAATATGCAAATCAGCAATTCGCCGTTTCTTTTGACAGCACTTTCAAAGCCCTTGACCTTTACCCCCTACAGGGACAATAGCAGCAGATGCATGGGAACATTTTTACCTGTAAGGGCCACTCGAGGCCAGACTGTATATACTGCAGCAGTTCAAGACGGCCACAAGCTTCTCAGGGACAATTATAGATGGACAACAAATGTTGTCTTGTCTGTGGTGGCCACATCCCATGAAAGAACAAAGATAAGTACGGCACAGGAACAGGTCCTGCAAGTCTGCTCTGACCATGCTGCCCATCTAACCAAAAACGTTCTACACTTCTAGGGTCTATATTTCTCTATTCCCTTCCTTCTAGGGTCTATATTTCTCTATTCCCTTCCTATTAGGGGTCGGAATCACATGTCGATTACATGTAAAAACATGATTTATTATCCCCCAAAAGAGTTCATCCTATACAACAGGTTGGCAATCTTTCCATTGCTGAGTAGGAAAGATGGCTAACATTGTGCCGTGTGGCACGATGGTAAAAGAGGACAATGCCTAAAATTGTGCCATGAGACATAATGGTAAAATAGGTCAACAGATTATTGTGTGTGAAAAACTGCAGCTCTCTGCAGAATGAATTTCGTGGGAACACACAGAACAATGGTTTGCAACTGGACATAAGGCAGCTCGGTAGCCTTGTGGATAGCACAATTGCTTCACAGCTCCAGGGTCCCAGGTTCGATTCCAGCTTGGGTCACTGTCTGTGCGGAGTCTGCACATCCTCCCCGTGTGTGCGTGGGTTTCCTCCGGGTGCTCCGGTTTCCTCCCACAGTCCAAAGATGTGCAGGTTAGGTGGATTGGCCATGATAAATTGCCCTTAGTGTCCAAAATTGCCCTTAGTGTGGGTGGGGTTAGTGGGTTATGGGGATAGAGTGGCGGTGTTGACCTTGGGTAGGGTGCTCTTTCCAAGAGCCGGTGCAGACTCGATGGGCTGAATGGCCTCCTTCTGCACTGTAAATTCTATGATATTCATGTATTTGTCAAGACTCCTGTTTAACATCAATATCGTACCTACTTCCACCACCTCCTCTGGCAGTGAGTTCCAGGCACCACTACCCTCTGTGTAAAAAACCTTCCTCGCACATCTCCTCTAAACTTTTCCCTTCATGCCTTTAACCTATTTCCCCTAGTAATTGACTCTGACATTGGTAAATAGGGTGAAGGAAAATCCCAAGGCTTTTTACACGTACATAAAAAGCAAGAGGGTAGCCAGGGAAAGGGTTGGCCCACTGAAGGATAGGCAAGGGAATCTATGTATGGAGCCAGAGGAAATGGGCGAGGTACTAAATGAATTCTTTGCATCAGTATTCACCAAAGAGAAGAAATTGGTAGATGTTGAGTCTGGAGAAGGGTGTGTAGATAGCCTGGGTCAAATTGAGATCCAAAAAGACGAGGTGTTGGGTGTCTTAAAAAATATTAAGGTAGATAAGTCCCCAGGGCCTGATGGGATCTACCCCAGAATACTGAAGGAGGCTGGAGAGGAAGTTGCTGAGGCCTTGATGGAAATCTTTGGATCCTCACTGTCTTCAGGTGATGTCCCGGAGGACTGGAGAATAGCCAATGTTGTTCCTCTGTTTAAGAAGGGTAGCAAGGATAATCCAGGGAACTACAGGCCGGTGAGCCTTACTTCAGTGGTAGGGAAATTACTGGAGAGAATTCTTCGAGACAGGATCGATTCCCATTTGGAAGCAAATGGACATATTAGTGAGAGGCAGCATGGTTTTGTGAAGGGGAGGTCATGTCTCACTAACTTGATAGAGTTTTTCGAGGAGGTCACTAAGATGATTGATGCAGGTAGGGCAGTGGATGTTGTCTATATGGACTTCAGTAAGGCCTTTGACAAGGTCCCTCATGGTAGACTAGTACAAAAGGTGAAGTCACACGGGATCAGGGGTGAGCTGGCAAAGTGGATACAGAACTGGCTAGGTCATAGAAGGCAGAGAGTAGCAATGGAAGGATGCTTTTCTAATTGGAGGGCTGTGACCAGTGGTGTTCCACAGGGATCAGTGCTGGGACCTTTGCTGTTTGTAGTATATATAAATGATTTGGAGGAAAATGTAACTGGTCTGATTAGTAAGTTTGCAGACGACACAAAGGTTGGTGGAATTGCGGATAGCGATGAGGACTGTCAGAGGATACAGCAGGGTTTAGATTGTTTGGAGACTTGGGCGGAGAGATGGCAGACGGAGTTTAATCCGGACAAATGTGAGGTAATGTATTTTGGAAGGTCTAATGCAGGTAGGGAATATACAGTGAATGGTAGAACCCTCAAGAGTATTGAAAGTCAAAGAGATCTAGGAGTACAGGTCCACAGGTCACTGAAAGGGGCAACACAGCTGGAGAAGTTAGTCAAGAAGGCATATGGCATGCTTGCCTTCATTGGCTGGGGCATTGGTTATAAGAATTGGCAAGTCATGTTGCAGCTGTATAGAACCTTAGTTAGGCCACACTTGGAGTATAATGTTCAATTCTGGTCGTCACACTACCAGAAGGATGTGGAGGCTTTAGAGAGAGTGCAGAAGAGATTTACCAGAATGTTGCCTGGTATGGAGGGCATTAGCTATGAGGAGCGGTTGAATAAACTCGGTTTGTTCTCACTGGAACGAAGGAGGTTGAGGGGCGACCTGATAGAGGTCTACAAAATTATGAGGGGCGTAGACAGAGTGGATAGTCAGAGGCTTTTCCCTGGGGTAGAGGGGTCAATTACTAGGGGGCATAGGTCTAAGGTGAGAGGAGCAAGGTGTAGAGTAGATGTACGAGGCAAGTTTTTTACGCAGAGGGCAGTGGGTGCCTGGAACTCGCTACCGGAGGAGGTGGTGGAAGCAGGGACGATAGTGACATTTAAGGGGCATCTTGACAAATACATGAATAGGATGGGAATAGAGGGATATGGACCCAGGAAGTGTAGAAGATTGTAGTTTAGTCGGGCAGCATGGTCGGCACGGGCTTGGAGGGCCGAAGGGCCTGTTCCTGTGCTGTACATTTCTTTGTTCTTTGTTCTTTGTTGACACCCTGTGAAAAAAGTTTCTGACTATCCACTCTGTCAATGCGCCTCATAATTTTGTAGATTTCTATCAGGTCGCCCCTCAACCTCCACTGTTCCAGTGAGAATAAACCAAGTTTATCCAACCTCTCCTCATAACTAATGCCCTCCATACCTGGTAGACCTCTTCTGTGCCCCCTCCAAAGCCTTCACATCCTTCTGGTGGTGTGGCGAATAAATTGTACACAGAAAGAATAATGTTTAAAAAGGAGTAAAATCCCACCAATGAATTTGATGGTTTTAAAACACTATGATTATGGTTAAAGATAACTTTGAATTCTTCCTGTTGTGTTTTCTTTTCATATTTCAAGATGGTGATCACCCACTCCGATACCAACAAGTCACATTTTATGCTCTTCATATAAGTCAACCACACATTTTGGAAGAGATGTTTGAGGCTTGACATGTTGACGTCTATCGAAGTCCACAATATTAATAGTTAAATATTGAACTCTAATTGTTTCGATTAATTTTAATGATCCTTTTGCTCATGGAGACTTTTGTCTCCAGATAAACTTTGGGAAGATGAAAGTCATTGCCTTGTATTCCCAGCACAGACAGTGCTGGGGGGACAATTTAACGGGCAGAATTTAACGGAAACATTTCTTTCTTCTTTTATGGCGGGTTTTGCGTTTGTTTTCCCGCCGGCTCTGCTGGCGAGTCCCCCGCCACTATCAAACAACACTTAGGGTGGGATTCTTTGGCTGCGCCCTCCCGCCGACCGAAAATTCCCGCCCGAGGTCAACGGACCTTTACGTGGCGCCCGTCCCATCTGTGGCCACCCCGCGATATGCGCCACCAAGTAATCCAGCCCTTAGTCACGTTTTGGGCCCTGGGGAGTTTGTCTCTGGTTAAGCCCACACTTAAGAATTTTTTTCAGCACAGGGGAATGTGAACCAAGAGATGGGGCTGCCATTTTGAAAGGGTGCCCGATCTCTAAGTTAACTTACACCCTCCACCCATGGACAATGTCACCCCCAATACACGTGGGCATTATCCCTCCCCTCCCAAGTGAGGACTCCCAGCTATGGGGTCCCTGGGAGCCCACCCCTCTTCATTCCCCAGCAAGCCCTCGCCTTCCAGGACCACTACCCATCACCTCCACCAACCTACATACCTGTGCTGCACCCCCCACCCTTCATACCCCCTACACTCTCCTTTCATGGGCACGACAGCCCTCGGGCCCTAACTCTTGGCAGCACCATCAGACAGCCTCGCATAGTCACCCTGGCAGGGTTCCTGCCAGCTTGGCAGTGCCACCCAGGTACCTTGGCAGTGCTAGCGTGCCAGTTGGGCAGTGCCAAGGTGCCCTCGTTCCAAGGGGATGGTCAGGGGGTAGATCACGGGCCTGCACTGTCCCTGAGCACCCAGGGGCCTGGCGTGCACTATTTGGTCATTGCTCCTTTGGCCAGGATTCTGATTCTGAGGCATTGTGGGACTTGGGTATATCCCACAAGATGTAAAGGCTGCCGGGAAGCCCACGGGAGGCCTCTGCCAGGATCTACCAGCCACATTGCACTCTCACTGGTGCGCAACACAGTTGGTACATTGCGCCCATTGTCTCACAATTTTAGAGTGGAATGTCTGCGGTTAAGATAGTCTGTCAATCAGATCACAGTCCAAATTCAAGCTGAACTCTCCAGCCCAGATACATTTTATCACAAAGTACACCTGTTACTGTCCTCACCACATTGCCTGTCTCAAACCCTGCATCAGTCCTGATGAACACTCAAGTGTCCCTATGTTAACCTATGGTTGACTTTTCATCTTCTCGAACCTTGAGAAACTCAAAGTCTGCTGTTTGTCCCATGACCCTCCTCATGTGTTGTTCGAATTGCAACGGTATGGCTCCCAGCCTCTGAAAGCCTGCTGTTTAAATATCCTTCATGGCCTTGACTCTCCCTAACTCTGTATCCTCTTCCACTTCTACAAACTGTTCTTCTGATTTGACGTTGTGCAGTTCTTTCTTCACACCACCACTCGTAGCTATGAGTTCAGATGTCTTATTCCCCACTCTGATAATTTAATCCTGCCTATCTACCTCCCCCTCCCTTAAAACATACAATCTCTGGTTTGTTCAAATCTACCAATACATCTTCTGTTTCTGGTTCATTGTCTGATTTTACCTTAATGAAAGGCCAGAAGATGCACAACTTATTGACTCAATGTAAACTGGCAATAAAAGTGATAATTCTACAAGCCCCACTGCAGGCACGTTCTCGGTTAACAAAACTTCATACTAGCTGTAGGTGTGAGAAATAGTGGATTTGGATATTTTAAATGCCGATGGAAACAATATTTGAAACAATAGTTGGATTTCTACCACTGCTTTTGGTATTGGATCCAAATTTTCTACCTCGTGGCGCACCTACATAAAGGACTCCCACATCATCCTTCAGGCATGAGAGCTTTTCTCCATCGTTGATCGATTCTCCTTAGTGATAAATCGACAGTGGGCATTTCAATAATTCGGTAGTAATTGCTCTGCTTCCTCCCTGTCACTTAAGGTCTGATTCACTGCTATTTTATTTCTCAATAAATCCCAAAATAATAATAATCTTTATTTGTGTCACAAGTAGGCTTACATTAACACCGCAATGAAGTTATTGTGAAACGCCCCGAGAAAACGGGAAGTGATTGTGAGAAAAAAGCGGATCATACGATCAATCAGTAATCTAAAACCCAATTAATTGTCTGATTTCAGATATAAATGAGGTTAAATTAGGCTACTGGAGCAAAACAGCAAATATATATTTTAAGGAGGAGAGGTATATGGAAAGGCGATATGAAATTCTAAGTGGGGAATCAGATAACTGAATCCTCCACTACAAATGGTGGTGTGAGGGAAGAATTATAAAATAGGTTTCTTCAGAAGAACTAGGAATGTGGATTCTGATGGACAAATAAAACTAATCATGTAATCATAAGCAGACATTAATGTATAAATTAATTCTTAAGTTGATTCTCTGATTCCTCACTCTTCAAAATATATTTCTGACTCGTTTTAGTGTCATCAGATTAAATTTTCTGTTCATGATTGAATTATAATACTTGTAGAATATTTATCTATGTTCACCATGGATCAGGACCCGATGCTTTTTGTACTCAAAACAACTGGGAAATCCAATCACTGAGCAGATCCTTTTCCTCTCATTCCCAGAGTTTATTTTTCACTCCGCTTCTCAAAATATTCCTTATTATTCTTATAGAAAGTCACTGAGCTCATGGAGAGGGGAAACCGGAACAAGATGGCTCAAATGACCATCGGCGCCTGTACACCCTGGCCATCGTGGGACTCCGCTCTGGTTCCTCCCTGGCCTGATCGGCGGCTGGGTCATCAGGGTATGGGGCGGGCATGGCACATGGCCCGCTGCCACATTCTCCGGCGTCTGACCGCATCACAAAGCACCAGCATCACTAGGGCAACGTCTGCATCCAACATCCCTGCCACAGCGTTCAATACCTGCAAGACATTGGGCGAGGGTGTTAGACCAACAAACAGCAGTGGCTCCCATCCCAGGACCCTCCATTCCCCCATTGATCCCCCCCCACCGCCCTACTCAGAACGCCCTGCCCATGTACTCTCGGCCTCAGTGGGCCCCCTCACCGGGTCCCAGACCCTGTACCCCGGACACCCGCTCACAGCACCACCTGGACCAGATGCTGACGCCCACCCCATGGTACTCACCAATCCTCCGGCAGTTGACATGTCCCGGAACCTGTGCCCCATCCCCTGGGTGTTCGGATGTTGGCTTCTACATATGTGGTGTTGCCTCTCGCAGTGTTCAGGTACACTGTCCAGGCATCACGTTCTGTTTGGGATGTCAGGCAATGACTCCCACGTGCTACATGGCCCACCCACCCACGGGAGTACACTTGGCTTGTGTGAAGTGCTCACTTAACCATGATTGCCAATTCCCTAATAGCAGTAGCCTTCAGCTGCACGGCCATAGGCCTTAGCTGTCGGTGGGAGTTATGGATGGTCCGCGGGCAAATGGGCAGGGGCAAATAATAGAGACACATGATCCAGGGATTGGCATGGAGGTGCAGCGAGCGGTTGCCCCCACGTTGCCTCCCCCAGCGTCTCCTCACCCTCCGATGGTGGCCCACCCCTCCAGAGTGACACCACAGCCGACGGTCCCCAGTTGCCACTGAGCACAGGGGCAGTAAGCCTAGCGCCCCCGGGGCTCTTTCGCTGTGAGCAAAGATTGCTACTCACCTCTTCGGCTCCCTCCAGAAGCCCTTCTGTCAGACTCACGTTTTTCAAACGGAGCACTAATCGGCGCCAGCGTGGGCACTTGCTGGGGAGGCTGTTGAATGACAGGAGGCCATTACATGATGGGTGGCTCTTGTTACTTTAATGGAAAAGAGGCGTAAGTGGTGATATTTGGTTTTTCTCCTCGCCGCGGCGAGGTCCTGATTTCGCTGACAGGAGCAGGCCGATTGCATCGCAAACTGTTTGCCGCATGGCGCGGTTCCCATTTTTGGCCTCTCTCGCTGTCCACCGGCCTCGTTGTGCTTGAGCACGAGTGCAATGAGGCCGGATGATCGCACCCTTAAACCTTCCTTCTTTCCAACATGATGCACAGAACCAGGAGTGTGTACCAAATGCAAAAAGCACCGCAGCAACTCACCACGAATCCTTCAGTAGTACATTTTATTTCTGAGAGCTTTACCACTGAGAAAGACACAAGAAAAGCAAACTGTAACTACCCCCTTTAAGCCCTGTACCATGCTGCCTTGGAATTCTATCAGTTTTCCTTCATTGACCCTGTAACACAATCCTGGCCATTTCATCCAAACAATGTTGTACCTGCATCAGTCGCCATATAGTAGCCCAAGAGGCTGAACAACATCGCCACGTTCCAGATGGCAATTGGTTGTGGCACTACTGCTGTCCTTGCGAGGCGACCATGCCCTCTCATAAAACAATATGAATCAAAATCCGTGTGACAGAATCATTATCGCCAATATTCCGCGAGAAGGCTATAGAAGGGAGACCTTTGCTGCCATTTGAAAGGTCCAGCTCTTATTGCCGATGATGTATTGAACTTGATGGAACCTCGCCAACCGAGGGTGGTGGTCGAAATAAACCTGATTTTACAACGATGGCAACATTGAAACCTTTTCAACTTGATGAAAAGCCTTCTGATTGTCAAAAACAATTAATAAACATGACATACCTCCTTACCAGGAACACCAAAGGCTGCCACAGGAGGGCAGCAAATGTTCTTTATCTGTAAGATTGATGGTTGCCCCATTTGAACAGAAACTGGTTATTTCTGCCAACGGCCCTGGGTTCTCACTCACCTTGAGATACGTAAATGATGCCCTCTTTAGGAAACAACGGGTCGTCGGGTGAGAACCTCACGTTACATAATGTTTAACATTAATTACAGCCAATGCACAAATAAGGGGAGAGTTTCTTATTCATCACACAGGGGTGTGGACATTGGAACATTGTGCAGCTCAGCTCCTGAAGTTCAATCCCATTAAAAGTAACTCATCCCAGAGGCAATGTTCCCAGGGTAAAATCTCCATTCCCTCAGTGAACAACTCAGGATTTTGGAGTTCAGCATGTTTTTCTTACTCACTGTGTGTATTCACTCCAGATTGAAAACTAACTGTACCTTGCATAATTTTACTGCTCTAAAAGAAAGTTATTACCTCCAATCTAACTCTAATATTTGCGAATGAAGTTGATATAACAGCTGTGCCGATCCAGCTCTAATATTTCCGATACTGGACTATTTCGTTAATATTGGTGCTGATACTTTCTGTTATGACGAATGGTGAACCTAATCTAGAAAATTGGTACAGATCACATAATGACGATTCTGATGTTAATTCTACTTTAAGATTTGAAGCGTCGACCCATCTCTAATATTGTTGCGAGTAAGCCTATTCAATATTGGGAGCGACTCTACCCTAACATTATTACAAGTGAGCCTGCCACGATCATGTCGATTCATCTCTCGTAGTGCGCTCTGATTGTCCTCATCCCGTAGTTTGTTATATTTCTATTCATAATATTGTTTGCTATGCTCCTACGTCTGCAGTTTGTACCATTCTGCTCCTGTGTGATGCGCCTAGCATTGCAGTGTTTGTGATCATTACACTCCGAAACTGATTTGTGATGTTCTATTTTAAGTTACTCGCGATGTTCTTTCTGTTGTAGTTTGTCACAAACCGACTCTGTTGGTCCGTCACCTTCCAACCACTGTAAAAATCATCCCAATCTTGTAATTATTTGTGATGATCTATTACATGTAGAGATTTAGAATTATCAAACTACGACATCGTATTCACAGCATGAATACAGGTCATTAGGCCCACCTGACCCGTATTTATTTATCCTCCACAGGATGTAATACTCAATATTTTCCATTGAACCGCATCAATATATTTGTCTATTTCTTTCTTCCTTATGTGATCATAAACCAGTCAGCCATTATCGCCACTCTGCTCATATACCTTGATTTCATTAGTATCCAGAAATAAATCCAATTTCCCCTGGAACATGCCCAAGCTTCTAGGGCCCGCTGGGACTTCCAAAGATTCATCAACTTCTAAGTGAAGGAATTCCTCCTAATTGCAGTCTGATGTGTCCTGTCCTGCCCAGTGCAGCACGGTGGTGCAGTGATTAGCACTGCTGCCTCATGGCACTGAGGACCCGGGTACGATCCCGGCCCCGGGTCTCTACCGTGTGAAGTTTGCACATTCTCCTCCTGTCTGCGTGGGTCTCACCCCCACAATCCAAAGATGAGTAGGGTAAGAAGATTGGCCATACTAAATTGCCCCTTAAATTTAAAAAAAAAGTGGATACACTAATTTTTTTTAAAAATGAGATGTCGTGCCCCTTATTCTGAGACTGTGACCCTTGGTTGTGGACTCGCCATACAGTGGAAACGTCTTTTCTACATCTCTCCTGACATTTTGTCAGTTTCAAATAGTGTGCCTCTCATTCCTTGCATAATGCTAGAGTTACCACTCAGAGGGAAGTAAGAGATTGCTGTGTGCTCTGTTTCTCAGAGACAGAGCTCACCCCTGCCTCACCATACAAGCTGAAGGCATCTCCATACCCCAGATGGACCGCACAGCATCATCAGGCAAAGCAAAGATTGGACGGATTTGCCTCCTCATCAACTCCTCCTGGTGCTTGGATGCGGCGTCCCTGACGACCTACTGCTCCCAGGACTTGCAATACCTGACTGTGAAGTGGCGCCCGTACTACCTTCTACGCATGTTCACTTTTGCCCTCATCATGGTGATCTATATCCCACCCCAGGCGAAAGTGAAGAAGGCATTGGGCGAATTGTACACCGCTATGATTAATAATGAAACAGAATACATAGAGGCCTTGTCATCGTGTCCGGAGATTTTAACCAGAATAAACTGAAGAGTGCACTGCCAAATTTCCACCAACACATCTGTCCCACCAGGGGAGACAGTACCCTCGACCACTGCTACAAAAAAATGAACGGCAGCTACCGATCCACCCCTTGACCGCACTTTGGAAAATTGGACCATAAGATGGTGCTCCTTCTCCTGGCAAACACGCAGAAATTTAAGTGGGAGAATCTGGTTAAGAAGGTCCTGCAGTGCTGGTCCGAGGCAACAGACGAGCTCTTACCTGACTGCTTGGAGTCAGTGGACTTGTCTATATTTAAGAACTCAGTGACCAACCTAAACGAGTATGCGACCACCGCCATAGACCTTATCAGCAAATGTGTAGAAGACTGCGTGCCAAAGAAAGTAGTACGTAGGTTCCCCAGCCGAAAACCATGGCTTAATCCGAGATTGACTCCCAATTGAAGGCCAGGTCTGAGGTACACAAGTAAGGCGACCTTGGGCGATACAAGAAATTGAGGTACGACCTCTGCAAAGCCATCCGGAATGCAAAGAGAGAATATCAGGCCAAGCTAGAGTCACAGACTGACGATTCAGACTCCCATTGGCTGTGGCAAGGCTTAAACAACACAATGGGCCACAAAACAAAGCCGAACCAATCTCCTGCAGCAGCGCATGCCTCCCCGATTAACCAAATGCATTATATGGTCGGTTGGAGCAGGATACCATCGATCCACTGTTGAGTGCCCCAGTAGTCCCAGACACACCCATACCCAGCGTCACAGACTCCAAAGTCAGATCAGCCTTCTTGAACATGAACCTTCAGAAAGCGATGGATCCTGACCGGGTCCCTGGTCATGCATTCAGATGCTGTGTGGACCAGCTGGCAGATATATTTGCGGACATCTTTAACCTGTCCCTACTCTGTTTTGAGGTCCACAGCTGCTTCAAGATGACCACCATCATAATGGTGCCAAAGAAGAACCAGGCTCCGTGCCTCAATGACTACCGTCAGGTGGCCTTGACATATATGGTAGTGAAGTGCTTCGAGAGGTTGGGTCATGCAGCACATCAACTTCATACTCCCAGAATGCCTAGATCCACTGCAATTCATATACCACTGTAACCGGTCCACAGCAGGCACCATCTCCCTGGCACTATACTCATCCCTGCAGCATCTTGACAACAAGGACTCCGACATCAGACTCCTATTTATTTTTATTTTTTTTGAAATATATTTTATTGAAAATTTTCGCTCACAATTCTTTCCCCTTACACATCAAACATAAGAAAAAGAAAATTTAACAGTGCATGTAACATAGTAACCACAGTCTAATAACAAGTAGCTAACCAACATGGTAAACTAATCTTTTAACATAAAATAAAACTTTCCCCCCCCCCCCTCCCCCCTGGGTTGCTCCTGCTGGTCATCTATCTTCCCTCTAGCGTTCCCCTAGGTAGTTGAGGAATGGCTGCCACCGCCTGGTGAACCCTTGAGCCGATCCTCTCAGCGCAAACTTCATCTGCTCCAGTTTTATGAACCCCGCTATATCGTTTATCCAGGCCTCCAGTCCGGGGGGTTTCGCTTCCTTCCACATGAGTAAAATCCTACGCCGGGCTACTAGGGACGCAAAGGCCACGACATCGGCCTCTTTCGCCTCCTGCACTCCCGGCTCATCTGCAACTCCAAATAAAGCTAACCCCCAGCCTGGTTTGACCTGGACCTTCACCACCTTCGAAATCACTCCCGTCACTCCCCTCCAATACCCCTCCAGTGCCGGGCACGAACAAAACATATGTGTGTGGTTTGCCGGGCTTCCGCCGCACCTCCCACACTTGTCCTCCACTCCGAAGAACCTGCTCAGCCTCTCTCCCGTTATGTGTGCTCTATGTAGCACCTTAAATTGAATCAGGCTAAGCCTGGCGCATGAGGAAGAGGAATTTACCCTGCTTAGGGCATCAGCCCACATACCCTCCTCTATCTCCTCCCCGAGCTCTTCTTCCCACTTTCCATTTAGTTCGCCCACCAGCTCCTCCCCCTCTTCTCTCATCTCTCGGTATATCTCTGACACCTTGCCCTCCCCGACCCATACCCCCGAGAGCATTCTATCCTGGATCCCCTGTGTCGGGAGCGATGGAAATTCCCTCACCTGTTGTCTTGTGAACGCCCTCACCTGCATATACCTAAAGAAGTTTCCCTGGGGCAGCTTATACTTTTCCTCCAATGCTCCCAAGCTCGCAAACGTCCCATCTATAAATATATCTCCCACCCTCCTAATTCCTAACTGGTGCCAGCTCTGGAATCCTCCATCCATCCTCCCTGGGGCAAACCTGTGGTTGTTCCTGATTGGGGACCCCACCAGGGCTCCCAGCACACCTCTCTGTCGCCTCCATTGTCCCCAGATATTTAATGTTGCCGCCACCACTGGGTTCGTGGTAAACCTTTTTGGTGAGAGCGGTAGCGGCGCCGTCACCAGCGCATCTAGACTCGTCCCTTTACAGGACTTTCTCTCCAGTCTTTTCCACGCCGCTCCCTCTCCCTCCATCATCCATTTACGGATCAGCGCCACATTGGCGGCCCAATAGTAATCGCCCAAATTCGGCAGCGCCAATCCTCCTCTGTCTCTGCTACGTTGTAAGAACCCCCTCCTTACCCTCGGGACTTTCCCTGCCCACACGAAGCTCGTGATGCTCCTGTCTATCTTTTTAAAGAAGGCCTTAATGATTAGTATAGGGAGACATTGGAATACAAATAGGAACCTCGGGAGGACCATCATCTTAATTGCCTGCACTCTGCCCGCCAATGACAGTGGCTGCATGTCCCACCTCTTGAAGTCCTCCTCCATTTGTTCTACCAATCGTGTCAGATTAAGTCTGTGCAAGGTTCCCCAGCTCCTGGCGATCTGAATCCCCAGGTATCGGAAGTTTCTTTCCACTTTCCTTAGAGGCAGGCCTTCTATCCCTCTACTCTGGTCTCCAGGGTGGATCACGAAAAGTTCACTCTTTCCATGTTAAGCCTATATCCCGAGAAATCTCCGAACTCCCTCAGTATCTGCATGACCTCTGTCATCCCCCTCACTGGGCCCGCCACATACAACAGTAGGTGATCCGCGTAGAGTGACACTCGGTGTTCTTCTCCCCCTCTAATCACCCCTCTCCATTTCCTGGAGTCTCTCAGCACCATGGCCAGTGGTTCAATTGCCAACGCGAACAGCAATGGAGATAGCGGGCATCCCTGTCTTGTTCCCCTGTATAGTCGGAAATACTCCGATCTTTGCCGACCCGTGACCACACTTGCCGTTGGGACCCCATGAAGGAGTTTGACCCAGCTAATAAACCCGTTCCCGAACCCGAACCTCCTTAGCACCTCCCATAAGTACTCCCACTCCACCCTGTCAAATGCCTTCTCTGCATCCATTGCCGCTACTATCTCTGCCCCCCTTCTACTGGGGGCATCATTATCACCCCTAATAGCCGTCGCACGTTGACATTTAGTTGTCTCCCCTTTACGAACCCTGTCTGGTCTTCGTGCACCACCCCCGGGACACAGTCCTCTATCCTCGATGCAAGTGCCTTTGCCAGCAGTTTGGCGTCCACATTCAATAGTGAGATAGGTCTATAGGACCCGCACTGCAGCGGATCTTTATCCCGCTTCAAAATTAGCGATATCGTCACCTCCGACATTGTCGGGGGTACAGTCCCTCCTTCCCTGGCCTCGTTAAACGTCCTCACCAACAGCGGGGCCAGCAGGTCCACATATTTTCTATAAAATTCCACCGGGAACCCATCTGGTCCCGGAGCCTTCCCTGCCTGCATATTCCCCAGCCCTTTAATAACCTCGTCCACCCCAATTGGTGCCCCCAGGCCTTCCATCTCCTGCTCCTCCACCCTCGGGAACCTCAATTGATCCAGGAACTGCCGCATCTCCTCTTTTCCCTCCGGGGGTTGGGACCTATAAAGCCTTTCGTAAAAGGTCTTAAACACCCCGTTTATCTTCCCTGCTCTCAGCACCGTAGCTCCCTTTTCGTCTCTAATTCCCCCTATCTCCCTCGCCGCTGTCCTCTTTCGCAGCTGATGGGCCAACAGACGACTAGCCTTTTCCCCATACTCATACCGCACCCCCTGTGCCTTCCTCCACAGCACCTGAGCCCTCCTGGTGGTCAGAAGGTCGAACTCCGTCTGGAGTCGTCGTCTCTCCCTGTACAGTCCCTCCTCCGGGGTCTCCGCAAATTCCCTGTCCACCCTTAAGATCTCCCCCAGTAGTCTTTCCTTTTCCTTGGCCTCTGTTTTCCCTTTGTGGGCCCTGATGGAGATCAGCTCTCCTCTGACCACCGCCTTTAGTGCTTCCCATACCACTCCCACACGGACCTCCCCGTCATCATTGGCCTCCAGGTACCTCTCAATACATCCCCGCACTCTTCCACAAACTCCCTCATCCGCCAACAATCCCACATCTAATCGCCAGAGTGCTCGCTGCTCCCTCTCCTCTCCTAGTTCCAGGCCCACCCAATGTGGGGCATGATCTGAAATAGCTATGGCTGAATACTCAGCTTCTTCCACCCTCGAGATCAACGACCTTCCCAAAACAAAAAAATCTATCCGGGAGTACACTTTATGAACATGGGAGAAGAAGGAGAACTCCCTGGCCCTCGGTCTAAGAAATCGCCATGGATCCACTCCCCCCATTTGGTCCATAAACCCCTTGAGCACCTTGGCCGCTGCCGGCCTTCTTCCGGTCTTAGATCTGGATCTATCTAACCCTGGGTCCAGCACGGTGTTGAAGTCTCCTCCCAATATCAAGTTTCCTACCTCCAGGTCCGGTATACGTCCCAACATCCGCCTCATAAATCCCGCATCGTCCCAGTTCGGGGCATATACATTAACCAACACGACCTCCATTCCCTCCAGCCTGCCACTCACCATTACATATCTACCTCCACTATCTGCTACAATGCTCCTTGCTTCGAATGCTACCTGTTTCCCCACCAGTATAGCCACCCCTCTATTCTTTGCATCTAGCCCTGAATGGAACACCTGTCCCACCCATCCTTTCCTTAACCTAACTTGGTCCGCCACCTTCAGGTGCGTCTCCTGGAGCATAGCCACGTCTGCCCTTAGTCCTTTCAAGTGCGCGAGCACTCGGGCCCTTTTAATCGGTCCATTTAGGCCTCTCGCGTTCCACGTGATCAGCCTCACTAGGGGGCTACCTGCCCCCTTCCCGTGTCGACTAGCCATCACCTTCTCTAGGCCAGTCCCACGTCCCGCTTCCGCGCTCCCACTAGTTCCCCAGGTGTCGCATTCCAGCCCCGACCACCCACTCTTTCGCCATTTCCTCTTTGATTTCCGCAGCAGCAACCCAGTTATCCCCCCCCTCCCCCCCCCCCCCCCCGCTAGATCCCCCTCTAGCGTGATTGCACCCCCCATATTACTTCCGCAAGTCAGCTGACTTAAACTGACCCCGGCTACTCCTGCTCACTCCTTGACCCCCCCGTGTGGGGAACTCCCATCTACCTTGCGCCTATCTTCCCGCCATTATCTTTCTGGCGCGGGAACATCTGTATAGCTGGCCTGCCTCTTGTGGCGCAGCTCCCTTTCCCATCCCACTCCCATTCCTCATCCTCCGCCTATGTCCCTTCTTTCCCCCCCCCACCGGCGCCCACATTTCTTAGTGTCTCCTCCCTTCCCAATTTACTTCTCTATTTACATCGACAGTAACATTTCCCTGCAATATCAGTCCCTCAGTTCCGATCCAATTTCTCATCTTTAATAAAGGTCCATGCTTCTTCCGCCGTTTCGAAATAGTGATGTCTCTCCTGGTACGTGACCCATAGTCGTGCCGGCTGCAGCATCCTGAACTTCACCTTCTTTTTGTGTAACACCTCCTTGGCTCGGTTCTCGCCACCTCCGCACTCCAATCCTGGTACCACTGCATTCTCCCATCTGCTACTCCGTACCTTTTTGGCCCATCTCAGAACCACTTCTCTATCTTTAAAGCGGTGAAATTGCACGATTGTCGCCCTAGGTGGTTCTCCCGCTTTTGGTCTCCTCGCCGGGATCCGATGAGCCCCCTCCACTTCTAAGGGGCCCAAAGCGGCCTCAGCTCCCATCAACGAGCTTAGCATCGTGCTCACATAAGCCCCGCAGTCCGCTCCTTCCACTCCCTCAGGGAGACCCAGTATCCGAAGGTTCTTCCTTCGTGCCCTGTTTTCTAGGGCCTCAATCCTTTCAATGCACTTTTTGTGGAGCACCTCGTGCGTCTGTGTTTTGACTGCCAGGCCCAGGATCTCATCCTCATTATCCGTCACCTTCTTCTCCACCACGCGGAGCTCTGTCTCCTGGGTCCTTTGTGCCTCCTTAAGCCCCTCAATCGCCTGTAGCATCGGGGTCAGCACCTCCTTCTTTAGTAGCTCCACACACCGTCTTAGGAATTCATCTTGATCAGGCCCCCATGTCGCCTGGGCTTTTTCCGCCGCCATCTTGTTTCTTTTTCCTTTCTGTCCCTATCGTCGAGGATTCCTCGCGCTGCAGCCGCCGCCACCGATATTTTCCTCTTTCGTTGGGGGGGGACTCCCTATTCACTCACCCCACACCGGGTTTCGTCACGCAAAAATTTCCCGTTGGGGCTCTTAAAAGAGCCCGAAGGTCCGTTGGAGCTGGAGCCGCCGAAACGTGCGGCTTAGCTGGTCATCGCCGCAACCGGAAGCAGACTCCTATTTATTAACTACAGTTCCACCTTCATCACCATAATTCCAGCAAAGCTCACATCAAAGCTCCAAAACCTACGACTTGGCTCCTCACTCTGCAACTGGAACCTCGATTTTCTGACCTATAGGCCACAATCAGTAAGGATAAACAACAATATCTCCTCCATGATAGTCCTCAATACTGGCCCCACAAGGCTGCAAACTTTGTCCCCTACTATACTCCCTGTACACACACGAGGGCGTGGCAAAACCTGGCTCCAACTCCATCTACAGGTTTGCTGACAACACAACCGTAGTAGGTCGGATCTCGAACAACGATGAGTCAGAATACAGGAGGGATATAGATAACCTAGTGGAGTGGTGTAATGACACCAATCTGTCCCTCAATGTCCTCAAAACTAAAGAGCTGGTCATTGACTTCAGGAAGCAGAGTATCGTGCATACCTGTCTGCATCAAATGGTGCCGAGGTGGAGATGGTTGCCAGCTTCAAATTCCTAGGTGTGCTCATCATCAACAATCTGTCCTTGTCCACCTACGTCAACGCTATGACCAAGAAAGCACAACAGCGCCTCTACTTTCGCAGGAGACTCAGGAAATTCGGCATGTCCACATTAACTCTTACCAACCTTTACAGATGCACCATAGAAAGCATCCTATCTGGCTGCATCACAGCCTGGTCTGGCAACTGCTCGGCCCAAGTCCGTCATAAACTGCAGAGATGTGAACACAGCCCAATCCATCACTCAAACCCGCCTCCCATCCATTGACTCTGTCTATACCTCCCGCTGCCTTGAGAAAGCGGGCAGCATAATTACAGACCCCTCCCACCCGACGTATTCACTTTTTGACTTCTACCATCGGGCTGGAGATACAAAAGTCTGATAACACGCACTAACAGATTCAAAAACAGATTCTTCCCGCTGTTACCATACTCCTAAATGACCCTCTTATGGACTGAGCTGATCTCTTCACACATCTTCTATACTTTTTTAAAATATAAACTTGAGTAACCAATTCATTTTTTCCAATTAAGGGGCAATTTAGCGTGGCCAATTCATCTAGCCTGTACATCTTTGGGTTGTGGGGGCAAAGCACACGCAAACACAGGGAGAATGTGTACACTTCACATGGACAGTGACCCAGGGCCAGGATCAAACCTGGGACCTTGTAACCACTGCACCACCATGCTGCCTCTCACACATAATATACAGGTTTGCCAAAGAGTCATCGGCCTCGAAACATTAGCTCTTTTCTCTCCCTACAGATGCTGCCAGACCTGCTGAGATTTTCCACCATTTTCTCTTTTGTGCCCCTCACACATCTTCTGTACTGAATAGTACTACACTCATGTATGTTTACCCGATGCCTGTGTCTATGTATTTACATTGTGTATTTTATGTTTGATCTATGCATTTTCTTTTCATCTATGTAATGATCTGTTTGAACTCTATGCAGAACAATACTTCACACTGTATCTCAGTACACATGACAATAAACTAATCCAATCCAATCTAAACCCATCCATTAGATAATATTCGCTCAGTTTCCTCCAACACAGCTCAGAAAACAATCCCGCCATCCCAGATATTAGTCTAGTGAATCTGTCTTCCTTTGCGTCAAGACAGGTTGACCTTCTCTGAGATAAGGAGAGCAGAGGTGAACAGAATACTGCAGGTACAGCCTTAGCAAGGCTCGAAACAATTGCAGCAAGTCTTATTTACCATTTACCCTGCACATGAGGAGGTGCAATTCGCCCTTCTATAAGAGTTCTCCCCTATCGTTATGCCTAACAGGGTAGCACGGTGGCGCAGTGGGTTAACCCTGTTTCCTCACAGCGCCAAGGTCCCAGGTTTGATCCCGTCCCTGGGTCACTGTCTGTGTTTCGAGGCCGATGACTCTTTGGCAAACCTGTATATTATGTGTGAGAGGCAGCATGGTGGTGCAGTGGATAGTACTGCAGTCTCATGGTCATGATCGCGTTCCGCAGGCACCTGATGTTGACCATTCATTTTCTGCCCTTGACAAAGCCCGTCTGGTCCTCCGCAATTACCTCGGGCACACAACACACCAGTTGCCTCGCCAGGGCCTTCACCAGAACTTTGGTATTTGTCGTTTTCGAGTGAGGTGGGTCTGTCTGACCTGCACTCCGTCGGGTCTGTGTCCTTTTTATGGATCAGTGATATTGAGGCCTGTGCCAATGTGGGCGGCTGGGTCCCTCTGGATAGCGGGTTATTGAATACCTCCTGCAGGTGTGGAGCAAGGGCTGTCACAAACTTTTTTTTATGGAAGCCCACCGGGAATCTGTCCAGCCTTGCTGCCGTACTCGCATGCATGAGTTAATACTTTTGTTCCTGTTTTATTTGGGGTTGGTTGCGGAGGGCTGTTAGGCACCATTGTTCTAATTTTGGCTGGTTATTTGTTATTTGGGTGTGGCTCTGCTGAGAGGCCGGGGAGGGGTACACTGCAGACAGTGACTAATTTGTTAACTTTGATCAGGTCTTATTTGTTGGCGGCCATCTTGGGTGGCCATGGCATTGGCAGTCGTTGAGGGGCTACTGGGTAATCCCACATGATGAGAATGGCTGAATCTGGGTCAGGGGGAGGGGAAATGAGTTTGAGGACCCCAGTCCGGCTGATAAACTTGGATAAAATGGGTTATTGTGTCCAGTAAAAACATCACGGTTTTGCACACCTGAGAAATTTGAAGGCTGATGTGCTGTTTTTACAGGAGACCCATTTGCGAATCAAGGATCAACCAAGGTTATGGAAGGGCTGGGTCGGATAGATATACTATTCGGGTTTCGATGGTATAGGGGATGTCGTGTTCATCAACAAGAGGATATGTTTTTAAGCTGCTAAAATATTGGCGGATCATCAAGGGAGTATGTAACAGTTAGTGGACCATTGGCGGGCATTTCAATACTCCTAATGAACGTGTATGCACCGAACTGGGTTGATACGGCTTGGTCAATAAGGTGCTGTCTACTGCCCCGGGTCTGGATCTACGTGAACTTATTCTGGGGGTGGGAGGACTTCAATTGCGTTTTGGATTCTCGGTTGGATAGGCCGAGTCCTAAGTCTCTGAGTCCGTCATGGGTATTGGTCTGTATGGAACATATTGGGGGGGAGGGGTTGGGTGGGGGGTGCAGAATAATATACAGGTTAGGTGGATTGTTGATGCTAAATTGCCCTTTAGTGTCGAGGGATGTGCAGATTATGTGGGATTACGGGGATAGGATAGGGGAGTGGGCCAAGGTTGGATGCTTTCTTGGAGGGTTGGTTCAGACTCAATGGGCGAATGGCCCCCTTCAGCACTGTGGGGCGTCTATTGCTCCCTGGTTCTTCCTGGGGTAAAGGGGATGGGGTACTCAGCGACCGTTATTTCGGATTTTGTGGACTTGATTTTGGAACCGGAGGCCTCTCAATGACCCCGGTGGAAATAGACGCAGCATTGCTGGCGGACAAGCAATTATGTGAGCATCTATCCTCCGCCAATGGAGAGTGCATAGTGTTCAATTGGAATAATGCAGTTTCGCCTTCCATGCCTCTGGAAGCTCTGAAGTTGGATTTTAAGAGGGACATAATCTCCTACAAGGCACAAAAGTATAAATCTGGAAGGGTGGAGAGGTGTATGCTGGTGAACTCCAATCTTGAGGTGAACCAGGGGCTCGTTTAGCACAGGGCTAAATCGCTGGCTTTGAAAGCAGACCAAGGCAGGCCAACAGCCCGGTTCAATTCACGTACCAGGCTCCCCAAACAGGCGCCGTAATGTGGCGACTAGGGGCTTTTCACAGTAAGTTCATTTGAAGCCTACTGTGACAATAAGCGATTTTCATTTTGTTTTCAATCACCAGTCCTCGATTGCATCGACACTGGAGTTGTTCACGGGTATGAAGAAATTGCAGCTGGAACTTGAGCTGGTCTCACCAATCAAGACAATGAACCAACGGGACCTTTTACAAACATGGGGAGAGGGCCAGTCCTCTGTTAGTGCACCAGCTGAGGCGGCAGGCTGCCCTCTGGCAGATACGTGATTCGGGTAGTGGGTTGGTTTCGGCCCCCGGGGAGGTTAATGTGGCGTTTGAGGCCTTTTATCGAGAGCCAGAGCATCCAGAGGAGAGATTACCATTGATGCAGTTTTTGGACTGGTTGTCTTTCATGGTGGTGGAGCAGGGCAAAGGGGAGGAGCTGGACTCAATGGTGGGACAAGAGGTGGTTTTGAAGGAGGATTAATGTAGTCGGGTAAAGCTTTGAGTCCAAATGGGTACCCTATCGAATTCTGCAAAACATTTTGCAGTCCCACTGTAGTCCCACTGTTGGTCCCACTATTGCTGGGTATGTTCCACGATTCCTTATCTGGGGGGGGGGGGGTCCTGTAAAAGGATAAGGATCTGACAGAGTGTGTGTCGTATCGATCTGTAAAAAATTAATTGGGCGGCACAGTAGCACAGTGGTTAGCACTGTCATTTCGCAGCGACAGGGTCCCAGGTTCGATTTCCTGCTTGGGTCACTGTCTGTGTGGAGTCTGCACATTTTCCCCATGTCTGCGTGGGTTTCCTCCGGATGCTCTGGGTTTCCTCCCACAAGTCCCTAAGGACGGGCTGTTAGATAATTTAGACATTCTGAATTCTCCCTCTGTGTACCCGAACAGGCTCTGGAATGTGGCGACGAGAGGCATACAAAATGATCAGGGGGTTGGATAGGGTGGACAGTGAGAGCCTTCTCCCGCGGATGGATATGGCTGGCACGAGGGGACATAACTTTAAACTGAGGGGTAATAGATATAGGACAGAGGTCAGAGGTAGGTTCTTTACGCAAAGAGTAGTGAGGCCGTGGAATGCCCTACCTGCTACAGTAGTGAACTAACTCGCCAACATTGAGGGCATTTAAAAGTTTATTGGATAAACATATGGATGATAATGGCATAGTGTAGGTTAGATGGCTTTTGTTTCGGTGCAACATCGTGGGCCGAAGGGCCTGTACTGCGTTGTATTGTTCTATGTTCTATGTTCTATAGAGGCTTTTCCCAGCAACTTCATTGCAGTGTTAATGTAAGCCTTCTTGTGACACTAAAGATTATTTATTATTTATTTTTTAATCTTATTGTTGAATGCTGATGCTAAGCTGTTAGAGAATGTGTTGACAATACGTCTGGAACATTCTAAGGTGATTTCAGAGAAACGGACTAGTTTTGTCAAGTGCCATCAGTTATTGGCCAACTCACGGTGACTGGTAAACCTTATTCTGTCCCCCACCCCAGTGCCCGAGCCAGAGGTGATTATCTCAATGGTCGCTGAAAAAGCATTTGATCGGGTTGAGTGGGGATACCAATTTGAGGGGAGGGTTAAAGGAACCAAACATGGAAAGGGTGAGGTTGAAGGAGTCCTCTTGCACGGGAATGAACCTCAGAGCCCTCGCCGCAACAGCACTCCCCACCCCGCCAACAAAAGGCACATCCAGCGCAATGGCGGTCGCAGCATTAGGAACCTGGAGCCAAATGAGGCAGCACTTCAGTCTAACCGAGGTGCCCACCATGGCCCCCATCTGTGGCAACCATAGGTTTCCATCAGCCATGCTCGATGTCACCTTTAAGATGTGGAGACATTGCGGGGGCCACTAGCCGCTGGGGATGTCTACACAGGGGATAGACCTGCGACCTTCGAAGAGCTGACGGAGAGGCTGGAACTTTCGAATGGACAGGATGGGCAACGCTTACAAATCAAAAGCTTTCTCCGCAAGGGGACGGCAAGGTACCCTAGGGCCTTGAGAGACAAAATGTTTGAGGAGCTACTGGATGTGGACAGTCAGCAAAAGGGGAACTGCCTGAACTTATACGGGTGATTTTTCAGAATGTACACACTCCGCACTGGATGGAAGAAGAGAGAAATGGGAGGAAGACTTATGGACAGCTGGAGCAAAACACTGAATAGGGCCAACTCCACATCCTGCTGTGCAAAAGCCACATGCAGCTAAGGTGGTGCACAGAACACACCTCACAAGAACGGAATGAGCAGGTTCTTCCCGAAAGTGGAGGACAAATGTACACGGTGCCAGGGAGGCCCAGCCACTCACGCCCACATGTTCTGGGCCAGCCCCAGACTTGACAGGTTGTGGGGGTGAGGGTGGAGCCATGCCCGAGAGTGGCAATCTTCGGGGTATCGGACCAGCCAGAGTTTCATATGGGGAAGAGAGCCGAAGCCCTTGCCTTTGCTTCCCTAATCGCCCTCCGGAGAATCCGGCCCACCGGCCGATCAGCAGCACCAACCACAGCTGCAGACGGCTGGTAGACCTGGCGGAATTTCTCCATCTGGAGAAGATCAAACCGTGGGATCCATTCATCAGCCTGTTCCAACACCTGTTCGAAGCCAACAACGAATATGGAGTGGGGAACGGGGGCGCACGGGAACCACAGAAAGCAGACAGTAAAGGGGGAGGGGTGATGGGGGTGGTAACGGGGAGGGGTGAGGCCCAAGAAAACGCCAAAGGGATGCTCAGGAAGAGACCGGCACGGGGACCAGAGGGCCCCTCACAAAGCTATAAAAGTAAAACAAACGCCAGAAGAAACATTCTGCGGTGAAAGGAAGGGCCTGGGATAGGACCCGGAGACAGCAGAAAAGGGGATGGGGTGGGGCATGTGGGGGGGGGGGGGGGGGGGGAGGAGGGGTGCCTCGTGGAACAACGTGTAAATTATAACCGTTTCACCCATTTCACGTACAGTGTTAAAATGCAAACTTTAATTTAAAATTATTTGAAAAATATTAAACGCAACATGCCAAACTGATTCTGAAACCGTGCTGGTGGAATGATTGTGATGGGCGTTTCAACGGGAGTTCAACACTTTGAAACAACAGATTCAGCGCACATTTCTCATCTTGCTGGTTTTATGGGAATTGAGCAATGTTTAATCCTGGGCCCTCAGAACCCTGGCGTTCTACCGACTGAGCTGCCTCCAGAGCTCCCTCCAGTGTTTTACAAGATTGTTTCCATCTTTTCTTTGCGTTCCCATCTTTGGTAATTCACCCTCCCCAGCGCATTTCCCTCAGAGACAGGCGGGTAGCTTAATCTCCCAAATCTAAATGGCACTGCAGTGTTTCTATTGTTGAGACACTTCTCAGAGATTGTTTGTGGGTGTGGATCTCACTGCCAGCGGTGTGAATGCCCCTTTCAAATTCGGTTCGCCATATAGGCAAACCATGAGCCCGAAGAGGACTGCTGGTCAGCATAGGGTCACCACCCAGATTGTGGTGTTAGAAACACCACGCTTTGACCATATTGGTTATCAGTCCGCCACTAAAGTAACATTGATCAGTCCGGGCTGCTATACACTGGCGCATAATTCTGAATGCTTCCTCCTGCGCCTCGCTGAGTTCATTTAAAACCAGGGATTGAATTGACAAGTACAACTGTCAAATCAAAGGAGACTTGTGGTTTAAAAGGGAAGTTCAACAGTACTCCAATTGCTTCAAGAAAAGTCGAACATATATTGGGAGTTGATAATAATCCCGCAGATCAATTGATGGGCATGCATGCGAATTGATGGAGCAGGATGGAAGATATCCATCCATTCATTCAACGCGGAAGGAGGCCAGTTGACCAATCATTCACGGACCTATTTTAGCAGTGAAGGGATATCCGACTTGGAATCCATCTCCCCTAACCCATTTATGGTCATGTTTTCAGGATTCAAGTGAGTGCTCGGATGCTCTATTTAACAAAATGGTCTCCATTCTCTACACATGCTGAGGCATGAGTGCCTCAGCATGTGTAGAGAAAGGGACACAGCGGGTTTTCAGATTGCCTTTGGCTGAGAACTGGCAGAGGTTAGAGGTTTAAATATTTGCAAGTGGATGGCAAATCAATCAATAATCGAGAGCAGTACAGTACTGACTCGGCGGTTGCTGAAGTTCCTTGAATTCCGTAAATTTAGCAATTTCTGACCAGATCAAGGACCTGCGCCGTGATCCCGTGTCTTCCTCCACAAATTCGGCCAGACCGGCTGAGAATTGGCAACATTTCGAAATTTATGTTTATGTAACTACAGTAACATCCATTTGACCTTTCGGGAAATTCATACGGGTTATTTCCTAAAATCTAAAACTACCTTCATAGTTTTTGCCTGCAAGCTGATTATTTTTTTAAATTTCCAAATGCAATTTATTCGGCTCGCAGTTGAACGATTGGAAACATATAAGGTGTCATTGTGTTTCTGCTTGCTGTCTCCATTTAACAAGCTGTGACTGCTGCATCAACATAAGAAACTTCTTTCACTGATTTGTCTATGAGACGATTTAGTCCTTCAGTTGCTGCACCCACTTTAAAACGTTTCCGTGTGTGTTTTTAAATCGCTCCTCGTGCTTCCTTTGACAGTACATACTTTTTTGAATGAAGTGTCAGCACAAGTTGTCACGTGGCATGGTCTCCTGTTGTGCAATTGATAACGACTCTACAAGGTTGGCGGTGGCGTTAGGTTCAACTTCCGCGTTAATCCTGTCCTGATCAATAGACTCTTGGGAAGGCTGATAAGATATAAATTACATTACGTAAATCGAGAAATAACTAAATAAGCAAATAAACAAACAAATCTACTGGAGCAAATGATTATAATTTGCTGCACGCAATGAGCCAAGTTCCACAGAAAATGGTATTTCAGTATACCTTACAATCGGCCACGGATCAGAGTAAATATAAAAGTGATCTCATGAACCTCCAATTTATGTGTGCTCAGTTATGCAGACTAAACATACTGACGCATACATGCAATTAGACGAGAAAACTTGAAATTTGCCGCAACAAAGAACGCTTTCTCTGTAGAATCTATTAAATGTCACCTCACCTTCTGGCTCACCATTCAAATTCATTACACTTTCTATACTTGACTGGTATGCAGAAACGAACGTCGCTAAATAAAATAAATGCTTGTTCATTTCAGTGTAAACCCGATTTTACATTGTGTGATGAACTTTAATAATTGTCACACCCATTCCCGGGTGAGGATATTTAATTTTTAGGAGTGAGGTATCTCATTTCGGTCCGGTTGCATTACTGTCGTTAGGAATTATACTTTTAAAGTTTATTGGCATATTTATCTCGTTTTTCTCTCTAAATCTAGCATTGTGGTCGTAATGTCATAAAGAGTAGATTCGTTATAGGAAAAAAAGACCCTCTCCCAGCCCTGTCCACCTGTGGCGGCTGTATGTTGGGAGATCTTGAACGGACTCCTACCATTTTCTTCTCTCCACCTTCTCACCCCTCCCCCCCTCCTCCGCACCCCGACCGCTCAAATGATCCCTTATATGACTGGTCCCAGCAGAGCTCATCCAGACTAATTTAACTCAATAAATACATCACTATAATTTGAATGAACCAAATACAAGTGGCATCCATCCCAAATTGACTCTGGTGCTAAGTTATTTTTTTCTGACACTTTTCATTTGGTGTCTATGAGGCCCAATCTCCTTCACTCTGCCAGCGCAACAAACTCCCTTTGATCATTTTTTCCCCTTACAACTTTTGGTTGAATGAAAGATCTGATCACTGAGGTGAAATAAAAACGTTCCATATTGTCAGCTCGGTCAATCATTCTACCTCAGAATATAATCACATGGATACAAACAGGATACATGTAACAACAAAATTATGAATAAATGAATGCATAGCCATCACACTTTTTAATTTGTCGTTCAAAAATTAGGAAGAAATCCTGAGGCAGTTTCGGATCACGGTATTGCAAAGTTTCCAATAGACATATGAACAGAAGCCTGGGTTGGCCTGAAATTAAAACAGGAAGTGTTGGAAAAATTCAGAGCGTCTGGCAGAGTTGTGGAGAGAGAAACAAAGTTACCGTTTCGAGTCCGATATGGCTCTTCCTCAGAACCTGAAGTTGGCTATGGCCATGAGGAACCAAAGCAGCGACCCATATATGGAGGTAGATGGGGCCACTGGAAACCAAAATTTTACCAAGAACGAGGATGCTATCACGGTCATATTGAACAACGTGTTTTTGAAATAGCTAATGGAATGACACTTACCAAAGGAAAGATGCTAAAGCATTTGGCTGTGCTTAAAGTTAGTAAGGCGGGAGATTCACAAGAGATTGCTGAGGAAAGTAAGTTGGGAGGGAAATACAACATTGTAGTGGGGTGCTACCCGTGAACTGGAGAATTGATGGTTGCATACTTTTGGGTGGAATGGTTGTACTACAGAGTAGAGGTCCAGGGTGTGGGGTTCGGATGGGGTGCGGTATTATGGAAACAAGAATTCAGGAAAAAATAAGCAATTCATGGAATGAAATGTGTGTATGTGTATGTGTGTGTGTGTGTGTGTGTGTGTGGGGGGGGGGGTGTTGTTAAGAAAAGTGAACTCAAATGTATTGAAAGAAATTCGTAGTTTAACTAATTTCGTTGAACTTTGTGATGAATTATCAATGTGATGTGCCCTTCATGAATATTTTAGGTAAAGCGCAACATATTCAAAAATGTTGGTGCCAAGTTCTTTGGTTAAACGTCACCCATGGTTGCACCTTTCATTGTATGATGTGGTGATGAGAAGTATACAATTGGACTTTTCAGGCTGTGTAACTGCAGGACATAATAGTAATCGCTTATTGTCACAAGTCGGCTTCAATTAAGTCACTGTGAAAAGCTCCTCAGCTCCTCGGCCCCTAGGACATGGAGAGGTATCAATAGTTTTCACTTGTGTTCACCAAGATCGAAGATGCAGCCAAAGTCGTAGTGAGGGAGCGGGTAACTGAGGCAATGGATGGATAACGTGTATGAATGAAGAGATACTTCAAATGTATGACTTGGAGAAAATACGAAAACTACTTAGAGAAACGATATGAGCAGGATCGAATGTAGTGCATCACAGGACTCTGTAGCACTAGATGTTCTTAATGTATATCAATGAAGTAACTTGTATGAAGAGAGGAACATTTCAACATTTGCAGATAACACGGAATTGTTAAGTCCTCCGATGTTGAAAACGATAGTGATATTCTTTATGATGACATTGATAGACTTGGTGAATGGGTGTTCATGTCGTAGATGAAACTTCAGTCAGCGAAGTATGAACATTACACGTCTTGGTAGGAAGATTGGGGCAGATGCCATCTGATGTACCTTTGTATAAAGAGTACTGAAACATAGGGATTGTGTGAAAAATGCTCACTATTTACTGAAGGTGACAGGAATATTTGAGAAATTGGTTTAATATATGATCCTTCTAAATCGAGTCGAAGTCCAGAAAAGCAATGACGTAATAATGAATAATTAAGAAAACAAAAACACTGGTTCGGCCTCAACTTAAGTATTGTACCACATTTTGGTGCCATAGTTCAGGAAAAGTGCAAAGGCAGTACGGAGGTAGCAGGAATGATTTACGAGAATAAACCAAGAGTAAAAAGAATACAGGTATTGTACCAGATTGGAGAAATTAGATTTTTCTCCTTGGAGAACAGATGGCTGAGAGGTGAGCTCGCAGAATAGATCCAAATCCAGACAGAATAGATGGACGGAAATTGTTTCATTGGGTGGAGATATCCATGATCAGAGGGCATCTTTCAGTATCAGGACAAAAACGACACGAGAAAGCATTTATGTATAATGCAACGAGTATATTGCATTTAGAATGTGGTGTCTGGATTTATGTTTGTGAGAAATCCAGTTGTGATTTTCAGAAGTGAATTGGATCGGAATATATTTTTTTAAATGCATGATTGCAAAGAAACATCTTGTGGATTGGGACTGGGTGAGCCCCTTTTGTATACAGCTGGAACGAGCTTAAATGGCCGAAAATTCACATTCCGTGCTAGAACATAGAACATAGAACATACATACAGCGCAGTACAGGCCCTTCGGCCCACGATGTTGCACCGAAACAAAAGCCATCTAACCTACACTATGCCATTATCATCCATATGTTTATCCAATAAACTATCCAACCCCCTGATCATTTTGTATGCCTCTATTAAGTCTCCTCTTAATCTTCTTCTCTCTAACGAAAACAACCTCAAGTCCATCAGCCTTTCCTCATAAGATTTTCCCTCCATACCAGGCAACATCCTGGTAAATCTCCTCTGCACCCGCTCCAAAGCCTCCACGTACTTCCTACAATGCGGTGACCAGAACTGTACGCAATACTCCAAATGCGGCAGTACCAGAGTTCTGTACAGCTGCAACATGACCTCCTGACTCCGGAATTCAATCCCTCTACCAATAAAGGCCAACATTCCATAGGCCTTCTTCACAACCCTATCAACCTGGGTGGCAACTTTCAGGGATCTATGTACATGGACACCTAGATCCCTCTGCTCATCCACACTTCCAAGAACTTTACCATTAGCCAAATATTCCGCATTCCTGTTATTCCTTCCAAAGTGAATCACCTCACACTTCTCTACATTAAACTCCATTTGCCACCTCTCAGCCCAGCTCTGCAGCTTATCTATATCCCTCTGTAACCTGCTACATCCTTCCACACTATCGACAACACCACCGACTTTAGTATTGTCTGCAAATTTACTCACCCACCCTTCTGCACCTTCCTCTAGGTCATTGATAAAAATGACAAACAGCAACGGCCCCAGAACAGATCCTTGTGGTACTCCACTTGTAACTGAATTCCATTCTGAACATTTCCCATCAACCACCACCCTCTGTAATGATAGAATGGTGCTGTAACCATTCTATCATTCTTTCCCTCTCTGTGGGATTTACAGTACCTGATTTGACATCGAATTCTTAATTCTAGCTTGCACTTCATCGTTCTGAATATGTGCTTCAATATTTAATTGTAATATGTTTTAGAGTTACATTTTTAGGTGTTTGTATATTCGCCACACGTCTGCTGGAGAGGGGGGTGTGATGCTTTTTACATATTTACCGTACTCTGATTTCCATGACAAATGGTAATAAATAGTAAATCAGCATGGACAAGACTAGGGAAAGACGGATACTTCTCAAGCATTGGGGTATGAATTTAACGTTGCAATTACAAACCTCATTGACTTGCACTCTGAAAGAGTTCCACCACTCCTTGCCTCCAGAAATTGAAATGAAAATTGATACCAGCAGTTCCAGCAGTGTCAGCAGGTAAAGAACCAATAGGAAGCTGAGACGGAATCTCTGTGGTCCAGTGGCAAAGAAAAACATTTTAGGGCAAAAGGAACAACAAAACATCCAGTAAAATTGACTTTCATGCTGACAGCATAATTCAATTATTGGAAACATTATTAAACCAGACTTTGAAAGAACATAAGAACATAGAAATAGGAGCATATGTAGGGAATTCAGCCCTTCGAGCCTTTTACGCATTCAATTTCATGGCTGACCTCTTCTTCGTCTCAAATCCATCTCCTACTTCTTCCCTATATCCCTTTAACCCGTTTTGAAAAATCAGAAATATACATATCTACTTCTTGAAACCATTTAATTATTCAGACTCGCCGCCTTATGGGACAGCGAGTTCCAGAAATTCACTACCCTCTCCGAGAAGTAGTTCCTCCTCATCTCACTTTTAAGTCTACTGCCTCTCAAACTGTACCTGTGGCCAGTGGTTCCAGGTTGCCCCACAAAGGGGGAACATTTGGTCTACATTTACTTTGTTGAGACCTCTTAGTATTTTATATACCTCGATCCGATATCCTCTCATTCTTCTATACTCCAGCGAGTATACACCCACATTGTTCAATTTCTCCGCATAGGGCAACCCTATCAACCTCGGTATCAATCTGGTGAACCTCCTCTGAACTGCCTCTAATGCACCGCATCCTTCCTCCAATAAGGAGACCAAACCTGGACAAAGCACTTCCAATATGGTCTCACCAGCACCCTTTAAAATTGCAACAACGTTTGTCTATTATTATAATCCAGTCCTTTAGCAACAAACGCTAACATTTCATTTTCCTTTTTTTATGTCATGCTGTACCTGCATATGGACTTTCTGCGATTCATGAACAAAGACACACAGATCTCTCTGCCCAGACGCATTTTGAATCTGCTTTCCAATTGGAAGGGTAGCACAATGGGCCACACGGTAGCACAGTGGTTATCACTGATGCTTCACAGCTTCAGGGTCCCAGGTTCGAATCCCAGCTTGGGTCACTGTTTGTGATAAGAGTGCACGTTCTCCCCGTGTCTGCGTGGTTTTCCTCCATGTGCTCCAGTTTCCTCCCACAGTCCAAAGATGTGCAGGTTAGGTAGATTGGCCGTGCTAAATTGCCCTTAGTGTCCAAAAAAGGATTAGGCGGGGTTACTGGGTTGCGGGGATAGGGTGGAGGTGTTCTTTGGAGGTCTTCTCTCGGGTGGAGGGCGCTCTTTCCAAGGGCCAGTACAGAATCGATGGGCCGAATGGCCTCCTTCTGCACTGTTAATTCTATGATCCTATAATAATTTGTCGTTCTATTATTTTCGGCCAAAATGGAAAACCTCACACATCCCCATTAAACTCCATCTGCCACATTTTGGACCATTCTCCGAGCCTATCTACATCCGTCAGTCCAGTCTTAATCTCCTGTTCACTGCCTGCTTTCCCACCTACTTTAGTATCGTCCGAAAATGTAGCTATGTTATATAATGAAGGCTTTTGGTGAGAAACTGATTCCACTGAATCATGGAGTCAGCAGAATGGTCACCAAAGAAGGTTGAGTTCAGTATTAATAAACCAAAGGCAACCTGAGAGCAAACATTAAACACCGAAAAATTCCATTTGAGATACAATACATGAAAAGGTGGTGGAAACAGATTCATTACATCTTTCGAATGGGAACTGAATAATAAATTGAATGGGAAAGATTAAGTGAACGAGTTAAAGTCGATAACTCATGGAAAAACACAGAGACTAGGGATCGCATATCCTCTTTATGCAGCATTATTACAGAACTATAGGATTTTGATTTCAATTCTCTACTCACAGGTAAATTATCGCTCCAAGAATCACAGGCATTTCCAGAATGACAAACGATGAGCCGGGCTCCGATCTTCAAATATATGCTGAACATTATCCCATTTGCAGTTCCAAGAATGGAACTGATCACATTTAGCACTAGCCACATTACCACCTTAGGAGCATGGCGAAACAAAATAGCAACATTTAGTGATATATTCAGGAAAGCACTATTTATCTCTGAAAAAATACATTCAAATACCTTCCAGAAGCAATTAACAAATTATATATTCAGTATTGTAAGATTCTTTCCTGTTCATTTACTTTGGTCCCCTTTATTTTATTTTGCCTTACTTTATGATTTTGCCCCGTGGATCCACAATCGGGATGTATCTTTAAACCGAAGACTTAAAGTTTAAATCACCTGCTTTGCCAGTCCACTGTGTTTTCCAGATTTGTGTTTGAAACAGGAGAAGCCAGATTTTTAGTCACCGTGTTGATACTAGGACCCGGTTTTGGAGGGAGTCAGACTTTTCGGTTAACTGGCAACTAATGGGTTGGACAGGGACAGTGTTCTACCCGACAACAGTCAGTGATTGGTTCCTGCTGGATGATGTTGTCTGAGGGAACCGGGCAGAAGTGATTATGCCTTGGAAGTGAAATAAACTGTACTTGGTCTTGTACTGCCTCCAGGTCAGAAGTTTGCGAGTTCAAATCACATCAGACTTATGGGGTTTTACAGCAGCTTGTTCCGTGAATTTCTCTCTGTGTGGGGAAATACCTGCGTTCAAAAGCATAATGCACATAATCGAGGCTGCACAGTGGCGCTGTGGTGAGCACTGCTCCTTACAGCGTCGAGGACCCGGGTTCGATCCCGGCCCGAGGTCACTGTCTGTGTGGAGTTTGCACATTCTTCCCGTTTCTGCGTGGGTTTCACCCCCACAACCCAAAGATATGTAGGTTAGGTCGACTGGCCACGCTAAATTGCCCCTTAATTGGAAAAAAAAATGTTTTTAAAAGGAAATGAAAGAAACTGTTTCTAACACTTGCACTCTTGCTTGCTGAAGTGAAAGAATTGTTCTGAAAACAGGGAGTGCCTGCTATATCCTTTCGGTGGATATGGCATGATGCCAAGTCTGCAGAGAAGGTAGACAACCTTCCCAGAAAAAAGTATCTTAAGCCTGGAAGAAAGGAAGTAATAATAATAGTCTTTATTGTCACAAGCAGGCTTACATTAACACTGCAGTGAAGTTACTGTGAAATGCCCCTAGTCACCACATTCTGGTGCCTGTTCGGGTACACAGAGGGGGGAATTCAGAATGTCCAAATTACCCAACAACATGTGTTTTGGGACTTGTGGGAGGAAACCAGAGCTCCCGGAGCAACCCACGCAGACACAGGGAGACCGTGCAGATTCCACACAGATAGTGACACAAGCCGGGAATCGAACCTGGGATCCTGGCGCTGTGAAGCAACAGTGCGAACCACTGTGCTACCGTGCTGCCCCATACCAAACTGAAATCCCGAACTTCAGAACGATATTGGCTGCAAGTCAACCCAGTGCATCAAAGAAACCTATCCTTTTATTTTTATTAATATTTTCCTTCCCTTTCCACTACTCTTTTCTCTCTGTTGTTTATCTGTGTGTTGTGTAGAGTGGGGCGACCTGAAAGGGGTTGGTGGGAAAGTCCGATTAGATAGTTACATTTTCTGTGGTTTAATTCCGATAATGTACATATAAAATATTGTTTGTGTTTTAAAGTTGCAACCCTGTTGTTTACTGTCTCAGCTGAGCTGCTCGGGTATTTAAATAAAATCTAATTTCACCTGTGTTGTGACACCACAGCAAGTGGGGCTGGAATTGACCTTGCACTGGACCAGGGTGTCATGTCAGTAGGAATAGGAATATTCATACAATCATAAGCCTTACAGGCTAATGGGGGAACATGCAAGCAGAATATTCTGGGTATGTTGGATATGTGAAAGGATTTTTGGCAGTATATGTGGACAAACTTTTAAAACATAGAAGTTACATGGGGAATGTATTTTACATAGCCTAGATATACAGAGACATGGGAACAGCGGTACAATATTCAGCACATCAATATGGTTCCTTTATTTAACTGTATATTTTTTGTGATCAATGTTTGAACTCCAATTACCTGACTTGGTTCGAAAACTCTCCATACACTTGCGTAGCAAAATCGCAATGGGAACAGGTTTTTGTAGAACAAATTTAATACATTCTGGCACATATTACAAAGGGGTAATATCACTACACTATCGCAGGAAGTCCAAATTCACCCATACAGGGCTAAAGTGGACAATATCGTACTACCTTTATATGTTCTGTCTCATTTTAACTTTGTAGAAATTAATTAGTCTGAACAGGAGGCTAGGAGTCTAATGGGCAACCAACATAATTGAACTTGATATACGACTCTGCTTTGTCTAATATTGCCCCTTGGATTAAACCTAGTATACAAGTTACTGGTATGGTTTCAACGAAATGTTACAATGTGAATACATAAATATACAGCGCAGCGACCAGAATTCCAAAGGAAAACATCATTTGTTACAACAAGTTGGTTTGTGGGAATAGAAAGCCACTGTGATGATACTTACGAGGCCTTTACGTGATGTCTTTTCCAAAATACAACACAGGATTCCAAAAATTATGAACTGGAAAAAAATATGATGTATCAAATCTACAGGACATTAACTGAGTATAATTATTGGAACATGAACTGTGCATAATTAGTCGGTTGCAATACTACAAATAAACTACTGAGCGGCGTGACCATTAGCTATATAAGCTCACTCAGTTCCATAAATTGCGTAGCCATATGTAGCATTAATAGATAAATCTCATGTTTTAAATGCCCAGTCCTATCTTTAACCGCATTGAAAGGTGAGCGAGCTAGCTTCCAAATTTTATAACCCAGCACAGTAGCACAAGTGGATAGCAGTGTGGCTTCACAGCACCAGGGTCCCAGGTTCGATTACCCGCTGGGTCACTGTCTGTGCGGAGTCTGTATGTTTTCCCTGTGTTTGCGTGGATTTCCTCCGGGTGCTCCGGTTTCCTTCCACAGTCCAAAGACGTGCAGGTTAGGTGGATTGGCCATGAGAAATTGCCCTTAGTGACCAAAAGGATTAGGAGGGATTATTGGGTTACGGGGATAGGGTGGAAGACAGTGCTAAAGTGGGTTGGCGCAGACTCGAAGGAACGAATAGCCTCCTTCAGCACTGTATGTTCTCTGTTAAGTGCTATCTGACATTCCAGCTGCAAATTTCAGTTGTGCACTCTTATTCCAGACTCCGCCAACTGAGGAAGTAATTTATCTTTATTCACCCTATTCATCGGGTCAATCACCCAAAATACCGTAAATAAATCACTGCATAAACCATTGATGAATATAATGCTAGAATGTTAAAATTGTCGTAATTTTAAAAATTATTTATGTCATCGTAGCATTGTTGTAAACTGTAACAATTGTCTCAATGATATTTTTCTGGCTGACTATTCATAGATCCGAAAACTTTGGAAAAGTTAGGAATAAACACGTTCTGGCTGAAGCAGTCCAGTCAATATACAGCCAGAAGCATGAAGCGATTACTCATCTCGACCCCCTCAAGAGGTTCACGCCATCACAAATGCCAGTCTTCAGTCAATTTGATCAAATCCCCGTGATATCTAAAAATGACTGAAGGTACTGGATTCTGCAATGGCAATGCGCCTTAACAATATTCCGGCAACAGTACTGAAGACTTGTGTTCCAAAACATGTGCGCCCCGATAAAAGCTATTCTAGTGCAGCTGCAACACTCGCATCTTTCCTGCAGAGAGGAAAAAATGCACAAGTTTGTCCTGTAGACAGAAGCAGAACAAATACAATGCTGCCAATTACTACCCTGTCAGTCTATCCTCGATCAGTAACTGGAGTGTGTACGTTATCCCCATGTCTGCGTGGGTTTCCTGCAGGCGCTCCGGTTTCCTCCCACAAGTCCCGAAAGAATGTTAGGTGAATTGGACATTCTGAATTCTCCCTCAGTGTACCCGAACAGGCTCGCGAATGTGGCGACTGGGGGCTTTTCACAGTAACTTCATTGCAGCGTTAATGTAAGCCTACCTGTGACACTAACACAGATTATTACTGTTAATTAAGGGAATCGTCAACAATGCAATCAACTGGCATTTCCTTCCGAATAAACTGCTCCCGGATGCTCAGTTCGTGTTCCGCCAGAGACACTGCGCTATTGACTTCATTATAATCGTGGTTCAGCGGTTAGGTGCGAAGGAATGCCCTTAATAGCAAAGCATCATTTGACCACGCACAGCATGAAGAAACCCTACCAAAAATGGAATCAATAGGAATATGGGGGAAACCCTCCACTGATTGGAATCATAACTAGCTCAAAGGAAGATGATTGTGTTTTTTTGGAAGTCAATCATCCCAATTCCAGGACATCACAGCAATATTTTCTCAGGATGGTGTCCCAGGCCCACTCATTCTCAGCTGCTCATCATGACCTCTTCCATTGTAAGGTCATAAGGAATGTTCACTGATGAACAATTATTATTGCACAATGTTCAGGACCACTTCCGACTCCTCTGACACTGAAGTAGCCAATGTCCAAATGCAGCAAGATCTACACAATATGGTGTAGTAATATTCATGCACAGGAGTGCCAGGCAATAGCCATCTCCGACAAGAGAGTATCTAGCCATGGCCCTTGCCACGAAATCGAATGGCAATTGCTGAATATTCTACTTTTAATATCTTGGCAGCTAGCATTGACCAGAAACTTAACTGGACTGGCTATATAAATACTTTTTGTTCAGGAGTGTCAGAGGGTTGGAATCCTCCAGCAGGTAACTCACCTCCCGACTCTCCAAACCCTCTAAAAGTCACAGGTTAAGAGTGTGTTGGAATTATCTTCATTTTCTTGTGTGAGTGCAGCTCCAGAAACACTCATGAAGCTCGACACAATCCAGGGCAAAGCAACCTATTGATTGGCACCGCTTTCAAAAACATTCATTCCCTCCACAACCGAATAACAGTGGCTGTGTCTGTACCACCTGCAAGATACACAGCAGGGAGTTACCGAGGCTCCATAGACGGCAAGTGCAGCAGACACATGGTAACATCACCACCTGGATGTTCCTCTCCAAGTCACTCACCATCCTGACTTGGAAGTATATTGGCGAACCTTCACTGTCGCTGGGCAAAATCCTGGAACTCCCTCTCGAACAGAACTGTGGTTGTACCTACACATCAGAGGCCGCAGCTGTTCAAGAAGGCAGAAAACCACCGCCTTCTCAAGGTCAAGTAGGAATGGGCAATTAACGATGAGTTAGCCAGCAACGCCCAACTCTCGTAAATACATTTTAAAATCTTGGTACGGATATTAGTGGTTTTGCCTTTGCATTCTGCAATATTTGTCTGATATCCGAATTGTTCACTGTTGACGGAAACGTAAACCAATTTATAAGAGGTTATACCTCCAATAAAAGAGCTTCAATCAGCAGAATTATTATTAAACTTCCATGTGTAAATTTGCCAAAGATTGCCTTTTCTTCTAAACAGTTCCTGTCTTACGAGCATTTATTCAAGCAACTTCTACCATAGGTTTTAGAAGGAAACCTACCGACAGTCCACCACACAAATGTGCTCTGTGTCCTCCTGCCAGGAATATCGGACTCTGAATGAATGACATCCAGAATATTATAAATAATATCCCCAAAACAATCTGAGTGACCTGAAAGAGATCGAATAATCTCATAGTTCAAATAATCAATATATACAAATCAATACAAACATGAATGTACAAGGCGTGAAAGAGATGGGACGCTTAGAAGAGAGAGGACGTGAAAGATATGAAGAGGAAGAAATATATGAAGAGGAATAGAGTGAGAGAGCAAGGTATCAGAAAATAAAACTTTGCTGAAAGGCCAAAAGAATGTAAAACACCTTTTTAGGATATTTCAGAATGCTATGAATAGTGGAGCGATGCTTGCCTTCTTTGCCTTGGAACAAATGGAAAAGAAAAGGGGCTTTATTTAAGAATGATAGACTGTTGGGAAAAGTAAAGACAGAAAATGACGAGGACATCAATGAAGAAAACAGATCCAACCCAGATACAAGAACAGTGGCCGATGTCGCACATACCACGTTTAAAAAGAATGTGCCTATTCACTTGCTGTATTAGCAACAAATCTTAAACAACAGACAAAGGTGAAACGTTTAGAATCCAAGTAAACACACTCAAACGATGTCTCAAATACTCAGCTAAGCAAATAAACACATACGCGTAGGCACACACCAAAGAAGTTTGGCTTATAAACTTGCATGTAAACCACGGTGCAGTTATTATCACCAGAAATCAATCCCTGGTTGTGAAAGTATAAACAGAGGAAATTCTCCAACAAACAAAAGAGTGTGAATCAACTTAAATATGATTCATTTCGCCACCCACTCTCTGCAAATGCAATATTTACTATATCTAGCAATTTGCTCTGTCTTCTGTAACAGGACAGGCCCACCCGGGAAATCAACAACATCGCCGACAAGTCCGTCTCCAGGTCACACTCCATTTCAAGGTGGAGATTTATGGGTATCTCCTGTATCGTAGCTGAGTCACAACCTGAAAAGCTCTAGCTAAGGAATCTGTGCAAGTCTTTTCACGTGGACGGCACATGTTCAAGAAAAAGTTACGTCACAATTTTCTCAATTGGAAATTATCTAAACATTAAATGCTAACCTTACCAACCAGGCCCATGTAGCAAGAATTAGTTCGAACTTCTAACACAAAATTGACATATGAACACTTTATCTAGTTAGTATTCCAGGCGATATTCAATAATGTAATCATAGTAAAATAGTTGCAATCTCATTGGGGATCGCGACATATTCTCATCTTCCTCAGTTATTTTTCATACTCCTACACATAGCAACTGCAACCAACTTCACTGAAGCCGGCTTCAGCGGAAAACACATTGCAAGTTGATATCACGATTTACTCGAGAAGCAATAAGAGAATAACATCAAATGTTTCCTCTTACACCCAGTATTTTCAGTTTTATCATCTGAATCGCTGGACTCTTTGCTGTTCTTGTTGTTGAATCCATCTGGTAGCCTCCTCGATTCAATATGATTGTTGACTTATACCAGAATGTGGTCTATGATGGGCAATGATGATTACGGAAGTAGTAATGTTCCGAACAAAGATCTACTCCAAGAGAAGCAGAATATAGTTACACAATATTAGCATATTTGCATGTTAAAATTTCAATTTGCAATGGGAGGCTTATACTGCTTATGAGATTATCATCCCACAATATGAATTTGTGACATTTGAACTTCGAATGCAAAACCAGTATCTCCTAATTAGCTAATTTCCTTTGAAGAAATTAGTATGCACTTTTCCAGTCTTGTTCATGCAGTTATTTGCTTTGACTTTTGAGAAGTGCTTCGTTTTCAAGGTCTACGTGAAATTGATTAGAATATTCTGTTCAGATAAATCTAAAAGTCTGAAGTCCTGACTGAAACTTGCTACGCAGAAGGTTGATGCAACCGGTAAATAGCTTTTGGCCAAATCGGTGGCTATATTTTCAGCGGCGATGATTCTTGTTCTTCTGACCGACTGTTTGTCCTGAAATCATCAACCTCTGTTTTTCATCGTCAATTTCGCTAAAATCGTCAACCACTTAACATTTTCTCGGAAAACCTAGGCAATTTTTTCAGTATAAATTATAAAGGTCAACTTACGGTTCGTCCCGCACACCATCATTCTAATAAAATAAACCTAATTTCATCAATGTTAAATGCACAGTTTGAAAGTCAATACTTTGTCTTACTTCTACATTGCATTTAATGCAAATTCAATCATCATTGACTGGAAGTAATTTTACGGAACAGATTCCGTCTATTTGTCGAAAAGACAAGGGTGGTATGCAGTTAGCTTCACCACTTTCAAAAGGCAAGATTTCCTCGAACATGCTTTATAATGTATTCATGACGCGATTCGCCTTGTGCTCGCAATAGTATTTGAATTTCGGCGCAAATCTTTAATTGGATTTCGGCACAAATGTTCTCACTTAAAATGCGTCCAGGCTACCCTTACACTGCAACTTGTTGAAACTCTTCTCATTGAAGTCACATCGCATTCCCTATAACTATAATAAAGTAACGTAAGAAAAGCTTATTATTGTTAATAAATGAGTCTCCACTCTGTGCAACAATAAAGAAAGCTGGACGATTTGAACAATTTAAACATGATTGTTCTTTTCGGTCTATAAGCCAGGACTTGTTTTGTTTCAGTTTTGCATTCAACATAAGTTGAAAGAACTGGAATGAGATAACATCCTTGCACTTGCAGGATAGGTGTTAACTTTGACAAATCAAGCTTCCCTGACGTCTCATGAGAAAATTAAACATTACCTCAAACATATATTTTAATTTGTTCTTCGCTACAAATGGCATTACTGCAATAGCGGGTGGGGGAATAAAAATCACCGAAATTACAAATCAGGAAGCAGAAACGCAATTTGGCCTTTCAAGTTTCTGTTGGCGTCTAACTTCCAGACAGAACGTTAAGGTGGAACAAGTTTAATCAAAACATTACGCTGCAAATCTAAACCATCAATTCAGCATGCACACCTCTGATACATTCAGTTTGCATCCAAAACTCAATGGGCTAATGGTAGTCCTCCATGTTGTTTGATGTCTCAAGCAGCTCTGAAGTTTCCAGCCTGAGATGGAATCTTATCTACATTTATCAGAGAAGGGAATTCTAACCGATGGGCAGAATATTTGCCATGTGATATACTGGCCTTGTTTTGATCGATTTGCTGAGAGGAGAGAGTGGAGCAGAATAACTCTCCAGTTTATGATTCTTATTAATACTTCTCTTTTAGCCTGGCCTTGTATTTACTCTCTAAACATTGCATCACTGTTGGGTGGTTGAAGGCTGGTGCGTGTGATGAAGTGCCTGTTTATATTGAGACTATATTCGTGCTGTGGGGCAGCTCCAACAGCACAGGTAAAGTATTTTCTTTCAATCGTATGTTGGCATGATATTGTATATAATGTTTAAATTGCAATTAAGAGCAAGGAGCTCAACTGATATTTTCGGGTTGCAGATTACCAACAATCAAGAAAGGCAAAATGTATTTACAAATACTTTGCTTCTTATATCACAAACCCTGAGAGGAGTTCAACTTTGAGCGGCAGTGCAAAACGCGCGATGTCGAACATTGGCCAGGAGATGCAGGAGGCGGTTAATTTAATGGCGCCAATTTTATACCGTCACGCGGAACTCAAATTGCCTCCAGTGTTCATAATAGAACGACTTGCAGTTTGGTGAAAGGAAATGGCTGTACAGTAAGCCTGGAGAATTTACCTCTGATTGTCCAGCACATTGGTGGCTCTGGGATCTCCTTTGGACCTGGCGATTCTTTATGGAGCACCAATTGGTGAACCTTGGGCGTGTGTGAGAGAAAGAAACAATCAGTCAGAATGGAGGAAGTTGGCTCTGTTCTTTCAGTCCCTCCTGAAAAGAATGATGCCAAACGTTTTATCATTTCTGCAATTGGTTCGGTAAGGAGGTCCACTGGTTTTTAGATGTTAGGGAGTCAGCCTTTATGTTTGCACTTGTGTTTCCAGGTTACCTGTTGGTTATTTTTTCAGAAGGCTAGACTGACAGACAATTCCCAGACACAATCGTCACCTTACCTGGAGATGTCCTCTCCCACCGACCGGGCAGGTGCACAATAGCTGGCAGCACAATATGATGAGGGTGTTGCCCTGGGTATCATTTCATTGACTCCAAATCCCATGAAGTCTCGTGGAACAAGGCAAAGAATTAACAAGGAAACTCTCGGCTCGCGACCACATACAAACCGCCGCCCTCCGCACCAACACCCCCCAGCCCACCCTAAACTTTGCACTTTTCCAGTCTTGTTCATGCAGTTATTTGCTTTGACTTTTGAGAAGTGCTTCGTTTTCAAGGTCTACGTGAAATTGATTAGAATATTTTGTTCACAAAAATCTAAAAGTCTGAAGGCGTGACTGAAACTTGCTACGCAGAAGGTTGATGCAACCGGTAAATAGCTTTTGGCCAAATCGGTGGCTATGTTTTCCTGCGGCGATGATTCTTGTTCTTCTGACCGACTGTTTGTCCTGAAATCATCAACCTCTGTTTTTCATCGTCAATTTCGCTAAAATCGTCAACCACTTAACATTTTCTCGGAAAACCTAGGCAATTTTTTCAGTATAAATTATAAAGGTCAACTTACGGTTCGTCCCGCACACCATCATTCTAATAAAATAAACCTAATTTCATCAATGTTAAATGCACAGTTTGAAAGTCAATACGTTGTCTTACTTCGACATTGCATTTAATGCAAATTCAATCATCATTGACTGGAAGTAATTTGACGGAACAGATTCCGTCTATTTGTCGAAAAGTCAAGGGTGGTATGCAGTTAGCTTCACCACTTTCAAAAGGCAAGATTTCCTCGAACATGCTTTATAATTTATTCATGACGCGATTCGCCTTGTGCTCGCAATAGTATTTGAATTTCGGCGCAAATCTTTAATTGGATTTCGGCACAAATGTTCTCACTTAAAATGCGTCCAGGCTACCCTTACACTGCAACTTGTTGAAACTCTTCTCATTGAAGTCACATCGCATTCCCTATAACTATAATAAAGTAACGTAAGAAAAGCTTATTATTGTTAATAAATGAGTCTCCACTCTGTGCAACAATAAAGAAAGCTGAACGATTTGAACAATTTAAATATGATTGTTCTTTTCGGTCTATAAGCCAGGACTTGTTTTGTTTCAGTTTTGCATTCAACATAAGTTGAAAGATCGGTTATTCAAAAGAACTGGAATGAGATAACACTCCACTTGCAGGATAGGTGTTAACTTTGACAAATCAAGCTTCCCTGACGTCTCATGAGAAAATTAAACATTACCTCAAACATATATTTTAATTTGCTCTTCGCTACAAATGGCATTACTGCAATAGCGGGTGGGGGAATAAAAATCACCGAAATTACAAATCAGGAAGCAAAAACGCAATTTGGCCGATCAAGTTTCCGTTGGCGTCTAACTTCCAGACAGAACGTTAAGGTGGAACAAGCTTAATCAAAACATTACGCTGCAAATCTAAACCATCAATTCAGCATGCACAACTCTGATACATTCAGTTTGCATCCAAAACTCAATGGGCTAATGGTAGTCCTCCATGTTGTTTGATGTCACAAGCAGCTCTGAAGTTTCCTGCCTGAGATGTAATCTTATCTACATTTATCAGAGAAGGGAATTCTAACCGATGGGCAGAATATTTTCCATGTGATATACTCGCCTCGTTTTGATCGATTTGCTGAGGGGAGAGAGTGGAGCAGAATAACTCTCCAGTTTATGATTCTTATTAATACTTCTCTTTTAGCCTGGCCTTGTATTTTCTCTCTAAACATTGCATCACTGTTGGTTGGTTGAAGGCTGGTGCGTGTGATGAAGTGCCTGTTTATATTGAGACTATATTCGTGCTGTGGGGCAGCTCCAACAGCACAGGTAAAGTATTTTCTTTCAATCGTATGTTGGCATGATATTGTATATAATGTTTAAATTGCATTTAAGAGCAAGGAGCTCAACTGATATTTTCGGGTTGCAGATTACCAACAATCAAGAAAGACAAAATGTATTTACAAAAACTTTGCTTCTTATATCACAAACCCTGAGAGGAGTTCAACTTTGAGCGGCAGTGCAAAACGCGCGATGTCGAACATTGGCCAGGAGATGCAGGAGGCGGTTAATTTAATGGCGCCAATTTTATACCGTCACGCGGAACTCAAATTGCCTCCAGTGTTCATAGTAGAACGACTTGCAGTTTGGTGAAAAGAAATGGCTGTACAGTAAGCCTGGAGAATTTACCTCTGATTGTCCAGCACATTGGTGGCTCTGGGATCTCCTTTGGACCTGGCGATTCTTTATGGAGCACCAATTGGTGAACCTTGGGCGTGTGTGAGAGAAAGAAACAATCAGTCAGAATGGAGGAAGTTGGCTCTGTTCTTTCAGTCCCTCCTGAAAAGAATGATGCCAAACATTTTATCATTTCTGCAATTGGTTCGGTAAGGAGGTCCACTGGTTTTTAGATGTTAGGGAGTCAGCCTTTATGTTTGCACTTGTGTTTCCAGGTTACCTGTTGGTTATTTTTTCAGAAGGCTAGACTGACAGACAATTCCCCAGACACAATCGTCACCTTACCTGGAGATGTCCTCTCCCACCGACCGGGCAGGTGCACAATAGCTGGCAGCACAATATGATGAGGGTGTTGCCCTGGGTATCATTTCATTGACTCCAAATCCCATGAAGTCTCGTGGAACAAGGCAAAGGATGAACAAGGAAACTCTCGGCTCGCGACCACATACAAACCGCCGCCCTCCGCACCAACACCCCCCAGCCCACCCTAAACTTTGCACTTTTCCAGTCTTGTTCATGCAGTTATTTGCTTTGACTTTTGAGAAGTGCTTCGTTTCAAGGTCTACGTGAAATTGATTAGAATATTTTGTTCACAAAAATCTAAAAGTCTGAAGTCGTGACTGAAACTTGCTACGCAGAAGGTTGATGCAACCGGTAAATAGCTTTTGGCCAAATCGGTGGCTATGTTTTCCTGCGGCGATGATTCTTGTTCTTCTGACCGACTGTTTGTCCTGAAATCATCAACCTCTGTTTTTCATCGTCAATTTCGCTAAAATCGTCAACCACTTAACATTTTCTCGGAAAACCTAGGCAATTTTTTCAGTATAAATATAAAGGTCAACTTACGGTTCGTCCCGCACACCATCATTCTAATAAAATAAACCTAATTTCATCAATGTTAAATGCACAGTTTGAAAGTCAATACGTTGTCTTACTTCTACATTGCATTTAATGCAAATTCAATCATCATTGACTGGAAGTAATTTGACGGAACAGATTCCGTCTATTTGTCGAAAAGACAAGGGTGGTATGCAGTTAGCTTCAGCACTTTCAAAAGGCAAGATTTCCTCGAACATGCTTTATAATTTATTCATGACGCGATTCGCCTTGTGCTCGCAATAGTATTTGAATTTCGGCGCAAATCTTTAATTGGATTTCGGCACAAATGTTCTCACTTAAAATGCGTCCAGGCTACCCTTACACTGCAACTTGTTGAAACTCTTCTCATTGAAGTCACATCGCATTCCCTATAACTATAATAAAGTAACGTAAGAAAAGCTTATTATTGTTAATAAATGAGTCTCCACTCTGTGCAACAATAAAGAAAGCTGAACGATTTGAACAATTTAAATATGATTGTTCTTTTCGGTCTATAAGCCAGGACTTGTTTTGTTTCAGTTTTGCATTCAACATAAGTTGAAAGATCGGTTATTCAAAAGAACTGGAATGAGATAACACTCCACTTGCAGGATAGGTGTTAACTTTGACAAATCAAGCTTCCCTGACGTCTCATGAGAAAATTAAACATTACCTCAAACATATATTTTAATTTGCTCTTCGCTACAAATGGCATTACTGCAATAGCGGGTGGGGGAATAAAAATCACCGAAATTACAAATCAGGAAGCAAAAACGCAATTTGGCCGATCAAGTTTCCGTTGGCGTCTAACTTCCAGACAGAACGTTAAGGTGGAACAAGCTTAATCAAAACATTACGCTGCAAATCTAAACCATCAATTCAGCATGCACAACTCTGATACATTCAGTTTGCATCCAAAACTCAACGGGCTAATGGTAGTCCTCCATGTTGTTTGATGACACAAGCAGCTCTGAAGTTTCCTGCCTGAGATGTAATCTTATCTACATTTATCAGAGAAGGGAATTCTAACCGATGGGCAGAATATTTTCCATGTGATATACTCGCCTCGTTTTGATCGATTTGCTGAGGGGAGAGAGTGGAGCAGAATAACTCTCCAGTTTATGATTCTTATTAATACTTCTCTTTTAGCCTGGCCTTGTATTTTCTCTCTAAACATTGCATCACTGTTGGGTGGTTGAAGGCTGGTGCGTGTGATGAAGTGTCTGTTTATATTGAGACTACAATCGTGCTGTGGGGCAGCTCCAACAGCACAGGTAAAGTATTTTCTGTCAATCGTATGTTGGCATGATATTGTATATAATGTTTAAATTGTATTTAAGAGCAAGGAGCTCAACTGATATTTTCGGGTTGCAGATTACCAACAATCAAGAAAGGCAAAATGTATTCACAAATACTTTGCTTCTTATATCACAAACCCTGAGAGGAGTTCAACTTTGAGCGGCAATGCAAAATGCGCGATGTCAAACAAATTTTATTTTCAATCAATAGGAACATTGGCCAGGAGATGCAGGAGGCGGTTAATTTAATGGCGCCAATTTTATACCGTCACGCAGAACTCAAATTGCCTCCAGTTTTCATAATAAAACGACTTGCAGTTTGGTGAAAGGAAATGGCGTACAGTAAGTCTGGAGAATTTACCTCTGATTGTCCAGCACATTGGTGGCTCTGGGATCTCCTTTGGACCTGGCGATTCTTTATGGAGCACCAATTGGTGAACCTTGGGCGTGTGTGAGAGAAAGAAACAATCAGTCAGAATGGAGGAAGTTGGCTCTGTTCTTTCAGTCCCTCCTGAAAGAATGATGCCAAACGTTTTATCATTTCTGCAATTGGTTCGGAAAGGAGGTCCACTGGTTTTTAGATGTTAGGGAATCAGCCTTTATGTTTGCACTTGTGTTTCGAGGTTACCTGTTGGTTACTTTTTCAGAAGGCTAGACTGACAGACAATTTCCCAGACACAATCGTCACCTTACCTGGAGATGTCCTCTCCCACCGACCGGGCAGGTGCACAATAGCTGGCAGCACAATAATGATGAGGGTGTTGCCCTGGGTATCATTTCATTGATTCCGAATCCCATGAAGTCTCGTGGAACAAGGCAAAGGATGAACAAGGAAACTCTCGGCTCGCGACCACATTAAAACCGCCGCCCTCCGCACCAACATCCCCCAGCCCACCCTGCCTCTTAGCTCAATCACCATGGCTTCTTCATGCTGAATAGCCAGTGTCACGTAAGAGTACCTTTAAGACATGGCTGTTTAAGCAATGTACCTTTGAGAAAACAGTGATGTCAGAGAGTGGGTGGAGCTGAGGTCAGGTCAGCCATTTTGTGGTTTAGTTTTGCAGTTTGAAAAGAGCTTGGTGTGTGTCTGTGTTTGCAGTGAGCTGGATCTCTGCCATAAAAGACTATCGCTGGATCATTTGGGTGATTTAAACTCATAATAGTAAAGCCTTTAACCTGATGTGATTCTGTTTAAAGGTGCTAAATCACTTGGAAGTTTGAAGGAACATTTTGAGGAAGTATTGGATTGGATTGGATTGGATTTGTTTATTGTCACGTGTACCGATGTACAGTGGAAAGTATTTTTCTGCGAGCAGCTCAACAGATCATTAAGTACATGAGAAGAAAAGGGAATAAAAGAAAATACATCATAGGGCAACACAACATACACAATGTAACTACATAAGCAATGGCATCGGATGAAGCATACAGGGTGTAATGTTAATGAAGTCAGTCCATAAGAGGATCATTTAGGAGTCTGGTGACAGTGGGGAAGAAGCTGTTTTTGAGTCTGTTTGTGTGTGTTCTCAGACTTCTGTATCTCCTGCCCGATGGAAGAAGTTGGAAGAGTGAGTACGCCGGGTGGGAAGGATCTTTGATTATACTGCCCGCTTTCCCCAGGCAGCGGGAGGTGTCGATGGAGTCAATGGATGGGAGGCAGGTTTGTGTGAAGGACTGGGCGGTTTTCACGACTCTCTGAAGTTTCTTACGGTCCTGGGCCGAGCAGTTGCCATACCAGGCTGTGATGGAGCCTGATAGGATGCTTTCTGTGGTGCATCTGTAAACGTTGGTAAGAGTCAATGTGGACATGCCGAACTTCCTTAGTTTCCTGAGGAAGTATAGGCGCTGTTGTGCCTTCTTTGTGGTAGCGTCGACGTGGGTTGACCAGGCCAGATTTTTGGAGATGTGCACTCCTAGGAATTTGAAACTGCTAACCAGCTCCACCTCGGCCCCGTTGATGCTGACAGGGGCGTGTACAGTACTTTGCTTCCTGAAGTCAATTACCAGCTCTTTAGTTTTGCTGGCATTGAGGGAGAGATTGTTGTCACTACACCACTCCACTAGGTTCTCTATCTCCCTCCTGTATTCGGACTCATCGTTATTCGAGATCCGGCCCACTATGGTCGTATCGTCAGCAAACCTGTACATGGAGTTGGAACCAAGTCTTGCCACGCAGTCGTGTGTGTACAGGGAGTAGAGTAGGGGGCTAAGTACGCAGCCTTGCGGGGCACCGGTGTTGAGGACGATTGTGGAGGAGGTGTTGTTGTTCATTCTTACTGATTGTGGTCTGTTGGTCAGAAAATCGAGGATCCAGTTGCAGAGTGGGGAGCCAAGTCCTTGGTTTTGGAGCTTTGATATGAGCTTGACTGGGATTATGGTGTTGAAGGCGGAGCTGTAGTCAATAAATAGGAGTCTAATGTAGGAGTCTTTGTTTTCGAGATGCTCTAGGGATGAGTGTAGCGCCAGGGAAATGGTGTCTGATGTGGACCGGTTGCAGCGGTATGCGAAGTATTTACTGTTGCAATATTTTCTGAGTTATCTTTGAAGTAAGGGGTGTTAAGAGATCCAATGTTTATTTAAGATGTTAAGTTGAGTTCATGGAATAAACATTGTTTTGTGTTCAAGAACCCACGTGTCCATAATTGTAATTCCACTCCTAGGGAACAAGCCGTGTGCTAGGAAAAGCAACACATACATTCAAGGGAGAGGTTGGTTGAACTCCATGATACATTTTGGGGTTCTGAAAACGCCTCGCCCATAACACCAGGTTTCAATTTACAGGAAATCCCCGTTGCTGGATTCTCTCAGCAGATTGTGTACTTTATTTCTACTCCATCAAAACATTTAGTTATATTTTATTTTTAAACTCATTTCCGTTGCTGTTAATGTTTTCCGATTCAAGAGCCTAGATTCTGAATGGTGATATGTCAGCAAATTTGGCAAATAATTCGAAAGCATCGACTGATATTAGGAAAGACCGATGTGGATGAGGAAGAGTAATGAAGCTTCAATTTCGGCTAGGATCCCAAGACGATTGTTGCAGGGACAGCAGCCATTGGTTAGACAGCTGCGAGCCAAGCGAGGCTGCATCAACTCGTGTAGCTGCTCGAACGGCAGGTTGCGGTTTCCTTGCTGCTGACAATGTGAAGAAGCTGCTTTGGGGCCCAGAACTGACCCAGATAATTTTGTACAGACGCGCAGGCCTCGCCGTCTTCAGACGCACATTGGCAATTACCGCACAAACCGAGATGGGTTATTGACGCAGCAAATGCAGGTTCTGAACGTGAGAACAGGAAACAAAATGAAATCAACTTTACTCTCTTATGCACCCCAACTAAATATATCACATGTGCAGCTGAACAGTGAACAATAAAACTAGCAGGAAAATATGGTGTAAAATACGAATGACTAGCACTTTAACTGAATCTACAGGATACCCAGTCCAGAGGATGGTGGAATGTCTGTATCTTTTTGCATTGTAAATGCAACCTGCCGTTCGAGGAGCTACACGAGTTGATGCAGTCTCGCTTGGCTCGGAGCTGTCTAACCAATGGCTGCTGTCCCGGCAACAATTGTGGATCAGAAATTGGCTAGCTGAAAGAAGACAGAGGGTGGTGGTTGATGGGAAATGTTCAGAATAGAGTTCAGTTACAAGTGGAGTACCACAAGGATCTGTTCTGGGGCCGTTGCTGTTTGTCATTTTTATCAATGACCTAGAGGAAGGCGCAGAAGGGTGGGTGAGTAAATTTGCAGACGACACTAAAGTCGGTGGTGTTGTCGACAGTGTGGAAGGATGTAGCAGGTTACAGAGGGACATAGATAAGCTGCAGAGCTGGGCTGAGAGGTGGCAAATGGAGTTTAATGTAGAGAAGTGTGAAGTGATTCACTTTGGAAGGAATAACAGGAAAGCGGAATATTTGGCTAATGGTAAAGTTCTTGGAAGTGTGGATGAGCAGAGGGATCTAGGTGTCCATGTACATAGATCCCTGAAAGTTGCCACCCAGGTTGATAGGGTTGTGAAGAAGGCCTATGGAGTTTTGGCCTTTATTGGTAGAGGGATCCGGAGTCAGGAGGTCATGTTGCAGCTGTACAAAACTCTGGTACGGCCGCATTTGGAGTATTGCGTACAGTTCTGGTCACCGCATTATAGGAAGGATGTGGAGGCTTTGGAGCGGGTGCAGAGGAGATTTACCAGGATGTTGCCTGGTATGGAGGGAAAATCTTATGAGGAAAGGCTGATGGACTTGAGGTTGTTTTCGTTGGAGAGAAGAAGGTTAAGAGGAGACTTAATAGAGGCATACAAAATGATCAGGGGGTTAGATAGGGTGGACAGTGAGAGCCTTCTCCCGTGGATGGAAATGGCTGGCACGAGGGGACATAGCTTTAAACTGAGGGGTAATAGATATAGGACAGAGGTCAGAGGTAGGTTCTTTATGCAAAGAGTGGTGAGGCCGTGGAATGCCCTACCTGCAACAGTAGTGAACTCACCAACATTGAGGGCATTTAAAAGTTTATTGGATAAGCATATGGATGATAATGGCATAGTGTAGGTTAGATGGCTTTTGTTTTGGTGCAACATCGTGGGCCGATGGGCCTGTACTGTGCTGTATCGTTCTATGTTCTATGTAAATGGATGAATGGAAATGGATAGGTAATTTCCTTTCAAATCCCCATATTAACTTACCCGAAATAATGCCACTAAAGTCGGATGTTGGTAGTGATAAAACAAGATGGATTTGATACTTGAACAATAGCGACTGAGCATTACGCTCGTTCATGCGAAAAAACACAGATTTCTAAACATAATACGGGGAAGAGATACCTGTCCTTAAATTGTTTATACTTCCAATAGAAAAATCTTCAGAAGAAGAGCATTGGGACAAATATATGGTATGGGGGTGGAGGTGGGGTGGGCGATCAGGGGTTGGTGACAGATTCGGGCGTGGCGCGGGTGGAGATAATAATAATCTTTATTACTGTCACAAGTAGACGTACATTAACATTGCAATTAAGTTACTGTGAAAATTCCCTAGTCGCCAAACACCAGCGCCTGTTCCGGTACACAGAGAGGGAATTCAGAATGTCCAATTCACCTAACAAGCACATCTTTCGGGACTTGTGGGAGAAAACCGGGGCATCCGGAGGAAACCCAAGCAGACACGGGAAGAACAAGATGAAACTGGCATTGGGCATTCAACGGGATTAGAAAACATCTCGTCCAATAACAACATTCGAAATTTTATCCAGATTTTCGAAATGACACTTTTAAACAAAGACTCCGCTCCACTTTCAACAGTGAATTCAGGCCAGGATTTACCCCACCGCCTTTAGGATTTCTTCGTCTTAACTGCTGTATAAACTGTTCACAATTGCTTTAACTCTCGATGCCCAGACTCTAATTCAAATGGCAACAAATGTCTGACTTATCGCAGATGTCTACTGTTCCACTTTGAACCTGGTTATTGCAATTGTCTCTTTAACTCAGAACACTTTGTTCACTGTTACATGAATTCTTCTAAAAAATACATTGATCTCTGTTCTCTGAACTTTAGTCACCTTAGACATTATTTCCATCACTCATCTCGAGTTATCTGGAGTGCAATTTGTTCCTGAGGAAATCTGTGTCTTTGCAACTCCCTTGGCCTGTCCAGCTGCTCTTAGCAGAGTTGACAGATGTTCATTCCCATATCCTATCACCAGCTGCAATATAACCAGCTGGAACTAAAACTGTACAGCTTTTAGACTCTTAACAAAACCTCAGATTGCGAAGCAATGCACATTGATTTTATTTACTCTTCACGCTGTAGCGCTCTCTTAGCAGAAGAGAAACTCAATGGGAATTTAATCAGTCACACACATGCATGCATCTAATGATAGGTTTTATCCATTCATTCACAGAAACATTAAATTAGCCAGACTTAAGTCTATACCTTACCTTCGTTTTATTAACACCTGCCTCACCAGGGGGGAAGGTGATGATCACATGAATAAAAAACTGGAAGATGCTTAATGTTGTAGAAGACCAGCAAATTGCAACGCTGAAATATTTGCGACCATCTTCAGCCAGGATTGTCGAGTGCAAAGTGCATCATTGTCTCCTCCTGAGGTCTTAAGGATCACAGATGCCAATCTTATGTCTTCAAACAATTCGATTTACTTCAGGTGAGAATAAATGGCTGAAGCTTTTGATGCTACCAACGCTGAGGGCCCTGAAAAAATCCCGGCTGGAGTTATGAAAACATGTGTGTCATAACTAGTCAAGTTCTTTCAGTGAAGATATAACACTGGCCGAAAATGTGGTAAATTGCCAAGATTCACATGTCCGCAAAAGGTAGGACATATCCAACCGGCCATATTCTCAATCATTAGCAAGGTAATGAATGGCATCATTGGCAGTGCAGTCTCTGGCGCTTACAGAGAAAAGGACTGCTCTGCGATGGTCATTTTCGGGTCCAGCAAGGTCTACTTTCCTCTAGGCTTCTTTGCGGCTTGATGGACAAAATAGGCGAATCTCAGAGGTGAGCAGGACATTGTACCCAAGAAGTGAGAACGTTTAATAATATCATACAAAAGGCAGCCATTATGGAAATTGATTTATCAACAGTTTATTTGGAATACTTTTGCAAGAACAGAAGGCATTGGAATTGGCCAATAATAACTTTATTAGGGTCACAAGTAGGCTTACACTTCTATGGAGTTACTGTGAAAAGAGAGGGTGAGAGCAAATATAAATGGAACGCATAGAGAAATTAGATATAGATGAGGATTAAATACAAGGGGAAACTCCCTAATAAAACATAAAACATACAGTGCAGAAGGAGGCCATTCGGCCCATCGAGTCTGCACCGACCCACTTTAAGCCAAATCTCGGCGAGGGAAGAAACAGAGACACTGTTTGAATGGTTTCAGTCTTTGTAACAAATATTGTTCATGATCTTGCAATTATGACTCAAAGTATAGGTAGAGGATGCGAGCTGATGTTGTTCATCAAGATGGTGCGCAGTAGAGAATGACCACGAGTAGTTATCTCGGTGTTAAAGGAATAGGGATCGTGACATATTGAGCACTTTTGGTGGACGAGCGCATTGCACAACAGTTTTGTATATGCTTCAGCTGAATCTGGTGGTAAAGTGGAGACCTGCTGTCTGGCCATGTCAATTCTCATCCATATCTCCATCCCTTGGACTTAAGGGAGCAGGTAAAAGAGCCAGAGATCAGGGTGAAATGGTGAGCGACGGTAATTCTTTATCTGGCAACTACACTTAGGGAACATTGGTAAAAAATATTTTCTCAGGGCGGAATTAGGCTCGTAAGTGTGTATGAGGATGTGATCGATAGCAGGAAACGTCAAAGTTGGCTTTCTCTGTAGTTTATTTAATTGGACTACCCTGGCCAGGTGGGTTGCAAACACAAGTCAGGGGTTCTGAATACGGGTTTGCGAGTTTTATATATGGCTAGGGATAAAAGGGCGATCGACTGAATTCACGAGAGTGGGCGTTATGAATTGAGATAGATGTTGGAGGGAACGCGAATGATAAGGCACTTCATGAACAACACAGTAAAGATATATCAGACAGTATATTGCCAATTATTATTATTACATAAGGTCTGGATATCACTGGCCAACCCAGCATTTATTACTCATCATTATTTTCCCATCAAAACTTGATGCTCTGCTGGCTGCTTAAACCACTGCAGTCCATATGTTGTAGGTGCATTCACGGTGTTGTTAGGAAGAGAATTCCAGGATTTTTACCCAGTGACAGAGAAGAAACAGCTTTACTTGCTGTGGACAGTGAAGAACCAAGATTGTAAATGACAATCGTGAGAGACGATGATAAAATTCAATTGTTCAAAGCAGGACAGACTATAGGGGCACTTGCTATGGCGTAATCAACTGATAATACCCGTACTCACTGCGATGATCTGGGTGAGACGAGTGATCGAATGAATAGTCCGGCAAATAATTTTAATTGAGATAAAATGCGACGCCGCCTCTCAGAAATGTTTCTCTCAAGTTCATAATGTCGATGCAGTTATCATGTCCGGAAAAACAGTTTGGAAGGACGTTTACAGTGAGTTGGTGATTCGTGTTTCACTAGCAGAATTCGCTATGTCCTGATTTTGAATGGTGGGATGCAATTGAAGAATATTAGCACAGTTAGATCAGGGCAGATCTTGTGGGCGGAAAGGTAATAGGATGGGGCACTTGAGCTGGATATCTATACGGTGGAAGTGATCCTAGACTAGATGGCACCTTCTAGGTTGTCAAGGCGGAACCTGTAGGCTAATGTAAGAGACATTCAGGCCTGGGAACGCAGTAGGGTGAAGTAGCAGGGTTGTCTGGTTGGGAAGGATTTGGGAAGGTGGCATAGTCCTGGCTGGAGGATTCAAAGGAGGTATGACAACCAGAGAGATTTGTCGAAGATGTTTGAAAAGGAAAGCGACAATAACAATTCACGAATTGTGAAAATGGTGCAATTTGCTCGGATTCAGAGCAGCAACCAAGTTCCTGCAGGGTAACAAAAACAAACATTTCCACAATGTTTAACTGTCTGAATGAAAATAGCTCCTGATACCAGCTTCTCCTGCTTCTATTTTCTGTATTTCTATCTGGTTAAATTATACTCTATGACTTTTTTATTTTATTACAGGAACATGTAGGGTGTGGAAATATGTCGGGTGATCTGATGTGAGTGTTTAAAGTATATGGAAGCTGGTATTTATCCACATTATACCTCATCTGCCATGCCTGTGCCCACTCACTCAGCCTATCCAAATTTCAAACGCCGACGAGCAAAAAAAAGACTCGGAGTGCGTTGGGGTGGTTTGCGTGTTGGGAATCAGGGGGTGGAATGTCCGTCTCTTTTTTTATTGATTATTTTACAGAATATGGGCTTCGGAGCTAGGCTAGCATCTGTTGCCATCCCTAATTTCCCTTGGGACGTTGGTGGTGAGCTGCCTTCTTGAACTGCTGCAGTTCACCTGGTATCAGAGATGGGGTTGTCGGATTTTGGCCTAGCGGCAGTAAAGGAACAGTGATATATTTCCAAGTCTAGATGGTGTGTAACTTAGAGGGGAACTTCCAGCTGGTGGTGTTCTCATGCAACTGCTGCCCTTGTCCTTCTAGATCGTAGTGGCCGTGGGTTCACAAAGTGCTGTCTAAGGAGCATTCGTGTGTTCCTGCAGTGCATGTTTTAGATGGTACGCACTGCTTCTACTGTGCGCCGTTGGTGGAGTGAGTGAATGTTAATTTAGAGACAGCAAATGAGTGACACAGCAAGATAAAAACGGGAAACAAGATAGACAGTCAAACATGAAGAGAGGCAATGGCTGCAATGGAAATTGAGTCGAAATGGTCCACTGTTCTTTGTCTTATTCCTGTCGGCAGAGTACAATACTTTCTAGCAGCAGTGACCTTTCCGCATAGTAGTTTTAGGGGTAAAGTTCAAAAATAAAATAATATATCATCTGGCCAAACCACTTCTGTCTTGGGGTTTTCTGTACGAGTCTTTCAATAAACAAAAGAGTAGATTGAGTCACATCCAACAAACGCTGCACATGCAAATGGTGGGGGCAAACCAGAATTCACGTTTGTGTGTGCAGGAAGTATTCTATCTAAATACCAAAAAGTACGCTTCCCCCTCTATATCCAGGAGAGGTAGCATGTACCTCAACTTGATGTGTGTCTGTGTCTTCTCTACTGTTAATGTGACTCTTGTTTAATCTATAACTTTATACATCCTCTTAAGCACAGTTGCGGATAAATATTTGCCCCATTCTCCCATTAGCCCGAAGTAAGTGGGATTTCTCTTTCTATCTCTGAATTTGTAAATTTCAATAACATGACAATTTTTAAATTCGCTCTCTCCTTCACAGTCTCGTATTAATGCTTCTTTGCATTGAATTATCTTCCATTTGCTTTCCACACATACATATTTTCAAGGATCGCAAGTTATCCAAATCTGACCAACATTCTTGTGAACTCTCTTTCCAGCTCCCTGGCTCTTCTTTGTCTTTCCATCTATATCAGTTCAAATCTTACCCCACCTTGTTGTGTTAGTGCACAACATATTCCCTCTGTATATGTATAGATATATTTCTGCAACTTCTTTCTGAAATTCCTATATCGTTAATTCGCTCTCTCCACTTCTTTTTCCTCCATTCGCTTTGTTTCTCTGATTTTGACTGGGTTGGGCCCCTTTGTGCAAGGTGCGAGGAAGCAAGTGTGTGCTTTGTGTTGGGGTGATCTACTTGGTGCTGGTTGCGAGTTTAGCCGCTGTCTGCCAGTGCAGTGGGTCTCTGTCAGTTTATCTATGACTTTCCTAGAAATGTGAAAGATATATTCTGAAATTTGTAGTATAGTTCCATATGTGGTGAAATAAATGCTGTGATGCAAGTAGGTATAGAGTAGAAAGGGTTCACGTAAATCGTTTGTTTATTGATTGTAATGAATTCCAGTCTTCATGGACCACACGTTTGTCCGGGGGGTTGTAGTTGAACTTCTATTTCAAGGGAATTGTATCAATTTTCCATTTCGTCGTGTCAACGAGGGCATCGTTCACTACAATAACAGGGATCAGCAGCTGCACAGATAGTGCGAATGGAGAAGAGTTCCTCTACAATCTACAACACATTTATTATCCACTGAGTGCTGCTGTCGGTGTTCCTGCTAAGTCTTTAAACCCAGCATTAAATTATATGAACTATGTTTCACTGTAGCACTGTTATCAACGTTTCCAAAAATATTATATTCACTCAGCAACATTATTTTTCTTCGGTGTGTATTTTGCTTTTATTGCCTTTGATGTCATTATTACAAATTAGCCTATTTTCAACATTAATTGTTTAACGTTGAAAGTTAATTCCGGCTCCAAAACAGTTTAGTAATTGGAACTCCATGCTGCTAGATAGATCGGAAATATATTTTGTAATATTTCATGTCAATAGCTAGGAATGCCACACCACAGTCAACTCCTGCGTAATGCCAAATTGCATCATCTGGACGTTCTAATGTCAGAAGAAGCGTGTATTTACATCCAAAGTAAGTTCATATTTTCCACTGATTCTCATTATAAACACTTAACTACGTTTTTAAAAAAGTAATTGTGTTTCTTGTTTTATGCCCAAAATGAGAAAACCTTTCCGTTAGTGGAATGCTCAACTTTCACTCATGTCCTTCTCTCATTCAGTATAAAAGCTTCCAGCTGATTATAACTGCTGTAATGCGAACTCTCTCTCTCCCCGCCCCTCTCGCCCCTCTCTCTGTCCCTCTCCCTGTCCTCTCTATGTCTTCCCCATGTGCACCCCCCCTCTCTCTCCTCTCTCTATCACAGACACACACTCTCTCTTTCACTCTCCTTCTCAAAAAACAACTGAATACCAACTCAATTCTCATTGAGTGGCAGAAACTCGCGCATAAGTTGCAATAGTATCATCAACTAGTTATTGAGCCCTCAGGTTCACGCATTTCATCAGCCACCTGCCATGTTCAAGGACCACATAAATAACATAACATTATTATAGAAAGTATTAACAGCTACTTTGTAACATTGTTTTTTCAATGAACTAGAATATGTTAGACAGAAAAATAAATTATTTCTCTTGGGTTAATTTTTTGAATGTTCAAAAAAATGTATAGTTGATTGAGAACGCAAACTATAATTGACAAATTCTGTTTCTGATCAATCTATAAGTAGTTTCTCCTTTCTTTTCCTAGGCTTGTAATCCCTTTCCTGGGTAACAATTCCAAGGTGGGGGGGGGGGGGGGGGGCGGGGGTGGAGAGAGAACTGGAGTGATTGCCCCACAGTAACCTCAGTTTCCTGGGTCCATGTTAGGAACAGAGAACTCAGTTCCTCAGGACTGGTCAAGAGCAGGAAACTGCCCTAATACATATCCAGAGTTAGTGAGTAAAGTTCCTAACCCGTGAGCTCATTCATGCACATTAACACAGGGTCACTCCCAAAGTACGATAGCACGTTACGCTGTGTGACAGTCTTCACAATCCGTGGCTCTCGCTTGTAACAGTCCCACTTACAGAAATGTCACCCATTCAAACTCACATACCTGGTGCGAGAAAGAATCTGGCTCGGGTAAATTTGAATCAGACAACTGAAATGATAATAGTTAAATGGGCAGCCGTTAAAAGGTAAATAGTTTGAATGCAGACGAGATAGATTCCCACAATGTGGAAAGGTAGGATAAAACAGGTAGAATAAGATGGAACAGAGATTGAATGTATATTACTGACATCTGATGGTTAATATAACTAAGAGCTATGCTGAAAATATAACATTTGGGGGATAGCGAATAAATATATAGAGAAACAAAGAGAGTGCACAAGAAGAGTCTGTCAGCGGATAGAATGCAAAAGTCATCCAGGAATACCCAAAAAATAAATTGCGAGTAAAATGAGTATCGGGACCAATCAGAGACTAAAAATTAGATTTATGTATGGAGGAAGAGGGCATAGTTGATGTACTAGATGAGTATTTTACAACTGTCTTTACCAAAAAGACGGTGCTATCAATGTATCAGTGAAAGTTGAGAATTGATACAAATCAGCTAAGAATTGACAAACGGGAGATATTAGAAATGCTGGCTTTAGGCCATAAGACCATAAGACATAGGAGCATAATTAGACCACTCGGCCCATCGAGTCTGCTCCGCCATTCAATCACGGCTGACATTTTATCTAAAGTTGACCCTGGAATAGGTGGGATGCATCCAAGGAAATTGGGGTAAGTAAAGGCATGAACCTCATTGGGGTAGATATTCTGATTTGGCAGGTGGTAATGCCAGCTCCCCCCCCCCCCCAAATTCCAAACGGTAACTTTAACAGGCTATCACGGCGATTTGCAATTAATATTTCATGAAAATGTGCCTGAAGCCAGGAGAAATAATTTCATACTACTTGTAAATATCCCAAAAAACTAAATTTAAACATTTGAAAAAGAAAAGGTAACCGTAAAGGCAAAATAATGATTTACATATTTAACAGTACTTCGACAAACATTTCACAAAATATGTGTGCTTTAGTAACTCAGAGCGAAACATCTCTTTTAGCAAATAACCCTCATAGACTTTAATAAATAACAATTTCAGTAATATTGCCACAAAGCCTCTGCTGAAAGAAGGAGCCTGACACTGTATTTCCCCCTCTCTCTCCTTCGACACTGAGAGCCGAAACTGGTATCAAAACCTTACAGATGGACGCACTTTACCTGCAAATGGCAGCAATTCCTTTTCCACACTTCTCTTTCCAGCACACACTGCTTCCGGATCTCACAGCCACACTTATTGATACAGTCTTCCACCTCTCTATAAATATGATTTTCTCTGTCATCTTTTCTCAGTAACTTCATTGCGGTGTTAATGTAAGCCAATGTGTGACAATAAATATTATTATTATTAAGCCTATTGTTCTACATTCCCTTCGAAGTTACCTTTCTGAGGATTGATAGGTCTTTCACGTTTCTTAAGCTCAATACATTTTAGGTACAAGTAAGCTTCCAACTCTGCTCCATCCGTTTCTGATTTATGTCAATTGCATATGTTCCCTTTTGAAATACAATTGTTAACTTGAAATTACTTCCGTTATCTCCCTAACGTAATTTCTATGCATGCTGCGCAATAGTACACCATCTCAGCTGTGCTTATTTATATTTCAAGTTACTTGTCTTGACTTCTAATCCCTCCTCCCCTTGATGTTCTTCACTTTAATTAGATTGTTTACTCCCAAACTCAGACAAGCCTGTTTCACAGTGAACCATAGCGATATTGGAGAAATATCTATTTAAAGCATAATATTTCACCACTCTATCAGAATATTCCAAAGATACTTAGAGGTCTGGGCAATTTGAAATTATTGAATTATATATAATCCCTAGAGCGCAGAGAGAGATCATTCGGCCCACCGAATTTGTACCGACCCTCGGAACGAGCACCCTACTCGGGCCACCCCTCCGCAAACACATGTCCCCACTTTATCTTTGGATTCTGAAGGGCAATTAACCATGGACAATCCAGCGAACCTTCTGTCATGTGAGGGTACCTTTAAGGCATGGGTATTTAAGCAATGCACCTTTAAGAAAACAGTGATGTCATAGAGTGGGTGGAGCTCAGCTCAGTTCAGCCATTTTGCAGTTTTGGTTTTGCAGTTTGAAAAGTGCCTGGCTGGTTTTGCTGAGAGCAGCTAAAAAGTGCCTGGCTGGTTTTGCTGAGAGCAGTTTAAAAGTAGAAAGCCAGTTTGAGACAGCAGCTTGAGAAGTGTTGGTTTGCTGTGATCTGCTTGCAGGGAGAAAGCCAGGTTTGAGAAAACAGCTTGGGTGTGTCTGTGTGTTTGCAGAGAGTTTGCAGGAAGAAAGCAAGATGCTGGAGCTGAAGTCAACCAAGCTAACATATCTCTGCCATTGTACAGAATATATATATATATCCTTCAACCTGATGTGATACTGTTTAAAGGTGTTAAGTCTCTTGGAAGTTTGAAGGAACATTTTATGTAATTATTTACTGTTGCAATATTTTCTGATTTATCTTTGAAGTAAGGGGTGTTAAGAGATCCAATGTTAATTTGAAATGTTAAGTTGAGTTCATGGAATAAACAGTGTTTTGTGTTTAAAAACCCACGAGTCCATAATTGCAATCCCACACCTAGGAAAAAGCCGTGTGAGAGGAAAAGCAAAAAATCCATTAAAGGGAGAGGTTGGTTGAACTCCATGATACATTTTGGGGTTCTGAAAACGCCTTGCCCATAACAATTGGGTGCTCGAGGGTGACAAAAGGCTATCTATTGGATTGGCTTTTGTGAAATTAAAGACAGTGAAGGATTGTTCCATTTCCGGTGTGGTATTTTAGTTTAAGTGGGGAGAGTGGTGTGAACAATGGCTCTCCCAGAGGCTCAGAAGGTTTTTGGGGTGGAGAATGTCACACGTAGTACTTTACGGACAGAAACGAAAAGCAGACTGTTAGATTTGGCAAGAACATTGCAGCTAACATTACCTGACAAAATGCGAAAAGATTAGGGAATTATAGCTGTGGTTCAGCATTTAAAGTTGCCCGAGATCGATTTTGACTCATTGGGAATGGCAAAAATTCAGTTGCAAATTAAACAAATGCAACATGAGAATGAATTAAAGCGGCTGGCATACGAGAGTGAGAGAGAGGAAAAAGAAAGAGAAAGAGAGAGAGAGGAAAAAGAAAAGGAGAGATAAGAAAGGAGAAAAGAAAGAATAGCCCGAGCAGAACAAAAAGAAAAAGAAAGGGAGATACAGATCAGGGAAAAAGTTAAAGAGAGGGAGTTTGAACTTCAGAAAATGGCCATGAAACATGACAATCAGTTAAAATTGGCAGACTTAAAAGGAAACATACAATTGGATGATAGTGATGAGGATAGTGAGAAAGAGCATCATCGTCGAAGGCTTGGTGGGAATCTATTTAAATATGTCCAAGCATTGCCAAGGTTTGACGAGAAGGAAGTGGAAGCCTATTTCATTTCATTTGAGAAGGTAGCTGAACAAATGAAATGGCCACAGGATATGTGGCTGTTACTGATTCAAACAAAGCTGGTAGGTAGAGCTAGTGAAGTGTTTGCATCACGACCGGAGGTGGTATCTGGAACGTATGAGGAGGTGAAGAAATCCATCTTAAGTGCATATGAGCTAGTGCCTGAAGCTTACAGACAAAGGTTTCGAAATTTAAGGAAAGAATTTGGTCAAACATACATGGAGTTGAAAGGCGCAAACAGGGTAATTTTGATAGGTGGATAAGGGCTTTGAAAACAGACCAAACGCATGAAGCTCTCAGAGAAATTGTACTTTTGGAGGAGTTTAAAAATTCAATTCCTGATACAGGGAGAACACATGTGGAAGAACAGAGGGTTAAAACTGCGAGATTAGCAGCGGAAATGGCAGATGATTATGAATTAGTTCATAAATTAAAGATTGGTTTCCGACATCAGTTTCAGCCGGTGACGGATAGAAACTGGGGACATGAGAAATACTCAAGTGGTAAAGGTAAAGGTGGTCTGATGGGAGACAATAAAGAGAGTGTACCTCAGATTAAAACAGAAATCCAGGAGGGTGGAAAAGAAATGAAAAGTTTCAGATGTTTTCACTGTAATAAACTAGGCCATGTAAAGTTACAGTGTTGGTGGTTGAAGAAAAGCACTGGGAAGGCTGATGTGGTAAAACAGGATAAGATAGTGGGATTTGTTGGAGTGGCAAAGGAAAGCCCAAGGGAACCGAATGAGGTGCAAACGATTGTACAGCCTGTCCAAGAAGTAATTGTGAAGAAGTTACAAGATATCTTTAAAGAATTTGCTTGTGTGGGTAAAGTTTACTCATGTGTATCAGGAGGGGCAGGTAAAGAAGTCACAATTTTAAGAGATACAGGGGCGAGTCAATCTTTAATGGTAAGAGATGAGGAATTATGTAGTTTGGGAAGAATGTTGCCAGAAAAGGTGGTGATATGTGAAATTCAGGGTGAGAGGAGTAGTGTTCCATTATATAAGGTAAGGTTGGAAAGTCCAGTGAAGAGTGGTGAAGTGGTAGTCGGAGTAATAGATAAACTATGTTGTCCAGGAATACAGTTTATCTTGGGTAATGATATAGCAGGTGGGAGTGATGCCTAGTGTGGTTGGTAAGCCAGTGGAAAATCATTCAACTGAAGTGTTGAAGGACGAATATCCTGGGATTTTTCCGGATTGTGTCGTAACAAGGTCGCAAAGTCACAGGTTAAGACAAGAGGAGAAATCAAAGAGTGAAGATGAAGTTGAAGTGCAATTATCAGAAACGATTTTTGATCAGATGGTTGAAAAAGAACAAGAACAGGTGGAGTTTGAGGCGGATATTTTTAGTTCAGGAAAATTGGCGGAGTTACAACAAAAAGATGTAGAAATAAAACGGATATATCAGAAAGGATATACGGAGAGGAATCTGAGCGCATACCAGAGTGTTATTACCGTAAAAGTGATGGCTTGATGAGAAAATGAAGCCCTCTACACATGCAGGCGGATGAAAAGTGGGCAGATGTTCATCAAGTAGTATTGCCGGTAGGGTGTAGATAGGAGGTGTTGCGAGTTGCACATGAGGTACCAGTGGGAGGTCATTTGGGAATAAGGAAAACTCAAGCTAAAAACCAGAAATATTTTTATTGGCCTGGACTACATAAAGATGTAGTTAAATTGTGTTAATCATGTCACACATGTCAAGTGATAGGGAAACCTCAAGCAGTGATAAAACCAGCGCCCTTAATACCCATTGCAGCATGTGAGGAACCTTTTACAAGGGCCCTAATCGATTGTGTAGGACCGCTTCCTACAACAAAAAGTGGGAATCAATATCTTTTGACTGTAAAGGAAGTGTCTACTTGGTTATAGAGGTCATTCCAGTGCGTAATATTACAGCTAAAAGGGTTGTGGAGGAGTTACTTAAATTCTTTCCTTGACATGGACTATCCACAGAAATTCAATCGGATCAAGGAAGGAATTTTACTTCAAAGTTATTCAAAGAAGTTATGGATAGCTTAGGAATAAAACAATTTAAATCAACTGCATACCACCCAGAGTCGCGGGGAGCATTAGAAAGGTGGCATCAGACATTAAAGACAATGTTGAGGGCGTAGTGTCAAGATTATCCAGAGGATTGGGAGAAAGGAATCCCATTCGTATTGTTTACAATTACGGATGCACCTAATGAGTCTACCAAATTTAGTCTTTTTGAACTAAGTTTTGGTCATGAGGTAAGAGGGCCACATAAATTGATTAAGGAAAAATTGGTGGGTGAGAAATCGGAAATTACACTATTGGATTACGTGTCAAATTTCAGGAAACGATTAAATAGAGCAGGTGAATTGGCTAGACAACATTTGAACGGTGCACAAAATGTGATGAAACGGGTAGCGGACAAGAAGTCCAAAGTTCGTAGTTTTGCCAATGGGGATAACGTTTTAGTGTTGTTACCAGTGGTAGGGGAGCCTTTAAAAGCTAGGCTTTGTGGACCGTATCAGATTGAAAGGAAATTAAGTGAGGTGAATTCTCTGGTAAAAACACCAGATAGAAGGAAGACTCACCTAGTGTGTCATGTGAATATGCTTAAAATGTACTTTGAAAGGGAAGGAGAGAAAAAGGAGGTTTTAATGATTCTAACTCAAAGTGACGAACCAAATCCAGATGACTATGAATTTGACATACCTCAAATTAAATTGGAAAATGAGGATGTTCTTAAAAATTGGGATAAATTGTTAAGTTACCTTCCAGAGGAAAAACGAACTGACCTGAAAGAGTTATTGGTATCACATGAGCATGTTTGAGAGATAAATTGGGAAGTACGAAAATGGCTAGACATGATGTAGATGTGGAAATGCTGTTCCTATCAAAATACATCCATACAGACTTAACCCTTTAAAATTGGCACAGGTTAACAGAGAGATTGAGAGGATGTTGAAGTATGGCATAATTGAAGTGGGTTGCAGCCAATGGAGTTCACACATAGTGATGGTACCTGAACCATACTGTACCCAACGGTTGTGTGTGGACTACAGAAAGGTGAATGCAGTTACAAGAACGGACTCTTATCCGATCCCACGTTTGAAGGATTGCATTGAGAAAGTGGGACAATCTGCTTTTATTTCCAACTTCCAGACATGGAAAGAACATTTTAAACATCGTATGGAGTTCTTCGATCGACTTCAGGAGGCAGGTTTGCTGATGAACCTAGCCGAAAGTGAATTTGGAGCAGCCCGAATCACTTTCCTTGCCGAGTTTCCGATACCCTCAAGACGAAGGGAAATAATGTGATTCCTTAGCATGAGTGGATTTGATCGAACATTTGTGCAAATGTTTTGTAGCGTGATTGCTCCACTGATGGAATTGCTAAAGAAACCTAAAAAATTTCAATGGACAGCGGACTTTCAATAGGCATTTGACTGCCTGAAATCTGTGAACACCAATGTTCCTGTATTGGAGAATTGCAAGGGACTCTGCGGTCAGATTGAACTACAGTATCTGATTCGAAAGAGAAATGCCGAGGAGTAGAGGAATGGATGGATTGTGCAGAGACTTTTTTCGAAGAGACTGTCAATCGAGAATGATTTCGGTTGGTGGAAGAAGAAAAAAGAAAAATGGACTATATTATTATACCTGTTTGAGTGTGTTGTTTTCTTTCAACGAAAATGTATATTTAGTCTGTACATTTCTTAGTGGATGGTGCAAAAGTGAAAAATGAAACCATCTTGAAGTTGATGGTTTATTTTGTTTTCTTGTGGGGAGGTGTCATGTGAGGGTACCTTTAAGACATGGATGTTTAAACAATGTACCTTTAAGAAAACAGTGATGTCATAGAGTGGGTGGAGCTCAGCTCAATGCAGCCATTTTTCAGTTTTGGTTTTGCAGTTTGAAAAGTGCCTGGCTGGTTTTGCTGAGAGCAGTTTAAAAGTAGAAAGCCAGTTTGAGACAGCAGCTTGAGAAGTTCTGGTTTGCTGTGATCTGCTTGCAGGGAGAAAGCCAGGTTTGAGAAAGCAGCTTGGGTGCGTCTGTGTGTTTGCAGAGAGTTTGCAGGAAGAAAGCAAGGTGCTGGAGCTGAAGTCAACCAAGCTAATATATCTCTGCCATTCTACAGAAAATATATATACATCCATTAACCTGATGTGACACTGTTTAAAGGTGTTAAGTCTCTTGGAAGTTTGAAGGAACATTTTAAGGAATGATTTACTGTTGCAATATTTTCTGAGTTATCTTTGAAGTAAAGGGCGTGAAGATATCCAATGTTTATTTAAAATGTTAAGTTGAGTACATGGAATAAACAGTGTTTTGTGTTTAAAAACCCACAAGTCCATAATTGTAATCCCACACCTCGGGAAAGCCGCGTGCTAGGAAAAGCAACAACTCCATTAAAGGGAGAGGTTGGTTGAACTCCATGATACATTTTGGGGTTCTGAAAACGCCTCTCCCATAACAATTAGGGTCTCGAGGGGGACAAAGTCTATCTATTGGGTTGGCTTTTGTGAACTTAAAGATAGTGAAGGATTGTTGCTTTTCCGGTGTGGTATTTTAGTTTAAGTGGGGAGAGTGGTGTGAACAATGGCTCTTTCAGAGGCTCAGAAGGTTTTAGGGGTGGAGAATGTCACACGTAGTACTTTACGCACAGAAACGAAAAGCAGACTGTTAGATTTGGCAAGAACATTGCAGTCAACATTACGTGACAAAATGGCAAAAGATGAGGCAATTATGGCGGTGGTTCAGCATTTAAAGGTGCCTGAGATAGAGTTGACTCGTTCAGAATGGCAAAAATTCAGTTGCAAATGAAACAAATGGAACATGAAATTGAATTAAAGCGGCTGGCATACGAGAGTGAGAGAGAGGAAAAATAAAGAGAAAGAGAGAGAGAGGAAAAAGAAAAGGAGAGAGAAGAAAGGAGAAAAGAACGAATAGCTCTAGCAGAACAAAAAGAAAAAGAAAGGGAGATACAGATCAGGGAAAAAGATAAAGAGGGAGTTTGAACTTCAGAAAATGGCCATGAAACATGACAATCAGTTATAATTGGCAGCGTTAGGAAAACGTACAGTTGGATGATAGTGATGAGGATAGTGTGAAAGAGGATCATAGCCGAAGGCTTGGTGGGAATCTATTTAACTATGTCCAAGCATTGCCAAGGTTTGACGAGAAGGAAGTGGAAGCCTTTTTAATTTAATTTGAGAAGGTAGCTAAACAAATGAAATGGCCACAGGATATGTGGGTGTTACTGATTCAAACAAAGCTCGTAAGTAGAGCTAGTGAAATGTCTGCATCACGACCGGAGGAGGTATCTGGAACGTATGAGGAGATGAAGAAATCCATCTTAAGTGAATATGAGCTAGTGCCTGAAGCTTACAGACAAAGGTTTAGAAATTTAAGGAAAGAATTTCGTCAAACATACATGGAGTTCGAAAGGCTCAAACACAGTAATTCTGATCGGTGGATAAGGGCTTTGAGAACAGGCCAAACGTATGAAGCTCTCAGAGAAATTGTACTTTTGGAGGAGTTTAAAAATTCAATTCCTGATACAGGGAGAACTCATGTGGAAGAACAGAGGGTTAAAACTGCGAGATTAGCAGCGGAAATGGCAGATGATTATGAATTAGTTCATAAAATAAAGATTGGTTTCCAACATCAGTATTAGCCGGAGAGGGATAGAAACTCGGGACATGAGAAATACTCAAGTGGTAAAGGTAAAGGTGATCTGATGGGGAGACAATAAAGAGCGTGTACATCAGATTAAAACAGAAATCCAGGAGGGTGGAAAAGAAATGAAAAGTTTCAGGTGTTTCCACTGTAATAAACTAGGCCATGTAAAGTCACAGTGTTTGTGGTTGAAGAAATGCACTGGGAAGGTTGATGTGGTAAAACAGGATACGACAGTGGGATGTGTTAGAGTGGTAAAGGAAAGCCTAAGGGAACCGTAGGAGGTGCAAACGATTGTATAGCATGTTCAAGAAGCAATTGTTAAGAATGTGCCAGATGTCTTTAAAGAATTTACTTGTGTGGGTAAAGTTTACTCATGTGTATCAGGAGGAGTAGGTAAAGAAGCCACAATTTTAAGAGATACAGGGGCGAGTCAATCGTTAATGGTAAGAGATGAGGAACTATGTAGTTTGGGAAGAATGTTGCCAGAAAAGGCGGTGATATGTGGAATTCAGGGTGAGAGGAGTAGTGTTCCATTATATAAGGATAGGTTGGAAAGTCCAGTGAAGAGTGGTGAAGTGGTAGTAGGAGTAATAGATAAATTATCTTGTCCAGGAATACAGTTTATCTTGGGTAATGATATAGCAGGTGGGAGTGATGCCTACTGTGGTTGACAAGCCAGTGGAAAATCATTCAACTGAAGTATTGAAGGACGAATATCCTGGGATTTTTCCGGATTGTGTAGTGACAAGGTCGCAAAGTCACAGATTAAGACAAGAGGAGAAATCAAAGAGTGAAGTTGAAGTGCAATTATCAGAAACGGTTTTTGATCAGATGGTGGAAAAAGAACAAGAACCGGTGGAGGATGAGGCGGATATTTTTAGTTCAGGAAAATTGTCGGAGTTACAACAGAATGATGTAGAAATAAAACGGATATATCAGAAAGGTTATATGGAAGAGGAATCTGAGAGTATACCAGAGTGTTATTACCGGAAAAGTGATGTCTTGATGAGAAAATGGAGACCTGTACATAGGCAGGCGGATGAAATGTGGGCAGAAGTTCATCCACTAGTATTGCCGGTAGGGTATAGAAAGGAGGTGTTGCGAGTTGCAAATGAGGTACCAGTGGGAGGTCATTTGTGAATAAGGAAAACTCAAGCTAAAATCCAGAAACATTTTTATTGGCCTGGACTACATAAAGATGCAGTAAAATTTTGTCAATCATGTCACACATGTCAAGTGATAGGGAAACCTCAAGCAGTGATAAAACCAGCGCCCTTTATACCCATTCCAGCATTTGAGGAACCTTTTACAAGGGTCCTAATCGATTGTGTAGGACCGCTTCCCAAAACAAAACGTGGGAATCAATATCTTTTGACTGTGATGGATGTGTGTACTAGGTTTCCAGAGGCCATTCCAGTACGTAATATTACAGCTAAAAGGATTGTGGAGGTGTTACTTAAATTCTTTACTAGATATAGACAACAAACAGAAATTCCATCGGATCAAGGAACGAATTTTACTTCAAAGTTATTCAAAGAAGTTATGGATAGCTTAGGAATAAAACAATTTAAATAAATGGCGTACCATCGAGCATCGCAGGGAGCGTTAGAAAGGTGGCACCAGACATTAAAGACAATGTTGAGGGCGTATTGTCAAGATTATCCAGAGGGGACTTCCGGGTGCGACAATGCAGAGCTAGGTCGCATATTCGGTACCTCCCGCTTGGAATTGACTTTTGGGCTCTTTTACAGGGCCCCCACGGCATTTGTTTGACATTTCCCGGTGTGGGAAGAAGACTGTAACATTCCCCTGACAGTGTCCCCCAGGAATGTTATGTCTTTTGTTTACCAGACCCGGCAGAAACAGTATGAGGTTTGTCTGTAACTGCAGGGGAGAGAGGAGCCTCTTCCAGCATGCAGTCGGGGGAAGCGCAAGCTTAAAGCTGCAACCTGACTTGAGGGCCTCTAATAAAGGTGAATTCTAGCAGCAGAGGGAACAACTGTGAAGCGATCTACCAAGGCCATTGAAGAAGCGGGGACGAGGCTTCCGGTGCCGGCCATGGAGAAGTAGGTCGTGCATTCGGCAGCTCTCGTCTGGAACTTACTCTCAGACCTTTTTCTGGAGTTTTCACAGACTTTTTGGGACAGATTGGTGAAGCGAACACTGACAAAAGGATTCCCTTTCGAGACTTCCGGTTGCGGCTATGCAGAGCTAAGTCGCACATTCGGCCGCAAAAACTGACTTTTGGGCTCTTTCAGGCCCCCAGGGCACTTTTCCGACGTTTCCCGGTGTGGGAAGGAGTGAATAAAAGCTCCCCGTCAGTATATGGCTTTAACTAGGAGCAGGGCGACAAAAAAGGTGGTGGTGGAACAGAAGAAGGGAGGGAAGAAGCACAAAATGGCGGCGGGCGGAGACCAGGCAGCGTGGAGGCAGTGGGCGGAGGAGCAACAGGAGGGTATCCAGCGCTGCCTCAGAGAGATTGAAACGGACCTGCCAGAGCTGATGAAGGCTTCGATTGATAAACTGCTGTAGACACAGACGGCCCAGGGGATGGCGATCCGAGAGGCTCGACAAAAGATCTCTGACAACGAGGGCGAGATCTTAGGCCTGGCAGTAAAGGTGGAGGCGCACGAGGTGCTCCACAAGAAATGGCAGGAGTGGTTCGAGGAGATGGAGAATCAGTCGAGAGGAAGAATCTGCGGATTCTGGGCCTCCCGGAGGGGCTAGAGGAGCCGGGCGTGGGGGCCGATGTGGTCACCATGTTGAACTCGCTGATGGGAGCGGAGTCCTTCCAGGGGCCCCTGGAGCTGGAAGGGGCCCATAATGTGTTGGCGAGGAGGCCCAAGGCTAACGAGCCTCCGCGGGCGGTGCTGGTGCGGTTCCATCGGTTCGTCGATCGGGAGTGTGTGCTCAGGTGGGCCAAGAAGGAGAGGAGCAGCAGGTGGGAGAACGCGGAGGTTCGGATATATCAGGACTGGAGTGCGGAGGTGGCGAAGAGGCAGGCCGGGTACAATCGAGCGAAGGCGGTGCTGCACAGGAAGGGGGTGAAGTTTGGCATGTTGCAGCTGGCGCGACTGTGGGTTACCTACAAGGACCGGCACCATTATTTTGAGTCTCTGGAGGAGGCATGGGCCTTTGTTCACGCCGAGAAGCTGGATCAGACTGAGGGTCGGGATGGGCGATTGGGGACTGCGGTGGATATATTATGCCTATTTTTGGTTCGTGGGGGTGGGGGGGGGCCTTTGCATTGTTTTGGGTTTCTTTTTCTCTGTGTTTTTCTCTTTCGGTTGGGGAGGGTGGATGGGGCGAGTTGGCCAATGTTTTGGTTGGTGGCGGGGCCTGGTAGGTGGAGAGCGCGGGCTTTTTTCCGGCGCCGAAGACTGGGGGGCGGGGCCCGGCGGGGAAGTGAGGATTGTTTCCCGCGCTTAGAATGGAGGGGGGAGGGGGAGAGCCTCTTGATGGGGAGCGGGAGAGGAGGGTGTGCCACACAATGGGAGGAGTCGAATGGGAGGCGGGAGTGGCCGGGGTCAGCAGGAGTCAGCTGACTTGCGGAAGTGCAATGGGGGGGGAATAAACCTGCTAGGGTGGGTCCTAGCCGGGAGGGGGGGGCGGGAGGGTGGGGGGGGGGGGTGTCGGGGGGTGTGGGGTGGGGGTGTGGGTGGGGGGGGGGAATCGATTTGCTGCTGCTAAGGTCAGCGAGGAGCTGGAGCGAGTGGGGGGGGGGGGTCGAGACGGGGGTATGCCACTGTGGGGAACGGGCCGGGTGTGGGGCGCGTGGCTGGCCGAGGAGGGGGTCATGGTTAGTCGGCGGGGGAGGGGGGCGGGTAGCCCCCTGATCCGGCTGATAACCTGGAATGTAAGGGGACTGAATGGGCCAGTTAAGCGGGCCCGTATGTTCGCGCACCTGAAGGGGCTTAAGGCGGATGTGTTTATGCTCCAGGAGACACACCTGAAGGTGGCAGACCAGGTAAGACTGAGCAAAGGGTGGGTAGGTCAGGTGTTTCACTCGGGGCTAGATGCCAAAAATCGAGGGGTGGCGATCTTGGTGGGAAAGAAGGTGTCATTAGAGGCGTCGAGCATTGTGGCAGATAATGGCGGTAGGTACAGAATGGTAAGTGATAAGTTGCAGGGAGAGAGGGTGGTACTGGTCAATGTGTATGCTCCGAACTGGGACGATGCGGGTTTTATGCAGCGTATGTTGTGTCGGATCACAGACTTGGAAGTGGGGGGCCTGATAATGGGGGGAGACTTTAACAGGGTGTTGGATCCGGCACTGGATCGCTCCAGGGCGAGGACGGGTAGGAAGCCGGCGGCTAGAGTGTTGAGGAGATTTGTGGACCAAATGGGAGGGGTGGACCTTTGGAGATTTGCAAGGCCTGGGGCTGGGGAATTTTCATTCTTCTCACATGTCCATAAGGCTTATTCTCGAATCGACTTTTTCATTTTGAGTAGGGTGCTGATAGGGAGAGTAGAGGATACCGAGTATTCGGCAATAGCCATTTCGGATCACGCCCCGCATTGGGTGGACTTGGAGATGGGGGAGGAGAGGGACCAGCGCCCGCTGTGGCGCTTGGAGGTGGGGCTGTTGGCGGACGAGGAGGTGAGCGAGCGGGTCCGAGGAAGTATAGAGAGGTACCTGGAGGCCAACGATAACGGGGAGGTCCAAGTGGGGATGGTATGGGAGGCACTGAAGGCGGTGGAGAGGGGAGAACTGATCTCCATTAGGGCCCTCAAGGAGCGGAGGGAGCGGGGTGTGGGGGGGGGGGGGGGAGAGGGAGAGGCTGGTGCGGGAGATGGTGAGGGTAGACAGGAGGTATGCGGAAGAGCCTGAGGAAGGATTGTTGAGGAAGAGGCGCAGCCTCCAGGCCGAATTCGATCTGGTGACCACCAGGAAGGCGGAGGTGCAGTGGAAGAAGGCCCAGGGGGATGTCTGCGGGTATGAGGAAAAGCCAAGCTGGATGCTGGCGCATCTGGTTCGGAAGTGGGACGCAGCTAGGGAGATCGGGGGAGTTAAGGACAGGGGAGGGAGCGTGGTGCAGAGTGGGGTTGGCATCAATGGGGTCTTCAGGGACTTCTCGGAGGAATTGTACCAATCCGAGCCCCCACGGGAGGAGGGAGGGATTGGCCGTTTCCTGGACCAATTGAGGCTTCCAAAGGTGGAAGAGGGACTGGTGGCGGGACTGGGGGCCCGATTGGGCTGGAGGAGCTTATCAAAGAGATAGGAAGCATGCAGGCGGGGAAGGCACCGGGGCTGGACGTTTTCCCGGTCGAATTCTATAAAAAATATCTGGACCTGTTGGGCCCTCTGTTAGTTAGGACCCTTAATGAGGCAAGGGAGGGGGGGGAGCTTTACCCCCGACGATGTCCCGGGCACTGATCTCCTTGATCCTGAAGCGGGACAAGCATCCCCTGCAATGTGGGTCTTACAGACCGATTTCCTTGCTAAATGTAGATGCCAAGGTGCTGGCGAAGGTCTTAGCCATGAGGATTGAGGATTGTGTGCCGCCGATCATCCATGAAGACCAGACGTGGTTTGTAAAGGGGAGACAGTTGAACGCGAATGTGCGGAGGCTTTTGAACGTTATCATGATGCCGGCGAGGGAGGGGGATGCGGAGATAGTGGTGGCGATGGACGCTGAGAAAGCCTTTGATAGGGTAGAGTGGGGGTACCTGTGGGAGGTGCTGAAGAGGTTAGGGTTTGGGGAGGGGTTTGTCAGGTGGGTTAGGCTGTTGTATGAGGCCCTGATGGCGAGTGTGGCCACAAATGGGAGGAGGTCCGAGTAGATTTGGTTGCACCGAGGGATGAGACAGGGGTGTCCCCTGTCCCCCCTGCTCTTCGCACTGGCGATTGAACCCCTGGCTATGGCATTGAGAGAGTCGAGGAACTGGAGGGGGTTGGTGCGGGGTGGGGAGGAGCATAGGGTGTCGCTTTATGCGGTCGACCTGCTGCTGTATGTGGCGGACCCGGTGGGAGGAATGCCAGAGGTAATGAGGATCCTTAGGGAATTCGTGGACTTTTCGGGGTACAAGCTCAATATGGGGAAGAGCGAGCTGTTCGTAGTTCAGCTAGGGGACCAGGAGAAGGGGATTGGCGAGCTCCCACTAAAAAGGGCGGAGAGGAGCTTCAGATATTTGGGGGCCCAGGTGGCCAGGAGCTGGGGGGCCCTGCATAGGCTTAACTTTACAAGGCTGGTGGAGCAAATGGAGGAGGAGTTCAAGAGGTGGGACGTGTTGCCGCTGTCCTTGGCGGGTAGGGTGCAATCAATCAAAATGACGGTGCTCCCAAGGTTTTTGTTCCTGTTCCAATGCCTCCCCGTGTTTATCCCGAATGCTGTTTTCAGGCGGGTTAACAGGAGTATAATGGGGTTTGTGTGGGCGCGAGGGACTCCGAGGGTGAGAAGGGTGTTCCTGGAGTGGAGTAGAGATCGGGGGGGGGGGCCGCCCAACCTCTGTGGGTACTACTGGGCCGGCAATGCGACGATGGTGCGCAAGTGGGTGATGGAGGGGGAAGGGGCTGCATGGAAGAGGGTGGAGAAGGCGTCCTGTGTGGGTACGAGTCTGGGGGCGCTGGCAACAGAGCCGCTGCCGCTCCCTCCAAGGAGGTATACCATAAACCCGGTGGTGGTGGCAGCCCTCAAAATTTGGGGGCAGTGGAGGCAGCATAGGGGGGAAGTTGGGGCCTCGGCGTGGACCCCATTACCTGGGAACCACCGGTTCGCCCCAGGAAGAACAGGTGGAGGGTTTTCGGGGTGGCACAGGGCAGGGATACGAAAGTTGGGGGACCTGTTTGTGGACGGGAAGTTTGCGAGCTTGGGTGAGCTGGAGGAGAAGTACGGGCTCCCCCTGGGGAACACCTTCAGGTACTTACAGGTAAGGGCGTTTGCCAGACGGCAGGTAGTGGAATTCCCGCAGCTACTGCCACACACAGTACAGGACAGGGTGCTCTCGGGGGGGGGGGGGGGGGGCGGGGGCTGGGTGGGTGGGAGTGGCGAAGATCTCGGAAACTTACCAGGTGATGCAGGAGGAGGAGACCTCGGTGGTGGAGTTGAAAGGTAAGTGGGAGGAGGAGTTGGGAGAGGAGATCGAAGAGGGGACGTGGGCAGATGCCCTAGGGAGGGTGAATTCTTCCTCTTCGTGCGCGAGGCTCAGCCTCATACAGTTCAAGGTGCTGCACAGGGCACACATGACCGGGACAAGGATGAGCCGGTTCTTTGGGGGGTGAGGACAGGTGTGTTAAATGCTCAGGGAGCCCACCAAATCACATCCATATGTTCTGGGCATGCCCAGCGCTGGAGGAATTTTGGAAGGGCGTAGCGAGGACGGTGTCGAGGGTGGTAGGATCCAGGGTCAGACCGGGCTGGGGGCTCACAATATTTGGGGTGGCAGAGGAGCCGGGAGTGCAGGATGTGAAAGAGGCGGGAATTCTGGCCTTTGCATCCCTGGTAGCCCGGCGAAGGATTCTCCTTTAGTGGGAAGATGCGAGGCCCCCAAGCGTGAAATCCTGGATCAGCGATATGGCAGGGTTCATAAATTGGAGAGGGTGAAATTCGCCTTGAGAGGGTCGGTACAAGGGTTCATTAGGCGGTGGCAACCGTTCTTAGACTTTCTGGCAGAACGATAGACATTGGTCAATGGCAGCAGCAGCTCGGGGGGGGGGGGGTGGTGGGGGGGGGTTTACTTTATTTTTGTTTATGTTATTTACACTGGAGGGTCTGAGGGATTGTATGCACGTGTTGTGTTAAGTCGGGGTGTTAATGTTAATTTATTATTTAGGTACAGGGGGAGGGGGGTGGGGGGGAGGGGTTTGGGTGGTTGCTTTTTTAGATTTTGTTTTGTACTTAACCCTGTTGGGTTCTTTTTTTCTTTCTCATTTTGTTATTGATATTTTATGAAAACCTTTAATAAAAATTATTTTAAAAAAAAAAGATTATCCAGAGGATTGGGATAAAGGAATCCCATTAGTAATGTTTACAATTACGGATGCACCTAATGAGTCTACCAAATTTAGTCCTTTTGAATTAAGTTTTGGTCATGAGGTAAGAGGATCACATAAATTGATTAATGAAAAATTGGTGGGTGAGAAATCGGAATTTACACTGTTGGATTACGTGTCAAATTTTAGGAAACGATTAAATAGGGCACGTGAATTGGCTAGACATCATTTGAATGTTGCACAAATTGTGATGAAACGGTAGAGGACAAGAAATCCAAAGTACGTAGTTTTGCCAGTGGGGATAAAGTTTTAGTGTTGTTACCAGTGGTAGGGGAGCCTTTAAAAGTTAGGTTTTGTGGACCGTATCAGATTGAAAGGAAATTAAGTGAGGTGAATTCTGTGGTTAAAAACACCAGATAGAAGGAAGACTCACCCCGTGTGTCATGTGAATATGCTTAAAAGGTACTTTGAAAGGGAAGGAGAGAAAAAGGAGGTTTTAATGGTTCTAACTCAAAGTGACGAACCAAATCCAGATGACTCTGAATTTGACACACCTCAAATTAAATTGGAAAATGAGGATGTATTTAAAAATTGGGACAAATTGTTAAGTTACCTTCCAGAGAAAAAACGAACAAAGGTGAAAGAGTTATTGATATCACATGGGCAAGTTTGTGGAGATAATTTGGGAAGTACTAAAATAGCTATACATGATGTTGATGTGGGAAATGCTGTTCCTATCCAGCAACATCCAAAAAGACTTAACCCTTTAAAATTGACAGAGGTTAACAGAGAGATCGAGAGTATGTTGACGAATGTCATAATTAAAGTGGGGTGCAGTGTCGCCACCTGAGTTGGCCAAGTCCCGATTTAAAATAGAGAACAGCAAAGGCTGTAGGGAAATTCAGCCAACACAGGCAGAAACTGGCAGGTGCAAGTTACTATGTATTAAATTCTGCAAAAGCCCCGACAGCATCGATACCAGCGGCCATCGGCATAATAATGTAGCAGCCATCTACATACTAATGAGCAATCCCCGGGAACAATCGAAACATTTGGGATAAACAAAGCCAAATCAGACTCCCCGGCGCCAGCAGGAGCCAACACAAAAGAGGTTAACGGACACCTCAAGACCGCCCATCGATCAGGGAACCGCTCCAGTATTGGAGAAATCGAACCAAGCGATTGGAACGAAGTCCAATCACCAAGAACCAGATACAAGGACCGCCCCAAAAGGCGGTAAGCCCCTGGGGACTATAAAGTTAAGCCCCCAAGTTGAAATCGTCCTTCTTGATAGGGTCACTCAGCAACGCGAACAAACCTTTGAGAGTGAATTGTCCAAGCTGCCGCATCACTGAAGTAAGCCTCAAGTATTTGCTTGCTACGAGATCGGCGCTCCTAGCTATCAGTCCATACCGGCCTTGAATCCCTCAGTTTCAGAATCCGAATGAAAGGGCATTTGTTCCCCTGACCTGGTGGGCCATTCAAAGCTAAGTATAGGCCTGTTTGTTGTAGAAGTAGCTTAGAAGTAGAATTTATGCATGAGTAGCGATTTGCTGTGTATAATAAATTTTCTTTGATTTGAATCTTACTAACTGGTGTGTTGCGTTATTGATCATTAGTTGAACTTGAACCTCGTGGACGTATCATAAAGGGGCAGCACGGTAGCCTTGTGGATAGCACAATTGCTTCACAGCGCCAGGGTCCCAGGTTCGATTCTGGCTTGGGCCACTGTCTGTGCGGAGTCTGCACATCCTCCCCGCGTGTGCGTGGGTTTCCTCCGGGTGCTCCGGTTTCCTCCCACAGTCCAAAGATGTGCGGGTTAGGTGGATTGGCCATGATAAATTGCCTTAGTGTCCAAAATTGCCCTTAGTGTTGGGTGGGGTTACTGGGTAATGGGGATAGGGTGGCGGTGTTGACCTTGGGTAGGGTGCTCTTTCCAAGAGCCGGTGCAGACTCGATGGGCCGAATGGCCTCCTTCTGTACTGTAAATTCTATGATAATCTATGATAAGATACCTGGTGACTCGAGAGCAAAGGTAATAAAACAGAGCCAATTGAACCAACCAAAAGTTAGCAACATATTACTGACGACATCTGACGGGACCCGAACTAGAAGTGGCTTAACCACTCCGGGAGAACCCAAAAATTTGAATTAGAATTCCAATTGGGAACATGAACCCACAAGTGTTCAAGCAGGTCTGATCAATCCTCATAATTCGGAAGTGTATGTATGCCTGCGTAACTAACAGGACGATAAGGTAATACTGATAGATGTTTGTTGCGACATAACTGTTGGGAGTTTGTATTTCGGAAATTAGCGAAAACCGTACCCGTAATTACTGCACCGCCTTAGTCCCCCTTGTTCCAAATTTAAAAGAAGCATTCAGATAAGAAAGATGGCAATGCAACGCCTCATGAACCCGGGGGAATTTGCGGTCGCAGCGACAGCAGCAGTAGAGTAGGACAGTGTCCCGTATGGGAAGAAGAAATAAGGAAGTACCTCAATGGGAAAGGATGGCCCCTTTGCAGCGAATTCTGTAACAACGAGGAAACAGGTCCCGGCAGTATAGGACATACTTGGTGGGAGAACCTGAGCGAGATTCACAAGAAGAGCTTAGGAGAAGCTCGCAAGCCGATGGCAATCATGTCCTGCTTGGCACAATTGCGAGGCACAGAGAAGGTCATTAGGATGCTCCGGAAAGAGATAGAAGGCATACATCGAATGAGCAAGGTCGATGTTAGTGCGGTAGAAAGAGAGAACGTAGAATTGAGGAGGAAGTTGGCAGCAAAAGACGGAGAGGTGGATGATGCCAAGTGGGCACACCAGTCTTGTCTTGCGCAGTTTATAAATTATCATAGAATTTACAGTGCAGAAGGAAGCCATTCGGCCCATCGGGTCTGTACCCGCTCTTGGAAAGAGCACCCTACCCGAGGTCAACACCTCCACCCTATCCCCATTACCCAGTAACCCCACCCAACACTAAGGGCAATTTTGGACACTAAGGGGAATTTATCATGGCCAATCCACCTAACCTACACATTTTTGGACTGTGGGAGGAAACCAGAGCACCCGGAGGAAACCCACGCACACACGGGGAGGATGTGCAGACTCCGCACAGACAGTGACCCAAATCGGAATTGAACCTGGGACCTTGGAGCTGTGAAGCAATTGTGCTATCGATAATGCGACCGTGCTGCCCTCACAATATCCTTCCTGTAATAGGGAGACCAGAACTAAACATTACATGTGTGGGCTGACTAATATCTTGTACAATTTCAACAAGACGTCCCAACTCCTGTATTCAATATTCTGACCAATAAGACCTTAAGCAGCTTCCAGTCGCAGTATGAAAAGGCCTATCAGGACACGCAACATGCAGTCTTGGTACGAGAGGAAACCGAGAAGCAGGTAGAGGCAGTGTAGTGGCCTGAAGGCAGCGTTAAGAGCACTCCATGCTGCCACCACAGAGCAAAGACAAAGCTCACGAGACCACGCAAAGTGCCGGAAGCAGATTGCAGAGCTGCAATCTCTGCTTTCAGTTCAGAAAGGATTCCAGGAAATCTTTTGAGCAAAGTTAGATGAGGAAGATGGCCCTGATTGGGAAAAATTAAACGAGACAGCGCAGAGATATGGTCAAGGAACATGTGCGCAGGGAAAGCCACAGAAGATGAAAGCACCCCAACCCCCCACTGAGCACATAGTTCAGGCTCCAATTAACCCTGTAACCAACCACCGCACAGCCGCATTGGATGACATGGAATTTCTGTACACCACCCCTTTAATAGTGACCCAATTACGGGATGCGTGCGAGAAAATCACACCGTTCCTCGGCACCTCAGACCCCCACCACTTCTTTGCCAGAGTAAAGAAGCAGGCGACCACGTACGGCCTGGATGAGCGAGAGCACGTAAAGCTCACAGTTTTGAGTTTAGACCCTTCGGGCGTAGCAGCTCTTCCCGACCCACAGAATGTAGGAGGAGGCACCCTTGCAGAAATGCATACCGCGGTCCTAGATGCAATCGGGTATAACAGGGGTGACCTGGTAGATGGCCTCAATAAATGCAGGCAAAAGAAAACCGAGCACCCCGCAGCGTTTGCTGGACGCCTGTGGATCCATTTTGCAGCGTTTTTTGGAGACTTAGACCGCTCCCATTTGTCCCCAGCCAACATGGCCAAATGGACCCGCACCCTTATCTCCCATGCCACAGAAACAGGACAAAAACCTTGCGCGAATTATGATCCCTCAGAGGAGGCTCATAACGAGAAACAGGTCGTAAAAAGATTGTCCCGCGCTTGGGTGCAGTCGGTACAAAACAAACCCGCAGTTAAAAATCCCGAAGAAAAGCAGGCAGAAGCAGACATACAAGCAGTTAAATCACACCAGAAGCCCGCATGGGTAAATGAAGGGAAGAACAGCACACCACAAAAGTCACAGGAGTATTACAACTGTGGACAGTTGGGACACTTTGCAAGAGAGTGTCAGGCCCCACGAAAGCCACAGAGAGCCCAACAGATGGGCACTCTAAGTAAGAATAAGAAAGAGCCCATACATAGTGTGAGCAACCGTTTAGATCAGCCGGACTTGAACGGAACGGACTGACGGTGTTCGGGCTCCCCCAGTTGGGTATGCAACACCCTTTGGGATAGGTCCGGACGACCGGTAGTTGCAGCAAGAATTCGGGGAAAGCCCATCGAATTTCTATGGGACACAGGAGGGTCCTGCACCACAATAAATTCCTCCACCATGTTCCAAAAGGACACGTGGCCCACTACAGCCACTATCACCCTCAGCGGCTTTACAGGCCACTCACAGCAGGGACACATCACAGCCCCTGTACCCATTCAAATCGGCACCATCACCACCAAGCACCCCGTAGTCTTAGTCGATCTCCCCCACACAGCAGAACACATTCTGGGAATCGATTTTATGAATTCCCACAACCTATCCTTTGATCCAGTCAACCAATGTGTCTGGAAAATGGCAAAATCTGCAAGGGTCCCCGCAACGCTCAACATAGATGAATACGCCAACAAAACTAGCGCAGTAGGCGAATTTTGGTTTAACCCGACCACGCTTAGCACGGACAAGCAGGTTAGGGCAGTTCAGCAAAAGAACAGGACAGCATTCGCGACCCACAAACACGACTGTGGCCAGATGACTCGTTCAGTACAAATCACAGGACCTCACCCTCGACCCCAAAAACAATATGGATTTCCCCAAGAGGCAGAGGGAGAAATCGCAAAAGTAATCGACAGCTTATTAAAGCAGGGCGTACTTTGATCAGTAGCCTCCACTAATAATGCCCCGATTTGGCCAGTGAGAAAGCCCGATGGGTCATGGCGACTGACCAATGATTACCGGGAACTCAACAAAGTCACCCCCGCAGCAGCCCCCACGGTAGCCACAAGTCGCGAGACCATGCTCAAGCAGGGACTCAATTCCCGATACTTCACGGTTTTGGACATGAGTAATGGATTCTGGTCCATTCCATTGGCAAAGCCGTACCAATACAAATTTGCCTTCACCTTTAAAGCACAGCAGTACACGTGGACATGCCTCCCACAAGGATTCCACAACTCCCCCTCCATTTTCAACCGACAGCTGGCAAATGGTCTAGCCAAATTATCTTGCCCCGAATGTCTGGTCTAGTATGTAGACGACCTGCTACTGCAGACAGACACGAAGGAAGAGCACATCGAGCTTCTGGTTTTGCACTGAGTGCTGAATTTGGTGCATTTTGAGTGCTATAGTAAGAGTTTGGTGACCGAGGGAGTATAAGGCTTCATTTTTATCTAACGTTTAGTCTTTCTTTTATTTAGTTAATTAACTTAAAAGTTGCTGTTTGGTTTAGAAGAAGGCGAATTTTCAATCAGCTTTAAACAGGCTTCTACTTGTAGGCACTTGCAGCTGGAGCTTGTTAATTAGTTAATTGGATTAGGCCAGTTTTCAGAGGCTAGATTCACAATATAAAAGTGATCCCCTACAGTGCAGACTTTGTTTGCACTGAGTGCTGAATTTGGTGCTTTTTGAGTGCTATAGTAAGAGCTTGGTGACCGAGGGAGTTAGGTGAGGAGGGAGTAAGGTGCTCCTTTCATTTTGTTTCCGACATTTCCGCAAAGAGTGAGAAGAGAGCCAGGAGTTTACAGAAAGTGTAGCTAACTGGGAGCAGAGTCGGAGGGCGGAGATCTAGTTAGTCCACAGGGCAGCTATATTCTGTCAGGTAAGAGGGGATGGAGGTCAGGCCAGTTGCATGCTCCTCCTGTAGGATGTGGGTGGTGAGGGATACCACCGGTGTCCCCGCTGACTATACCTGCGCGAAGTGCACCCAACTTCAGCTCCTCAAAGACCGTGTTAGGGAACTGGAGCTGAAGATGGATGAACTTTGGATCATCCGGGAGGCAGAGGGGGTGATTGAGAAGAGTTACAGGGAGGTAACCACACCCAAGGTACAGGACAAGAATAGCTGGGTTACAGTCAGGGGGAAAAAAACAAACAGGCAGACAGTGCAGGGTTCCCTCGTGGCCATTCCCCTTCAAAACAAGTATACCGTTTTGGATGCTGTTGGGGGGGATGACCTACCGGGGGAAGGCCCTAGCGGCCAGGTCTCTGGCACTGAGTCTGGCTCTGGGGCTCAGAAGGGAAGGGGGGAGAATAGAAAAGCAATAGTTGTAGGAGATTCAATGGTTAGGGGAATAGATAGGAGATTCTGTGGTCACGAGCGAGACTCCCAAAAGGTATGTTGCCTCCCGGTTGCCAGGGTCAGGGATGTCTCGGATCGTGTCTTCAGGATCCTTAAGGGGGAGGGCGAGCAGCCAGAAGTCGTGGTGCACATTGGTACCAGCGACATAGGTAGGAAAAGGGGTGTGGAGGTAATAAACAAGTTTAGGGAGTTAGGCTGGAAGTTAAAAGCCAGGACAGACAGAGTTGTCATCTCTGGTTTGTTGCCGGTGCCACGTGATAGCGAGGCTAGGAATAGGGAGAGAGTGCAGTTGAACACGTGGCTGCAGAAATGGTGTAGGAGGGAGGGCTTCAGGTATTTGGATAATTGGAGCACATTCTGGGGAAGGTGGGACCTGTACAAGCAGGACGGGTTGCATCTGAACCAGAGGGGCACCAATATCCTGGGAGGGAGGTTTTCTAGTACTCTTCGGGAGGGTATAAACTAATTTGTCAGGGGAATGGGAACCGGATTTGTAGTCCAGCAACTAACGTAGCCGATATTCAGGACGCCAAAGCGTGTAATGAGGCAGTGGGGAAGGGAACACTGACAAAGGAGAGTACTTGCAGGCACGGCGATGGGTTGAAGTGTGTATACTTCAACGCAAGAAGCATCAGGAATAAGGTGGGTGAACTTAAGGCATGGATCGGTACTTGGGACTACGATGTGGTGGCCATCACGGAAACTTGGATAGAAGAGGGGCAGAAATGGTTGTTGGAGGTCCCTGGTTATAGATGTTTCAATAAGATTAGGGAGGGTGGTAAAAGAGGTGGGGGCGTGGCATTGTTAATTAGAGATAGTATAACAGCTGCAGAAAGACAGTTCGAGGAGTATCACCCTAATGAGGTAGTATGGGTTGAAGTCAGAAATAGGAAAGGAGCAGTCACCTTGTTAGGAGTTTTCGATAGGCCAATCAATAGTAGCAGAGATGTGGAGGAACAGATTGGGAAACAGATTTTGGAGAGGTGCAGAAGTCACAGGGTAGTAGTCATGGGTGACTTTAACTTCCCAAACATTGAGTGGAAACTCTTTAGATCAAATAGTTTGGATGGGGTGGTGATGGTGCAGTGTGTCCAGGAAGCTTTTCTAACACAGTACGTAGATTGTCCGACCAGAGGAGGGGCAATATTGGATTTAGAACTTGGTAATGAACCAGGGCAAGTGATAGATTTGTTAGTGGGGGAGCATTTTGGAGATAGTGACCACAATTCTGTGACTTTCACTTTAGTAATGGAGAGGGATAGGTGCGTGCAGCAGGGCAAGGTTTACAATTGGGGGAAGGGTAAATGCGATGTTGTCAGACAAGAATTGAAGTGCATAAGTTGGGAACATAGGCTGTCAGGGAAGGACACAAGTGAAATGTGGAACTTGTTCAAGGAACAGGTATTACGTGCCCTTGATATGTATGTCCCTGTCAGGCAGGGAAGCGATGGTCGAGTGAGGGAACCATGGTTGACAAGAGAGGTTGAATGTCTTGTTAAGAGGAAAAAGGAGACTTATGTAAGGCTGAGGAAACAAGGTTCAGACAGGGCATTGGAGGGATACAAGATAGCCAGGAGGGAACTGAAGAAAGGGATTAGGAGAGCTAAGAGAGGGCATGAACAATCTTTGGCGGGTAGGATCAAGGAAAACCCCAAGGCCTTTTACACATGTGAGAAATATGAGAATGACTAGAGCGAGGGTAGGTCCGATCAAGGACAGTAGCGGGAGATTGTGTATTGAGTCTGAAGAGATAGGAGAGGTCTTGAACGAGTACTTTTCTTCTGTATTTACAAATGAGAGGGGCGATATTGTTGGAGAGGACAGTGTGAAACAGACTGGTAAGCTCGAGGAAATACTTGTTAGGAAGGAAGATGTGTTGGGCATTTTGAAAAACTTGAGGATAGACAAGTCCCCCGGGCCTGACGGGATATATCCAAGGATTCTATGGGAAGCAAGAGATGAAATTGCAGAGCCGTTGGCAATGATCTTTTCGTCCTCACTGTCAAAAGGGGTGGTACCAGGGGATTGGAGAGTGGCGAATGTCGTGCCCCTGTTCAAAAAAGGGACTCGGGATAACCCTGGGAATTACAGGCCAGTTAGTCTTACTTCGGTGGTAGGCAAAGTAATGGAAAGGGTACTGAAGGATAGGATTTCTGAGCATCTGGAAAGACACTGCTTGATTAGGGATAGTCAGCACGGATTTGTGAGGGGTAGGTCTTGCCTTACAAATCTTATTGAATTCTTTGAGGAGGTGACCAAGCATGTGGATGAAGGTAAAGCAGTGGATGTAGCGTACATGGATTTTAGTAAGGCATTTGATAAGGTTCCCCATGGTAGGCTTCTGCAGGAAGTAAGGAGGCATGGGATAGTGGGAAATTTGGCCAGTTGGATAACGAACTGGCTAACCGATAGAAGTCAGAGAGTGGTGGTGGATGGCAAATATTCAGCCTGGATCCCAGTTACCAGTGGCGTACCGCAGGGATCAGTTCTGGGTCCTCTGCTGTTTGTGATTTTCATTAATGACTTGGATGAGGGAGTTGAATGGTGGGTCAGTAAATTTGCAGACGATACGAAGATTGGTGGAGTTGTGGATAGTAAGGAGGGCTGTTGTCGGCTGCAAAGAGACATAGATAGGATGCAGAGCTGGGCTGAGAAGTGGCAGATGGAGTTTAACCCTGAAAAGTGTGAGGTTGTCCATTTTGGAAGGACACATATGAATGCGGAATACAGGGTTAACTGTAGAGTTCTTGGCAATGTGGAGGAGCAGAGAGATCTTGGGGTCGATGTTCATACATCTTTGAAAGTTGCCACTCAAGTGGATAGAGCTGTGAAGAAGGCCTATGGTGTGCTCGCATTCATTAACAGAGGGATTGAATTTAAGAGCCGTGAGGTGATGATGCAGCTGTACAAAACTTTGGTAAGGCCACAATTGGAGAACTGTATACAGTTCTGGTCACCTCATTTTAGGAAGGATGTGGAAGCTTTGGAAAAGGTGCAAAGAAGATTTACCAGGATGTTACCTGGAATGGAGAGTAGGTCTTACGAGGAAAGGTTGAGGGTGCTAGGCCTTTTCTCATTAGAACGGGGAAGGCCGAGGGGTGACTTGATAGAGGTTTATAAGATGATCAGGGGACTAGATAGCGTAGACAGTCAGAGCCCCGGGTGGAAGAAACCTTTACAAGGGGACATAAATTTAAGGTGAAAGGTGGAAGATATAGGAGGGATATCAGAAGTAGGTTCTTTACCCAGAGAGTAGTGTGCGCATGGAATGCACTGCCTGTGGAAGTAGTTGAATCGGAAACATTAGGGACCTTCAAGCAGCTATTGGATAGGTACATGGATTACGGTAAAATGATATAGTGTAGATTTATTTGTTTTTAAGGGCAGCACGGTAGCATTGTGGATAGCACAATTGCTTCACAGCTCCAGGGTCCCAGGTTCGATTCCGGCTTGGGTCACTGTCTGTGCGGAGTCTCCACGTCCTCCCCGTGTCTGCGTGGGTTTCCTCCGGGTGCTCCGGTTTCCTCCCACAGTCCAAAGATGTGCAGGGTAGGTGGATTGGCCATGATAAATTGCACTTAGTGTCCAAAATTGCCCTTGGTGTTGGGTGGAGGTGTTGAGTTTGGGTGGGGTGCTCTTTCCAAGAGCCGGTGCAGACTCGGGGGGCCGAATGGCCTCCTTCTGCACTGTAAATTCAATGATAATCTATGATTAATCTAGGACAAAGGTTCGGCACAACATCGTGGGCCGAAGGGCCTGTTCTGTGCTGTATTTTCTATGTTCTATGTTCTATGTTCTATGTTGTCCGAACTCCTGCAACTCTTACATTCAATTGGTTGTAAAGTTAGTCCCAAAAAGGCCCAGATTTTGGAAGACAAAGTGATATATTTGGGTACAATTATCACGCACGGTAAACGCGAGATCGAGCATAAAAGGATTGACTCGATTGCTAAATTGCCCCTTCCCCAGAACGTTTCAGCTCTCCGGTTGTCTTTAGGACTGGTTGGCTACTGCCGAAACCACGTTGACAGTTTCGCCAGCAAGGCAGCACCCCTCTCAGACCTCCTAAAGAAAGGAGCCCCCTGGAAATGGCTTCCGCAGCATACGGATGCTGTGGACTTTTGAAACAAGCAGCCCCCGCACTCGGGCAGTATGGTCGGCACGGGCTTGGAGGGCCGAAGGGCCTGTTCCTGTGCTGTACATTTCTTTTTTCTTTGTTCTTTGTACAAGTTCCAAACGCGCTTTCCACTTACGCTACAGAGGTAGCAGGCACAGACCGCACCCTTTCACAGTGCTCCTTCAGGAACGGCACGAAAAGTTAAGGCCCGTGGCTTATGCCTCCAGAGTTTTAGATGCTGTGGAGCAGGGATTTTCAGCCTGTGAGAGACACCTGCTCGCAGTTTTTTGGGCAGTACAGTATTTTTCGTACATAACCGGACTGAACGCCATCAGAATCCTCACAGAAAATACCCCCACCCAACTTTTACTGGACGGGCGACTTAAGGACGGTATAGTTAGTCAGATAAGAGCAGCGAGATGGTCCTTTCCTTTGCAGGGACCGGACATCACTGCTAAAAGGACAAAGACCCACACCTTTTTAGCGGACAACCTCCAGTACCCCGAAACCCCCCATGAATATGAAATTATCTCTCCACACCACAACACAGGCCTCTTTATTGCGAGAACACCCCCAGAAAGATAGGTAGTTCAACCGCGAGCATCAAGCACACAGACACGTGCGAACCATTAGAATATATGTGCATGGGGAACTTCCGGGTGCGGCGATGACAAGCTAAGTCGTACTTTTCGGCACCTCCCGTTTCAATGGACGTTTGGGCTGTTATCGGGAGCCCCAACGGAAATTTTCAAAGGCTAAACCCAGTGTGAGGCGACATCGGAAGGGGTCCCCCCGAGTGTGGATGGAAAGAAGTGATAGTCGTGGCCAGATTGTGGAGGATCCTCTGGAGCAGTGGCAGAGAAGAGAAGGGAGAAACAAGATGGCGGCTGAGGGAGCCCAGTTGGTATGGGGACTGGAACAGCAGGAGTTCCTCCGGCGATGTGTGGAGGAGCTCAAGAAGGAGGTGCTGGCGCCGATGCTGCAGGTGATTGAGGGGCTGAAGGAGACGCAAAAGACCCAAGAGATGGAGCTCCTTGGAGTGAAGGCAAAGGCTGCCGAAAATGAGGACGAGATACAGGGCCTGGTGGTGAAGACGGAGACACACGAGGCGCTACAGAAGAGGTGTATAGAGATTTTGGAAGCCCTGGAAAATAGCTCGAGGAGGAAGAACTTAAGGATTTTGGGTGTCCCCGAAGGGGCAGAGGGAGCGGACGTTGGGGCGTACGTGAGCGTGATGCTCCATACCTTAATGGGAGCTGAGGCCCAGGCGGGCCCCCTGGAAGTGGAGGGAGCGTACCGGGTCCTCGTGAGAAGACCAAAGGCAGGGGAAATACCGTGATCAATAGTGGTGAGATTCCACCGCTATAAGGACAGGGAGATGGTCCCGAGATGGGCTAAGAAGACACGGAACAGCAGATGGGAGAACGCGGTGATCCGAGTCTACCAAGATTGGAGTGCGGAGGTGGCGAGAAGGAGGGCGAGTTTCAATCGGGCTAAGGCGGTGCTCCACAGGAAGAAAGTGAAATTCGGAATGTTGCAGCCGGCAAGACTGTGGGTTACACACCAGGGCAAACACCACTACTTCGAGACAGCAGAGGAGGCGTGGACATTCATTCAAGAGGAGAAGTTGGACTAGATTTGGGAAAGGATGTTTGGAATGAAGTAGCGAGGTGCTGGCAAGGAATTGTATATCAGATCGTGGAATTTTTTTGCCCTCGAAGGGGGGGGGACATGAAGAAATGTGGGCGCCAGTGGGGAAGGGGATGGGGAAGGAGAAGGGGAGCTGCGCCATTAGGGGCGGGGCCGAGAGGGAAGCGCGGGCTTTGTTCCCGTGCTATGGAAACTGTGGCGGGAAAAGGGGGCGTAGGAACGAGGGGGCCTCACACGCAGGGAAGCTAAGGATAAATGGGGGAAGCCGAGGTCAGCCAGAGTTTGCTGACTCCGGGAAGCAATATGGGGGGTGCAATCAAGCTAGAGCGGGATCTAGCGGGGACAGGGGGGGGGGGGTAACTCGGTTGCTGCTACTATGGGGAAGGGGGAGCTGCTGTGGTATGGGATGGTTAGGACGGGAGGGCGCCGTCTGGGGGACAAGCGGTTGCGTGGGAACCAGGTGAGGAGATGGTTTAAAAAAGGGGATGGCTAGTCGACGATGGAGGGGGTAAAGAGCCCCCCAACCCGGTTGATCACGTGGAACGTGAGTGGGTTGAATGGGCCGATTAAGAGGGCAAGGGTATTTGCGCACCTAAAGAAGTTAAAGGCAGACGTGGTTATGCTTCAGGAGACGCACCTGAAACTGGCGGATCAGGTCAGATTAAGAAAAGGATGGGTGGGACAGGTATTCCACTCGGGCTTGAATGCGAAACACAGAGGGGTGGCAATATTGGTGGGGAAACGGGTATCGTTTGAGGCGAAGACCATAGTGGCGGACAGTGGGGGTAGGTACGTGATGGTGAGTGCCAGATTGCAAGGTGAAGCGGTGGTGCTGGTGAATGCATATGCCCCGAACTGGGATGATGCGCCCTTTATGAAGCGTATGTTGGGGCGCGTCCTGGACCTGGAGATGGGAAAGTTGGTAATGGCGGGGGGGGGGGGGGGGGGGGGGGGGGGAGGGGGGGGGACTTCAATACGGTGCTGGACCCAGGGATGGAGCGGTCCAGATCTAGGACCGGGAGGAGGCCAGCAGCGGCCAAGGTGCTTAAGGGCTTTATGGAGCAGACGGTAGGAGTGGATCCCTGGACTTTTACTAGACCGAGGAGTAAAGAGTTTTCCTTCTTCTCCCACGTCCATAAAGTGTACTCCCGGATAGATTTCTTTGTCCTGGGAAAGGCGCTGATCCCGAAGGTTGCAGGAGTGGAGTACTCGGCTATAGCCATTTCAGATCATGCCCCACATTGGGTATATCTGGAACTAGGTGAGGAAAAGGAGCAACGCCCACTTTGGAGATTGGACATGGGACTGTTGGCGGACGAGGGGGTATGTGGAAGGGTGAGGGGATGTATTGAAAGATACCTAGAGGTCAATGATGACGGAGAGGTCCAGGTGGGAGTAGTCTGGGAGGCACTGAAGGCGGTGGTGAGAGGGGAGCTGATCTCCATAAGGGCCCATAAGGGCAAACAAGAGGGTAAAGAAAGGGAGAGACTGATTGGGGAGATTCTGACAGTGGATAGGCAATACGCAGAGGCTCCGGATGAAGGGCTATACAGGGAAAGACGGAGACTACACACGGACTTTGACTTGTTATCCATGGTTAAGGCGGAGACGCAGTGGAGGAAGGCACAGGAAGTACAGTATGAATACAGAGAGAAGGCGAGCCGACTGCTGGCCCAACAACTTAGGAAGAGGGGGGTGGCGAGAGAGATCGGAGGAGTTAGAGACGAGGAGGGAAGGATGGAACAGAGAGCGGAGAGTGTGAACGGGGTATTTAAGGTATTCTGCGAGAGGCTGTCTAAGGCCCAACCCCCGGAAGGGAAAGAGGGAATGATGCACTTCCTAGACCAGTTGGAGTTCCCGAAGGTTGAGGAGCAGGAGAGGACAGGACTGGGAGCGCAGATTGAGGTTGAGAAGGTGGTAAAAGGAATCGGGAGCATGCAGGCAGGGAAGGCCCCGGGACCAGATGGGTTCCCGGTGGAATTCTATAGGAAATATGTGGACCTGTTGGCCCCACTCCTGACGAGAACCTTTAATGAGGCTAAGGAAAGGGGGACACTACCCCCGACGATGTCGGAGGCGACAATATCGCTGATCCTGAAAAGAGACAAAGACCCGCTGAAGTGCGGGTCATACAGGCCTATCTCCCTCCTGAATGTAGATGCCAAGTTATTGGCCAAAGTGATGGCGACAAGGATAGAGGACTGTGTCCCTGGGGTGGTGCATGGTGATCAAACAGAATTTGTTAAAGGGAGGCAATTGAATACCAATATACGGAGGCTGCTGGGGGTGATGATGATGCCCCCACCGGAGGGGGAGGCGGAGATAGTGGTGGCTATGGATGCGGACAAGGCATTTGATAGAGTGGAATGGGACTACCTGTGGGAGGTGCTGGAAGAGATTTGGATTTGGAGAGGGGTTCATTAGCTGGGTTCGGCTCCTGTACGGGGCCCCGATGGCAAATGTGATTATGAACAGGTAATGATCCGACTACTTCCGACTATATAGGGGCACAAGACAGGGGTGCCCCCTGTCCCCGTTACTGTTTGCGTTGGCAATTGAGCCATTGGCCATAGCGCTGAGGGGCTCTAGGAAGTGGAGAGGGGTACTTAGAGGAGGAGAAGAACATCGGGTGTCACTATACGCGGATGATCTACTGTTATATGTCGCGGACCCAGTGGAGGGGATGCCTGAGATATTGCAGACACTCAGGGAGTTTGGAGAGTTTTCGGGATACAAACTGAATATGGGGAAGAGTGAACTGTTTGTGATGCACCCCGGGGAACAGGGCAGGGGAATAGATGAGCTGCCGCTGAGGAGGGTAACAAGAGTATTCCGGTATTTTGGGATCCAGGTGGCCAGGTACTGGGGAACCTTGCATAAGCTTAACTTGACACGACTGGTAGTGCAGATGGAGGAGGACTTTAAGAGGTGGGATATGGTGCCCCTGTCATTGGCGGGCAGGGTGCAGGCGGTTAAAATGATGGTCCTCCCGAGGTTTCTTTTTGTGTTTCAGTGCCTCCCCATACTGATTACAAAGACCTTTTTTAAGAAGGTAGACAGGAGCATCATGAGCTTTGTGTGGGCCGGAAAGACCCCAAGGGTAAAGAGGGGGTTCCTGCAGCGCAGTAGAGATAGAGGGGGATAGGTACTGCCGAGTCTGAGTGATTATTATTGGGCCGCTAACGTGTCTATGATATGTAAGTGGATGAGGGAAGAAGAAGGAGCGGCGTGGAAAAGGCTGGAGATGGCGTCCTGTAGGGGAACGAGCTTAAAAGCACTGGCGACGGCGCCGCTGCCATTCTCCCCGAAATGGTACACCACAAACCCAGTGGTGGTGGCGACTCTGAAGATTTGGGGGCAGTGGAGATGACATAGGGGAGTGACGGGGGCCTCAGTGTGGTCCCCGATAAGGAACAGCCACAGGTTCATTCCGGGAAGGATAGACGGGGGTTTTCAATCTTGGCAGCGAGCAGGAATTGCGAAACTGAAGGACTTGTTCTTGGACGGGACGTTCGTGAGTCTGGGAGGACTGACAGAAGAATATGGGTTGCTACCTGGGAATGCATTTCGTTATATACAAGTGAGGGCATTTGTGAGGCAACAGGTGAGGGAATTTCCGCAGCTCCCGGTGCAAGGGAGCCAGGACAGAGTGATTTCGGGGGCATGGGTGGGAGACGGTAAGGTGTCCGATATATACAGGGAAATGAGAGACAAGGGGGAGATGATGATAGAGGAATCGAAGGGAAAATGGGAGGAGGAGCTGGGGGAAGAGATTGAGGAGGGGCTGTGGGCAGATGCCCTAAGTAGGGTAAATTCCTCGTCCTCGTGTGCCAGGCTCAGCCTGATTCAATTCAAGGTACTACACAGAGCGCATATGACGGGAGCAAGATTAAACGGGTTTTTTGGAGTGGAGGATAGGTGCGGGAGGTGCGCGGGAAGCCCTGCGAACCACACCCACATGTTTTGGTCATGTCCGGTATTGCACAGGTTCTGGGTGGGTGTGGCAAAAGTGATTTCAAAGGTGGTGGGGATCCGGGTCGAACCAGGCTGGGGGTTGGCTATATTTGGGGTTGCAGATGAACCGGGAGTGCAGGAGGTGAGAGAGGCCGATGTTTTGGCCTTTGCGTCCCTAGTAGCCCAGCGAAGGATTCTACTTATGTGGAAAGAAGCTAAACCCCCGGGCATGGAGGCCTAGATAAACGACATGGCAGGGTTTATAAAATTGGAGCGGATAAAGTACACACTAAGAGGTTCGGCTCAAGGGTTCACCAGGCAGTGGCAACCGTTCCTCGACTATCTCGCCGAGCGATAAGGGAAAATAGGAAAGACAACAGCAGCAACCCAGGGGGAAGGGGGGGCAGGGTGCATTCAGGTCTTCGGGTTTTTTTTTGTGTGTTGTTATATATTTGCTGTTCATATTTATCTTTTCAATGTTAATATTTCTTTTTGTTTCTTATTTGTGTTGGCACTTACCGTTAGTTAATATATTATTTTAAAAAACGATCAATGTATATACTGTTACAAAGTTGTAAAAATGGAAAATTCCTGGTTGATCGAAAAACTTTAATAATATATATATTTTTTAAAAAAAGAATATATGTGGATGGATCTTCCACAATCTTAGAAGGGAAGCGCATAACAGGATGCGGCATTTATGTCGAGGACATGCAGGGATGCGCCCGAGAAGAAAGAGCAATAAAACTTCCAGGACACTTAGGCTCGCAGGCAGCAGAACCTGCGGCCATCGCATACATAGTGGAACACCCAGATTCCTTCCCCAGCCCGGCAGACATATATTCGGACAGCCTCGATGTCTGCAACAGCCTTACGGAATTCCTACCTCTGTGGAAAGCAAGAGGATTTGTTTCCGCAGACGGAAAACCCCTCCCCTCAGCCCCATTGCTCCGTCATATTTTAGAGAGAGCACAGAACAGGACTTTTGGAATAGTCAAAGAACGAAGTCGCCATCGTTCCCCCCCCTGGAAATGTAAAAGCCGACGCACTGGCTAAAGCAGGTTCCAGGCACGGATATTTTTGGACACCCCCCGAAAGTGCACCAGTGAATGCAGTTCAGGTCTCGCAGACTAAGATCGAGGATTTAGTGCAGGCCCAGAAGCAGGACAGCAATCTTAGGGAGATTTTAAAAGGAACATTCCCAGCACCTTTTGATAGGTTTAAGAATGCACTGACCACACATGACGGTGTGGTGTTAAAAGACACCCTTAATGTGGTTCCTGAACAGGACGGGAATCAACTGATTTGTTGTTTCCACGACAGTCATGGACATCAGGGAATCGATCCCACTACAGCCCACCTCAGGCAGCTCTGCTTGTGGCCGCGTTTAAAAGAAGATGTTCCTCACTACGTTGAGAATTGTCTTATCTGTGTCCAGAATAATCCGGACAGATATGCCAAAAAGGCTCAACTCAGTCACACCCGACCCGTTAATGGCCCGTAGACTAACCTCCAGATTGATTATATTGGACTATTGCCCCGTGCAGGAGTGTTATAAATATGTACTCGTGGTGATAGATACGTTTACAAAATGGGTGGAAGCATTCCCATCCAGAACAAACACTGCAAAGACCACAGCCAAGATTTTAACCCACCACATCTTTATGAGATGGGGACTCCACCGCAGCATTGAATCCGACCAAGGTTCCCATTTTACGGGACATGTCATGAAGAACGTCCTCACGATATTTGGCATTACCCAAAAATTCCACATCGCATACCACCCCCAGTCGAGTGGTATCGTGGAGCGCATGAATCGGACCCTAAAATCCACCCTCAGAAAAATGGTCCAGCAAAACAACACCACTTGGGACTCAGTCCTCCCTTTTGCGCTGATGTTTTTGTGAAATACAGTTTCAACTTCTACAGGTTACACCCCACACACCCTCATGACCAGACGCCCCATGAAAGGCACAGCATTTTTATTAGTTTTAGATTTCACCAGCCCCGAAGTGACGGCCCTCACACACGAGAAAACAGTAGAACAATTAGTGGCGAATGTTAAAACGGCTCAGCTAGCAGCCGCAGTGAAATTAGGCTCAAGAAAGAAACAGAGCAAGGTCTGTTTCGATAAGACAGTGCATGCGACTGAGTTCAGTGTAGGACAGTAAGTCATGCTCTCCGTATACAACCCCAGCACATTCCTGTCACCTAAGTATTTGGGTCCGTACTCCATTGCGGACAAAGTAAGCCCTTCCATCTACAAAATAAAGTATCCCAACGGAAAGACTGCGTGGTTCCATATTAAGGACATATGAAGGCATATGGAACACAGTCTAACCACGCACACCACGTCATGCTCGACGCAGCATACCACACCCCGCCCACAGCCAACGTAACCCTCCCCTCCCCAACACGTCCAGCCCAGCCACGGACTCAACCCCGACTCCACCCGCGAACTATAAACACCACCCTGGAACGCCCACAGACTGCAGCAGCAGAGACAGCGACTGCGACTCGGAAGATAGCCACAGCACGCCTCCCTATTATCCCCATGCAACAGGACCCACACCCAGCGAATCTGACCACGACTCGAGTGATCCCTTCACGATCACTTTCCTAAACACACCCCACCTCCGACCACCGACCTACAATTACGATCCCGATTCCATCCCCACACAACTAGACACCACCTTTTGGCACCGAGATAATTCGTACAAACTCGTCCGGAATGATGAGAGCGATCCAAAATCACACCAAGTAGCCCTATCCGCCCTGATACATTCGAGAGTTTGGCACCCGGGAGAAGATGATGACTTTGAGTCTGACTCCCAAAACGAGAACTACTTTGCGACCCTATTCCCAACCGATAACTAAGGTGTCCAGATGATGTTTTAAAAGGAACCGCTTGGGAGAAACGGTGTCCTTTCTGATGGAACCTGCAGCATGTTTGATGTTGTTTGTACTTGTTCTGTTAAATGTTGTATGTCAGACCGGAATTTTTTTTCCCGCGGCCCCAAGCCCTTTCGGCCGAAACCTCTGAGAACTTGCCCGCAGAGACTTGTTAATGTCTCAGACGCCAGTTCAGAGGAACTCGTCTGTCGATTGAAACGCAGACGCCCGTTCGTAATTGCCCTCCTGGTTCGAAGGTAGAACCAATACGGCAACCCCCCACGATGACTACATTTCTTGCCCGTTCTTGTCGGTTGCTCAGGCAGTGGAGAAACGGCATTGGGACCCGCCCTGACTGGGCACACACAGCATTGGTCGCTGCCCTACCAGGGGCCTCCATCCAACTCTTCCCCGTCGCGGCCCATACGCACCTCATTTTGGAAAGTTTGGTACAAAAAGTTTTGTTTTGTTTCAGGTAACTCTTAGGTTGCCAACCTTATGCTATTTACATCCTCAAACATTTGTATGGTAAACCGCACAGCCTGCGAGACGGCTCGCACTGGTTCAGTATTTGTACGTGTGTCTTGTCCTGAAATTCGGTTTTTGAAAAAAAAATGAGGGAGTCACACATAGTGACCAATTATAATGGGAGTAATTGGCACTAAAGGACAGAAAGGCTATCATACGAGATCTTAAACCAAGATAGTAACAGACACTATGCCTGATTGCACAGAACTCCAGAATCTCCACGACTAGAGAACTGAAGAGAAGAGAAGTGAAAGAAGTAGAACCATGAGGACATCTCCACGTTGCTCATCGTTATAATGGACATTTCTTTGCGCGCGAACGTGTACCCCCTGACCTCAACCCCCCCCCCCTCAGGCATTAATGATTCACTTCCCCACAGTACCCAGAGCCCAGTCACAAGCAACACCACACCATCTTGGTGTGACAGGTTTATAACCTGGTACTCCGTGTCCTACGTAATAGAATCCCTATTGGTATTGGCGATACTCTGCTGCATCGTGCAGACTATTCATCTGATAAAATGGAGAAGGAGAGCCTACCACGCTCGCACCCCGGTATATAGGATCAGATCCCCTATTTTCGGATATGACCAGACCCCCGACCCCCACGATCTATAATAAAGAGCATTCGTTTGCGATTTGTTATAAATAAAGAAATCTTCAAGAGCAATTGTACAATCCTGAGCTTGACTGCCAAGCCAGAAAAATGTGTATAATACTGGTATGATTTTGTTTGTATGGTTTAGGAAGTTAGTGTGATGAAATGTTTAAGTGAGTGTAGTTTATTAAGGATAGTTAGAGGTTCTGATTTTCTTGTTTTGTATTGCATGTCCCTGTTTGACATAGCGCCCCTTAGAATTGTCAGTTAAAATTTTTTGCATAGTTATGGTCAGTGTAGAGGCCATAGAAGAGTGCTCGCCGGGTCAGGGAATGAAAAACCACACAGTTATGTGATCCTTCACGCTTCGCGTTAGGATCCCAAGGAGGGTGTGTAGCCACCTGAGTTGGCCAAGTCCCGATTTAAAATGGAGAACAGCAAAGGTTGAAGGGAAATTCAGCCAACACAGGCAGAAACTGGCAGGTGCATGTTACTGTGTATTATACTCTGCAAAAGCCCAGACGGCATCGATACCAGCGACCATCGGCATAATAATGTGGCAGCCATCTACATACTAATGAGCAATCCCCGGGAACAATCGAATCATTTGGGATAAACAAAGCCAAGTCAGACTCCCCGGCGCCAGCAGGAGCCAACACAAAAGAGGTTAACGGAGACCTCAAGACCGCCCATCGATCAGGGAACCGCTCCAGTATTGGAGAAATCGAACCAAGCGATTGGAACGAAGTCCAATCACCTAGAACCAGCTACAGGGTCCGCCCTGAAAGGCGGTAAGCCCCTGGGGGCTATCAAGTTAAGCCCCCAAGTTCAAATCGTCCTTCTTGACAGGGTCACTCAGCAACGCGAACAAACCTTGAGAGTGAACTGTCCAAGCTACCGCATCACTGAAGTAAATCTCAAGTCGACGCTCGCTACGAGATTGGCGCTCCTAGCTACCAGTCCATACCGGCCTTGAATCCCGCAGTTTCAGAATCCGAACGAAAGGCCATTTGTTCCCCTGACTTGGTGGGCCAGTCCGAAGCTAAGTATAGGCCTGTTAGTTGCAGAAGTAGCTTAGAAGCGGAATTTATGCATGAGTAGCGATTTGCTGTGTATAATACATTTTCTTTGATTTGAATCTTACTAACTGGTGTGTTGAGTTATTGATCATTACTTGAACTTGTACCTCGTGGCGGTATCATAAAGATACCTGGCGGCTCGAGAGTAAAGGTAATAAAACAGAGCCAATTGAACCAACCAAAAGTTAACAACAGCAGCCAATGGAGTTCAGCCATAGTGATGGTACCTAAACCAGATGGTACCCAACGGTTGTGTGTGGACTACAGAAAGGTGAATGCATTTACAAGAACGGACTCTTCTCCTATCCCACGTTTGAAGGATTGCATTGAGAAAGTGGGACAATCTGCTTTTATATCCAACTTCCAGACATGGAAAGAACATTTTAAACATCGTATGGAGTTCTTCGATCGACTTCAGGAGGCGGGTTTGGTGATGAACCTAGCCGAAAGTGAATTTGGAGAAGCCCGAATCACTTACCTTGTGGAGTGTCCAATACCCTCAAGACGGAGGGAAATAATGCGATTTCTTAGCATGAGTGGATTTGATCGAACATTTGTGCAAATCTTTTGTGGCATGCTTACTCCACTGATGGAATTGCGAAAGAAAGCTAAAAACATTCAATGGACAGCGGACTTTCAACAGGCATTTGACTGCCTGAAAGCTGTGATCACCAATGTTCCTGTATTGGAGAATTGCAAGGGACTCTGTGGTCAGATTGAACTACAGTATCTGATTCTAAAGAGAAATCCCGAGGAGTAGAGGAATGGATGGATCGTGCAGAGACTTTGTTCAAAGAGACTGGCAATCGAGAATGATTTCGGTTGGAGGAAGAAGAACAAAGAAAAATGGACTATATTATTATACCTGTTTCAGTGTGTTGTTTTCTTTCAACGAAAGGTATATTTACTCTGTACATTTCTTAGTGGATGGTGCAAAAGTGAAAAAAGAAACCATCTTGAAGTTGATGGTTTATTTTGTTTTCTTGTCGGGAGGTGTCATGTGAGGGTACCTTTAAGACATGGATGTTTACGAAATGTACCTTTAAGAAAACAGCGATGTCATAGAGTGGGTGGAGCTTCACTCAGTTCAGGCATTTTGCAGTTTTGATTTTGCAGTTTGAAAAGTGCCTGGCTGGTTTTGCTGAGAGCAGCTAAAAAGTGCCTGGCTGGTTTTGCTGAGAGCAGTTTAAAAGTAGAAAGCCAGTATGAAACAGCAGCTTGAGAAGTTCTGGTTTGTTGTGATCTGCTGCAGGGGGAAAGCCAGGTTTGAGAAAGCAGCTTGGATGTGTCTGTGTGTTTCCAGAGAGTTTGAAGGAAGAAAGCAAGGTGCTGGAGCTGAAGGCAACCAAGCTAATATATCTCTGCCATTCTACAGAAAAAATATATATCCTTTAACCCGATGTGATACTGTTTAAAGGTGTTAAGTCTCTTGGAAGTTTGAAGGAACATTTTAAGGAGTTATTTGCTGTTGCAATATTTTCTGAGTTATCTTTGAATTGAGGAGTGTTAAGAGATCCAATGTTTATTTGAAATGTTAAGTTGAGTTCATGGAATAAACAGTGTTTTGTGTTTAAAAACCCACGTGTCCATAATTGCAATCCCACACCTAGGGAACAAGCCGTGTGCTAGGAAAAGCAACAAATCCATTAAAGGGAGAGGTTGGTTGAACTCCATGATGCATTTTGGGGTTCTGAAAACGCCTCGCCCATAGCATTTCAAATCTTTGGACTCTGGGATGAAATCGGCGCACCCGTAGGAAACCCACGCGGACACAGGGACAATGTGCAACATCCACAGAGTCACACAAGGCCGGAATTGAACCCCGGTTCCTGGCGCTGTCAGGCAACAGGACAAACCATTGTGCTACCTTGGCGGACATATCCTTGTTTTCTAAGAGGATTTAAGGCCAACCAATGTAACCTTGGTGGTGTGAAAGCTTGAAAGGGACAATAATTATGGACAGAATTGCAGTCACCTGGATAAATGTGTATCAATTAAGATAAATAAACCTGGATTTGTTAAAGGAGAATCCTATTCAACTAATCTTATTGACTATTTTCATGACGATACAGATGGTTGATGAACATAATTTGGTTGAGGTGGTGTCCTTTAACATCTAAACCGCGTTTGGTGAGGTGTTACATAACATACATGTCAGGAAAGTCAAAGCCCATGAAATAAAACGGACAGCCACAGTATGAATACGAAATTGGGTGGTTAAGCAGCTGGTTTTCGAACAGGAGGATAATATGTAAAGTGTTCCCCAGAGATCGTTGTTCAGACCCCTGCTTTGTATAGTCTATATCAATGATCGCGATCTGTGTGCGCGTGCCATAAATAAAACATTCTGATGACACAAAACGTGCAAACATTGTTAACTGTCCTGAGGATAGCCAATGTCCTCTTCAAATATTATAAGAGGATGAATGAAATTGATGCCGAGAAGTGTGAAGTGAGAAGATTTTGTTGGAAGAATGATGGAGTCAATTTAAAATAAAGGGTGCAATTCTAAAAGGGGTAGATCATGGAAGGTAGCATAATGGATTAACAACGCCAACAGGATCCTGGGCGTCACAAATTAAGGCATATAATTCAACCTAAAGAATGCTGAGCATTTCTAAATAGCTGGTTTGAGATACACCGGAGCATGGTATCCATTTCTGAGGCCAAGCTTTAGGAAAGATGTGAACGGATTAGGGCGGGTGCAAAAATCATTTATCAGAAGTGTTCGTAGCTGAGGACCTAGATGTGCGGGCAGGAAAATGTAGCGTCTGAACCTCTCTCCGTAGATAACAGGCGACTGAGAGAAGATTTTGTACAGCTGTTCAAGATTATGAGGGCACAGAAAAAGCTGTAAAACACTGTTCCCATCGGCTGAATGGTGGAGAACCTGGAGACATTGATTTATGGGAATTGGGAAAGTACCAAAGAGAAATCGAAGATGAACATTTCAGAGAGCGAATGGTTAGAATATGAATGACCTCAACGAATGAAAAGACAGATGAAATGAAATGAAAATCGCTTATTGTCACAAGAAGGCTTCAAATGAAGTTACTGTGAAAAGATCCCAGTCGCCATATTCCGGCGATGTCAGCATTGCTTTCAGAATTGGAAAGGAATGTGAATCGGGAAATATTGTAGATTGCTGGGTAACGGTAGGCAGTGGGACTAACTGAGTTGGAACTTGGCGAGCCGGCATGGAGACAACCCGATTAAAAGCTTCATGCTATTCTCTAAGCACTCTTTGCTTCTGCCATTGGTCCAGATGCTGATACTTCCTATAATGACACATCAGAGTCACGTGATGTTGATGTTGATCCTCTAATGTCAGAATAGGAGATGACGCAAAATTATATCGAGATATGAACAGTTCCACTCCGTTTGGGGCATGAGACTGAAGCTTTTTAAGCTGAGAGACAGAATTTCTCAGAAACTGCCTATACATCGAGTTCATCAACGATCATGAAATAAAATCATCCACCCCCACCATTAGTCTGAGTCTGGACTCCTGCAGTGACCTCAGGTCTCTCTTTCCACGTGCACTGAATTGATTCCCCCACAGCCTGGAACACATGAAGTAGAAATAAAACAGGTTTCACAACAGCTTAAATAATAAGGAGAGACGATTTTAGTACTATAAAAAGAGTTATAGATTAATATTACTCATCAAAATGATGTCTCAAACAGAATTATTAAATACTGACCCCACCCGCTCCAGAATCCTGCAGGTCAGTATGAGACGGCGGAGAGCGGGGATAGATTGGTCTGTGAAGAAGTTTGATTCCAGGGACAGCAACTTTAGTGACTGGTTTGTACTCAGAGCAGAGGCGAGATCCTCGGCACAAGAATCTGTGAGAGCGTTTTCATCCAACCTGGGATCAAAGAAAGAAAAGTAACATGAATCCGTGTAAATGATTGGCAAGCGTTTACAAGTGCATAGTGAAAGCAGTGTGGACCAGGTACAACATTCACTGCAGGAACTCACCAAGGTTCCTCCCACAACACCTTAAAAACCAACGCCATTTTACACCTCGAACGCTAAGGGCAGCGGACATGTGGGAAAACAACACATGTCGCCTTTCAAGCCATGCACCATCCTAATTTGGAACTAAAACGCCGTTCCTTCACTATTGTTGTGTAAACATGCACCAGATGTGCTGCAGCTCTCTAGGTCGGTAGCTCATTACTGCCCTTTTCAAGGGTGTTCACCAGTAACCAAAACGTTCTGGCCGTCCCTTGACTGAATGAAAAATTCGGCAATGGTTACTCATGGCGCTATTATTCATAGAAAGGTAGAATTTACAATGCAGAAGGAGGCCATTCGGCCCATCGAGACTGCACTGGTCGATGGAAAGAGCACCTTTCTTCACCCACGTCTCCACCCTATCCCGGTAGTTCAATATCCTCACCTAACCATTTGGATGCTAATGGGCAAATTATCATGGCCAGTCCACCTAACCTGCACATCTTTAGACTATTGGTCGTGGACTTTGGATTTTGGTGCTGAAAATAATGCAAATGGCGGGTTATTCGCGGGTAACCAGAATGCTGTAAAGAGATCTGAAAGCGTATCTATTATCAAATATGCTCCCCATTTATAGACCTCTCCTGCATCTCCCGTCTGTCCTGGGGTATGTGCGATTTTAATCATGCATTGGTGTAAGGATCCTTCCTTTTGTACTTGTTTATTCTCTCTTTCTTCCCCTTTTCCCCCTTTCTTTTACTTTTGTTGTTACATTTTTGAACTTTGGATGATTTATGAACATATATCTTTAAGGCAGACTAATTCTTTAGTTCAAGCTGAAGGAAGCAGTGCTTTGTGCCTTTAATTAAAATAGAACCTTCAAGAGGACTGTGCTTCTTTTAGATTGGCGATTGGTGATGACTGGACTTCATTGATTTGGCTGGTGGCCAATGAATGGGCCCAGACTATCTGTCTGGTAACAGGCGGTTATTGGATATTAACCCACTGGAATATTTTAGGTATCAAGAGGTTCCATTTTGGTTTCACATTTGATTCTGCATTTTGGATGGAGGAAAAAAACTAACTCTCTCCCAATGTGATCAATTAAACCTCTCCCTAAGGATACTTTGAGGGCTGCCTTTCTCTCCAGAAAATCTGTGTGTCGTTCTCTTCAGACTGCAAAGGTTGGCAATCAAACCACGAGCTGAATGCAAGGTTTAATTTGAAATAAAGTCTCTCTGCAGAACGATAAAAGCCTGATGGCGAACCTTGAGCCAAAGACACAGCTTGATAAGAAATAAAGTGTCTCCCTAGAAACCCTGCCACCTTTACGTACTGTTTGTTCTAACATGTGGGGACTCTGAAGTAATGATTCGTTGTAAACCAGAGATTTTGATCAACCAGCATACTGTGAACAAACACTCTTAACATATGACCTCCATCCTTATTATTTTTCCGCATTTTCACCCCTCTGTGTTTGTCTGTCTTGCGTGTGGGTAGAGGGTGGGACTGTTAAAGGGGTAGTAGGTATTAGCATGTTCTTATCCATTTGTTTTTACCTCATATTTCACGATAGTGTTTGCTATAAATAAATAGTATTCGTGCTTCAAGTCACAAACCTGGTATCTGTGATTATTGGGCAGCCAAGGGCAAAGACCTCGCACTTTCTAATAAGAGTTCTTGGTTAATTAATTTGTGTTGTGACTCCAGGGCATGTCGGGCGGAATTGGTCGCGCAATTGCCCAGGATAGCAATTGGTGTATTGATTTCTTCTGTCCCATCTATTGGACATTAAATGGCTCTCAAAGTGCTCTTAACATCGCTGCAAAATGGGCTCATTATCACGATAGTGCCATCCAAATATATTAGTGGTGTCCACACCTAGAAAGACCGATTCACAGAACCCAAAGCTTTGTTTGAAGATATGAAATCTTCCTTTTCTGCACATATTTCTAACTCTTATCGAACGCTGCCCATCAATTATTTGAGAGGACTCAGATTGCTTGCAATGCATAGCAGGTTCATTCCAGGCAACGTTTGTGACCTGGTCACCAGGGTATGCAAGTGGTCTATTGTGGAAGGAATGTTTATTTTTAGGAAGCTCTTGGATATTCGTGTCGTTTTCATCAGAGCAATCTTGATTTATTCAAGTTATGAGGCCAGCTAATTCTGTAGGGGCAGGTTTCAATTCATCTCACTCTTCTCAGTTAATTACTAACTATTGTTACACTACAACAGGAGACATTTGTTGATTGTGTCAAGACAACCAGGTGAGTTGGCACAAGCTGTGCTTGGGCCGTCTTTTCAAAGCCTGATTTCATTTGGAGACAGGAGTGCTATTTCGAGGGGAGGCTGCTTGGCCACTTATAGATATCGCAGATTAACTGGCAAAGAACGCTTGCTGCTGAATCCCACACGCAAGATTATCATAGCATTTACAGTGCAGAAGGAGGCCATTCGGCTCATCGAGTCTGCACCGGCTCCTGGAAAGAGCACCAGATTGACTGTGGTTGGTCAACACCTCCACCCTATCCATATAACCCAGTAACCCCACCCAACACTAAGGGCAATTTTGGACACTAAGGGCAATTTATCATGGCCAATCCACCAAACCTGCACATCTTTGGACTGTGGGAGGAAACCGGAAAACCCGGAGGAAACCCACGCACACACGGGGAGGATGTGCAGACTCCGCACAGACAGTGGCCCAAGCCGGAATCGAACCTGGGACCCTGGACCTGTGAAGCAATTGTGCTATCTACAATGCTACCGTGCTGCCGAAGAGTGAAGTTGCAGCTGCTACTGGCAGCTTGCTTGTCACACTTCCGCCTCTCCCATCCACTGAAGAATTTATATTCCCATCTGCGCCGGGTCTATTAAAAGTGAAAGTCAGACTAATCCCAGAAGGGCGATTTTCCACATCAAGGGATCGCTTCAAACACAAGGAACTGTTAGTCACATTTGAGCAAATAGCCGTTCTACCTTGAGGGCAGACTCATAACTAAAGGCAAGGAGGCGGGGACTCCGACAAAACATCTCTAGCTTTGCAGTTACTGTTGCCTCCTCAGCCTGCTGAAACACTGTGAAGAAACAATTAGCCTATAATAATAATGTATTATGCTTACTGATGACATATTTCCAGAAACTAATAAGAATGTTTATTGTCAGCTATCCGGTTGCTAAAAACGAAATCACTCTCATCTGGTACTTACCGCAGATCCTGTATCTTGCATTTCGGGTTCCTCAGAGTTTCAGACAATAATTTCATTCCTGAATCTCGCAGTTTATTGTAACTCAGGTTAATAACCATCAGTGACATGTTTACGCTGAGAGCAGAGGCGAGATCCATGGCACAAGAAGCTGTGAGACCAACCACAGTCAATCTGGATATCAGAGAGGGAGAGAAATAAAAACCAGTAAAATCACATTGCTAATGTATGGTTATAACACTATTCATAATGCAGTGACACACATCAGATCACTGTAAATGCACATTACAGTTTATCACTTACTGCAGGTCGTGTATTTTACACTTTGGGTTCCTTAGAGCCCTAGACAATGCTTTCACTCCAGAATCTCCGAGGTTATTATTACTCAGGTTCAGATCAGACAGCGACTGGTTTGTACTGAGAGCGGAGACGAGACCCTCAGCACCAGAGTGTGTGAGAGCAACAGCTTCCAGTCTGTGAAGCAGCGAATTGGGAAAATAACACAAATATTACGAAAGCAGCGTTTAAATACTTATAGTATACCGTGTTAAATAATCGATTTACAAATTATAATAACAGGAGACTGTTCTAGGCAACCAGTTATAATAAACACTATCTGACTCAGCATGGTACTTACTCCAGTTTCCTTATTTTACAATCAGGATGCCTCAGAGCCGCAGACAGTACTTTCATTCCCGCATCTCCCAGTTCATTATTACTCAACCTAAACACAGACGAACAATTTGCATCAACCCTCCAGTCACCTGAAAAGATCACTGGCTCCGATACCACAGGAAAATTGGAAGAAACATCGGGAAATCAACACAATAAATGTTCAACTCATGAACTGTTATCAAATTGCTGGCCTGGGGACTATCAGATCAACCTCCCATCATACACTGCATGATTAGCCTCTTGGTTCCACATTAGGCAATATAATCTTATCCACTACAAACCGACTGACAGACAGTTCACACTCGCAAGTTATTAATGGAGAACAATTTATAAGCAGGTTAGAACGATTAGAGAGGAGTTACCTACAAAAGTGTTCAGTCACCGGCGGTGGAGGTTTAGAACTCTCTGCCTGAAAATCGTGGCGAGGGAAGAAACCCACACTTAACTTAAAGGAGGACTTGATATGCAATTGAAGTGATGTAACATTATTGTGGGGCAAACACTAAAAGCAAGTCGCGGTTCGATAATTATTCTGGCTAACACAAACGCAAAGCATCATACAAAACATTTTCCGAGTTCTAACTTTCAGTAGTTCTAAATGTCGGCTGCATGAAAGCTCTTCGCTGATGATCAGAATTACCATCCTGCAATATTAGTGACCAGCCGTGTTATAATTCTGCAACTTTACTTAATTTCGGCTGTGAATTTGGGGGAATTGGGCGATTGTCAGTGAATCAAATGAGGAGCTGATCAGTAATTTACGAAATTAGTTGTGCATTACATGAATCTTTATCTTGCAAAGAGTTATGTCGTGAAGTAATGCCACATTTGGTGGCAAACTTGTCCTGCGACATTAAATGTGGCAAGGAGATTTATTTTGTCTGGCTACATGTCTTTATTGCCATCGAGCCCTCGATTTATAAGGAAGATGAATCTGTCAGTTTATCTCTTGTTGAAGTAGCTGGACTTTTATTAAAAGTCAGGCAGATTCGTGTTTAAAAATAAATTTAGAGTGCCCAATTTATTTTTTTCCATTTAAGGGGCAATTTATAGCGTGACCAATCCACCTACCCTGCACATCTTTGGGTTGTGGGGGTGAAACCCACGAAAACACGGGGAGAATGTGAAAAGTCCACACGGACTGTGACCCAGAGCCGGGATCGAACCTGGGACCTTGGCGCCGTGAGGCAGCAGTGTTAACCACTGCGCCACCGTGCTGCTCCGTCAGATTCTTTTAAAGGAACTTTAACGTGTTCTCTTCCTATTACTTTGCTCCTGGTGACTCATTGCACAAAAAAAACCAGATGACACGTGTTCACTCACTTCCACTCCAAACCTCATTTCATCTACTACATCCGTTACTTTGGGAAGATAATACTTGACAGCACATTGGTTGAATTTAATATTCCTTCTCCTTACAACAAATGTGAGCGAAGTAAATTACGGCTTTACAACAGGATGGTAGCTACATAAACAAATAAATAGTTACCTCAAAACTTGACACTTGTACAGTACTGATTCCAGCCGGTGGAGTACTTCATGCTGAATGTAGCAGTTCTGCAGATCAAAGTAACTGAGGGTATCACATAATCCAATAATTGGGGCCAGCACTGCACAGTCAATAGGGGTGAGTCGTAAAGATTTGTGTGGGTCTGAGTCTCCAAATTTAAGCATTTGTATATAACCCACTACGGCATGAGCCAGGGCATTGTTCTGAGACTCGAATAAGTAGTGCAGCGCATTCAAGAGGTTCCTTTTCCCGATTTTACTCTCTGCATTTCCCATATGTGCTACAAAATTCTCCTTCACCCAGTCGATCACTTCACAGGTTGCTTGGTGTAAAAAGGGACCCAGAATTTCTTCCAGAGGCCAAGCTGACTGTGATGAGGAAAGGCCAGCAGCGAAACGAAGAACGACCTCAAACCGTCCATCAGGCTTGCTGTAGGATTCACGGAAGAGGTGCTGGATGTCTTTGCGATCTGTGGCCAGGAATTGTGCGAGTGCAGCTACAAACTCCTGGATGGTGATGTGTGGGAATGTGTAAACCACACTCTGACCAGAATCATCTCTCTCTAAAAGTTCCATCAGGAACCCAGATAGGAACTGGGAAGGTAGCAAATTATTCTTGATAAAATCTCCATTTCGAAACACAACCTTCTTTTCGGAGACTCCTGTGAAGGCCATCTTACCAATCTTCAAAAGCATATCACGGGGGTTTTCAATCTTTCGGCCGTGATTTTTCAGAATGTTGTAAATGTAGTAGGAATACAGCTGGGTGATGGTCTTGGGAACTCTCTGTTGTTTCTTGTCTCCTTGTGTAAAGAAGGGACCCAGTGATAGTCCGAGGATCCAGCAGTAGGAAGGGTTGTAGCACATGGTGTACAGAATCTCGTTCTCCTCCACATGTCTGATAATTACTTCTGCCACTGCCTGGTGTTCGAAAAACTTCTTAAAATATTCCTTCCGTTCCGCACCAACAAATCCTAGGATTTCAGCCCAGACACTGACCTCAGCCTTTTCCAATAAATGGAGTGCAGTGGGGCGGCTGGTCACTAGCACTGAACATCCTGGGAGCAGCTTATGCTGTATTAAACTGTACACAATGTCAGACACTTCACACCAGCATTCGGGATCTGTGCACATGGACTGAGGTTTTGTATTTTTCCGATTTTCATCAAAATTGATGCTGTCCTTGAATTCATCCAAACCATCGAAAATAAACAGCAATCCCTCTGGGTTCTTCCAAAGGTCTTCCAGAACATCCCCAAAGTATGGGTAGTGATTCAGTATCAAATGCTTTAGGTTCGTTTTACAGTTAATATTGTTCAAATCCCGGAATTTAAAACTGAAAACAAATTGAAACTGTGGATATATTTTTCCAATAGACCAGTCATAAACAATCTTTTGAATCATCATTGTTTTTCCAATCCCGGGAATTCCACTTAATGCTGCTGAACTGCCAGAATTCGATCGATCAAAGAAATGTTTCATTTTCTGGAGCAAACAACCAAATTGAGAAAAACTGCTCTGGAACAATTGATCAATTCGGATTTTTTCCAGTTCTCTCCGGAGATGTTTCTCCCTCCATTCTTCATGGTCTCGGCCTCGTGCCAGAAGCTCGTGTTCTACAAGTGTCCGATCTCGAACAGTAGAAATAACCGTCAGTTCAACATATCGATCAATCAACTTGAAAACTTTAACCTTCGCTTTTATTAGAATAGTGTTCATTCTCAGTGTTTCAGTTTGTTTCCGCAGTCTCTCCTTGTGTTCTTGTTGAACATCTTCAATTGGAACAGAAATATTTGTTACGCTATTGCTTATAATATCATATAATATAAATGAAAGAAAATAATTAAATACAACTTTTCAATACAAGAAAAACATGATACAAATTATTTCTTGGTTTTAATGGAGGCGAGTGCAGAACCTTAACAGGCAATGGAAATGAAACTTTGGTGAGAGACTTGGTATAATTTAATTGCAAGACCGTGAAAAATGGGACATATTGTTTGGCACCAGTTATATTCCACTTCCACGACTCCAATTAACATGAAAGAAGAAATGTTTCAACTCTTCAGATGATGCAATTACCTGCTAAAAGTGAAGAGATGGGCAATGCCACATTTCATAGAATTTACAGTGCAGAAGGAGGCCATTCGGCCCATCGAGTCTGCACCGGCTCTTGGAAAGAGACCCTGCCCAAGGTCAACACCTCCACCCTATCCCCATAACCCAGTAACCCCACCCAACACGAAGGGCAATTTTGGACACTAAGGACAATTTATCATGGCCAATCCACCTAACCTGCGCACCTTTGGACTTTGGATTTCCATCTGAATGCAATAATATATTTTTATTCATTTACAGAATGTGGGCGTTGTTGTTATTGCCCATCCCTAGATGCTCTTCAGAAGGTGGTAGTGAGCTGCCCTCTTGAGACAATGCAGTCCCTGAGGTGCAGGAACACCTACAGTGCTGTTATGGAGTAAATTTCACGATCTTTCCCCAGTGACAGTGAAGGAACTGTGATATATTTCCATATCAGAGTGGTGAGTGACTTGGAGGGGAACGTCCAGGTGGCGGGGTTCCCATCTATCTGCTGCTCTTGACCTTCTGGATGTTAGTGGTCGTGGGTTTGGAAGGTGCTGTCTAAGGAACCTTAGTGAGTTACTGCAGTGCATCTTGTAGGTGGTACTCTGTTCGTCAGTGGCGGAGGGGTTGGATGTTTGTGGAATGGGGAGCAATCAGTTGGGCTGCTTTGTCCTGGATGGTGTCGAGCTTGTTGAGAATTGTTGGAGCACTACTCATCCAGGCAAGTGGAGAGTATCCAATTAAACTCCTGACTTGTGCCTTGTAGAAGTGGACAGGCTTTGGGGCTGAGGAGGTGAGTTACTCGTCGTAAGATTCTTAGACTTTGACTCGCCTCGGTGGCCACTGTATTAATATTACCAGTCCAGTTCAGTTTCTGATCAACCCCAGGATGTTTATTGTGAGGGATCCACTAATGGGAATGCCATTGAATGTCAAGGGACGATGGTTAGGTCCTCTCTTCTTGGAGCTGGCCATTGCCTGCCACTTGTGTAGCATGAAAGTGGAAACTTGCCACTTTTCAGCCCAAGCCTGGATATTGTCCAGCTCTCATTGCATTTGGATATCAACTACTTCATTATCTGAGCAGTCGCGAATGGTGCTGAACATTGTGCAGTCATTCGCAAACATCCCCACTTCTGACCTTTTGATGGAAGGGACGTCACTGATGAAGCAGCTGAAGATGGTTGGGCCCAGGGCACTATCCTGAGGAACTCCTGCAGTGATGTCCTGGAGCTGAGATGATTGACCTCCAATCACCACAACCATCTTCCTTTTTGCCAGGCATGATTGCAAGCAAGAGAGAATTTTCCCATTTACTACAGTTTAGCTAGGCTCCTTGATGCCATACCCAAATGCTGCCTTGCTGTCAAGGGCAGATATTCACACTTCACTTCTGGCATTCACCTCCTTTGTCCATGTTTGAACTAAGGCTGTAATGAGGTCAGAAGGTGAGTGCCCCTGGCGGAACCCATTGCAGAAGGAGGCAAATCAGAGCTGACCCTTGGAAAGAGCACACTACCTAAGCCCAACCACCTGCCCCGTAATCCCGGAATCCACCTGATATTTGGAGACCTAAGGGAAAGTTACCGTGTCCACCTGACCTGGACATGTTTGGACTGTTGGCGGAAACCCAGGCAGACAAGTGGAGAAAGTGTGAACACAGACAGTCAACATAGTTTTGAATCGATCCCGATTCTCTTGTATGGGGATGCAGCAGTGCTAACCACTGTGCCACCGTGCCGCCATTACTTTCCATCTACAATATATTCTGACTTGTGTTGGTTTCCTTTGAACGCTTCACTGACCATTGACACAGTGACTGTTCCATTTGAACTCTTTGGTCCAACTGTTCCTCTGTTTCAGTTTGATTTTCGTGCTCCATGCAGTAAATTAGTTTTTTAAAATCTTGGTGAAGTAAAATATACCTATGTGATCAAATTTATCGTTGGTTGTATGCCCATTCTGTTAGTTTTGTAACATCGTTTTACAATGCGTTGCAATTCTCATCAGTATAGATTACCAGCCAAACAACTACATCGCCAATCTGAGACAGTGTTCAAATTTAAAGATGGTGCTTCTGAATTCAAAGTTCAAATATTAAATATAAATTTTGAGCAACATCAAGTATTTTTCTTCATAAGGCCTGGGTCCTTATTGTCTACTGCTCTGGATAACTAACTTATACTCCTAACTTTGCATTCACTGCAGCCAACAAGTCTGTTACCGTGTGACCTTACCTTGTTCATCAGCCTAGAATGTTGGAACTAATCGATGACCACTCAGAAGTAAATTACATCAGCAATATTTTCCTTATCTGGTGTCTCTCTTTTTTAACCTTTCAATGAGCCTGGTCAAGCAAGAACTTTCCTTTTGAATGATAAGTTTTCTATCCATTAATATATTTCGCTTCAGAAATATGATTACAATGTTAGCTTTCTGAATTCCTCCGGCTGCGTGCAATTTAACAAATTATTTCATATGTATCATATTGTTTTTCTATTGATTTGCGAGAATCTTGCAGTCAGGCATTTCCTCCTCTTTGAGGTTGATTTATTTAAACACAAAGTAGCCTAAACACTATGAACAGGACTATGCCATGCGGCGCATGGAGCCGATTCCTTGGTTCAGGAATATTATGGTTTCTACATCAACTGCACTGTTTGGTGGCTGACTGGGATTCTGTGCTTCCCTTTATACCCAAGCCTCTTACGACTTCAGTCTTGAACATACTTTGCGTCTCTACTCATCTCCCTGGTAGAGAAGAAAAGGGATTTTTACCCAACTGAATGAAGAAGGTTCTCCTAAGACGATCTAGATTCTGCAGAAAATCACAATACTCTTTCAGCACCCACTCTATCAAGCACTTCAACAATTTTCCATGACTAATTTGCACAATATCCCACAACGCCAACTTAAATTCACAGATATTTGTTTAAAAATGCCTACACAGCGTATGATGGCTATCTGTCAGTTGGTTGAAATGTTGTTTTTTTTAGGTTTAAGAGATTCGTTTCTAGATTTATGTTGGAGTTCAGTTTGTTAGCAATCTGACAGCTCTGTATGGGGATATGGGCCCGTGTGATTGAGGATTCACAGTTTAGAAAGATGCTGACAGGTTTGACAGATATATATGCAATTCCAAAATGTGCCATTACTCTCACCACAGATAGATCAATGCATCTGCATTAACGGAGTAATGATACATCTGCAAATTTACTATGAACCTCTGAAATGCCTGTGCATTGGGAATGAACTCTGCACAGAAATTTTGGTTTGACATCAAGCTGTCTTGATTCAAGCCCTTGAACTTTGAACTCAAATATTTTGTCAATCTTTCGGAAAACGGACAGGTTCACTCATTTGGGTCCTCAGAAGTAAAATATCATGTTCAAAATGGAATCACACCACTTACCTTTCAATTGTTCAGAAACTTCCGATAGATTTTCATTAATATTTAAGTTTTCAAACGCTTCAAAACCTGATAAGACCAATTAGACCTCACGTTACAAGTTATAGGCAATAGAATAGCAATGGCATACATCAAATCTAAACCAATGGTATTTCACAGTACCAATTTCTTCCAGTTCGTTCAGTATTTTGTCCAACTTTGGGACTCCCTGGCGCATTTTCACAAATGATTTCCACATTACCCTTCTGGCCCCAGAGCCTTTCTCCATCACAAGCTTGAGGAGAAGTTTGGAACTGTCCGCTCTGTTTGTCTTCTCCGCGAGCTCTGTGATTTTCTGTAAAGAGCAATGGTAATATATTAAGGAGAGAGTAAAGAAAAACAACCGAGCGTAAGAACGAAGGGATGTGTACCCTGACTGGATTTCTCAATTTTTCAATCTGTAGAGAAAATGTTGAAGGAACTAAATAGTACATGACCACTGTTTTGTACTGCACGTTCAAATAATTAAGGAATGCAACGATCGCTGGTCGGCGTTGTCCAAAGTACTCAGTGCAGAATCACATGATCTCAGTTGTGCAAAACACACTCACTTAAGGCAGAACAAAACAATCTTCTTCGTCGATCATGCACTAACGGGTATGGTTTTCCACCTCAGAAACTCCGTGTTACTGTTCAGTGGGTCACTGAATGGCAGATCAGCCGATCCTGGAGCCGCGTCTTCGACCGCACACTTGTGTTTCCGAGGGGTGTGATTGGTCCTCAGGCTGCAGATCGCTGGGATTCCTTTCTTCTTTTTCAGGGCCTCGTCTTGCCGTCGGGTGTCCTCAAAGTATTGTGTCCCTTAAATCATAGGTTCGGCCAAGTAGATCTATTCTGAACAAGGGTCTCCAGGCGTTGACGTCCATATTGCATTTCTTGAGGTAAGCTTTCAGGACAATACCGGTAATTGATATTCAGCTTAACCAAAGAACTAACTCGATAATCATTTCGCACTGTACACTAAGCTATGCTAAATAATGGCCGCTGTTCTGGACTGTAGATGGTGACACTACTAAAATCGGTGATGGACAAGGGACAAAGTTGAAGGAGCGAAGAAATGTGGAAGTTTGCGAAATCGGAGAGGTGACAAAAACAGCAGTGGCAGCCGATGTCCTGCAAGATTTTTAAAACACGAATGCACCTGTTCAACTAAAGGGATTGTACAGCCGATGCAGCCAATATAAATCAGTGGCCACAGCCCTGATAGCTGAACGGAACTTGGTAAGTATTTTGATATGAGCAAGAGTGTCCCGGATGAGCTTTAATATATGAAGGCGATGATTCTCTTCAGCGGAAAACATTGAGAAGTGACCTAATTCAGACATATGCAATTCTACTTTGATGGACAGGGTAGATGAAGGAGCGACACAGTCCCAGGAAAATTGACAGTTCATACAGAACTGAGATAAGAAGGAATGTCTTTACTTAGAGGGTGGTGAACCTTTGGGATTATCTGTGCCAGAGGCAGTGATCGCACATTCGTTTAACTTGTGCAAGATTGAGGCTGATAGATTTCCACATATTACACACATCAAAGGATACCAGGATAGTGCAAGAAAATGGTGTTGAAGGAAAAGATTAGCCATCATCTTGGCTTGGATCATGGCGATAGTACAGTTGAACACGTGGCTAAAGAGCTGGTTTAGCAGTGAGGGCTTTAGATATATGCATCGCTGGGATGTCTTCTGGGGAGGTTGGGACCTATACAAGAAGAACGGGTTGTACCTGAACTGGAGGGGGACCAATATCCTGGGCGGGAGGTTTGCTGGCGCTGTTCGGGAGGTGTTAAACTAATGTGGTAGAACATAGAACATTGAACATACAGTACAGAAAGAGGACATTCAGCCCATCGAGTCTGCACCGACCCAGTTAAGCCCTCACTTCAACCCTCTGCCCTTAACCCAATAACCCCTCCTAACCTTTTTGGATATTCAGGGCAATTTAGCATAGCCAATCCACCTAATCTGCACGTCTTTGGACTGTGGGAGGAAACCGGAGCACCTGGAGTAAACCCACGCAGACACGGGGAGAACGTGCAGACTTCGCACAGACAGTCACCCAGCAGGGGGTGGAGGAGACCGGAACAGCAGGCCTGTAAGTGTAGAGACCGTGAAAAAAGTGAGACTGAGATAAACATAGCGCAAAGTAAAAGAAAGCTGAGGGACTGTAGGCCTGGAGTGCGTTTATTTCAATGCAAGAAGTATAACAGGTAAAACAGATGAACTGAAAGCCTGGATTATGGCATGGAACTAAAATGTAATTTCAATTACGGAGACATGGATAAAAGAGAGAATGGACGGGACAAAAGTGGAAACAAAAGAGTTGTGGGAGTTGCATGGCTGATTAGGGAGCAGATCACAGCGGTAGTGGGGGAGGACACATTGGAGGGATCTTGTAGTGAGTTATTATGGTTGGGGCTCAGGAATAAAAAGGGAGAAATCACAATGTTGGGTGTGTACTACAGACGTCCCAACAGCCCACAGGAGACAGAGAAGCAGTTGTCTAGTCTGATACTGAAAAGGTCTGAAAAACGCAGGGTAGTTGTGATGGGCGATTTAAATTTCCCCCATATTGACTGGGAATTATAGGCCTGACATCAGTGGGGGGGAAACTTTTGAAAAAGATGCTGCGGGACAGGATGTATGTACATTTGGAGGAAAATGGAAGAGTTGTGACAGGCAGCATGGTTTTGTACGGGGAAAATCATGTTTCATCAACTTGATTGAGTTTTTTTAAGAGATGACAAGGAAAATTGATGAGGGAAATTATGTGGATGTAGTTTATATAAACTTTAATAAGGCGTTTAACAAGGTCCCACATGGCAGACTGGTACAAAACTAAAATCTCATGGGATTCGAGGTGGGCTGGATAGATGGATGCAGAACTGGCTTGGTTACAGAAGACAGAGTAGCGGTGGAAGGGTGTTTTTCTGAATGGAGATCTGTAGCTAGTGGTATTCCACAGGGTTCAGTGCTGGGCCTCTGCTGTTTGTAGCATACACAAATGATATGGAGGAAAACGTGGGTAGTCTGATTAGTATGTTTGCGGATGACACAAAGATTGGTGGAGTTGCTGATAGTGCTGAGGATTGTCAGAGGATGCAACAGAGTATAGATTAATTAGAGACTTGGGCACAGAACTGGCAGATGGAGTTTAATCCAGTCAAATGCGAGGTGGTGCATTTTGAAGGGTCAAATCTAGCTATGAATGATACTGTAAATCACAGAACCCTTAGGAACATTAACACGCAGAGGGATCTGGGTGTGCAGATCCACAGTTCCCTAAAAGTAGCAACACAGGTGGCTAAAGAGATTATGAAGGCATATGGCATGCTTGAATTCATCAGCCGGAGAATTGAGTGTAATAGTTGAGAAAGCATTTTGCAACTATAAAACCTTGGTTACGCCGCATTTCGAATATTACGTGCAGTTCTGGTCACCCATTATCAGAAGGAGGTGGAGCTTTGGAGAGAGTACAAAGAAGGATCACCAGGATGCTGTCTGGTCTCGAGGGTGTCTACCATGAGGAGAGATTGAATAAACTGGGGATGTTTTCACTGAAAAGAAGGAGGCTGAGGGGAGATCTGATAGAATTCTACAAAATTATGAGAGGCATAGACAGAGTGGACAGTCAGAGGCTTTTTCCAAGGGAGGAAGTGTCAACTATAGGGGAAGGCAGCAGTAGCCAGGTTCATGGCACCGTGGCTGGTCTGCTGTACAGAAGGACAGGAAATAGAGTGGAAGGGCTATAGTCATAGGAGATTCAATTGTAAGGGGAGTAGATAGGCGGTTCTGTGGTCGAAAACGAGACTCCCGAATGGTATGTTGCCTCCCAGGTGCACGGGTCAGGGATGTCTCAGATCGGCTGCAGAACGTTCTGAAGGGGGAGGGTGAACAGCCAGTCGTCGTGGTGCATACAGGCACCAATATGATCGGTAAAAAACGGGATGAGGTCCTACAAACAGAATTTAGGGAGTTAGGAACCAAGTTAAAAAGTTGGACCTCAGAGGTAGTAATCTCAGGATTACTACCGGTGCCATGTAATAGTCAGAGTAGAAATGAAAACATGGGCAGGATGAATGCGTGGCTTGAGAGATGGTGCAGGAGGGAGGGGTTCAGATTTTTGGGACATTGGGACCGGTTCTGGCGGAGGTGGGACTACTACAAATTGGACGGTCTACACCATGGTCCGGACTGGAACCAGTGTCCTTGGGGATGCTTTTGCTAACGCTGTTGGGGAAGGTTGAAGCTAATGTGGCAGGGGGATGGGAACCAAACGAGGAGTTTAGTGGACAGTAAGAAGGTAGTAACTGAAGCCTGTAAGGAACCAGATCATGAAGTCAGCGTGACTAAGGGGAAGAGTAGGCAGGGAGCAGATGATGAACGCAAAGGGACTGGTGGTCTGCAGTGCATTTGTTTTAATGCAAGAAGTGTAGTAGGTAAGGCAGGTGAACTTAGGGCTTGGATTACTACGTGGGAGTATGATGTTATTGCTATTACTGAGACTTTGTTGAGGGAGGGGCATGATTGGCAACTAAACAACCCAGGATATCGATGCTTCAGGCGGGATAGAGAGGGAGGTAAAAGGGGTGGCGAAATTGCATTACTGGTCAGAGAGGATATCACAGCTGTGCTGAAGGTGGGCACTATGGAGGACTCGAGCAGTGAGGCGATATGGTCAGAGCTCAGAAATAGGAAGGGTGCGGTAACAATGTTGGGGCTGTACTACAGGCCTCCCAACAGCGAGCGTGAGATAGAGGTACAAATATGTAAACAGATTATGGAAAGATGTAGGAGCAACAGGGTGGTGGTGATAGGAGATTTTAATTTTCCCAACATTGACTAGGATACACTTTGTGTCAGAGGTCTAGATGGAGCAGAATTTGTTAGGAGCATCAAGGAGGGTTATCTGGAGCAGTATGTAAACAGTCCAACTCGGGAAGAGGCCATACTGGACCTGGTGTTGGGGAATGAGCCCGGGCAGGTGGTTGAAGTTTCAGTCGGGGATTACTTTGGAAATAGTGATCACAATTCCGTAAGTTTTAGAATACTCATGGACAAAGACGAGAGTGGTCCTAAAGGAAGAGTGCTAAATTGGGGGAAGGCCAATTACACCAAAATTCGGCAGGAGTTGGGGAATGTGGATTGGGAGCAGCTGTTTGAAGGTAAATCCACATTTGATATGTGGGAGGGTTCTAAAGAGAGATTGATTAGAGTGCAGGACAGACATGTCCCTGTGAAAATGAGGGACAGAAATGGCAAGATTAAGGAACCATGGATGACAGGTGAAATTGTGAGACGAGCTAAGAGGAAAAAGGAAGCATACATCAGGTCTAGGCGACTGAAGACAGACAAAGCTTTGGAAGAATATCGGGAATGTAGGACCAATCGTAAACGAGGAATCAAGAGAGCTAAAGGGGGTCATGAAATATCTTTACCAAACAGGGTTAAGGAAAATCCCAAAGCCTTTTATTCATACATAAGGAGCAAGAGGGTAACGAGATAAAGGGTTGGCCCACTCAAGGACAAAGGAGGAAAGTTATGCGTGGAGTCAGAGAAAATGGGTGAGATTCTTAACGGGTACTTTGCATCGGTATTCACCGAGGAGAGGGGCGTGACGAATATTGAGGTTAGGGATAGATGATTGATTACTCTAGGTCAAGTCGGCATAAGGAGGGAGGATGTTATGGGTATTCTAAAAGGCATTAAGGTGGACAAGTCCCCAGATCCGGATGGGATCTATCCCAGGTTACTGAGGGAAGTGAGATTGGAAATAGCTGGGGCCTCTTTGCAGCATCTTTGAACACAGGTGAGGTACCGGAGGACTGAAGAATTGCTAATGATGCCCCTTTGTTTAAGAAGGGTAGCAGGGATAATCCAGGTAATTATAGACTGGTGAGTCGGACGTCAGTGGTAAGGAAGCTGCTGAAGAAGATACTGAGGGATAGGATCTATTCCCATTTGGAAGAAAATGGGCCTATCAGTGAAAGGCAACATGGTTTTGTGCAGGGAACTTACCAACTTAATAGAACTCTTTGGGGAAGTGACCAAGTTGATTGATGAGGCAAGTGCTGTGGATGTCATACACATGGACTTCAGCAAGGCATTTGATCAGGTTCCCCATGGTAGGCTGATGGAGAAAGTGAAGTCCTATGGGGTTCAGGGTGTACTAGCTAGATGGATAGAGACCTGGCTGGGCAACAGGAGACAGCGAGTAGTAGTCGAAGGGAGTTTCTCAAAATCATAGATTATCATAGAATTTACAGTGCAGAAGGAAGCCGTTCGGCCCATCGAGTCTGCACCGGCTCTTGGAAAGAGCACCCTACCCAAGGTCAACACCTCCACCCTATCCCCATAACCCAGTAAACCCACCCAACACTAAGGGCAATTTTGGACGGCCAATCCACCTAACCTGCACATCTTTGGACTGTGGGAGGAAACCGGAGCACCCAGAGGAAACCCACGCCCACACGGGGAGAATGTGCAGTCTCCGCACAGACAGTCACCCAAGCCGGGAATCGAACCTGAAACCCTGGAGCTGTGAAGCAAGTGTGCTAACCATAATGCTACTGTGCTGCCCAATCCCAAATCCTGGGTATGTCCTGATTCACCGGCAGGATAGACCCAGCAGAGGTTGTGATACAGTGGTATACAGTCGGGAGGGCATTGCCCTGGGAGGCCACACCATCGACTCTGGACCACGTGAAGTCTCATGGTGTCAGGTTAAACATGGGCAAGGACACCTCCTGCTGGTTAGCACATACTGTCCACCATCAGCCAATGAATCAGTACTCCTCCATGTTGAACATCACTGTGACTGCAGCAGGTGGTGAGGGAACCAACAATCGAGAAAAACACACTTGACCTCATCGTCACCAATCTGCCTGCAGCAGATGCATCTGACCATGACAGTATCGGTAGAAGTGACCACTGCACAGTCCTTATGGAGACAAAGTCCCATCTTCATACTGAGGATACCCTCCATCGTGTTGTGTGGCACTACCACCGTGTTAAATGGGATAGACATAGAACAGATGTAGAAACTCAAGACTGGGCATTCATGCGGCTATGTGAGTCATCAGCAGCAGAATTGTACTCAGCCACAGTCTGAAACCTCATGGACCGGCATATCCCCCACTCTACGATTACCATCAAGTCAGGGATCAACCCCGGTTCAATGAAGAGTGCAGGACATCATGCCAGTAGCAACATCAGGCATAACAAGAAATGAGGTGTTAACGGCGTTAAGCTGCAACACAGGACTACTTGTGTGCCAAACAGCATAAGCAGCAAGTAATGGACAGAGCTACGTGATTGCACCACCAATGGATCAGATCTACGCTCTGTAGTCCGACCACATCCAGCCATGAATGGTGGTGAACATTTAAACAACTGGAACACCCTGCCTAACAGCACAGTGGGTGTACCTACACCTCAAGGACTGCAGTAGTTCAAGAAGGCAACTTACCATCACTTTCTGAAGGACACCTAGGGATGGGCAATAAATGTTGGCCTAACCAGCGACACCCACATTCCGTAAATGAATAAAAACAAATGTGACAGGAATCACTCCGCTCATCTAAATGATACTTAAATGTTGTGAGAGTTCCCATCTCTCCCACCATTTTAGGCAGTGAGTTCTAGATTACCATCAACCTGTGGATGAAAACTTGTTTTGGTCAAATCCCCTCTAAATCTCCCGCCTATTATCTTAAATCTATGCCCCCTAGTTAGTGACTCCTCAGGCGAGGGGAATGTTTCTATGTCCTTTCTATGTCTTCATTATTTCTACAGTTCAACCAGGGCCCTCTCAGCCTTCTCTACACTAAGGAGAAACCCCCAGCCTAACCCTCCTCTTTTTGCAGCTGAAACTTTCCAGCGCAGTCAACATCTTGGTGAAACTCTTCTGCACCCTTTCGAGTGAAATCACATCCTTCCTCTAGAATGACGACCAGAACTGCACAAAATACTCCAGCAATGGCCTAACGAGCATGTCATACAACTCCATCATAACTTGCCTGCGCTTTTATCCTATGCCTCGGCCAGTAAAAGATTCAGCGATGAAGGAGCTGCGGTCTGAAAGCTAGTGACTCCAAACAAACCTGTTGGGCTTTAACCTGGTGCTGTCAGACTTCTTACTCGTCTAATAAAGGCAAGAATCCCATTTGCCTGCTTCACCGTCTCTTGCTTTCGCCAGAGGTCTATGTACGGGCTCCCCAATGTTCCTCTGATCCTCTGTACTTCCTAGTGTCCTACCATTCATTGTGTATTCCGTTGCCATGTTAGCCCTCCCAAGCTTCAACATCTCACACTTTTGTGGGTTAAATTCCATTTGCCGCTGGCCATTTGACCAGCCCGCTTATATTATCCTGGAATGTAATGCGTTCCTCCTCGCTATTTTCCACACCAACAATTTTTCTGTCACCTGTGAACATACTGTTCATGCCACACACTTTCACACCTGAAAACAGCAAAGGATCCAGCACGCATACCAGCGGTACACCACTGTACATAGTCTTTCATTCACAAAAACAACCTTCATCCAGGGCGGCACCGTGGCGCAGTGGTTAGCACTGCTGTCTCATGGCGCTGAGGACCTGGGTTCGAGCAAGGTCCCGGATCACTGTCCCGGTCTCTGCATGGTTCGCACCTCCACAACCTAAATAGATGTTCAGGGTAGGTGAATTGGCCACTCTCATTGGAATAAAAGTATTGGATACCCTAAATTTTAAAAAATTCTTTTAGAGGGTCGGTGCAGACTCATTTGGCCGAATGGCCCGCTTTTGCACTGTAGGAATTCAATGATTCTATGAGTTGCACCAGAGTGTACAATATGCTCAGAGGCTGATGGATGAGCACATACCGGAAAATGCTAGGCATCTAATTTGTGAGGGTAATGTTTACACGTGTGTATCAGGGGAAGTATCATAAGGGATACAGGAACAAGTCAATCTTTAATGATGAAAGATAAGGAGATATGTAATTTCGAAGGCGTATTGGCAAAATGGTGCTAATATGTGACATTCATAGTGAGAGCCTGAGTGTGCCACTATGCAAAGTAAGATTAGAGAGTCCTCTGAAAAGTGGTAGTAGTACGAATAATAGCAAAACTACCATTTTCAGGGGAACAATTTATCCTGGTAATGATATAGCAGGGAGTGCAGCATACTGTGATTGAAAAGCCAGTGCAAAATTAGAGTGAAATGTTGCAAAGGTTATATCCAGGAGTGTTTGCAGATTGTGCGGCAACCAGATCACAAAGCCTCTGTCTGAGACAGGGGAAAGAGAACTTGAGGAATGCCGATAGGGAGGCTGAGGTTCACTTGTCAGAAACCTTGTTTGATCAGATGGTCAATTAAGACAAAGAGCAGGTGGATGAATTGTCAGAAACCATGTTTGATCAGATGGGTAATAAAAAATGAAACCAGATGGTGGATGAAGTGGATAAGGCGTGAATTGGCTTTGATCGATTGGGACACTTCAAGTGATGACGGTGGATAGGCATTGGCAAACATTCATGGAGAGCGTGGGGGAACTGCAACAATTGCTTATTCCTGTCTGGCACAAAAGTAAAATGGGAAATGTGGCCAATCCACGGCTTACAATGGAAATGAGAGATAATATTCGATCCAAGGATAAAGCATACACATTGACCAAGAAAAACAAGAGTCCTGAGGGCTGAGAGCATTTTAGTATTCAGCAAAGAAGAATTAAGGGATTGATTAAGAAGTGGAAAATAGAATATGAGAATAAGCTTGCAGGGAGCATAACAACTGACTGCAAACATTTCTATAGAAACGTGAGGAGAAAAATATTGGTGAAGATAATTCTAGGTCTCTTACAGTCAGAAATAGCAGAATGTATAATCGGGCACAAATAAACGACTGAGCAACTAAACACATACTTTGATTCTGTCTTCACAATCTTCACACATCAGATGCCAGAAATGTTGGGGAACGCAGGGTTTAGTGAGAGGGAGGAACTGAAGGAGATCAATACCACAAAGCAGGACGGTATCACAGTGGTTAGCACAGTTGCTTCACAGCTCCAGGGCCCCAGGTTCATTTCCCGGCTTGCGTCACTGTCTGTGTGGAGTCTGCACATTCGCCCCGTGTCTGCGTGGGAACCTGGGTGCTCCGGTTTCCTCCCACGGTCCAAATATGTCCAAAGATGTGCAGGTTAGGTGGATTGGCAATAACAAATTGCCGTTAGTGTCCAAAAAGGTTAGGTGGGGGTTACTGGGTTACGCGGATGGGTTGAGCTTATCTCGGGTGTTCTTTCCAAGGGCCGGTGTAGATTCGATGGGCCGAATTGCCTCCTTCTGCACTGTAAATTCTATGACTCTATGAATATTAGTAGATCCATGGTGTTGGGGAAATTGATGGGATTTAAGCCTGCTCAACCCCCAGGCCTGATAATATACATCCCCGAGCACTTCAGGGAGTTGGTCTAGATATAATGGATGCATTGGTGGTAATCGTCCACGATTCCATAGAATCTGTAAACTAATTCCACTATTTAAAAAGGGAGGTGGAGAGAAAACAGCGAAGTATGGATCAGGAAGCCTGATGTTGGTAGCGAGGAATATTTTAGAATCCATTATCAAAGATTTTGTAGCATTTCAAATGTAATGCCATTTTCACATACACTGAGATTCCATTCCACCATTTGAACTCTATAACTGCTTTATCACTGAATCATTTTGTTGTATCAAAAGTAACTCAATGAGATCAGGGATCCAATTTTGTGTTGAAGTAATTCAAGGAATATATGGATAGTTAGGAATAAAGCAGTTTAACTCAACTGACATGCCATTCGGAATCACAAGGGATATTAGAATGGTGCATCAAATGAATGGTATTGTTACCAATGGTAGGGGAACCAGTAACAGTAAGGTTTAGTGGGCCTTATAAGATTGAAAGGAAACTGAGTGAGATGAATGATTTGATAAGAACCCCACAAGGTGCACTCACAGAGCGTGTCACGTTAATATGCTCAGAAGGCAATTTGATAGAGAAGGAAAGAAGGAGGAAGTCTTAGTCGGTGGAACTCATTGAGAAGAGATATAATACAATCCCCACAGTGTGGAAGGAGGCCCTTCGGCCAATCGATGGTACACCGGTCCTCTGAAAGAGCACCTTATCTAGGCCAACTCCCCCGCCATATCTCTGTCACCACACGCCCTTCCCCCTTACCTTTGGAAACTAAGGGACGATTTAGCATGGTCAATCCACCTAACCAGCACATGTTTGGACAGTGGGAGAAAACCGGAGCACCCAGATGAAACCCACGCAGATACAGGGAGAACGTGCAAACTCCACCAGGTCGGATTCAAACCTGGTCCCTGCCGCTGTGAGGCAGTGGTGCTAACCACTGTACTATTGTGCCACTCTATGATGTAAATATCAGAAATGATTTTCCCATTAAACAAAGCCCATGCAGGCTCAATCCACTAAAGGTAGCATAGGTACAAACAGAGATGGCTGATTCATGTAAACGCAAAACGGAACTCTTTGACGGATTTAATGAGGAACTGAAGGCTAGGAGGCAGCTGGCATGGGAACGACATCCAACGGAAGATATCACTGATGGTTACATGGAAGAGAAAGCTAGCTTGGAAAGACAGATTTGGAAGAAAGCTGAGATCCTGCATCAAATTACGCAGAACCCCCAATATGCCATCAATCATCTGCATGAGATTGAAGACGCTGTCTCACCATTTCACAGAGTGAGTGGTGGAATACGGAATCTGGAGTCTGAAGAGCTGGCACAAATTTAGCCAGAATATCCCGCAAGCATTTAACATGCAATGACTGGTGTTTTACATTGTCTACCTGCATCACCTGTTACCTTTTACTTTTGGCTATCCACAGCAGAAAGCAAAGGAGGCAGAATACAAAACAGTTGATAAATGTGCAGGACTGATAATGAATGCTGAACCTTCGATCAGCAATCTGCCTTACAATAAAGTGGAAAACTCTGCGGGTAAAACCAGGCAACTGCATGTAATTTAATTGTTGATGAAGTTTTCTGTTGTGCAACAATCTGGAAACTATTACAGACACAACTTTTACGTTTAATAATGCCAGGACTACTTGGATTGAACTAGTACAAATGATTGTCCGAAAGAGAATGTGATTGTTGATGCCTTAACACGACTGCGTCATGGGACAAGACTACAACGGATTATATTCATGTGATGTTTGCTTGTTTAAAATTGTAAAATGATATATATTGTACAGAATGTAAATTGTATGTAATCTTAAGAAATTTTTAAAGTTGGAAAGTGTTCTGAAAATGAAGCCATTTGTGTATATTGACGTTTCATTGTTTTCTGTAGGCAGAAGGTCTTATTACAGGGAGATGTGAGGAAATTCGATCCAGGGCTTCACAGACTGAGGGTAAAACTGCTAGCACTGATCCAGAGGCATATACCCACACCTGGCCTGAGTTACATTGCCCATTCAGGCTTAAACTCGTTCATGGGAATAAACAGGGTAACCTAGTTCAGCTGAGGGGATTCACCCACGCTCTGTGTCCTCCAGAACACGCAGATCTGACCAGCTATGGGTCCATTGCAGAGTCTGGTGGCATATTTTGCCCGTAAATTTGAGTTTAATTGCATATTCATAGCATAGCCCTGTTCATTTGTGTAAATGGAAGTGAGTAATCAACAACCCAGATAGCAATGGTGAGGTGAAGTCTGGCCACCCAGGACACAACTATTGTTTGAGGGGCCGGGTGGAGTTTAGAAAGAGAAAGGAATCCTGTTCGAAAAGGTGTGGGCAAACGGATTTGAAAAGCCTCCAGAAGAAGGAAGAATATGTTCTGTGAATGCAAGTAACATTTCTGTCTATCTCTGTAAGTGGAGCATAGGTCTTTATGTTCATTTTACGTACTGTCTAATGGGAAATCTTTGGTGGGGTAAAATACATATAAGTGGTTCTTGTTAGGTTCGAAGTTTAAAAGTTTATGCATTTTTTTTTGTTTAATAAAGTTTCGTTCGTAAAAATAACCAAGCTCTATTTTTTATGCAATCACTCCTGGAGAGAACTGATTTTTCTGCACAGTCTTTAAAATAAAAAAACCCACTGTTGTTCTGCTCAAGCACACATGGCGCCGAGTAGGAGGCCACAAGTAGGGGAACCGCTGAGGTTGATGTTGGTGATGCTGTGTCATTTTGCCGATAAAGAGAAGATTATGAGGTGGGCGAGGAAGCCAAAGAAGTGCACATAGGAGGAGAACGAGCTGCATATCCATCAGGACCTATAATGAATAACGGGCTGTCGGTGGGAGTAGCCGATTCAAAGTATTTGGCAATCGTGGTCTCTGAGCATCACACTGGGTGGACTTGCGAGTGGCACAGGGAGAGGCCCAACAGCCACAGTGGAGATTGCATGTGGGATTTGTGGTGGATACGGTGGTGTGTTAAAGGTGAGGGTGGCCATCCCAAGTTATATAGAGCTGAACGACATGGAACACGTCACGGTCACCACACTGTGTGAGGCACTTAAGGGGCGAAGTTCTCTCGTTTCGGGCTCACAGCAAGATGGTGGAACGAGAGGAAGAGTGAGGCTGGTGGACGATATTTTGATAGTGGAGTGGAGTTACTCGGCTGCGTAAGATGAGGAGTTATTAAAGGAGAGACAGAGGCTCAAGATGGACCTTGGGTTGGTTTGAAAGGTGGTAACGAAATTGCGGAGGCCAGCGGGACAGTGTATGGGTATGGGGAAAAAGCGAGTAGTATGTTGGCGCACCAATTGAGGAAGCAAGGAGCGACGAGGCAGATTGGAGGGGTGAGGGATGAGTGAGACAAGATGGTGTAAGACCAAGAGTGACTGAATGGGGTATTTGAGGCCTTTGACAGAAGACTGTATGAGTCGGAGCCTCTGCAATCGTTGTTGGATGGGTTCCCAGGAGTGCATGAGAAGATGCAGGGGTTTGCGGCCCCAATTGGGCTGTGGGAGGTGATGGAAGCGTAAGCTCGATGCAGGTGCGAAAGGTCCCGGGGCGAGATGGGTTTCCAGCTGAGTTCAATAAGAGGTTGCTGCGAGTCAGGGACACCTGATGGTGGGGATGCATAATGAGTCGAGGTTAAGGAGGTTGCTTCCCCATACATTGTCGCAGGTGCCCATTTCGCTGGATTTAAAGAAGGATAAGGACCCGGAGCAGTGTGGGTCACACACCTGGTTTCGCTGTTAAATGTGGATACGAAAGTGTTAGTGTCGCAGATAGAGGAATGTGTACCCGGGCTGATAGGCGAGGACAGGGCGGGCTTTGTGAAGGGGATGCACTTGCTGACAAATGTGCACATTTTTCAATGTCATTATGAAGCCCTCGGAGGGACAGGAGGCGGAAGCAGTGGTGACAATGAATGTGGAGAAGACTTTCGATCGAGTTGAATGGGCGTATTTGATGGAGGTGCTGGAGTGGTTTGGGTTTGGGTTTGGCCAGGGTTTCATGGATTGGGTCCAGCTGTTGTATAGTATGCCGATGGCTAGTGTCTGGACGAATAGGTCTAATTCGGGGTAACTCGGTTTGAATCACGGGAAGGTGAATGGATGCCCGTTCTCCCTGCTGCTTTTTGCTCTGGCAATAGAGCCAGATAGGTAATGGCACTAAGGCCGTCGAGAGGTTGGAGAGGGATTAAGAGGGAGGGGTCGAGCACAGAGTTTCATTGTATGCAGATGATCTTCTGCTTTTTATACCTGGGACCCAGAGGAGAATTGTGATAGGATTATGGATATCCAGCTGGACTATGACCATTTCTCGAGTACACATTGAACATGGGGAATAGTGAGGTGTTCCCGATTAATGCCAGAAGGCAGGAGAGGAGGCCAGGGTAGTTGCCGTTCCGGGTGGTGGGCATGAGCTTTCGGTATCTCGGGATACAGGTGGCATGGAGCTGGGCCCAGCTTTTCAAATTGAATTTGAAGCGGTTGGTTTAGAGTTTGAAGACGGTCTTCAGGAGGTGGGATGCGTTGCCTTTGTCATTGGCTGGGCGCATGCAGACGGTTAAAGTGACAGTGCTGCCCAAGTTCCTGTTTGTGTTCCAGAACTTCACTATCTTTCTTACAAAGTCCTTTCTTAGGAAGGAAAATGGGATAATTTCGAGGTTTGTGTGGGCGGGGAAATCCCTGCGGGTGAGGAGGGTATTTTTGTGAGGGGAGGAGGGAGGCTGATAATGCCTAGTTTGCTGAATTACTATTGGCCCACAAACATTGCAATGGTCAGGAAATGGCAGTCGAGGAGGGGTCGGGTTGGGGCTGGATGGAGGCAGCATCATGTAGGGGAATGAGTCTGAGGACACTTTTATCGGCGTGCCTCCCGTTCTTGGCAGCCCGATATTCTGTGAGCCCAGTGGTTGTCTGATCGCTCCAGTCTGGACCCAGTGAAGGCAAACATCGCGCATGACCCTGTGGGCACCGATATGTGATATTCATTGGTTTGTGTTGGCTGGGCTGAATGCGAGGTACGGGGATGGTGGCCGTGGGGATAGAGTACTTCTGGGATTTGTTTGGAGGCCTGGAAGAACTTGAGGAAAGTATCAATTGCTTAAGGGGAATGGGTTCAGGTGCCTGCCAGTGAGGGATTTTAAGAGGAGAGAGGTACCACCCATCCTGGGGCTGCCACCTCCGGTGTTGCAAGATAAGATGATGTCCAAAGAGGACATTGGGGAGCAGAGAGTGACAAACATTTATTTTTTTGTAATATAAATTTAGAGTACCCAATTGTTTTTTTTCAATTCATGGACAATTTAACCTGGTCAATCCATCTACCCTGCACATCTTCGGGTTGTGAGGGTGAGACCAACGCAGACACGAGGAGAATGTGCAAACTCCACACAGACAGGGTCCTCAGGCCCTGCTAAGCACTGCGCCACCATGCCGCATTTATGGAGAACTGATGGAGAGGGAGGGTGGCAGGCATCCGGCGCAAATGGGAGGAGTTAGGTGGGGAGGTGAGGGCCAGGCTCTGGAAGGGAGCCCTGCACAGGTGAATGCATTCTCATCGTTTGTGAGGTTAAAAATCATCTAATTTAAGGTGTTGCACAAGGCCCACATGCCGGGGATGAACCAGCTCTTTGCAGGGGTGGAGGATCGGTGTGGGCGGTGTGCGGGGGCGGGGGGACGGGAGGGGAGAGGCGGGGATGGTCGGCCACGTATAACGCCCACTCGGCTTGTCCAAAGTGAGGAGGGGTTCTGGGATGTTCTGTCCGAGATTTTGTGTGTAGCGGCGGCCCCTGGTCCAGAGGTGGCGATATTCAAACGAGGCCGAGAGATGCCGATGTCTTGGCCTTTGCCTGCTTGATAGCCCGGAGACAGATTCTCTCGAGATTGCGGGACTTGGAGCCGCTAAAGGCGGAGGTGAGGGTGAGCGGCCTGGTAGAATGCCTGCACTTGCAAAAAGGTAAGCTCACCTTACGGGGAACGGAGGAGGGATTCACCTGGAGGTGGAAACCGTTTATCGGCTTATTTAAAGTGCACTAAAGTATCAGCGGGAAGGGGGGTTACTAAGGATTTTTCATCTTTTCTTTGTTTTGGGTGTGGATGGGGCGCTATGGAGGAAAACCTAAGGGGGCGGTGTGACGCGTGGGCTTGTTAACAGTTGCTGCAGTTTGCTTGAGTTTTTGCGTCTGGGTTTTTGGGTTTCTGATATTTTTCTGTATGTATGCAAAATATCTTTAATACATTTTTCTACAGAAAAAGGTTTATACCAAAACAGTTCCCTCAGATACCATGAGTACTTATGCGGTTGCTGGGTATTTGCACTGCTTGTATTATGTCAGGTTTACACAGCACAATTCTACAGTCCTTGTATCCTATGTCTTGTATTCCTGATGAAGCTGCCTGAACTCTGTCTATTATAATATTGCTAAAAACAGAGATGGCACAGAAATTATCTTTTGAAACTTGGCATTCTTGCATTTGTCCTGATGAGTATAAGTCACAAAGCTTTGTCAAAAAGTATTTTGTCTGCAATATTGGCACCATTTCGTTTCACCTCCTACTTACCCGATGTTCTTCTCCATTGAATTGATTCTCGTATGTTAACAATGAGCTGACTCCATCCACTCCCATTTCAATCGCCTGTTCCAGTCTGTCCCGGTAGAATTTCGTCAACTGGGAGAGTTGGTAATCGTTGCACTTTTTGAGGATTTCACTGATTGAAGAGATTCGCTCTGAGCAAACAAAATGAAACGAATATACAACATAGAACATTACAGCGCAGTACAGGCCCTTCGGCCCTCGATGTTGCGCCAACCTGTGAAACCACTCTAAAGTCCATCTACACTATTCCCTTATTGTCCATATGTCTAGCCAATGACCATTTCAATGTCCTTAGTGTTGGCGAGTCCACGACTGATGCAGGCAAGGCATTCCACGCCCTTACTACTCTGATTAAAGAACCTACCTCTGACATCTGTGTTATATCTATCTCCCCTCAATTTAAAGGTATGTCCCCTCGTGCTAGACATCACCATCCGAGGAAAAGGCTCTCATTGTCCACCCTATCCAATCCTCTGATCATCTTGTATGCCTCAATTAAGTCACTTCTTAACCTTCTTCTCTCTAACGAAAACAGCCTCAAGTCCCTCAGCCTTTCCTCATAAGATCTCCCCTCCATACCAGGCAACATTCTGGTAAATCTCCTCGGCGCCTTTTCCAATGCTTCCACATCCTTCCTATAATGCGGCGACCAGAATTGCACGCAATACTCCAAATGCGGCCGCACCAGAGTGTTGTATAGCTGCAACATGACCTCATGGCTCCTAAACTCAATCCCTCTACCAATAAAAGCTAACACACCGTACGCCTTCTTAACAACCCTCTCAACCTGGGTGGCAACTTTCAGGGATCTATGCATATGGACACCGAGATCTCTCTGCTCAGCCACACTGCCAATAATCTTACCAATAGCCCAGTACTCAGTCTTCCTGTTATTCCTTCCAAAATGAATCACCTCACACTTTTCTACATTAAACTCCATTTGCCACCTCTCAGCCCAGCGCTGCAGCTTATCTATGTCCCTCTGGAACTTGTAACATCCTTCCGCACTGTCCACAACTCCACCGACTTTACTGTCATCTGGAAATTTACTCACCCATCCTTCTACGCCCTCCTCCAGGTCAATTATAAAAATGACAAACAGCAGTGGCCCCAAAACAGATCCTTGTGCTCCACCACTAGTCACCGGACTTCAGTCTGCACATTTCCCATCAACCACTACCTTTTGTCTTCTTCCAGCTGGCCAATTTCTGATCCAAACTGCTAAATTACCCTGAATCCCATGCCTCCGTATTTTCTGTAGTAGCCTACCGTGGGGAACCTGAGCAAATGCTTTACTGAAATACATATACACCACATCAACTGCTTTACCCTCATCCACCTGTTTGGTCACCTTCTCAAAGAACTCTATAAGGTTTGTGATGCGCGACCCACCCTTCAGAAAACCGTGTTGACTATCTCTAATCAAATTGTTCCTTTCCAGATGATTATACATCCTATCACTTATAAACCTTTCCAAGATTTTTCCCACAACAGAAGTAAGGCTCACTGGTCTATAGTTACCGGGGTTATCTCTACTCCCCTTCTTGAACAAGGGGACAACATTTGCTATCCTCCAGTCTTCTGGCACTATTCCTGTAGACAAAGATGACTTAAAGATCAAGGCCAAAGGCTCAGCAATCTCCTCCCTAGCTTCCCAGAGAATCCTAGGATAAATCCCATCCAGCCAAGGTGGCTTATCTATTTTCACACTTTCCAGAATTGCTAACACCTCCTCCTTATGAACCTCAAGCCCTTCTAGTCTAGTGGCCTGAATCTCACTATTCTCCTCGACAACATTGTCTTTTTCCTGTGTGAACACTGACGAAAAATATTCATTTAGCACCTCTCCTATCTCCTCGGACTCCAAGCACAACTTCCCACTCCTGTCCTTGACTGGCCCTACTCTTCCCCGAGTCATTCTTTTATTCCTGACATATCTATAGAAATCTTTCGGGCTATCCTTGATCCTACCTGCCAAAGACTTCTCATGTCCCCTCCTGGCTCTTCTTAGCTCTCTCTTTAGGTCCTTCCTAGCTAACTTATAACTCTCGAGCGCCCTAACTGAACCTTCATGTCTCATCTTTACATAAGTCTCCTTCTTCCTCTTGACAAGTGTTTCGACTGCTTTAGTAAACCACGGTTCACTCACTCGACCACTCCCTCCCTGCCTGACAGGTACATACTTATCAAGGACACACAGTAGCTGTTTCTTGAATAAGCTCCACATTTCCATTGTGCCCATCCCCTGCAGTTGTCCTCTCCATCCGATGTATGCTAAGTCTTGCCTCATCGCATCATAATTGTCTTTCCCCCAGATATAACTCTTGCCCTGCGGCATATACCTATCCCTTTCCATCACTAAAGTAAACGTAATCGAATTGTGGTCACGATCACCAAAGTGCTCACCTACCTCCAAATCTAACACCTGTCCTGGTTCATTACACAGTACCAAATCCAATATGGCCTCGCCTCTCATTGGCCTATCTACATACTGTGTCAGGAAACCCTCCTGCACACTTAGGACAAAAACGGACCCGTCTAATGTACTGGAACTATAGCGTTTCCAGTCAATATTTGGAAAGTTAAAGTCCCCCATAACAACTACCCTGTTGCTTTCGTTCCTATCCAGAATCATCTTTATAATCCTCTCCTTTACATCTCTGGAACTTTTCGGAGGCCTATAGACAACCCCTAACAGGGTGACCTCTCCTTTCCTGTTTCTTTTTTTAAAAAAATAATTTTTATTAAAGGTTTTCATAAAATATCAATAACAAAATGAGAATGAAAAAAGAACCCAACAGGGGTAAGTACAAAACACAATCTAAAAAAGCAACCCGCCCAAACCTCTCCCGCCCGTACCTAAATAATAAATTAACATTAACACCCTGACTTAAGACAACAGGTGTATACAGCCCCTCAGACCCTTCCAGTGTAAATAACATAAACAAAAATAAAGTAAACCCCACCCCTCGAGCAGCAGCCGCCATTGACCAATGTCTAGTGTTCTGCCAGAAAGTCTAAGAACGGTTGGCACCGCCTAAAGAACCCTTGTACCAATCCTCTCAAGGCGAATTTCACCCTCACCAATTTAATGAACCCTGCCGTATCGCTGATCCTGGATTCCACACTTGGGGGGCCTCGTATCTTTCCACTGAAGGAGAATCCTCCGCCGGGCTACCAGGGACGCAAAGGCCAGAATTCCAGCCTCTTTCGCCTCCTGCACTCCCGGCTCCTCTGCCACCCCAAATATTGCGAGCCCCCAGCCCGGTTTGACCCTGGATCCTACCACCCTCGACACCGTCCTCACTACGCCCTTCCAAAATTCCTCCAGCTCTGGGCATGCCCAGAACATATGGGTGTGATTTGCTGGGCTCCCTGAGCACCTAACACACCTGTCCTCACCCCCAAAGAACCTGCTCATCCTTGTCCCTGTCATGTGTGCCCTGTGCAGCACCTTACACTGTATGAGGCTGAGCCTCGCGCATGAAGAGGAAGAGTTCACCCTCCCTAGGGCATCTGCCCACGTCCCCTCTTCGATCTCCTCTCCCAACTCCTCCTCCCACTTACCTTTCAACTCCACCACCGAGGCCTCCTCCTCCTCCTGCATCACCTGGTAAGTTTCCGAGATCTTCCCCAATCCCACCCACCCCCCCGAGAGCACCCTGTCCTGTACTGTGTGTGGCAGTAGCCGTGGGAATTCCACCGCCTGCCATCTGGCAAACGCCCTTACCTGTAAGTACCTGAAGGTGTTCCCCGGGGGGGAGCCCGTACTTCTCCTCCAGCTCACCGAAGCTTGCGAACTTTCTGTCCACAAACAGGTCCCCTAACTTTCATATGCCTGCCCTGTGCCACCCCGAAAACCCTCCACCTGTTCTTCCTGAGTGGTTCCCCCGTAATGGGGTCCACGCCGAGGCCCTAACTTCCCCCCTATGCCACCTCCACTGCCCCCAAATTTTGAGGGCCGGCACCACCACCGGGCTCGTAGTATACCTCCTTGGAGGGAGCAGCAGCGGCGACGTTGCCAGCACCCCCAGATTCGAACCCACACAGGACGCCGTCTCCAGCCTCTCCCATGCAGACCCCTCCCCCTCCATCACCCACGTGCACACCATTGTCGCATTGGTGGCCCAGTAGTACCCACAGAGGTTGGGCAGCACCAGCCCCCCCCTATCTCTACTCCGCTCCAGGAACACCCTTCTCACCCTCGGAGTCCCTCGTGCCCACACAAACCCCATTATACTCCTGTTAACCCGCCTGAAAAAAGCCTTCGGGATAAACACGGGGAGGCACTGGAACAGGAACAAAAACCTTGGGAGCACCGTCATTTTGATTGACTGCACCCTACCCGCTAGGGACAGCAGCAACGCGTCCCACCTCTTGAACTCCTCCTCCATTTGCTCCACCAGCCTTGTAAAGTTAAGTCTATGCAGGGCCCCCCAGCTCCTGGTCACCTGGACACCCAAATATCTGAAACTCCTCTCCGCCCTTTTTAGTGGGAGCTCGCCAATCCCCCTCTCCTGGTCCCCTAGCTGAACTACGAACAGCTCGCTCTTCCCCATATTGAGCTTGTACCCCAAAAAGTCCCCGAATTCCCTAAGCATCCTCATTACCTCTGGCATTCCTCCCACCGGGTCCGCCACATACAGCAGCAGGTCGTCTGCAGAAAGCGACACCCTGTGCTCCTCCCCACCCCGCACCAACCTCCTCCAGTTCCTCGACTCTCTTAGTGCCATAGCCAGAGGTTCAATCGCCAGTGCGAAGAGCAGGGGGGACAGGGGACACCCCTGTCTCGTCCCTCGGTGCAACCGAAAGTACTCGGACCTCCTCCTATTTGTGGTCACACTCGCCATCGGGACCTCGTACAACAGCCTAACCCACCTGACAAACCCCTCCCCAAACCCGAACCTCTTCAGCACCTTCCACAGGTACCCCCACTCTACCCTATCAAAGGCTTTCTCAGCGTCCATCGTCACCACTATCTCCGCCTCCCCCTCCCTCGCCGGCATCATGATAACGTTCAAAGGCCTCCGCACATTCGCGTTCAACTGTCTCCCCTTCACAAACCCCTTCTGGTCTTCATGGATGATATGCGGCACACAATCCTCAATCCTCGTGGCTAAGACCTTCGCCAGCACCTTGGCATCTATATTTAGCAAGGAAATCGGTCTGTAAGACTCATATTGCAGGGGATCATTGTCCTGCTTCAGGATCAAGGAGATCAGTGCCCGGGACATCGTCGGGGTTAAAGCCCCCCCCCCCCTCCCTTGCCTCATTAAAGTTCCTAACTAACAGCGGGCCCAACAGGTCCATATATTTTTTATAGAACTCGACCGGGAAACCATCCGGCCCCGGTGCCTTCCCCGCCTGCATGCTTCCTATCCCTTTGATCAGCTCCTCCAGCCCAATCGCGTGCCCCAGTCCCGCCACCAGTCCCTCTTCCACATTTGGAAACCTCAATTGGTCCAGGAAACGGCCCATCCCTCCCTCCTCCCGTGGGGGCTCGGATCGGTACATTTCCTCGTAAAAGTCCCTGAAGACCCCATTGATGCCAACCCCACTCCGCACCACGCTCCCTCCCCTGTCCTTAACTCCCCCGATCTCCCTAGCTGCCAAAGCTGATGCGCCAGCATCCGGCTTGCCTTTTCCCCATACTCGTAGACCGCCTATGGGCCTTCCTCCACTGCACCTCCGCCTTCCTGGTGGTCACCAGGTCGAATTCGGCCTGGAGGCTGCGCCTCTTCCTCAACAATCCTTCCTCAGGTTCTTCCGCATACCTCCTGTCTACCCTCACCATCTCCCTCACCAGCCTCACCCTCTCCCCCCGCTCCCTCCACTCCTTGTGGGCCCTGATGGAGATCAGCTCTCCCCTCACCACCGCCTTCAGTGCCTCCCATACCATCCCCACTCGGACCTCCCCGTTGTCGTTGGTCTCCAAGTACCTCTCTATACTTCCTCGGATCCGCTCGCTCACCTCCTCGTCCACCAACAGCCCCACCTCCAAGCGCCACAGCGGGCGCTGGTCCCTCTCCTCCCCCATCTCGAAGTCCACCCAATGCGGGGTGTGGACCGAAATGGCTATTGCTGAATACTCGGTATCCTCTACTCTCGCTATCAGAGCCCTACTCAAAATGAAAAAGTCAATTCGAGAATAAGCCTGATGGACATGTGAGAAGAATGAAAATTCCCTAGCCCTCGGCCTTGCAAATCTCCAAGGGTCCACCCCTCCCATTTGGTCCATAAATCCCCTCAACACTCTAGCCGCCGCCGGCTTCCGACCCGACCTAGACCTGGAGCGATCCAGTGCAGGATCCAACACCGTGTTAAAGTCTCCCCCCATTATCAGGCCCCCCACTTCCAAGTCTGGGATCCGACCCAACATACGCCGCATAAAACCCGCAATGTTCCAGTTTGGAGCATACACATTGACCAGAACTACCCTCTCTCCCTGCAACTTACCACTTACCATTATGTACCTACCGCCATTATCTGCCACAATGCTCAGCGCCTCGAATATCACCTTCTTTCCCACCAAGTTCGCCACCCCTCGATTTTTGGCATCTAGCCCCAAGTGAAACGCCTGACCTACCCACCCTTTCCTCAGTCGTACCTGGTCTGCCACCTTCAGGTGTGTCTCCTGGAGCATAACCACATCCGCCTTGAGCCCCTTCAGGTGCGTGAACATGCGGGCCCGCTTAACCGGCCCATTCAGTCCCCTTACATTCCAAGTTATCAGCCGGATTAGGGGGCTGCCCGCCCCCCCCCTTCCCCGCCAACTAGCCATGACCCCTCCTCGGCCAGCCACGCGCCCGCACCCCACACCCAGCCCCTTCCCCACAGCGGCATACCCCCGTCTTGACCCACCCCACTCGCTCCAGCTCCTCCTTGATCTTACCAGTAGCATCTCGATTCCCCCCCCCCCCCCACCCCCACCCCCACCCACCCCCGGCTAGGACCCATCCTATCTGGTTTGCTCCCCCCATTGCACTTCCACAAGTCAGCTGACTCCTGCTGACCCCGGCCACTCCCGCCTCCCCTTCGACACTTCCCATTGTGTGGCACACCCTCCTCTCCCGCTCCCCATTCACAGGCTCTCCCCCTCTGTTTTAAGTGCAGGAAACAATCCTCGCTTCCCTGCCCCTGTCCCGTCCCCCCCAGTCTTCGGCGCGGGAAGAAAAATCCCACGCTCTCCACCTACCAGGCCCCGCCACCAACGAAAACAGTGCCCAACCCGCCCCATCCACCCTCCCCAACACGAAAGAGAAAAACACAGAGAAAAAGAAACCCAAAACAATGCAAAGGCCCCCCCCGAATCAAAAATAGGCATAACATATCCACCGCAGTCCCTAATCGCCCAGCCCGACCCTCATTCTGTGTCCAGCTTCTCGGCCTGAACAAAGGCCCATGCCTTCTCCAGAGACTCAAAATAATGGTGCCGGTCCTTGTAGGTAACCCACAATCGCGCCGGCTGCAGCATGCCAAACTTCACCCCCTTCCTGTGCAGCACAGCTTTCGCTCGATTGTACCCGGCCCTCCTCTTTGCCACCTCCGCCCTCCAGTCCTGATATATCCGAACCTCCGCGTTCTCCCACCTGCTGCTCCTCTCCTTCTTGGCCCACCTGAGCACACACTCCCAATCGACGAACCGATGGAACTGCACCAGCACCGCCCGCGGATGCTCGTTAGCCTTGGGCCTCCTCGCCAACACTCTATGGGCCCCTTCCAGCTCCAGGGGCCCCTGGAAGGACCCCGCTCCCACCAGCGAGTTTAACATGGTGACCACATAGGCCCCCACGTCCGGCCCCTCCAGCCCCTCCGGGAGGCCCAGAATCCGCAGATTCTTCTGCCTCGACCGATTCTCCATCTCCTCGAACCGCTCCTGCCATTTCTTGTGGAGCGCCTCATGCGCCTCCACCTTTACCGCCAGGACTAAGGTCTCGTCCTCATTGACAGAGATCTTTTGTTGAGCCTCTCGGATCGCCACCCCCTGGGCCGTCTGTGGCCCCAGCAGCTTATCAATAGAAGCCTTCATCGGCTCTAGCAGGTCCTTTTTAATCTCTCTGAGACAGCGCTGGATACCCTCCTGTTGCTCCACCGCCCACTGCCTCCACGCTGCCTGGTCTCCCCCCGCCGCCATTTTGTCCTTCTTCCCTCCCTTCTTCTGGTCCACCACCACCTTTTTTGTCACCCCGCTCCTAGTTAAAGCCATATACTGATGGGAACTATTATTAACTCCTTCCCACACCGGGAAACGTTGAAAAAGTGCCCTTGGGGGCCCTGAAAAGAGCCCAAAGGTCTCGAAAGGGTATCCTTTTGGCAGTATTCGCTTCACCAATCTGCCCCAAAATGTCCGTGGAAACTCCTGAGAAAGGTCTAAGTGTCCGTTCCAGGCGGCAGCTGCCGAATGCGTGACCTACTCCTCCATGGCCGCCACCGGAAGCCTCGTCCCCGCTTCTTCAGTGGCCCTGGTGAGATCTTTTCACAGTTGTTCCCTCTGCTGTTAGAATTCACCTGTGATAAAGGTCCTCAGGACTGTTTGTAGCTTTAAGCTTGCCCTTCCCCCGCTTGCATGCTGCAAACTGCTGCAAATGCTATTTATCCTGTTGCTGCCGAATCTTCCACTGCTTCTGCCGGGCCTGGCAGCCAAAATACACAACACTCTTGGGGGACACCGTCAGGGGAGTGTTGCAGTCCTCTTGCCACACCGGGAAATGTCAAACAAATGCCGTGGGGTCCCTGCAAAAGAGCCCAAAAGCCCGTTCCAAGCGGGAGCTACCGAATATGCGACCTAGCTCTGCATAGCCGCACCCGGAAGACTCTCCTTTCCTGTTTCTAACCTCAGCCCATACTACCTCAGTAGACGGGTCCTCATCAAACGTCCTTTCTGCCACTGTAATACTGTCCTTGACCAGCAATGCCACCCCTCCCCCTCTTTTACCACCTTCCCTGAGCTTACTGAAATATATAAATCCTGGCACCTGCAAAAACCATTCCTGTCCCTGCTCTATCCATGTCTCCGAAATGGCCACAACAAAATATATTCTTCAGCTGATTTTTTAAGGATGTGGATTGGAATGCAGCCTTTTCATTTGCATTCCAATCCACATCCTTAAAAAATCAGCTGAAGAATATATTTTGTTGTGGCCATTTCGGATATGCATTTGCATTTATCAATGTCAGGCCTGGGGCTGTAAAGTTGCCCAAATTCTTCCATCAGTCTTCCCTCAAAGCTTTTCGTAAGCCAGACATCTTTTCTTATCAATTGACAGGTTGATTCCTGTATTGTATACAATGCTGTCAATATATACAACTGACTATTCGCTCTGTGTCCGTCTATCTCTTTATCCACGTCGGGTTGAAGAGCTCAACTCCGCAGATCCAGACTGAAAAGTGGACAATGCAAATGAAAAACATCGTGACGTGCACGTATCTGAATTACGGGGTGTACAACAACAGGGACAGGAATGGGAATACAACACTTCAGGTGAATGTAAACTCTGTGTCTGCGAGTGCTCATGTCCGTTAAAGGAAACTCGAGGAGTCGATCTTCAAAAGCTACTGTGTAAGAGAAAATGTAAGACATATTGATCATCTTTCGTAATATTTGGTATATCGTGCCTGAGAGCAGTGACGTGTCTGCTGCCAGCTGAACTGGCTCTGTACACAACCCTGTGTATTCTGAAATATCTGCCTTAAGCTGAAATGGTTCTGTCCGACAAGGCTGAGAGGACTGAACTATCTGCCTTGAGCTGAAGTGGCTCTGTCCGACACGGCTGAGAGACTGAAATATCTGCCTTGAGCTGAAATGGCTCTGCCCGACAGCATGGCGCTTTTCGTCAGTTCGTGGCATGGTCATTATGTCACTGCACTCACAAAACAACTCTCTGAGAACATTGGTTCAAATTGCACCACGGTAGATGTTAGAGTTAAAATAAAATCTTTAAATAACGACTTGACAAAATAACCTTGAAACTGTTTTTCAGTGTTGAAAACCACCGAATCTGGTTCATTACATGTGACCGCGGATCTACGGCCACGTGGCTAACTCTTATTTGCTCTCTTTAATCGCAAAGCAATCCACTCTTTTCCAGAACAATTAAAAATTGTCACATTATTCCGGCCCCATCAGCGACGTCCATGTCGCATGGAATAATTAAAAATACTACGCAGTCTATCAATTGCTGTTGATCCCTATGTGAGCGGTAATTGAGCTTTGGATTGCTGGTGGTGATAAAGCTAATATTTCGGTCTTATTCTTCTTACCTGTGACTTTTTTTGTTCTTGAGAAAAATCTTGCATTATCGTTCCGATTCCGACCTTCAGCCATTGTCGCAATAGACCGTATATTCCAATCGACTGAAATAAATCAAAGTTATAGGACGCTTTGATAGAGAAATTAAAATCCCTATCAATGGAGAAACAATTGGCGCGGTAGAGAACCTCCCGGTCGATAGGTGACTAACCCACTTTAGGTGCGTCCCAGCAAACCGCAGAGTAAGAATATCCCAGAAGGGAACCTTCAGATACAAGGCATCGTCACTAGCAGCGGAGTTCTGTGACATTTTCTCCTGGAGTACAGCCAACATCACCACCCCCCCCCCCCCCCACCCCGCGTCCCCCACCCCACCCCGCGCCAGAACTAGTAAGTGTTCCGTGTTCGCCACTGAAATATGGTCAAATATCATGGGCAAAATACGAACTTTTGTGACACCATAGATAACTCACTGGAATCAATGGGTCTGGAATCCATTTATTACCTCTTGTAGGCTAAGGTTGGGAAGGCCATTCACAAATATCAACAATGTTAAAGTGTGTGTATAGACTGTTTGGAAGCACGGTAACACAGGGCGGCACGGTAGCTTCACAGCGCCAGGGTCACAGGTTCTATACTCGTCTTGGCCCACCGTCTGTGCGGAATCTGCACGTTCTCCCTGTGTCTGCGTGGGTTTCCTCCGGGTGCTCCGGGTTCCTCCCACAAGTACCGAAAGACGTGCTACATACAGTGCAGAAGGGGGCCATTCGGCCCATCGAGTCTGCACCGACCTACTTAAATCCTCACTTCCACGCTATCCCCATAACCCAATAGCCCCATCTAACCTTTTTTTCGACACGAAGGGCAATTCAGCATGGCCACTCCACCTAATTTGCCCACCTTTGGACTGTGGGAGGAAATGGGAGCACCCGGAGGAAACCCACGCAGTCACGGGGACAACGTGCAAACTCTGCACCGACAGTGACCCAGCGGGGAATCGAACCTGGGACCGTGGCGCTGTGAAGCCACAGTGCTAGCAAAGTGTGCTACTGTACTGCCATCTTTTTTTTCTTTTTGATTAGGTGATAAAATGCTGTTAGGTGAATTGGACATTCTGAATACTCCCTCAGTGAACCCGAACAGGCGCCGAAATCTGGCGACTAGGGGCTTTTCACAAGAACTTCATTGCAGTGTTAATGAAAGCCTACTTGTGACAATGAAGATTATTAGAATTAGAAAATTCATCCCATTATTTCACCTCGATCTATAAACGATTGAAATTCAAAATCTCCGCTAACCTTCTCAAACATTTGCTTTCTCCGTGAATCAAAGGGTTTTATCTATAGGATACTACTGATGCAATTAGAGCCGAAGAACCCTGCACTCCAATACAGAAAAAAACGACATTCTCTGTCAGTGTGGAAGGGATCCAAGATTCGATGTGTTGATAGTTGTATTGCCAGAGGAAAGTGGAGCGAAAGACACAGGACAAACTACCGGAACAACAGATGACCTTCTCAGGAAGAAATATTTCATATGCAGGCTCGGTGGACTGCAGCAAGAATGAAAGCCAAGGGAGACTCAGGGATCGAAGAGCGATTCCCCTCCCCTGCCTGCCTCCCTTTTCCAATTCCTCCACCCCTCACTCGCATTCCAAACTTTGTATTGCCCTGCTGGAAAGGGATTGTGCTGAACCATTTGCTTAAAATACATTAATTGGGGTGCATTTTTGAGAGTCAAATGATATTTAAATGGTGCTGTTCCAGAAGTTAATTTTTGGATAAAATGACATTTTTCTGATAGTTACAACATTGAACAACAGTACTGAACAAATGCACAAATAAACGGTGATGGGCCAATTCCGATGAGGTAAAATACTGTAATTCTGCTCAATATATTTATCGTCCTTACCTTGCGTCTCAGAATTCGGTGAATTAGCGTTGTGTGCCATTTACACGCCCTGGTCAAAGATCAGTTACGAAATACACTCATAAACACGACCTTCAGACTAATCATTGCAACCGCAATTCGCCCTGCAATGTTGGAGCAAGGATAAATCTGAACCTGACACTGTCTCCTACACGCTAAACAGCCTTCATAAATTACGGTATCCAATGTCGTTGGATCGTTGTATGGTAAAAATGACTCACTTCCACATCCACGCCCAGCCCTAAATCTTCCACCTGTGTTTTAGTGGACTGCAGAAAATAAAATCCCTTCTATACTCAGATGTACTTCCGTGTCCACAACCCGATTTTTAAAAAAAAAAAACTTTTTATGACAGGACTATAAAATGAGACATTCAGAATGGGGCAAAAATCTCCTGAACAAAACCTGAGAACAAAGGCCGAGTTAACTCTGTTCGTTAACAGTATTTCCTTGAAATAGTCTACGTTGCAACCAAAGCTGCCTCTTTGACCTGGATCTTGTGTAAATGTGATTCCCATCTACTAGACAATCAGTGAAGTTAATGTAGGAACAAAGCTGTAGTTTAGGGTTTGGGATCAAGGAACGTTAGGAGGGAGCTGAAGAGACTAACAAATTATCAGAGGAAGAAGACTAAAAGATTGGCGAGGAGGAAGAGAGAGGAATATAATAATAGTGATCTTTATTAGTGTCACAAGTAGGCTTACATTATCAATGAAGTTACTGTGAAAATCCCCTAGTCGCCACACTCTGGCGCCTGTTCGGATACACAGAAGGAGAATTCAGAATGTCCAAATCACCTAACAAGCACGTCTTTTGGGACTTGAAGGAGGAGACAGGAACACCGGAGCAAACCCACGAAGGGGTGCACCACCTATAACAGTTTACTCAATGGAAGATCCAAAGAGAAAAGCATCCTGTGTCAGAGACTCGAAAAAAGAAAAGAAATTAGGTGAATCCTGGTGTTTACTGAGGGAGAGGGAATGGGATCAGTAAATAAACAATATATGGGGCTTATTATAGAATCCCTACAGTACAGAAGTGTGTGTGTGTGTGTGGGGGGGGGGGGGGGGGGTCATTCGGAACATCGAGTCTGCACCAACCCTCTGAAAGAGCACCCTACCCAGGTCCATTCCTTTACCCCTTCCCCGTCGCCCCATAACCACACCTAAACTTTGGACACTACAAGGAAATTTTAGCATGGCCAATCCACATCGTTGGACGGTGAAGGATAACAGAGGCGGTCCGGTCGCCGAAGCAAAAAAGGTCAACAAAGCATTCAAGGCCTTCTAGCAGATGCTTTATATCACCTAGCCCCCTGGCGGGGACTCTGGGATGAAAGGACATGCCAGTTGTTTGGGGAGATAGGGGGAGGGAGCTGGAGGCACCACCGGGACTGGGAGAGGTCATGGAAAGCGTCAGCTCCATGCAGGTGGGTAAGGTGCCAGGACCCGATGGGTTCCCGGTGAACCTCCACAAAAACTTCACGACCGCACTGGCCCCACACCTGCGGGAGATGTTCAGAGACTTGATGGCGATGGGCATCCTTCCTCCAACGCTAACACAAGCCACTATTCCGCTGATACCCAAAAAGGACAAAGACCCAATGAAATGCAGATCATAAAGACGCATGTTGGTGCTCAATATGGACGCGAATATACTTGCAAAAACTCTTGCTCAGCTGGTAGAAAGCTGTGCAGACGGACGTTGACAATGGTAGGCACCTAACAACGAACATCAGCCGAATGCTGAATGTGTTCATGACTCTACCCAGGGAAGGAGGACGAGAATTGATCATCTTCCTGGACGCAGAGAAGTATTCAACAGAGTCGAGTGGAGGCACCTCACTGAGGTACGAGAGCAGTTTGCGCTAGGGACAGGGTTCACCTCATGGGTGAAACGCCTGTACAACGCCCCCAAGGCGAGTGCACGGACTAACACCACTAGATATCAATACTTAATTGCACAGAGGCACAAGGCAGGGATGCCCGCTGTTTCCACTCTTTTTCGCCCTAACAATTGAGAAATTGGTGATCGCCCTCAGAATGGTGAGAAGCTGGAACGGAATCCGAAGAGGAGACAGAGAGCACAGAGTCTTCCTCTATCTGGATGACCTGCTCCTCTACATCGTGGACCCGCAAAGCTACATGGAAGGGATAATATAGCTACACTGAGAGATGTTGGAGCCTTCTCGGGTTTCAAGCTCAACTTGAGCAAGAGTGAAGTATTCCCTGTGAACCCGAGAGGGGGAGGAGCAGAGTTCAATGGACTATCAGGTCAAACTAGTCCAAAGGAGCTCACTATCTGGGGATCCAGAGATTCCCTGACTGGACATGGCCCACGAGTGGAATCTCAACAGTCGGCGGAAGCAGCAAAATAAAACCTAAAGAAATGGGATACACTTCCGCTTTCCCTGGTGGGGAGGGTAAAGACAATCAAGGTGAATGCAATGCCCAGGTTCCTCGACGTGCTCAGATCCATTCCGATCTTTACCCCAAGGCCTTTTTCAACACGGAAAATTGGATGATTATGGCGTTTGCGCGCGCGTGTGTGTGTGTGTGTGTGTGAGTGTGGGTATGGGGGTGGGGGGTGGGGGGGCGGGGGTGGGGGGGGGGGGGTGGGGGGGGGGGGAGAATCCAAGGATCCCAAAAGAAGTCCTATTAGGAAGAAGAAAGATGGGGCGCCTGGCCCTCCCAAATCTACAAAACCTACAGAACTACCACTGGGCAGCCACGGCATTAAGCGTGAAGAGGGTTGGTTGAAAGAACCAAACATGTAATGGGTGAGGATGGAGAAGAACTCCTGTACAGAGAGGACCCTCAGAACCCTCACCATAGCAGCACTCCAATCTCCAACAGCAAAACACTCAACAGGCCCAGGGGTGGTAGGCACCCTCAGATCCTGGAACCCGATGAGGCAGCATTTCGGCTTCACCAAAATGACGACATGGCCACTGCATCTCTGGCAGCATACGTTCGCACCAGCCATGCCTGACGCCATCTTTAAGAGATGGAGGCAGAACGAGGGACACTGACTGTTACACAGGACAGGCTAGCGACATTGGGGGAACTGATGGTGAGACTGCAGGTAGGTAAACGGAACGGATTCTGACACATACAGGTTAATAACTTTCTCCGCAAGGAGACGACAGCACACCCATGGACCCCGAGGCACACCCATGGACACCAAGATACGCAGGAGCTATTGGACGCGGACAATCTGGGTGGGTGGCAGAAATTCCGGCGACCTATACGGACGAATATTAGAAAGGACACACTCCCCCAGTGGACGAAATATTGGGAAAATGGGAGAAACAACGAGGGGTGGAAATAGGGTGGGGTCTCTGTAGAGAATCATTGAACAGGACCGACTTCAACTCCTCATGTGCAAGGCTAAGCCTCATCCAGCTTACCGTCTTGCACAGATCACACACGACAAGAACCCGAATGAGCAGGTTCTTCCCCACAGTGGAGAATAAACGTGAAGTGCCAGGAAGGCCTGGCCACCCACACCCACATGTTGTGGACTTGCCCCAGACTTTTCAGGTTTTGATCAGCCTTCTTTGAGGTGATGGTCAAGGTTGTGGGACTGACAGTGGGGCCGTGCCCAAAGGTTGCAGTCTTTGGGACATTGGACAAGCCAGAAGTATTGCTGGGAAGAGGGTCGATGCCCTTGCCGTTGCTTCTGTCGTCATCCACCGGAGAATCCTATTGGACTGGTCATTTGCAGCACCACCCATAGGTGCAGACTGGCTGGCGGACCTATCGTAACTTCTCCACCTGGAGAAGATCAAATTCGCTACCCGACGGTCAGAGGATGGCTGTCAGAAAGCATGGAAGCCTTTCACCAACTTGTTTCAGGACCTCGTCGAGGCCAAAACTCATAGCACGAGCGGAGGGGGTGAGGCACACGGGAGCTAACGAGACTGCAAGGAAAATACAGGGAAGGGAGGGAACGGATGGGGGACAGCGAGAGTGGAGGGGGAAGCTGGTGAACGGCCGAAACGGATATCAGGGGGCCCAGAGCAAGGCCACAGGGAACGGAACACCCAAAGAAACACTGAAAATAAGGTGGTGTGCAAGGGGGTGGGACCAATATACAAATTGTGTCTGTGGAGGGGGGGGGGGGGGGGTACTGCCGCATACATGTAAATAAAGGATAATTGCCCACTGTATAATTTGTGACCTAAGAAAATATCTTAAAATAACGAAGGGAAGAGGGTGGGGTACCAGGGAAGGAGAGGGTGGGTCGATACCAAGGGAAATGTTTTGTATATTGTCCCCGATGCAAATACCCTTGTTCATTGTACTGTGTATAAAATGACAAACTTCAAGAAAAACATTTTAAAAAATAGGTTTGCTCTTTATTGCTGCTGATGATAGTTTTTCCTGAATCGTATTGTGGATCCGGGATAGAATTAGGGAGATTCCGTGAAATTCACTGATTGTCTAAATCTTTTCCCTCTGCTGCTCCCCATTTCTATATGAAGATCGATTCCCGCACAGGAATTGTTTTATTGTTCAAAACGTTATGCTGGGTATCTGAAATAATGCCAGAAGGTTCTGGAATCACTCAACAGGTTTAAAGATCAGACCCGCTAATTGAAACTGTCAGAGGGGCTGAGTTTTTACATTATGGTCCGTTCTATTTGAAATGAGTAATTTCTGTCTGCAGCCATTTGATTTGTTTTCTGTAAAAGTTTCAATGTTGCACTTCGCTCTTTGCCTTTTGATGTTTGATTTGAAGCGCTGCAAATCGTTCTTCTGTGAAATTAGACTCAAATACTGCTCAAAACAAAATACTGCGGATGGTGGAAATCTGAATCAGTCTGATGCCCAACTTTAGTGATGATGTGGAGATGCCAGCGTTGGACTGGGGTGAGCACAGTACGAAGTCGTACAACACCAGGTTAAAGTCCAACAGATTTGATTCAAACACTAGCTTTCGGCGCACTGCTCTTTCCCCAGGTGAATGAAGAGGTATATTCCAGAAACATATATATAGACAAAGTCAAAGACGCAAGACAATGCTTTGAATGCGAGCATTTGCACGTAATTAAGTCCTTACAGATCCAGAGATAAAGGTAACCCAGGTAATAGAGGTGTGAATCGTCTCAAGCCAGGACAGTTGGTAGGATTTTGCAAGCACAGGCCAGATGGTGGGATGAATGTAATGCAACATGAATCCAAGGTTCCGGTTGAGGCCGTACTCATGTGTGCGGAATTTGGCTATAAGTTTCTACTCAGCTTTTTTGCATTGTCACGCATCCTGAAGGCCGCTTTGGAGAACGATTGTCGCGCGATGTCCATTGTCGGAGAGTCAGCATGGTCTCACCAAATGTACCACGCAGACATCGCGCGACAATTGCCATGCAGGATTGTTCCCTTCCAGTCGGGGAACGCTTCAGCAGTCAAGGGCATTCAGCCTCTGATCTCCGGGTAGGCATTCTCCAAGCGTTCTCTGGTAGCTCATTCCTGATGCTCACCACCCTCTGTGTCTACATCATTTATGTACACTACAAACTGCAAGGGGCCCAGCACCGATCCCTGCAGTACACCACTGGACACTGGATTTCAGTCACAAAATCAACGTTAGACCATTAGCCTCTGCGTCCTGCATAATGGTCATTTAGAATCCAATTTATCAAATTTCCCTGGATCCCATGGACTTTCATCTTCTTGACCAGTCGCCCATGCGGGACCTTGTCAAATGCCTTACTGAGGTCCATGTAGACTATATCAACTACATTGCCCTCACCTACACACCTAGTCACCGGCTCGAAATATTCAAGCAAATTTGTCAGACATGATCTTCCCCCTCCCTTAGCCATGCTGACTATCCTCGAATAATCCCTGCCTCTCCAAGTGGAGGTGAATGCTGTACCGCAGGCATTTTCCAAGAATTTCCCTACCACTGACGCTAAAATCACTGGCCTGTAGTTACCTGTTTTCCCCTACTTCAATACTGGTACAACTTTAGCACTCGTCCAGTTCTCTGACAACTCTCCTTGGCCAGAGAGGATTTGAAAATTAGCACCAGACTGCCTGTAACCTCCTATTTTGCATCAGACAACTGTCTCTAAACATCTCATCCGGGCATTGGGATTCATCCTCTGTTAAGTCAGCCAAATAATTATCTCCTCCTGCATCTCAATGCTGATCTGTTCAATTATTTCACAACCATCCAATATGAAAACAGATGCGATGTACGCATTTAATACTTCATCTAGGTTTCAGCTGCACGCAGGAGGTTGCCCCTTTCATTACTAATGGGTCGTACCCTTTCCATGTGTATCCCTTTGCCCATAATATACTATAAATCACCTTGTGATTTTCCTTTACTTGGCCCACGAGTGCTTTTGAATGCTCCCTCTTGGCTCTCCCAATTTCCTTTTCAAGTACTCCTTTGCACTTTAGATATTCTTCGAGAGCATCCACTCTTTTGAGCTCTCTGAATCTGCCATAAGCCTCTCTTTCATTCCTTATCCAATGCTGAATATCCCTTGGCTTCGAGGGTTATCTGGATTTGTTAATCCCAACTATTACCTTTACGGGCAGATGGTATTTGAATGCGAGTATTTGCAGATAATTAAGTCTTAAACCTGATATCAGTGTATATGTGCGCGATCTTCATCGAGATCCTCTCCACTTTGTACTGACATGTTGCGGTGTCGATGGGAGCCATGATGTGACAACAAGTTTAAGACTTAATTACCTGCAAAGACTCGCATTCAAAGTAGATTCTTGCATCATTGATTTTGTCTTAATATGCTGTGTTTGTGTAATCTACCTCTTCACTCACCCGATGAAGGAGCTAGTGATTCAAAAAAACCTGTTGGACTTTAACCTGATGTTGTAAGACTTCTTACTGTCACAATTTACGGCCTCCACCATCGTACACAGTAGCAGGACTTAACGCTTTGCACAAAATGCACGGCAGCAACTCGTCCATATTAATTCGACCCAATTTACCATAACTACAACCCAAACCAGTTAGCAAAAGGGAAGCACAAAAGAGCCATGTTAAAACCAGAAGCTTCTGGATCCTCTCTGAGTCACGCACCATTCGGACCGGAAAACTCCCTGCTTCATTCTTGCTCAAACATCCTGAAATCGTTTACACTACACAGGATCGGTTGCATATGTTCCGGAAGAAGCTTAACGGAACCTCAGGGTCAATCAAGAATGTAATACGTGCCAGCCATGCGAGTGATCATATCCCAAACCCAAATATTAGAATGTGCATTATACTGAAAACAACGATAGAGGAAGAAGTCATAAGACACGATAAGTGAAATTAAGTAATAACTTAAATTAAAACTGATCGTAATGAAAGGTTCGGGACAGAGTTAACCATATAATGATATTTTAGTGAATCAGTAGAGCTATCGTTGAAATAATATCTTGTCGCTTGGCGGTAAAAGATATTGATTATCAAACTCATGAATCTGCACACTGGACACACATGGTGACTCACTTCCGCTGCTCTACGATTTACAACAAATATGCTTGACCCTTGTTTTCGCACAGAAAGTGTTATATTCATGTAGCTTTTATGTAGCTGTGGGTCGGCACCGCGGCACAGTCGTTAGCACTGCTGCCTCACAGCTCCAGGGTCCCGGGTTCTGTCTGTGTGGAGTTTGAAGTTTCTCCCCGTGTCTGCTTGGGTTTCTCCTGGGTGCTCCGGTTTCCTCCCACAGTCCAAAGATGTGCAGATTAGATGGATTGGTCATGCTAAGTTGCCCCTGAGTGTGCAAAGGTTAGGTTGGGCTACTGGAATAGGGTGGAGGCGTGGGGCTTGTGTATGGTGCTCTTTCCGCAAGGGGGTGGACGGTACAGAGTCGATGGGCCGAATGGCCTCCTTCTGCACTGTAAATTCTAAACTTTATGTATGTGAACTGTGTATTTATTTTCATACAACAATTCATAATCAATCTAAATGCTCATAATTATCAGCAAAACATTTCCGACGGTTGTGAAATATAAATCCACGAGATTGTTGCTTTGTATTTGCGTGAGAGAGTGAAGTCGTCGTCTCGGGGGAGAGAAAGACAAAGAAAGAGATACATGAGCAGTGACTTTCCTATAGGAAAAGACCAGAAGGCGGAATATTAAGGTTATACTCAGGGGAGATATAATTATAGACAATAGTCAAACCAAATTGGATTTCCATATTTATCACAAGAAAGCTCTAATTCAAAATGCAACTAAACAATGACGAGCATTATATAAATGCACAAAAATCAACTTAAAACATAAACAGAACAGGAATTACATAACTGGACGTTGACTACATATTTACTGTTGTATTAATATTGAGAATATGGGCTAAGAAAATTTTATGTCTTTTACTTCAGGTTTGCCGAGAAATTGGTCGTGCAGGTTCGTCTGCATAACTGTATTTCGTTCCATACACCTGGGCCGGCGTGTCTTGCCAATTTATAGGCTGAATCAGGTTTTCAATTGGTTTGATGTGCAATATATTAATTTCTGGTGGTTTAGTTCCCAATGAAATAATTGAATGGAATAATTCAACACATGGGAATGCCCCAGTTTTAATAAATGATGCCTCCACCTTGGCAGTGGAACTGAGAAGAATACTCCAGCTTTAAAATACCTTTCGTCAGGGGAAGTGTGCGCCTCCGATTAGATTATCATAGATTATCATAGAATTTACAGTGCAGAAGGATGCCATTCGGCCCATCGAGTCTGCACCGGCTCTTGGAAAGAGCACCCGACCCAAGGTCAACACTTCCACCCTATCCCCATACCCAGTAACCCCACCCAACACTAAGGGCAATTTTGGACACTAAGGGCAATTTATCATGGCCAATCCACCTAACCTGCACATCTTTGGACTGTGGGAGGGAAAAGGAGCACCCGGAGGAAACCCACGCACACACGGGGAGGATGTGCAGACTCCGCACAGACAATGACCCAAGCCGGAATCGAACCTGGGACCCTGGAGCTGTGAAGCAATTGTGCTATCCACAATGCTACCGTGCTGCATTTATTACCTATCTCTTATTGCTGGTGAAAATGTGGTGATGAGCTGCCTTCTTCAACAGTTGCAGTCCATGTGATTTAGCCACACCAAGCCTGCTGTCAGGAAGAGAGTTATAGGAATTTTAACGCGGTGGAGCTAATAGTATATCTTTTGCTTTACTTTTTTTAAAGATCATACGTGAACATGATCCTGCATTATTATTCAGAAGATTTCTTCGTTTAACAATCTTCATTTAGTCATTTTTGCAGTCCCGCCTGCTGCCTCGGGTTCATTTATAGTCACTGATTCTGAAATCGTGTTTCATTAATCACTTTGGATCGGACATATTCCTCCATGCATTGCACAGCTATGTTGTCCAGTTGAGGATCGAACTTATTGGCGAACAGGCGTTCCTGTTGGACAATCCAGTGTAGGTCTCCAGATCCATAAACACAGAGTAGATGGCGGTACCTTCCTGTGCAAGGCGGGTATGGTGCTCCTTTCGCTACGTCACCAGCCTCAAAAGACCATTTGACTGCTCGGGTAACAACCGGGTCACTCTTGTAGTGCCCTGGAATGTACGGTGTGGAGCCTGGCATCTCAGGCATTCTCTGCAGGGTTGCCCAGATGTGTTCGTCGGGGCTGTAGGTGTCCTCGGACCACTTGAAAAACGCCTGAATTTCCGTGTTTGCAAAGAGAGCACTCACGAATTTTCTAGTGACAAGAATATATGCACCTCCCACGTACATGGGGCTGCCTATGGGTGGGAGGCTTTTCTTTCGACCTGTTCGGACGACACTTCGGCGTACATCATGATGAAATTGCCATCGGCTCTGAAAGAGAACACAAAGGGTAAATGCTTATCATTTCCCAATTGAATCTTCATTTTGCTAACACATCAGGACTGGCAACGATAACCATAACGTCCCATAGTCTCAGCTACTTTGTATTCTATCTATTTTATTTGTTCATGAGAAATATGCGTAGTTCATACTGATATGCAGAAGAGTCGAAAGTGGAATTATCGGCGAAACGACAAGACGGCGGCACATCGCACTGTCAGTAATGGCTGATTTAAGAGCAATGATAGAAGACGTGTCGCGACGCAAGCACAGAACCGATCCTCACAATTAGACTGAAATAAAATAAGCCAATTATCCGCCATAATTGGAAGGCATGTGCTTATAAACAAGGTATTAAACAATAAGGTTTATCTCCCCTGGTCTTTAGTTGTCTGGAAATGGCTAAGAACACGGTAACTACCCTGCTCTTGTGTCCATATTAAATGACCCCAATTATGACGAATCCAGCGACCGTTCCCCATATTTAAGTCAGGACAATACAGTGAAAGTACAGTAAAACCACTTAAAGGAGATAGTTTGAGAATCATTGTGCTGCTTTGAGGAAAGTGCTGAAACGTACTAGAACAAAGAACAAAGAAATGTACAGCACAGGAACAGGCCCTTCGGCCCTCCAAGCCCGTGCCGACCATGCTGCCCGACTAAACTACAATCTTCTACACTTCCTGGGTCCGTATCCCTCTATTCCCATCCTATTCATGTATTTGTCAAGATGCCCCTTAAATGTCACTATCGTCCCTGCTTCCACCACCTCCTCCGGTAGTGAGTTCCAGGCACCCACTACCCTCTGCGTCAAAAACTTGCCTCGTACATCTGCTCTAAACCTTGCCCCTCTCACCTTAAACCTATGCCCCCTAGCAATTGACCCCTCTACCCTGGGGAAAAGCCTCTGACTATCCACTCTGTCTATGCCCCTCATAATTTTGTATACCTCTATCAGGTCTCCCCTCAACCTCCTTCGTTCCAGTGAGAACAAACCGAGTTTATTCAACCGCTCCTCATAGCTAATGCCCTCCATACCAGGCAACATTCTGGTAAATCTCTTCTGCACCCTCTCTAAAGCCTCCACATCCTTCTGGTAGTGTGGCGACCAGAATTAAACACTATACTCCAAGTGTGGCCTAACTAAGGTTCCATACAGCTGCAACATGACTTGCCAATTCTTATACTCAATGCCCCGGCCAATGAAGGCAAGCATGCCGTATGCCTTCTTGATTACCTTCTCCACCTGTGTTGCCCCTTTCAATGACCCGTGGACCTGTACTCCTAGATCTCTTTGACTTTCAATACTCTTGAGGGTTCTACCATTCACCGTCTATTCCCTACCTGCATTAGACCTTCCAAAATGCATTACCTCACGTTTGTCCGGATTAAACTCCATCTGCCATCTCTCTGCCTAAGTCTCCAAACAATCGAAATTCTGCTGTATCCTCCGACAGTCCTCATCGCTATCCGCAATTCCACCAACCTTTGTGTCGTCTGCAAACTTACTAATCAGAACAGTTACATTTTCCTCCAAATCATTTATATATACTACAAAGAGCAAAGGTCCCAGCACTGATCCCTGTGGAACACCACTGGTCACAGCCCTCCAATTAGAAAAGCATCCTTCCATTGCTACTCTCTGCCTTCTATGGCCTAGCCAGTTCTGTATCCACCTTGCCAGCTCACCCCTGATCCCGTGTGACTTCACCTTTTGTACTAGTCTACCATGAGGGACCTTGTCAAAGGCCTTACTGAAGTCCATATAGACAACATCCACTGCCCTACCTGCATCAATCATCTTAGTGACCTCCTCGAAAAACTCTATCAAGTTAGTGAGACACGACCTCCCCTTCACAAAACCGTGCTGCCTCTCACTAATACGTCCATTTGCTTCCAAATGGGAGTAGATCCTGTCTCGAAGAATTCTCTCCAGTAATTTCCCTACCACTGAAGTAAGGCACACCGGCCTGTAGTTCCCGGGATTATCCTTGCTACCCTTCTTAAACAGAGGAACAACATTGGCTATTCTCCAGTCCTCCGGGACATCCCCTGAAGACAGCGAGGATCCAAAGATTTCTGTCAAGGCCTCAGCAATTTCCTCTCCAGCCTCCTTCAGTATTCTGGGGTAGATCCCATCAGGCCCTGGGGACTTATCTACCTTAATATTTTTTAAGACACCCAACACCTCTTCTTTTTGGATCTCAATGTGACCCAGGCTATCTACACACCCTTCTGCAGACTCAACATCTACCAATTTCTTCTCTTTGGTGAATACTGATGCAAAGTATTCATTTAGTACCTCGCCCATTTCCTCTGGCTCCACACATAGATTCCCTTGCCTATCCTTCAGTGGGCCAACCCTTTCCCTGGCTACCCTTTTGCTTTTTATGTACGTGTAAAAAGCCTTGGGATTTTCCTTAACCCTATTTGCCAATGACTTTTCGTGACCCCTTCTAGCCCTCCTGACTCCTTGCTTAAGTTCATTCCTACTGTCCTTATATTCCACGCAGGCTTCGTCTGTTCCCAGCCTTTTAGCCCTGACAAATGCCTCCTTTTTCTTTTTGACGAGGCCTACAATATCTCTCGTCATCCAAGGTTCCCGAAAATTGCCGTATTTATCCTTCTTCCTCACAGGAACATGCCGGTCCTGAATTCCTTTCAACTGCCACTTGAAAGCCTCCCACATGTCAGATGTTGATTTGCCCTCAAACATCCGCCCCCAATCTATGTTCTTCAGTTCCCGCCTAATATTGTTATAATTAGCCTTCCCCCAATTTAGCACATTCATCCTAGGACCACTCTTATCCTTGTCCAGCAGTACTTTAAAACTTACTGAATTGTGGTCACTGTTACCGAAATGCTCCCCTACTGAAACATCTACCACCTGGCCGGGCTCATTCCCCAATACCAGGTCCAGTACCGCCCCTTCCCTAGTTGGACTGTCTACATATTGTTTTAAGAAGCCCTCTTGGATGCTCCTTACAAACTCCGCCCCGTCTAAGCCCCTGGCACTAAGTGAGTCCCAGTCAATATTGGGGTCCCAGTGAGTCCCAGTCAAATACTACAAAGGAAGTCTAGAACATGAACATGCGAAAATGCGTGTATTAAGGTAAAACCTATTTGACAAATGTATTGGAGTTTTGAGGATATAACTATAAGAATACATAAAAGGAATTGGCGGATGTGGAATACATGGATCTGCAAACAGTATTTGATAGGCTTGTAGAACACAGGAGACAAAGGGTCAGGACAAGGTCGGGTCATTTAGGAATGAAATGACGAGAAATGTCTTCACACAAAGGGTTTTAAATATTTGGGATTCGCTACACCGAGGGCTATGGATGCCCCATCACTGAATATATTTAAGGCTGGAATAGACAGATTGTTGGTCTATCGGGGTACTATGAGATATGGAGAGGGGCGATAGGATGTATTTGAATACCAGAATAAGGCACGGCCATATTGAATAATTGAGCAGGCTCGATGGGGCATGTCGTCTCCTCCTGCTGCTATTTTATATGTGCTTACACAACTGGAGCCAGACGATCAGCACCTTTCAATAATCCGCCACTTCAAACATATAATCAATTATGTTTTGTTATTTCATAGAATTTACAGTGCAGAAGGAGGCCAATCAGCCCATCGAGTCTGCACCGGCTCTTGGAAAGAGCACCCTACCCAAGGTCAACACCTCCACCCTATCCACATAACCCAGTAACCCCACCCAACACTAAGGGCAATTTTGGACACTAAGGGCAATTTATCATGGCCAATCCACCTAACCTGCACATCTTTGGACTGTGGGAGGAAACCGGAATATTTAACTACAACCACATCCTGCAAGGAGGTTCTTCCAATACTTAAACGAATTCGTATGATCAAAAAGCTGAGATATATCGGGCAAAACAGCAACAGGCTCTGCCTTTGTAAGGGAGAAGAAGGGAGCGAGGGAGGGCGTCAGACAAGCAGAGAGAGCTGGACATATGGATGGATGGATAAATGGATGGATGGATGGATGAATGAATGGACGGACGGACGAACGGATGGCTGGACAGATGGACGAATCAGATGGATGGATGGGTGGATAGATGGACGGAGGGAGTGTTGTGCGGATTGAGGGAAGGAAGGACGGAAGGAGGTAGGAATGGAATGACGGATAGACGCAGAGGGAGGGCGAGGAAGGAAGGAAGGAAGGAAAGAAGGAAGGAAGGAAGCAAGGAGGAAGGAAGATGGGAAGAAAGACTAGGACAATTAATAGATGCATCACGTGAGCTCAGATATTTACCTTTTTGAAATTTGGTGGAACTACTGAGTCCATAATATTTGAGCCGTTCATGGCCATGAGACTGTTGACTATCTCCTTGTTGGTTCTGGCTGGAAAGTCTTGTCCGCAGACATTGATTAGGTATCTCCAGGGAACAGGGCTCTGTAGCAGCTCTTCCATGCAGTTAAGGTCGGCCTGAACTCGGGACCATGAGGCATATATCACCGACTCTGATTTCCCGGCAATGAATACATTATTGAAACAGGAAGCGATGGCCCGAACCGCCGAGTGAAATGACTTTGGAGACTTCCTGTCCACATGGACACAATACACATTCTGTGGAACATAAATGCTTCTCAGGAGCCTCTCAAACATCTCAATGTTGGTATGAATCACCATAGAATAGGCGAGTGGGAAGTCACTTTCCTCCGTACTTAAGGGAAAAGTGATATATTTGCGGTTTTTAATGAAATGGCGACAGTCTCGGGTCATTGTTAAATAATCGGTTTCGGTGAAGATATTATGTTTGTTTGCGATTGTGATCGATTTTAAACGAGCTTCTCCAATGGCTTCTGGGTCACCACTAATAATCTTCCAACAACTCGAGTTCTTTTCTGCCAGGTCTAAGGGTTCATATCGCACAACATAGTTTAGTTTAACTGGTTTCCAATAGTTTTCGAATGAATTATCCCTCAAACTAAAATATCCACAAAGAAAAGTCAAAGAGAGTCCACTCACTATATATAGTCCTTTCATTCTCCAGCAAAAGTACTGATCCAACATTGTTATTGTTCTTCCACCGGTATTTTAAAGATCCTGATTCTCAGATATAATTGATATTAAGATGGTTTTTGGCTTTAGAAACAATTTATTCAGCAATTAGAATCAATTGAGCGCCAAAAGTGAAGGCAGTGAGTAATTGAAATCCGATGCTTCTCGGTGAAGACAGGAACTTCGCATTCATCCGGATTCAAGTGACAGATCCCACCTTCTCCTCGGCTCTGGAGCTCCTTTCTGACGAGTCTTTGTGTTTGGTCAGACTTCCTCTCACTCTCGCACTCTCTGTGCCCTTTGAATCTCTGGTTTGTTTAACGGCCCTTTTGCTAATCACAGAGGTTCGATTCTTCCTTCGCAAAAATGTCGATAACAATTGGTTGTCTTCTCATGTGTTGATAAGTGTTCACGTAGACATTGTCTACTGCCTTTTCTATAATTTAAACATTTTGTTCAAACTTTTCTCAGAGAAGTAGCAGGAATTTTAGGTGGATCTCCCAAAATAATCCAGGTCCTATTCAATAAATAGAAGAAACGTGGTAATAGTTTAACAAAATTCAGAACCATGTATCTTATTCTCAACTATGGGAATTAAAATGTAGAATAAATTTCATTAATTTTGCGCGATTGAAATTTTGCGCATCACAAAACGGTTTTAAAGCTAATGAAGTATTTTTAAAAATATCGCTTCTGTTGTGGTGCAGTGCACAGTATCATCCTTCGGGAAGCGGACTCCGTGCTGAACAAAGAAGAGTGCAGCTCAGTCTCATTCATAAGACCATAAGTCCATAAAGACATAGGAGCAGAATTAGGCCACTCAGCACATCGAGACTGCTCCGATATTCAATCATGGATGATATTTTTCTCATCCCCATTCTCCTGCATTTTCCCCATAACCCCGGATCCCCTTATTGATCAAAAACCTATCTATCTGTGCCTTAAAGACACTCAGTGGCACAGCGAATCTCAAGCAAGTTTGCCAAAAATATTTTTCGCAAAACCTCATCAGGTTAATCAGGACAAAAGTTAGCATAAAATATTGTGTCGAAATTAATTACCCCTCGCCCCGCCCCCCCCCCCCCCCCCCACCACCCCACCACCCGCACACACGCACACAAACGCCATGTTCATTTTAGGTATTGCGTTAAAATAAGGTCTTGGGGATGTAGATCGGTATGGATCTGAACAGGAAGCAGGGCCTGGGCAGTACATTCATTTTGATACTCTGCACCCTCCAGGCTAGGGAAAGTACGAGTTTGTCCCATCTCTGCACGTCCTTCTTTACCTCCACCACCAGGCGAGTCAGGTTCCATTTGTGGTACCATGTCCAGTCATGGGCACTTTGGATCCCCAGGGAGTGACATTTATATTGGGCTTGTTTAAATGGTTGTCCCTCCAGTTCTGCCGTTCTCCCTTTCGCATTCACTGGGAAGATTTCAGTTTTGCTCAAGTTGATTTTGTAGCCCGAGAAGGTTCCAAATATTTTAAACGGAGCCATAATCCGCTCCATGCTGCTTTGGCGGTCCGAAACATAGAGGAGGACGTCATCCGGATAGAGTGAGACTCTGTGCTCTCTCTCCCCTCTCTGGATCTCCTTCCAACCTTTTCCGTTCTGAGGGCGATCACCAATGGTTAGATCTCCAGGGCAAATAGGAGTGAGGACACTGGGCATCTCTGCCTTGTACCCCTGTGCAGCTGGAAGTATTTAGAGCTGGTGATGTTGGTCTGCATACTCGCCATGGAAGTGCTGTACAGTGGTTTCACCAGGTGGTGAACACTGCCCTAACCGTGCCAAACCGTTCCCATACCTCTATGAGGTACTTCCATTTGACACTGCTGAAGGGCCTTTCTGCGTGCAGGGAGCTGATTGCCTGTGTACTCTCCCCTGGTGGGGTCATTATCACGGAGGCACCTAATGTTCGATGTTCGCTCTCTACCCATAAAAAAGCCCGGCTGATCATCTGCGACCACCTCTGGCATGCAGTTTCCCAATCGCCTGGCCAATATTTTGGCCAATGTTTTCGCTCGTTTACATTGAGCAGCAAAATGGGACTGTCGTACCCGCAAACAGTCGGTCCATTGTCTTTCTTGGGTATGACCGAGGTTGAGGCTTGTGCTAGCATTGGTGGCAGAGTGACCCTTGCTATCTGCACATCTTCCACAGGTGTAGGGCCAGTGCTGCCACAATGTGTTTGTGGAAGTCTGCCAGAACTACGTCTGGTCCTGGGGCCTTCCCCATCTGCATGTTGTTGATGATCTCCGTTCGAACTGTCCCCAGTTCTAATGGTGTTTCAGGCCCGGTTTACTATTCTCCAAAACGACTGGCATTTCCAGTCGATCGATGAACTGCTTCATTATCAAATCCTCTTCAGGGGCCTTGGAGTCCCCCGAAAAAGGCCTCAAATGATTTATTTACCTTTTTAGGTTCTTACTAGCTTGTCATTGTTGTCCCTAATTTGAGCTATTTCCCTCGTGGCTGCCTGATTTCTCAGCTGGTGAGTCAGCAGACTTTGTCTCCGTGTTCGTAGTAGACCCCCCTTGTCTTAAAGAGCGGGTGCATTACCTGCCGAGCAGAGAGCAGGTCAAAGTCCATTTGTCGCTTTTAGCTCTCTGTCAGAAGTTCTATGGTTGGAGCCACAGAGTATACCAGTCCACCTCCAGCCGGGAGTCGACCAGCTGTTGACGAGCCACTCTCTCCTCTCTGTCTGTACGTGATTTGTAGGCTACAATTTCACTTCTGATCACTGTATTCAGCATGTCCCAGAAAGTGGAGGGTGAGACCTCCCCATTCCGGTTGTCGGAAATGTACCCGTCTATGGCCTGTGATATATTCTCACAAAATGCCTTATCCGCAAGGCGAGCCATGCCCAACCTTCATGGGGCTGTTGGGGACGGCCCAACTGCAACCTCATATCCATGTAGTATGGAGCGTGGAATGAGATTATGATTCTGCTCCTACTATCCCTGGAAGCACCGCTTTCCCCACTACAAAGAAGTCACTGTGTGTGCACACCCAGTGTACTTGGGAAAACAAGGTGAACTCTTTCTCCCCTGGGGTTGGGAACTTGCATGGATTTATATGCCCCCAACTGCTCCATAAATGTGTCCAGTTATTTCGCCAGTTTTGACGTCTTCCACAATTTGTGGTTTGAATGGTGCAATGAGAGAGGATTAATTGCGGTGCGAGACCATTCAGGAAAGAGTGACCATAATATTACTGCACAGTATGTTCAATTACAGAATTCATCATTAAGAGGAAGAGTTAAGGCCCTGAACTTAAAGAAAGCTAACTTTGATAGTATGAGACCTATAAATTGGCTAGGAGAAACTGGCAAAGGTTGATCGTGAAGAGGCAATGGCAAACATTTCAATAACACATGGATGAACTTCAGCAATTGTACATCCCTGTCTGGCACAAGAGTAAGACGAGGAAGGTGGCTCAACCATGGATAACAAGGGGAATCGGGGATAGTGTTGAAGCCAAACAGGAGGCACATAATTTGGGCAGAAAAAGCTGCAAGCCTGAAGACTGGGAGAAATTTAAAATTCAGCTGCTGAAGACAAAAGGTTTAATTCGGAAGGGGGAAAAAGAATACGAGAGTAAGCTTGCAGAAAACATAAAAAGTGACTGCAAACCCTCCTATAGATATATGACGAGCAATTGACTGGTAACAGGAAATGTAGGTCCCTTGCAGTTAGAATCAGATGGATTCACAATGGGCAACACAGATGGCAGATAATTTGAACAATTCATAGATTCATAGAATTTACAGTGCAGAAGGAGGCCATTCGGCCCATAGAGTCTGCACCGGCTCTTGGAAAGAGCACCCTACCCAACCGCACACCGCCACCCTATCCCCATAACCCAGTAACACCACCCAACACTAAGGGCAATTTTGGACACTAAGGGCAATTTTGGACACTAAGGGCAATTTAACATGGCCAAATCACCTAACCTGCACATGTTTGGCCTGTGGGAGGAAACCGGAGCACCCAGAGGAAACCCACGCACACACGGGGAGAACGTGCAGACTCCGCACAGACAGTGACCCAAGCCGGGAATAGAACCTGGGACCCTGGAGCTGTGAAGCAATTGTGCTAACCACAATGCTACCGTGGTGCCCTACAGTGCTACCGTGCTGCCCTACAATGCCACCGTGCTGCCCTTTGGATCTGTCTTAACTAAGGAGGACACAAATAACATTCCAGAAATGGTAATGATCAGAGTGTCTAGCGTGAAGGAGGAACTGAAAGAAATCCTCATTAGTCAGGAAAATGTATTTGGGAGATTGATGGGATTAAAACCCGGGATGTCCCCAGGGGCTGACACTCTGCATCCCACAATACTTAAGGAAGTGACCCTAGAAATAGTGGACGCACTGGTGATCACTTTCCAGCATTCTATAGACTCTGGACGAATTCCAATGGACTGGAGGGCAGCTAATGTACCCCTCCTTTTTTTAAGATGGGGGTTAGCCTGACATCAGTGGTGGGGAAAATGCGGGTGCCAATTATTAAGGATGAAATAATACAACATTGGAAAGCGGAAACAGGATCGGTACAAAATAGCATGGATTCACTAAAGGGAAATCATGCTTTTGACAAATCTTCTGGGAATTCTTGAGCATGTGACCAGTAGAGTTGACAAGGGTGAATGTTTTGTATCTGGACTTTCAAAAGACTTATGGCAAGGTCCCACACAAGAAATTCGTTAGCAAAATTAAGGCCCACGATATTGGGGGTAATGTATTGACGTGGATAGAGAACTGGTTGGCAGACAGGAAGCAGAGTGGGAATAAACGGGTCCTTTTCAGAGTGGCAAGCAGTGACTAGTGGGGTACCGCAGGGTTCAGTGCTGGGACCTCAGCTGTTCACAATACATGATTTGGACGAAAGAAGTGCATGCAATATCTCAAATTTGCAGACGGCTCTAAGGTGGGTGGCGGTGTGCGCTGTGAGGAACAAAGAACAAAGAACAAAGAAATGTGCAGCACAGGAACAGGCCCTTCGGTCCTCCAAGCCCGTGCCTACCATGCTGCCCGACTAAACTACAATCTTCCACACTTCCTGGGTCCGTATCCCTCTATTCCCATCCTATTCATGTATTTGTCAAGATGCCCCTTAAATGTCACTATCGTCCCTGCTTCCACCACCTCCTCCGGTAGCGAGTTCCAGGCACCCACTACCCTCTGCGTACAAAACTTGCCTCGTACATCTACTCTAAACCTTGCCCCTCTCACCTTAAACCTATGCCCCCTAGTAATTGACCCCTCTACCCCGGGGAAAAGCCTCTGGCTATCCACTCTGTCTATGCCCCTCATAATTTTGTAGACCTCTATCAGGTCGCCCCTCAACCTCCTTCGTTCCAGTGAGAACAAACCGAGTTTATTCAACCGCTCCTCGTAGCTAATGCCCTCCATACCAGGCAACATTCTGGTAAATCTCTTCTGCACCCTCTCTAAAGCCTCCACATCCTTCTGGTAGTGTGGCGACCGGAATTCAACAGGAGACTCCAAGTGTGGCCTAACTAAGGTTCTATACAGCTGCAACATGACTTGCCAATTCTTATACTCAATGCCCCGGCCAATGAAGGCAAGCATGCCGTATGCCTTCTTAACTACCTTCTCCATCTGTGTTGCCCCTTTCAGTGACCTGTGGACCTGTACTCCTAGATCTCTTTGACTTTCAATACTCCTGAGGGTTCTACCATTCACTGTATATTCCCTACCTGCATTAGACCTTCCAAAATGCATTACCTCACATTTGTCCGGATTAAACTCCATCTGCCATCTCTCCACCCAAGTCTCCAAACAAGCTAAATCCTGCTGTATCCTCTGACAGTCCTCATCTCTATCCGCAATTCCACCAACCTTTGTGTCGTCTGCAAACTTACTAATCAGACCAGTTACATTTTCCTCCAAATCATTTATATATACTACAAACAGCAAAGGTCCCAGCACTGATCCCTGTGACCACTGGTCACAGCCCTCCAATTAGAAAAGCATCCTTCCATTGCTACTCTCTGCCTTCTATGACCTAGCCAGTTCTGTATCCACCTTGCCAGATCACCCCTGATCCCGTGTGACTTCACCTTTTGTACTAGTCTACCATAAGGGACCTTGTTAAAGGCCTTACTGAAGTCCATATCGACAACATCCACTGCCCTACCTGCATCAATCATCTTCGTGACCTCCACGAAAAACTCTATCAAGTTAGTGAGACACGACCTCCCCTTCACAAAACCATGCTGCCTCTCACTAATACGTCCATTTGCTTCCAAATGGGAGTAGATCCTGTCTCGAAGAATTCTCTCCAGTAATTTCCCTACCACTGAAGTAAGGCTCACCTGCCTGTAGTTCCCGGGATTATTCTTGCTACCCTTCTTAAACAGAGGAACAACATTGGCTATTCTCCAGTCCTCCGGGACATCCCCTGAAGACAGTGAGGATCCAAAGATTTCTGTCAAGGCCTCAGCAATTTGCTCTCCAGCCTCCTTCAGTATTCTGGGGTAGATCCCATCAGGCCCTGGGGATTCATCTACCTTAATATTTTTAAGACACCCAACACCTTGTCTTTTGGGATCACAATGTGAACCAGGCTATCTACACACCCTTCTCCAGACTCAACATCTACCAATTTCTTCTCTTTGGTGAATACTGATGCAAAGTATTCATTTAGTACTTCGCCCATTTCCTCTGGCTCCACACATAGATTCCCTTGCCTATCCTTCAGTGGGCCAACCCTTCTTCTGGCTACCGTCTTGCTTTTTATGTCCGTGTAAAAAGACTTGGGACTTTCCTTAACCCTATTTGCCAATGACTTTTCGTGGCCCCTTCTAGCCCTCCTGACTCCTTGCTTAAGATCCTTCCTACTTTCCTTATATTCCACGCAGGCTTCGTCTGTTCCCAGCCTTTTAGCCCTGACAAATGCCTCCTTTTTCTTTTTGACGAGTCCTACAATATCTCTCGTTATCCAAGGTTCCCGAAAATTGCCGTATTTATCCTTCTTCCTCACAGGAACATGCCGGTCCTGAATTCCTTTCAACTGACATTTGAAAGCCTCCCACATGTCAGATGTTGATTTGCCCTCAAACATCCGCCCCCAAGGAGTCTGCAAAGAGGCTGCAGGATGACTTGGACAGGCTGGCCGAGGGGGCAAATATTTGGCAAATGCAATAAAATGTGGGTAAATATCGAGTTTGGTGGCAAAAGCAGGAATGCAGATTATTATTTGAATGGTGACAGTTTGAGAAAAGGGTAAGTGCAACGAGACCTGGGTGTCAAGGTGGAACAGTCGCTGACGGTTGACATGAAGGCATAGCAGGCAATGAGGAAAGCTAATGGCATGCGGACCTTCATAGCCAGTCGATTTGAGTAAGTTGGCTGCAGTTATATAGGGCCTTGATGAGGCCACACCTTGAGTATTGTGTTCATTTGTGGTCTTCTAGTTTGAGGAAGGGCATTCTTGCTATGGAGGGTGTCCAGCCAAGGTTCATCTGGGATGGCCGGACTGACATATGAAGAAAGATTGGATCGACGGGGCGTGTGCTCACTGTAGTTCAGAGGAATGAGAGGGGGTCTCATAGAAACAAATAAATTCCTGATGGGACTGGACAGGCTAGATGCAGAAAGAATGTTCCCGATGTTGGGGCCGGCTGGAACTAGGGGTCACGACATAAGAATAAGGAGTAAGCCATTTAGGGCAGGTATGGGGAAGATCTTTTTCTCTGATAGTTTCAAACTTGTGGAATTCGCTATCACAGAAAGTTTTTAGGGCCAGTTCGTTGGATATATTTAAGAGGGGTTGGACGTGACCCTTGCGGCGAAAGGAACCAGGGGTATGGAGAAAAAGTGGTAGTGGGAGACTGAGTCTGCATGGTCGGCCATGATCATATTGAATGGTGGTGCAGGCTCCAAGGACAGAATGGCCTATTCCTGCACCTATTTTCTATGTTTCTATGAATTCCTCCTTGATCTCCAAGTGCCCTCTTGCGAGGAACTTCCTCCATCCACCCTCCGGTGCAGCTCGTCGGTCCCCATGATCTGGCCTGGCCGCGTTCCCTCGCCTCCTGCGTCCGCCACCTCAGCCACTCGTGGCTTCCGCCATTATTTCTTTCGTTGCCGGCTCTAATGTTGCTCTGCATCATCTCTTGTGACGTTAAATAGGATGAGGGGATACTTATCCCTGCTCTAGCAGACTATTTTGAGTATCAGAGCAAAATTTCGGGTTCTTAAGAGGAAAGGCACCTTTCCTTTGTCCGCTTAGCACATCCCCGTGACTGGAAGATGGAAAGATTAAGTTTGATGGGACATTACATAGGCAAATAATCAATTTTCTGAGCAAAAGTAAATAAATAAAGGTCAGCATTCCAGTATAATAGGTTGGATGTATTACTCCGCCTCACTCCCCGTTTAAGGTGCCCATACTCATCCTTACACATTGTCAGAATGGATGAGGTTACATGATTGTGGGTGAAAGGGGAGGAGAACACTGATATAAGAAGTGAGCAAGATTTATGAAATGGACACACCCTGCCCCCACAAACATCTATCCCCCAAAATACACTGTACCCACATACACACTCTGCCGCCGCACGAATTCTGTTCCCACACACAAACATTCCCATCACATGCCATAACTAATTCAAAGCTCCACAGCTTAGCCACTTCGTTCTTCCTCTAACACTGACCCATCTAACTCACAGTCTCTGAGCCCCTCACACTCTATTCCAACACCACCCTAGCACCACACGTCCAATCTCCCCCATACACTGACTGTTTCAAACGGCCTCCAGTCCCTCACTTACTCGGGTTTTGATGGGTTCCACTACCTCTTCGACATATCCCATTGCGTCCCGTCAGGATCCCACTCCCCGGAACCTCCACTCCTCGGCAGCTCTTCTCCTCTGTTCCCCACACCGCTTTAGCTCCCCATTCAGCTTTCATCGGCGGCCGGAGTCTCCGTCCTTCTTAGCTACCCAGCAGCCCATCCCCTATGTAATGTCCCTCCCCCGCCCCCGCCCGCCCATTTCCATACCTCCCTTCCCTTGACTCCTCGGGACCACTCCTCAGCCCCCCCGCAATGCCCCTCATCAGCTTACTGCACCGTCCCTCCAGCGTCCCAGCACCTCCACGCGTCAGCTCCCAGGCACCCTCTCGATTGGGTCTAGCCCTCTCGCTATCCCAAACCCGCCACGCGCCCCGAGGGCCCAGGCTCACCGTCGCTGCACATCTAATCACAGTTCATGCATCTCCCACATTTGCTAGCGAATGGGCGGCATGGCAGCATTCACGCTCCAGTGTCCCAAGTTCGATTCCCGACTTGGTCCACTGGCTGTGCGGAGTCTGCACGTTCTCCCCGTGTCTGCGTGGGTTTCCTCCGGAAGCTACGTGCTGTTAGGTGTATTGGACATTCTGAATTCGCCCTCTGTGTACCCGAACAGGCGCCGGAATTTGGCGACTGGGGGGTTTTCACAGTAACTTCATTGCAGTGCTAAGGTAAGCCTACTTTCATAGAATTTACAGTGCAGAAGGAGGCCATTTGACCCATTGTCTGCACTGGCTCTTGATAAGTGCACCCTACCCAAGATCCACACCTCCACCCTATCCCTATAACTCAGTAACCCCACCCAACACTAAGGGCAATTTTGGACACTAGGGGCAATTTATCATGGCCAATCCACCTAACCTGCACATCTTTGGACTGTGGGAGGAAACCGGAGCACCCGGAGGAAACCCACGCACACACGGGGAGGACGTGCAGACTCTGCACAGACAGTGACCCAAGCCGAAATCGAACCTGGGACCCTGGAGCTGTGAAGCAATTGTGCTATCCACCATGCTACCGTGCTGCCCATTTGTGACAAGGAAGATTATCATTATTATCATACAACCTATGAGCAAAAAACACGGATGGGAAACGACCTGTAATTGGAGAAGCATCTGCATGCTGAATTGTCCAATCACTTTATCTGGTTGACTGGCATTTTGAAAACTACCTCTACGGACGGCAAGAAGGATTTTGCGGGCTACATCCGCATTGTACATTGGGCAAGCCTGGCCTAAACGAACACGCATAACTCGTTGACCACCACCATATTCTCGTCCCGCCAACATGTGACAATCCCCACGGGGATTATGAGGAATCATTCATTGATTTCCAAGTTGGTTGGGCTTCACTCAGCTCGTAAACATGGGAACTCGTAATCAACGAGCCCCAGAGGCGGATCAATGTGTGATTCCTCGTGATCATCGTGAGGGTTATGACACCAAACACCTCCACATCACCGGATGAGCCAAACATCGAAACACCACCAGGACGTTCAAAACACCCGACCAACAAAATCCGCACCACTACCTAGTAAGCTGAGGCACACACTATTCACTGAGCCCCAAATTCAATCAGACCAACTCCACCGACACAGCATCACACACACAGAACAACATTCTTTAGCCACAATACCTGCCGCACAGCCATACACAATAAACCAGCAACACATCTACATATCGATCCCAAAACTGAACCCATTGACTCAGCCACAAAACCACAACATAATAACCCAACCCCACCCTGTACGACACTGACCCAGCCACCCAGAGGCGGAATTACAGCACATGGTGCCCTGTGCACAGCGTCATTTGTGTCCCCCACCCCACCCAGGGATCTGCGGGCAAAGACCACCCCTCGCAAACACGGTCTCTTCCTCCCCACCCCTCGCACACACTCTCACTTTCTCCTGCACCTCTCGCAGACACTCTCTATTCCACTTCATCCCTCGCACATTTCCTCTCTACCCCCTTCCACACCACCAACATCAGAAGTGTAGTAGGAAGTGTTGAGGTGCAGGAGCTATAAGACAATGTGTTGGCCATGTAATTTCTCAATATTTCATAACGTTGTTTTCTTATGACGTTATCATTTGAGTCATTAAAATTACGCTTTTTATGTAAATTATTTGAGCGCTGTTTGGTATTTTATTTCAACCCATGAATTAATGGATCATTATTCTTTAGCATAGCTAGAAAATCATCCTGCAAACGTTCAATTATGTAATTAAAGCCGATTAAAACTTGAATTATACAGCTTTACCAATAAGATATGCGCGTTTATTGTGTATGGCACAGTGGTTAGCATTGCTGCCTCACAGCTCAAGGGACCCAGGTTCAATTCCGGCCTAGGGTGACAGTGTGGAGTTTGCACTTTCTCCCCGTGTGTGCGTGGGTTTCCTCCGAACGCTCCGGTTTCTTCCATAGTCTAAAGATGTGCAGGGTTGGCCATGATAAATTGCCCATAGTGTCCAAAATGTTGTGTGGGATTACGGAGATGGCGTGAAGGGATGGGCTGAAGTGGGATGCTCTTTCGAAGGGCGGTGCAGACTCGGTGGGTCGAATGGCCTCCTGCTGCATTGTAAATTCTATGATACAGAAGAAAACTAGGTAAACTCATCTGTTAAGATACAGATCAGTCATAAGGACAGAAAAAGATCAAGAGGCTTAACAGCCCAATCTTGTTCATATATTCCGATCTACATATTAATTAATGTGTGCAATAATTCATGCAGCAAGCTCTTTGTTCTGTCAATTCAAGCTACTGCAAATCTAAAAGAACTCTTGGGCTAATAAATTAATGGCTTATATAGTACCTCTCCGAATTTCTACAGTATTCGAGGATGTTCTAGCAACCGGATCAATCGTCAAATGAATCTAAGGCCATTTATGCATGTACATTCAAGAGTCGATATCTAATGCAATTATACCTACCGCTATATCACTCTCAGGACTGAAAATGAATACAAAACACAAAAATTTACATTTAAGCTATGTGCCACTCACCATTCCTAACCCTCATGCTAACTCTTTCAAATAACCCGTGTGGCTCTTCTGGTCACTATCAGAACACAGAAAGCTTTACCGTGGGACTGCATCTTGATCAGATTATTCCAATTTTTTTGACATTCAATTGTGACTGTGGTTAACTTTCGTATATCTGACACCTATACATGTAATATTGTCAATGCTTTATACTTCGGCAATTCTTACTTTTGATCTTATTTTCCCATTATTTATGGAAATCATTTTATTTCCTTCTTTATAACTTTTTTCGATCAACCAGCGCGCCCAAATCGCAATTTGTGAAACCTTTCTTTATACCTGAAAATTGAGCCCATTCTTACACCAGATACTAGGTTGATAAAATTACTATTGATATAAATTCAGAGGTTATTAGGGCATGGAATGTTCCGACCCTATCTAGTAGCAGGAATAGATTACATACCAAGTTTAATATCTGACCGCATTCGATGTGAACTATGCAAAATAGTGCACAGTTCTTTCTGAGAGATGTACAATGACGACGATGGGACAATAAACTTCATCGATGCTGTGAAATTCTACGGCTTCCACATGGAAATTGGATACCATTTCAGGAATACATCGACTGATGAAATTCATTAGTTCGCAACATATTAAGTAAGGAAAGACATTCTTATCTGTTTCCTCAACTTTCTTCTCCTTCCTGTATTATCTTTTGATCAAGGTAACATACTCTCATATCTGATCAATCATCATCGTTTAACAATATACATAAGCTAAGTTTAACATTTACGACTATGCTTCAAATAGGATAAAGCAATTGATAAAACCTCTTTAAGCTTGGAGAATTTGGCTTTACATGATCATTATAAAATAATTATTAGGTTGGAAAGCCTAAAGAGGTCGTGTCCCTGGTGCTAACATTATATTATAGAGGCGATTGGCTTAATTCACTCTTGGTTGCAATAACACAAAGGACGAAAGGACATTAATCAAAAAGTGGATTGCCTTGTTCTATCTGAGGGCATGAGCTTTAAAGTGTACTGATGACCTACTCTCTGTGCTAGGGTGGGGTATTTACGCTCCAAATGTGCTTCTATCTTCTGGTAAACTACTTGTGCTCTCCTGGTGCTCATCCTAAGACGATGGTTGCTGCCCCTAGAGCACTTAAAGGGGCAGTTGGCACCTCTCCGGATGGAGGCTACTATCAAGGTCAGTTTACTCCTGAAGGAGCCTGAATACACTTGTCTCCCGCAAAACAGTCAATCCTACACAATCAGCGTTGTTTTACTGGGGGATAAGGGGTGAAGGAGAGTGAATGGGGTGGGTGAAGGCGGGGTGGGGGGGAGGAATGAGGTTGAGGGAGGAAGTGTGGGGATTGCGAGAGGTGCGATTAGTGGGTGAGGGAGGGATGGGGTGAGGGAGGAGGGATGGCTAGGTAAGGGAGAGGGTTGGGGTGAGGAACATGGGCTGGGGGTGGGGGTGGGTGGATGGTAGTGTGAGGATGGGCGCTAGTAGATAAGCGTGGGAGTGTGGCTATGTTATGGGTTTGAGGGTGGGTAAATGAGTGGTAAGGGGATGACGGTGGAGAATAGAGGGTGAGGAATGGTGATGGGGAAACGAGGGAGAGAGATAGGCAAGTGAGGAAGGGGATATGGGGAGGCGAAAGAAGGGGGATGGGAGATTGAAGAAAATGATGGGAGTGAGGGAGTGGGGATGGGAGTTAAATGACTGAGGTCTTCGTTCCCGCCATCCGGGACTGCGATTTATAAGTGCGCCCTTCCATCTTTAGCCCCGCACACGTGGGTCTCGCGCTTTCTCAAATTCAGACGTCCGAAAGCTGGGCGCCAATCGCTGATGCACGCCTCAGAACTACAACTCCCATCAGACACCGCGGATTGGGCGCCTGATTGCTGCCACTCTTTACCGCCAAATGCCGCATGGGTAATGTCGTTCTCCCCTTGATTGTGTCATGAAAAAGCTGCCACTCCTTAGGGATTGGCTCAGCAGAATGATTGACATGTACATTCTGGAAGGGATTTCAAGAGAGTCCTGTCTCTTTGAGAAAGAGTCAATTTTAGCCCCCTTCTCTCTCCGCAGATGCTGTTAAACCTGCTGCGATTGCCCAGTATGTTCTCTTCTAGCTCTCTGTCTGCTTGGCTGTGAGAGATTATCTCAATATTTTGGAGCCCCTGTCGTTTGGGAGCCCTGTGCCAGGCACGGTGTGATTGATTGTAAATCATTCTTACCAGCCCAGCACATACATGCCACTGACCAAGGGCTGCACGCATTCCCCACTTAGCCAGCCCGGTACCCACATCCCACTGAACCAGCCCCAAATCCATACCCTACACAACCAGTTCCAAACCTATAACCACTTTCAAAGCCCCACAACTCACTTAGCGACCCGGCAAACGGACACCACTGGATCAACTCCGCACCCGCATCCCACTGATCCAGCCCCACACCCGCATCTCACTGACCCAGCTCCAAACCCACACACCAATGACCCATTCGTTTCCAAACCCCACTGACCCAGCCAACACCCACGTCCCACAGAAGAAGCCCCAAATCCACGCTCCACTGACCAAGGTGCAACTCACACACTATTCGCACATGCAGAAACCCACTCCCCACTGATCCAGCCCTGTATCCACACACCACTGGCCAAGCAACACAGAGATACCTCACAGGCTCACCCGCACCTTATTGACCCAACCCCACACTCGCACGTTACTCAGCCAATCCCAGCAACATCCCACAGCCACACCCACTGAATCATCCCAGACCCACAAACCACTGACCAACCGAACACCCAAACATCACTGGCAGAGCCCTCACAGAATCACCCTACTGGCTCAGTCCCACACCCACAGTTCACTGACCCAGTCCCGAAACCACACCCAATGATCCAGGTCCGCTTCCTACACCCCACTGACCTAATACGTCAACCACAAACCACTGATCCAACCCAACACACACACATCACTGACACAGCCCTCATACAATCACCCTACTGACTCAGCCCCACACACACAGCCTACTGACCCAGTCTCCAAACCACACCCAATAATCCAGTCCTGCATCCTACACCCCACTGACCTAATAAGTCAACCACACCGCACTGAAACAGATCCGCACGCACGCAGTCGAATGAACCAGTCCTCGTCAACACTCCTCCAGGCGAAGCTCATTCCCACAGATACTGACAGGTCTTAACCCGCAAACCTCAATGATCTATCCCCTCATCCCTGTTCCTCCCGATATCTCATTTACTCAATTTTAGAAAAAATTCTTTACTGACCAGCTGTCACATCCAACTGACCAACTGATGATATCTCATCTATTACACTAACCCACGGCTAAACCACCACATCTACACAACAGCGATCCACCCCCACTTATGAGTATCCTGTCTCACAAGCGATCTCCTTGCCGCATCTTTCGAAGTGTAGTGAACAGAACAGCGACTTACTCTACTGATCAAATCCCATAACCCATCAGAAGCCGCAATACATCTCTCTCAACAGACACATTGCATTCACCCAGCATTACACCCACACTTAATTTTCTCAGCCACGGGACCAAACGCCCATCCACAAATCGTTCACTTCTCTCTCTCTCTCTCCCTCGCTCCCTCAGACATGCGCACGACTGACCCAGCAGCGGCATCCACGCTTCAATTACCCAGCCTTAAATACACAACCTACTGTCCCGATCTCACAAATGGAGCCCGCTGCCAAAACCGCACACGGACATCCCACTGACACAGCTCCACAGAGTTCTGTTCTTTCAGCCCCACGTCCCTAGTCCAGTTGCATGACCAGTCGTGCCACTGCCCTACTCATCCACATACACAAATCATTAACACGACCCTGATCCCTACCCTACAGGACTTGTAAAGATTAGCTGATTAGAAAGATTCTACGTCACTACTGTTTGCCTTGGGATCCTTCAACACTGTATTCCCGGTCTCATGGCCCCACTCCCTTCCTACCCCTCACTAACCAAACCCCAAGCGTGGGCAGGACAGAGTGTACTTTATCTGTTTGCATCTATGATGTGGAGTGGCATCCGGTTAATGACGAAACTATTTGTTCCATTTTATTGCAGTTTCTGTTGATAAATCTCCTCAGTAAAACCAGGTTCTCTCATTAAAATCAGAAATATTTCCTCATTGCTGAGCAATGTCTTGCCATAAAACTTGTTAATAATTGACATATGTTCTGCCCCGCAGGGATGAAACTCTATTTTATTAAGGATAAACCAGGACAGGTAAAATGAAAAAGAAACCGCTTGAATTGTACATCTTGATGTTTTACATGCGAAATTAAACTGACACTCAAGGCGGATAGTTCAGGATGGGTTGTCATACTGAGAATCCACATTGAGAAATTGCACATACAAACCTGATGTATAGTCCCTCTGCAGTAAAAATAATAGGTCACACTAAGAACCTTGTGGAGAATATAGCCTAGCTTGTACTACAAACTTTTCTGAGAGTACCCGAGCTGGGTAAAACTTGCTGGTTATTATTTTACAGAAATTGTGAAAGAGACACTAAATAGATCGAGGATTAATAAGACTACTGCATTTGAATAGGGCATGTTTAGTATCTTGGTCCTATTTCGGATTATTTTCAGTTGAAGTTACCTGGAAACACGAAGGATAATCACCCTGCTTTAGCACTCAGGTGCAGATAAGATGCAGTTCCGTTAGATTAGTTTATATGCGTCCTTGCATCCCATTCATCTTATACAACGTTCTGGCTGTCTCATAACAGCACAAAATAAAATAACTCATCGAGCGAGAGACGGAGAATACAGTTTATAGGATTCCAGGGATCATTCTTGTGAACCTCCTCTGGACCCTTTCCAAAGGCAGCACATCCTTCCTTAGATACGGGGTCAAAAACTGTTCACATCCCAAACGGGGTCTGACCAGAGCTTGATACGGCCTCAGAAGTACATCACTGCCCTTGTATTCGAGCGCTCTCGACATGAATGCTAACATTGCATTACCCTTCCTAACTGCCGACTGAACCTTCACGTTAACCTTAAGAGAATCTTGAACAAGGACTCCCAAGTCCCTTTGTGCTTCTGATTTCCGAAGCATTTCCCCATTTAGAAAATTGTCTGTGCCTCCATTCATTCTTCCAAAGTGCATAACCTCACACCTTTCCACATTGTATTCAATCTGCCACTTCTTTGCCCACTCTTCTAACCTGTCTAAGTCTGCCTGCAGCCCCCCTGCTTACTTAACACTACCTGTCCCTCTACAGATCTAATTCCGCATGTCCACACTGACTCTTACCACCTTTTACAGACGCACCATAGAAAGCGTCCTACCTGACTGCATCACAGCCTGTTATGGCAACTGTTCGGCCCAAGATCGCAAGAAACTTCAGAGAGTCGTGAGAGTCCATCACACGAATCCACCTCCCATCTATTGACTCAATCTACATCTCCCGCTGCTAGGGAAGGTGGGCAGTATAATAAAAGACCCCTCCCACCTGGCTTACTCATTCTTCCAACTTCTTCCATCGGGCAGGAGAGTCTGAGAACACGGACGAACAGATTAAAAAACAACTTCTTTTCCGCTGTTAACAGACTCCTAAACGACCCACATATGGACTGACCTGATTACACTCCGGTATGCTTCACCCGGTGCCGGTGTCTATGTATTTACATTGTGTACCTTGTGTTGCCCTATCATGTATTTTCTGTTTATTTTATTTTCATGTACTAAATGATCTGTTTGAGCTGCTCACAGAAAAATACGTTTCACTGTACCTCGGTGCACGTGACAATACAAAAATCCAATGCAAACAATGCCTTCATTTCCTTCTTCCAGAACATTAATGTATATTGTGAAAAGTTGTGGTCCCAGCACAGACTCCTTAGGCACATCACGAGTCACCGACTGCTACCTTGAAAAAAAATCTTTATCCCCACTCTCTGCCTTCTGCCGGTCATGCAATCCTCCATCCATGCCAGGATCTTACGCTTAACACCATGGGTTCTTAATGTATTTAACAGTCTCCTATGAGGCACATTGTCAAAGATCTTCTGGAAATCTAAATAAATCAGGTACGCTGGTTCTCCTTTGTCTAACTTCCTTGTTACCTCCTGTCATGTGAGAGTACCTTTAAGAAATGGGTGTTTATAAATGGGTGTGTATATAGATATCTGTAGTGAGAGTACCTTTAAGAAATGGGTGTTTATTACTGCAGTGATGTCAGAGAATGGATGGAGCTGGGATGCCTGTCAGCTTTTTACTTTCGCTTTAGGCTTTTTGCTGCAGGGTGGGTTTGGTTTCATTTTAGTTCTGGAGAAGCTGCAATCACAGCAGGATGTGTGTGAATCTCTGCAAGCTCATGAATGTCCATTTGCTGATTTCAACGTGGTAACTGTACTCAGTAGTGAAGTTAAACCTGAGGTGCTTCTGTTAAATGTTTTGTTTTAAGTCTTATGGATGTTAAAAGGAAAGCTCAAGGATGACTTAGTGTTGTATACTTTGGGGGGTGTATTTGAATTAATGGTTGCTAAGATGTTCACTGTATGTTTTTAAAATGTTAACTTGAGTTCATAGAATAAACATTGTTTTGCTTTAAAAAATATTTTTCCATTTCTGCTGCACCACACCTGTAGAGTGGGCCGTATGCTCCCCATACCACAATCTATTAAAAGTTGTGGGTCAGGTGAACTCCATGATACACTTTGGGGTTCTCTAAACCCTGGCCCATAACACTCCTCAAAGAACTCTAACACGTTTGTCAGACATGACCTCCCCTTGTCGAAGCCGTGCTGACTCAGTCCAATTTTATCATGCACTTCCAGGTACTCCACGACCTCATCTTTAAATAATAGACTCTAAAATCTTACCAATGACCTAAGTCAGGCTAACCGGCCTATAATTTCCCGTCTTCAGCCTCCCTCCCTTCTTAAACAGCGGTGTTACATTAGACACTTTCCAGTCCTCTGGGACCCTCCCTGCCCCCAGTGATTCCCTTTCTAATATAATGTGCGAGTTTCGTCTATTTATCTTTCCACAGGTGCTGCCAGACCTGGTGTGTTTTTTCAGTCTTTTCTATTTTCTTTGCAGCTTTCTAGCATCCGCAGTGTTTGCTTTTATTATTATGGTGATATTTTCCTCACACGGACTGCAACCGTTCAAGGAGTGGGCAATGAATGCTGGCCTTACTAATGGCGCCCACGTCACGTGAGTGACAGAATGACACGGCCCTTTCAGTCGTGATGGTATTCTTTTACAGCCGTGTTTGAATCGGCATCAATAGAATGTCTGTTCGCAAATAACTTCTCAGTGATAAGATAGTGCGTTGCATGAAAGGTTAAGCACTGCAATTCACTCAATGGGCGCTAGCGGCAATGTCTGTTCCACCCGCTGGCTTCTGTTCATTGTCCGAGATGATATCTTGCACCAAACAATGGAAACAGAAGTTCCACCTTCCATCCTCTCCCTCATATTGCTCAACTGCTAAATGTGTTTTTTTTCTATAACTATTCGGTCACATCAATTCTTTCAGGTAATGTTTACATCACATATTATATTTTCAAATAGCCCATATTATTTCTCTGGCAACTAGAACCCCGTGCTTGGATGAAGCACTATTTCTCATTTAGAACTGGCAGTAACACTTTCAGAAACTCTCGAACACATGAAATATACAGGATTGCTCTGCTTTAGTAATATTTATACAGCTGCATTGAATCAGAAATTTCAAGCATTACGTGGGAGATTTAAATTGGAAAGTAAGGTAAAAATTCAGGAACTTTCCGATCATTCAATATCTACTTTCTCATTGTGTATCAATATCACATCTTGAATTCAGAGGAACAGTCTGCCAAGAACAAGGGTATGTTTTTGGATAATGTTCCTACATAGAGATGTTGCAAAACTGAACACTCAGGTCCTTACTCAGGGTTAGTTTTGTTTACGGTCAATGTTAGAGATTCGGAAATGGAAATCCACCAATATCTGAACAACCTTCATATTGATTTTGTTAAATAACATTAGTAGGTTAAACGGTAATATAATTTATAGCTATTACAGCTAAACATTTCCCATTTCCGATTTAAAAAAAATGTTTACCTTGCAGAGGTAGAAAACCAAATGGCGAACAACTTTGTCCGGCTTATTTAAAAGATGTCCGTATATTATTCAGTCTTACCTTGTGTAGTGGCGTCTGATTCTCGACTGGAATTGTCAGAATCAGTCTTTACGGTGTTGTACAGATTGTGAAATCGCTTCAGGAAATGTTCAGTTACACATCACAGCTGTGCAATAATACTGTGATCGGAATGAGAGCTGTGCCATATGTTGCATGTGCATTGCGTTGGAAAATGCCAGGTATTTAAAAATAATTTTAGGCTGAAGTCCAACCGTGTAACAGGAAGCGAACTTAATCTTCGTGTGTGTTGGGAAGGTCAATCTTGGTTAAGGGTACCTGAGTAACGTTCTTACTGGGCTGTTACTGTAGGGAATCAGTGTAATATGCTGGCGACGCAACTTCAAATCCCGCCATGGCTACTGGCAGAGTTTAAATTCAATTGATTCATTTTTTTTTAATGGATTGCAATAAATAAGTTAGATTAACCAAGGTGCGCCCTAAGATTTAAATGCAATATGAAAGCTACCCCTGGGCATTCTAATTCTCTTTCGTTAAAAGTCAGCATTCCATTCATTTCAACATGATTTTATACCTGTTTCAATCACCCTTTCAGATTATAGCGACACAAGAAAAAAAATAAACCTTCACTCCTCTGCTTCTTTTACCAAATACCTTAAATCTGCATTCTCTACTCAGCAACCATTAGGCCATTGAAAAAGAATGCCTGTCAATAACTCTTCAAAACATTTTAGGATTTTGAACTGCTTTGTTAAATTTCTCATTATTCTTTCTTCCCGCCTCTACGGCATAACGCCCTCGTGGGGAATCGGGATGGTGATGTGTTGCAACTGTCCAGAACAGTGTATGGAATTATAACCTTCACACGCCACTTCAACTACAAACATTATCTGCCAGCAACTATATACATATGAGATGTTCGGATCAACAATTAATTTCAGAACAGCAGGTGCGACCTTGCAGGAAACACCACCGCGAGCACAGGGCGAAGAAGAGGCTTTTCTCTCCCTCGTGGCGAACCACACTCCAATGAGATCATTACTGATCTTTTTAGAATTTACAGTGCAGAAGGACGCCACTCGGCCCACCAAGTCTGCACTGGCCCTTGGAAAAAGCACCCTATTTGAGCCCACTCCTCCACACTATCCGCTTCACACAGTAACCCCACCTCACTTTTCGTTGACACTCAGGGCAGTTTAGCATGGTCAATCCACCTAACCTGCACATCTGTGGACTCGTGGGAGGAAAGCGGAGCACCCGGAGGAGACCCATGCAGATCTGTGACGTAACGACGCACACCCGCCATTAGCCTAATAACTTTGCTTAACAAAGGTCTATAAATATCAGATTTGAAATGAGCCTTTTTTTTTGCCACTGTTGGTTTGTAAAGATTCTAACTACAGTTCTCAAATGCCTCCATCCACTTTTTAGTTTCTGTCGCTTTGCATTGGTCTCCCCGAGCAGCAGCACATCTCGTCTGTTTTATATCTTTAAAAAATCAATTACTCCATTTACCTTTTTAAATTTCAGTGCCTGGAATCATATCTTGTATGATCTCGCCTGGCAAATAAATTCTGGAGATAAGGTATCATTGTGCTAAGCCCATGTTCCAATCCCGCCACGTCAAATATTAACTCTGTCCCAATTAATTCCTCAGAGCTACCATTTTCCATTGCCCACTTCCTCGTTGAGCCAGAGACATACGACTCCAGTAAAATCCCCTGAACATGTTTCAGAAACACTTCCTCCTCTTTATATTTTGAATATTGCTATTCTAGTTTATATGAGCATAACTGAAGTCCCATGGAAGCACAACTCTGTAGTTTTCGTGTCTCTCTAATGTCCCTGCAACTCTGCTCCTTATTATCTATACGACGAGCTATACAAACAACGTAATATCTGGAACGTTTGTTTGCTGTGAAGAACATGTCCGAAATATGATGAATCATCTAATAAGTGTGTTATCGGCTGTCATGTTGAGTACAGAGTGTTCTGAAAGCTGGCGTAGTTTTGCCACGTGGTTCTCTACCGATTGGCCTGCTTTTCGAAAATGCTATGAAATTCGAATACTTGAACAGAGGGCTTTGCTTTGTGGTGATTCTGGTCCAGGGCAACTAAATCTGCAAATAAAATACCTTCTAGCTTCCATGGCTTCAAGTGGTAGCTACTTGGTGAGCATCGCACAGTATCCCGCTAGTATACTTGATTTTGACTCATTATGGGTGATTCTTTTGGAGGAAATTGATATTGATATCGTTTAATGGAATAAGATGTCCTTGTTGGAGTAATATCCAGGAAATATAGCTCAATGCAGGAGACGGCAAGTGATCCCGGTCAGACCCAAAGGTTTCTCAAACCGTAGCAGGGGGAACATGGCGGCGGATTCTGCTGAGTCGCTGGCCCCTCTGTGAACGATTGGGAAGTTGGCTGGCTTCTTGACCGACGAATTTAAGAAGCAACAATAGGCGCTTGCTGAGGTTCTGGGGAAGGCAATCAAATTTTGGCCCCATTTTGGGGAAGGCAATCAAATTTTGGCCCCATTTTGAGCGGCAAGATGGACGGCAGATTGAGGTACAAAATGCGACGCTACAGAAGGTGGAGGTGGCCTCTCTGACCGCAGTGATTGAATTATCTCCCGGGATGCATAGATTCATAGAATTTACAGTGCAGAAGGAGACCATTCGGCCCATAGAGTCTACACCAGCACTTGGAAAGAGCACCCTACCTAATATCACGCCTCCACCCTATCCCCGTAACCTATGACCCCACCTAACCTTTTTGGGCACTAACGGCAATTTAGCATGGCCAGTCCACCTAACCTGCACATCTTTGGTGTTGCTGGCTGAGAACCGTAAAGTGTTAAAGGATAAGTTTGATGATCTGGTCAATCGCAAAATGTAAGGATCATTGGGCTGCAAGAGGACATTAAGTGCTCCAACTCCACAGACCATATGCCCAAGATGTTCAGGAAGTTGGTGCAGGAGGAAGTGTTTCCGACCCTGCCTGAGTTGGACTAGGCCCACAGCTCTCTTACATCGCTGAGGCAGAAGTCCAGATCTAGGGTGTCACCGTGGCCAATCATAGTCATGTTTCATGGATACTTGGGTAAGGAGCGGGTCCTGAGATGGGTGAAGAACTATCTAGACTGTAGATGGAGGACCAATCCATCAGAACATACAAAGATGTTGGGGCAGAGCTTCCCAAAAGGCGTGCGGCATTTAACAAGGCCAAGGCTGCACTGTACAACAGCAACGTGAGGTTTTGTGTGGTGTACCCGGTTCATCTTCGAGTGACTTTCAGGACAGAGATGATCACTTTGATGTGCAAGAGGATGTGAATGGGTTTGCCAAGAAAAATGGACTGTGGGTGTACTAATGCGCTTCAGTGCTATCAAGTTTGTTGTTTTTGCTTTAAGTTCACCTCTATCTGTATTTTCTTGAGAAGTTTGGAATGTGGGGGAGGGCTTGAGATTGTGCCTGGGCTTGTTGAGTGTGTTTTTCTGGGCGAATTTCGGGTTTGAATCCTGCACTGTTGGAGTTTTTTTTATGTGGGAGAGGAGGGGCTGGGTGTTTATTTTCCTCGATGGTTCTCTATTAAATTTTGGTTGGGCAGGGAGGCTGATCGTTGATATACTATTTAGTTGACTTTGATTTCTACCCTGTGTGGGGTCATCTGTTATCAGCTTAGTTAGTTAACGTGAGCGGCGAGGGGGTGTTGCGGGCAGCTGGTTGCCATGGGGGTGGTTGTTTATATATTTTTTAAGGTAACGAGCTTTCAACAAAAAATTCTTTGTAAATGCAAGTATCACCTTTGCCTCCCTGTGGAAGTGGAGCGAGAGCTACATGTTCCTTTGAAGTATTGTTGAACTGGTGTGTTGGGTTAAGAAACTGCATTGTGAGGCAGTGGTATAGTGGTAATGTCACTGGACTAATAATCCAGGGTCCCAGGGTAATGCTCTGGAGATCCGGGCTCGAATTCAATAAAAATGTGGAATTAAAAGTCAAATGATGACCATGAAACGATTGTTGTAAAAACCCATCATAGAGATTTTCAGCATGGAAACAGGCCCTTCGGTCCAACTTGTCCATGCTGCCTAGTTTTTATCACTAAGCTAATCCCAATTACCCGCACTGGGTCCATATCCATCTATACCAACCTTACCCATATAACTGTTTAAATGCTTTTTAAAGTCTTAAATTGTACCCGCCTCTACTACTGCCTCTGGGAGTTCGTTCCATGCACTCACAGCCTCCTGAGTGAAAAACTTGCCCTGTGGAACCTTTTGTAACTCTCCCTCACCTTAAACCTATGCCCTCTCGGTTTAGATTCCCCTACCTTTGGGAAAAGATGTTGACTATCTACCTTATGAACGCCCCTCATTTTATAGACCTCTGTAAGATCACCCCTCAGCCTATTCCGCTACAGGGAAAAAAATCCCAATCTATTCAGCCTCTCCTTGTAAATCAAACTAATGTCCTTTAGGGAATAATATCTGCCATTTTACCTGGTTTGACCTTTATGTGACTCCTAACCCACAGCATTGTGGTTGATTCTTAAAAACCCTCAGGAATGGGTAATAAATGCTGACCCGGCGACGCCCACTTTCCATGAATAAAGAAAAAAATGTAATCTGCAATTGTTAGGGTTGAAGAGTATTTTTTTTTTGTTGCAGTTTATCTATAAAATAACCAAGCCCCATTTATTATGTTGTCATTCATGGGCCGAATCGATCATTCTGCGCCTCGTTATAACTTAAAAACGTTATGGTTCTGGACCAGTACCTTAGCCACTCCTGAGAGTTGAGCAAGTGTCCGTAACAAGATCCCAGAGCAAATGTGAGCAGGAGACAAGAGAAGGAAAAGGAGGGATATGACTGCCACGCCAAAGAGAGGCTGGGCAAACCGGATGATCAGGGTTACGTTATGAACTTTGGTAATAACCAGAGGTGGTTTCTGAGAAAAATTGTTAAAAAGTGTGGTCCAGTATCTTGGGTCATAAGATTTCAAACTGGAAGAGTTCTCCACAGACACCAAGACCATATGCGTTTACCTTATGACTCAGTGTTAGGAAACGTTTCAGGGTCAGCAACCGCGACAGATAACATGGCAGTCAGCGATGCTGCTTGGGGCATTCATTAGGAAGTGGTCCCTGTTTGTGCAGGTTTGGCAATTGACTCTGTTTGGAAAATGGAAAGGGAACTTTCAGATACAGATTCTCAAGCTACCTCTTCGCCTACAATTCCAGATCAACTATTACATAATTTATTTGCGGTATTGTGTCGGCCTCAACACACCCACAAGGCCCCTGACAGATTTTTGTATAGACATTACTTTTGCTGTATTTTTTCGGGATCGAGGATTGAAAGTTAAGGAGGTAGAAGTGTTACCGTGACATGTTGACGACAGATTTCTTACAAGCCTCACTTCTGTGGAACTGTTTTGTTAGTGTATGTTGAGGATTCTGAGCAGCTGTGGGTTTTTGCCAGGCTTTTTCAGTCTGCAAGCGAATTATTCAAGCAAAAGCTATGTGCCAGTTGCTCCAGAAAAACGGGCACCGTTAATACAGGATTGGAACAATACTTCAGTCAGAGAGGATCTTTGATAAGAAGGTACAGATGTCCAATCAGTTTATGTAGAACTAAGAAACAGAAACGGGAAGCAATTTTTTTTGGACGAACAAAGAGTAGCGACATTGCAGGATGGGATTAATCGGGAAATGCAAAGAGCTTCTTAACAAAGGTTTATACCAACTCGAGAATGGGCGATTATACACCTAATGTTCTGCAATGAGAATGGGTTAGTTAATAATCTTTTTGTAAAAGAGCCTTTTGGGGAAAAGTGACCACAATATGGTAGAATTAAGTGTGACTTTTGAAGGTGACATAGTTTACTCCGAAACTAGCGTACTTAATCTAAACAAAAGGAACGATGAAAGCAAGAGGGCCACGTTGGTAAAGGCAAATTGGAGGATGGCATTAACGGTGTTAAGCCAGTACGGTGGCACAGTGGTTAGCCCTGCTGTCTTACAGTGATCGGGGCCCAAATTCAATTCCGGCCTTGGGTGACTGGTTGTGTGGTATTTGCACGTTCATCCCGTGTGTACGTGGATTTCCTCCGGGTGCTCCCGTTTCCCCCCACCGTCCAAAGATATGCAGGTTATGTTGATTGACCATGTTGAGTCGTCCTTTAGTGCGCCACGGTTAGGTCGTACTATGGGATTGCAGGGGAGAGGGTGCCTAGGTGGAATGCTCTTTCGGGGGGTCAGTGCGGACTCGATGGCCTCCTCTGCACTGGAGGGATTCCATTATTCTTTTCTATGATTAAAATATATGATGGTAGAGAATCATTGAAATAATTAACGCATGGGTTGTAACACATTTATATTCTTTTGAGCTACAAAAATAGTATTAAAGGCATTTATGAGCCCATTGCAGACTGAACGGATAATTTATAATTAGCAATAATGAATGGCAGAGAAACTAACAAATGCTTTTTATCTGTCCTCATGGAGCGAGAGACAAAACACGCTAAAACATTAAGGGCCAAGGGACGAATAACGTTGAGCAACCGCGAAATAATTCTTTATTGTTTTAAAAAAACTGCAGTGCTGGAGTACGGGACTGAAATTCAGTAACTACCTTGGAGTAAATGCTTTACATTCCAAGATGTTGCAATAGGTGGTTGGGACTTCATTGGTGATCATCTTTCACAGTTTCATAGTTTCTGAAAATGTGTCTGCTGATTGGAAGATGACAAATGGCAGCACGGTAGCATTCTAGATAGCACAATTGCTTCACAGCTCCAGGGTCCCAGGTTCGATTCCGGCTTGGGTCACTGTCTGTGCGGAGTCTGCACGTTCTCCCCGTGTGTGCGTGGGTTTTCTCCGGGTGCTCCGGTTTCCTCCCACAGTCCAAATATGTGCAGGTTAGGTGGATTGGCCATGATGAATTGCCCTTAGTGTCCAAAATTGCCCTTAGTGTTGGGTGGGGTTACTGGGTAATGGGGATAGGGTGGAGGTGTTGACCTTGGGTAGGGTGCTCTTTCCAAGAGCCGGTGCAGACTTGATGGGCTAAATGGCCTCCTTCTGCACTGTAAATTCTATGAAATGACCCCCACACTAGGTAAGAAAGCAGGAGAAGAGGAAACAGGAAATAACAGACCTGCTAACATTTCATCAGTAGAAGGAAAATTCTAGAGTCTATTCTGACGGATGTAGTGACTAAACACTCAGACGATATTGATGGGATTGTGATGAGTCATCCTGCATTTCTGAAAGGTAAACTTGTGTTTGTGAAACCTTTTGACGTTTTTCGAATATGTTACTAACAAAATAGATAAGGGAGATCAAGTGAATTTGGTACATTTGAACATTCTGAAGGCCTTCGATAAGATCCAATACAGGCGATTAGTGAGTAAAATTAGACAACATGGGATTGGCGGAAATATACTGACTTGGATTAAGGATTGGCTAATGAACAGAAAACAAGAATAGGGATAAACAAATTATTCTCATATTGGCAGGCGAAGATTATAGACATTCCACACGGATCAGTGCTTGGCCCCCATCTATTCAGAATCTAAATTAATGATTTTGATGTGGTGAATAAATATATTATTCTAACTTTGCTGGTGACTCATATTTTGGTGAGAATTTTCGTTGTTGCAACGACACTTCAAGGATAATTAGACAGTGAAAGTCACGAGTCAGCCACGTGGCCGTTGGAATGCAATGTGGAAAATGTGAGGTTCTCCACTTGGTTCGGAGAAAGAGAAATACGGAGAATGTCGTAAATGGGGAGAGATTTGGAGATGTCGATGTCCAAATAAAACTGGATGATCTTGTTCATAAGTAAATGATGCTAACCTGGAGGTGAAACATGAAATTAGGGAAGTAAATATTATGTTAGCCTCTATTTCAATGTGATTTTTAGTACAGGGTAAGCGAATTTTTCTGCAACTGGAAAGAGCCTAGCTGAGACCAGACCAGGAGCATTCTGTAGAATTTCCCCCCTTGCCTACAGATGGATAGATATTCCCTCGGCTAAATTTGTTTCTGGTCCGCCAAAGTCATAATTTTAAAATGTTCAATTCCCTCCAAATCTGGAATCAGCTTTCTCAATTTCTCCAAACCCCTCACTGTCTCCTTTAATAAAATGTTGCAGCCTCAATAGCCCCTCCCCCACCCATTATCTCTATACCTACTACAAATAATAAAACATGCTGATGGATGGAGGGGAAGGGAGAGCAGGAGTTGATTCGCACCGAGCATGAACACTGGTAGGAACTGCAAAGATCGGATAGCAGAGTTTAGTTCTGTAAATTGTATATATTTTATAATCAGAAGAAAGCTTCGGGGTATCCTGCGATCTGAAATGCACGGTACATGCAACTTCATTCAAACGTCTGAAAAACAGGGTCGGGTTATGCCTTCAGCCGCCTGGCTGAAGCGTCGGATGAGGGTGGAGGGAGTGCGGGCAGAGATTGGCCGAGATGCAGTGATTGTATGCTGGATGGAGAGAGATCGAGACAAAGAGTGAGATGGAGAGTGATAATGGTGGGAAATAGGAAATGTGATGCTGGGAAAGGCTCCAAAACAAGTTTTATTGGCATGCCGATCACCACTGTAACTCAATTAAATTGCTGACTGCAAATTCTCAGCACCTGAAATTCAGCCAGTCACACTGTGAGATTGATTGAAACATTATATTCAGGGTGGATGTGGAGAGTATGTTTTCTTTCGTGGTGAAGTCTAGAGCTAAGGAGAGTCACTGATGATAAAAAAATCTGGTCACCCATTCAAAGCAGAGGTGAGACGAAATAATTTCTCTCAGAGTGTCATGAGTCTTTGGAACTCTCATTCGGAACGAGAATGGAAACAGAATCTTTGACTTTTCTTAACTGTTGTGGATACATTCATGGCCAGCAAGGCGGTGGTAAGTTATCGGGGAAGCAGATTATTGGTGATGCAAAGCAGGCTTGAGGGGCTGAATGGTCTACTTCGTATTCAGATCAGTTGAACCCTTGATAAAGGACCTAGATAGAAGTTGGTGCGGGCATCCAGACCCTCAGGTGCTCTGGCACTAAAGCAGAATCTCAAGGAAAATAATCCCTCAAACTAACACATCATCACAACGCTCTCGTCTCCCCCTCCTGCCCCACCACCGAGCCCCCAACACACAAACACTCATCGTGGATGCCAAACTTGATCTCATTCCTCATCCACTTCCTGTGCCACTATCAGCAATGAAACAAAGAGATGGAAACAAATTTCTTTTATTGTGTGTTAGGAGAAGTCATTGCCATCAAATAGCTTCAGTAAAAGCAACATGTTTTTCGAGAGCCGTGCAGAGGTGCTAAAGACATTCACCACATTAACTTCCTTTCAGCTAGGTATGCTGCTCTGGAAATAGTCATAGTTTCCTATACATCAATGGCCTACTGCCACATCGATGTACTATTATGCGTTTTTTTTTGTTTTCCCCATTGAGAGTTCAGAGAGCAAATGCGATTACATTCCAGGGTTTGAAACCCTTCGTTTCGTACTCTGATTTAATAACTTAACAATGAGATTGAATGGGTATTTCACCGCATTCTTTAGTTCCTCTCGGAACTTAGCCTGAGTGACAGCATAAATGCACGTGTTGCTGCAGCAACTGAGGAGCTGCAGCATCCTTCCCGCGCGGTCCATGATAAAACGAGGGTCAGTGTAGGAGGAGTAACTCTGAGTACGGACAATTCGTGCGTACATGTTATACCCCATATCGACCGCCCACAACAATATAAAACTGCCAGATATACTGAAGAGCAAAATGATGGATTTCCTTCGCTTATCCAGCTCTGGATCCTTCTGATTCTCTTTATTGCTGTGCCCTCGGAGTCTGCTGCGGACTCGATTGGTTATCAAAATACGTCTAACTGTCAGAGAATTGAGCAGCAAAATTAGAAAGAACGGGAGACAAGGGGTTACAATGAAGTGAAACAATTGATATGCGCCCCATGCAGGGGAAGTAAAGAAGTTCGGTGTGTTCATACAAGACCAGGGAACATTATTAATTATGAAATAGGGTTGGATCGTAAAGTACCAGGGGAGAGATTCTAAACAGCCCAACACACTGACTGTTCCAAGAACAACAACTGCCATTGTCTTGGTACAATATTTTGTTTTCAGCTTCTCGCAGCAAATGGCCACAAATCGATCAAAGGTGAAAGCGACTGTGAGCCTCACAGAAACCACAGTCACTGCAAAACGCAGGAAGAAAATAAGAGCACACACGGGTGTAATTCGCAGGAATGAATATGGGAAAAACATCACAGCAATGCAAGTCAATATGGGATCCATTATAACCACCAAGAGATCGGCCATTGCCATTACCATCAGGTAGCAAGTGATGCATTTGGAGACACCACACTTTCCTCTGGACAAGATCGCAATCGTCACCACGTTAACTGTAAGAAAGTAAAAATGGTGCAGAGACATGACTGATCAGGCCTAAAGCAACAGTGGCTGTTCAATAAGATTTGAGGAATAACAATTGGCGTTTTTATATTTGCTGCATTGAGAGATGCAAACTGATTCATTGGTATGTGCATGTACATTTAAAGAGCAACATGTGCAAAGGTCAATTATTGATACCGAATTGAGAAATCGGTAAAGAAACTGAACAAAGGCAGCATATGATCCATTGAAAGAGACTTGGGCGGAGAGATGGCAGATGGAGTTTAATCCGGACAAATGTGAGGTAATGTATTTTGGAAGGTCAATGCAGGTAGGGAATATACAGTGAATGGTAGAACCCTCAAGAGTATTGAAAGTCAGAGAGATCTAGGTTAACAGGTCCACAGGTCACTGAAAGGGGCAACACAGGTGGAGAAGGTAGTCAAGAAGGCATACGGCATGACACGGGACTCATTTCCGTTAAATCGCGTTCTCTGTCTCTCCATTAATTTCTCTCTTTGAGCCACCATCTCTCCCTCCTCTGTCTTAGTCCCCCACTCTCTCTCTGTCCCTCCCTCACGCCTCTGTCTCTCTCAGTCTCTGCCTATCTCCACCTCTTTCTCTCTCCCTTTGTATCTGTCTTGTTCCTTCTTGGTAGTCAAAAGGCATACGGCATGCTTGCCTTCATCGGCCGGGGCATTGAGTATAAGAATTGGAAAGTCATGTTGCAGCTGTATAGAACCTTTGTTAGGCCACACTTGGAGTATAGTGTTCAATTCTGGTCGCCGCACGACCAGAAGGATGTGGAGGCTTTAGAGAGGGTGCAGAAGGGATTTACCAGGATATTGCCTGGTATGGAGGGCATTAGCTATGAGCAGCGGTTGAATAAACTCGGTGTGTTCTCACTGGAACGACAGAGGTTGAGGGGCGACCTGATAGAGGCGTACAAAATTATGAGGGGCATAGACAGAGTGGATAGTAAGAGGCTTTTCCCCAGAGTAGAGTCGTCAATTACTAGGGGGAATAGGTTTAAGGTGTGAGGGGCAAGGTTTAGAGGAGATGTACGAGGCGTTTTTTACACAGAGGGTAGTGGGTGCCTGGAACTCGCTGCCGGAGAAGGTGGTGGAAGCAGGGACGATAGTGACATTTAAGGGGCATCTTGACAAATACATGAATAGGATGGGAATAGAAGGAAACGGACCCAGGAAGTGTAGAATATTTTAGCTTAGTCGGGCAGCATGGTCGGCATGGGTTAGAGGGCCGAAGGGCCAGTTCCTGTGCTGTACTTTTCTTTGTTCTTTGAAAGAGCTGAGTCAAGGTTCAGCAATGTGAAGAAGCTAGAAGTGGGGCAGAGTTTTACAAAGCTGGATCCAAGTGAGGTAACACTAGTTTATTTCTCAAGATTGTCGGGAATGAGGTTGCCATGGGCGGTGAAGCTACGGTGTTGCTCTTGGTCAAGAGAGCAAACAGGCGCTGTGCAAAACGGGAAGGCTGAGAGCTATGGTGGTGAGCTTGAGGGTTCAGGTCAGATTGTATGAAACATTTGAAAGTTGAGTCAATTATTGAGATCGGATACGGCTGCTATTATATTCCTCCTGCCAAATTGGAGAAGTGCACGTTTTCGCACATTACATTTAATCTACCAAAATTTGCCCACCCTCCAGCTGTGCATATCCCTTTGTAGACTTTACCTCCTCTTAACAACTTACTTTACTACCTAACTTGACTACATTGGCAAATTAGCTAACGTTGGTTCGGTCTCTTAATCCAAGTCATGAATACTGATCAGAAGTAGTTGAGATGGGGGACTTCCAGTAGCGGCCAGAACTCAGTGGTCGCACATTTGGTAGCTCCCACACGTGGCGGTCTTTTTTGTGCTCCCCCCCCCCCCCCCCCCCCCGGCTTTCAAGCGGAAGTGAGACGGAAAAATGTGTAGCGTGAGTAGAGAAGATTGACCCTCTATTTTATGGAGCTGAGGACCAGAAGTTCCCGTAAAAGAAGGAATAAGTCGGTCGAAGAGGGTGTGGAGCTGGCAACGCACGTAGAGATGATGGAGGCGCAGGGAGTGGCCCTGCCGGCTCAATGGTCGACGGAGCAGTTGGTGAACTTCTTGAATGAGAATTTCACCCAGCAACAAAAGGAGAGTCTGGAGGACCTGGCTAAGGTGGTGGACTCGATCAAGGCGGTGGTTGACAGCGGGGAGGCGAGGCTGGCAGCCCAGGGTCAGGCAATCCAGATGTTGGAGGAGCTGACGGGGGATCATGATGAACAGTTCGCTTCGATGGTAGAGTGATGGAGCTCATGCGGGACCACCAAAAGCAGTTGGAGGAGAAGATGGAGGACTTGGAGAACTGGTCATGCAGACAGAATATTCTGATCGTGTGTCTGCCAGGGGGGTTCAAAGGAACCGATGCTGGCGTGTATGTGGGGAAGATGCGCAAGAAGCTACTTGGTGAAGGTGCGCTTGACCGGCCATTGGAGGGCGAGAGCAGACGGCACGGTAGCACAGTCCTTAGCCCAGTTGCTTCACAGCTCCAGGGTCCCAGATTCAATGCCTACTTTGGGTCACTGCCTGTGCAGAGTCTGCACGTTTTCCCTGTATCTGCGTGGGTTTCCTCCGGGTGCTCCGGTTTACTCCCACAGTCCAAAGATGTGCAGGTTAGGTGGATTGGCCATGCTAAATTGCTCTTAGTGTCCAATAAGGGGTTGGGCTACAGGGATACAGTGGAGGTGTCAGCTTAGGGAGGGGTCACTTTCCAGGGGCCGGTGCAGACTTGATGGGCTGAATGGCCTCCTTCTTCACTGTAGATTCTATGATTCAATGACCGAGCACACAAGGCATTGATAAGGAGGCCCCAGAGGAACAGGTCGCTGAGAGAAATGATGGTGCAATTGCCCCGGTTCCTTGATAAGGAACGAATCGGGGGGAAACGTCCCCATCATGGTGAGGCGCTGCACCTGGGAGGGCAGTGAGATTTGCATGTACCAGGACCTGAGTGCAGAGCTGGCCAAGAAGAGGGCAAGTTTTAATAAGGTCGAGGTGGTCCTCCTCAAGAAGGGGGTGAAGTTTGGACTATTGTACCCTGAGGGCCTATGGGTGACTTATGGGGGCCGGGAGCTCTATTATGGATCTTCGGAGGAGGCAGCGGAGTTTATGAGAGATAATAGGCTGGCAGGAGCAGGTGGACCTTGAACTTTGGTGGAGGAGTTGTGATGCTGCACTAAAAACATTTGTTCAGAGCCATTTCTTTCTTCCCTTGTTTTTGGCTTCAGTTCTATCTTTCTTTTTTGTTCTTTGTCAAGGGATGGGTGGCGCTTTCTTGTTTCTGTTCCTATTGATTGTTTGTACTAATGTTTGAGCGGGGCTAAAGGGAATCAGTGGGCGTTTGGATGCTAGGCGCCAGGGGCGGGAGCTGCCAGGCTAGCTGGACGGGCTAGTTCACTGAAGCACAGTGGGGGTGAACTGAAGGTTGGCAAGCGGAGAGGGAATGGGGGGATCTGGGATACAGGGGGTGAGTAGTATTGCTGACAGGGGTGCGGCATTTAAAATGGAGGAGGAGGAAGGTTGATGACCATGGACGCCTGAGGGTGGGCCAAGGGATGCGCGGGGCACGGGATGGAGGCGGGCCCAATTGGGGCAATGGCTGCTTGGTAGGAGGGGGTGGGGTGCCCCCCGGCCAGGCTGGTCACCTGGAACGTTCAAGGGTTGAATGGGCTGGTCAAGGGGGCCCGTGTGTTTGCACACTTGAGACGACTGAAGGCGGATGTGGCCATGATGCAAAATACACACCTAAAGGTGGGGGGGGGGGGGGGGGGGGGCAGATCAGGTTGAGGAAGGGATGCATTGATCAAGTATTCCACTCGGGGTTGGACTTTAAAATGAAGGGGTTGGCGATTTTGGTCAATAAGCGGGTGGCGTTCGAGGTGGGGAATTTAGATGTGGATCCGGGGGTGGGCAGGCGGTGGGGATATGGCACGGTTAGTGGGAAACTGATGGGAATTCTGGTAGTGTTGGTGAATATTTTTGCCCCGAACTGGGACAAAGTGGAAATTGTGAGGCGGGTGCTGGGGAGGATTCCAAACCTGGAGTCTCATCTGCTGATTATGGGTGGAGACTTCAATACGGTCCTGGATTCAAGACTGGACCGGTTGAGCCCTAGGTCGGGGAAGGTATCAGCTATCGCTAAGGAACTCTAGGGGTTAATGGAGCACAAAATGGGGGGGGGGGGTCGATCTGTGGAGATTCGGGAGGCTGAGGGTGGAAGAATTTTAGTTCTACTCACATGTGCACAAGCTGTATTCCCGAATAGATTTCTTTGTGCTGGATAAAACTCTGCTGTCAGAGGTGATGGATGCCGAATATTCAGAAATAGTGTTGTTGGTCCATGCCCCACATTGACTGGACCTGCAAGTGAGCAAAGGAAGGGCCCAACGCCCACAATGGAGGTTTGATGTGGGACTGTTAGTGGAGGAAGAGGAGTGTGAGCGGGTGAGGAAAGCCATCTGGGGGTATATTAAGGTCAACGATGCGGGACAGTTGTCGCTGGGTTCAGTCTGGGAGGCACTGAAATAAGTTATGGGGGGGGGGGGGTGGGATTTATTTCTATTCGGGCACACAAGGAGAAGGCGGAGCGAGTGGAGATAGGAAGACTGGTGGGAGAAATCCTGTTTTTCAGTGTCTCCCAATTTTTATCCCCAAATTGTATTTTAGGAGGATGAATGTGGAATTTCGGGATTTACTTGGACCGGTAAAACCCCGCAGACGAGGAAGGTGCTGCAGGAATGGGGGCATGGGGAGGGACGCGGGGGTCTGGCTCTTCTGAACTTTATTAACTATAACTGGGCGACGAATATATCGTTGGTCAGGAAGCGGGTAGTGGGGGAGAGGTCGGTGTGGGAGCGAGTGACATTGTGTAAAGGCACGAGTTTGAGGGCATTGTTAATAGCACCACTGCCGTTCACGCCGGCTCGGTACTCCACAGGCCCGGCAGTAGTGCCAGCATGAGGGTGTGGGGACAGTAGCGGCAGGACAAGGATTTTGGAGGACAAGGAGGGGAGCGTCAGTGTGGGCACCGATATTCGATAACCATCGGTTTGCTCGGGGGGGGGGGGGGGGTTCTGTATAGAGGGTTTCAGAGGAGGCAGCGGGCAGGGACTGAGAGATTTGGGGATCTATTTATTTATGAGAGTGTCCGAGTTTGGAGGAGGTGGAGGAGGAATTTTAGTTGCCAGGTGGGAACGCGTTTCTGTCCCTGCAAGTGAGGGATTTTGTATGGAGGCGGGTCTTGATCTTTCCACGCCTCTCGCAAAGGGGGTTACCAGGATAAGATGATTTCGAGAACAGGAGTTCGAGAGGGGAAGGTCTCGTAAATCTATCAGGTGCTGATGGAGTGAGAGGCAGCCCCAATAGAGGGGGTGAAGAGAAAGTATCAAGAAGATTCGGGGGGGGGGGGGGGGGGGCTGGTGGTGGAGTTTGAGGCTGGGTTATGGGAGGAGGCCCTATGGAGAGTTAACACATCCTCGTTGTGTGCTCGGCTCAGCCTGATCCAATTCAAGGTGGTTCACAGGGCTCATATGACTGTCGCCCGGTTGAGCAGGTTCTTTCAGGAGGCAGAGGACAGGTGTGGACGATGTGGGGGAAGTCCTATGAATCGTGTACATATCTTCTGGGCGTGTCCGAGGCTGCGGGATTTTTGGCAGAGATTTGTGGACATCATCCCAGAGGTCCTGCAAGGGAGCGTGGCTCCGAGTCTAGAGGTGGCGATCTTTGGACTGTAAGAAGACCCGGCAGCCCAGGGTGGGAGCGAAGCCGACGTTTTGGCCTTTGCTCCCCTGGTGGCCTGGAGACGGATTGTACTGGAATGGAGGGACCCGGAGCCCACGAAGTCGGGGTGTGGGTAAGCGACATGGTGGGGTTCCTCAGGCTGGAGAAAATTAAATTCGCCTTGAGTGGTTCATTACAGGGGTTCGCTGGGAGGTGGCAGCCATTCATCGGCTTCTTCGAGAAAAATTAGACTGTTAGCAGGGGGAGGGAAGGGGTTAGTTGAGGGGGAAAAAGAGGAGGCATGGAAGTGACGAATATGGGTAGGAAAACAAATGGCGGGAGGGGCGAGAATGACTGGCAGTGTGTTTTTATAAGCCATGTTGGTTGGGGTTTGTGTTTGGGGGGGAATGATGGTTATTTTGTTGTGTGTTCTGTTGGATGGTATTACTGAAAAGTGTTAAAATTATAAATGCCTCGATAAAATATTTTCCAAAAAGGTAAATAGTTGAAATATCATTCCACCCTGTGGCGCTACATTTGCTCAGCTTACAACACAAAATATATTTGTCGCTACGTTCTGCTTCCTGTTAGCTAACAAAACCGTTATCTATGCCAATGTGTTATTCTGCAGTCTGCAAATTTGTGAAGTAGCTTTGCCGCTCTCGCTTCCATCCGTACATACTGTAAGAAATTGGAATCTGCGGGGCATGTAAGGGCCGAGGCCCGTAACCTTCTATGTTTTGTGTTCCCATGCCTATCTCATTCACGGTCACGATGTGATATCCTTGACCATCGCCAATTTAGAAGGGCTATCATAATGTGTGTGACCATCTCCTGGTGCAAAATGTCCAGATAATGTTCCCTTCCCTACCCCACCACCAGGCATCGCAGTGCCGGCGGCTGGACATGCTTCTCAAGAAATCTGAGCTAAATCTCCTCCTAAAGCAGCCGACATTTTCTGCAGAGAAGCTTGAACTGGACAACGCTGGCATCAAAGAGCACCCACATTATACGGTCGCAACACAGTACATTCCATGTCTTCTCTATCGTATCTTAATTACATTTTCTAAATACATCCATTATCATTATGTGCTACTACTTATTTATATCAATAAAACAATACAATTACCAATATATTATCCGAACATTTCCACAAGAATAACTAAATATTCGCCAACTAATCATTTACCTGTTTCCCTATCATCACAGGCATTGATTTATTTTTCAGAACGTCCTTGGTCCACTCTGCATGCTCACTGTGTTCCAATCGCAGCCTACTTGTAGTCTCGCCGCTCTCTATCTTCCGCCTCTAAACACCTGACGTTCTCTCTCCCCTTCTTTCCTTTGCTGGTCTAGTTTGTAATCATTGTGCTCTCTCACTCGCTGCTTTGAGTTCTCGTCTTCGTCGCGCTCACCCCACACTCGTCGCTCTGTCTCCCCCCCACTGTCACCAATTTAAATTCACTCCTCTATCACCGGCCTCTCACCCGTCACTCAACCTGTTTAAGTTATCAGGAGTGAGGAGAGGCTGAGATTCAAAGGGAGAGGCCATAGTACACTATGATTGCAAATCCAATCTGTAGGCCCAAGGTAACAGCTGAATTCAAGCATCCAGTGATTAATCACTATAGTTGGAGTTACAAGGGAACAGCTCATATCGTGTACATGCATTTATCACATGTAATTGAGGCACTCAATTATATTTGAATCTATTCATGAGTGCAACGCCAGATTCGTTGAATTGAATGGCCAAAGAGATTTCAAAATTCAGATTTGAAGCTTTCAATGGATGACTATTTTATTCTGTTTACATTCTCCATCATTAAGTAAAGGAACAGAATTTCTTCAAACTCATTGAGTAATTGACAGATTGACAGAAAGAGAGCGAGACAATGATAAAACTCTCTTATTCGTTAATAACGACTTCAAATTGTAGTTTACTTTGCTGCCTGCGTAAAAGATGTCAGCATGTTATGCCCGGAAATTATGGCATTTCTGCTTCCCTATCTACCTGTACAGGGCTTTTCAGCAGGCTATCCTTGTAAATTACAGACACTGCTGCTTCCTCTCTATCTGTACTGGGCATTCCAGGGTGTTACCCTTGAAAATCACCGTCACTGCTGGTTTCTCGCTCCACCTGCATTAGACATGTCAGCATGTTCTCCTAGTTATTACAAACATTGCTGTATCCCATTCTACCTGGACTGGACATTTCAGCATGTTACCCTTGGAAATTACGCAAACTCCTTCTCCCATTCCCAGTGTAATGAACACTTCAGCATATTTTCCGTAACTTACTGACAATGCTGCTTCATTTTGTACCTGTACTGGATGTTTGAGCATGTTTTGCTCATAAAGTATTGACACTGCCGTTCACTTCTCTAACTCTACTGGGATTTCATCATGTTATACTTGCAAATTGTTGACACTCTTGCTCCCCTCTTTACCAGTTCTAACTACTGACACTGCTGCTTCCCTCATGACGTGTACTGGACATTTCAGCATGTTACCCTTGTAATTTAATGACACTGCTGCTTCCCTCTCTCGCTGTCATACATCTTTCACCATGCAATCCTTTTAATTGATGACACGGTTGGTTTCATATATGCCTGTGCTGGACATTTCTGCTCGTTATCCTTGTAAATTACTGACACTGCTGCTTCACTCTCTATCTGTACTGGACATTTTAGCTCGTTATCCTTGTATATTACTGACACTGCTGCTTCCCTCTCTCCCCAAAGTGGACATTTCAGCCTGTAGTCCCAGTATATTACTGACACTGTTTCTTCCCTCACTGCTGTAGAGGAGATTTCAGCTTGTCGTCCTTGTAAATTACTGACCCTGCTGCTTCCCCCTCTAGCCATACTGGACATTTCAGCATTTTGCCTGGTAAATTACTGACACTTTCTTCTCTCACTCATGTACAGAACATTTCAGCAGGTTATATATGAAACGTCCTGCCACTTCTGCTTCCCTCTCTACCTCTAGTGGACATTTCAGCATGGCAGCATTGGAATTACTGACACTGCAGCTTCCTTTGCTACCTGTGCTGGACCATTCAGAATGTTACCCCTGTAATTTACTGACACTTCTACTTCGCTCTCTACCTGTACTGAATATTGCAGCATGGTATTATTGTAAATTACTGACACTGCAGGTTCCCTCTATAGCTGTACCGAACATTGCAGAATATTGTCTTGTAAATTACTGAAACTGATACTTCCTTCTCTGCCTGTACTGGACATTTGAGCATGTTACTCTTGTAAACGTTTGACATCGCTGCATCCCTCTCTACGTGTAATGGACATTCCATCATATTATGCTTGCAAATTACTGACACTGCTACTTCCCTAGCTACGGGTCCTGGAGATTGCAGCTTGTCACTCTTATAAATTAATGACTGTTTCTTTCCTCACTGCTCCACAGGACATATCAGCATGTTATCCTTGTAAATTGCTGTCCCTGATCCTTCACTCTCTGATTGTACTGCACATTTCAAAATGTCACCCAGGTAAATTGCTGACAGTGCGGATTCCGTCGCTACCTCTACTGTACATTTCAGCATGTTATCCTTGTAAATTACTGACACTGCTGCTTCCGTCTCTCCCTGTACTGGACATTTCAGCGTTTTGTCCTTGTAAATGACTGCACCTGCCGCTTCCCTCTCTACCTGTACTGACCATGGCAGCATGCTATCTTGTAAATTACTGACACTGCTGCTTCCATCTCTACCTGTCCTGGAGATTGTACATTTCACTCTTGTAAATTACTGACACTGTTGCTTCTTTCTCTCCCTGTACTCGACATTTCAGCGTTTTGTCCTTGTAAATGGCTAAGACTGCTCCTTCCCTCTCTACCTGTACTGACCATTGCAGCATGCTATCTTGTAAATTACTGACACTGCTGCTTCCTTCTGTCCCTGTACTGGTCATTTAAGCGTGTTGTACTTGTAAATGACTGATACTGGTCCTCCCCTCTCTACCTGTACTGACCATTGCAGCATGTTACCTTGTAAATTTCTGACAATGCTGCTTTCATCTCTGCCTGTACTGGCCATTGCAGCATGGTATCTTGTCAATTACTGACACGGCTGCTTCCTTCTCTCCCTGTACTGGAAATTTCAGCGTTAGTCCTCGTAAATGATTAACACTGCTGCTTCCCTCTCGACCTGCACTGACCATTGCAGCATGCTATCTTGTAAATTACTGACACAGCTGTTTCCCTCTCTACCTGTCCTGGAGATTGAAGCATGTCACTCTTGTAAATTACTGACACTGCTGCTTCCATCTCTGCCGGTACTGGAAATTGCAGCATGTTATCTTGCAAATTACAAACACTGCTGCTTCAATCTCTGCCTGTACTGGCCATTTCAGCATGCTATCTTGTAAATTACTGATACGGCTGCTTCCATCTCTGCCTGTACTCGAAATTGCAGTAGGATACCTTGTAAGTTACTGACACTGCTGCTTCAGTCTCTGCCTATACTGGCCATTGCAGCATGTTATCTTGTAAATTACTGACACGGCTGTTTCCTTCTCTCCCTGTACTGGAAATTCAGCGTTTTGTCCTTGTAAATGACTGCACCTGCCGCTTCCCTCTCTACCTGTATTGACCATTGCAGCATGCTATCTTCAAAATTACTGACACAGCTGTTTCCCTCTCTACCTGTCCTGGAGATTGCAGCATGTCACTCTTGTAAATTACTGACACTGCTGCTTCCATCTCTGCCTGTATTGGAAATTGCAGCATGGTACCTTGTAAATTACTGTCACTGCTGCTTCAATCTCTGCCTGTACTGGCCATTGCAGCATGTTATCTTGTAAATTACTGACACTGCTGCTTCCTTTTGTCCCTGTACTGGACATTTCAGCGTTTTGTCCTTGTAAATGATTAACACTGCTGCTTTCCTCTCTACCTGCACTGACCATTGCAGCATGCTATCTTGTAAATTACTGACACAGCTGTTTCCCGCTCTACCTGTCCTGGAGATTGCAGCATGTTACTCTTCTAAATTCCTGACACTGCTGCTTCCATCTCTGCATGTCCTGGAGATTGCAGCCTGTTATCTTGTAAATTACTGACACTGCTGCTTCCATCTCTGCCTGTACTGACCATTACAGCATGTTATCTTGTAAATTACTGACACTACTGTTTCCTTCTCTCCCTGTACTGGAAATATCAGCTTGTTGTCCCTTTAAATTACTGACACTGCTGCGTCCTTCACTACTTCAACGGGGCATTTCAGCATTTTACTCTTGTAAATTATTTACACTGCTCTCTCACTCTCTACTTGTCCTGGACATTTCAGCACGTTGTCCTTGTAAATTACTGACACTTCTGTTTCCTTGTCTACCCATAAAGGACATTTCAGCATTTCCCCCTTGTAAATTACTGACACTGCTGCAGACGCCTCTACCTGTACTGGATATTTCAGCATGTTATCCTTGTTAATTCTCGCTATCAGTTTGCACAATGATGAATTCAGTATGAATACGTTAATCATTCCAGATATCACTCCGCATTCACCTGGTAATCTGCATTTCTACTTCGTCCTCTGAATGCATGGAATAAAGAGAATCTAAAACTTCTTCACGAGTGGCTTCAGAATACTTGACCTGCAAAGATGCTTTCATTAATAAAACACCAGCGTCACTGCTGCTACGTAAATCTGCACGTAAATAGAAAGGCATGCGATGGCAACAGATAGTTTAAATTGTTGCAAAGTCACATTGACACATTTAATTTTACAACGTAGCCAGTATTTGTGAATTCATTCACAGAAATAGTGAATGATATGCGAACGATTCAGCTGCAAACTTAGTTAAGGAGCCAAAACTCTGATGCAACTGACATCATGAAATGATAACTGTGAGAAATAAGAGCTGCTTTGGAATTTCAGTTGAACCATGTTACTGCTGGAGAACGACATTGTGCTGACTCCCTGTAACAGCGACATGGTGAGATGTCTCCGTCTCAATTGCTGAAAACAGATTTATAAAATATTCCACAACTTGAGACTGTTAACAGCGTCTGATGATTTGATTCCTGTTCTTGTCCCAATCACTTTATTGCAGTATATGTGTTGCAGAGAATCGCCCAGTAACAATACCGAGTTGAATAAACACAGATCATTAGAGATTTAATGCAGTATTACAAGAGGGAAAGAACAGAGATTGCAGACATTTTATCAATCAATTGCTGGAAATAAATCGATGTTTTTTGAAAAGTAAATTATAGCGAGAATATTGACATAGTAAGCATTGATTTATACTATTATCAACTGATATACCAGCTTACCCGGAACTCCAATGGCAGCAATAGTAGGGTAGTAAATGTCTTCTATCTGCCATATTACTGGATATCCCATTTCTGTGAGAAACAGCGAATTCTCTTAGTCTGGGAATCCACAACTCAGCAGCCACACTGAGCTGATCCATTCCAAATGGCTGATATATACGTGGATGAGTCTCTACGGACACAGTGATACCCCTGATCGTTGTCATTAGTTACACTCACTTGATCAAAAAACATATTACAGTATCAGCGCTGGCTCTAGTAACGAATGTGTTGAAAAACACAAAGATCACAAATTTGAGAGAATTGCCTTAGTTTGACCTATCTTGCGAATAAAGCTGAAAGACATTCTCCTGCAGGACTGATTTGACTCTTCATTTAGAGTCTTCATATAAGTGTCTTGGTCATTTTCATGCTCAGTAATCGTACCAATACCATGGATATTATGAACTTTGTGAGATCACACTTTGTGAAATTGACCATAAATCTTGTTGAGATGGCTTTGACAATGGGTCATCTGGATTCGAAACGTATGCTCTTTTCTCTCCTTACTGATGCTGCCCGATCTGCTGAGAGTTTTCCAGCATTTTTTCTTTTGTTAAGATGGCTGCAACTTAACATCTGACTGTGGACAGTATTCCGTTCTGTGGCCAACAGTTAGTTAAATGTGAACAAAAATGATGGTACTTTAGAACCATCTATGAAGTTTAAACGTTTCATCCTATAAGAATGAACCAGCGTTTTAGGAATTTGAGATCTCTGGTCTCTTGGTCTCAAACTGTCTTATTGAAGAACGGAGAATATGTGAGCTAAAAGATGGGCAGAGATAGGTGTCACTTCATGTTATCAATTGCGAATGAATCGTGTTGGGCTGGACTGCAGAAGTTTTAATCCTCCAGCCATGTGACTGAAATTAACTTTCAGGAACTGCACCATGATACAACCAGAAGGATGCAAATCTTTGTGTGTGAGAGAAACATGTGTAACACCAACAAACATCTCATGACATCTGAAACGGCACAACCATCATAGCCGATACTTTCTAATGTAGACAAAGTAGTATTCTTGCTTAGTGTTTTACATTTTAATTTTTAAGTCCCAGGGATCTCCCTTATTTTATCAATTGTGCATCAACTATAAACTTCCGAGGACAGATGTGAACCGTGGCATGGAGACCCGGCCAACCACGCCCACATGTTCTGGTCTTGCCCCAGACTTGCTGGATACTGGACATCCTTTTTCGAGGCGATGAACAAAGTGGTGGGGATTATGGAGGAGCCGTGCCCGAAAGTGGTCTTCGGTGTGTCAGATCAGCCAGATCTCTTCATGGGGAGGAGGGCGGGCACCCTTGCCTTTGCCTCCCTGATCGCCCTACATAGAATCCTGGTCGGGGGGCGGTCAGCAGCACCACCAAAAGCTGTAGACTGGCTGTCCGACTTACCGGAATTTCTTCAAATGGAGAAAATCAAATTTGCAATCCGGGGGTTGGAAGATGGCTTCCTCAGAACATGGGAGCCATTCACCCAACTGTTCCGGAACCTGTTTGAACAAACAAATAAATAATCAAGTATCTAAGAGCCAGGGGAGAGTAGCGAAGACATGTGAAAAGATAGGGAAGAGAGGGAAGACTGGGGGGGGGGGGGGGGGGGGGGCAGTGCAAGAGGGGTAGCCAAACACAGCTGAATGGTAAGGCGAGCTTCAGAGAGGGAGAGGAGGGGAGGGGTGAAAGGGGGAAGGGAAGGAAGGACGAAGCGGGAGGGGGCAGGGAAGAAGGAAGGACAGGGGGAAAAGAATAATAGAGGGGAGCCAGAGGGAAGAATAGACGAGGGAACACAAACTGGAAGGAGCACACGGGAAACGACCACAATGAACACAGCAAGGCAACAGAGAGCAAGAAAGTGCAGGCGGAAGGAACGACAGAAGGTCGAGGCGGAGGGAAACACACAACAACCTACCGGGAGACACATTCCCGTAACAGCCTCCCCGAACAGGCGCCGGAATGTGGCGTCTAGGGGCTTTTCACAGTGACTTCATTTGAAGCCTACTTGGACAATAAGCGATTTTCATTTTAATTTCATTTCAAGTAACAGCCTGTCCACTCAGTTTGTTTTGTTTTGCTTGTTTTTTATGTACTTTATTTTTTTTTAACACAGAAAAGAAGGGGGCCGGAGAAAGCACCCCTCCCGCCACCCAGGACAATGATATGTATAACGTAATTGTCTCTCCGTTGCTTCTATGTATATACACTTTCCCAGTTTTTATTTTCCCACTCCTTGGTTTTTTAGTTATGTGGTGTTTTTGTTATCTCTCTTTCGTCTCTCCATGTGTACATCTGTCAATATACCACATAAAAACCGCAATAAAAACCTGTAAACTTCCCATCACTGCTTGAAAAGCAGGTATAAAACCATAATACCATAAGGCATAAGAGCAGAATTAGGTCACTCGGCCCATCGAAACTGCTCCGCCATTGAATAATGGCTGATTATTTTTCACATCAACCTTCTCCTGCCTTCTCCCCATAACCCCTTATTAATCAAGAACCTATCTGTCTCTGTCTTCAAGACACTCGGTGACTTGGCCTCCACAGCCTTCTGAAGCAAAGAGTTCCACAGTTTCACCACCCTCTGGCTGAAGAAATTCCTCCTCATCTCTGTTTTAAAGGATCGAGCCTTTAGTCTGAGATTGTGTCCTCTGGTTCTAATTTTTCCGATAAGTGGAAACAGCTTCTCCACGTGCACTGTATCCAGGCCTCGCAGTATCCTGTAAGTTTCAATAAGATCCCCCCTCATCCTTCTCAGCTTCTATGAGTACAGACCCAGAGTCCTCAACCGTTCCTCATACGACAAGCTCTTCATTCCAGGGATCATTCTTGTGAACTTCCTCTGGACCCTTCCCAAGGCCAGCATGTCCTTCCTTGAATACGGGACCCAAGACTGCTCACAATACTCCAAATGGGGTCTGACCAGAGCCTTATGCGCCTCAGATGCACATCCCTGGTCTTGTATTATAGCTCTCTCGACATGAATACTGACACTGCATTTGCCTTCCTAACTGCTGACTGAACCTACACGGTAACCTTGCAAGAACCTTGAACAAGGACTCCCAAGTCCCTTCATGCTTCTGATTCCCTAAACGTTTTCCCATTTAGAAAATAATCTATGCCGACATTCCTCCTTCCAAAGTGCATAACCTCACAGTTTTCCACATTGTATTCCATCTTCCACTTCTTTGACCACGCTCCTCGCCTGTCCAAGTCCTTCTGCAGCTCGCCTGCTTCCTCAATACTACCTGTCTCTCTACAGATCTTTGTATCATCTGCAAACTTAGCAACAGTGCATTCAGTTTCTTCTTCCAGATCATTAATGTATATTGTGAAAAGTTGTGGTCCCAGCACAGACTCCTGAGGCACACCACTAGTCACCGGCTGCCATCATGAAAAATATCCCTTTAGCCCCACTCTCTGCCTTTTGCCAGTCAGCCAATCCTCTATCCATGCCATATGAGATGAGTTGTTAACTGTCACCCCCTCACTCGATCCCCTGACCCTCCCAAATGACTCGATGATTTCCATTCTCCTCTTTTAATATTTTCACGTTATAACCCAAACCTATCTGTTTATCTGCAATCCCCTGACAATCCGACCCTGCTGTATCCGAGCTTTCTATTTCTTGCACTGCAACGGTATATCATTCCTCCCAGTGCTGCAGAATCCTCCCCATGTTTCACCACTCTCCACAGACTACACCATATTTGCATACAGCTATGAATGCAAGTAACTTAACAATCCTAAAGCGAACCTGGAGGTTGCACTTTTCCCAAGCGCCTGCTGCCCTTTTCGTTCTAAATGTTGCGGTGATGTTTTTGGAAGATGCTGTCGAAGGATGTATGTTAGAGGGCATGAATGTTTAAGGTAATGGACAAAGTGCAGGATGCTGTGGCGTGGATGACGTTGAAACTTTGAGTGTCGATGGTGCAGCACTCATCCAGGATTTAAGAGAGTATTCCATCACACTCCCGACCTGTGTCTCGTCGATAGCGGGCACGCTTTGGGAAATTAGACTAGGAATTCTGAGGCGAGTAACTCACCTTCTCTGAACTGCTCTTAATGCCACATTTATATTGATAACCAGTTCATTTCATAGTCAACGGTAAAGCCCATGTGTTATTTTCGAGGATTCGGCGATAGCAATGCCATTTAAAGTTCAGGAGAATTGAGTGAATTCTCACTTGTTTGAGACGTCCATTGACTGGAGCTGATGTGACGGGAATGCTCCTTGCCACTGTTCAGCCCATGCTTAAAATGTGTTCATCTTTTTCTACATGTGGACATGGCCCCATTCAGTATTTGAGGACTTGCGAATTGAACACTGTGGTATGACCAACAGACGTCCGCACTGTCTACATTCGGGAATGTCATTGATGACGTAGGATGGAAGGAAGATCATTGATGACGTGGCTGAAAGCGTATGAGGTTAGATCAGTGCCCGAACAAACCCCTGCATCAATGTGTTGATCCTCCAACAATCACAAGCCGATATATTTATGCTCTGCATAATTCCAACCAATTGAGAGTTTACCCCCGCAATTTCCCTTCACACTCAGTTCAAATCTATCGGGATGTCAAAGGCACTTACTCCCAGCTCACCACGTTGATTTCAGCCCGATGGCGCATGTTCGTGCCAAAGTTTTGAGAGGTCAGGATCTAAGTGACTTTGTTAAAGCCGCAATTAAGCATTGCTGAGCAAAGTATCACTGTGTAAGTGCCGCTGGGCGAGAGCTTCTATTGAGGAATTGAACAAACGAATGTGATATAAAATAGTTAGTTCAAATATTAGTTACAGTAATGTGGATGTGATCAGTCGAATAGTAGTGAGTTCACAGACAAAGGATTTCAGAAAACATGGCAAGGAAGGGGGAGGGGTGCCTGGTGGAGGATGGGGAAATGATGCTGGGTAACAAGAGGCCCAGGGTTCAGGAATGAGAAGTGAGCCAATCAGGATATATGGCCAGGTCAGGAGGTGAATAGGATGACATCTGGGAATCTTGTATGTGAAACCTGATGCCATTTGAATGTATTTGTAGAGATTCATTTGTATCCAATAGCACTCGGTTCGGGAGACCCCTGGAGGCAGCTTGTGTTCTGGATCTCTGTGAAGCGAGTCAGTCTTGCAAGTTGGTTAAAAATAACAATACAATGCCTACAAATCCATGTCGAGTTTTATTGAGGCCAGACTGATGGGTAATGAATTCAATATTGACATTTGGTGCCGAAATCCGGGGTTTCTCCAGACGGTCACCGGCCAGCTGCGAAATCAGAATTAGACTGATGTTGGACAAGGAAAGTGGAAACGGGCCCACAATGTATGTAGCTCGAAAATGACCACATTTGTTTTCCCCTCTTCTCATGGTCTGATTGGTCTGGTCACTCGCGGTTGGTATGGAAAGATCATCTCAACTTAATCAAAGGTCAGTCTGGGGATTTGAAAATTAAACTGATGGGACATCGGAAGGATGGTTCTTTTCTACGAGTGTTTTTGATGAACTTATGGGACATCGGAAAGATGGTTCAGTTCTACAAGTGTTTTTGATGAACTGATGGGACATCGGTAGGATGGTTCAGTTCTACGAGTGTTTTTGATGAACTGATGGGACATCGGCAGGATGGTTCAGTTGCACGAGAGTGTTTTTAAAACTATAGTTGATTAAGTTAAAATTGTATTCTTGGACTGTAGTGGCGAGAAACGCAGTCTTGAGGACTAGTTAGTGATTATGGGGAATTGCTTGGATAAATTTCAAAACAAAGACAGATCCATAGCACTGGATGCTGCATGTTAGTTAAAGCAGAAGTCTCTCAAAGGGTTTAAAGAAGCCAAAGTTAAAGACTACAGAGAGTGCTTCTCACACTGCTGAGATAACAGCAGTAGCCTATGGTGTAATCGGATACCTTTCTTTCGAGTCAGTGAAGGGTGCTCTTTCCAAGAGCCGGTGCAGACTCAGGGGGCCGAATGGCCTCCTTCTGCACTGTAAACTCAATGATAATCTATGACTAATCTAGGACAAATGTTCGGCACAACATCGTGGGCCGAAGGGCCTGTTCTGTGCTGTATTTTCTATGAAACTCCAGCAAAGTTACGCTTTGAATTAATAAACGGAAACCAGTGGATTTCTCCACCTCTTTGATAAAAGTTACTTATTTTAGCAAGCAATTAATTGAAATTGCCAGAATCTTAAGTTTGAAATACTTGAAATAATGTTTATTTCATTTTATTTGTTAATTAATAGAAACTTAGAGAAACTCACTGACACCATTTTAAAAAGTGTAAATCGGGAGATGACAGTGGACTTTGCTCCGGCATAAATCACCGCAGCTAACTGTTCCCTCATTAATAGCAGCCAACATTTTTGTGAATGTAAGAAAAACTTGTTAAAAGAAAAATTGTTAAAATAAAGAATTATTTAAGTTTTAAAAGTTAGACAAGTTGGTGTTAAGCACATCATAAATTCAGTTCTGAGTCGAGATCAGAACTAAGCTTGCAGTTTGCAGTAATACAATTTGAATTTTCAAACATTTAACAAAAAAAGAAAACTGTTAAAACCTTTTTAAATAACTTTGCCAAGTAGCATAAAATTGCCATTAGTTATAAGTAGGCAAATAAATAAATAAATAAAACAGCCAAAGTATGAAAGCTAAAGAGTTAATTGGATTATGGAGACGATATTGTCAAGAGGAGAGGGATAAGATCATGTTATTAAGTTGGAAAGAAAATGGCCTTAAAATGCGGAGACCAATTAGTGAGGGGGGGAACCAGAAAATCTGGAGATCTTCAAAAAGGAGCGTGCATTCAAAAAAACGCGTAAGTAAAGAGAGGGAGACACCTAGCGAGGCAGACGCGAGTAAAAAAAAATGGGCTACGTAGTTCAATGGCTGGCCTTGCATTGACAGAGACAGAGGATGAACTAGAGAATTGGACCATGTCGAGCAGAGTCCCGACTGCACCGGTAGCATTGTCTGCACTAATTCCAGAACCACCAGGGCTTCATAATTTATACCCAGTCACTGCTCCCCAGATTCAAATCATGCCAGCCTCTCCAGTCCCTTCGGTTAATAGTTTGGGCCCTATTCTGCACCTTCACCGTCTGTTAGAGAAGGGGAGCTCTGTTTCACAAGGCCAGTTAGCTCTAGGACCCGATCTCGGACAATGAGAGAGGGGCCTGATCCTATCCAGAAACAATTACGCATACCACCTAGATCCCTTAAGACCGATATAGTAGGACAGAAAAGTATGAGAACAAAGAAAAAGGGTGGGAATGGTTCTGAGGAGCTGGAGCTCCCCCTAGTGGAAGGGAAGGACGTCGAAGTCTTTGAAGAGCCAGGCGAATCCGCTAAAACGCCCCCTAGTGAGACTCTGAGACAGTTGTCCATTAGGAAAATACACAACCCCGATGTTGCAACAGCAGCAGCCCAGCCCACGATAGGCGTTTATTTCCCATGGTGATCCAGTGAGATAATGGCTATTCTGGCTGCAATACCAGACAGGAATGAATCTCCTGCTGTTTTCGTGGACTATCTGAGAACTACCATCTCAGTTTATCAAGCTGATTATAAGGACCTCTGGTCTTAGTCCAGCAGTGTTTAACCCCAGCAGAGCACCGCAGTTACCTGAACCACTTGAATTATGCAAGTTGGTTAAAAATAAATAATACTATGCCTAAAAATCCATCTCGAGTTTTATTGAGGCCAGACTGACGGGTAAAGAATTCAATATTGTCACTATCGCGTTCTGGAAATCAAGAGTGGCTGATGAGCAGTAAATCACCAAGTTGGATTTGTGCTGCTCTTATTGGATATGATGTAACTGGGAAATCCTCCAATTTACCGGATTGATGCCTGTGTTGTCGCTTTACTGAAATAGATAGTTTAATTCATAAAGGACTAACATTAATTTGCTTTTGTATCGATTATGCATAAACTGATAGAATAACTTATGATGGAAACTGATACATCACAACAGCGCACTCCATTTTATAATGACGTCCAAAGACAGTGAGTTCATCCTCAATGAAGCACAAAAGGGCTATGGGGAAAGAGCAGACTGACATCCAAAGCGAAGATGGACATGCAGGCAAAATGAAATACTATTTCACAATAGTGGAACAAATAAGCTGAAGTCTCAGTTTAAGTGAAGCATTTTATTGTGGAGGAAGGATAGCCGCTGTATAACAGTGAGTTATTTAATTACAAATCATTGCAACCCCCAAAGCAGACCAGATCCACCACGTGAATGTGTTGACAGATTCTGAAGGGCTGCATCTTAACTGAGGCACCTGACTACATTTCATTCAGTGCAATTATCCAGTAATAATATGGGAGTTGGACAATCAAAGTAATCAGAGATATAATGCAGTTCTCAGAAAACTGAAAGAGCAAATGCTGAAGACTTTCGTAACTTCCTCGGCGTGCTAATCTGCGGAATGACACTTTTGGCGGACTTACGCTGGCTGTAATTGCTGAGCCACTGTCTCACCCAGCCTTCCTCACTCAGTCTGGGTGAGACAAGAGCAGTGAAGCGCGTTCCCTGCTGCATCGGTGGAAAGTATCTGGGGAGTGGAATTAATGAACTCTGTTTTTACGGCAGTAAGTAAAGGCGATGTTAAAGGGACAACTTAAAGGGAGAAAGACGTTTCAAAGGTAAGTGGTTCAGAGAACGGGGAGTCCGGGAAGGGGTGCAACATCGGGGGAGATGGGGGCAGGTCGGGTGGGACGGAAAGGGGAGTGTCGGGTCGGCCTGAGGGGTGCAGAGACAAGTAGGACCTGAAAGGACTTCTGGTCGATCGGGGGGAGGGGTGGTAGATCAGAGGCGGCGGTCGGATCCGAGGGCGGAGTTGGAGTCGGGAACGCAGAGGGATGGGGCCGGGCACGACCGGGGCGTCGTGTTGGACCGGACGGGCTTTTATTCGAGGGGGAAGGACCAAGTCGGACTGGTGGGGGTGGCGGGGAGGGGGGGGGGGATAGAGGCGGAAAGAGGAGGGGTTGGGAAAGGATCTGAGGTCCGGACCAGAGGAAGGTGGCGGGTCGGGCCTGGTGGAGGGGTCGGGGTTTCAAACTGGGAAATATGGGAGTGGCAGTCGGTTCAGGCCGCACCGGATGTTGGGAATCGGAATTGAAAAGGGGAATTGGGATGGGGCGGGGATTCAGAATGGAAGGGAGGGGGTTACTGCCGAAGGGAGGGTTGGTGTCCGAGCGGAAGGTGTGGAGATGGAGGGCCAGGAGCGGGTGCACTTCGGATCAGAACGGATCAGACCCGGGATGGGGGAGGGGGGCGGGAGGGGGCTGGTGGTTGGACCTGAATTGTGGGGGCCGGACCCGCAAGTGCGTGTGGGGACATCGCGGTCGGACTGAACCTGCAGTGGGGGCGGTAGAGGAAAGGTCGGATTTGGAGATGGTGTGGGGATCTACTGAGGATCGTGTGCAATGCGGCGGGGGGGGGGGGGGGGGGGGGGCGGTGCTTCTGCGAGGCTGAGTCTGGGTGTTTAAATAGTCACTCTGGATTAGTAGTGATTTCCCCCCCCCCCCCCCCTAACTCTTTCAGAGTAACTGTCAGAGTCAAAAACAAAGCCATCCGAAGTGAGCGATATAAACTGGATTGTTCCCAGCGCAATTGTCCAGAGGAAGTTAGGACATGTTGGCAATTGCCAGATAAACCATTAGAACATAGAACATACGTACATTAGTAGGAACTTCCTAGAGGGATTCGCCAGCGCTTCATTGGAGGGGGCGTGGTTGGAGGGGGGGGGGGGGTGGTCTAAACGCGATGATGGGGAACCAGGAAGTTTTGGATCAAGCAGAAACTTTAGCTGCTGAGCATTTATGATTTGGCTCCAGACTGTTGGATCAGATTTATCTGTATTAAAGGATCGCGAAAGATACCGAACCTGTAATCTTGTTCTAACAGACGAACCGCACCAAAGGTAGACGTTTTATGCATTAAATCATTCGACCACCTTTAGGGCACTGGGACTAATGTTTTTTTTAATGTTTTTCTTGGGTTTTCATATCTTATATTTAACAATCCATAATTTACATATGAAAAAACGGCGCCAAAAGGGAAACAACTGTTTTCAAGAAGGCAGACATAAATCAGCACGTATATTGGCAGGCACTGTAGAGTGACCCACTGTAGTTGCACACATATGTTACAGTTCCCAATATGGCCATAGGCAGGTATTTACAGTTGTCTATTTACAGTTTGGGTTGGGCTTCAGGTTGCCCTTGAATCCGTCCCCTGCGGCTTTGCTCCTTGTTTCTCTCATTCTCTCTGCGAGCTTTCGCCCTTTCCATCTCTACCCTCTTCCCCTTTTTCTTTTTGCTCATGGTCCCGTACCTCGTTCGTGTCTCCCCGCCCCCCCCCCCCCCCCCCCCGCCACCTCGTTGCCTTCCCCTTTCCTTAACCTACTGGTTGCTGGCTAGAAACAGGTCCTGGAAAAGTTGGTCCTGTGGATGCCCTCATCTGAGCCCTGGATGGCAAGTTTTATTTTCTCCAGCCTAAGCAATTCCACCAGATTCGGGCAGCCAGTCTGAAGCTTTGGGTAGTTCAGCCAATCACCAACAGAGAAGGATTCTCCGGAGGTCAATCAGGGAGCCAAAGTCTAGGGCGTTGGCTTTCCTCCCCATGAAGAGTTCTGGCTGCTCTGAAACCCTGAAAACCACCACTTTTGGAATCACTGCCACAACCCTGGACATTGCATCAAAAAAGGCCTTCCAGTATGGGTCAATCCCAGAACGTGGATGTGGTTGGCCGGGCCTCTCCAGCACCATTCACATTTGTCCTCCACACTCGGAAAGGACCCACTCATTCGGGTTCTGGTCAGGTGCACTCTGTGCACCACTTTTAGCTGTGTCAATCTCAGCCCTACGCAAGTGGAGGTGAAGTTCGACCTGTATAATACTTCGATCCAGAATCCTCCCTCCCTCTATGTCGTCATCCTCCTCCCATTATTTCCTTGTCTCGTCCAAGGGAACCTCCTTCCCTCCAACAGAGGCTCAGAAGGATCTGCACAGTTTCCCTTCCCTAGGTCGCCCGTGGCCATCAGTTCTTCCATAAACATGTGTCCTGGTATCTGGGGGTGCGTCGTTTGTTCCTTACAGAGCAGGTTTCTGAGCTGAATGTATCCAAAGTCGTTTCCTATTGTTAACTGCAGTTTCCATGTTTTCCCCCAGGGCCGCTACTCTCTCGTCCGTATACATGTCCCTGACCATCAGTGTCCCTTCGTCTTGTCTCCACCTTTTGAAGGTGCCATCCATTATTCATAGAATAATAGAATCCGAGAATGTACAGTGCAGAAGGAGGCCATTCGGCCCATAGAACCTGCACCAGCCCTTGGAAAGTGTGCCCTACTTAAGCCGACCCTATGCCCAGTAACCCCACCTAAGCATTTTCTTTGGCCATTCAGTGACAACCTAACGTGGCCAATACACCTAACCTTCATCACGTCTTTGGGCTGTGGGAGGAAACTGATGCACTCAGAGGAAAACCACGCAGATACGAGATGAAAATGGAAAATCTACACAGACATTCACCCGAGCCGGGAACTGAACCAGCTTCCCTGGAGCTGTGAGGTAGCAATGCTAACCACTGTGCCACCGTATTGCGGGAGTGAACCTGTGGTTGCTGTAGATGGAAGCCAAAATGCTGCCTCATTTGTTGCCACGTCCGGAGCGTGGCTCCTACCGCTGGTGTCCTCGAGTCTTGCGGGAGGGGATGGAAGAGCGGCTGTGGCTGTGACTCGGAGGAGCATCCCGATTCAGGAAATCTCCATCTTCACCCACTCTGTTCCCGGTTCCTTCACCCATACCCGTACTCTATCTGCGGTGGCCGCTGAGTTGTACAGTTGTAGATTCGGGATCCACAGTCTCTCTCCCCTCTCCCCTCCAAGTATCGGAATTTGGACACCCACATTGCGAAATTTAGCCTGTGTTATGGGGGAAGCGTTTGCAGAATCCCAAAATGTATCATGGAGTTCAACCAACCTCTCCATTTAATGGATTTCGTTGCTTTTCCTAGCACGTGGCTTTTTCCCGAGGTGTGGTATTACAATTATGGACACGTGGGTTTTTAAACACAAACTCTGTTTATTCCATGAACTCAACTTAACATCTTAAATAAACATTGGATCTCTTAACACCCCTTACTTCAAAGATAACTCAGAAAATATTGCAACAGTAAATAATTCCTTAAAATGTTCCTTCAAACTTCCAAGAGACTTAACACATTTAAACAGGATCACATCAGGTTAAAGGATATATATGCGCCTTGTTTTTTCCATGCAGCTCTCTGGACACACACAGACCCACACAACCTGCTTTCTAAACTGCAACTAAAAACCTGAAAAATGGCTGATCTAAAGCCCAGCCCCACTCACTCTCTGACATCACTGTTTTCTTAAAGGTACAGTGCTTAAACATCCATGTCTTAAAAGTACTCTCACATGACACCTCCCCCCAAGAAAAAAAATAAACCATCAACTTCAAGATAGTTTCATTTTTCACCATCCACTAAGAAATGCACACAGTAAATATACCTTTTCGTTTTAAAAAAACCCAACACATGCAAACAGGTATAATAATATAGTTATTTTTTCTTGTTCTTCTTCCTCCAACCGAAAACTTTCTCGAGTGACAGTCTATTTGAACAAAGTCTCTGCACGATCCATCCAGTCCTCTACCCCTCGGCATTTCTCTTCAGAATCAGATAATTTAGTTATATCTGACCACAAAGCCCCTTGCAATTCTCCAATACAGGAACATTGGTTACTACAGCTTTCAGTTAGTCAAATGCCTGTTGAACGTCCGCTGTCCATCAGTGGAGTAATCACGCCACAAAACCTTTGCACAACTGTTCGATCAAATCCACTCATGCTAAGAAATAGCATTATTTCCCTTCGTCTTGAGGGTATCGGAAACTCCACAAGGAAAGTGATTCGGGCTTCTTCAAATTCACTTTCGACTAGGTTCATCACCAAACCCGCCACCTCAAGTCGATCGAAGAACTCCATACGATGGTTTAAATGTTCTTTCCATGTTTGGAAGTTGGAAATAAAAGCAGCTTGTCCCACTTCCTCCATGCAATCCTTCAATAGTGGGACAGGATAAGAGTCCGTTCTTGTAACTGCATTCTCCTTTCGATAGTCCACACACAATCGTTGGGTACCGTCTGGTTTAGGTACCATCACTATGAGTGAGCTCCATTGGCTGCAACCCACTTCAGTTATGCCACTTTTAAGCATACTCTCAATCTCTTTGTTAACCTGTGCCAATTTTAAAGGATTAAGTCTATATGGATGTTGTTTGATAGGAACAGCATTTCCCACATCTACATCATGTATAGCCATTTTAGCACTTGCCAATTTATCGCTACAAACTTGCCCATGTAATATCAATAACTATTTCACGTCAGTTCGTTTTGCCTCTGGAGGGTAACTTAACATTTCATCCCAATTTATAAGAACATCCTCATTTTCCAATTTAATTTGAGGTACGTCAAATTCACAGTCATCTGGATTTGGTTCGTCACTTTGAGTTAGAATCATTAAAACCTCCTTTTTCTCTCCTTCCCTTTCAAAGTACCTTTTAAGCATATTCACATGGCATACTCGGTGAGTCTTCCTTCTATCTGCTGTTTTTATCACATAATTCACCTCACTTAATTTCCTTTCAACCTGATACGGTCCACAAAATCTAGCTTTTAAAGGCTCACCTACCACTGGTAACAACACTAAAACTTTATCCCCACAGGCAAAAGTACGAACTTTGGAATCCTTGTCCGATACCCGTTTCATCATATTTTGGTGCAACTTTTAAACGTTGTCTAGCCAATTCACCTGCCTTCTTTAATCGTTCCCTAAAATTTGACACGTAAACCAATAGTGTAATTTCCGATTTCTCACCCACCAATTTTTCCTTAATTAATTTAAGTGCGCCTCTTACCTCATAACCAAAAATTAGTTCAAAAGGACTAAATTTGGTTGACTCATTAGGTGCATCCCTAATTGCAAACAATACGAATGGGATTCCTTTATCCCAATCCTCTGGATAATCTTGACAATACGCCCTGAACATTGTCTTTAATGTCTCATGCCACGTTTCTAACGCTCCCTGTGATTCTGGATGGTGCGCAGTTGATTTAAATTGTTTTATTCCTAACCTATCCATAACTTCTTTGAATAACTTTGAAGAAAAATTCGTTCCTTGATCCGATTGAATTTCTATGGGTAGTCCATATCTAGTAAAGAATTTAAGTAACTCCTCCACAATCTTTTTAGCTGTAACATTAAGCACTGGAATGGCCCCTGGAAACCTAGTAGACACATCCATTACTGTGAAAAGATATTCATTCCCACTTTTTGTTTTTGGAAGCGGTCTTACACAATCGATTAGGACCCTTGTGAAAGGTTCCTCAAATGCTGTAATGGGTATTAAGGGCGCTGGTTTTATCACTGCTGGAGGCTGCCCTATCACTTGACATGTGTGACATGATTTACAAAGTTTAACTACATATTTATGTAGTCCAGGCCAATCAAAATGTTTCTGGATTTTAGCTTGAGTTTTCCTTATTCTCAAATGACCTCCCACTGGTACCTCATGTGCAACTCGCAACACCTCCTTTCTATACCCCACCGGCAATACTACTTGATGAACCTATGCCCACTTTTCATCCGCCTGCATATGTACAGGTCTCCATTTTCTCATCAAGACGTCATTTTTACGGTAATAACACTCTGGTATACTCTCAGATTCCTCTTCCGTATATGCTTTCTGATATATCCGTTTTATTTCTGCTTCTTTCTGTTGTAACTCCGCCAATTTTCCTGAACTAAAAATATTCGCCTCATCCTCCACCTGTTCTTGTTCTTTTTCAACCACCTGATCAAAAATCGTTTTTAATAATTGCACTTCAACTTCATCTTCACTCTTTGATTTCTCCTCTTGTCTTAACCTGTGACTTTGCGACCTTGTTACTATACAATCCGGAGAAATTCCAGGATATTCATCCTTCGACACTTCAGATTTTCCTATGGCTTATCAACTTCAGTAGGCGTCACTCCCACCTGCGATCCAGCTATCTCATTACCCAACATAAACTATTCCTGGACAAGATAGTTTATCTATTACTCCTACTATCACTTCACCACTCTTCACTGGACTTTCCAATCTTACCTTATATAAAAGAATGCTACTCCTCTCACCCTGAATTCCACATATCACCACCTTTTCTGGCAACATTCTACCCAAACTACATAATTCCTCATCTCTTACCATTAAAGATTGACTAGCTCCCGTATCTCTTAAAATTGTGACTTATTTAACTGCTCCTCCTGATACACATGAGTAGACTTTACCCACACAAGTAAATTCTTTAAATACATCTGGCATCTTCTTAACAATTACTTCTTGAACAGGTAGACAATCGTTTGCAGCTCCTTGGCTTCCCTTGGTCTTTCTTTTACCACTCTAACAAACCCCACTGTCTTATCCTGTTTTACCACAGCAGCCTTCCCTGTGCTTTTCTTCAACCACCAACAGTGTGACTTTACATGGCCTAGTTTATTACAGTGAAAACATTTGAAACTTTTCATTTCTTTTCCACCCTCCTGGATTTCTTTTTTAATCTGTGGTACACTCTCTTTATTGTCTCCCATCAGATCACCTTTACCTTTACCACTTGAGTATTTCTCATGTCCCCAGTTTCTATCCCTCACCGGCTGAAACTGACGTTGGTAATCAATCTTTGATTTATGAACGAATTCATAATTATCTGCCATTTCCGCTGCTAATCTTGCAGCTGTAACCCTCTGTTCTGCCACATGAGTTCTCACTACATCAGGAATTGAATTTTTAAACTCCTCCAAAAGTATAATTTCTCGGAGAGCTTCATACGTTTGGTCTATTTTCAAAGCCCTTATCCACCTATCAAAATTACTCTCTTTGAGCCTTTCAAACTCCATGTATGTTTGACAAAATTCTTTCCTTAAATTTCTAAACCTGTGTCTGTAAGCTTCAGGCACTAGCTCATATGCAGTTAAGATGGATTTCTTCACATCCTCATACGTTCCAGATACCTCCTCCGGTAGTGATGCAAACACTTCACTAGCTCTACCTACCAGCTTTGTTTGAATCAGTAACACCCACATGTCCTGTGGCCATTTCATTTGTTTAGCTACCTTCTCATATGAAATGAAAAATGCTTCCACTTCCTTCTCGTCAAACCTTGGCAATGTTTGGACATATTTAATAGATTCTCACCAAGCCTTCGACTATGACGCTATTTCTCACTATCCTCATCACTATCATTGAACTGTACGTTTCACTTTACGTCAGCCAATTGTAACTGTTTGTCATGTTTCATGGCCATTTTCTGAAGTCCAAACTCCCACTCTTTATCTTTTTCCCTATGTATCTCCCTTTCATTTTCTTTTTGTTCTGCGAGGGCTATTCTTTCTTTTCTCCTTTCTTCTCTCTCCTTTTGATTTTGCTCTCTCTCTCTTTTTCTTTCTTTTTCCCCACTCTCTGTTTCTCTTTCTTGTTCCTCTCTCTCTCTTTCTTTTACCTCTCTCGCACTCTCGTATGCAAGCCGCTTTAATTCTTTCTCATGTTCCATTTGTTTAATTTGCATCTGAATTTTTGCCATTTCCAATGAGTCAAACTCTATCTCGGGCAACTTTAAATGTTTAACCGCCGCCATAATTACCTCACTTTTCGCATTTTATCAGGTAATGTTAACTGCAATGTTCTTGCCAAATCTAACAGCCTGCTTTTCGCTTCTGTCCGTAAAGTACTCCGTGTAACATTCTCCACCCCCAAAAACGTCTGAGCCTGTGAAAGAGCCATTGTTCACAACACTCTCCCCACTTAAACTAAAATACCACACCGGAAAAGCAACAATCCTTCACTGTCTTTAACTTCACAAATGCCAATCCAATAGATAGACTTTTATTCCCTTCGAGCCCCGAATTGTTATGGGCGAGGGGTGTTCAGAACCCCAAAATGTATCATGGAGTACAACCAACCTCTCCCTTTAATGGATTTTGTTGCTTTTCCTAGCACACAGCTTTTTCCCTCGGTGTGGTATTACAATTATGGACACGTGGGTTTTTAAACACAAAACTCTGTTTATTCCATGAACTCAACTTAACATCTTAAATAAACATTGGATCTCTTAACACCCCTTAATTCAAAGATAACTCAGAAAATATTGCAACAGTAAATAATTCCTTAAAATGTTCCTTCAAACTTCCAAGAGACTTAACACCTTTAAACAGTATCACATTAGGTTAAAGGATATATATATTTTCTGTAGAATGGCAGAGATACATTAGCCTTGTTGATTTCTGCTCCAGCATCTTATTTTTCCCTGCAGCTCTCTGGACACCCACAGACCCACACAACCTGCTTTCTCAATTGCAACTAAAAACCTGAAAAATGGCTGATCTAAAGCCCAGCCCGACCCACTCTCTGACATCACTGTTTTCTTTGTTTAAACATCCATGTCTAAAAAGTACTATCACGTGACACCTGGGATTGCTTGAACGACAGTCACCCAGCTCTGCCCCTCTCCCCTGTGGGTTCACATGTTCTACATCGCTCTTGCTCAGGTTAAGCTTGCCCCCCCCCCCCTCCCCCCAATAATTCCATGCTCAAGTGATAGGTTAAACAGCAGCAGGGACAGCTGGCATCCTTGTCTCGTGCGTCTGTGCAGCTGGAGGTATTTAGAACTGGTGCAGTTTGTCCGTACTCTCGCCATGGGAGCATTGCACAGTAATTTCACACAGGATGTGAATCCTAGTCCGAGCCCAAATCATTCCAGTATCGCTATGGGATACTTCCATTCGACTCTGTCAAAGGCCTTTTCTGCGTCCAGAGAGATGACAACTTATGGCGTTCTCTCCGCAGTTGGGGTCATTTTGACGTTTAGCAGGAGCCTGATGTTCGATGTTAGCTGTGGGCCCTTGACAAAGCCTGTCTTGTCGCAACTACCACTGGCACACAGCTCTCCAGCTGCCTCGCCAATGGTTTCGCCAATATCTTTGCATCTTTGCTGAGTAGTCAGATGGGCCTGTAGGACCTGGACTCAGCTGGGTCTTTGTACTTTTATGGGTATCAGCGATACTAAGACTTGTGCCAGTGTTGGTGGCAGGGTGCCCCTTATTAGTGAGTCTGAGAATATCGCCTGCAGGTGCAGGTCCAGTACTGGCCTAAACGTTTTGTAGGAGACCGGGAATCCGTCTGGCCCCAGCGCCTTACCCGGCTGCATGGAGTTGATACTATCTTGACTTACCTCAGTTCTAATGGTGCTTCCAGGCCCTGTCTCTTGTCTTCCCCCACGATAGGCACGTCCTTCGAGGAACTGATTTATCTTCGCGGTGCACAGCCCTCATCAGAAGGTTGCAAAGGCTTCGCTGATTCTTTCGGACGCACTAGCCTACCGTTACTGTCCCTAACCTGCGCTATTTCCCTCGTGGCTGACTGCTCTCTCAGCTGGTGACCCAGCAGGAAGCTGGCCTTGTCCCCAAGTTGTAAAAGGTCCTTCGTCTCTGGAGGAGCTGGTGCACTGTTTTCCCAGCGGCGAGCAGGTGAAAGCCAGCTTTCTCGTTTCTTAAAATCTCTGTCAGTAGTTGAACAGTCGGTGTCGAGGAGTGGCCGCCGGTCCACCTCCAGTATGGACCTGGGACTCGTGTCAATACCGACTAGGTAATCACCTTGGTTGTGTTGATATGCTGGAGCTCTTGACACAGAGATGGTGTTTTCCGTGAGGGTTTCAGTGAGCAAAACAGGAAAGATCGTGAAGTCGATTTACATTCCTGGCTATCCTCCTCATCAATAGTTTCGTTTTATTTCTCTGCAACTGTTGCCTCTTGAACTCTCTCCTAACTCTCCTCAAGTACAAAACCTGAACCACAACTCAGTCCCGATATTGACGTCACCTACTACCACTTTCGCGAACTCCTTCCTTGTACTTTTTGGCGGGATTTGATCGAACTTTTCGAGCTGCCCAATGGGAGAGATAAGGTCAGTCTAAACAATTATTTAGACCGTCTCGGAATCTTGGAGTAAGCGACACAAAGAAAATGAACAGAGTTTTCAGTGTTGAAATTAGGATATATTCTAGACACCGAGTGTGCTGGAGTTCGGAGCTTCCTTCTGTACACGAAAATCAATGGATTTATTTAAGTCTGAGGTCGATCGTGTTTGGTTAAATAAATGTATTAAGTAGCAGGTGGTAAAAGCGAGCATGTGGAGTTAGTGGCCAGCCAGTCGCGGCATCGTCGAATAACGGAAGAAGCTTCCAGGATTCAATTGCCTCAGAAAAGTGAAAAGCCGGAGGTACGGCGCCTCGTCTGTTCACTCGGCTGTGTGCAGCCTCCTGCATTCAACCATTTGGAACACCTATTTAAAAACTATCGCAGCGCATGCACCAACATAAAACTAAAGACAAACTACAGTTTGTGTTGGATCCGAAATTGTTGGAAAAAAAAGCGCAAGAGAAATCTCGCAAACGTCTCGCAACGCTCATCAGAAAGGACATTTGCTGCTGTTTCAATATGTTGTGGACGTTCGTCTAAACGGATTAAACGAAATAACGTGTTCACATCCAGAAACAAAAATACGTCCCTTCCTCACATGTAACACATGGGGATGACTCTTGCTCTAATAATAAAAGTTTAACATCATCCAGAAAAAGGTATCTGCTTGACCAGTAACTCCCACGCCACCTTAAACATTCACTTCCTCCGACACGTGCACAGTGAGGACAGCGTGTACCGTCTACTAGATGCGGTGCCAAAACTCGCAAAGATGCCTTCGATAACACCTTCAAAACTCACGACGTCTACTATCTCGAATGACAAGGGCAGAAAACGCACGGAACGCAATCCCCTGCAAGTTCCCCTGCAAGCTACTGACCATCCCGACTTTGAGCAATATCGGGATTATTTTAGTGTCACTGGGCCCAGAAATTAGAACTCTCTCTCAATATTACTGTAGATGCATCTTTGAACCATTGGGACAACAACGGTTCAAGCAAATGGCGCACCGCGACCTTTTCTGTTCGGTGAATTGGACATTCTGTATTCTCCCTCCGTGTACACGAACAGGCGCCGGAATGGGGCGACTAGGGGCGTTTCACAGTATCTTCAGTGCTGTGTTAATGTAAGCCTACTTCTGTCAATAATAAAAATTATTATTACAATGAAGGGCAATTCAATTTGGTCTTACCAGCGATACTCACATCCGAAATCATTTTTTTAGGCTACCAACGTATTCCAAACCTCACAGCAAACCTCCCCTGCTGTCGGTTTCTGGTCTCAGTTCAAAGAGTCCCATTGCAACCTCAACGTCGACGCCTACGCCCTGACAAATAGAACAGGCCCACCCTCTGTTTAAGTAAGATTTATATCCACAACAGTTTTAAGGTTGAATGCATGTTGCCAACAAAACAATTGACAGAAACTTATGTCATGGGATGTACGTTTGAAGTCCTGGAATTCTGCACTGTGTCCATCCCAACACACTGGGCCTTCTGTAGAGTGAGACCTGATGCCCTTATTTTCAAAAGTGTGTGTAGTATATCAGCATCAAAGAGGAAGATGAAATTAGATTTCTTTCATCATTTCCACACAACCCTGAAGTGGTTATCATTCTTTGACGTAACCAGCCAAACCCGCTGGCTCACTGTGGCGGATATAAGAAATAGCGATACTGCAGCACAGCGGTTCACACTCGCTTCAAATGACACTTCGATCCCGTTGGGCTTTCCTAGAACGGCGTATAATTATAAATTCTGAGCTCGCTGATCACAATGTAGTCATCTTGTGCCCCTGCCTGTGTCGGGTTTACACATTCTCCCAGTGTCTACGTGGCTTTTCTCCAGGTGCTCCGATTTCCGTCCACAGTCCAAAGATGTGGAGGTTTGATGGACTGGCCATTGTAAATTGTCCCTGAGTGTCCAAAGATTACGTGGGGTTACAGGGATAGAGCAGGGCAGGGTAGGTGTCCTTTCAGAGAACCCTAGACTCGATGGCTGACTGATTTCCTTCTGCGCTGTATGGATTCTATGATTCGACGCTCTACAAAAGGAAGACGAAATCCAGACTGAATGGCCTCATTGCAGAATACCGTCACTCAGTCCACAAACGTGACACCGATATACATTTGCCTGTTCGCTTCTTGCTTTTGCCCACATGCTTTCCTTGGTCTGCCGCAAAGTTCTCGTGATGCCCAATGCAAACTGCAGAAACTGAACCATCTCTTCCGGTTAAGAGCTTTTCAGCCTTATGGTCTCAATGCCGAGTTCCCACAGTTTTGGACGATGAATTTCGGTTCCCATTTTGATATTTATCCCATCTAATAGTCAGTCTGGATCTTGTTCTCGTGTTTAGCTTTCAGGCAGCACGGTTTCTTTTCTGCTATGAACACATTTTGTTATTTTACTTATTCAGACAGTACGAACTTTTATTGGGAAATAAACACCGACCCTCGATCACAGCGTTCCTATTTATTATCATTACGACACGGTTTGTCTTGTGTCACATGAGATTTTCATCATTTGCTGTCGCGTTTTACTCCAGCGCCCTTTTCAACAGCACAAAACCCCAGCACATAACTACCTCTCTTCAGCTCTGAAGAAGTCCTTGTGAACTAACCATGTCTCCTCACTTTACAGATGCTACCAGCCCTGTGAGGATTTCAAGTTTCCATTCCAAATGCTTCCTCCGGACTTCAAAATACACAGGATAATTTATTTGTCTGTAATGGGTCTGTGTGACAGTGCGAAATGAGAATGTTCAGTAAGGTGCAACTGAGATCAACCGCGAAGTTTTTAGATGTTTGAGAAGCCGTGCAATACAGGACGAACCTGCTCCTATTTCTCATGTTCTTACAGACACCAGGATTACATTGACCTCGCAGTGCTGATTTACCACTGGGTTTCCGGAGGTTAGTAAATTACATTAACATATCAAGTTTCATAATCATTAAATTTTATCATAAAAAGGGCACCGCACAGAAGAAAAGTATTTGGCCTGTCATGTTCTGAAAGAACAATTCACCTCGTGTCAGTCTTCAGCTTTCCCCCACGTACTGCACATTCTTGTCCTTTCTGGGCGTTTGCATTTTTCTACTCGCTTGAGTGGAGAAGAATGATGGATGATCTGATCGAGATTCCTAGCCTGTTAAACTGAATCCCTATGTTGAACATGGAGAAACAGTTCAACTCAGCCTTAAAATTAAGTTGCATCTTAACATGTCTTTGTCTCTGATCCACAGCGACAGTGCCAAACAAAAGTCGGGAACTACGTTTCACAATGGGAACTGGACATCCAGAAAGAATTCGTTAAAATGATCGAGTCGTTTTAAATTCGAAAAGATGGATTTTTTGGGAAATCAAAGAAACACCTCCGCCATTTCCGCTCTCCTTGTGTGTTGTTCATTTTTGTGGCTTACTGCTGTGCTGTAAAGAGAGCCCAGACTTGGCCTTTAACACTGAATCCTATAATTAAATAGCTGATATGGTACCGACTTCGCTACTGGCCTCTGTTCGGTTGTCTTTATAGCTGTCTTCACTATCTGACGGGCAACATTGCATCTATCTTTGCTTTCACATTTCCTTCTATGGTAATTCCCCCTTTCCTCACAGATTATCATGGATTATCATAGCATTTACAGTGCAGTAGGGGCCATTCGGCCCATCGAGTCTGCACCGGCTATTGGAAGAAGCACCATACCCAAGGTCAACACCTCCAACCTATCCCCATAACCCAGTAACCCCACCCAATTTTGGATACTAAGGGCAATTTATCATGGCCAATCCACCTAACTTGCACATCTTTGGACTGTGGGAGGAAACCGGAGCACCCGGAAGAAACTCACACACACACGGGGAGGATGTGCAGACTCCGCACAGACAGTGACCCAAGCCGGAATCGAACCTGGGACCCTGGAGCTGTGAAGCAATTGTGCTATCCACAATGCTACCGTGCTGCCCCGGCATCTGGCTTCATTTCTCAAATCTTCCAACTATTCGCTCCTTACAAGCGACGTGTGATGTGTTAACGGTTGTTGAACAGGTTCCTGTACTGGGCGTTCAAAGCATTGAAGACTGCATTAATTACGGAGAGATAGTCAGTTACACGAATTGGACTGGGATGCTACAATGCCGCAGGGATGGATTTGGCGAGTGATTTACCAATTTCATGTATTGTTTGTCGTAGAAAAGTGTGAGACCATCCTCTTGAAAGCAAAATTGCTCATTCGAAGAATTGTTCGAAATTGTGTGAATCACAAAATGTAAAGATGGAAATAGGTCAATAAGTCCAAGGTTTTTATTGGAAGGTTTCACCATCTTCTCCTCATTTTTTCCTGTATATCCTTCAGGAGGGATTTTGAACGGTTAAGGTGCTTCATTTTGGCACATAATTTCAAATTCTCCTTTCAGACTCATTGATCGGATGAGTTGATCTTTTCATGTACTTAATGATTTGTTGAGCTGCTCGCAGAAAAATGCTTTTCACTGTACCTTGGTACACGTGACAATAAACAAAATCCAAATCCAAACCCAGATTGAAAGTGCTGTTTTGAAATAGCCAGCTGAACCTACGCTGAACGGTAAACTCAGAATATTCTCTTCAGTGAACTCTTTGGCCCATTCACTTTGGCATCGGTGGAGGTGGTTTCTTGAATTGTGAACCATTATTTTGCATTAAGTCATCATTGGGAATTGTCAATCTGCTATGGGGCGGCATGACAGTGCGGATGAGAATTAAGGAGGGGTTTTGTTGCAAGGAAAACTGGACTGGTTGGAATTGTATCCTTTGGGATGTCGAATAATGGAAATGATCATGGTGTAACGCTGAAAATTCCAAGGATAAATGTTGAAAGTATGTTTCCCCTTTTGGGAATACTAGATTTAGAAGACACAGTTTTCAAAATAACTGGCGTCCATTCATGAAGGAGATGATGAGATGTATTTTTCTCAGAATGTTTCGAAAGCTAATAAGTGGTGGCTAATGAGACTGTGGACGCCTTGGTGTTAAATTGCCAAAATTCGATTGATTCAAGAAAGGTTCGATCAGACTCTAAAGTATAAAATATAACTAATCAACTCAAGAAGGGAGGGAATCAGAGGGCAAAACTTTATAGGATAGGGAGCTTAACATATGTCTTATTGAAGGTGAAACGATTATTAAAGGAGTAATAACTGATCACTTAGAGAAAATGAAGGTAATTGGGAAGAATCAGCATAACATTTTGTGAAGGAAATCATCTTTAACCAATATAATCTGGTTATCTGAAGATATAACATTTGTTTTTAAAGAGGGGCTCCTATAGACATACTGTACTTGGATTTCTAGAAGTATTTGTCAAGATGGCATAGCAAAGGTTTTTGTTAGATATAAAAAGGTTACGATGTATCAGCATATATAGAAGATTGACTGACTGGGAGAAAACATGTTGCATCTATAATTGGGTCTTTGTCTGAAGAGGAGGAGAAGGCGAGTGGAGTCGGACATATTAGAGTGCTGGGGCCTGACCTTTTCAACATTTACATCAATTGGTGAGGGGAGGGGAGGCATGGGAGCTAGATTTGTATAAGACACATAGATATGTAGGAACATATGTTGTGAAGAGGACCTGCAGAGGTTGCAGTGGATATAGATCGGTTGAGTGAGTGGGCAACCATCTGGAAGATATTGATTGGTTGATATTGATTGATTGACATTTATTGACAAATGTATCGAAGTACAGTGAAAACAATTGTTCTGCGGAACGCACACAATGCACACATAGTAGACAAAAGAATAATCGACAGAATACATTGACAAATGGACATCAACAAATAGTGATTAGTTACAATGCGCAACAAGGGCCAAATAAAGCCAATACATGAGCAAGAGCGGCATAGGGCGTCGTTAATAATGTTCTTATGAAGGCTAATGTGGGAAAATGCAAAGACTTTTGCATCGGCAGGAAGAATAAAAAACAGTATTACTTAAATGGAGATTGCGGCACCAATCTGCCGTGCTGAGGAATTTAGGGACCCTCCTGTATGTCATAAATAGTTAATATGCAGATGCAGCATTTGATCAAGTAGTCTAATGCAGTGCTATCGGTTATTACGAGAGGAATTAAAGATAAAAGTGTGATACTATGCTTATGTTATATAGGGCTTTGCTGAGACTACACCTCGAAAAATGTGTGCAGTTTCAGTCTCCTTAGCTAAGGAAGCATGTAAATGCATTGGAGGTGGGTCATAGGAAGATTGCTTGGAATGACTGGGGTTGTTTCCACTGGAGTGAAGGATGAATTTGATTGAAGTAAAAATATCCTGAACTGTATTGCCAAGATAGACGTTGATGTCGCCTCTTGCTGGCAAGTCCCGAACTAACAGGCGCTGGTTTAAATTTAGTGGTCACTCTTACAGGACAGGGGTGAGTAAAATTCCGTTCATGGTCAGGGGTTGGTGCGAATTTGATACTCTTAGAAGTCGGTGGAAGGATAATAACTGAATATTTTTAAGGTGGACGTGGCTAGAATCTTGTTGAGCAATGGTTGTCCAGATAGATGGGGAATGTCGAATTCAACACACGCAGAACAGCCATTATGGGTTCGAGGAGCCCCGTGGTCGACGTCCACTCATATTTTGCATATTCGTATGTAATCGAACAATGGCGTTTGCTCTGGGCAGTGTCTGTGAAACATAAGAAATAGAATTAGGTGTAGCATGTACTTCATCATTTCTGAAACATTCAAGAACTTCCAGGCATAACAGTGCACACGCGTTGGCAAAGCGTGAATGGTGAGCGGAAGTCATATGTCATCACCTTTAGATGGCAGAATCAGTTAAATATCCTTGCTGTACTGAAGAGGCAGTCTGTAATTTTACCATCCAGAAGCAGCTTCAAAGAAAAGGGACTCTGCTGTGAATGGAAACCTGGCCCGACCTATACCGTTTCTACTGTAAATATTATACTGTAACCTACAAAATTGAATAATCCCCACATGTCAATCGCATCGTGTACGTTAATTCGACCCGGGAAGTGAATTGTAAACCATATTTTTTTAGCTGGCCGAGCTCCGTGAAGGAATATCACAATGTAGTTTGACTCTGCACTTTGGATCTAAATGAGACAATAAGTTTCTGGGCGCCCTTTTCATTGTAAATATGTATTTTCTATTGCTCTCTTTAACTCTATAAGTGCACAGGGAACTACGTTGCGACCCTATTCCTGCCATGGTGAGCGTGCAAGTGAATTAACTCATCGAGCTCATCCTATCTCAAGTTTGCTGTGTGGTTGTTAATCGAACGTGGATTGCACCAAACCCTGGGGTTGGCAAATATGTTGCCACTTATAAAGGGAAAATCTGATCAACGCACCGTTCTGCCTAAGCAAATATGGAGAGAGGATAGTTGGGGGGGGGGGGGGGGGGAAACTCTTGCCCCCGCCCTTAATACTCTGCAGGTACAGCAAGTGATGCGGAACGTAAATGGAACGTTAGCATTCATTGAGGGACAAGAGAATATTAAAGTAGTGAAGTCTAGCCACATTTGGAATGGTGGGTGCAGCTTTCGAATACATATATTATAAAGGAAAGAAGTACATTAGAAGCAGAGAGATGGTTCGCTCGACTCATCCCTGGTATGAAGGGCTTATCTTATTAAGGAAGGTTGAACAGGCTGGGCCTAACTCCATTGGAGTTCAGAAGATTGAGCGGGGATCTTATTGAAACAAGGGATATCCTGAGTGGACTTGATAAGTAGGGACTGGGCGTGTGTTTCCCCCTCTGACGGAGAATAGAACTAGGCGATATGGTTCAAGAATAAGAGGTTTGCCTTTTAAGATTAAGTTTTTTTTTGTCTTGCTTTTGACAAGGTCCCACATGGGAGGCTGATGAAGAAGGTAAGAACCCATTGGCTTTGGCAAACTGGATCCAAAACTGGCTTCGTGGTAGGAGGGAGAGGTTGATGGTTGAATGTTGTTTTTGTAACTGCAAGTCCTGACTCCAGTGGTGTTCCGCAGGGATCGTTGCTGGATCCGTTGTTGAATGTAATATGCATTAATGATCGAGATGCGAAAGTAGAGATATGATAAATACATTTGTAGATGACACAAAAATTGGCCGTGTGCTAAATAGTGAGGAGCAAGGCTTTAGATCGCAGGGTGATATATATTTGCTGGTTAGATGGGCAGAAGAGTAACAAATGGAATTTAACTATGAAAAGTGTGAGGTAATGCATTTTGAAAGAACTAAAAATGTAAGGGAATATACAATTAATGGTCGGACTCTAGGAAGTACAGAGTATTAAAGGGACATTGTTATGCATGTTCACAGACCTTTCAAGACAGCAGGGCAGGTAGATAAAGTGGTTAAGTAGGCTTATGGAACTCTTGCCTTTATTAACTGAGGCATTGAATATAAAAGCAGGGAGAATATGTTGGAGCTGTATAAAACGCTGGTTAGGCCCCAGCGTTTAGCTCCGGTCATCACATTATAGAAAGGAAGTGATTGCACTTGAGAGGGTGCAGATGAGATTCACCAGTATGTTGCTGGGCGAGATTATTTCAACTGGCAAGAGAGACTGGAAGAGCTGGGGTTGTTTTCACTGGAGCAGAGAAGGATGAGGGGAGACCTGATTGACGTGTATAACATTATGTGGAAGGGGCACAGATAGGGCGGATGGGAAGGTACTTTCCCCTTTGAGTGGAGGCATCGAAAACCAGGGGCATAGATTTAAGGTAACGGGAAGGAGGTTTCTAGGCGATATGAGGAGAAACCTTTTCTCCCAGAGGATGGTGGGAATCTGGAACTCACTGCCTGAAAGAATAGAGGCGGGAGCACTCTTAACTTAAAAGAAGTATTTAGACGAGCACTTGAAATACCATGGCACACAATGCTACGGCCAAGTGCGGGGAAAAGGGATTAGAATAGATTGGTGCTTGATCATTGGCACGGCATACCTGTAAATCTCTATCGCAGTTAATTTGTGGCATTCTCTCCACCCAAGATTTGTGATTTTGAAAGACAAGGGAGTTAACTGTTCTGGAGCACAGACAAGACAACGCCGTTGAGATCTCAATCAGAATCATAACCTTCTGCAATGGCAGAGTAGCTTCTGAGGGCCTGTTCCTCAATCCTGTGGCTGGTTCCTCTCGGTTGCAAAGTATATGGTTTCTGCAAAGTGGCATGGATACACGGTACCAATTCACTGATTTTGCAGAAATTCCGTTTGAACACAATTCAGGTGAAATAACGAATTTATTAGGAAAGACTCGAACGGAAATATCGCCTGGCTGTTGTGTAAATGCCCTTCCTCCCAGGGGATTCTCATACCCCGGGACCTCTAAATGAAAACCGCTGTTCCTGATGATGAAAGGCACTCTTCATCTACACAGACTGTCTCTCGCAGATCAAACAATTTCAGATTCGATCATTAATTTCCAATTTCATGTGTTCTATTTAATGACAATAACGTTTCTCCACATCTGGTAATTGAATCCCCTCCCCCCCCCCCCAACCCCCCGCTTCCCCCCCCCCCCCCCCCCCCCCGAGTTCCACGTGACAGTTGGGAATAGAACATAGAACATAGAACATTACAGCGCAGTACAGGCCCTTCAGCCCTCGATGTTGCGCCGACCTGTGAAACCACTCTAAAGCCCATTTACACGATAGAACATCATTCAGAATGCCTTTCCTTCCTCTACTTCCCCCACAATGAGATAAGAGAACGATCATCAATGGTCAGATGCTCTTGCTTTACACATACGGAATATTTTACTGGAAGAAACCATGAGAACAATCCACGTTTTAGTTCAGGCATTAAACCTATTTTATCAAGGTGGATAGATAAATACAGGATTAGATAAATAAATGGGTAGCCAATCCTTTCAGGGATTAACCTGTGGGTTGGGGGTGGGGGGGGGGAGGGGGGGGGGGTGGTTCTTCCTCGGTTACCTCGGAGGTTGACTCGAAAGATGGCAGAGCTCGAAATGAACCCATTATGTTTCAATTCCAATGTGTAATTAATGATACCTATTAACTCACACATTAACAAAATTGTTAAATTGCAGCATTGGTTGAGCATAGTAGCACAGTGGTTAGCATTGTTGCTTTAGAGCTCCAGGGTCCCAGGTTCGATTCCCGGCTTGTGTCACTGTCTGTGCGGAGTCTCCACGTTCTCCCCGTGTCTGCGTGGGCTTCCTCCAGGTGCTCCGGTTTCCTCCCACAAGTTTCGAAAGACGTGCTGTTCGGTGAATTGGGCATTCTAAATTCTCCCTCTTGTGTACGGAACAGGAGCCGGAGTGTGGCGACTAGGGGCTTTTCACAGTAACTTCATTGCCGTGTTAATGTAAGCCTACTTATGATAATAAAGATTATTATTATTAATTCTAGAAATTGCATTGTCCCATGATTTGAGTCGCCTGTAATCTCAGTTCTTGTTCAAGTCAGTGTCCCTGCATCTGTCGCAATATGTGGCTTGAATGAGCTGAATATGTTTACATAAACACATCCAACAAATGCGGGCCATCCAGAAAAAAAAATCTCACAACCAAGCACCCAAATGCTCACCGACTGTTAACTACATGGTTGATATTTTGTGAAGGGTTATTTCAGAAAAGCTTCCACTTGAACAACCCTGTCAACGTTATCAAAAGACCTCAAGCAAGGTAGTTAAGAGGGGATGGATACCAGAACCCAACATGGAATGAGTGAGGCTGGAGGAGTCCTCCTGCAAAGAAACGACCATGTGGGCCCACGCCACGGCAGCGCACCAATCCCCCGGCAAAATACACATCCAGCCCTGTGTGGGAGCCACATTGTGGGCATGTAACCAAATGAGGCTGCATTTCATTTGAACCTAAATGTCTTCCATGGTTCCCATCTATGGTAACCACAAATTACCTCTAGCCATGCTCGATGCCACCTTCAGAAACTGGAGACAGGACGGGGGGAAAGTAACAATCAGGATCCTTTACATCGGGACAGACTGGCGGCCCTGGTCGAACTAACAGACAAACTGGCGCAACTGACAGGACAGGAACACCAGCACCTGCAAATGAAAACTTTCATCGCAAGGAGACGACGAGGCACCCTAGGACCCCGAGAGGCGCTCTGCTGGAGAAGCTAAACAACGCGGACAGCAAGAAGAGGGGGGGGGGGTGTTGTGGTGACATCTATGGACGACCTCTAGAAAGGGCAAAGGCATCACTGATGGGAGCCTGTCAAAAATAAGAGGACGACCTTGAGACAAAAGTGGGTTGGGGACTCTGGAGCGAAGCACTGTGTAGCGCCAGTTCCACCTCGTCCAGCGCAAGGCTAAGCCGCATGCAGTTCAAAGTAGTGCATAGTGCGCACCTAAGCAGAGCCCAAATGAACAGGTTCTTCCCGAAAGGTGCCAGAGAGGCCCGGCAACCACGCCCATATGATCTCGGCTTGTCCCAGACTTGTCGGATACTGGACAGCCTTCTTCAAGGTGATGCCCAAGGCGTATGGGTAAGGGTGGAGCCATGCACGAGTGGCAGTCTTCGGTGTACCGGAAAAAACAGAACTACATATGGGGAAGAGTGACGATCATCTGCATTTGCTTAATTAATTGCAAGCCAGAGAATCCTGCTCGGCTGGCGATCAGCAGCACCATCCAGAGGTTCAGACTGGCTGGCAGACGACTCGGAATTTCTCCACCTGGAGAAGATCAAGTACACCATCCGAGGGTCGGACGAGGGCTTCGACAAAGCGTGGGGGGCATTCATCAGCCTGTTCCAAGACCTGTTCAAAGCCTATAGCGACTAGGACGAGAAGGGGACGGGTACTGAGGAGAACAGATAAGAACACACATAATGGAGAGGAGCAGAGAGGAGAGGGGGGAGAAAAAGAGGGAACTCAGGGGTGTCACAGAGAGAGACATAGGGAAAAAGGGACGAGAGGACGGGGCAGGCGGACCCCTACCTCCCCCCCCCCCTCCCACCGAACCCACAACTACAACAGGAACCGCAGGGGAGAAGAAAACACAATAACATGACACCCAGGGCGAAAGTTGGTGCCCCCAATGGGTGGGGGTGGGGGGGGGGGGGGGGTGGTAGGGAGGGCGGACGTAAAGAAGGCATGTAAAACATCTGAATAAAAATCGTGTAAATATCAAGTCCACTTTATATGTGAAATTGTTATTCTGCAAAAAGTGGAAAAATGCCAATAAATGTCTTTTTACGAATCAAGGTGGTTCGGTAGATTTGGCGTCAAGAAATCCGTGCCACCTTTCCTAAATTAACACTAGTTACCCCAAGTGGCTATTAATTTTGTCCCGACTTGCTGATTCCAAATGCTTTTCCATCACCTAGATTTAACTAACTGGTGTGTAGTTGATGGAATTATCTTTGCACACCTTAGTGAAAAACGACGCCCCATTTTCGATGCTTCCGTACTTTGGCACTACCTCTGAATCTAAGGATGATTGCAAAGGTGTGCTCAGTGCCCTGGCTATTTTGAATTTCCTATTTTTCAGTATCATTGGCTGAATCTTTTCTGGTTAACTGCATTACAGAATTAAATTAGGATCTTCAATCTTTCAAATATCAAAACATTGACCAAATGTCTCATGATGTTAATACTTCGTCATTAGCAATTTAAAAATTGAAGGTAACATATTTTTATTTGCCTGCAGATATCACCCAATGAATTGAGGAAATCCACAGTCAACATCGGTATTGAGTGTCACAGGGAATGAGCACAGTTGGATAACCTTGGTGCTTTACGGGAACCAGCTTCATGCAGCTCGAATGAATGATAATTTCATTTTAAACTGAAAAATGGGTTAAAGTGAATTCTAATGTTTCACCTTGAGCTCGGGGTTGTATCTTCTTCATTATTATGAAACCGTAGAAACAATGTGCAGGGAGATTTCAACATCTTCTTCAGCTCTTCCCGGAATTTCCTCTGGGTCGCTGCATAAATGCATGTGTTTAGGCAGGAACTCAAGAACTTCAACATATTTCCGGTTTCGATGGCTATGTATCCAGAATTTGTACGGTCACCTCGGTACGAATTTGGGTTTACCAGTCCAGCAATGATAACACCAATCACAGCTGTGAACCAAAACAATAAAAAACTGCCCGAAACAGTGAAGAGTAAGATGATGGATTTCCTCCGGTTCTCGATCTGTGGATCAGGTTTTTTCTCAGTCGCCTGAGATCGGAGTTTCCTTCGGGCTCTGCTTGCCAATGTAATACGTCTGATCGTCAAGCAATTAAACAGGACAATTAAAGTAAAAGGAAGCCAAACTAGCCAAGTTGCGTGAAACCAGAGGAACGCCACGCCGAAGGTTGAGGAAAAGAAAGCTACACTTGACACGCAATCCCACTGTACTTTGTTAATTATTCGCCGATATTCATAAGCAAATAAAAATGGGATGTTCTTGAATAAGACCAGAAAAGAGAACATTGTTATAACCACAGTTGCAGTTCTCTTGCTGCAACGCTTTGTTTTAAACTTCTGGCAGCAGATAACAGCAAATCTGTCAAATGTGAAGAAGACCGTGAACCAAACTGACAAATCAAGTGTCACAGCAGTCATGTATAAAATTGACTTACACACTGGAGTGTGGTACAGAAATGAAAGTGTGAAATTGTAACTGAAAATATGATACAGCATTACATTAACAATCATCACCTGTAGATCTGCTGTTGCCATGGCCAACATGATTGCAGAGATACAGTTGGAAAGGCCACATTTTCCTCGGCATAGAATCACAATGGTCACCAAGTTCCCTGAAAGAAAGAGAAGATATGATGCGATCCAGCTTCTTATTAACATATAACTAGACTCATTTTATGAAAGAAGCTACAAAAAAGGCGAGCGGTAAAACTGATAAAGAACTAACAAGTGACAATGGCTCACCAGGGACACCAGCAGCTGCCAGAATTGGGTAGTAAATTTCTTTTATCAACAGAATAACAGGTTTTCCCATCCTAGAAGAATTGATAAATTATATAGAAGCTGCAAAACCCTCAGTGGCACACAACTAAGTAATTGGAAGGAAACTTATATTTATACGCTGATCAATCCCCATGGCAGTTAATGCAATCATCATGAGCATTAGTTACAATCATTTAACAAATCGGCAAAGACAAATTATTTCTAGCTTATTGCGTTAATTAGGACAACAACTTAATATTTTTACTGCTCAGTGAAACATACACATTTGTCTATAAAATCGACATTATTCACAGAATGTTTAATAGTACATTGTAAATCATTGCATTATGAAAATCAGAGAAAGTGTCATAAATCTAGACTTCTCTACATGTAGTGTTACACTCCTTGTGCCGCTATAATTTAAATTATTTGAGGATTTTCAATATGCATTGCATAGAACATAGAACATAGAAAAATACAGCATGGAACAGGCTCTTCGGCCCACGATATTGTGCCGAACCTTTGTCCTAGATAAATCATAGATCATCATTGAATTTACAATGCAGAAGGAGGCCTTTCGGCCCATTGAGTCTGCACCGGCTCTCGGAAAGAGCACCCTACCCAAAGTCAACACCTCCACCCAACACTAAGGGCAATTTTGGACACTAAGGGCAATTTATCATGGCCAATCCACCTAACCTGCACATCTTTGGACTGTGGGAGGAAACCGGAGCACCCGGAGGAAACCCCCGCAGACACGGGGAGGATGTGCAGACTCCGCACAGACAGTGACCCAAGCCGGAATCGAACCTGGGACCCTGGAGCTGTGAAGCAACTGTGCTATCCACAATGCTACCGTGCTGCCCTTAAGAACAAATAAATCTACACTATATCATTTTACCGTAATCCATGTACCTATCCAATAGCTGCTTGAAGGTCCCTAATGTTTCCGACTCAACTACTTCCACAGGCAGTGCATTCCATGCCCCCACTACTCTCTGGGTAAAGAACCTACCTCTGACATCCCCCTTATATCTTCCACCATTCATCTTAAATTTATATCCCCTTGTAATGGTTTGTTCCACCCGGGGAAGAAGTCTTTGACTGTCTACTCTATCTATTCCCCTGATCATCTTATAAATCTCGATCAAGCCGCCCCTCATCCTTCTCCGTTCTAATGAGAAAAGGCCTTGCAGCCTCAACCTTTCCTCGTAAGACCTACTCTCCATTCCAGGCAACATTCTGGTAAATCTCCTTTGCACCTTTTCCAAAGCTTCCACATCCTTCCTAAAATGAGGCGACCAGAACTGTACACAGTACTCCAAATGTGGCCTTACCAAAGCTTTGTACAGCTGCACCATCACCTCACGGCTCTTAAATTCAATCCCTCTGCTAATGAACGCTAGCACACCATAGGCCTTCTTCATAGCTCTATCCACTTGAGTGGCAACTTTTAAAGATGTATGAACATAGACCCCAAGATCTCCCTGCTCCTCCACATTGCCAAGAACTCTACCGTTAACCCTGTATTCCGCATTCATATTTGTCCTTCCAAAATGGACAACCTCACACGTTTCAGGGTTAAACTCCATCTACCACTTCTCAGCCCAGCTCTGCATCCTATCTATGTCTCTTTGCTGCGAACAATAGCCCTCCTCACTATCCACAACTCCACCAATCTTCGTATCGTCTGCAAATTTACTGACCCACCCTTCAACTCCCTCATCCAAGTCATTAATGAAAATCACAAACAGCAGAGGACCCAGAACTGATCCCTGCGGTATGCCACTGGTAACTGTGGTCCAGGCTGAATATTTGCCATCCACCACCACTCTCTGACTTCTATCGGTTAGCCAGTTCGTTATCCAGCTGGCCAAATTCCCCACTATCCCATGCCTCCTTACTTTCTGCAGAAGCCTACCATGGGGAATCTTATCAAATGCCTTACTAAAATCCATGTACACTACATCCACTGCTTTGCCTTCATCCACATGCTTGGTCACCTCCTCAAAGAATTCAATAAGACTTGTAACGCAAGACCTACCCCTCACAAATCCGTGCTGACTATCCCTAATCAAGCAGTGTCTTTCCAGATGCTCAGAAATCCTATCCTTCAGTACACTTTCCATGACTTTGCCTAACACCGAAGTAAGACTAACTGGCCTGTAATTCCCAGGGATATCCCTAGTCCCTTTTTTGAACAGGGGCACGACATTCGCCACTCTCCAATCCACTGGTACCACCCCTGTTGACAGTGAGGACGAAAAAATCATTGCCAACGGCTCTGCAATTTCATCTCTTGCTTCCCATAGAATCCTTGGATATATCCCGTCAGGCCCGGGGGGCTTGTCTATCCTCAAGTTTTTCAAAATGCCCAACACATCTTCCTTCCGAACAAGCTTACCAGTCTGTTTCACACTGTCCTCTCCAACAATATGGCCCCTCTCATTTGTAAATACAGAAGAAAAGTAGTCGTTCAAGACCTCTCCTATCTCTTCAGACTCAATACACAATCTCTCGCTTCTGTCCTTGATCGGACCTACCCTCGCTCTAGTCATTCTCATATTTCTCACATATTGTTCCTGGAACAAGTTCCACATTTCACTTGTGTCATTCCCTGACAGCCTATGTTCCCAACTTATGGACTTTAATTCTTGTCTGCCATCATCGTATTTACCCTTCCCCCAATTGTAAACCTTGCCCTGTTGCACGCACCTATCCCTCTCCATTACTAAAGTGAAAGTCACAGAATTGTGGACACTATCTCCAAAATGCTCCCCCACTATCAAATCTATCACTTGCCCTGGTTCATTACCAAGTACTAAATCCAATATTGCCCCTCCTCTGGTCGGACAATCGACATACTATGTTAGAGAAGCTTCCTGGACACACTGCACAAACACCACCCCATCCAAACTATTTGATCTAAAGAGTTTCCACTCAATGTTTGGGAAGTTAAAGTCACCCATGACTACTACCCTGTGACTTCTGCACCTTTCCAAAATCTGTTTCCCAATCTGTTCCTCCACATCTCTCCTACTATTGGGGGGCCTAGAGAAAACTCCTAACAAGGTGACTGCTCCTTTCCTATTTCTGACTTCAACCCATACTACCTCAGTAGGCTGATACTCCTCGAACTGCCTTTCTGCAGCTGTTATACTATCTCTAATTAACAATGCCACCCCCCCCCACCTCTTTTACCGCCCTCCCTAATCTTATTGAAACATCTAGAACCAGGGACCTCCAACAACCATTTCTGTCCCTCTTCTATCCAAGTTTCCGTGATGGCCACCACATCGTAGTCCCAAGAACCGATCCATGCCTTACGTTCACCCACCTTATTCCTGATGCTTCTTGCGTTGAAGTATACACACTTCAACCCATCTCCGTGCCTGCAAGTACTCTCCTTTGTCAGTGTTCCCTTCCCCACTGCCTCATTACACGCTTTGGCGTCCTGAATATCGGCTACCTTAGTTGCTGGACTACAAATCCGGTTCCCATTCCCCTGCCAAATTAGTTTAAACCCTCCCGAAGAGTACTAGAAAACCTCCCTCCCAGGATATTGGTGTCCCTCTGGTTCAGATGCAACCCGTCCTGCTTGTACACGTCCCACTTTCCCCAAAATGCACTCCAATTATCCAAATACCTGAAGCCCTCCCTCCTACACCATTCCTGCAGCCACGTGTTCAGCTGCACTCTCTCCCTATTTCTAGCCTCGCTATCACGTGGCACCGGCAACAAACCAGAGATGACAACTCTGTCCTGGCTTTAAACTTCCAGCCTAACTCCCTAAACTCGTTTATTACCTCCACACCCCTTTTCCTAGCTACGTCGTTGGTACCAATGTGCACCACGACTTCTGGCTGCTCCCCTCCCCTTAAGGATCCTGCAGACACGATCCGAGACAGCCCTGGCCCTGGCAGCCGGGAGGCAACATACCTTCCAGAGATCTCGCTCGCGACCACAGAATCTCCTATCTATTCCCCTAACCATTGGATCTCGTACAACAATTGTTTTTCTATTCCAGTTCCCTAACACGGTCTTCGAGTAGCTGGAGTTGGGTGCACTTCCCGCAGGTATAGTCAGCGGGGACACCGGTGGTATCCCTCACCACCCACATCCTACAGGAGGAGAATGCAACTGGCCTAGCCTCCATCCCCTCTTACCTTACAGAATATTGCTGTCTTGTGGACCAACTGGATCTCCACCCTCCGACTCTGCACCCAGTCAGCTGCTCTCTGTAAACTCTTCTCACTCTTTGCGGAAATATAGGAAACAAAATGAAAGGAGCACCTTGCTTCCTCCTTACTTAACTCCCTCAGTCACCAAACTCTCACTATAGCACTCAAATGCACCAAATTCAGCACTCAGTGCAAACAAAGTCTGCACTGTAGGGGATCATTTTTATACTGTGAATCTAGCCTCTGACAACTGGCCTAATCCAATTAACTAATTAACAAACTCCAGCTGCAAGTGCCTACAAGTAGAAGCTTTGTTTAACCTGATTGAAAATTCACCTTCTTCTAAACCAAACAGCAACTTTTAAGTTAATTAACTAAATAAAAGAAAGACTAGACTTTAGATAAAAAAATGAAGCCTTATACTCCCTCAGTCACCAAACTCTCAACGTAGCACTCAAATGCAGCAAATTCAGCACTCAGTGCAAACAAAGTCTGCACTGTAGGGGTTCACTTTTATACTGTGAATCTAGCCTCTGAAAATTGGCCTAATCCAATTAACTAATTAACAAGCTCCAGCTGCAAGTGCCTACAAGTAGAAGCTTTGTTTAAAGCTGATTGAAAATTCACCTTCTTCTAAACCAAACAGCAACTTTTAAGTTAATTAACTAAATAAAAGAAAGACTAGACTGTAGATAAAAAATGAAGCCTTATACTCCCTCTGTCACCAAGCTCTCACTATAGCACTCAAATGCATCAAATTCAGCATTCAGTGCAAACCTTGCATGTTAAAGATACAGCCTCGTGGCGACATTGCAAAAAAGTTCAATAGAATTCAACTTTCCTTCATACAATATGTTGCTCTCTGAGAATGTTTACAAGTACAAACCTCCCAATAATCCTCCAGAACGAGTGAAGGTAGATTTGCCTCCATTAAACGTACCTTCCCGCCCTTAACTCAATCGAACTGCTTTTACATCTTTGGACACACTCGTCTCCATCAAGGACGGTCACCTCAGCACTTCGCTTTACCGCAAACCCACGGATAACCTCACGATGCTCCACTTCTCCAGCTTCCACCCTAAACATATTGAAGAAGCCATCCCATATGGACAAGCGCTCCGTATACACAGGATTTGCTCCGACGAGGAGTAGCGTAACAGACATCTACAGACGTTGAAAGATGCCCTCGTACGAACGGGATATGACACTCGACTCATCGATCGACAGTTCCAACGTGCCACAGCGAAAAACTGCACCAACCTCCTCAGAAGACAAACATGGGACACAACCGCCAGAATACCCTTTGTCGTCCAGTACTTCCCCGGAGCAGAGAAACTACGTCATCTTCTTCACAGCCTTCAACACGTCATTGATGACGATGAACATCTTGCCAAGGTCATCCCCACACCCCCACTACTTGCCTTCAAACAACCGCGCAACCTCAAAGAAACCATTGTTTGCAGCAAACTACCCAGTCTTCAGAACAGTGACCACGACACCACACAATCCTGCCATGGCAATCTCTGCAAGACGTGCCAGATCATCGACATGGATACCACTATTACACGTGAGAACACCACCCACCAGGTACGCGGTACATACTCGTGCGACTTGGCCAACGTTGTCTACCTCATACGCTGCAGGAAAGGATGTCCCGAAGCGTGGTACATTGGCGAGACCATGCAGACCCTGTGATAACGAATGAACGGACATCGCGCAACAATCACCAAGCAGGAATGTTCCCTTCCAGTCGGGGGACACGTCAGCAGTCAAGGGCATTCAGCCTCTGATCTCTGGGCAAGCGTTCTCCAAGGCGGCCTTCAGGACGCGCGACAACGCAGAATCGCCGAGCAGAAACTTATAGCCAGGTTCCGTACACATGAGTGCGGCCTCAACCGGGACCTGGGATTCATGTCGCATTACATTCACCCCCCACCATCTGGCCTGCGAAATCCTACCAACTGTCCTGGCTTGACACAATTCACACCTCTTTAACCTGGGGTTACCCCATCTCTGGATCTGTAAAGATTTGATCACCTGCTAATGGTCGCATTCCAAGCATTGTTTGGCATCTTTGAATCTGGCTATATATGTGTTTCTGGAACATACCTCTTCATTCACCTGAGGAAGGAGCAGCGCTCCGAAAGCTAGTGACATCGAAACAAACCTGTTGGACTTTAACCTGGTGTTGTAAGACTTCGTACTGTGCTCACCCCAGTCCAACGCCGGCATCTTCACATCATGGCTTTATCCTGGTGTTTGGCTCTGCCCAGATATTTCCTAGCCCTGAGGATGTTTCCAGCATTTTCTGAATCATTGGCATCCAAATTAACTGCAGTTTGTCTTTTTTATTCTGTTTGCTGCATTATTGCCCTGGTAATAAAGAAATAAATTGTAGAGAGTGGGCATTTGTGATTTCAATTCAAATCTCACATTTGTGGTTCATGAATACCACATATAACTACCACAAGGAAGAGCCGTATTGGATTCCTGACCCATACAGATTCTATTACATTATATTTTCCAATTCAACAAAAATTTGTTTTCCGATAGTGTATTTAACGCAGCTATTGTGACGTCTTGTATTTGGATTAGACGTGGCTCTGGGTGTTTGAAAATTTCCGATTAACGCTGTGATACTTGCAAATTGATATTTTGTGTATCTGCCTGACATTTCTGAATTTAAAAAAATGTTGCGCATCAAATCAGACTGAGCTAAAATGCGGGGGAAATGCAGATCCTTGTAACCAACAGGGAGGTCAACCACATTTATATCCACGTCAAAATCACATCGAGGGGAGGCTGTTTTTTTAAGCGACTGTCAATGTAATCGTGGCCGAGTAGTTACGGTGATGGACCGGGCATCCGATGGGGTCGAATCCTGCGGCTGGGTTTTTCCTGTTTATCATTAAGTTGGAGGACTCTGCACGATCAACATGCTTTAGGCGGAATGGTGTCCCACATGTTTCAACAACAGGAGTTTCAAAGCATTGAAATTAATGTAAAATATTGAGGATGCGGAAACTCTAAAAATGCTATTATTCGCATTTACCATCTTGAGACAAAAGTGGCGTTTGAAAATCGACCTGAACGTTGGGGCCTCAGGTGAAAAGTCTGATGCGCTAACCAACAGAGGTACTACGGGCTCCATGCAGTGGCTTGCCCATAATGGCAGTCTTCGCTGTCTGATTAGAGGATTTTTGCATTTCCTTCTTTGGTGATCTCCAGCTCATTACTCTCACAGACACACCGGCAGCCTGACTTGTATCAACTCCTCGCTCCTTACCAGTGACGTGTGATGTGACAACTCTTCTTACCCGCGTATGTGCACAGGGCCTTCAAAGTTTTGAAAATTGTATTTATTTCGGGGACATCGTTAACTTGCAGGAATTGGAGTGGAAAACGACAAAGACTACCTCCTAAGCAATTGACCCGGATTTGATTCCTGGGTGTTGTAGTTTGTTGATTGTTAAATCACCCAGTCAGAAACCCCAAGCTCGCAGCTAGATAGTTATCGTCCTTCTCTCTCCACAGATGCTGTCTGTCTGTCTGCTGAGATTGTCCAGTGTTTTCTGTTCTTGTTTCAGATTCCAGAATACGCAGTAATTTGCTTTTATTGTCGCAGCTGAATTTGGTTCGCTTCGGTGAGATTTTGCTCATAAAACGTGGCGGGGAATGACACAATTCGTGGTTGTCAAGAGGTTGCTGACCCTCAAAAAGCACACAATACTGGCGTGGTAGAACGCCAAAGATGGCTATTCGGCACCGTTCATAAAAGCGGCTTTCCATTATCCTAGCAGGTTCGAATCTCAGTGGTGTCGGCATTTATTTGGCCAATCAAGGCCTTAAATGTAAGAACTAAGAGCATCGATAAGATGCGTTTGGATTATCAAGTGCAAGTGCTCAAAGTTACCTCTGGAGCTGCATGGCCAACCACTATTTTGAATAAAAATATAAAGTGCTAGACAATCTCAGATGCTGTCATACCTGCTGAGATTGTCCAGTATTTTTTATTTTTATTCCAAATTTCAGCATCCGCCGTAATTTGCTTGCATCACTATCTTGAATAATTGCCCCCGACCTCGAAGTGCAGGGAAGATCTGGATGTCTGTTCATGTGCTTTATGAGATGAAAAAGGTGGAGCTTTTTCATGAAGCTGTTTGGCTGACGGATCTATTTTCACTCCCACAATCTATGATTCGCAAAACGTTGTTCCCAAACTCTGGCGTTCCCGTTATATCCCAACACACTGAGCCCATCTTTGTGAATTTGTACCGTTCCCAGTTTCTACCTCAGTGTGGCCTCTGAAATTTTAAGCCAACGGATTGAACATTGCTGTCAAACTGACTATTCCTACTCTGTCTGTCACTGTTACACAATATATATCTGCAGCAAAATATATAGAGAAAAGTGCTCGAAAATCTCCCAACATGTTTAGCAGCATATGTGGAGGGAGAAACGGTGTTAGCTTTTCGAATCCGTGTGATTCTTCCTCAGAGCTTTACCTGCACTGCCTATCTTCTACGAATGAAGCATTGGTATTCCAAAGTCTGCCTTCAATCTTGCGTTTCTCGAAATTAAAATTAAGCGACTTCCCATGGGGGAATTGAACCCAGCCTCTCCCTATACCAACGAGGAATGCTTGATTCTGAAGTCGGCTAGACAGGAAATTGCTGAGGCCTTGACAGAAATCTTTGGATCCTCACTGTCTTCAGGTGATGTCGCGGAGGATTGGAGAATAGCCAATGTTGTTCCTTTGTTTATGAAGGGTAGCAAGGATAATCCAGGGGACGACAGGCCGGTGAGCCTTGCGTCAGTGGTAGGGAAATTACTGGAGAGAATTCTTCGAGACAGGATCTACTGCCATTTGGTAGCAAATGGACGTGTTAGCGAGACGCAGCATGGTTTGGGAAGGGGAGGTCGTGTCTCACTAACTTGATAGAGTTTTTCGAAGAGCCAACAAAGATGATTGATGCAGGTAGGGCAGTGGATGTTGTCGATATGGACTTCAGTAAGGCCTTTGACAAGGTCCCTCATGGTAGACTGATACAAAAGGTGAAGTCACACGGGATCAGGGGTGAGCTGGCAAGATGCATACAGAACTGGCTAGGACATAGAAAGCAGAGAGTAGCAATGGAAGGGTGGTTTTCTAATTGGAGGGCTGTGACTACTGGTGTTCCGCAGGGATCAGTGTTGGGACCTTTGCTGTCCGTAGTATATATAAATGATTTGGAGGAAAATGTAACTGGTCTGATTAGTAAGTTTGCAGACGACACAAAGGTTGGTGAAATTGCGGAAAGTGATGAGGACTGTCAGAGGATACAGCAGGATTTAGATTGTTTGGAGACTTGGGCAGAGAGATGGCAGATGGAGTCTAATCCGGACAAATGTGAGATAATGCATTTTGGAAGGTCTAATACACGTAGGGAATATACAGTGAATGGTAGAACCTTCAAATGTATTGAAAGTCAGAGAGATCTAGGTGTACAGGTCCACTGGTCACTGAAAGGGGCAACACAGGTGGAGAAGGTAGTCAAGAAGGCATATGGTATGCTTGCCTTCTTTGGCCGGGGCATTGAGTATAAGAATTGGCAAGTCATGTTGTAGCTGTATAGGACCTGAGTTAGGCCACACTTGGAGTATGGTGTTCAATTCTGGTCGCCACACTACCAGAAGTATGTGGAGGCTTTAGAGAGGGTGCAGAAGAGATTTATAAGGTTGTTGCCTGGTATGGAGGGCATTAGCTATGAGGACCAGTTGAATAAACTCGGTTGGTTCTCACTGGAACGCCAGAGGTTGAGGGGTGACCTGACAGAGGTCTACAAAATTCTGAGGGGCGTAGACAGAGTGGATAATCAGAGGTTTTTTGCCAGGGTAGAGGGGTCAATTGGGGGCATGGTTTTACGGTGCGCTGGGCAAGATTTAGAGGAGATGTACGAGGCAGGTTTTTTTACACAGAGTGTAGTGGGTGCCTGGAACTCACTGCCTGGTGGAACAGGGATGATAGTGACATTTAAGGGGCACCTGACAGATGCATGAATAGGATGGGAATAGAGGGACACGGACCCAGGAAGTGTAGAAGATTTTAGTTTAGACGGGCAGCATGGTCGGCGCAGGCCTGGAGGGCCGAAGAGCCTGTTCCTGTGCTGTACTTTTCTTTGTCCTTTGTTCTTCGTTCTTGATTGGGTGCTTGTTCTGATCATGGGACAATTCACTTCCTGGAATTCATCAAATCAGCCGACGTGTGGGTCGATGACCCACAAAACTCCCCAAATGGAATTGAAATCCAGTTAGTTCACTTAGGGAAGAATCCTGTCATCGTTCCAGTCTCACTCCGAGATAACTGAAGGAATCACGCAGCCCCTCCAGTCCCACAGTTAGTGTTTTTCGCCTGAAGAGATGGGTTATTCCCTCAGCCTGATGAGACGCTATTAACCCCTTTAGTAAACCCCGGATTTCTCTACTCTTTTGATCCATTGTCATCCCGCTTTCGCGTACGAGTAATATGAAGTGAGAAACTGGGATTCCAATCCAAATGGAGTGACTTTTTATTATTTTGAAATACATCACACAAAATTGTTGTTAGCGTTAGAAATGGGGTAAAGTGTGGGAGAAAGTAAGTATAGATAAAGATTGCATATCAACGATAGGCAGAGTCAGGAACAGAGGTTTTTTTATTCAGAGGTCTCTGGATATGAAATTCCTTGAGAGGAAGGGATCTGCACACGAACAACCAAGCGACATATACGTGTGTGTGTGAGCACAGAATCTGTCTCTTCCACCTAAACTGGGCTGAATCGGAATTTCGGTAAAATCAGTGAATTGTTCGCTCGAAACCAGGACATTTTGCTGAAACAAGATATTTTAAAACCGAGGGACCTGCGAAACTTTGGCAATGAGTAGCGAGGCAGAATCCATCAACAATTAGCGAGCATTTTGTGAACAGCGACGTTTTCGCAGGACAGAGTCACGTAAACTCCAGATTATGTCACCACTTTGGCTGATTTCCTGTTTTTTAATCTCTCGTATTTCCCTTTCTTTGGTTTCGGGTGGCAGCTGTTCAGCATCCTGCCATTCATCCCCATCTTCTGTTTATTTCCTGATCCCATCACCTCTTCCTTGCAACATTTTTTGTTACTTTTAGCATTTAATCTCTCCTATCCTCCAGACCATCACAGACTTTCCCTTTTGTTCTTCTTTCCACCCTCCGCCTGAAACACAAGGAACAAAACAGGTAGCTCCTTCTCCCACACAGAGGCTACATTATAATTTACAGAGACAGACAGCTCATCAGTTCCACAGGCTCAGACAGAAGAACTGTTCCGACCCACTCTGATCCCACCTCCAGAGACATATCTTTTGAATCTAACATTCAACCAGAGCAGGAGATGAAGAAGCCATTTCCATTTCATTACAACTCAGTCTCAGGTTTATACAGATATACCAGCCCCCAAATCACATCTACTATAAGATTGAAAGGGACTCTGACAATCTCACAATAGGAACCCTCAGCAACTAATTTTATAGCAGATCAAGAGATACAAATTTAATCCAAATCATGTCACAACAGCTGATTAAAAATTACAATGTTAATCACAATCCTGTTCAGTTATGCAGATTTACTAATGGTAAAACAGAATATTGCGGATGGTGGAAGAGCCAAGCGAGCTGTAGAGGGAAGAAAATGGAAACATTGGCGAGGAGAAGGAGCGAGGAACTGACATTGAGTGTATAGCCAAATGAGCCTTTTATTCAACTCCATCATAACCTCCCTGCTAAAATGATCTGCAACTGGAGCAGGAGCACTGGTAGAAAGTATCTCCCAATGGCATATCCACCAATGACAACGGTAAATAATTTCTGCTTCAAATGTGCACGATTTGTAGATTGTAACCGGAATCTTCAGCGTGAGTAGCACCACGGTGGAACCATATGGGCTGAAGTGCCATCACGTTTCCGAAATGGCGGAGAAGATTCTAGCGGCGGAAACCCTACTCTCGTGTTTTTACTGTTGTGTTTTTTACCTGCTATAAATATGGCAATCAATAAGGTTGCCCTTCTTTCTTTAGATATCGATATTATATTGCTTTCAGAGTCGCCAGGTATCAAATGATACCACCATAAGTTTCAACTGGGTGTCGATCAAAAAGCCAAACACCAGTTAGTTAGTTCAAGATCAATGGTACTTTATTTGCACACACGATTAACATACACATGCAACATAAACACTACTCGTTAAACTACACCTAACAACTATGACAATCTGTACCTAACTTCAGGCACCTGGCCTAGGTCAGAGGAACAGTGGCCTTTGTTCGAAGTTCGATCTACTGGATCTGGAGAAGTAACTGCTGCTTAGCTGGCCTCATCCGTCTGGTAGCGGGGGTTGAACTTGCTTCTGGTGGTGCTGCAACTGGAGATGGACGTTGCCGGAGCGCCAGGTACAAAATAGATCGAACACATGGCTGTGTCTCTCTTTATCCTTGGGGAGTTTTGCGCTCTTTTGGGCGGTCTTTCGGTTTGGACGCCATTAATTGGGCAGTTCTCGATCACTGTCTTTGATCTGAGCCAATAAAGGGCGAGTGCCTTGATGACTGGGTGTGTCCTAAGCGGTCATTGACCCTGTTGTTTATGCTTCCTGAGTAAAGAGAGTGGCGCAGAAATGTCTGGGCTTGTATTGGTTGCCTGAGGATCAATCCTTTGTCTTACGCAGATGGGCCAACAAAATGCTAATTGGTTGGGGGTTTCGATGCTGTCTGGATTCTTTGCTCACAAATATACATTCAAGCTCTGTGCCTGCCTGAATCTTACATTGTCCACATTTCCCTTTAGGCTTTGCGAACGTCCATGCTTCTTGTTGTAAGTGGCCATCCCAGATGGCTACACTATCCTAACTTCTCCTGAGCCTATATGTTCCAATATTGCCCGAAACAATTCGATCATATGACTCATTCAGCGACGAGGAAAGCTTGCCTTCAATGGATTGTCGGTGGCATAAAATGTACGGACTAAGCTTTGGTTTAATGTGTGGTATTGAGGGACAAACGAGTTCAAAAGGGCAGGAAACTGAAATATTGATGAGGAGAAAGAGGGTGGAACTGAGATCGAGGTCATGTCCCTTTCTGCAAGGTGCTGCTGATCAGAGCAGCAGGTAGAAAAGAAAAGTGGAACACGAACATGCTATTTGTGTACCCGCTAAAGGACCCCATACTGCGATGGCCCAATGGCCGAATGAATAAGACGTCTGCCCTCGGGCGAAGAATGCAGGTTCGCTGCGCTCTGTTTACCGATTATTCAGGCCCAACTGAATGAAGCCAAATGCCGTTTGTTATCATTCCCCCCCAATATATCCTGGCTCTTAATTAAAATTAATTTTCAAACTGTTTTTTCTGCATTTGCTAGATAAAGGAATTTGAGGAACGTAGGAAGGAACTTAAGCATGCAGTCAGGAGGGCTAAAAAGGATCACGAAAAATCAATGGCAAACTGGATTCAGGAAAATGCTAAGGTTTTTTTATAGGTATAAATAGAGCAAGATGATAGCCACAGAAAGGGTTTTCCCACTCAAGGATAGAGGAGCGTATCTCTGTGAGTAGTCAGAGGAACTGGGTCAGATACTAAATGAATACTTTGCAGCAGTTTTCACCAAAGAGAAGGACTTGGTGGATGCTGAGTCTGGGGAAGGGTCTGTACATAGTCTGGGTCATTTGAAATCAAAAAGGAGGAGGTGTTGAGCTTCTTGAAAAAACATTAAGGTTGATAGATCCCCTAAGACCTGATGGGCTCTATCCCAGAATACTGAGGGAGGCAAGTGAGGAAGTTGCTGGGACTTGACATAAATCTTTCTATCCTCACTGGCTACAGGTGAGGTTTCAGAGGACTGGAGAATAGCTAATGTTGTTCCTTTGTTTAAGACGTGTAGCAAGGATAATTTAGGACATAACAGGTCAGTGTGCCTTATGTCAGTGGTAGCGAAATTATTGGGGAGGATTCTTTGAGACTGGATTTACTCCCATTTGGAAATAAGTGGACGTATTAGCGAGAGGCTACTTGGTTTTGTGAAGGGGAAGTCGAATTTTTTGAGGAAGTGACAAAGATGGTTGTTGAACGTCGGGCACTGGATGTTGTCTACATGGGCTTCACCAAGGCCTTGAACAAGGTCCTTCATGGCAGACTGGTACAGAAGGTGATGTCATGCGGGTTTAGAGGTGAGCTGGAAATATGGATGCAGACCTGGCTTGGTCATAGAATGCAGCGGGTAGCATTGGAAGGGAGCTTTTCTGAATGGAGGGCTGTGACTAGTGATTTTCCGGAGGGATCAATGCTGGGCCCTTTGCTGTTTGTAGTATATATAAATGATTTGGATAAAAATGTAACTGCTCTGATTAGTAAGTTGCGGATTACACGAAGGTTGGTTGAATTGCGGACAGTAATGAGGACTGTCAGAGGATACAGCAGAAAACAGGTCGGTTAGAGATTTGGGTGGAGAGATGGCAGATGGAGTTTAATCCGGACAAATGTGAGGTAATGTATTTTGGAAGGTCCAATAAAGCTGGGAAATATACAGTGAATGGCAGAACCCTTAAGGGGTCAAGATGGTATACAGCATGATTGCCTTCACCGGCCGAGGCATTGAGTATAAAAATTGGTAAATCATGCTGCAGCTGTATAGAATCTTAGTTAGGTTACACTTGGAATATAGTGTTCAATTCTGGTCGCCACATTACCAGAACGATGTGGAAGTTTTGGAGAGGGAACAGAAGAAGTTTGCCAAGATGTTGCCTGCTATGTAGGGGATTAGCTATGAGGAGAGGTTCGATAAATTGGTTTGTTCACACTGGAATGGAAGAGGTTGAAAGGCGACCTGATAAAGTCCACAAGATTATGAGGGGCATGGACAGAGTCATCAGCTTTTTCCCAGTGTGGAAGAGTCAATTGCTAGGGGACATCGGTTTATGTTGTGCAGGGTAAAGTTTAGAGGAGATGTGTGAGGGAAGATGTTTACTCAGAAAGTAGTGGATGCTGGAACTCGCAGCTGGGGGAGGTGGTGGAAGCAGTTACGATAGTGATGTTTAAGGGACGTCTTGAAATACATGAACAGCATGGGAATAGAGGGATGTAGACACCGAAGCATAGAATGTTTTAGGTTAGATGGGCAGTATTGTTGGGGCAGGCTTGGAGGGTAGAAGGACCATTTACTGTGCTGTAGTTTTCTTTGTTCTTTGCTTTATTTTGACATTTTGTTTAGTTTCTAACAAATCAACATTACCTTATTGACCTGGATAAATTAGAGGAACTGAGGTCAGCAGGAGTGAGGGTTTGTTTCAATTTTAGAGTAGTTTGGTGAGACCGCACCAGGAGTGCTGTGTGTGGTTTTGGTCTTCTTCCCTCAGAAAGGATATTATTTTCAGAGAGTGTAACAAAGGTTCACCAGGTTTGTTCCGGAGATGGCAGGACTGACTTATGAAGGGAGATTCGGCAAACTGGGCCTGTATTCTCCGTAGTGTAGAGGAATTAGAGGTGTCCTCGTTGAAACCTACAACATTTTTAAAGGAATAGATAGGTTAGATGCAGGTAAGATGTTTTCCCCTTGGTTGGGGAGTCCAGAACGACATAATTTCGAAATAAGGGGAATGCCACTTGGACTCGAGATGAGGGGAAATCTCTTTCCACAGAGGGTTGTGAACCTTTGGAATTCTCTACCCAAAGAGTCTGTAGATGCTCAGTCACTGAACAAGTATAAGCTAACGATAGATACATTTCTGATTAAAAATAATGTAAAAGGTTATGGGGATAGTGGGTGTAAAAGGCATTGAAGTGTCCGACCAGCCATGATGATATTGAATTGGATAGCAGACTCGGTGGGCTGAATGGCCTGCTCCTGTTCTTATGTTCCTATAAAGTATTTGCCTTTCCAAGTGGTATGCCAATTTATCACATTTAATGCATTTCCAAGTGCAATCATGGCGGCTGCGAGGCGTGTCGGCCCATCTAATCTGTACCGGCTCTGGAAAAGAACTCTTCCACAATCCAGTTTTCCCTATCACTATGTCAATTAATTTTCTTTAAATCTATATTGAAACTGAGTACAAATAAACATCCTTCCAGATAGAAAGGTAAAATACTGGGGATGTTAGAAATGCTCAGCAGGTTGGGAAGCATCTTTGGAGAGAAACGGTGAACGGTTCAGGCCGATGGCTTTTCCTTCGAAGTGAATAAAGTTAAAACCGCACAGGTTTTAAACTAATGGAGTGAGGGAGTGGCAGCATGTACAACAACCAACCTCTGCGAGGGACGGGGAAGCAGAAAAAATGTTTTAAAATGCAAATGCGAAAGAGAGTTGCAATGTTTATGGTAAAGATACAAAAGATGTGTCCAGATGAGGTTTTGCATGGTTGCATAGCAGCCGTCCCAATGTAACACAGAGGAATAAAGAAAAAAACGAGACAAAACCAAACCAGCAAGAATCAACATGGATACAGATGTTCTGAAGTTCAAATCGACTTAACAAAATCACAATAAAGCATCTAAATTGATGTCCAATATAAAGAAGTCCGATTGGATCGATATTATCTTTGGCAGTTAATGCTTAAGAAAGCGCTTTGAATTATTGCCGGCGGTATCTGAGAGCAAGGGAAGGGATTGGTTGCCTTGTGTTACTGCACATTATGCGGAAAGAGTGGGAAGGGATAGATGGTGAAGAGTTTTAGTTATGCCAGATGAATTTACAACACATGCACTTTGCGATTCACACAATGTAACTGTTATTCCGAATGAGCTTTTTTGCTTTCAAGGGGATGGCATCACACTTTCCCAAAACAAACACCTTATTCAATGATTTCGCAGTTCGCAATCAATATATGTCTCTGTATATATTCTCAGTGGAATTTCCACTACTTAATATCGTCCGAAAATAAACGCAATCGTCAAAGGTCTGAAAGCAGACGAATGATCTTAATTTACACTGTCATCCATCCCATGACAAATTAAGAAAAAAAATATTGAAGCAAAATGGTGGAAAACAATTCAAAACTTTGGATTACAAGCAACACCGTCAAGTTGGCGCTGTGGCTTAGTTGGTTAAAGCGCCTGTCTAGTAAACAGGCGATCCTGAGTTCGAATCTCAGCAGTGCCTTTATCTATTTAGTTAATGCTTTGAGTCAAAACAATTATGATAAAAAGAAATGTTCCGTTTTCATGTTGAAAACAGGAAATTCGGGGTAAATCTCTGGAGACCCCAAATCGGATACAATCGAAATTACTCCAGTTGTGAATCTAACTGCTCCCAATGCCGCCCCTCCCCCATAGGACCACCTGTCACTGTTCTGAAGTTTTGCTTTCACAGAGCGTTGGCCTTTGTTCTGATATTAATACATTCTGCTATCTTTATGCTACTACCATCAAAATCTTTAGCCTTTAATAATACCATCAAAATCCCATTGTCTTGTGTTCCATGACATATTTGTCACATCTTTATTCGCTCCAATCTATCGCTGAACATCAATTTTCCTCAGCCGCTCTAGCCCCTCTTGAACAGTATAAAATCCATCACATTTCTCTCTCTCCTTAGCTCTGAAGAAGTCAGGGAGACTGAAGGGGCAAACTTTGGTAAAATATATGGGCAACTACTGGACAGGGCCTGAACATCACTAGACAGGACCAGACGGAAATGGGGGATAAACTGGGGATAGAAGTGGGTTGGGAACTCTGGAGCGGAGCACTGAATAGGGCCAACTACACCTCCTCCTGCGCAAAGTTCAGCCTCATGCAGCTCATGCACAGAGCTCACCTGACCAGAACCCGAATGAGCAGGCTCTTCCCGGAGGTGGAGGACAAATGTGAACGTTGCCAGAGGCCTGGCCAACCACACCCACATGTTCTGGGCTTGTCACAAGCTGGTTGGGTTCTTGACAGCCTTTTCAGAGGCAATGCCCAAGGTTGTGGTGGTGACGGTGGAGCTGTGGTCAAAAGTGTCAATCTTCGGGGTATCAGAGCAGCCAGAGCGACACATGGGGATGAGGGCCGATGCCCTTGCTTTCACTTCCCAATCGCAAGCTAGAGAATCCTGCTCGGATGGCGATCAGCAGCACCACACACAGCTGCAGGATGTCTAGCAGAACGGGTGGGAGACCATCACCAAAGTCCAGAAACCTGAGTCCCTGCATGTAACCTTCTCCATATGACCCATATGGAATTGGGCTCCCCCAACCATCCCAGCATCTTGTCAACATTGGCCATGCAAAACGTAAAGAGCAAGCTGGGTTATGCCAGCCTCCGCGACTGCCGATCCTTCAGAAGGAACGCGTTAGGTATTCTTGGTGACTTACCTGTCCAAATGAAATACGTCAGTAACCTGTTAATCCTGTCAAATATAAGATTTATGGAGGAAAACAGGAAGCCATTGGCAATAAGCGATTATTATTATTATTATTAAACGGCTGTCACCTCCGCGTGAACTCTTACGTCGATCCTCTCAGGGCGAACATGATCTTCTCAAGCCTGATAAACCGGCCATGTCACTAAACCATACCCCTGATTTCGGGGGCTCCGAGTCCCTCCACGCCAATAAGATCCATCTCCGGACTACCAGATCTGCAAAGGCCAAAACGTCAGTCTCTCGCCCCCGCAGCTCCCAGGTCTTCCAACACACCAGAAATCGCCACCTCTGGACTCAGAGCCACTCATGCCTTCAATGCCGTGGACATGACAAAACCTTGCCAGAATCTCCTAAGCGTCTGAGATGCCCTAAACATATCATAGAATTTACAGTGCTGAAGGAGGCCATTCGGCCCATCGAGTCTGCACCGGCTCTTGGAAAGAGCACCCGACCCAAACCCACACCTCCACCCTATCCCCATCACCCAGTAACCCCATCCAACACTAGGGGCATTTTTGGACACTAAGGCCAATTTAGCATGGCCAATCCACCTAACCTGCACATCTTTGAACTGTGGGAGGAAACCGCAGCACCCGGAGGAAACCCACGCACACACGGGGAGAACGTGCAGACTCCGCACAGACAGTGACCCAAGCCCGTAATCGAACGTGGGACCCTGGGGCTGTGAAGCAAGTGTGCTAACCACAATGCTACCGTGCTGCGGTATGTGGACATGATTCACGGACCATCCCACATATCGTCCACACCTATCCTCCACCCCTTCAAAGAATCTGTTCATATGGGCCACAGTCATATGCGCCCTGTAGACCACCTTGAATTGTATCAGCTGATCCTGGCACGTGACGAGGACGTGTTAACCCTATTCAAGGCATCCTCCGACAATCCCGCCTCTAATTCCTTGTTCAACTCTTCCTCACATTTTGCTTTACCTCCCCTATCCGGTTTCCCTCCCATTCCGTGATTTCTTGATTAATTTCCGAGATCTTCCCCTCCCTTACTCCCGTTTTTGAAACTACCTTGTCCCCTGGGATGGTAGGAGCTGAAAAATTGAAACCTGCCTCCGTGCAAAGTCCCTCGCCTGTAGATAGCAAACCCCATTCCCACCTGGCAGCTCAAACTCCTCCTCCAAGTCCTCCAAACACGATCATATAAACGTCGTCCCCGAACCGCCATCAATAAACAGGTCTCCGAGCCGCTCAATCCCAACTCGCTGCCACCTCCGAAACCCCTCATCAAGCCCCCCTAGCATGGTCATTCTACCTAAACTGCACAGCTTTGGACTCGGTACTTGGAGTGTGTACACCCACTCAACTCTCAAAGGCCTTTTCCGCATTCATCAAGACAATTACCTCTGGTTAACAATTTGAAGAGGAAGAGAGGACGACATTCAGCACCCGCTATTTAATGGCAAATTACCCCTTGACAAAACCTGTCTGATCCTCTATAATTACCTCCGTGACACATGTCTCCAATCATAGCACCAGCACCTTGGCGAGTAGCATGGCGTCCACTTTCAAAGGGGAAATTGGTTCAAATGATCGACATTCTAATGTGTCTTTATCCAATTTCTAAATGAGGGAGAGGGAGGCCTGCAATAGTACAGGGCTTTTTAAAGTGGGGTCGCAACCTTGAGGTGGGTCATCGGCCAGTGTCAGAAGGGTCGTAGAGTGCAGGATCACAAAAACAAATGTGAACGGCAAGGACCAGAATGAAAGAGGGCAGGCAAAGGTCAGAGAATGTAATTTTTAAATTAGACAAGAAATTAGGGAATATATCAGGAGCGAGGCTGACGCAGTGATTTATCGTACAGGGGAGCTGAAGGTGGGAAATCCAGGCTACAGAGGGAAGCAGATGTACTTAATGGCCATTCTCAGCAAATCAATGTCAATCATCCCAATCAGAAAATGGCACAGGAGAGCGCGGCAAACATGTATTGAAATGTGCAGCGGTTGTTACTCAGAAAAGATCAGTTGGAGAGTTGCTACCATTGCCAGTTCCGACAATTGTAATAAAATTGCTCGTGTTTGAGTTAAAATCATCCATTACATTCGGAAGGCCAACTCCCCCATTGCGAGAATCCATCCTGCTTGAACCAGACTTGGCATCGTGTGGAATGAATCAAGCTGATGCGAAAGTGAATTAACCACCCATGCAGTCTCATTTTCAGGCGGCAGATATTCTTCAGTGACCATCTGTGATATTCCAAAGCCAAGAAATAAAAAAATCCAACACAAATTCATGCAAACATGCACCACCTCTATTCTTTGAAAAACGCTGATCAGAGCGCAGAAAGAATAATGGTACCAGCACTGATTGATTTCACTCAAACTGCTGTTTTGTATGACATCTGTGTGTTTAGACGTTTTTCTCGTCTACCAACTTATTATACAAGATATTGGAACACATTGAGCAGCAAGGTGGCACAGTGTCCTCACAGCGCTAGGTAACCGGGTTCAATTCTGGCCTTGGGTAACAGTGTGTAGATTGCACTTTCGCCCCTGTCTGCGGGTTAGGTGGGATTACGGGGATAGAGAGAAGGTCTAGGTGCAGTAATTTTGCAGAGGGTCAGTGCAAACTCGATAGGCTGAATGGCCTCCTGTTGAACTGTAGGAATTATAATTTAGAATTCTAACAACTGCATGTAACACTGTTGCAATCGTCTCTCATTAGTGAGGGACCAGAATCTGAATATCGTGGGTCCGGAGACCATTCATAGCGTTTACCTGTATTTTATCATTGTTTTAAATTGGAATGTTTTATTATACGAAGTCTCATTTTGTTCAGTGTAAACTGCTGCTTGTCCTTTCCTGTTGGTTAGTCAGTGCCCAGCTGGGCATGTGAGCAAGAAATGCATTGCCTTGTCAATTTACTGTTTCGACAAAACCAACATATGATCCGAATACTTGACTATGAAATTGGGAGCTGGAGATTTTCAATAGTTTTTTTCTGGTTGCGGAGGGGTGATCTCTTCACAGGGAGAAAACATGTTTATGCAGAGTCCCATTTATGATTTTAAAAATTGTAAAAATGTCTTGTGTATTTGTTTTTTTAAATTTAGCACCCAGTGACTTTTTAGGGCATTGAAGGAAAGCGAAGGTCCCGAAGATCGGCCAGATGGCAAAAGGGTGTACCGGAAAAGAAACTTTGAAAAGCACTGCTATAGTGTACCAGACAATGCCCCCGAGCCATAGAATCATTGAACATGTCGACAATCAGTGCTACCAGTTACCCCGCAACCTTATTGTCAAATTGACATGAAACCCATCAGGACCAGGGGCTTTCCCCAACTGTATCGGCCCAATGCCCCTGAACACCTCCTCAGGGCTTACCGGGGACTCCAGTTGTTCTCTACTCACTCTCTCCACCGCCGGGATAGATAACTCATCTCAGAAACCTGATGTGCTTGACTCATTCCCTGAGGAACTTGTAAAGATCCCGATAAAATATCTCAAATGCTGCATTGACTTCTCTCGAGGCACAAACCAACCACACTGCCACTCGAGACTCTGATCTGCTCAGTTCTCTGAGAAGTCGTTTGCCGCCTCAGCTGGTGATCCAGAGGACGGCCTGCCTTCTCTCCATACTCATAAATTCCCCTTGTGCGCCACAGCTGGCCCAACGCCTTCGCCATGGACACGAGAACAAACTGCATTTGCAGCTGCTTCCTAGTTGTTACCAACTCAGGTGTAGTGTTATCTGAATACCAGCGATCCACCTCCAAGATCCCACCCACTAGTCACTAACGCTCTGCCCTCGCTGTTTTATCCAGTTGAGCCTCATACCAGTTTATCTCCCCTCACACCACTGGCTTTAGGGATTCCCATAGTGGTGAGGGAGAGATGGAGTTGTTCCTATTAAGCTTTGTATACTCAATAGTCATAGCCATGTGATTACAAAACCCCTTCTCCGCTGATAGCACCACATCTAACCTCCACAGCGGACACTGAATGGGATCCATCTCCAAGACCAAATGCACAGTGTGGAATATGGTCAGAAACTATTATTGCTGAGGATTACACTCTTCTCACGCGAGGGAGCAGGGACCTATATCCTTATCCCTTGGGTTCACAAATCTCCACGGATCTGCCACCCGCCCCTCATCTCCTCCATAAAGGCCTGAAGTGCCTTTGCCACTCCCGACAGAGCCAGCGATTTAAATCTAGACTGGTTCATTTTAGAATCCAGCACACAATTGAAGACGCCAGCAGGAATCAGTTGATGCATATCCCAACATGGGATGGACCCCAACATATATTTGACAAATGCCACGTCAACCCAGTTAGGGTTACAGACATTCATCAGCACCACTAATGTCCATGATAACAACCCACCCACCACCACGTATCTCCCATTCGTGTCCGCAACGACCCTAGTGACCAAGAGAGGGATCCATTTATTGATCAGAATTCCAGCACCTCGAGCCCTTCCATCTACGTCCGAGTAAAATACCTGGCTCACCCACCTCCTCCGCAGTCTTGTCAGATCTCTTTAACCAGAGTGAGTCTCCAGCAAGAACACCACATCATCGCTCAGGTTCTTTAAGTAAGCAACAATTCTCGACCTCTACACTAGGCCACCTACTCCTCTTATGTTCTGGGTGACCAAACGAATCGGCGGTCTCCCACCTCCATCACCACGGAATCAGCCATTTCCAGCAAAAGAGACTACCCAGTAAATATTCAAAAAACACAGGTAAAGGGCCCACGAAGATGGCCACCATGTCCTCTCTAGAGTAAATCTAAAATACCTCTATAGTAATCATCAGAAGGTAATTCTTTCCTGCTCCCCCCCCTCCCCCCACCAACACACACACACATTTCCAGCAAACGCCCTAGTAATTTGCTTTCATTGCAGGATACGATTTAGCTCTGGAAATAGAAATTCAGAAGAGATATTTTGAATGTTTGCCAACAATAACTGTGAGCAAGGATTGAATGTTTATGTTACTGCACATTAGGCAGGAAAGAGTCGGAAGGGATAAATGACGGAGATTTTTTGATAAAGACGTTGGGCTGATACATCTATTTACACTTTGTGATTCACACAATTTAGAACTATACCGAATGAGCTTTCTTGCATTCATGCTGTATCACAACAAACACCAGATGAAAGCCTTTACCCACTTCCAAAATCCATCTCTGTGTCTTTGTACCTATTAGCCCTGCATATCCCTGATGCACGATCAATTGCACAAAGACTAAAGTTGGGTACAACTGTGGCTTTATTACAGTCAGATGCGTGGCCTCCTGCTGTAGCTGGCGAAATGACAGGGCACTGGAGGTCATGCATTTTTATACAGTTCTCCATGGGTGGAGCCAGCCGGCAGGAGCTACCGGCGAACCTGTAGCGCAGGTCCTACCTTACATCTCCTATTACAGTGGTTCACCACATTCACCCCCTGTTAAAATGAGTCCGGCGGGGGTGACGTGAAGCTTTATACAATTAGTGCGATTATGTACAGTGGTAGGGAAAGAAAAGTCCATGTTGATGATCCGGAGTCTGTCAAAGGTTCAGCCGGTCCGGTGATTTGGTGCTTCATTTGGAGCGGCGTAACGGTGGCGGTGATGTCGGTGCTGGCGGTGGTGGAGGTGGCACCGATGGGGGTGGTGGCAGTGTTGATGCTGGCCAGTCATTGGGGAACTCTGGGAACATGCCAAAGTCCTCTTTGTCCTCTTGTGCGGAAAAGGGGAGGGGAGTGGTCTGGTGGGGTCAATATTGGCGGTGCGATGGGAGGGGTGAGGGCGCATGGGTGGGGAGGGGAGGTGTCGGGGTGGAACCTGATGGTGCACGTCCCTGAGTGAGACAGTATCTTGGCGGCCGTCGGGGATCTCAACGTAGGGATATTGAGGGTTGGCGTGGAGCAGGTGAACCCTATCCACCAAGGGGTTCGCCTGGTGGAGTCGGATGTGCCTATGGAGAAGGACCGGTCCTGGAGCAGCGAGCCAAGTCGGGAGCGACACCCCGGATGTGGACTTCCTGGGGAAGGTAAAAACACGTTCATGGGGTGTGTTATTAGTGGCGGTGCCCAATAGTGACCGGATGGAGTGTCGAGCGTCAGGGAGGACCTCCTGCCAGCGCGAGGCTGGGAGGTTCCTGGACCGTATGGCCAGCTGGACGGCCCTCCTAACCGTCCCATTCTCCCGTCCTACTTGCCCGTCTCCCCGGGTTGTAGCTGGTCATCCTGCTGGAGGCTATACCCCTGCTGAGCAGGAACTGACGCAGCTCAATGCTCATGAATGAGGATCCGCTGTCACTGTGGATGTAGGCGGGGAAACCGAACAGAGCAAAGATGGTGCTGAGGGCCTTGATGATGGTGGCAGATGTCATATCGGGGCATGGGATGGTGAAGGGGAATCTGGAGTACTCATCGACCACACTGAGAATGTACGTGTTATGGTCGGTAGAGGGGAGAGGCCCTTTGAAATCCACGCTGAGGCGTTCAAAGGGGTGGGAAGCCTTCACCAGGCGCGCAGGGTCTGGCCAGTTGAAGTGTAGCTTGCACTCCGCACAGACCTGGCAGTCTCTGGTGACTGTCCTTACTTCCTCGACGGAGTAAGCCAGATTGCGAGCTTTGACCAGATGGTACAATCGAGTGATCCCCAGGTGACAAAGGCTGTTGTGTAGGGCCCGGAGTTGGTCCATTTGTGCACTGGCACATGTACCTCTGGAGAGTGTGTCTGGGGCCTTGTTAAGTTTACCGGGGCGATACAAGATCTCGTAATTATAGGTGGAGAGTTTGATTCTCCATCGCAAGATTTTATCATTTTTGATCTTACCCCGCTGTGTGTTATTGAACATGAAGGCTACCGACCGTTGGTCCGTAAGGAGGGTGAATCTGTTACCGGCCAGGTAATGCCTCCAATGCCGCACAGCTTCAACAATAGCTTGGGCCTCCTTTTCGACGGATGAGTGTCGAATTACAGAGGCATGAAGGGTGAGGGAAAAGAATACCACGGGTCTGCCTGCCTGGTTTAGAGTGGCAGCAAGGGCGACGTCTGAAGCATCGCTTTCTACTTGGAAAGGCAGTGACTCGTCCACTGCGCACATCCCGGCCTTTGCGATGTCCGCTCTGATGCGGGCGAAAGTGTGTTGTGCCTCAGCCGCGATGGGGAATTGAGTGGACTGAATGAGTGGGCGGGCCTTGTCCGCATAGTTTGAGACCCACTGAGCGTAGTAGGAAAAGAACCCCAGGCAGCGTTTGAGAGCCATGGGGCAGTGGGGGAGGGGATGTTCCATGAGGGGGCGCAAGCGGTCGGGGATGGGCCCGAGAAGTCCGTTTTGGACTATATAGCTGAGAATGGCTAACCGGGTCGTGCTGAACACACACTTATCTTTGTTATAGGTCAGGTTGAAAAGAGTGGCAGTGCAGAGGAATTTATCGAGGTTGGCATCGTGGTCCTGCTGGTCGTGGCCGCAGATGGTGACATTATCCCAGTATGGAAAGGTGGCCCGCAAACCGTACTGGTCGGCCATTCGGTCCGTCTTTCTTTGGAAGACCGAGACCCAATTTCTGACACCAATATGGACCCTAAGGAAGTGGTAGAGGCGACCGTCCGCCTCGAAGGCAGTGTATGGCTGGTCCGTCTTCCGGATGGAGAGCTGGTGGTAGGTGGATTTCAGGTAAATTGTTGAGAAGACCCGGTACCGCGCAATCTGATTAACCATATCATATATGCGTGGGAGGGGGGTACGCATGAACTGCATGTACCGATTGATGGTCTGGCTGTAGTCCACAACCATCCTGTGTTCCTCCCCAGTTTTAACTACTACCACTTGGGCTCTCCAGGGACTGTTGCTCGCCTCGATAATACCCACCTTAAGCAGCCGCTGGACTTCGAGCCTGATGAAGGTCTTGTCCTGGGTGCTGTACCGTCTGCTCCTAGTGGCAACGGGCTTGTAATCCGTGGTTAGATTGTCAAAAAGGGAGGGGGGATCGACCTTGAGGGTCATGAGGCCGCAAACCGTAAGGGGGGGGGGGGGGGGTAAGGGCCCGCCGAATTTGAGGGTGAGGCTCTGGAGGTTGCACTGGAAGTCCAGGCCCAACAGGAGTGCAGCGCAGAGATTAGGAAGGACATAGAGGCGGAAGTTACTAAATTCTATGCCCTGGACCGTGAGGGTGACTGTACAAAAGACTCAGATTGGGACGGAGTGGGATCCGAAGGCTAGGGTGATCCTTTGATTGGCAGGGTGGACTGCGAGGAAGCAGCGTCTTACTGTATCTGGGTGAACAAAGCTTTCTGTGCTCCCAGAGTCCAGCAGGCACGAGGTCGCGTGGCCGTTGATTTTAACCATTGTCGACGCGGTGGCCAGGTTGTGCGGGCGACATTGGTCCAGCGTCATCAAAGCGAGCTGCGGGTAGCCATCGGATGCTTCGGGAGGCGAGCGTATGCTGTTCCGATGTCGGGATGTCCGTAGACCCTATGGGGGACCAGATGGCGGCGCCCATGGAGCGCACATTGTGGGGGCGGGAAAGGATTGTGGCGCCCATTGGTCGCACATGGACCCGGGAGGAGAAGATGGCGGCTCCCATTGTGTGTCTGGCATGGGGGAGGGGGCGATAGCGGGCACGATCACAGCGACTGCGCGGGCCTGGCACACAGCCGCGAAGTGCCCCTTTTTACTGCAGGCTTTACAGGTGTGGGTCAGGCAGTTTTGGCGGGGCTGCTTCTGCTGACCGCAGAAATAGCAGCGGGGACCCCCAGGGTGCGTGGACCGGCGTGCGGCGCATGCATATTGGGAAGGCAGAGTCCCGGCTGAGGAGGTCGTCGGCGGGGTCCAGAAGTGGTAGCAAGGAGTAGAAGGGTGGGCAGAGCGGCTGGAGGGGTACGATTGTACATTACGGGATGCGACCGTCATGGAGAGCGCCAAGGTTTTTGTCGCTGCCAGTTCGAGCGTGGCCCCTTCCAGTAATCATTCCCGGACGAGGTCCAATGCAATCCCCATCACAACGGCATTGCGCATGAGGAGATTCGCGTGTTCAGCGGCCGTAACGACCTGACAGTCACAGTCCCAGATGAGTGGAATTATGGCCTGCCAGTAGTCTTCGATGGACTTACCAGGTAGTTGCGAGTGGGTGGCTAGTACATGCCTGACGAAGTGCGTGTTCGCTCTCAGCGCGTAGTGTTCCTGAAGGAGTTCCATTGCTTTTGTGAAATTCGTGGCGTCTTGGATCAACGGGAACATGCTGGAGCTCAGTCTGGAGTGTAGGATGCTTATCTTCTGAGCCTCCATTGACGCAGGGTCTGCCGCGTTGGTTTAGGCCTCAAAACATGCTAGCCAGTGAGCAAAGTCTTTCCTGGCGTCGGGCGAGTGCGGATCTAGTTGCAGGCGATCGGGCTTAATTCGGATATCCATTCTGTGGAAAATCTGACTGTAATAAATTGATGCACGATCAATTGCACAAAGACTAAAGTTGGGTACAACTGTGGCTTTATTACAGTCAGATGCGTGGCTTCCTGCTGCAGCTGGCGAAATGCATATTTATACAGTTCTCCGTGGCCGGAGCCAGCCGGAAGAAGCTACCGGCGAAACTGTAGTGCAGGTCCTAGCTTACATCTCCTATTACAGTGGTTCACCGCAATCCCCAACTCTACCATAAACACCAAGCCAGGAGATCAACGCTTGTTCAACCCATTCTACCATAACCACCAAGCCAGGAGATCAACACTGCTTCAATGAAGTGTGCAGAAGGGCATGCCAGGAGCAACACCAGGTTTATCGAAAAATGAGGTGTCTACCGTGTGAAGCTACGACACAGGACTACTTGTGTGCTAAACAGCATAAGCAGCAAGTAATAGACAGAGCTAAGTAATCCCACAAACAACACATCAGATCGAAGCTCTGCAGTCTTGCCACATCCAGCCATGAAACGTGGTCAACTATTAACCAACTCACTATAGGAGGAGGATTCACAAATGTCCCCATCCACAATGAGGGCAGACCTCAGTACATACGTGCAAAAGACAAGACTGAGGCATTCGCAATAATCTTCAGCCAAAAGTGCCGCATGGTTGATCCATCTCGGTCTCCTCCAGATGTTCCCAGCATCACAGATGTCAGTCTTCAGCCAATACGATTCACTCAACGTGATATCAAGACATGGCTGACACTGCAAAGGTCCTGATAATATTCCGGCAATAGTACTGAAGACTTGTGCTCCAGAACTTGCTACACCCCTAGACAAGCTGTTCCAGTACAACTACAACACTGACATCTGTCCGACAATGTGGAAAACTTCCCAGGTGTGTCCTGTACACAAGAAACAGGACAAATCCAACACAGCCAATTACCACCCTCTCAGTCTACTCTCCATCATCAGCAAAGTGATGGAAGGAGACATCAACAGTGCTAACAAGCTGCACTTACTTGGAAATAACCTGCTCAGAGACGCTCAGTTTACGTTCCGCCAGGGTCACTCAGCTCCTGACCTCATTACAGCCTTGGTTCAAACAGGGACAAAAGAGCTGAATGCCAAAGGTGAGTTGAGAGTGACTTGCCTTGACATCAAAGTAGAATTTGACTGAGTATGGCATTAAGGAATCCTTGCTAAACTGGAGTCAATGGGAATCAGGGGGAAACTCCCCGCTGGTTGGAGGCATACCTGGAACAAAGGAAGATGGCTGTGGTGGTTAGAGGTCAATCATCTCAGCTCCAGGACATCAATCCAGGAGATCCTCGCGGTAGTATCCTAGGCCCAACCATTTTCAGCTGCTTCATCAATGATCTGCCTTCCATTATAAAGTCAGAAGCAGGGATGATTGTGGGTGACTGCACAATGATCAGCACCATTTGCGACTCCTCAGATAATGAAGTAATCTATGTCCAAATGCAGCAAGGCCTGGACAATATCCAGGCAGACAATATCCAGGTTTGTGCTGACACGTTGCAAGTTGCATTCGCACCACACAAGTGTCAGGCAATGACCATCTCCCACAAGGGAGGATCTAACCATCGCCCCTTGACTTTCAATGGCATTACCATCACTGAATCCCCCACAATCAACATCCTGGGAGTTCCCATTGTTTAGAAACTGAACTGGACTAGCCACATTAATACTGCGGCCACTGGGGCAGGTAAAGAGCTAGGAATTCTACGGCGAGTAACTCACCTCCTGACCTCCCCAAAGCCTGTCAACCATCTACAAGGCACAAGTCAGGCGTGTAATGGAATTCTATCCAGTCGCCGGGATGAGGGCAGCTCCAACAACACTCAAGAAGCTCGACACAATTGTCGTGGAAATGGGAATCAGGGGGAAATGATAGAGACAGAGGCCTCGATCTTCGTTTCAGGAAATTTAATTAACACAATATCGTGGAGGGGGCTGCAGTAGGCTAAAAAGCCATTCACAGTACTCTGAATTATACAAAAGAAAATCATTATCTTTATAGTGTGAAATAAACAGCTCTAAGGAAAATAGCACGTGACTGGCCACGTTTATTTAAACAAACATTGGGAACATACGTAAGATGAAATAGGTGTGTTCTTTACCCTCGGCCAAAAACAACTCTCGTACGCATTTTGTTGTCCTTCGGGAGAACAACGTGTCATCATAATAAGGCCGAGGACAAAATATTAAGCAGTATTTTGTTTACATTATCCAACCTTCTAAGTTTTGTTCAGAAGCAATGTTAAAATATAGTAAAGCAATCCCATCATGCTTTAGTATTACTTTTCTTTAATAGCAACCAATATTAATGTATTCTCTAAGAGGGCAACTAATTCTCACATTAACTTCCCTTCCACACCATCCAGGACAAAGGAGCTTGATTACTCCTCCTTCATTCCCAAACATTCAAACTCTCCACCACCGATGAACAGTGGCAGCTGTGTGTACCATCTACAAGATGTACTGCAGTAACTCACCAAGTTTCCTTCGACAGTACCTTGCAAAGCCATGGCCACTACCATCTAGAAGGATAATAACAGCAGATACTTGGGAACCCCACCACCTGGAGGTTCCCCTCTAAGTCACTCACAACCCTGACTTGGAAATATATCACCGTTCCTTCGCTGTCACTGGGACAAAATCCTGGAACTCCCTCCCTAACAGCACAGTGGGTGTACCTATACCTGAAGGGCTGCAGCGGTTGAAGAAGGCAACTCACTACTACCTCATGAAGGGTAACTAGGGATGGGAAATTAATGCTGGCCTAAACAGCGACGCCCACATCCCGTAAATTATTATTTTTTTAAGTTAAAAAGTCACAACCTTCTGAAAGAAAAAAGTCCTCATCACTATCCTATAAGTGCATCCCCTAATTTTAGTACAGTGCCCCCTAGTTCTGGTCTCCTTCACAAGCGGAAAATATATTTTTAATGTCCACCCTGTCAATACCGTCCGGGATCTTATTTACTTCAATCAATTCGATTGGACACGAACACAGCCTTCCCAAACATACCTCATAAGACAGCCCGGTCATTCCAGTTATGAATCTAGTAAACCTCCTGTGCACAGTCTCCCGACATATCGACACCCTTCCTTAAATAAGGAGACCAATAATGCTCACAATATTTTAGATATGGTCTCGCTAATGAGCTGTATAACTGAAGCATAACATCCTTGCTTTTATCTTCAATTCTATTTGTAGTAATTGAGACTTCTTGATATCTTCATGAAAAATATTGTGATATATGCAAGTGGATTGTGGATGTACCAATGTATCATTCTGCACAGTGTGTGTGTATCTGTGTGTTACTTATCCGTTTGCTTCTGTTTTAGGAGTATTAAAATATAAGAGAGATTGCAGCTCTCAGCTAAAGCTAGTTAATTAGACAACTAGTTTAACTCAGTTTCAGGAACCTTGAATTAGGGGACATAAAAGGAGGGCTCCTTCAGTACTGCCTTGTTGCATCAGAGTACAGCTGGAATTAGATGAAAAAGGGAGTTAGGTAAAAGGGGAGGAGGTGATCAGTCCCTTCTTTTCTCCGATTGGACAGTAGAATTGCTGAATACTTCTGCTTTTTAAAATAAAAGTAAGCTCTTTGGGAATTTGGAGAATGAGGGGAAAGAGCGACTTAAGTAACTCTTACAGTACAGAGCACTGCAGGTCAGAGAGAGATCAAATCTGGTGAGTGGCTGAGCAGAGCAGCAGGATACGTTAAAAGGAGCAGCCTGGCATACCGTCACTCAAAGTCAGAATCGGAGCTCCTGAGGTGACATCAGGAGTCGAAAGTGACATGGGGTAAGTGCGAGCTGCTGATTGGGTGAGTACTGATGGTGAGTATTTATACTACATTTATCGTTTATAGTCTTGTAAAGTCTTTACATTGTGCATTATAGTTTGTACGTGCTATATTCTGTATTAACAGGGTCAATGGAAGAAGATCACTAAAGTACGATATTATTTGATTTTAACTGTTCTTTAAAGGTGTAATCTAAAGGATAAGTCATGGCAGGAGAGCTAAAAACTATGGATTGCTCCTCCTGCTCTATGTGGAAAGTTGGGCATATTTCAAGTGCTCGGGGCCAGCATGTACAGGAAGTGTCTCCAGTTACAGGTCCGGGAGGCCTGGAGTTTGGAGCTGCTGTGGTGCATGCAAGGGGCAGAGGGCAGGGTGGACAGCACATATAGAGAGGTGGTCACACCGCAGCCCGAGAGTGTACAAGCAGGAAGGGAATGGGTGACCAGCAGGCAGAGCGAGAGGACTAGGCAGACAGTGCAGGAATCCCCTGCGGCTATTGCCCTGCAAAACAAATATAGAGCATTGGATACAGTTGAGGAGACTGGGGTCGCGAGGAAAGCAGCAGCTAATTTCATTGCACCGCGGTTATCACTGCTGCACGGGGGAGGAGAAAAAAGTGTGGGAACACATTAGTTGTCGGGGATTCAATTGTAAAGGGTATAGATAGGCGTTTCTATTACCGCAAACCAGACTCTATGTTGGTTATGTTGCCTCCTTGGTGCGAGGGCCAAGGGTGCTTCAGAGCGACTGGAGACAATTCTGGAGGAAGGAAAGTGAACAGCCAGTCATCGTGGTACACTTCGGGACAAATCACATAGGTAATAAAAAAAAGGGATGCGATCCACAAACCAGAATACAGGGAGTTAGGAAGTAAGTTGACATGTAGAACCTCAGAGGTAGTGATCTCAAGGATTACTGCCAGTGCCCCGTGCTTGTCAGAGGAGAAACAGCAGGAGATGTTGGATCAGGAAACAGCAGGAGATGGTTGGAAAGATGGTGCAAGTGGCGGGTTTCAGATTCCTGGCACATTGGGACCGGTTCTGTGGGAAGCAGGACCAGGATAAACTGGAAGGATCACATCTGGGCAGGAGCAGGACTGATTACCTTGGGCAAGTGTTTGCGAATATGGTTGGTTGAACTAGACAGGCAGGGGGTGGGACCTAGCAGGATGACAAGGGAAAGAGAAACAATAACAGTAATTATAGAAAGAACACTAAACTGCAAAAATGGTAGATAGGGTTATTGAGGACGAGAGGTAATTAGGACCACAGTAAAAATAAATTTAGGATGATATTAAAATGGCTAAAATGGCTTTGTTGCTAATGTATGAAGCATTCAGAATAAGGTAGATGAACTGACGGTGCAAATCGAGGTAATGAACATGATTTAATCACCATTACGGTAACAAGTTACAAAGAGGTCTTATGTGGGAACATAATATTCAGGGATACTTGACCTTAGGGAGGTAGCACTGTCAATCAGAGATAAAATGAGGACAGTATGAGTGTTGATCTAGGCTCGGATGTTATGAAGTTCATTTGGGTGAAGGTAAAAAAACATCAAGGAATAGAAAACATTGGCGGAGTATTGTATAGACACCCAAGCAGTAGCCACACTGTAGAAAATCAACAGCAGGGCATGTAAAAAAGAGTAGAGCAATAATCATGGGTGACTTAAATTTTCATGTTGATTGGATTAATCAAGTTAGAAAAGGTAGCTATGCCAACAAATCCATAGAGTGCATTAGAGATAGTTTCCTGGAGCAATATGGCACAAAGCCAACCAGGGAGCATGCCATCTTTGATCTGGTAATGGGTAATGAGGCAGATTTAATAAGACCTCAGAATAAAAGAACCCCTAGGAGTAGTGATCATGACATGATAGAATTTAATATTCAGTTTGAGATATATAAATGAAGAGAGATGTCAAAGTTAGCATAGGCTCCTTAGAAAATGAATCCGGGGAGATGGTTGTTCAGAACGAGGAAATGGCAGAGGAGTTTTGCATCTGTGTTTACGGTGCAAGATACTTTGAATATCCCATGAATACTAAAGAATATGGGGGAGGAATTAAATTCCATCATTAGAGAATTAGTATTGGACAAACTATTGGGACTAAAGGCAGGTATGTCCCCTGGCCCTGATGGCTTGCATCCTAGGACCCTGAAAGAAATAGTTATATAGATAGTGGTCACGTTGATTGTAGTTTTCCAGAAGTCCTTGGCTTCTGGAGAAATACAGAAAGATTAGAAAACTGCCAATGTGACACCCCTGTTCAAAAAGGGAGGGAAAAAGCGGGTAACTATAGGCTGATTATCCCAACATCTGTTGTTGGAAAAATGTTGCAAACAATTATTAAGGAAGTAACAGCAGCACATTTGGGAAATCATAATCTAATCAAGCAGAGTCAGCATGGCTTCATAAAAGGTAAATCGTGTCTGATTAATTTATTAGAGCTTTTCGAGGAAGTCTCAAGCAGCGTGAATAGCGGGAAACCAATAGGTGTGTTGTATTTGGAGGTAAGAGAGCGTTCGACAAGGTATCTCACAAAAGATTAGGTCGTAAGATAAGAGCCCATGGTATTGGAGTAGCATATCAGCAGGGATTGAGAATTGGCGGGCAGGAAACAGCAGGTGGAGATAAGGTGTTCGCGACCTGTAACTAGTGGGGTTCCACAGGGATCAATGCTGGGACCGCAACTGTTTACAATATATGTTAATGACTTGGAGGAAATACAGAAATGCACTGTAGCCAAATTTGCAGACGATACAAAAAGAGTTGGAATGGCAAGTTGCAAGACGGATATAAATGGTTTTCAAAGAGATATTGATAGGTTACATAAGTGAGCAAAACGTTGGCAAATGCAGTGTAATGTGGAAAAACGTGAAGTTGTCGATTTTGGAAGGGAGAATAAATGAACAGAATCTTTTTTAAATGGAGAAAAGCTGCAGAAAGTCGCAACAAAAAAGGACTTGGGGTATTTTTACACGAAACACAAAGCTAGCAAACAGATGCAGCAGGCAATCAGGAAGACCAATGGAATGTTGCCTTTATTTCACGAGGGTTGGACTATAAGAGTAGGGAAGTCTTGCTCCAACTATATTGGTGAGACCACATCTGGAGTACTGTGAGCAGTTTTTGTCTCCTTATTGAAGGCAAGATATTATTTCATTGGAAATAATTCCAAGAAGGTTCGGTAGAATGATCCCCAGTGTGGAAGGATTGTCTTATGAACAAGGGTTAAACAGGTTGGGACTGCTCATTGGAATTTAGAAGAATGAGCGCTGATCTCATTGAGACTTAAAGGATTCCTCAAGTTTTTGACAGACTAAATGCGGAGAAATGTTTCCCCTCATGGGAGAGTCATGGACCAGGTGGTGTAGTCTCAGAATAAAGGGCTGCCAATTTAAGACTGAAATGAGGGGGAATTTCTTCTCTCAGAAGGTTGAATATCTTTCGAACTCATTGCCACAGATAACTGTGGGGACAGAGTCCTTGTGTGTATTTATGGCTCAGACAGATAGATTCTAGCTCTTTTTCCTATTTCTTATGGTCTTAAATACATAGACAGAAAAAACAAAACTTTTTTTGAATGCAATCGGATCCAGCCAAATCAATGAAGGAGGAATAGAGATGCCTTCAAATAAATGTGTAAGTAACAGGGGCATGAAATGAATTTGCAGCTATCGCACAAAGTGAAAAGGATATTAAATTACTTATTTCCAAGCGCAGCATGGTGGCACAGTTGTTAGCACTGCTGCCTCGTGGTGCCGATAACCCGGGTTCAATCCCGGCCCCGGGTCACTGGCTGTGTGGAGTTTGCACATTCTCCCCATGTCTGCATGGGCCTCATCCCTACAACCGAAAAAGATGTGCATGGTAAGTGAATTGGCCAACTAAATTGCCCCCTAATTGGGAAAAAAAATATTTCTGCCTTAATTACATCTTGCCAGTTCAATTATATTTATAATGTTCTCTAATCATTCCGTGGTGGTCTAGTGATTAAGATTCGGCATTGAATCCTGACTTCGATTCCTAGTCAGGGGATTACATTTACAATATTTGAGATCAATGCCAATTATTAGGTGAAACTTGGAGAATTTGTTTCCGGGTGGGAAGAATGGGGTTGCTACTGATCCACAGCTAAAATGCCAAACCCAATCTAGTCTAATCCCATTTTCCAGATTTAGCCCGTCGCCTTGTATGCTTGGTATTTCAAGTGCTCATCTAAATACTTCTAAAATGTTTTCGGTGTTCCCACCTCTTTCACCCTTTCGAGCAGTGAGTTCCAGATTTCCACAACTTTAAATCCCCTCTAAATCTCCTCCTGTTCCATACTCTAGATCTATGCTTCCTGGTTATTGACCGCTCTACTGAACCCGGTCAACTGCTTGGTATGCAGCTATGCTCACTGCTGTACCGCCATCACTGAGAAAGTAGCTTCACTGTGGCAAAATAACCCCGGGCATGTCCCTCATAATTCAATACATCTCGTTGAGGTCCCTCCCACCCCCAAACTTCTCTGCTCTAAGGAAAACAATTCCAGCCTATCCAGCCTCTCCTCATAGCTGAGAAGTTTTCCCAAAGTTGTCTTCAGTGTATACCGTAAACCTATATATTCCAAGGTTAATTCCTTTCTCCAAGCTGCTCCACTACAAGTTTCCATCACATTCTGTTATTATTTCAGATTCTGCAGTATCTCACGTTTTGAACAATAAAACAATTGCGGAATAGATATTCAACAGAGGGAAAAGATTCAGGGTATCAGTGTATTTCAATGAATCCCAGTAATTCTATCTCGGCTCCACAACACAGTTCAGGGAAAACCATCATTATCAGCATTAAGGAACAGACCTGAGTTACATTTTAAATGGAAGACAAGTGGAGGTTGGAAATATTTTTATTGAATTACCCCTGCGTGTGTATTCGGAGCAACATTTTACCGAAATGGATCAAATTCAGCTCTGAGCTTGGTGTTTCTGATTTGAGAGGTTTAAAAATGGACAAATTGCGATGGATGGGAATTGAAGCCAGGTCAACTGCTTGGTAAGCAGCTATGCTCACCGCTGTACTGCTATTGCTGAGAAAGTAGCTTCACTGTGGCAAAATAACTCCGGGCAGTTACCAAGCGGGTTATCATTAAAAACAATACAAAGTTGATGCTGAGTCACAGAAGAAGACACAAAGTCAGGTGACAAAAGCTTGGTCAAAGAGGTAGGTGGGAAACCGGCCAGGGGAACATTGGAATAGCGGTCTAGAGTGAACACAGGCATCGATGATGGTTTCAGCAGCAGATGAGCTGAGGCAGGAGATGTTTAGGATGTGGATCACAGTGTATTCATCTCATGACATTGCCAGTCTACTAATATGCAGTTGAGTCAGAGATGTTGGGAGTGAAACGGATATAGTATCAGTCATTATTAATATTAGGATTGTTACTGTATCTGTATCTATGGAACATTATATTAGTGGGGGATTTTTCACATTTTACTTTGATTAGAAGCGGTACATAATGCATCAATAATTCCTAGAATAATATCGTGATTCAGCACAGAAGGGGATCATTCGACCCATCTGATTGCCGGCTCTTCTCTCAATGGAAACAGATTATACTCATTGCCGTCAGCATACCAAACAGCTATTGACAATTGTCCATCTGGGCTTTGATCAGTCATTTAGAAATGTTCAGCATATCTTCCATTGCTTGTTTCTAACTAATACAGGTTCTGAAAGTTGAAGCCAGCAGATTAACCATTCCTATCCAATATATGGGCTCAGTGGATTTCTGACTTTTATGTCGCTGATACACAACCTTTAACCCGGGTTTGATTCCCGGCATGTGTCACTATCTGTGCGTATCTGCACATTCTCCCCATGTCTGCGGGGGTTTCATCCGGATGGTCAGTGTTCCTCCCACAAGTCCCAAAAGATGTGCTGTTAGGTGAATTGGACATTCTGAATTCTCAGCGAGTGGGGGATTTTCATTGTCACTTCATTGCAGTGATACTTGTGGCACTACTAAAGATTATTATTTATCTGCACTCACTCTTTCTTGAATCACCGATTTGCAATTGGAAAGTCTACTTCCGATTCACTCTGCTATTTTAAAGAGAAAGCGGCTTCTGAAGCCCGGTCTTCTGCATGACAGACTGGGATACTAACCACGATACTAATGAGGAACACTTCAGCACAGGCTCGGCCTGGTCAGGCAAGACAATTTCTGAAATTCAACCAATCTGACAATTTGTGGATTAATGACTCTGAGAAGGGAACAATGAATATGTTTTATTTACAATTATTAGGGCAGACAATATTATAGTCTATTAAAGGATCTTAAGAGAGTTCATTTTTTAAACTTATATAGTGCTTTACAAATATTAAGGGAAATTCCATACACAGGGTAAAGACATCACCCAGCATCACGGTAATGTGGCAAAGGACAAAGACACCTGCAGGACCCACATCAATAATCTTTTTGGTGAACTCTTTAATTTGTTTTTCAACAACATAAAGTAGCAGACACAGTTAGCATTGAAAAGCCAAGCCAGTTATCAACAAGTGAAGGGATTAGGGAGGAGTCATAGAAGGATAATGGTGAAAAATACTTTCTCTGCCTTATGAACACTGGCAACTTGTTCAATGTAAAATTATGAACCAATGTTCAAATTTAAATAATGCCTTGCCTACGTGACCTACAATATATTGCTTGATTTCTCAACCAGGCCTTTCTCTGAAGTTCTACTCTTCCAATGTCCAATGCGTTGGCTAATGAACAGTTGTTCTGTACCTGGGTCTCCTGAAATTAGTTTGTGTAATAATCTTCTCCAGGCCATCAGAAATTCCCGATTACATTGAAACACAGCCGGTTCACTTAGAGAAGGTTTCATGTCATCCTTCTACTCTCACTCCGAGATAACTGAAGGAATCTCGCTGATCCTCCAGTCCCAAAGTTAGTTGTTAATTCCTGAAAGGATTGGACCACCCCTTCATTTTCAAATGAATATGTTAATATCTGAAGTCAACCTGGGATTTCCCTATCCATTTTATCAATTAAGACATTACTTGTTAGAGATGATTTGTTGTCATTAAAGAGGGCACACAGATTTGAAATAGTCTGTAGAATTTGACTTTTTAAAATCATAAATATATTATCTGAACTGATCAGAAACGCATGCACCTCTCGGAAATCTTCCATTATTCTCTTTTACCCTCGTTGTAAATTGTTGTTGCAGGGAGTACAGACCCAGATCATTCAATCTCTTCTTTGCTCCAGTTGCTCCACTACCTCTTAAACAGTATAACATTCATCAAAACTTTCCCTGCCTTTAGCTTTGAAGAAGAGTCATTTGGACTCAAAGTTCACTCTGTTTCTCTCTCCACAGTTGCTACCAGACCTGCTGAATTGTTCCCACATTTTCTGTTTTAGCTGCTGTTTTCTAGACAGATGCTTTCACCCACTATGACGCAGAGTTAAACAGCAGTTGAACGTGCTAATACAAAGTTTGAGATTGTATCCCATTATTTTACTGCAAACATCATTGTTCATCTGTTCTTAAGCTGTGTGACACTGCCAATTGAACAAATTAATTTCAAAGACAGATTGATGACCGACGCAACTCCTCTTAAATCAGCAAATGGGATGGACTGACAGTATCATAACAAATTTAGAAAAATCTAAACATAGAAATATTTGATTGGCATTGACAGGGTAGACATTAAAAATATGTTTCGTGAGGCTCGGGATTCTAGCATTAGTGGTGAGAATCCTACCAATTTGAGATGTGGGAGAGCTGTGGATGATCAAGACAGAGAGTGATATCTCGTGGGATTCTATGGGAAATATTGGGATATGAAGATAGTTCAGGAAAGTCCAATTGAAGCAGATTAGCCAGGAAGTTGTTGAATGTTTGAGAAGCGGTGAAGACCAGAATGTGAGCCACCTGCTACTATCTCCTGTCTTTTACAGACACTACTCAGAGGATCAACCAAGATTATACCGAAACAAAACCAAAAATATTGCGGATGCTGGAAATCTGAAATAAGAACAGAGAATTCTACATAAACTTAATAGGTCTGGCAGCATCTGTTGAGAGAGAAACAGAGTTAATATTTTGAATCCACTCTCTCCATTTGGCCACTGAGTGGAATCGCTTTGTTGAAACTGAGTGAAATGTCAATGTCAGAACCCAGTTCAACAGATGAGTATTGCGCTGGTCAAGGAGACACAGCCTGAGTGAGTGAGACACAGACAGAGTGAGAATTTGGTAATTTGGTGCAGTGAGGTAATTCGGTGAAGAATGGGAGAAGGTGCTTTTTCCCGACTGTTTTGTTCTCTCTCTTTCTTCGGGCCTAATTTTGGGAGCCGTTCGGAGGAGGAGGAGCAGTCTCTGTGAGTATAAAAACTTAACGGTAACTTCCTGTTTTCCAGTTTTTTAACTCAAAAGTGACATCAGAGGGAAGCTGTGATCTGATTGGTTGATAGCAAATCTGCCCCAAATTAAAAAAAACCCACAGCTAAACTCGTAAACTTAAATTAAACTAATTAATTAATTAGTGATGGCTGGTCAGGTGATGTGCTTGAGCTGCTTGATATGGGAGCTGGCAGATCCCATTGCGAGCTGCAGCGACCACATCTGCAGTAAGTGTTGGCTGCTCGAAGAGCTCCGGCTCAGAGTTGATGAGCTGGAGTCTGAGCTTCAAACACTGAAGCACATCCGGGAGGGGGAGACTTACCTGGACACTCTGTTTCAGGAGGCAGTCACACCTGTCAGAGTAAGTAGTTTAAATTCTGCCAGTGGCCAGGGACAGCAGGGTGTGACTGCAAGTCAGGCAGGTAAAGGGAACCAGCAGTCAGGAACTCAGGAGCCTCAGCCCTTGACCCTGTCCAACAGGTATGAGGCACTTGCTCCCTGTGTGGATGGCGAACAGGGCTGCAGGAAGGATGAGTCAGCTGACCAAGGCACCATGGTTCAGCAGGCCATTCAAGGGGAGGAAGTAAACAGGCAAGTTGTAGTTGTAGGGCATTCTATTATCAGGTGGATAGATAGTATCCTTTGTGAGCAGGATAAAGAGTCACGCATGGTATGTTGCCTGCCATGTGCTAGGGTGCGGGACATCTCTGACCGGCTTGAAAGGACACTGGAGAGGGAGGGGGAGGATCCAGTTGTTGCGGTCCATGTCGGTACCAACAACATAGGCAAGTCTAGAAAAGAGGACCTGTTTAGAGATTATAAAGAGCTAGGATTCAAATAAAAAAACAGGTCTTCAAGGGTCATAATCTCCGGATTACTGCCCGAGCCACGTGCAAATTGGCAGAGGGAGGCAAGAATAAGGGAAGTTAACACGTGGCTGAAAGAGTGATGTCGGAAAGAGGGGTTCATTTTCATGGGACACTGGCATCAGTTTTGAGACAGGTGGGACCTAGACCGTTGGGATGGCCTGCACCTGAACCGAGCTGGGACCAGTGTTCTGGCGAACAGAGTAAATAGGGTGGTCAATAGGACTTTAAACTAGAGTTGGGGGGGGGGGGGGGGGGTGGGGGGAGGGAAAGTCAGGGAACCAAGAGGTGAAGTAATCAGTGGGAAGCGTAGCTGCTTAGGAATACAAAAAAGGACGAAAAGACAGAACTCAGGAGAGGTTAGGATAGTCCCCATCCCACAAAATATGACACAGTGTGTGGAAAGGCTCAGTAAACCAAGGTCCACCACACTAAGAAAACAAAAAGGGACGGTCAATAGAGAATTAAAGGTGCTATATTTAAATGCACACAGTGTACGGAACAAGGTAGATGAGCTTGTGGCCCAGATTGTGACTGGCAGTTATGATGTGGTAGGCATCACAGAGACGTGGTTGCAGGGGGTTCAGGACTGGCATTTAAACATCCAGGGATTCACAACCTATCGAAAAGACAGAGAGGTGGGGAGAAGAGACGGTGTTGCCTTGTTAGTTAGGAATGAAATTAAATCAATACCGCTAAACGACATAGGGTCAGATGATGTGGAGTCTATGTGGGTAGAGTTGAGGAACCACAAAGGCAAAAAAAACATAATGCGAGTTATGTACAGGCCTCCTAACAGTGGTCAGGACCAGGGGCACAAAATGCACCACGAACTAAAAAGTGCATGTCAGAAAGGCAAGGTCACAGTGATCATGCGGGACTTCAATCTGCAAGTGGACTGGGTAAATAATGCTGCCAGTGGAACCAAGGAAAGGGAATTCATTGAATGTTTACAGGAGGGCTTTTTGGAACAGCTTGTGATGGAGCCCACGACGGGACAGGCCATTCTGGACTTAGTGTTATATAATGAGCCAGACTTGATTAAAGATCTTAAAGTAAGGGAACACTTAGGAGGCAGTGATCATAATATGGTAAAAATCGACTGGGAGCAGAGGCTAGTGGGAAAGACAGTAGAACAGCAATGGCAGGAGTTTCTGGGAGTAATTGAGGACACAGTACAGAGGTTCATCCCAAAGAAAAGAAAGGATTATCAGAGGGGGGGATTAGGCAGCCAAAAGCTGACAAAGGAAGTTAGGGAATGCATCAAAGCAAAAGAGAAAGCCTATAATGTGGCAAAGAGTAGTGGGAAGTCAGAAGATTGGGAAGGCTACAAAAACAAACAGAGGATAACAAAGAGAGAAATAAGGAAAGAGAGGATCAATTATGTAGGTAGGCTAGCCAGTAACATTTGGAATGATAGTAAAAGTTTCTTTAAATACATTAAAAACAAACGGGAGACAAAAGTAGACATTGGGCCGCTCCAAAATGACGCTGGTAATCTCGTGATGGGAGATAAGGAAATAGCTGAGGAACTAAATAAATACTTTGCGTCAGTCTTCACAGTAGAAGACATGACTAATATCCCAACAATTCAGGAGAGTCAGGGGGCAGAGTTGAATAAGGATAAAGTGCTAGAGAAACTAAGAGGTCTAAAAATTGATAAATCTCCGGGCCCAGATGGGCTACATCCTAGATTTCTAAAGGAGATAGCTGAAGAAATAGTGGAGGCGTTAGTTATGATCTTTCAAAAGTCACTGGAGTCAGGGAACGTCCCAGAGGATTGGAAAATCGCTGTTGTAACCCCCCTGTTGAAGAAGGGAACAAGGAAAAAGATGGAAAATTATAGGCCAATTAGCCTAACCTCGGTTGTTGGCAAGATTCTAGAATCCATTGTTAAGGATGAGATTTCTAAATTCTTGGAAGTGCAGGGTCGGATTAGGACAAGTCAGCATGGATTTAGTAAGTGGAGGTCGTGCCTGACAAACCTGTTAGAGTTCTTTGAAGAGATAACAAATAGGTTAGACCAAGGAGACCCAATGGATGTTATCTATCTTGACTTCCAAAAGGCCTTTGATAAGGTGCCTCACGGAAGCCTGCTGAGTAAAATAAGGGCCCATGGTATTCGAGGCAAGGTACTAACATGGATTGACGATTGGCTGTCAGGCAGAAGGCAGAGAGTTGGGATAAAAGGTTATTTTTTGGAATGGCAACCGGTGACGAGTGGTGTCCCGCAGGGTTCAGTGTTGGGGCCACAGCTGTTCTCTTTATATATTAACGATCTAGATGACGGGACTGGGGGCATTCTGGCTAAGTTTGCCGATGATACAAAGATAGGTGGAGGGGCAGGTAGAATGGAGGAGGTCGGGAGGCTGCAGAAAGATTTAGACAGTTTAGGAGAGTGGTCCAAGAAATGGCTGATGAAATTCAACGTGGGCAGGTGCGAGGTCTTGCACTTTGGAAAAAAGAATAGAGGCATGGACTATTTTCTAAACGGTGACAAAATTCATAATGCTGAAGTGCAAAGGGACTTGGGAGTCCTAGTCTAGGATTCTCTAAAGGTAACCTTGCAGGTTGAGTCCGTAATTAAGAAAGCAAATGCAATGTTGTCATTTATCTCAAGAGGCTTGGAATATAAAAGCAGGGATGTACTTCTGAAGCTTTATAAAGCATTAGTTAGGCCCCATTTAGAATACTGTGAGCAATTCTGGGCCCCACACCTCAGGAAGGACATACTGGCACTGGAGCGGATCCAGCGGAGATTTACACGGATGATCCCAGGAATGGTAGCCCTAACATACGATGAACGTCTGAGGATCCTGGGATTATATTCATTGGAGTTTAGGAGGTTGAGGGGAGATCTAATAGAAACTTACAAGATAATGAATGGTTTAGATAGGGTGGACGTAGGGAAGTTGTTTTCATTAGCAGGGGAACCTAGGACCCGGGGGCACAGCCTTAGAATAAAAGGGAGTCACTTTAGAACAGAGATGAGGAGAAATTTCTTCAGCCAGAGAGTGGTGGGTCCGTGGAATTCATTGCCACAGAGGGCGGTGGAGGCCGGGACGTTGAGTGTCTTTAAGACAGAAGTTGATAAATTCTTGATTTCTCGAGGAATTAAGGGCTATGGAGAGAGAGCGGGTAAATGGAGTTGAAATCAGCCATGATTGAATGGTGGAGTGGACTCGATGAGCCGAATGGCCTTACTTCCGCTCCTATGTCTTATGGTCTTATGGTCTTATATGACCTTTTACACATATTGAGAAATATGAGAATGACTAGAGCGAGAGTAGGTCCGATCAAGAACAGTAGCGGGAGATTGTGTATTGAGTCTGAAGAGATCAGAAAGGTCTTGAACGAGTACTTTTCTTCAGTATTTACGAATGAGGGGGGGCCATATTGTTGGAGAGGACAGTGTGAAACAGACTGGTAAGCTCGAGGAGATACTTGTTAGGAAGGAAGATGTGTTGGGCATTTTGAAAAACTTGAGGATAGACAAGTCTCCTGGGCCTGACGGGATAGAACATAGAACATAGAACGATACAGCACAGTACAGGCCCTTCGGCCCACGATGTTGCACCAAAATAAAAGCCATCTAACCTACACTATGCCATTATCATCCATATGTTTATCCAATAAACTTTTAAATGCCCTCAATGTTGGCGAGTTCACTACTGTTGCAGTTAGGGCATTCCACGGCCTCACTACTCTTTGCGTAAAGAACCTACCTCTGACCTCTGTCCTATATCTATTACCCCTCAGTGTAAAGCTATGTCCCCTCATGCCAGCCATTTCCATCCGCGGGAGAACGCTCTCACTGTCCACCCTATCTAACCCCCTGATCATTTTGTATGCCTCTATTAAGTCTCCTCTTAACCTTCTTCTCTCCAACGAAAACAACCTCAAGTCCATCAACCTTTCCTCATAAGAATTTCCCTCCATACCAGGCAACGTCCTGGTAAATCTCCTCTGCACCCGCTCCAAAGCCTCCACGTCCTTCCTATAATGCGGTGACCAGAACTGTACGCAATACTCCAAATGCGGCCGTACCAGAGTTTTGTACAGCTGCAACATGACCTCCTGACTCCGGAACTCAATCCCTCTACCAATAAAGGCCAACACTCCATCGGCCTTCTTCACAACCCTATCAACCTGGGTGGCAACTTTCAGGCATCTATGTACATGGACACCTAGATCCCTCTGCTCATCCACACTTCCAAGAACTTTACCATTAGCCAAATATTCCGCATTCCTGTTATTCCTTCCAAAGTGAATCACCTCACACTTCTCTACATTAAACTCCATTTGCCACCTCTCAGCCCAGCTCTGCAGCTTATCTATATCCCTCTGTAACCTGCTACATCCTTCCACACTGTCGACAACACCACCGACTTTAGTATCGTCTGCAAATTTACTCACCCACCCTTCTGCGCCCTCCTCTAGGTCATTGATAAAAATGACAAACAGCAACGGCCCCAGAACAGATCCTTGTGGTACGCCACTTGTAACTGAACTCCTTTCTGAACATTTCCCATCAACCACCACCCTCTGTCTTCTTTCAGCTAGCCAATTTCTGATCCACATCTCTAAATCTCCCTCAATCCCCAGTCTCCGTATTTTCTGCAATAGCCTACCGTGGGGAACCTTATCAAACGCTTTACTGAAATCCATATACACCACATCAACTGCTCTACCCTCATCTACCTGTTCAGTCACCTTCTCAAAGAACTTGATAAGGTTTGTGAGGCATGACCTACCCTTCACAAAGCCATGCTGACTATCCCTGATCATATTATTCCTATCTAGATGATTGTAAATCTTGTCTCTTATAATCCCCTCCAAGATTTTACCCACTACAGACGTGAGGCTTACCGGTCTATAGTTGCTAGGGTTGTCTCTGCTCCCCTTTTTGAACAAAGGGACCACATTTGCTATCCTCCAGTCCTCTGGCACTATTCCTGTAGCCAATGATGACATAAAAATCAAAGCCAAAGGTCCAGCAATCTCTTCCCTGGCTTCCCAGAGAATCCTAGGATAAATCCCATCAGGCCCCGGGGACTTATCTATTTTCAGCCTGTCCAGAATTGCCAACACCTCTTCCCTACGTACCTCAATGCCATCTATTCTAATAGCCTGGGTCTCAGCATTCTCCTCCACAACATTATCTTTTTCCAGAGTGAATACTGACGAAAAATATTCATTTCGTATCTCTCCTTTCTCTTCAGACTCCACGCACAACTTCCCATCCCTGTCCTTGACTGGTCCTACTCTTTCCCTAGTCGTTCGCTTATTCCTGTCATACCTATAGAAAGCTTTTGGGTTTTCCTTGATCCTACCTGCCAAATACTTCTCATGTCCCCTCCTTGCTCGTCTTAGCTCTCTCTTTAGATCCTTCCTCGCTACCTTGTAACTATCCATCGCCCCAACTGAAACTTCACACCTCATCTTCACATAGGCCTCCTTCTTCCTCTTAACAAGAGATTCCACTTCTTTGGTAAACCACGGTTCCCTCGCTCGACGCCTTCCTCCCTGCCTGACCGGTACATACTTATCAAGAACACGCAGTAGCTGATCCTTGAACAAGCTCCACTTATCCAGTGTGCCCAACACTTGCAGCCTACTCCTCCACCTTATCCCCCCCAAGTCACGTCTAATGGCATCATAATCGCCCTTCCCCCAGCTATAACTCTTGCCCTGCGGTGTATACTTATCCCTTTCCATCATTAACGTAAACGTCACCGAATTGTGGTCACTGTCCCCAAAGTGCTCTCCTACCTCCAAATCCAACACCTGGCCTGGTTCCTTACCCAATACCAAATCCAACGTGGCCTCGCCTCTTGTTGGCCTGTCAACATATTGTGTCAGGAAACCCTCCTGCACACACTGTACAAAAAACGATCCATCTAATGTACTCGAACTATATCTTTTCCAGTCAATATTTGGAAAGTTAAAGTCTCCCATAATAACTACCCTGTTACTTTCGCTCTTATCCAGGATCATCCTCGCCATCCTTTCCTCTACATCCCTGGAACAATTTGGAGGCCTATAGAAAACTCCCAACAGGGTGACCCCTCCTTTCCTGTTTCTAACCTCAGCCCATACTACCTCGGAAGATGAGTCCCCATCTAGCATCCTCTCCGCCACTGTAATACTGCTCTTGACTAGCAGCGCCACACCTCCCTCTCTTTTGCCTCCTTCTCTGAGCTTACTAATACACTTAAACCTCGGAGCCTGCAACATCCATTCCTGTCCCTGCTCTAACCATGTCTCCGAAATGGCCACAACATCGAAGTCCCAGGTACCAGGCCATGCTGCCAGTTCCCCTACCTTATTTCGTATACTCCTGGCATTGAAATAGACACACTTCAAATCACCTACCTGAACAATGTCCCCCTCCTGCGATGTCAAATCTGTGCTCCTGACCTCTATACTCTCATTCTCCCTTACCCTAAAACTACAATCCAGGTTCCCATGCCCCTGCTGCATTAGTTTAACCCCCCCCCCCCCCAAAGAGCACTAACAAATCTCCCCCCAGGATATTTGTGCCCCTCAGGTTCAGATGTAGACCATCCTGTCTGTAGAGGTCCCACCTTCCCCAGAATGATCCCCAGTTATCCAGAAATCGGAATCCCTCCCGCCTGCACCATCCCCGCAGCCACGTGTTTCATTGCTCTCTCTCCCTATTCCTCATCTCACTATCACGTGGCACGGGCAACAACCCAGAGATAAGAACTCTGTTTGTTCTAGTTCTGAGCTTCCATCCTAGCTCCCTGAAAGCCTGCCTGACATCCTTGTCCCCTTTCCTACATATGTCGTTAGTGCCAATGTGGACCACGACTTGGGGCTGCTCCCCCTCCCCCTTAACGACCCGGAAATCACGATCCGAGACATCACGTACCCTTGCACCTGGGAGGCAACATACCAAACGTGAGTCTCTCACGCTCCCACAAAATCTCCTATCTGTGCCCCTGACTATAGAGTCCCCAATTACTAATGCTCTGCTCCACTCCCCCCTTCCCTTCTGAGCAACAGGGACAGACTCCGTGCCAGAGGCCCATACCCCCATGATTTACCCCTGGTAAGTCTCCCCCCCCCCCCCCCCCCCCCACAAGTATCCAAAGCGGTATACTTGTTTCTCAGGGGAACGACCGCAGGGGATCCCTGCACTGACTGCTTCTTCCCAGTCCCTCTTACAGTTACCCATCTATCTCCAATCTTTGGTGTAACTAATTCCCTAAAGCTGCTATCTATGACCCCCTCTGCCTCCCGAATGATCCAAAGTTCTTCCAACTCCAGCTCCAGTTCCCTAACTCGGTCTTGGAGGAGCTGGATATGGCAGCACTTCCTGCAGGTAAAATCAGCAGGGACACTAACGGCATCCCTCACCTCAAACATCCTGCAGGAGGAATATTGCACTCCCTTCCCTGCCATCCCTCTAACTTTCTACCAAGATCTGGCTAACAACTAAATTAAATTTTTAAAAATAAAAATAAATAATAAGAACAAAATATGGTACTTACCTCACACCAATGGGTTTTATTATTAGGCTAGAGGAGGAGGGCGGGTGGGAGACACTACACGTGTAGTGTCTCGGGTTTCCTCTCCACCAGAATTTATTGGTGAGGGACTTCCCAGAAGTCCGCGAGTCGAACTTCCTGTTCCCGCCTTAAACACAGAATTTTTTTAAAAACAGCAGAGAGGGACCGAAAAAACGGGAGCAGTTAAGTGTTTTACCTAAATACTCACCCTCCAGCTGCCTCTGCGTTCCCGCTGAAACTCCAAGATCTGCTCCTGTAAAGGTAAGTAACTTTAGGATTTCAGTACTCACCAGCAGCCTCTGCACTCCGCTCCAGCTGAATCTCCAACTCATTTCCCCTGCAAGGTAAGTTCTTATATATCCAAGGATTCTATGGGAAGCAAGAGATGAAATTGCAGAGCCATTGGCAATTATCTTTCCGTCCTCACTGTCAACAGGGTTGGTACCATGGGTTTGGAGAGTGGCGAATTTCGTGCCCCTGTTCAAAAAAGGGAATAGGGATAACCCTGGGAATTACAGACCAGTTAGTCTTACTTCGGCGGTAGGCAACGTAATGGAAAGGGTACTGAGGGATAGGATTTCTGAGCATCTGGAAAGACACTGCTTGATTAGGGATAGTCAGCACGGATTTGTGAGGGGTAGGTCTTGCCTCACAAGTCTTATTGAATTCTTTGAAGAGGTGACCAATCACGTGGATGAAGGTAAAGCAGTGGATGTAGTGTACATGGATTTTAGTACGGCATTTACATCAGAACATAATACCTAGGAGCAGGAATAGGCCATCTTGCCCCTCGAGCCTGCTCCGCCATTCGATGAGATCATGGCTGATCTTTTGTGGACTCAGCTCCACTTTCCGGCCCGAACACTATAACCCTTAATCGCTTTATTCTTCAAAAAACGATCTATTTTTATCTTAAAAACATTTAATGAAGGAGGCTTAACTGCTTCACTGGGCAAGGATTCCATAGGTTCACAACCCTTTGGGTGAAGATGTTCCTCTTAAACTCAGTACTAAATCTACTTCCCCTTATTTTGAGGCTATGCCCCCGAGTTCTGCTTTCACCTGCCAGTGGAAACAACCTGCCCGTATCTATCCTATCTATTTCCTTCATAATTTTCTATGTTTCTATAAGATCCCCTCTCATCCTTCTAAATTCCAACGAGTACAGTCCCAGTGGAGGTGTGTGCTTCTGTGGGGTGCTCTTTTAGGGGCCAGGATAGACTCTATGGGCCGAGTGGCCTCCTCCTGCACTGTAAATTCTATGATTCTATGATACTGAGTCAAAACAGCATTATTTTCTTTCTCTTAGTAATCCATCTTGGAATATTCAGCATGGTAGCATAGTGGTTAGCACTATGACTTCACAACACCAGGATCCCAGGTTTGATACCCAGCTTGGGTCACTGTCTGTGTGGAATCTGCACGTTCTCCCTGTGTTCGCATGGGTTTCCTCCGGGTGCTCCGGTTTCCTCACACAAATCCCGAAAGACATGCTATTAGGTAATTTGGACATTCTGAAATCTCCCTCTGTGTGCCCGAACAGGCGCCGGAATGTGGCGACTAGGGGCTTTTCACAATAACGGCATTAATGTTAATGTAAGCCTACTTGTGACAATAAAGATTATTATTATTCTCTTCATTCCCAACTCATTTAACTAATATCCTCTGTAATTTGTGCTGGAATTCTGTCGTGTATTGTACACTATCGTGCACAGGGGGTGATAGCTCTGCGTGGCAACAGGTCACTCATGTCAATGGGCAGGATTTACCGACCAACCTGCCCATGGTTTTCGTGGTGGAGGTGCCTGCCAGTGGGATTTACCGACCCTGCTGTTGTCAAAAGGATTTCCCAGTGACTGCATCCCTCGTCGCCGAGAAACCTGTGTGCCAGCGTAAGAGCAGAATACTTGCCAGTGTGACCAGCTACGAGATCACGCCCAATGTATTGTTGTTGTTGCTGTATAGATTTAAAGTTCAGAGAAAGACTGGATGGTTAAAAATGCCATCATCTTTGAGGTAACATTTTCTTGATTTTTTGCACACATTATGGCCTGATAGGCATCATTACTTCATTCCCAATATCAATCAGATTGGTGTCTTCATCCAAGAGAATGAGGAAGTAAATATGGAACTCGGGGAGAGAGACTGAGATCCCTGAACAAATTGTCAAGTGGAGTGACAATTTGTCGTGGGCAGCATAATGGTTAACACAATTGCTTCACAGCTCCAGGGTCCCAGGTTCGATTCTCGGCTTTGGTCACTGTCTGTGCGTTGTCTGCATGTTCTCCCCGTGTCTATATGGGTTTCCTCCAGGTGCTCCGGTTTCCTCCCAGAGTCCAAAGATGTGCAGGTTAGGTGGATTGACCATGTTAAATTGCCCTTGGAATCCAAAATTGGCCTTAGTGTTGAGTGGGGTTACTGGGTTATGGGGATAGGGTGGAGGTTTGGGCTTGGGTAGGGTGCTCTTTCCAAGAGCTGTTGCAGACTCAGTGGGCCGAATGGCCTCCTTCTGCACTGTAAATTCTAAATCTATATCTACAAGGTATTGGAGATGTTGGCGGGCTGAAAAGTGGACAAATCTCCAGATGAATTGTGTCCTAGGATGCTGTGGGAAGCGAGGGAGGAGATTGCCAGGGCTCTGACCCAAATTTTTAATTCCTCTCTGGCCACGGGAGAGGTGCCAGAGGACTGTAGAATAGCTAAGTGGTCCCACTATTTAAGAAAGAATGTAGAGATAAGCCTGGGTACTACAGACCAATGAGTCTCATGTCAGTGGTAGGGAAACTATTGCAGAAAATTCTGAAGGAGAGAATCTATCTCCACTTGGAGAGGCAAGGTTTGATCAGCAAGAGTCAGCAAGGCTTCGTCAGATGGAGGTCAAGCCTAACAAATTTGATTTAATTTTTTGACCAAGTGACCAGGTGTGTTGAGGAGTTTAGTGCATTTGACGTACTTTACATGGATTTCAGCAAAGCCTTTGATAAGGTGCCACACAAAAGACTTATAAAAAATGTAAATGCACATGGATACAGGGTAACTTGATAAGATGGTTTGTAAATTGACTTAGCTGTAGGAGACAGACGATGGTGACAGATGACTGTTTTAGTGACAGGAAGTCAGTGTCCAATAATATACCATAGGGCTCTGTGCTGGGTCCCCTATTGTTTGTCATTTATATAAACGACATAGATGACTGTGTGTGTGTGTGTGTGGGGGGGGGGGGGGGGTAGATTCAATACGGTTTGAGGATGACACAAAGATTGGCCAGGTGGTTAATAGTGAGGTTGAGTTTCGTGGGTTATAGGAAAATATAGACGGGATGGTCAAATGGGCAGTGAAGTGGCAGATGGTGTGAGGTGATAGAGTTTGGAAGGAGTAATGTGATAAGGAAGTATATAATGAATGGCCTAACACAGGGAAGTTCCAAAGAACAAAGGGACCTTGACGTGTTTGCCAGTAGATCTCTGAAGGCAGAAGGGCAGATTAATAGAATGATGAAAAAGGCATATGGGGCACTTGCCTTTAACAATCGAAGCATAGATTGCAAAAGCAGGGTGGTCATATTGGAGCTGTATAGAACTTTGGTGAGGCCACAGCTGGGGTACTGTGTGTAATTCTCGTCACCACATTATAGAAAGGATGTGATTGCACTGGAGCGGGTGCAGAGGCGATTCACCAGGATGTTGCCTGGGAAGGAACATTTAAGTTATAAAGAGAGGTTGGTTTCGCTGGAGCAGAGAAGAATAAGGGTCAACCTGATTGAGGTGTACAACATTATGAGGGCATGAACATGGTGCATAGGGAGCAGCTGTTCCCCTTAGTTGAAGGATCAGTTACGAGGGGACACCAGTTCAAGGTGAGTGACAAGAGGTTTAGCTCTGTTCCCTGTAAGAACACTATTCACGATGCCCTATGCTGCTCTTGCTCATGTATTTGCTTTGTTAGGCCCTTTGTTCCGCACAGTAACCAATCACTGTTTGTCGATGTACCATTTGTCAATGTACTCTCTTGATTAGTCTTTCTGTCTACTATGTGCATACTGTGTATGTTTCCTCGGCTGCAGAAAAATACTTTTCACTCTACTTCAGCATATGTGACAATAAATCAAATCATCATCATTTGAGGAATTTTTTTTTTACCCAGAGGGAGGTGACAGTTTGGAATGCACTGCCTGGGAGCGTAATAGAAGCACCTTTAAGAAGTACCTGGATGAGCATTTGGCATGCCAGACCATTCAAGGCTATGGACCAAACGCTGGCAAATGGGATTACATGGGCAGATCAGGTGTGTTTCATGCATTGGTGCAAACCTGATGGGCCGAACAGCCTCTTCTGCGCTGTATTATTCTGTGATTCTGTGGGTCTTGTCCACCCGATAGGGCTGAAAGTGTGCTCTCTCTGTTTGGGTGTTGGTGTGGCCATGTGTGTGTGCATCTGTTGGTATGGGTGAATATATGTGTGTGTGTGAGGACGCCTGTCTGTGCGCAAGATAAAGTTTGTTAATGTGCATCTATGTGTGGATGTCTATATGCTGCTTATCATTAGCCACAACACAAACCTTCATCTCCAATTAAATGATTGAATGGTACATTCTTCAATCAGGGTGATACCATCGGCTCACTGTGTGCTGTGTAAAACTTGACAGCTACAAAACCTGCCTCAGTTCTCCTGGAGTAACATGAAACGTGCTGTTTTTCGGATCCCTTCCTTTCCCTTTACTATTATCCTCAGATATTTCACAAATTCCTTGTGTACAGCATCTGCCAACATACCTCTACTTTAAATATTTCCGTTGCTCTTACTAATAGATAGCAATGGATTTGCTGCCATCAGAGGATTCAGCTCTGAATTGAGCAGTCTGATTTAAAGCTTCCTGATACAGATCTTCCCAGCCAGCACTAATCCATATCCCTATCCAAGTTCTAGATTTTAATCAGATTGTCTAATCTGGAAAACATATATGTTTTAACCCCTTTAAAACTGAGTCGGCAAACCCCCTTCACAGAAACTACAATATTATCTTTAATGTGGAGATGCCGTCGTTGGACTGGGGTGAACACAGTAAGAAGTCTTACAACACCAGGTTAAAGTCGATATTACTAGCTTTCAGAGCGCTGCTCCTTCCTCAGGTGAATGAAGAGGTATGTTCCAGAAACATATATATAGACAAATTCAAAGATGCCAGACAATGCTTGGAATGCGAGCATTGGCAGGTGATTAAATCTTTACAGATCCACAGATGAATTTGTCTATATATGTGTTTCTGGAACATACCTCTTCACTCACCTGGGGCAGAAGCAGTGATCCGAAAGCTAGTGATATCGAAACAAACCTGTTGGACTTTAACCTGGTTGTAAGGCTTCTTACTATTATCTTTAAGATCAATTGTTCCTTTATGTTGTTCTGTTGGTCAGTGTTGCTCTGAATGAGAACAGTATTAACATTTTCTCTACCCTCTCTGTCGGTGCAGTTATTGATCTAATTATTCCTTTAAATGAGTCCTTAATTTCGCCATTATTTAATCATGGTGCTATAGTCCTGTATCAAATATTGAAATGCTTGCTTTACATCTAGAGGGTTTTCATACATTCCCGACAATGCACCGCCGCCCGAAAGGAGCACTCTATCTCGGATCACTCCCCAGCACTTCTGTCCCCGCAACTCCGTGCATTGACCATGACCAATCCATCTAAGCTGCATATCTTTGTACTGAGGAAACGGCCGCACCTGAAGGAAACCAACTCAAACTCCAAGGTCGGAATGGAACTGGGATCCTGGCGGTGTGAGACAGCAGTGCTGCTACTGTGCCATCTGTTGCTGAGTTCCAGTCAATGAGGGAGATCCGGGCACAGCCCCGCCCCTCATTCACCGATTGGTTGGAGGACCGGCCGATCGCTCCATGGCTCCAGACCCGCCCCCTGTTTCTATTGGGCATTAGCTGACGTCAATCACCAGAGCATTGTGAGCCGGAGCATGCGCAGTCCACATATGAAACTGGACTCTGACAGATGCGCGGTGACTGGGAGTGGGTCAGAAAGGGCGGGAGCGATGGACCGAGCCGGCGGATTTCAGGGTCCGGAGTCTTCGAAAATACCCTGCATTTTATTTACTTTGTTTTTACTTTTATTTAACCAGGGACGTCAATTGAGAAGCAACTTAAGAAGCTGTAAATTCATCAAACCCCGAGCCTGGAGTCCGGGATTTAATGGGCAGCAACGCATGTGCAGACTGAGGATGCGGGGGGTAAAATATTACCATGGATAGGAGATGGGACAATTAACAGGAAACAGAGTAGGTATAATGGGTATTAACATGGAGAGGAGATTGGATAGTTAACAGGAAACAGAGTAGGTATAATGGGTCATGGTGTTGGGGGTAAAAGAATAATATGGAGAGGAGATTGGATAGTTAACAGGAAACAGAGTAGGTAGAATGGGTCATGGTGTAGGGGGCAAAATATTAATATGGAGAGGAGATTGGATAGTTATGAGGACAGTGTAGATTTGAATGGCTCATGGAATAGGGATAAAATATTACCATGGATAGATTGGATAGTTAACAGGAAACAGAGTAGGTTCATATGGCTCATGGTATAGGGGGTTACCATGGATAGGAGATTGGATAGTTAACAGGAAACAGAGTAGGTTTAAATGGCTCATGGTATAGGGATAAAATAGTGACATGGATACGAGATTGGATAGTTTACAATCAAATCAACCCCGATCCTATTGAATGGCGGAGCAGGCTCAAGGGGCCGAGTGCCCCACTCCTATTTCATAGAAATGGTCGTGATTTTGCGATGTATTCGGATTGCACCACAAGGGGGAGTGTCAGACAAGAATTTAAATCTTTGAGGACATATTCGCTTTGCAGAAACCATGGAAATGTGAGGATTGAATTATCCAGAGCAGCTGGAAAACCACCGATGAAATCACGCTGGATAGAGGCCATGGAAACGTGAGCACTGTGGTAAAAGACTTAATTATCGATATGTGCTGGAAGTCCATTGACGCAGCCACACTGGGAAGATGCCATTCATCTGCTCTGTGTGTGGGAAACACATCTTGCGTCATGATACACCAGCGAATTCAATTGGCGAAGCCCTTCAGCTGCACGTCCTGTGGAAAGAGGTTCAAGCAGTCAGTGAAGTTCAATGCACATCAGCAAGTTCATATTGGGGTGTGGGAAGGGATTCAGTCGGTCAGCCTACCACCTAATACATGAGCAAGTTCACACTTAGAAGCCCTTCAGCTGCACCTCCTGTGGAAGACGTTCAGGCAGTCAGCCAACTTGATTACACACCAGCGAATTCACACTAGGGAGAACCTGTTCAACTGCACTTACTGTGGAAAGGGCTTCAGGAGGACTTACAGCCTGAAAACACACCAACGTACTCACACTAGGGAGAGGCCATTCCACTGCTCCATGTGTGGGAAGGGATTCACTCAGTCACCATGTCTGCTGAAATACCATTCACACGTGACTACAGGGCTTGGATTCTACTGTTAAACACATCCAGCTCTGATAGTCTGACAATATTATGTTTGTTTCTGCTCATGTTAACAAATTATGAACTTTCAGTTCAATTCTAAATTTGGTGCAAAATCTAAAATTCAGTTTCTGAAAGTTTCCATTGATTTAACATCTCCAATGAGTTCTGATTAGTCCTTGCTGACAATTCTTACTGACTTATACATGTTTCACACTGGCATCATCGTTATGGAATTAAATTATCAAGGATCATGAAACAAATTTGGACAAAATTGTTCAGGCACACGAATAAAAGCTTCATCAGTTCACATTGATACTGTTGAAGTTTGGAATCTACTGAGTTCAATCATTTCCCTACAGGAACATGTTGCTAACAGTCCAACACACAACAAAAACTGGTTTAAGACCCACTCAGCAAAGATGACATCTGAAAGACTTCCAACATGGATGGAATTACAACTGAACTGTTCAAGCATGGAAAGACCCAGCCACTGCCGCACCTTCAGGCCATCCTCCTCCTCTGTTGGGCAGCAGGATCTATTTCACCGGACACGTGTGATGCAAAGAACATCAGCATATATAAAAACTAAGTTGACAGAGGAGATTGCAAAAACTACAAGGCATTTCAGTCCCGGGTGTCACAGGGAATACCTTTACAAGGGTCATTCTAAGTTTGTCTACTTGTAGACTGAGTGTATCCACAAGCACAGTGGGGTGGATGTACTTGCCAATCGACAGTAAGCATGATCATCCGCATATATCAGCTACAAGAAAATTATACAATTGGTATTTAATCTAAAATGCTGCCAGCTTCACCTGAGAAAAGTACAATTACTGGATGAAAAGTAAACCTTTAATTATGAATTACAATGTACTTGTACAATTGTGAAAGGAAGTGAAAGGTTGATTCCCTGAAGATAAGCTTCAGCCTCGAAGTTCTGATCCAGAGATCACAGCCTGTGGGAGGTTGCTCCCTCTTTTACTCGAAAAAGTTATTTTTTTTCGTTCTATTAGTCATTTGGAAAGGAGCCTGAAGGAAAGTGAAAAAACCAACAAGAATTGGGCAAAGCTAAGAAAATATCTGAAGTATTGAAAAAACAAAGTTTAAAATGGTGTTTGAGAACTGGGGGATCTAAAGTCCAGGCATGAACCTTTGTTTGAACCGTGTGCATTGACAGCATGTTGAGAATTACGAATTGTGAGAGATATTCCGTGGTGGGGAGGGTGGTCTGCGGTTTGAGGGGGAAGGAATGAATCTCAGTCGACAGTTACCATATTTTACTGGAAACGTTTTTGCATTTATTTATGGGGCAGCTCAAAGGTGTGTTTTGCTGATTCTGATAATTGTGGTAGCCTCAATATATTTTCTCCTGAATGTGATCAAGATATTAGGAAAACAAGCTCATAGCCGGGTTAGCCAGAGATCAGTTTGTCAGAAGTCAAGAAGGATATTGCTTCCTTAACATTGAGTGATCTGTAAGAAATAAAGTCCAATAATCTTATAAAATCTTCAGACGTTTATTGAATATTTTAGGAATAACTCTCTCTAGGTTGACAAACATCTCTGCCAAGGACATGTCTATAATACACTCTGAAACAAGACAATCTGATAGGGTGGGAGATCACAACCACCTGTTTGAGTAAAGGTTAAACAGGATGTCCCAGCAATCAATATACCAAGAAATCAATTCATAGATTTCCAATGCAAATAGGAGGTATTTCCTTGAATATCTGTCCCTTGCTAATGCAGAGTTGAAGTGATTGATGCAAGAATCCCAAAAATAAGAGTACACAAAAGGGCCTTTAAGAGGGAAAATCATTTCAGACGAAGAATTTCTGTGATCCATGCCAGCTTCAACCAAACTCATTGGCTCAGGCGACTGAGAAAAGATCAAGCTGCCACGCCCAGGCTTGGAAATCAGCTTCATCTGCTCCATTCTTCACCTATCCCAACTGGGACCAGTAAACCATTCTGCGGAGGCTTCCATCTCCACCCAAGATCAGCATTCCCCTCCCTCCACTTGTCTAACCAGCATCCGTTCCGGGCTGTATGTCTTTTCTCCCTCTTTCTCTGTCTGATATCAAAATTGCAGCTTCTCAATAAAATGCTTTGAAATTACCGACGAATTCGAACCTCTATGACAGCAAAACTAAAATCTTGGAATTGTCAATGGACTAATAAAAATTGTCCAAACAAGGATGTGTTAGCTGTCGCTCACTGGTCACATTCCTATCTGTATCAGAGGGTTGTGGGTTCAAATCCACATAAGTGGAAAATCCAGGTTTTTTAATTTCATGCAGTACTGAGGGAGCCCTGCATGGTCAGGTGCCGTCTTCCAGATGAGATCTTCAATATGGCCCCATCTATTAATAATAATCTTTATTATTGTCACAAGCAGGCTTATATTAACACTGCAATGAAGTTACTGTAAAAATCCCCTAGTAGCCACACTCCGATGCCTGTTCGGGTACACAGAGGGAGAATCCAGAATGTCTAAATTACCTAACAGCATGTCTTTCGGGACTTGTGGGAGGAAACCAGAGCACCCGGAGGAAACCCACGCAGACACGGGGAGAACGTGCAGACTCCTCACAGACAGTGACCCAAGCAGGGAATCGAACCTGAGATCCTGGCGCTGCAAAGCAAGTGCTAGCCACTGTGCTACCTTGCCACCTCAGTTGGGTGTAAAAGTTCACATGAGGTTATTGTAAAGAGCAGGGGAGTTCTCCCTGGTGTCCTGCTCAATATGTATCCTTCAACAAACATCACTGAACAGATTCTCTGATCACAATCACATTTGTATTGGTGGGAACATGTTGCACAATTTGTCGACCGCATTTCCCACATTACAACAGGGATTACACTTCAAAGGAACCTCATTGGCTGTGAAGCACTTTGGGACATTCTGAAGTTGTGAAAGGCTCCATATAAATACAAATCTTCCATTAACAAAGGAGAAAAGACCCAAAAATGGAACAGTCAGAAACAGGACATCAATCAGTCTCCTCTTAGAAACAAACTGATTTCATCAACATGGTTCAGTACCGGATGTGACAGCAGCAAAAAAAAAAAGCAGAATCAAAACGTGCAGTCCCTTGTGCATTCACTGGTGTCTCAGCGGGGTAGACATTAGGTTAAATCACTTTCCACACACTGACCAGGTAACCAGCCTCTCTCCAGCGTAAGTTCACTGGTATCTCAGCAGATTACTTGTACTTTGAAAGTTCCTCTCATAGTTTAAACATTTAAATAGTATCTTATCAACTCGAATCAGTTGATGTTTACTGGGTTGCAATGAATCCCTTGCCACACACACGCAGTAACTGAAGAGCCTTATTTTATTTATTCAAGGGATGTGGGGTTTGCTGGCTAAGCCAGCATTTATTGCCTGTACCTAATTTCCCTTGAGATGGTGGTAAGCTGCCTTCATGATCCACTGCAGTTCATGAAGTGTAGGTACACCCAACGTGCTGTTTAGGAAGGAAGTTCAGGATTTTGACCTAGTGACAGTGAAGGAACGGTGATATATTTCCAAATCAGGATGGTGTCTTGCAGGCAAATTCCAGGCGGTGTTGTTCCCATGTATCTACCACTCTTGTCCTTCCAGATGAGCATGGGTTAGGAAGATGTTGTGGAGAAGCCTTTGTGAGTTCCTGCAGTGCATCTTGTAGATGGTGCACTCTGCTGTGACTGTGCATCGGTGATGGATGGAGTGAATGGTTGTGGAAGAGGTGCCAATCAAGGAGGCTACTTTGTCCTGGACAGTGTCAAGCTTCTTAATGGCTGCTTTTGGATCTGCTCTCAACCAGTCCAGGGGACAGTATTCAATCATACTCCTGACTTGGGTTTTGTAGATGGACGACAGGCTTTGGGGAGTAAGGAGATGAGTTACTCACTGCGGGTTTCCAATTCACTGACTGCTCTTTTGTCAGGAAAACAGGTAGTTTTAAGTGATTAATATTTGTTTTGTTAAGTATTAGAAATAAGGTCGCGATTTAAGTGGGTTTAAATTTAGTGGTTCTGTGTGAATAGAGTAAAACACTAGTTAAGATTCATGTTAGACATAGGTGTTTGTGGAGGTTTGGTCAGTTCAAACTGTTTCTACTGTGCTCAGAGAAGGATACAGTGTGGGAAGTAAAATTACATTACTCAGTAACCAAGGGCACCTTTAGTGTAGGAAGGCTTTTTTGGATTGTGTTTTTAATGGAATTCATTGAAGTTGATTATAGGAAGCTCGAGAAGGAACATCCCCCAGGGTGTTTATCGATGAAATGGAGTAATGGTTAAAGACAATGCCAGAAATCTAAAGGACAACGAGTTAAGGAAACACGAGAAATGGAGGGAAGTTTCCAATAAGTCTTAAGTTGAAGGAACAAAGATGAATTGGAACTAGTCCAGAGTTCTGTTTCATGGAGACAAGTAGAAGTTGGCAAGTGAGAAGCAAGGAAGATATCTGAATTGGTTCTCAGGTTTGTGATATTTAACTGCAGCGTGTAGAATGCAAGTTGAAATAATTGTGGAAATCGATGGCTGAATCTTGGAGTTAGTGTGAAAGCATTTAAGCAAAGGGTACCTGAAATGAGGTGGACAACCTGGAGCTGGATTCTTAATGAAAAGAGCTCATGGAAATTATTGTTTGAAAGAAGATTTTGGGCAGTGGAGTTTGGAAGCACTTATAACAATCATCTGGGCAGATTTTGAGAAGAAATCCATGAAAGAACGGTTGCGTGGCATCGGCCATTTGGTTTGAGTGGTGTGTTATCTTTGAAAACTATGCACGTGAAGCTAATGGGGATTAAAGGAGTGTTGCATTATAATCAAACTCTTCATGTTTAATAAATGTGTTTTTATTATTAAAAATGAATTGGCAATACTGTGACTCTGTTCCTTCACATTTTCTAAAAAAAGTTAAAGTTCTGATCTTTTGAGCGAGGGTTGGTTTCTAGAATCTTTCGGTCCTGTAGTAACATCTTGTAGACATAAGTGTTTACATGACTAGTCCAGTTCAGTTTCTGGCTAATGGTAACCCTCAGGATGTTGATATACTGGGGAGAGGTTGAGTTGGTTTATATCTCATCAGATTTCCTGTGCTTTTCAAACTCTTCCCAGTCAGAGCATTTAAAATGTCTCTTATCAGTGTGAACAAATTGATGTTTACTGAGCTGCAATGATTTGAGTGAATCCTTTTCATGCACACGGAGCTGGTGAATGTCCACTCCCCAGCGTCAACACAGTGGTGTTTCATCAGTTTGTTTCTGTTTGTAAGTTTTTCCCCGCAGTTTGAACATTTACATGGTCTATCATCGGAGTGAACAGTTTTGTGTCTTCTGAGATCGGATGAACATGTGAATCCCTTCTCACACACTGAGCATGTGGATGGTTTCTCTCCAGTGTGAATAACTTTGTGTTCACTGATGTGAGATGAGGCAGTGATTCCCCTCTCCCCAGTGTGAACATGCTTGTGTTCAATGAGGATGGAATACAGTCTGAACTTCTTGCCACACTGAGAGCAGATGAATGATCTCCCCAGTGTGAACACGTAGATGTTCAGTGAGGTGGGAAGCATAAGTGAATCCTTTCCCACACATGGAGCAGGTGAAGGGCCTTTCCCCAGTGTGAACACGGAGATGTTCAGTGAGATGGAAGGCACAAGTGAATCCCCTCCCACATATGGGGCAAGTGAAAGGCCTCTCTCCAGTGTGAACACGCTTGTGTTCAGTGAGGTGGGAATCACAGGTGAATCCCCTCCCACACATGGAGCAAGTGAAGGGCCTTTCCCCAGTGTGAACACGGAGATGTTCAGTAAGGTGGGAAGCACATGTGAATCCCTTCCCACACACGGGGCAAGTAAGGGACCTCTCCCCAGTGTGAACACGTAAATGTTCAGTGAGGTGAGACAATTGCCTGAAATTTTTCTCGCACTGAGAGCAACTGAACGGTCTCTCCTCATTGTGAACTTGTTGGTGTTGAATTAAACCTTCGTTGCTCTTCAAACCCTTCCCACAGACAGAGCATTTAAAAGGTCTTTCCTCGGAGTGAACTTGTTGATGTTGAATTAAACCCTCACAGGTCTTAAAGCTCTTCACGCAATGAGAGCAACTGAACGGTCTCTCCTCACTGTGAACTTGTTGATGTTGAATTAAACCCTCGTTGCTTTTAAAACCCTTCCCACAGACTGAGCATGGAAAAGGTCTCTCCTCAGAGTGAACTTGTTGGTGTTGAATTAAACCCCCAGAACTCTTAAAACTCTGTCTACAGATAGAGCATTGAAAAGGTCTCTCCTCACTGTGAACTTGCTGGTGTTGAATCAAACCCTCGTTGCTCTTAAAACTCTGTCTACAAACAGAGCATTTGAATGGTCTCTCTTCAGAGTGAACTTGTTGATGTTGAATCAAACCCCCAGAGGTCTTAAAACTATGTCTACAGAGCGAGCATTGAAAAGGCCTCTCCTCTGTGTGAACCTGCTGGTGTTGAATTAACCCCACATTGCTCTTAAAGCTTTTCTCACAGTCGGCACATTTGAAAGGTCTCTCCTCTGTGTGGACCTGCTGGTGTTGAATTAACCCCACATTGTTCTTAAAGCTTTTCTCACAGTCGGCACATTTGAAAGGTCTCTCCTCGGTGTGAACTTGCTGGTGTGACACCAAATTAAATGACTGAGCAAATCCTTTACCACATACAGAGCAGGTGAATGGTTTCTCACCAGTGTGAGTGTGTCGATGAAGTTTCAGCTGAGATGGGGATCTGAATCCCTTCCCACAGTCCCAACATTTCCATGGTTTCTCCATGGTGCGGTTGTTCTTGTGTCTCTACCAGATTGGACGATCAGTTGACTCCTTCTCCACATAAACCCAACATGTGTATGGTTTCTCCAGGCTGTGTAACTGGTGAAAGCTCTTTCCAATCAGTGCACAGAAACAGTCTCTCTCAGGTATGTGCCTCCAGGCTTTTCCATCAACACTGATGTTGGAACACTTTTCTCAGACAGAACAGACAAAACACCTTCCAAGGTTCTGATGAACCAAGAGACTGTCAGATCTTGACATGATATTTGATTTGAGTTTCCTGGCTGGAATTCCTCTCCTTCCAAGTCCCTGGAAAGGAAGTTTACAGAAGTTATCACTCAGTACAGGTTGGAAATCCAGAGCAGACAATTCTAATTTCTATGGAACATTGTTCCCTTCATGTTTTCCCAAACATGTAGTTCAATCAAACAAAAAAGAGCAAAACTGAGCAACAATTCAAAACAGAAGCAAAGGGAACTTCAATCTGAATGTGATTCCCTGTGGCAGAGAGACACACTGTACCCAGAGGTACCCAATGGCCATGGAGCATAATTGTACGAGTGAACACCCCATATTCCATCTCCAGAGCCTCTCAAACACAGGCACAGCCACAAAAGAGAGGCCATAACTGGAGTGATTTCCCCTAACCCCTGCCAGGTTATCCACCCATCCCGGATCAATCAATTCCTGATTTAACCAGAGCCAGGAACAGGCTCTGGAGATCCTCCAACTTCAGTTCAGGTATCTATACTGGGGTTGCAACCTCTCACACTGAATATACACATAGCCTGTCGGTTCTAAATATCACCGGCAGCCTGGGAGTGGAAGAAGCTGGTTTAAAATATGTTGTCCAGGATGCCCAAGTGGGGAACGGGAGGATTGAAAAAAAGCAACAAGGGAGTCATGGCCCGGGACAATATTGGGTAAAAATAAGCAGAGTGGGACAGGGAGAGACTGCGAGTAACAAAGGGAATGGCGCATTAGGATAAAAGTGATGTAAGCGACAATCAGAAAAATCTGAAAGATCTGAATGTATAAAGATAAAACAGTACAGACATAAATGAATAGGTTTGATTGAAGAACTATTGTGGAGAGATAGCTGCAACGTGACTAATGCTCGGAAATAATTATTGCAGGATGTTTAACTTTTCGAAAAGACAGGAAGAATGAAAAAGGAGGGAGCAACCCTGATGAGAAAGGATGGAATAATGAGGAGAGACAGGAACTTAGGTCAGAAAATCAATTGGTTTGGATGCAGCAAGAAACATAAATCATTGGGGGAGTTGTTTATATGCCCTTTAAGAGGGTATAATTATACAGAAACAAATAGGTCTGACAAAAATGAGGAACTTAAATAAACCAAGACGACTACTGCAGAAATTAAGGGGCTAAATCAAAGCCGCTGACCTTGCATCTCCGGATTTTTAGAGGGAGCGGCAGACAGTACATCATATCATCCAGAACTGTAAGATGGCCGTCCGTGTGTCCCGCCTCACTGAATCAGCTCCGCTTTCCTCTCCCAAAATGGCGGGCGGTTGCCTGGGTAACCCCGACATGTCAGGGAGAAGAAACCCCGCCTCTCCGATTCGCCCTGATTCCCACACGCAAAATGGCGGCCAGTGAACTCGCTCCAGGGGGGGTCTGTCACCGCGGGGTAAATATGGACCTGTAGCTTCTCATTCGGGGCCTCAGGCCTACCGTGGAAGTTTGTAAAGTTCCCAGGCCAACCGCGGTTTGCATTCCTACCCTGTGCTCACAATCCGCTCCCGCCTCCCGAACCGTCCGCTCTCCTCCAGTTTTTCGACATCACTACTACTGAGCATGCTCAGAGCACACACCGTGTTAGCAGCTGCGCACTAGGGTCCTAAAGTTATTGATGGGGGACTCTCTGCATCTCATGGTGTTCTGGGTATATAATCTACCATTGGTGACATAAAAGTGATTGGCATCCCGATCGAGATCGGAGCCATCCCGATGTACATAAATGATGTGACCCTCCACAATCGTGTACGCCAGATAAGGAACAACGCCAGCAGCTGCCGAGGCAGTGCCCCCCGCCACCCCACCCCACTGGCCGAAAAGACCCACATCGGTGGAAGGGCACTCAGTACGTGTACAGGAATGTATGCAATGCAAGTATTGTATGCATATTGGCATACGAGTGTGCATGCATAAAGAGAATATGCGTGGATGACTGTGCGTGGGTGCCTGTCAGAGGAAAGCTGTGAGGAGGATGCAGAGATGCTTCAGCGTGATTTGGTCAAGCTGAGTGAGTGGGCAAATGGATGTCAGGTGCAGTACATGTGAACAAACAACAAAGAAAAGAACAGCACAGGAACAGGCTCTTCGGCCCTCCAAGCCCGTGCCGACCATGCTGCCCGACTAAACTACAATCTTCTACACTTCCTGGGTCCGTATCCCTCTATTCCCATCCTATTCATGTATTTCTCAAGATGCGCCTTCAATGTCACTATTGTCCCTGCTTCCACCACCTCCGCCGGTAGCGAGTTCCAGGCACCCAGTACCCTCTGTGTAAAAAAACCTCCCTCGTACATCTACTCTAAACCTTGCCCCTTGCACCTTAAACCTATGCCCCCTAGTAATTTTCCCTTGGGGAAAAGCCTCTAGCTATCGAATCTGTCTATGCCCCTCATAATTTTGTAGACCTCGATCAGGTTGCCTCTCAACCTCCGTCGTTCCAGTGAGAACAAACCGAGTTTATTCAACCGCTCCTCATAGCTAATGCCCTCTATACCAGGCAACATTCTGGTAAATCTCTTCTGCACCCTCTCGAAAGCCTCCACATCTTTCTGGTAATGTGGTGACCAGAATTGAACACTATGCTCCAAGTGTGGCCTAACTAAGGTTCTATACAGCTGCAACATGACTTGCCAATTCTTAATCTCAGTGCCCCGGCCAATGAAGGCAAGCATGCCGTATGCCTTCTTGACTACCTTCTCCACCTGTGTTGCCCCTTTCAGTGACCTGTGGACCTGTACACCTAGATCTCTCTGACTTTCAATACTCTTGAGAGTTCTACCATTCACTGTACATTCCCTACCTGCATTAGACCTTCCAAAATGCATTACCTCACATTTGTCCAGATTAAACTCCATCTGCCACCTCTCCGCCCAAGTCTCCAAACAATCTAAATCCTGCTGTATCCTCTGACAGTCCTCATGGCTATCCGCAACTCCACCAACCTTTGTGGCATCTGCAAACTTACTACTCAGACAAGGGGCTGTTTAGCACAGGGCTAAATCCTTGGCCTTGAAAGCAGACCAAGGCAGGCCAGCAGCACGCTTCAATTCCCGTACCAGCCTCCCTGAACAGGCGCCGGAATGTGGCGACTAGGGGCTTTTCGCAGTAATTTCATTTGAAGCCCACTTGTGACAATAAGGGATTTTCATTTCATTACATTTTCCTCCAAATCATTTATATATACTACAAACAGCAAAGGTCCCAGCACTGATCACTGTGGAACACCACTAGTCACAGCCCTCCAATTAGAAAAGCATCCTTCCATTGCTACTCTCTGCCTTCTATGACCTGTATCCACCTTGCCAGCTCACCCCTGATCCCGTGTGACTTCACCTTTTGTATTAGTCTCCCATGAGGGACCTTGTCAAAGGCCTTACTGAAGTCCATACAGACAACATCCACTGGCCTACCTGCATCAATCATCTTTGTGACCTCTTCGAAAAACTCTATCGAGTTAGTGAGACATGACCTCCCCTTCACAAAACCATGCTGCCTCTCACTGATACGTCCATTTGCTTCCAAATGGGAGTAGATCCTGTCTCGAAGAATTCTCTCCAGTAATTTCCCTACCACTGACGTAAGGCTCATCGGCCTATAGTTCCCTGGATTATCCTTGCTACCCTTCTTAAACAGAGGAACAACATTGGCTATTCTCCAGTCCTCCGGGACATCACCTGAAGACAGTGAGGATCCAAAGATTTCTATCAAGGCCTCAGCAATTTACTCTCTAGCCTCCTTGAGTATTCTGTGGTAGCTCCCAGCAGGCCCTGGGGACTTATCTACCTTAATATTTTTTAAGACACCCAACACCTCGACTTGTTGGATCACAATGTGACCCAGGCTATCTACACACCCTTCTCCAGACTCAACATCTACCAATTCCTTCTCTTTGGTGAATACTGATGCAAAGTATTCATTTAGTACCTCACCCACGTCCTCTGGCTGCACACATAGATTCACTTGCCTATCCTTCAGTGGGCCAACCCTTTCCCTGGCTAACCTCTTGCTTTTTATGTATGTGTAAAAAGCCTTGGGATTTTCCTTAACCCTATTTGCCAATGACTTTTCGTTACCCCTTCTAGCCTTCCTGACTCCTTGCTTAAGTTCCTTCCTACTTTCCTTATATTCCACACAGGCTTCGTCTGTTCCCAGCCTTTTAGCCCTGACAAATGCCTCCTTTTTCTTTTTGACAAGGCCTACAATATCCCTCGTTATCCAAGGTTCCCGAAAATTGCCATATTTATCCTTCTTCCTCACAGGAACATGCCGGTCCTGAATTCCTTTCAACTGACACTTGAAAGCCCCCCACATGTCAGATGTTGATTTATCCTCAAACGTCCGCCCCCAATCTAGGTTCTTCAGTTCCCACCTAATATTGTAATAATTAGCCTTCCCCAAATTTAGCACATTCACCCTAGGACCACTCTTACCCTTGTCCACCAGCACTTTAAAACTTAATGAATTGTGGTCACTGTTCCCAAAATGCTCCCCTACTGAAACTTCGACCACCTGGCCGGGCTCATTCTCCAATACCAGGTCCAGTACCGCCCCTTCCCTAGTTGGACTGTCTACATATTGTTTTAAGAAGCCCTCCTGGATGCTCCTTACAAACTCCGCCCCGTCTAAGCCCCTCGCACAAAGTGAGTCCCAGCCAATATTGTGGAGGTTGAAGTCTCCCATCACAACAACCCTGTTGTTTTTACTCTTTTCCAAAATCTGTCTACCTATCTGCTCCTCTATCTTCCGCTGGCTGTTGGGAGGCCTGTAGTAAACCCCCAACATTGTGATTGCAACCTTCTTATTTCTGATCTCTACCCATATAGCCTCACTGCCCTCTGAGGTGTCCTCCCGTCGTACAGCTGTGATATTCTCCCTAACCAGTAGCGCAACTCCGCCACCCCTTTTACATCCCCCTCTATCCCGCCTGAAACATCTAAATCCTGGAATGTTCAGCTGCCAATCCTGCCCTTCCCTCAACCAGGGCTCTGTAATGGCAACAACATCATCGTTCCAAGTACTAATCCAAGCTCTAAGTTCATCTGCCTTACCCGTAATACTTTTGCATTAAAAATATGCACTTCAGGCCATCAGACCCGCTGTGTTCAGCAACTACACCCTTCCTGCTCTGCCTCAGAGCCATGCTGGCCCTATTCCCCAGTTCTCCCTCAATGCTCTCACCTTCTGACCTATTGCTCCCGTGCCTACCCCCCTGCCATACTAGTTTAAACCCTCCCATGTGACACTAGCAAACCTCGCAGCCAGGATATTTATGCCTCTCCAGTTTAGATGCAGCCTGTCAATCTTATATATGTCACACCTGCCCCGGAAGAGCTCCGAGTGGTCCAGATAACGGAAACCCACCCTCCTACACCAGCTGCTGAACCACGTGTTTAGCTGCTCTATCTTCCTATTTCTAGCCTCACTGGCACGTGGCACAGGGAGTAATCCCGAGATTACAACCCTAGAGATCCTGTCTTTTAACTTTCTGCCTAACTCCCTGAACTCCTCCTGCAGGACCTCATGCCCTTTCTGCCTATGTCGTTAGTACCAATGTGTACAACGACCTCTGCCTGTTTTCCCTCCCCCTTCAGGATGCCCTCTACCCGTTCGGTGTCATCCTGGACCCTGCCACCAGGGAGGCAACATACCATCTTGGAGTCTCTTTCACGTCCACAGAAGCGCCTATCTGTGCCCTTCACTATAGAGTCCCCTATGACTATTGTTCTTCTGCGCTTTGACCCTCCCTTTTGAACATCAGAGCCAGCCATGGTGCCACTGCTCTGGCTGCTGCTGTTTTCCCCTGATAGGCTATCCTCCCCGACAGTATCCAAAGGGGTATACCTGTTCGAGAGGGGGACAACAACAGGGGATTCCTGCACTGACTGCCTGCGCTTTCTAGTGGTCACCCATTTCTCTACCTGCACATTGGGTGTGACCACATTTATATAACTGCTATCTATGATGCTCTCCGCCACCTTCATGCTCCTAAGTGCATCCAACTGCCGCTCCAACCAAACCATGCGGTCTGTGAGGAGCTCCAGTTGGGTGCACTTCCTGCAGATGAAGCCATCCGGGACGCTGGAAGCCTCCCGGGCCTGCCACATCTCACAATCAGAGCACTGCAACCCTCTGTGATGCTATCCACTTTGGTAGCAAAAACGGAAGGCAGATTCTTACCTGAATGGTGATAAATTGAGAAAGGGAAATGTGCAATGAGACCGCAGTGTCCTTGTACACCAGTTGCGGAAGATAAGCAGGCGGTAAAGAAGGCAAATGCTATGTTGGCCATCATAGCGAGAGGATTTGAGTACAGGAGCACGATGTCTTGCTGCAATTATACCAACCAATTATACCAACTCTCTTGGTGAGAGCACACCAGTAGTATTTTGTGCAGTTTTGGCTTCCTTATCTGAGGAAGCTTGTTTATAGAATCCCTACAGTGCAGAAGGAGGCCATTCAGCCCATCAAGCCTGTATTGACCCTTTGAAAGAGCATCCTTCCTAGGCCCAATATTCCGCCCTATCCCCGTAACCCTACCCAACCTCTGGTCACGGGGGCAATTTATCATGGCCAGTCCACCGAACCGGCACATTTTTGGACTGTGGGAGGAAACTGGAGCACCCAGAGGAAACCCACTTAAATACAAGGAGAATGTGGAAACTCCACTCAGACAGTCACCCGATGTCAGAATCGAAGCTGGGTCCACAGCATTATAAGGCAGCAGCGCTAACCACTATGTAACCAAGTCGCCCAGAGGGAGTAAGCAAACTTTTACCATTCTGATTTCTGGGATGGCAGTACTGACGTACGAGGCGAGATTGAGTCATTTAGGATTATATTCACTGGAGTTAAGAAGAAAGGGGGGCGGATCTCATAGAAACCTGTGAAATTCTAACAGTACTAGACAGGGTAGATGCAGGAAGGATGTTCGCGATGGCAGGGGAGTCCAGAACCAGGAGTCACAGTCTAAGGATACAGCTTACGCCATTTAGGACAGAGATGAAGATAATTTTTTTTAAAATTCATTGATGGGACGTAGGCGTCACTGGTTAGGCCGGCATTTATTGCCCATCCTTAGTTGCCCTTCAGATGGTGGTGTTGAGTTGCCTGATTGAACCACTGCAATCCTTGAAGTGTAGGTATTGTCATGGGAGTGTCCCTTTAAAAAGGATTTTGTGGGTAAAGTTTACTCATGTGTACCAGGAGAAGTAGGTGAAGAAGTCAGAATTCTAAGGGATACGGGTGCTAGTCAGTCTTTGATGGTAAGAGATGAGGAGTTATATAGTTTGGGAGGAATATTGCCAGAAAAGCTGGTAATATGTGGAATTCAGGTTGAGAAGAAGAGTGTTCCTTTATATAAGGTGGAATTGGAGAGTCCAGTGAAGAGTGGTGACGTGGTAGTAGGAATAGTAATGAAACTATCTTGTCCAGAAATACAGATTATCGTGAGTAATGGTATATCTGGATCGCAGGTGGGAGTGATGCCTCCTGTGGTGGACGATGATGTGGATATTTTTAGTTCAGGAAAATTGGCAGAGTTACAACAGAAAGAGAGAGAAATAAAATGGATGTATCAGAAAGCATACTTGGAAGAGGAATCTGAGTGAATTGTCATGTGAGAGTACCTTTAAGAAATGGGTGTTTAAGAAATGTAACTTTACGAAATGGGTATTTATCAGTGATGTCAGAGTGTGGAGCTGGGTTGTCTGTCAGTTTTTTACTTTCGTTTTAGGCTGTTTGCAGCAGGATGTGTTTTAGTTTCGTTTTCAGAGCTGGATAGCTGCAGTCACAGCCAGAATATGTATTAGTCTCTCTCACTGTAATCTAAAGACTGTATATCGATCATTTGGTGATTTAAAACGAATAAATGCTCTCAATAGTGAATTTAAACCTGATCTTTGTGTTTTAAAGTTTTTTAAGTCTCATGGAAGTTAAAAGGACAGCTTAAGGATTACTTAGTGTTGTATTCTTTGGGGGTTATATTGTAATTGATGGTTGCTAAGATGTTCACTGTTGTTTAAAAAAGGTTAACTTGAGTTCATAGAATAAATATTGTTTTGCTTTTAAAAATACGTTTCCATTTCTGCTGTACCACACCTCTAGAGTGGGCCGTGTGCTCCCCATACCATAATCTATTCAAAGTTATGGGTCAGATGAACTCCGTGATACACGTTGGGGTTCTCTAAACCCTGGCCCATAACAGGAGACCAGAATGTTATTATCTTAAAAATGATGTCTTAATGAGAAAATGGAGAACCTTTACATATGCGGGCAGGTGAAAAGTGGGCAAAAGTTCATCAAGTGGTAATACCGGTAAGGAGGCGTTGCGAGTAGCACATGTGGCACCATTTGGGAGTAAGGAAAACTCAAGCTCAAATACAAAAACATTTTATTGGCCTGGACTACATAAAGATGTGGTTACATTTTATCGCTCATGACACACGTGTCAAGTGGTAGGGAAACCTCAAGTGTTGATAAAACCAGCGCCCTTAATACCCATTCCTGCACTTGAGGAACCTTTTACAAGGGTCTTAATTGATTGGGTAGGACCGCTTCCTAAAGCAAAAAGTGCGAATCAATATTTTTTGACTATAATGGATGTGTCTACTAGGTTTCCAAAGGCCACCCCAGTACACAATATTACAGCTAAAAAGATTGTGGAGGAGTTGCTTAAATTTTTACTGGATATGGACTACCCACAGAAATACAATCGGAACAAGTGTTATTGGCCAGTGTTTAGAGAACCCCAAAGTGTATCATGGAGTTCACCTGACCCACAACTTGGAATAGATTGTGGTTATGGGGAACACATGGGCTTAATCTGCAGGTGTAATACAACAGAAATCTACAGCACCTTTAAATTAAAACAGTGTTTCTTGTGAAATTAGTTAACACTGTATAAGCCCACAGTAAACAGCTTAACAACTATCAACACCAATAAATCCCCAAAGAATACAGTACTCTGTAGATAACCCTTAATAAATTCCCAAACAACACCCGGAAGACAAAATACACTTTTTTAACACAGAGGCCAGGTTTAAATTCTCTACTGAAAGCAGTTATCACTTTGAAATCACCCAAATGAACACTATTTAGCTTGTAGAGAGATCCATGCACATCAGCTGGCTTTCACTGCAGTTCTTCTCTCAAAACGAAACGAACCACTCCCTGTAGCAAACAGCCTAAAGCGAAAGTAAAAAACGGAGCCAGAGCTCAGCTCCACCCACACTCTGACATCACTACAGCCACTTGAGCAGACAAACATTTCTTAAAGTGACATTCACATGACACCTCCCCCCATGAAAAAAAAAACATCAACTTCAAGATGGTTTTATTTTTCACCTTTTCACTAACCTTTAAGAAATGCACACAGTAAAGATACTTTTTCGTTTCAAAAAACAACACACGCAAACATTTAATAATAACATAGTCCATTTTTGTTCTCCTTCCTCCAACTGGAATCCTTCTCGATTGACAGTCTCTTTAGACAAGAAGGTCTCTGCACGATCCAGCCATTTCTCTACGCCTCAGCACTTCTCTTCAAAGTCAGATACTTTAGTTCAGTTTGATCCCAGAGTCCGTGGTTATTCCCCAACACAGGAGCATTGGTTATTACAGCTTTCAGGCAGTCAAATGCCTGTTGAAACTCCGCTGACCACTGAAATTTTCGATGTTTCTTCAGCAAGTACATCAGTGCAGCAACCACATTACTAAAAATTGGCACAAATGTTCGATCAAATCCACGCATGCCAAGAAATCGTATCATTTCCCTTCGTCTCGAGGGTATTGGAAACTCCTCAATAACTTTTGTTTTCACATCCCGTGTGACCATTCGACCCTGTCGTTTGTATTGTCAAGGAAAGTGACTTGGGCTTTTCCGAATTCACTTTTGGCTATGTTTAACACCAAACCCGCCTCCTGAAGTCGATTCAATTACTCCATCAGATGTTTTAAAAGTTCTTTCCATGTCTGGCTGACAATTACCAGATCGTCGATGTATACCGCACAATTGGGTAATCCTGAAACAAGTTGTTAGTTAATCGTTGAAATGAAATTTTTCATGCCAAATGGCATAACTTTGAATTGGTATATACCATCTGTAGTCACAAAAGCTTAGATCTCCTTCGCCCTTTCGGATTAAAGTAACTGCCAGTAACCTTTAAGTAAATCCAGTTTGGAAATAAAAGCTGATTGTCCCATTTTCTCAATGCAACCCTCCAAACATGGGATAGGATAAGAGTCCGTTCTTGTAACAGCATTAACCTTTCTACAGTCCTCACACAACCGTTGGATGCCGTACGGTTTTGGTACCATCACAATGGATGAGCTCCATTGGCTGCAACCCACTTCAATTATGCAATTTTTAAGCATACTTTCAATCTCTTTGTTAACCTGTGCATATTTTAATGGGTTATGTCTATATGGATGTTGTTTGATTGGAGCAGCATGTCCCACATCTACATCATGTATAGCCATTTTAGTGCTTCCCAACTTATCTCCACAAACTTGCCCATGTGATATCAATAACTCTTTCAGGACAGTCCGTTTTTCCTCTGGAAGGCAACTCAACAATTTATCCCAATTTTTAAGAACATCCTCGTTTTCCAATTTAATTTGTGGTATGTCAAATTCACAGTCACCTGGATTTGGTTCGTCACTTTGGGTTAGATTCATTAAAGCCTCCTCCTTGTCTCTCCTTCCCTTTCAAAGTACCTTTTAAGCATATTCACATGACACACTCGGTGAGGTTTCTTTCTATCTGGCGTTCTTACCACATAATTCACCTCACGTAATTCACCTCACTTAAAGGGGCAGCACGGTAGCATGGTGGTTAGCACAATTGCTTTACAGCTCCAGTGTCCCAGGTTCGGTTCCCGGCTTGGTTCACTGTCTGTGCGGAGTCTGCACATTCTCCCCGTGTCTGCGTGGGTTTCCTGCGAGTGCTCCGGTTTGCTCCCACAGTCCAAAGATGTGCAGGTTAGGTGGATTGATCATGCTAAAATTGTCCTTAGTGTCCAAAATTGCCCTTAGTGTTGGGTCGGGTTCCTGGGTTATGGGGATAGGGTGGAGGTGTGGGATTGGGTAGGGTGCTCCTTCAAAGAGCCGGTGCAGACTCATGGGCCGAATGGCCTCCTTCTGCACTATAAATTCTATGATTCTAATTTCCTTTCAATTGGATTAGGCCCACAAAACCTTACGTTTAAAGGTTCATTTACTACTGGTAACAATACTAAAACTTTATCTCGACTGGCAAAACTACAAACTTTCAATTTCTTGTCCGCTGAACATTTCATCACATTTTGTGCAACTTTCAAATGCTGTCTAGCCAATTCACCTGCTCTATCTAATCGTTCCTTAAAATTTGACACGCAATCCAATAATGTAAGTTCTGATTTCTCACTCACCATTTTTTCTTTAATCAATTTAAGTGGTCCTCTTCCCTCATGACCCAAAATTAGTTCAAAAGTACTGAACTGGATTGACACATTAGGTCCATCCCGAATTGCAAACAGTACGAATGGAATTCCTTTATCCCAATCCTCTGGATAATCGTGACAATAAGCCCTCAACATTGTCTTTAATGTCTGATGCCACCTTTCTAACACTCCCTGCGATTCTGGATGGCATGCAGTTGATTTAAATTGTTTTATTCCCAAGCTATCCATAACTTCTTTCAATAACCTTAAGGTAAAATTTGATCCTTGATCCGGTTGTATTTCTGTGGGTAGTCCATATCAAGTAAATAATTTAAGTAACTCCTCCACAATATTTTAAACTGTAATATTACGTACTGGAATGACCTCTAGAAACCTAGGAGATACATTCATTATAGTCAAAAGATATTGATTCCCACTTTGCGTCTTAGGAAGTGATCCGACACAATCAATTAAGACCCTGGTAAAAGGTTCCTCAAATGCTGGAATGGGTATTAAGGGCGCTGGTTTTATCACTGCTTGAGGTTTCCCTATCACTTGACATATGTGACACGATTGACAAAATTTAATTCCATCTTTATGTAGTCCAGGCCAATAAAAATGCTTTTGGATTTTAGCCTGAGTTTTCCATACTCCCAAATGACATTCCACTGGTACCTCATGTGCAACTCGCAACACCTCCTTTCTATACCCTACCGGCAATGCTACTTGATGAACTTCTGCCCACTTTTCATCTGCCTGCATATGTAAAGATCTCCATTTCCTCATCAAGACATAATTTTTACGGTGAAAACACTCCGGTATACTCTCAAATTCCTTTTCTGTATATGCTTTCTGATATATCCGTTTTATTTCTATATCTTTCTGTTGTAACTCTGCCAATTTTCCTGAACTAAAATCATACGCCTCATCCTCCACCTGTTCTTGTTCCTTTTCAACCATCTGATTAAAAATCCTTTCTGACAATTGCAGTTCAACCTTATCTTCAATCTTTGATTCCTCCTCTTGTCTTAACCTGTGACTTTGCGACCTTGTTACTACACAATCCGGAAAAATCTTAGGATACTCGTCCTTCAACACTTCAGTTGTCTGATTTTCCACTGCCTTATCAACCACAGAAGGCATCCCTCCCATCTGCGATCCAGCTAGATCATTACCCAAGATAAACTGTATTCCTGGATAAGATAGTTTCTCTATTACTCACACTACCACTTCACCACTCTTCACTGGACTTTCCAATCTTACCTTATATAATGGAACTTTACTCTTCTCACCCTGAATTCCACATATTACCACCTTTTCTGGCAATATTCCTCCTGAACTACATAACTCCTCATCTCTTATCATCAAAAATTGACTAGCTCCCATATCTCTTAAAATTGTGACTTCTTTACCTGCTGTTCCTGATGCACATGAGTACACTGTACCCACGCATGCAAATTCTTTAAAGAGATCTGGCACATTCTTATCAATCACCTCTTGATCAGGCTGTACAATCTATTGCACTTCCTTCGCTTCAATGGGCTTTCATTTACCATTTTAACAAACCCCACTGTCTTATCCTGTTTCATCACATCAGCCTTCCCAGTGCTTTTATTCCATCACCAACACTGTGACTTTACATGGCCTCGTTTATTACAGTGAAAATATTTAAAACTTTTCATGTCTCTTCCATCCTCCTGGATTCTTTTTTTAAACCGAGGTACACTCTCCTTATTATCTCCCATCAGATCACCTTTGCCTCTAGCACTTGAGTATTTCTCATGTCCTGTAGCCACCTGGGTTGGCCAACTCCCATCGTAAAATGGAGAACAGCAAAGGCTGCAGGGAAATTCAGCCAACTCAGGCAGAAAATAGCAGATGCAAGTTACTGTGTATTAAACTCTGCAAAAGCCCAGACAGCATCGATACGAGCAGTCATCTACATAATAATGTAGCAGCCATCTACATACTAATGAGCGATCCACAGGTACAATCAAAACATTTGGGATAAACAAAGCCAAGCCAGACTCCCCGGCACCAGCAGGAGCCAACACAAAAGAGGTTAACGGACACCTCAAGACCGCCCATCGATCAGTGAACCGCTCCAGTATTGGAGAAATCGAACCAAGCGATTGGAACAAAGTCCAATCACTTGGAATCAGGTACAGGGTCCGCCCCGAAAGGCGGGAAGCCTCTGGGGACCATAAAGTTAAGCCCCCAAGTTCAAATCGATCTTCTTGACAGGGTCACTCAGCAATGCGAACCAACCCTTGATAGTGACCGGTTCAGCTTCCGCCAAGAGCCCGTAAGTCTTAAGTCAACGCTCACTACGAGATAGGTGCTCCAAGCTACCAGTCCGTCCCAACCTTTGAATCCTGCAGACTCAGAACCCGAACGAAAGGCCATTTGTTCCCCTGACCTGGTGGGCCAGTCCGAAGCTAAGTATAGGCCTGTTAGTTGTAGAAGTAGCTTAGAAGTTGAATTTATGCATGAGTAGCGATTTACTATGTATAATAAATGTGCTTTGATTTGAATCTTACTAATTGGTGTATTGAGTTATTGATCATTACTTGAACTTGAACCTCGTGGCGGTATCATAAAGATACCTGGCGACTCGAGAGCAAAGGTTATAAAACAGACCCAATTGAACCAACCAAAAGTTAGCAACATATTACTTGCGACTCCGCCGGGACCCGAACTAGAAGTGGCTTAACAACTCCGGGAGAAACCAAAAATTTGAATTAGAGATACAATTGGGAACAGAAAACCACAAGTGTTCAAGCAGTTCTGATCAATCCTCATAATTCGGAAGTGTGTTAAATGCATGTGTAACTAACAGGGCTATAAGGTAAAACTGACAGATCTTTTTGTTGCGACAAAACTGTCGGGAGTTTGCATTTCGGAAATTAGCAAAAGCCATACCCGTAATTACAGCACTGTCTTAGTCCCCCTGTCCCAAATTTTAAAAGAAGCATTCAGATAAGAAAGATGGCAATGCAGGCAATGCAACGCCTCATGAATCCAGAAGAATTCGTGGTCGCAGCGACCAGCAGCAGTAGAGTAATACAGTGTCCCATATGGGAAGAAGAAATCAGGAAGTACCTCAAAGGGAAAGGATGGCCCCTTTGGAGCGAATTCTGTAACAACGAGGAAACAGGTCCCGGGAGTATAGGATATACTTGGTGGGAGAACCTGAGCGAGAATCACAAGAAGAGCTTTGGAAAAGCTCGCAAGCCGATGGCAATCGTGTCCTGTTTGGCACAATTGCGAGGCACAGAGGAGGTTGTTAGGACGCTCTGGAAAGAGATAGAAGGCATACATCGAATGAGCAAGGTCGATGTAAGTGAGGTAGAAAGAGTGAACTTAGAGTTAAGGAGGAAGTTGGCAGCAAAATACGGAAAGGTGGATGATGCCAAGTGGGGCACACCAGTGTTGTCTGGCGCACTTAAGCAGTTTCCAGTCCCAGTATGAAAAGGCCTATCAGGACATGCACCACGCATTCCTGGTACGAGAAGAAACCGAGAAGCAGGTAGAGGCATTGCAGAGGCAGTGTAGTGATCTGAAGGCAGCGTTAAGAGCACTCCATGCTGCCACCACGGAGCAAAGACAAAGCTCACTAGACCACGCAAAGTGCCGGAAGCAGATTGAAGAACTGCAATCGCTGCTTTCAGTTCAAAAAGGATTCCAGGAAATCTTTAGAGCAAAATTAGATGAGGAAGACGGCCCTGATTGGGAAGAGTTAAATGAGACAGCGCAGAGATATGTTCAGGGAACATGTGCACAGGGAGAGCCCCAAAAGAGGAAAGCGCCCCAACCCCCCACAGAGCAGATAGTCCAGGCTCCAATGAACCGAGTAACCACCCACCGCACAGCCACATCGGACGACACGGAACTTCTGTACACCACCCCCTTAACAATGACCCAATTACGAGACGCGTGCGAGAAAATCACACCAATCCTCTCCACCTCAGACCCTCACCACTTCTTTGCCAGAGTAAAGCAGCAGGCGACCATGTACCGACTGGATGAGCGAGAGCATGTAAAGCTCACAGTTTTGAGTTTGGACCCTTAGGTCGTAGCAGCCCTTCCCGACCCACAAAATTTAGGAGAAGGCACCCTTGCAGAAATGCATACCGCAGTCCTGGACGCGTTCGGGTATAACCGGCGTAACCCCGTAGATGGCCTCAATAAGTGCAGGCAAAAGAAAACCGAGCACCCCACAGCGTTCGCTCGACGCGCGTGGATCCATTTTGCAGCAGTTTTCAGAGACTTAGACAACATGGCCAAATGGACCCGCACCCTTATCTCCCATGCCACAGAAAAAGGACAAAAAGCTTGTGCCAATATGATCCCTCAGAGGAGGCTCATAATGAGATATGGGTTGGAAAAAGATTGCGCCTGGGAGCAGTCTGTACAAAACAAACCTGCAGTTAAAGATCCCGAAGAACAGCAGGCAGAAGCAGACATACAAGCAGTAAAGGTACACCGGAGCCCGCATGGTTAAATGAAGACAAGAACAGCCCCCCACCAAAGTCACAGGAGTGTTACAACTGTGGACAGTTGGGACATTTTGCAAGAGTGTGCAATGCCCCACGAAAGCCACAGAGAGCCCAGCAGACGGGCACTCTAAGTAAGAATAAGACAGAGCCCATACATAGTGTCAGATTGGCCGGACCTGAACGGACGGACTGACAGCATTCGGGTTCCCCCAGGTGGGTCTGCGACACCCTTTGGGAAAGGTCCGGACGACCAGTAGTTGCAGCAAAAATACGGGGACAGCCCATCGAGTTTCTCTGGGACTTAGGAGGGTCCCGCACCACAATAAATTCCTCCACCATGTTTCAAAATGACACATGGGCCACTACAGCCACTATCACCCTCAGCGGCTTTACAGGCCACTCACAGCAGGGACACATCACAGCCCCTGTACCCATTGAAATCAGCAACATCACCACCACGCATCCTATAGTTTTAGTCGACCTGCCCCACAGAGCAGAACACATTTTGGGCATAGACTTTATGAACTCCCACCACCTTTCATTTGATCCAGTCATCCAATGTGTCTGGAAAATGGCAAAATCTGTAAGATCCCCCGCAACGCTCACAATAGGTGAATACGCCAACACAATTAGAGCAATAGGCGAATTTTGGTTTAACCCGACGACAATTAGCACGGGCAACCAGGTTAGGGCGGTGTTACAGAATAACAGGACAGCATTCGCGACCCACAAAAGTAATCGACAGCTTATTAGAGCAGGGCGTACTTAGATCAGTAGCCTCCACTAATAATGCCCCGATTTGGCCAGTGAGAAAGCCCGATGGATCATGGCGACTGACCATCGATTACCGGGAACTCAACAAAATCACCCCCGCAGTAGCCCCCACAGTAGCAACAAGTCCCGAGACCATGCTCAAGCAGGGACTCAATTCCCGATACTTTACGGTTTTGGATATCAGTAATGGATTCTGGTCCATTCCAATGGCTAAGGCGTGCCAATACAAATTTGCCTTCACCGTTAAAATCCAACAGTACACATGGACATGGCTTCCACAAGGATTCCACAACTCCCCCTCCATTTTCAACCGACTGCTGGCAAATGGTTTAGCCAAATTCCCTCGCCCCGAATGTCTGGTCCAGTACGTAGACGACCTCCTACTGCAGAGAGACACCAAGGAAGAGCACATCGAGCTTCTGTCCGAACTCCTGGAACTCCTACAAGCAATTGGATGTAAAGTCAACCCCAAAAAGGCCCAGATTTCGGAAAATAAGGTGATATATTTGGGTACAATTATCACACATGTTAAACGCGAGATCAAACACAAAAGGATTGACTCGATTGCTAAATTACCCCTTCCCCAGAAGGTTTCAGCCCTCCGGTCGTTTTTAGGACTGCTTGGCTACTGCCGAAACCACATTGATGGTTTTGCCAGCAAGGCAGCACCCCTCTCAGACCTCCTAAAGAAAGGAGCCCCCTGGGAATGACTTCCGCAGCATACGGATGCTGTGGACTCTTTGAAACAAGCACTCACAGCAGCCCCCGCACTACATGTTCCAGACCCGATTTCCCCCTATGCGATAGAGGTAGCAAGCACAGACCGCACCCTTTCGGCCGTGCTTCTTCAGGAACGGCACGAACAGTTAAGGCCCGTGGCTTACACCTCCAGAGTTTTAGATGCTGTGGAGCAGGGATTTTCAGCCTGTGAAAGGCACCTGCTGGCAGTTTTTTGGGCAGTACAGTATTTTTCTTACATTACCGGAATGAACCCCATCACAATCCTCATGGAACACACCCTCATCCAACTTTTACTGGAAGGACGACTCAGGGACGAAACAGTTAGTCAGATAAGAGCAGCTAGCTGGACCCTTCTTTTGCAGGGACAGGACATCACTGTTAAAAGGACAAAGACCCACACTTTTTTAGCCGATAACCTACAGTACCCCGGAACCCCCCATGGATGTGAAATTATCTCTCCACACCACAACACAGGCCCCTTAATTGCTACCCCCCCCTAGAAAGATCGGTAGTTCAACCCACAGCCCCAAGCACACAGACACGTGCTAACCCATAAGGATATATGTGGGTGGATCTTCCACAATATTAGAAGGGAAGCGCATAACAGGATGCGGTATTTACATCGAGGACGTGCAGGGACGCGCCCTAAAAGAAATATCAATAAAACGTCCAGGACACTTAGGCGCACAGGCAGCAGAACTTGCGGCCATCGCATACATAGTGGAACACCCAGATTCCTTCCCCAGCCCAGCAGACATATATTCAGACAGCCTCTATGTCTGCAACAGCCTTACGGAATTCCTACCCCTGTAGAAAGCAAGAGGATTTGTTTCCGCAGACGGAAAACCCCTCCCTTCAGCCCCATTCCTCCATCACATTTTAGAGCGAGCACAGAACAGGACCTTTGGGATAGTCAAAGTTCGAAGTCACCATCGTTCCGCCCCCCCCCCATGGAAATGTAAAAGCTGACGCACTGGCCAAAGCAGGTTCCAGGCACGGATATTTTTGGACACCCCCCGAAAGCGCACCAGTGAATGCAGTTCAGGTCTCGCAGACTAGTATCGAGGATTTAGTGCAGGCCCAGAAGCAGGATAGCAATGTCAGGGAGATTTGGAAAGGAAACTATCCAGCACCCTACGAGAGATTTAAGAATACACTGACCACACATGACGATGTGGTGTTAAAAGACACCCTTTATGTGGTTCCTGAACAGGACAGGAATCAACTGATTTGTTTGTTCCATGACGGTCATGGACATCAGGGAATCGATCCCACTACAGCCCACCTCAGGCAGCTCTGTTGGTGGCCGAGTTTGAAAGAAGATGTAACACACTACGTTGAGAATTGCCTTATCTGTGCCCAGAACAACCGGGACAGATACGCCAAAAGGCTCAGCTCAGTCACACCCGACCCGTTAATGGCCCCTGGACTAACCTCAAGGTTGATTATATTGAACCAATGTCCCCTTGCAGGAATGGTTATAAATATGTACTCGTGGTGATAGACACGTTTCCAAAATGGGTGGAAGCATTCCCATCCAGAACAAACACTGCAAAGACCACAGCCAAGATTTTAACCCACCACATCTTTATGAGATGGGGACTCCCCTGCAGCATTGAATCCGACCAAGGTTCCCATTTTACGGGATGTGTCATGAAAAACGTCCTCACGATATTTGGCATTACCCAAAAATTCCACATTGCATACCACCCCCAAGTCGAGTGGTATCATGGAGCGCATGAATCGGACCCTAAAATCCACCCTCAGAAAAATGGTTCAGCAAAACAACAGAACTTGGGACTCAGTCCTCTCTTTTCCGCTGATGTTTTTGCGAAATACAGTTTCAACATCCACAGGTTACACCCCACACACTCTCATGACCGGACGCCTCATGAAAGGCACAGAATTTTTATTCGGATTAGATTTGACCAGCCCCGAAGTGACGGCCCTCACACACGAGAAAGCAGTAGGACAATTAGTGGCAAATGTTAAAACGGCTCAGCTGGCAACCACAGTGAAATTGGGCAAAAGAAAGAAACAGAGCAAGGCCTGTTTCGATAAGACAGTGCATGCGACTGAGTTCAGTGTAGGACAGCAAGTCATGCTCTCCGTATAGAACCCCAGCACATTCCTGTCACCAAAGTATTCGGGTCCGTACTCCATTGCGGACAAAGTAAGCCCTTCCGTCTACAAAATAAAGTACCCCAGTGGAAAGACTGCGTGGTTCCATATCAACCAGATGAAGGCATATGGAACACAGTCTAACCACGCACACCACGTCATGCTCGACGCAGCAGACCACGCCCCGCCCACAGCCAACGTAGATCTACACCCCCCCCCCCAACATGTCCAACCCAACCACGGACTCAACCTCGACTCCATCCCCGAAATATACACTCCGCCCTGGAACGCCCACAGACAGCAGCAGCAGTGACTGTGACTCGGACAATGGCCACAGCACGCCTCCCTACTATCCCCATGCAACATGACCCACACCCAGTGAATCTGACCACGATTCGAGTGATCCCTTCATGATCACTTTCCTAAATAAACCCCACCACCGACCACCGACCTACAATGACGACCCCGATTCCGTCCCCACAGAACTAGACACCACCTTTTGCCACTGAGATAATTCGTACAGACTCGTCCGGAATGGCGAGAGCGATCCCAGATCACACCATGCAGCCCTGTCAGCCCTGATACACTCGAGAGTTTGGCATCTGGGAGAAGATGATGACTTTGAGTCTGACTCCCAAAACGAGAACCCCTTTGCGCCCCTGTTAGCAACCGATAACTGAGGTGTCCAGATGGTGTTTTAAAAGGAACCGCTTGGGAGAAAACGGTGTCCTTTCTGATGAAACCTGCAGCATGGTTTATGTTGTTTGTCGTGTTTTGTTAAATGTTGTATGTAAGACCTGACATTTTTTTCCCCGCAGCCCCACGCCTTTTCGGCCGAAACCTCTGAGAACTTGTCCGCAGAGACTTGTTCATGTCCCAGATGCCAGTTCAACGGAACTCGTCTGTCAACAGATACACAGACCCCCGTTCATAACTGCCCTTCTGGTTCGAAGGAAGAACCAATACAGCAACCCGTATTGATGGCTTCATTTCTTGCTCGTTCTTGTCGGTTGCTCAGGCAGTGGAGAAACGGCATTGGGACCCGCCCTGCCGGGGAACCCCCCCTCTGGTCAGCTACGCTCGGGTCGGGCACACACGGCATTGGTCGCTGTCCTACCTGGGGACTCCATCCAAATCGTACCCGTCGCGGCCCATACGCACCTCATTTCGGCAAGTTTTGTTCAAAAAGTTTTCTTTTGTTTTCAGGTGACCCTTAGATTGCCAACCTTATGTTATTTACATCCTCAAACATTTGGATGGTAAATCGCACAGCCTGTGTCACGGCTCGCACTGGTTCAGTATTTGCAAGTGTGCCTTTTCCTGAAATTCGGTTTTTGAAAAAAAAAATGAGGGAGTCACACTTAGTGACCAATTATAAAGGGAGTAATTGGCACTAAAGGACAGACAGGCTATCATACGAGATATTAAACCAAGATAGTAACAGACACTATGCTTGATCCCACAGAACTCCAGAAGGTCCAGGACCAGAGAAGAGAAGTGAAGGAAGAAGTACCATGAGGACATCCTCCGCGTGGCTCATAACCCTAATGGACATTTGGTTGCGCGCAAACGCGAACCCCCTGACCTCAACTCCCCCAGCCGTTAATGATTCACTTACCCACAGTACCCAGAGCCCAGTCACAAGCGACACCACACCATCTTGGTGTAACAGGTTTATAACCTGGATATGGACCCAGGAAGTGTAGAAGATTGTAATTTAGTCGGGCAGCATGGTCGGCACGGGCTTGGTGGGCCGAAGAGCCTGTTCCTGTGCTGTACATTTCTTTGTTTGTTCTTTGTACTCCCTGTCCTACTTGATAGAATCCCTACTAGTATTGCCGATACTCTGCTGCATCGTGCAGATTATTCGTCTGAGAAAATGGAGAAGGAGAGCCTACCTCGCTCGCACCCCGGTATATAGGATAAGATCCCCTATTTTCGGATATGACCAGACCCCCGACCCCGCGATCTATAATAAAGAGCATTCATTTGCGATTTGTTGTAAATAAAGAAATGTTCATGAGCAATTGTTCAATCCTGAGCTTGACTTCCAAGCCAAAAAAATGTGTATAATACTGCTATGATTTTGTTTGTATGGTTTCAGAAGTTAGTGTGATGAAATGTTTGAGTGAGTGTAGTTTATTAAGGATAGTTAGAGGTTCCGATTTTCTTGTTTTGTAATGCATGTCCCTGTTTGACATAGTGCCCCTCAGAATTGTCATTTAAAATTTTTGTGCATAGTTATGGTCAGTGTAGAGGCCATAGAAGAGTGCTCGCCGGGTCAGGGAATGAAAAACAACGCAGTTATGTGATCCTTCACGCTTCGCGTTAGGATCACAAGGAGGGTGTGTACCAACCTGGGTTGGCCAACTCCCGACGTAAAATGGAGAACAGCAAAGGCTGCAGGGAAATTCAGCCAACACAGGCAGAAACTAGCAGGTGCAAGTTACTGTGTATTAAACTCTGCAATAGCCCAGACAGCATCGATACAAGCAGCCATCTGCATAATAATGTAGCAGCCAACTACATACTAATGAGCGATCCACAGGTACAATCGAAACATTTGGGATAAACAAAGCCAAGCCAGACTCCCCGGCGCCAGCAGGAGCCAACACAAAAGAGGTTAACGGACACCTCAAGACCGCCCATCGATCAGGGAACCGCTCCAGTATTGGAGAAATCGAACCAAGCGATTGGAACAAAGTCCAATCACTTGGAACCAGGGACAGGGTCCGCCCCGAAAGGCGGGAAGCCCCTGGGGGCTATAAAGTTAAGCCCCCAAGTTCCAATCATTCTTTTTGACCGGGTCACTCAGCAACGCGAACCAACCCTTGACAGTGACCGGTTCAGCTTCCACTAAGAGCCCGTAAGTCTTAAGTCAACACTCGCTACGAGATAGGTGCTCCAAGCTACCAGTCCGTACCAACCTTTGAATCCCGCAGACTCAGAACCCGAACGAAAGGCCATTTGTTCCCCTGACGTGGTGGGTCAGTCCGAAGCTAAGTATAGGTCTGTTAGTTGAAGAAGTAGCTTAGAAGTAGAATTTAAGCATGAGTAGCGATTTACTGTGTATAATGAATGTGCTTTGATTTGAATCTTACTAATTGGTGTATTGCGTTATTGATCATTACTTGAACTTGAACCTCGTGGCTGTATCATAAAGATACCTGGAGACTCGAGAGCAAAGGTTATAAAACACAGCAATTGAACCAACCAAAAGTTAGCAACAGTCCCCAGTTTCTATCCCTCACAGGCTGAAACTGATGTCGGAAATCAAACTTTGATTTATGAACTAATTCATACTCATCTGCCATTTCTGCTGCTAACCTCGCAGTTGTAACCCTCTGCTCTTCCACATGAGTTCACACTACATCAGAAATTAAATTTCTAAACTCCTCCAAAAGTATAATTTCTCTGAGAGCTTCATACGTTTGGACTATTTTCAAAGCCCTTATCCACCTTTCAAAATTACTCTGTTTGATCCTTTCAAACTCCATGTACGTTTGACCAAATTATTTCCTTAAATTTCGAAACATTTGTCTGTATGTTTCAGGCACTAGTTTATATGCACCTAAGATGGATTTTTTCACCTCCTCATCCGTCTCAGATACCTCCTCTGATAGTGATGCAAACACCTCACAAGCTCTACCTACCAGCTTTGTTTGAATCAGTAATACCCACATTTCCGGTGGCCATTTCATTTGCTTACCAACTTCTTAAATGAAATTAAAAAGGCTTCTACCTCCTTCTCATCAAGCCTTGGTACTACGTGAAATATTTAAATAGATCCCCACCAAGCCTTCGACTATGACGCTCTTTCTCACTATCCTCATCACTCTCCTTTTCTTTTTCCCTGATCTGTATCTCCCTTTCTCTTTCTTTTTGTTCGGCTAGGGCTATTCTTCCTTTTTCTCTTTCTTCTCTCTCTTCTTCTTCTCTCTCTCTTTCGTATTCAAATTGCTTTAATTCTTTCTCATGTTGCATTTGTTTAATTTGTAACTGCATTTTTGCCATTTCTATGAATCAGACAGCATCTCAGGCAATTTCAAATGCGTAGCCACCACCAGAATTACCTCAGCTTTTCGCATTTTGTCAGGTAATGTTAACTGCAATGTTTTTGCCAACTCTAAAAACCTGTCTCTGTCTCAGTCCCTAAGGTACTACATGTGACCGTCTCCACCCCCAAAAACTTCAGAGCCTCGGAAAGAGCCATTGTCCACAACACACTCACTACTTAAACTGAAATACCACACCTGAAAAGCAACCACAATAATCTCACCTCTCACTGTCTTTAAGTTCTCAAAGCCAACCCAATAGATAGACTTTTATCCCGGACGAGCCCCCAATTTGTTATGGGCCAGGGTTTAGAGAACCCCAAAGTGGATCATGGAGTTCACCTGACCGACAACTTGGAATAGATTGTGGTTATGGGGAACACACGGTACTCTGCAGGTGTAATACAACAGAAATCTATAATACTTTTAAATTAGAACAGTGTTTATTTATGAAACCAGTTAACACTTTATGAGCCCACAGTAAACATCTTAACAACTATCAACAGCAATAAATCCCCAAAGAATACATTTATCTATAGATAACCCTCAATAAATTCCCAAACAACATCCGGAAGACAAAAGACCATTTTTAACACAGAGATCAGGTTTAAATTCTTTACTGAGAACAGTTATCACTTAAAGTGACATTCCCATGCCACAAGGATCAAATTTTATCTCGAGATTATTCAAGGGTGTTACGGATAGATGAGGAATAAAACAATTTAAATCAACTGTGTACCATCCAGAATCACAGGCAGCATTAGAACGGCATCAGACTTGAAAGACAACGTTGAGGGCTTATTGTCAAGATTATCCAGAGGATTGGGAGAAAGGAATTGCATTCGTATTGTTTGCAATTATGCACACGCCTAATAGTCAACCAAATTCAGTCCTTTTGAACTAATGTTTGGTCATGGGGTAAGAGGACCACTTAAATCGATTAAGGATAAATTGTTGAGTGAGCTGTCTGAAACTACATTGTTGGATTATGTGTAAAATTTTAGGGAACGATTAAATAGAGCAGGTGAATTGGGTGCACAACATTTAAAAGTTGCACAACATGTGATGTAACAGGTAACAGACAAGAAAGCAAAAGTTCGTAGTTTTGCCAGTGGAGATAAAGTTTTACTGTTGTTACCAGTGGTAGGTAAACCTTTAAAAGCAAGGTTTTGTGGACCTTATCAGATTGAAAGGAAATTGAGTGAGGTGAATTATTTGTTAAGAACGCCAAATAGAAGGAAAACTCGCAGTGTGTCATGTAAATATGCTAAAAGCGTATTTTTAAAGGGAAGGAGGGCAAAAGGTTTTAGTGATTCTAACTCAAAGTGAAAAACCGAAACTAGATGACTCTGAATTTGACATTCCTCAAATAAATTGCATAACGAGGATGTTCTTAAAAATTGGGATACATTATTGAGTTACCTTCCAGAGAAAAAATGAACTGACCTGAAAGAATTATTAATATCACATGGGCATGTTTGTGGAAATAAGTTGGGAAGTACTAAAATGGTTATACATGATGTAGATGTGGGAAATGCTGTTCCAATCAATCAACATCCATATAGACCTAACCCTTTAAAATTGGCACAGGTTCAGAACAAATTGAAAGTATTCTTAAAAATGGCATAATTGAAGTGGGTTGCAGCCAATGGAGCTCACCCATAGTGATGGTACTGAAACCGGGCGGTACCCAACGATTATGTGTGGACTATAGAAAGGTAGTTACAAGAACAGGATCTTATCCTATCCCACAGTTGGAGGACTGCATTGAGAAGGTGGGATAATCAGCGTTTATCTCCAAACTGGATTTGCTTAAATGTTACTGGCAGGTAACTTTATCCAAAAGGCTGTAGGAGATTTGAGCTTTTATGATTCCAAATGGTATATACCAATTCAAAGTTATGCCATTTGGCATGAAAAATGCCCCAGTTACATTTGAACGGTGAACTAACAAAGTCATTTCAGGATTACCCAATTGTGCTGTGTACACAGACGATCTGGTGATTTTCAGTCAGACATGGAAAGAACATTTGAAGCATTTGATGAAGTTATTCGATTGACTTCAGGAGGCGGGTTTGGTGGTAAATCTAGCCAATAGTGACATTGTAAAAGCCCAATACAATTGGACAGGGTCGAATGGTCCTACGGGATGCGAAAACAAAAGTTATTGGACAGTTTCTAATACCCTCGACATGAAGGGGAATAATGAGAATTCTTGGCATGAGTGTTTTTTACCGTAAGTTTGTGCCAAATGTTAGCAGCCTGGTTCCTCCACTTGCTGCAGAAGCGTAGCAGATTTCTGTGTACGGTGGAGTGTCAACAGGCATTTGACGGCTTGAAGGCTGTGTTAACTCCTGCTGCTGTGTTGGCCACCCCAAATTACACAAAACTATTCAAGGTGCGTATCGGTGCGAGTGATGTGGGCGTAGGTGCTCTGCTCTTGCAAGAAGATGACTAAGGAATAAAAGAGCCTACTAGGTATTTTTCCAAAACATTAAAGATCACCAGAGGAAGTATTCACCAATTGAAAATGAGACTTTGAGCTTGGTGCTGGCTGTGCAATATTTTTACATTTATGTTACCAGCAATTCGTCTGAAACAATTATATATACTGATCATGATCCATTGACGTTTTTGGAGAAATTCAAGAGTGAAAATGCCAGACGGCTTAGATGGAGTTTATTATTACAACCATTTAATTTAAAACTTAAACGAGAAAACGTGATAGCCGATGTTTTGTCATGAATGTGATAAGGAGAAGCAGTTTCGATGGTGGAAAACAAAGAACCGAAATGGACCGTATTATTGTAAATGTTTGCCTGTTTTGGGGTTTTAACATGCATGTTTATTGTCAAGTGTTAGGAACGGGGAGGTGAAAAATGAAACCATCTTTGAAGTTGATGGTTTATTTTTTTTTCTTAGTGGGAGGTGTCATGGGAGTGTTCCTTCAAGAAAGGTTTTTGACTTATCACATGGCTTCAGTGATGTCATTTTGTGGGTGGAGCTGAGCTGTGGCTGTGAGGTTCTTCACTTGCACTTCCGTTTTGACTGTTGTGGACTATAGAGAGATAAAATAATTGATTTGGCCTCGTCTCTCACTATTTTCGTTTTGAATATCTGTTCCAGAAAAAATAAGCATTGAATATAGCCACCTGCTTTGGTAACTTAATATATATAGTTTGCTTTCCGGAACGGTTTAAACCTGCTTGTGGGACGAGGTAAGACTCTCAGGAAAAGCCAGTCTTATTCAAGTCAGAATGCAGAGTGCTGGCCACGCCCTTGAAACGAGTTTCTTGGTTTATGGGATTTTGTTTTTGAATTGGAACAGTTAAGGGGGAATTCATTAAGTGTTAGACATAGATTACAGTAGCTGTGTGGTGTCTTTAATGTTTGTAATTGAGAACAATTCATGCTGTGTGTTTATATAAATGTTAACTATGTTCTTAGAATAGAGCTTGTTTTGATTAAAGTGTCTACGAAGACTGTTGAATCACACCTGAAGGGAAGGCGCTTGTGTTCATCCTAGCCAAATTCAACTTAAAAGTTGTAGGTCAGGTGGACTTCATAATATACTTTGGAGTTTCTCAGCCCTGGCCTATAACAGTATACCCAATGTGCTATTAGGGAGGTAGTTCCAGGATGTTGCCCCTGTGATAGTGAAGGAATGGCGATATATTTCCAAGTCAGGGTGGTGAGTGACTTGGAGGACAACCTCCAGGTGATGTGGTTCCCAGGTACCTGCTGCTCTTACCCTCCTAGATTGTAGTGGTCGTGGGTTTGGAAGGTGTTGTCGAAGGAACCTTGGTGAATTACTGCAGTGCATCTCCTAGATGGTACACAGGGCTGCCACTATTCATCGGTGCTGGAGGGTTTGAATGTTTGTGGAAGGGGGAGTAATCAAGCGGGCTGCTTTGTCCTGGATGGTGTCAAGCTTCTTGAGATTGTTGGAGCTGTACTCATCCAGGCACGTCCAGAGTATTCCATTACACACCCGACTTGTGCCTTGTTGATGGTGGACAGGCTTTGGGGGGTCAGGAGATGAATTACTCACCATAGGATTCCTTGCCTTTGACCTGCCCTGGTAGCCACAGTATTAGCGTGACGAGTCCAGTTCAGTTTCTGATCAATGGTAGCCCTCCTGGATGTTGATTGTGGGGGATTCAGTGATGGTAATGCCATTGAATGTCAAGGGGCGGTGGTTAGATGCTTTCTTGTGGAGAAGATCATTGCCTGGCACTTGTGTGGCACGAATGTAACTTGCCGTTTGTCAGCCCAGATATTGTCCAGGTCTTGTTGCATTTGTACATGGACTGTTTCATTATCCGAGGAGTCGTGAATCGTGCTGAACATTGTGCAGTCATCTGTAAATGTCCCCATTTCTGACCTTATGACGGAAGGAAGGTCATTGATGAAGCAGCTGAAGATGGTTGGGCCTTGGATACAACCCTGAGGAACTCCTGCAGTGATGTCCTCGAGTTGAGATGATTGACCTCCAACCATCACAACCATCTTCCTTTGTTCCAGGTATGACTCTAACCAGCTGAGAGTCCCCCCTTCCCCCCCCCCCCCTGATTCCCATTAACTCCTTTTTAGCTCGGGCTCCTTGATGCCAAAATCGGTCAAATGCTGCCTTAACGTCAATGGCTATCACTCTCAACTCACCTCTCGCATTGCACTCTTTTGTCTATGTTTGAACCAATGCTGTAATGAGTTCAGGAGCTGACTGACCCTGGCGGAACCCAAATTGAGAGTCCGTGAGCAGGTTATTGCTGAGTAAGTGCCGCTTGATCGCACCGTTGATGACTCCTTCCATCACTTTGCTGATGATGGAGAGTAAACTGATTGGGTGGTAATTGGCTGGGTTGGATTTGTCCTGCTTCATGTGTACATGACAAACCTGGGCAACATTCCACATTGCATGGTAACCTGTGAACTTCGCTACCATGAGTAAGCAGTTGAGGTCAAACATTATTTATTTCCAATAAGGAATTCGATATAGATCTTGGGGTTAAATGAACTACAGGATATGGGGGGGGGGGGGGGGGGCGGGGGCGCGGGGGGGGGGGGGGGCAGCAGGAACATGCTGTTGAGTTGGATGATCAATCCTGATCATAATGAAAAGCAGAGCAGGCTCGAATCGTCCACATGGCCTGCTCCTATTTTATATGTTGCTATGTTTCATCTCAGATGGAATCTGTGCAATTCGCTATCGCTCCCCAATATCAGATGAACAAAGGCCTGTATCATGATCCACAAGGATCAGTGTTTGTACCACTGTTATTGATTATTTACATTAATGGTCTGCATTTGGGAATAAGTAACTCAATATCAAAATTTGCAGCCGATACCACAATTGCGGCGTACAACTAATTAATAGACGATACACTGGGAAGGCTGCGACGTATGGTATTATCCATAGAATTCCTCCAGTGCAGAAGGAGGCCATTCAGTCCATCGGCTCTGCTTTCAACCTCCAAAAGAGTACCCTACATAGACCCACACCCCATAAACCTATACATCTTTGGACACCATGGGGCATTTTACCATGGCTAACCTATCGACCCTCCACATCATTGGACAGTGGGAGAAAACGGAATACCTGGAGGAAACCCACACAGACCGGAGAACATTCAAATTCCACATAGACAGTCACTCAAGGTCAGAAATGAACGCGGGTCTCAGGTGAGGCAGCTGTGCTAACCACTGAACCACTTTGCCGCCCTTTTCATTTCCCTAGAAATCCACAGAACAAGTGTAATGCTCTGGGGATGGGGATTTGAATCCCATTGCGGCACTTGGTAAAGGTTTTATTCAATAAAAATCTACACTTTTTTGGCCAGCTATTACCCATTACAGAGTCTGATGGCCCCTTTTGTCCGATAGTTACATTTCAATAGCATTGCACTGTTCTTTTGGGGAGTGGGAAATGGAACAGCCAAGATAACGATAACGGGTTCAAGTTTGGACCCCCCAGGAGGGAACCTTTACGTGAGGGGCTGGGCGAAACTCAGAGAGAGAGGGAGAAAGAAAGATGTTTGAACAGGTAGGGGACAAGGATTTGTAAAGCCACCAAAATAGGTAATGGAAAGCTGCACCAGAGACAGGCTTTCGAAAAAGTGGTTAACACTTCTGCCTCACGGCACCAAAGATCTGAGTTTGATCCCGGGTCACTGTCCATGTGGAGTTTGCATACTCCCCCCGTGTCTGCGTGGGTCTCACCCCCAGAACACAAAGATGTGCAGGATCTAGTGGATTGTCCTTCAATTGGATTTTTAAAAAGAATGCATCTGAAAGAAAAGAGCAGCATATGGGAACACTATCAGCTGAAGGTTCCTGTTCAAGCCACACATCATCCTGACTTGGAAATATATCGCTGTTCCTTCATGTCGCTGGGTCATAATCCTGAAACCCCCTCCCTGAAAGCACTGTGGATGTCCCTACACCACATGGACTGCAGCAGTCCACATGGACTCACCTTTCCAACGACAATTGGGGATAATGAATAAATGTTGGCTACCCAGTGACGCCCACAGCCCGTGAATAAATTTTTAAAGGATTGAGAACAAAAGAAGACTAATTTCACAGTCGCAAAAGTGGCAGAGGTGACCTGAGGGAATGGTTAGGATCTGGAATGCACTGTCTGAGAAGTGGATTCAAATTCAATCAAGACCTTTAAAGGAGAATTGAGGGAGAACGAATATGTAAGGAAGTAGCTCTCGCAAGGGCGGCATTGTGGCACAGTAGGAATTCGATGGCTCTGTGAAACCTCCTTCTGCATTGTTGGAATCATTGATGGATTATATAATTAATAGAGACATCCTCCCACAATCCCCCGCGCCCCAGAAACCACTCTATCAATCTCGCTAATTTCCCCAGGGGGTGTGAGTGCGCATGCTCCCCAGGCCACCCGCGGGGCATTCTGGGCGGCTCCTTTGTTTTGAGTCGGACTCGGTGGGAACGGGAGAAGAAGCCGGGAAACGGCGGCGAGAATGGGGGAGGGGCTGCAGCATCGCTTCAATGGTCACCCCCTATCCCCGACGCCCATACCTTCCCGTCAACCCGGGGTAATGTTGGAGAGGGGCCATTGATTGTCCTGGCAAGAGGAGCTCAGAGGCAGGAGGGGCAAAGGCAGCAGCGAGTTGTGTCCCCAATCTGGGAGGGATTGAGGACTGGAATTTGAGTCAGCCAGTCAGGGGAATCAGTGTGAACCCCTGGGAAATCATTCAGCTCTTCTAAATTCAATGAGTATTTATTTTATCAATAAAACAATTTGACAGTTTTCAGTTTTATTCTTCTAACATACTCTTTATCATTTCAATCCCAGGATATCGCTGGGGTAGTATCTCAAGGCAGTGCCCTTAGCCCAACCATCTTCCGCTGCTTCATCAAGAACCTTTCTTCCATCATAAGTCAAAGTTGGAAATATATCAGCGTTCCTTCACTGTCACTGGGACAAAATCCTGGAAATTCCATCTGAACAGCATCTACACAATGAGTATTGCAGGAGTTTAAGAAAGTGGTTCACCTCCACCTTCGCCAGAGCAATTGTGGATATGCAACAAATACTGGGCCTTGGCAGTGACACCCACGTCCAATAAACAAATTATGAAAAGTTGAGTAACTGGAATTGTCTGTTCGGAATTTCCAACCTGTATTGACTTTTGTAAACTCCTTTGACAGGATATTCAAATAGTTGGATTTGCAGACGGGAAATTTAAACCAGACATAACATCAAGATCTTGCAGATCTGTTCAATGCACCAGGAGCTAGATATCATTCAACATTTATGCGGAAGGAGAAATGTTTTAACCAATTGCACAGCCTATAAAAGCATTCCACTATGCAAAGTAGGACTAAATAATGTGTGAACGAAGCTTGAACTGATCATCCAACCTGGAGAGACACAAGGACACCAGCATCATGGAAAAACCGTGGAAATGTGGCGAATGTGGAAAGGGATTTGGTTCCCCATCAAAGCTGGAAATTCATCAACGCAGTCACACTGGGGAGAGGCCATTCACCTGCACTATGTGTGGGAAGGGATTCACTAATTCATCCAACCTTTTGCGACACCAGCATATTCACACTGAGCAGAGTTTAATCATCTGCTCTGTGTGTGGAAAGGCAATCAGTCATTCATCAAACTTTCTGAGACACCAACAAACTCACAGTGAAGAGAGGCCATTCACCTGCTCTGTGTGTGGGAAGGGATTCACTCAGTCATCTTACCTGCTTTCGCATCAGCGCATTCACACAAGGGAGAGTCTGTTCAGCTGTTCCTTGTGTGGGGAGGGATTTAATCGATTACCCAGGTTCCTGAAACATCAGCGCCTTCACACTGGGGAGAGTCCGTACACCTGCTTTATCTGTGGGAAGGGATTTAATCGGCCATCCAAACTACTGACACATGAGCGAATTCACACTGGGGAAAGGCCATTCTCCTGCTCTATGTGTGGGAAGGGTTTCACTAATTCATCTGACCTGCTGACACACCAGCGGGTTCACACTGGGGAAAGGCCTTTCATCTGCTCTGTGTGTGGGAAGGGATTCATGCGATCATCCCACCTTCAGACACATCAGCTCGTTCATTCTGATCAGAGACCTTTTAAATGTTCTGACTGTGAAAAGACATTTAAAGATGAAAATGATTTACAGACACACCAGCAAGTTCACACTGGGGAGAGCTCATTCCCCTGCTCTGTGTGAGGGTAAGGAATCACTCGATTATATTCCTGGCTGACACACCAGCGAGTGCAGAAGTGACTGAAAGGGTTGGATTCTGGAGGCACTGTTGTTGTTCATCATCTTCAGGATTGAATTATTTCATTCTGACAGTTTGAGATTGATTTTGCTGATGTTAATAAAGCAGATACATGGGCTGCTCTTTACTATTCTAGATAAAAGTCAAATAACATCTCAAGCTTTGTGTTATACACATTGTTGTGGATTTTTATATTTCCCTGGTGAGTTTTTAACATTACCTGGCTAGAGCTCAGAAAGGACAATCTGGGGAAAGAATCATACAACTGGAACAGAACCTCAACCTGAACACATTCCTTCAGGACCACACAGAGGAACAAACGGCACTTTGGTCTTTCTCATCTCTCTTCACTGACAGAAGAGTCCCTGTTTGGGTTAATCTTCAGGTGTGTAAGAAATGTGTCCCAGCTGCTTCTGTGCAGCATGTACCATCTCAAGATGATCAAGATCAGGCTATGGATTCCATGGCCACAGAGAGATATGGACTGAAAAATACCAACTACCTGGAACTCTAACCCTCTGATTTGTAACCATCGTGTTTCAAAGCTCCCAGGCACAGAGCTGAAGCTCTTTTACAACTGTGGGTGTGCAACCTGAGTCAGACAGACTGGAAACGTGCTGTTAAATCAGAGATTGGTGTAAAACTGTGCTCTCTGCTGACTGAACCTGAAATGGCAGGATTCAATTGCCAGTTTAAAATGACCATGGTGATTGTTCTCTGTAGTTTTAAAGGTATTTTTGTGACAGTCCTGAATCAACAACTTTAATTCAACATCAACAATTTGTATTGATATGGCAACAATAACAAAGGGAACATAGCAGCTAAAAATAAATAGTTTAAAATCTGTCTTAAAATAACACATGGAGGTGTCAGGAAGACACTTTAGCTGCTGGAACAATTAAACAACAATCATTTAATCTCCAGCTAAAGTGTCTTAGATCCCAGGGTTTTGTTGCAGTTTTCCTCGGTATTTACTGTACCTCCCAATTTATTCATTAGCTGATTCATAAATGAGACAGCTCATCACTTCCCTGCGTCATTATTTAGTCTATTAATGAATTAAAGATTTAATGAGTCGAGTAAAAAAGTTTAGTGAATTGGAAATTCTTATCTGTGATTTGCTGTCACTCTGCTCCAAAATTTTTTAATTGGACTTCCGATTTCTGAGTCCAAATGGTTGATGTACAAAGAACAAAGAAAAGTTACAGCACAGGAACTGGCCCTTCGGCCTCCAAGTCTGCACCGACCATGCTGCCCGTCTAAACTAAAATCTTCTCCACTTCCTGGGTCCGTATCCCTCTATTCCCATCTTACTCATTCATTTGTCAAGATGCCCCTTAAACGTCACGATCATCCCTGCTTCCACCACCTCCTCCGGCAGCGAGTTCCAGGCACCCACTACCCTCTATGTAAAAAAACTTGCCTCGTACATCTCCTCTAAACCTTGCTCCACGCACCTTACACCTATGCCCCCAAGTAATTGACCCCTCTACCCTGGGAAAATGTCTCTGACTATCCACTCTGTCTATGCCCCACATAATGAAGATTGTGAATAACTGTGATCCCAGCATTGCTTCTGTGGAATTCCACTTCGCACCTCTTACCAGACCGAGTAGCTGCTCTCAACCTCTTCTCGTGCTTTGTAACCAACTTGTTATTCACAACAATATGTACAATCCACAAGGTGAACAAGATCAGGCCATGTGGAGTGAAGAGCCAGGCAGCAGAATGGATGGAAAGATGGCTACAAAACAGATAACAGAGGGTTAGATTTACAGTGAGTTTGCAGCCATCTTTCCATCCATTCTGCTGCGTTGTCTAACCTTCGAAAAGACCATCAATATAAGATGAATTAGCATAATCTCTAACACCACGAGGAAAGTAGAAGGTGTAATTATCCTGGGCTGTTAACTGTATTTTACACTATCTCCCACGGGGGCTGATCATACAGGGTGCCACTAGACTGCTCATTGTTAGTGCTTTGTTGTTGCTTCTGTCCCAGATGTTGTTCAATCTGAATTTAAGCTTCAGTGAAAATGGTGGAATTGGATGGTCAAAACTGCTTACAGTCCCTGCAAGGTAATGTTGAGTCATAAGAATTTTTACAACACGCTGGGGTCCGCGGCAGCGATCAACCATCTACCTATTCTAATCTCATTTTCCAGCTCTTGGTCCATAGCCTTATACGCTCTGGCATTTCAAGTGCTCATCTGAATATTTATTAAATATTGAGTGTCTTGGGTTACAGGAAGATATAGATGGGATTGTCCAATGGGTAGAAAAGTGGCAGGCGGAATTTAACCCTGAAAAGTGTGAGCTAATACACCTTGGAAGGATGATGTGGAGATGCCGGCGTTGGACTCGGGTGAGCACAGTAAGAAGTCTTACAACACCAAGTTAAAATCCAACAGGTTTGTTTCAAACACTAGCTTTCGGAGCACTGCTCCTTCCTCAGGATTCACCTGAGGAAGGAGCAGTGCTCTGAAAGCTAGTGTCTGAAACAAACCAGTAGGACTTTAACCTGGTGTTGTAAGACTTCTTACTTTGGAAGGAGTAATTTGACAAGGAAGTATTCAATGAATGGCCTGACACTACAAAAGTCTGAGAACAAAGGGACCTGAGCATGTTTCTCCATAGGTCTCTGAAGGCAGAAGGGCAGGTTAATAGTGTGGTGAAAAGGGCATATGGGATGCTTGCCGTTATCAATCGAGACATAGTTTACTAAAGCAGGGAGGTCATGTTGGAGTTCTTTAGAACTTTGGTGAGGCCACAGCTGGAATACTCTATACAATTCTGTGTGCCACATTATAGGAAGGATGTGATTGCACTGGAGTGGGTGCATAGGCGATTCACCAGGTTGTTGGTGGGATGGAACATTTAAGTTGTGAAGAGAGGTTGGATGGGCTTGGATTGTTTTCACTGGAGTAAAGAAGACTGTGGGGAGACCTGATTGAGGTATACAAAATTATGAGGGGTATGGACAGGGTGGATAGGAGGCAGCTGTTCCCCTTTGTTGAAGGGTCAGTTATGAGGGGACACAAGTTCAAGGTGAGGGGCAGGAGATTTAGGGGGGATTAAAGGAAAAAACCTTTTTACAAGAGGGTGGTGATGATCTAAAATGCACTGCGTGGGAGGGTGATAGAGGCGGATGTCATAACATTCGAAACTATGGGGAAGGGTGTGGCGCAGTGATATTGTCACTGTACTAGTAATCCAGAGACCGTGGGTAATGCTCTGGGGACCCGGGTGTGAATTCCATCCTAGCAGATGATGAAATTTGAATTCAATGAAAATCTTGAATTAAATATAGTTATTGCAGCTGGCGCAATGGTTAACATGGTTGCCTCACAGCACCAGAGACCCGGGTTAAATACTGGCCTCAGGTGATTGTGTGGCGTTTGCAATTTCTCCCCATGTCTGCGTGGGTTTCCTCCGGATGCACCTGTTTCCTCCCACTGTCCAAAGATCTGCAGGTTAGGTGAATTGGCCGTGACAAATTGCCCCCTAGTATCAAAATGGTTAGGTGGGATTACTGGGTTACGGGGATAGGTTGGAGCGTGGATCTAGTAGGGATGTTCTTTCCGAGGATCAGTGCAGACTCGATGCGCCAAATGGCCTCCTTCTGCACTGAGATATTTTAAGTGCTGGCAAATGGGATTAGGTAGACGGATCAGTTGTTTTTCATGCATCGATGCAAACTTCATGGGCTGAGGGCCTCTTCTGCACTGTGATTCTGTGAAATGTTATCAGGTTTCCTGCCTCTACCGCCCTCTCATGCAGAGAGTTCCAGATTTCATAGAATTTACAGTGCAGAAGGACTGCATTTCATCCTCTGGATGAAAATATTTTCCTCAAATCCTGTCTCAATCTCCTCCTCCATACCTTAAATCTATGCTCGCTGATTATTGATCCCTTCACAAAGGGGAAAAGTTATTTCTTATCCACCCCATCTATGCCCTTCATAATGTTATACACCTCAATCAGGTTCCCCCTCAGCCTCACTGCTCTATGGAAAATTACCCCAAACTCTCCCCACAGCCGAAACGCTTCAGCCCAGGTAACAACCTGGTGAAGCTGCTCCGCACCCTTTCTCGTACGATCACATGCTTCCTATAGTGTTTCCACCAGAACTGCTTAAAGGACTCGATCTGTGGTCCAATCAGTGTTTTATACAGCTGCATCATAACCTCCCTGCTATTATATTCTATGCCTCTGCTAATAAAGGCAGGTATCCCATCTGCCTTCTTAACCATCTCTCCTGCTGTCTTCAGGGGTCTATGGACATGCACACCAAAGTTCCTCTGATCCTCTACTTCCTAGGATCCTACCATTCATTGTATAGTCCCTAACCTTTATGATTCTGCCAAAATGCATTATGGCACACTTTTCAGCATTAAATTCCATTTGCCACTGTTCTGCCCATCTAACCAGCCTAGTTTATATTTCCTGTAATCTCAATATTTACCACCACACCAATTTTTCATTAAAAATTTTTTTTTTCGAGTACCCAATTCATTTTTTCCAATTAAGGGGCAACTTTAGCATGGTTAATCCACCAACCCTGCACATCTTTGGGTTGTGAAGGCGAAACCCACGGAACATGGAGAGAATGTGCAAACTCCACCCAGACAGTGACCCAGAGCCGGGATCGAACCTGGGACCTCGGTGCCCACACCCACCAATTTATGTATCATCTGCAAACGTACTGATCATGCCTCCTACATTCACGTCCAAATCATTCATATACGCTACCAACAGACATGTACCTAATACCGATCCCTGCAGAACACCACTGGCTTCCCACAGGTTTGCAGTCACAAAATTACACTTCGACCATCACCCTCTACCTCCTGCCACTGAGCCAATTTTGGATCCAATTCATCAAATTGTCCTGGATCCCCTGGGCTCTTACCTTCTTGACTAGTCTCCCATGCAAAACGTTGTCAAAAGCCTACTGAAGTCCATGTAGAACACATCAAGTGCACTACTCTCATCTACTCACCTCGCCACCTTCTTGAAAAATGCAATCAAATTTCTGAGACATGATGTCCCTTGAACAAAGCCATGCTGACGATCCTTCATTAATCCTTGCCTCCACAATGGAGATTAGTTCTGTCCCTCAGAATCTTTTCCAATAATTGCTTGACCACTGAAGTTAAACTCACTGGCCTTTAATTTTCTGGTTTTATCCCAACCACCCTTCTTGAATAAACTGTCCTCCAGTCCTCTGGCATCTCTCCTGTGGCCAGAGAAGGTTTGAAAATTATTCTCAGAGCCTCTTCCATCTCCTCCCCCACGTCCCACAGCAGCCTGGGATATATCTCATCTGGGCCTCGTATTTATCCATTTTAAATATGCTAAAGCCTTTAATACCTCTTCCATCTCAATGTTAATTTGTTCAAGTATATCACAGTCCCCATCACGCACATGTTTTCATGCTCCCTTTTCATTGTCCTAATTTCCTTTTTTAAGTAACCCCCTATACTTTCTGTACTCTTCTCAGTCTTCCGTTGTTTTGAGCCCTTGGTATTTGATACAAGCCGCCCTTTTTTTTCATATCCAACCCTGAATATCCCTTGATATCCAGGATTCTCTGGACTTGTTGCTTCACCTTTCCGGGAATATGTTGGCCCTGTACTCTCTCTATTTCCTTTTTGAATGAATCCCACTGCTCTGATGTAGATTTCCCAATAGTTAGCTGCTCCCAGTAAACTTATCCTATTAAAATTGGCCTTTCTCCAATTTAGAACCTTGATTTCCGAATTGAATTTAGAATTGAACTTCTGTAACATTGTGGCCCTTACCCCCAGTATTAGTCAGGCTGGTTGGTATGAGGCAGTGACGAATGTGATATAAAATAGTAAATTTAAATATTAGTTACAGTAATGTAGATGTAGGCCAGTTTAATTCTAGTGTGTTCACAAAAGACAAAGGATTTCAGCAAGCATGGCAAGGAAGGGGGGAGGGGTGTCTGGTAGAGGAGGAGAAAAGGATGCTGGGTAACAAGAGGCCAGGGTTAAGGAATGAGAAGTGAGCCAATTAGGATGTATGGCCAGGTCAGGAGGGGTATAGGATGACCTATGGGAATCGTGTATGTGAAACTTGATGCCATTTGAATGTATTTGTAGAGATTCCTTTGTCTCCAATAGCACTCGGTTCGGAAGACCCAGGAGGCAGCTTGTGTTCTGGGGTTTTGTGAAGCGAGTCAGACTTGCAAGTTGGTTAAAAATAAATAATACTATGCCTACAAATCCATCTCGAGTTTTATTGAGGCCAGACTGACGGGTAAAGAATTCAACATTTGCCAGCAGAATGTTGTCCACCTGATCAGACATGTAGAGTCCCCATGTGGGTCTGAAAGTGTGAGTGTGTCTGTGTGTTTTTTAAGTAAAATCTACACAGCCAGGCCCAATTTCCTTTGGAATAACAAGAAGTGATTGCTGCTTTCCAGACTGATTCCTTTCCCCTCACTATTCTCCTCAGATAATTGACAAATTTCCTGTCTACAGCATCCTCTGAGACACTTACCGTCTTCATCGAGAGTTCCATTTGTCTTACAAGCAGATAGCAATGGCATAGCTCCTATCACATCATCAGATCTGAAATAAGCAAAATACTGTGGATGCTTGAATCTGAAACAAGAACAGAGGATGCTGGAAAAACCTATCAGGTCTGGCATCATCTGCAAAAAAGTAGAGTTAATATTAAGATAAAACAGGCTCTTAACTCAGATAGAGATATGGACAGCATGGTAGCACAGTGGGTAGCACTGTTGCTTCACAGCTCCAGGGTCCCAGGTTCGATTTCGGGCCTGGGTCACTGTCTGTGTGGAGTCTGCACGTTCTTTCTGTGTCTGCGTGGGTTTTCTCCAGGTGCTCCAGTTTCCTCCCACAAGCCCCAAAAGATGTGCTGTTAGGTGAACTGGATATTCTGAATTCTCCCTCTGTGTCCCCGAACAGGTGCCGGAATGTGGCGACTAGGGGCTTTTCACAGTAACTTCATTGCAGTGTTAATGTAAGCCTACTTGTGACAATAAAGATTGTTGTTATATAGATAGGTTCTTGATTTAAAAAAAAAATGTGTTCATGGGATGTGGGCGATGCTGACTGGACCAGCATTCATTGCCCATCCTTGAAGGCACTTAAGAATCAACCACATTGCTGTGGGTCTGGATCACCTGCAGGCCAGGCCACGTAAGGATGGCAGATTTCCTTTCCTCAACGGACATTAGTGAACCAGATGGGTTTTTACAAAAATCGATTCATGATTGTCATTAGACTTTTAATACCAGGCTATTATTGAATTCAAATTCCAGCAACTGCCCAAGTGGTATTTGAACTCTGGGTCTCTGGATTACTAGTCCAATAAAAATATCACTACGCTACTGCCTACCCTAATAGGAGGATTCTCTCTATGCGGATGCTGCCAAAACTACTGTGTTTTTTCAGCATCCTCATAGACATAGAATTTACAGTACAGAAGGAGGCCATTCGGACCATCGAGTCTGCACCGGTCCTTGAAACGTGCACCCTACCCAAGCCCACAGCTCCATCCTATCCCCATAACCCAGTAATCCCACCTAATCCTTTTGGACACTAAGAGCAATTTAGCATGGCCAATCCACCTACCTGCACTGTGGGAGGAAACAGACGCAGACACGTGGAGAACGTGCGGACTCTCCAGACAGGGACCAAGCTGGAATCGAGCCTGGAGCTTTGAAGCAACAGTGCTAACCACGCTGCTACCGTGCCGTCCTCTTCTTGTATCAATTCCAAAATACTGCCAGTCTGATTTTAATTCCTGGTTTAATGCACTGGTCCATATCTTCCTCCCCCATATCAATCCATATTCACATTTGAGTTGTATATTTGTACATAATTTCTAATGTAGAAAACTTTCAATCTTCTTTAAACCTGATTCAGCATGTAGACGACAGAGATAGTCTTTGAGGTCAATAGTTACTTTGTATTCAGTGTTTTCTGAATGATGACGGTATTAACCTTCTCTCCTGTCCTAACTCTCCTGTCCTAACCAGGCACTCTCCTTGTTCTAATGAGCACGTTTACTGTCTGACCAGTTATTCCAGAAGACATGGAATTATTTGTGAATTGTTTCATGTTGCCACATTTTACTGACAAATGTTGAAATGTTTGCTCCACTCCCACAGATATCATGTTTAAAGCCACAAACAAAAAGGTCCAGTTTTTCCCTGGGGTTTTTTGTGAAATTAGTTTTCAAAATGTTGCAAAGTTTCAGCCAATGAGGGAGATCCTGCAGAGCCCCACCCATCATACATTTCAGTTGATTGGAGGGCTGACCACATCAACTCGGTCCTCCGTTTGTTCTTCCATTTCCTATTGGTCCTGGGCTTCCGTCAATCACTCTACGGACAGTGTGATTTCGAGCACGCGCAACGCGGCTGCAGGAGATGGTCATTCGTCCGCCGGAGCAGTGTCGGAGGCTTAGCGCCTGCACAATGTTATAGATCAGTGAGTGGAGGATGGTTCACATCAGAGGATGGGGAGGACAGTGAATCAGAGGTTACACTTTGAACTCAAATTAATAAGACTCTGATCTCTGGGAAGGAATGGAACCCTGGGAAGAGGTAGGGAGGCATTGAATTTATTGTCAGTCTGCACAAGGGAGCTGGAGATCTGAGTTGAAGAGAGAGAGGTTGAAAAATGAGAGTGGAGGAAAGAAATGGTGAGATGGATTTGCTTATCAGTCCAGGGAGGAGGGTGAGTCTGTGGGACGGGGATATACAGCTTTTGGGGAACAAGAGAGGAAAAAATATTCCATAGGAACTAGAATCATCTATTCTGAATTTTACTCAGACATCTTGTCTCATGTTAGACCAGCGAATTCACACTGAGGAGGCCATTCAGCTGCATTCACATTGCAGAGGTTTAGGCCTTCATTTGGCCTCAATATACACCAGCGGCTTCACACTGGTGAGAAGCCATTCACTTGTTCTCTGTGTGGGAAGGGATTCACTCATTCATCTGGCCTTAAGTCACACCAGCAAATTCACTCTGGAGTGAAGCTATTCAGTTGCACTTCCTGTAGAAAGAGCTTCCAGCATTCATCCACCCTGGTTGAGCACCAGCGAGTCCACACAGGGCAGAAGCTATTCACTTGCTCTGTGTGTAGGCAGGGATTTACTCACTCAGCCAGTCTGCTGAGGCACCAGCAGGTTCACACTGGGGAGAGGCCGCTCAGCTGCAATTCCTGTGGAAAGAGTTTCTGACAGCCATCCACCCTCATTGCACACCAACAAATTCACACTGGGGAGAGAACATTCACCTGCTCCGTTTGTGGGAAGGGATTCACTTTGGCATTTGTCCTCAAATCACACCAGCAAATTCACACTGAGGAGAAGCCATTCAGCTGCACTGACTGTGGAAAGAGTTTCAGGTGTTCAACTGCTCTTCTGGCACACCAACGTGTTCAGCTGCTCTGTGTGTGGGAAGAGAATCACTAAGCCTTCAACCTAGTCACACATGAGTAAGTTCATAAGTGACTGCAGGGGTTGAATTCTGCTGTTATTGTTCCAATCCAGGATTGTTAGTCTGACAATATTTGGTTTGTTTCTGCAGATGTTTATAACCTCAGAGCTTTGACAAAGTCATCCAGACTCGAAACATTAGCTCCCTTCTCTCTCCACACATGCTGTCAGACCTGCTGAGATTTCCAGTATTTTCTGTTTTTGTTAATAACCTCATAATTGGCTGGTTTAATATTCTGAAGGTATCACTGATTTTTGCGGCTGCAATGTCCCTTTTTAAACACGCTACTGTAATCTTCTCAATTGAAGAACTTTGCTGGATGGTAGGATCTGTTTCATAGGACATGGGTGACAGAAGAATCAACAACATCAGAAAATAAAGGTGACAGAGTAGATGTCACAATAGCTTTGTCCAACAAAGTCCCTCAGTCTCATCCACTCTCGTGATAACCTTCCCTGTACTTCAGTTTTTACAGCTCCACGTCTAACTGTTTCAGAGTGAGGAATTGTGTGAAACAGTCTTCTCCATGCTCTTGACCGTCCCAGATGATATGGAAGGAATTTCCCTGCAAACTAGGGCAGACAGTAAACTCTACAATCTGTCCAGGCTGAAAGTGAAGACACAAATACAGAATCTTCATCAGAGAATTCCTGTCATTGCTCACACATAAATTCATACTACAAATACTCCGATTGTCTCTCCCACAGGGAGGATTGTCTGTCCCAGAGGGAGAGTGGCTGTCTCTCAAATGCCTGTAACTTGTTCTTCCTTTCTGCAAGCATCACAAAAAACATAGTTTGGGTTCATGGTGTTGTCAAGCAGTTGTGACAAAATGAAAATCAAGGAATCGAATAATTGGGAATGTGTTTTGATGGGTGTAGGATTAAAAGGAGCAAACAATTATAAAATAGGAATTGGGTAGAGAGCCAAATTGGCTAAGGTGAAGGAACTGAGGTTTTCGATATGCGAATTAGCCTAGCAACACCTTAAAACAGATATTTATCTAAGAGAAGTGGATAACCAGAAGACCATAAGACATAGGAGCGGATGTAAGGCCATTCGGCCCATCGACTCCACTCCACCATTCAATCATGGCTGATTTCAACTCCATTTACCTGCTCTCTCTCCATCGCCCTTCATTCCTCGAGAAATCAAGAATTTATCAACTTCGGTCTTAAAGACACTCAACGTCCCGGCCTCCACCGCCCTCTGTGGCAATGAATTCCACAGACCAACCACTCTCTGGCTGAAGACATTTCTCCTCATCTCTGTTCTAAAGTAACTCCCTTTCATTCTAAGGCTGTGCCCCCGGGTCCTAGTCTACCCTGCTAATGGAAACAACTTCCCTACGTCCACCCTATCTAAGGCATTCATTATCTTCTAAGTTTCGATTAGATCTTCCCTCAACCTCCTAAACTCCAATGAATATAATCCCAGGATCCTCAGACGTTCATCGTATGTTAGGCCTACCATTCCTGGGATCATCCATGTGGATCTCCGCTGGACCCGCTCCAGTGCCAGTATGTCCTTCCTGAGGTGTGGGGCCCAAAATTGCTCACAGTATTCTAAATGGGGCATAACTAATGCTTTATAAAGCTTCAGAAGTGCATCCCTGCTTTTATATTCCAAGCCTCTTGAGATAAATGACAACATTGCATTTGCTTTCTTAATTACGGACTCAACCTGCAAGTTTACCTTTCGATAAATCTGGACTAGGACTCCCAAGTCCCTTTGCACTTCAGCATTATGAATTTTGTCATCGTTTAGAAAATAGTCCATGCCTCTATTCTTTTTTCCAAAGTGCAAGACCTCGCACTTGCCCACGTTGAATTACATCAGCCATTTCTTGGACCACTCTCCTAAACTGTCTAAATCTTTCTGCAGCCTCCCCACCTCCTCAATACTACCTGCCCCTCCACCTATCTTTGTATCATCGGCAAACTTAGCCAGAATGCCCCCAGTCCCATCATCTAGATCGTTAATATATAAAGAGAACAGCTGAGGCCCCAACACTGAACCCTGCGGGACACCACTCGTCACCGGTTGCCATTCCGAAAAAGAACCTTTTATCCCAACTCTCTGCCTTCTGCCTGACAGCCAATCGTCAATCCATGTTAGTACCTTGCCTCGAATACCATGGGCCCTTATTTTACTCAGCAGTCTCCCGTGAGGCACCTTATCAAAGGCCTTTTGGAAGTCAAGATAGATAACACCCATTGGCTCTCCTTGGTCTAACCTATTTGTTATCTCTTCAAAGAACTCTAACAGGTTTGTCAGGCATGCCCTCCCCTTACTAAATCCATGCTGACTTGTCCTAATCCGACCCTACACTTCCAAGAATTTAGAAATCTCATCCTTAACAATGGATTCTAGAATCTTGCCAACAACCGAGGTTAGGCTAATTGGCCTATAATTTTCCATCTTTTTCCTTGTTCCCTTCTTCAACAAGGGGGTTACAACAGCGATTTTCCAATCCTCTGGGACTTTCCCTGACTCCAGTGAATTTTGAAAGATCATAACTAACGCCTCCACTAGTTCTTCAGCTATCTCCTTTAGAACTCTAGGATGTAGCCCATCTGGGCCCGGAGATTTATCAATTTTTAGACCTCTTAGTTTCTCTAGCACTTTCTCCTTTGTGATGGCTACCATATTCAACTCTGCCCCCTGACTCTCCTGAATTGTTGGGATATTACTCATGTCTTCTACTGTGAAGACTGACGCAAAGTACGAAATTAGTTCCTCAGCTATTTCCTTGTCTCCCATCACTAGATTACCAGCGTCATTTTGGAGCAGCCCAATGTCTACTTTTGCCTCCCATTTGTTTTTAATGTATTTAAATAAACTTTTACTATCATTCCTAATGTTACTGGCTAGCCTACCTTCATATTTGATCCTCTCTTTCCTTATTTCTCTCTTTGTTATCCTCTGTTTGTTTTTGTAGCCTTCCCAATCTTCTGACTTCCCACTACTCTTTGCCACATTGTAGGCTCTTTTGCTTTGATGCATTCCCTAACTTCCTTTGTCAGCCATGGCTGCCTAATCCCCCCTCTGATAACCTTTATTTTCTTTGGGGTGAACCTCTGTACTGTGTCCTCAATTACTCCCAGAAACTCCTGCCATTGCTGTTCTACTGTCTTTCCTATGAGGCTCTGCTCCGTCGATTTTCGTCGGTTCCTCCCTCATGCCCCTTTGTTACCTTTATTTAACTGTAACACCTTTACATCTGATTCTACCTTCTTTCTTTCAAATTGGAGATTGAATTCTACCATATTATGATCACTGCCTCCTAAATGTTCCCTTACTTTAAGATCTTTAATCAAGTCTGGCTCATTACATAACACTAAGTCCAGAATGGCCTGTTCCCTCGTGGGCTCCATCACAAGCTGTTCCAAAAAGCCCTCCTGTAAACATTCAATGAATTCCCTTTCCTTGGGTCCACTGGCAGCATTATTTACCCAGTCCACTTGCATATTGAAGTCCCCCATGATCACTGTGACCTTGCCTTTCTGACATGCACTTTCTATTTCGTGGTACATTTTGTGCCCCTTGGTCCTGACCACTGTTAGGAGGCCTGTACATAACTCCCATTATGTTTTTTTTGCCTTTGTGGTTTCTCAACTCTACCCACACAGACTCCACATCATCTGACCCTATGTCGTTTAGTGGGATTGATTTAATTTCATTCCTAATTAACAAGGCAACCACGCCCCCTCTGCCCACCTCTCTGTCTTTTCGATAGGTTGTGAATCCCTGGATGTTTAAATGCCAGTCCTGAACCCCCTGCAACCACGTCTCTGTGATGCCTACCACATCATACCTGCCAGTCACAATCTGGGCCACAAGCTCATCTACCTTGTTCCGTACACTGCGCGCATTTAAATATAGCACCTTTACTTCTCTATTGACTGTCCCTTTTTGTTTTCTTAATGTGGTGGACCTTGGTTTACTGAGCTTTTCCATACACTGTGTCATATTTTGTGGGATGGGAACTATCGTAATCTCTCCTGAGTTCTGTCTTTTCGTGCTTTTTTGTATTCCTAAGCAGCTACGCTTCCCACTGATTACTTCACCTCTTGGTTCCCTGACTTTCCCTTTCCCCCCAATCTCTAGTTTAAAGTCCTATTGACCACCCTATTTACTCTTTTCGCCAGAACACTGGTCCCAGCTCGGTTCAGGTGGAGACAATCCCAACGGTATAGGTCCCCCCTGTCCCAAAACTGATGCCAATGTCCCATGAAAAGGAACCCCTCTTTCCCACACCACTCTTTCAGCCACGTGTTAACTTCCCTTATTCTTGCCTCCCTATGCCAATTTGCACGTGGCTCGGGCAGTAATCCGGAGATTATAACCCTTGAGGACCTGTTTTTTAATTTGAATCCTAGCTCTTTATAATCTCTAAACAGGTCCTGTTTTCTAGACTTGCCTATGTTGTTGGTACCGACATGGACCACAACAACTGGATCCTCCCCCTCCCTCTCCAGTATCCTTTCAAGCCGGTCAGAGATGTCCCGCACCCTAGCACCGGGCAGGCAACATACCATGCGGGACTCTTTATCCTGCTCACAAAGCATACTATCTATCCCCCTGATAATAGAATGCCCTACAACTACAACTTGCCTATTTACTCCCTCCCCTTGAATGGCCTGCTGAACCATGGTGCCTTGGTCAGCTGACTCATCCTTCCTGCAGCCCTGTTCGCCATCCACACAGGGAGCAAGTGCCTCATACCTGTTGGACAGGGTCAAGGGCTGAGGCTCCTGAGTTCCTGACTGCTGGTTCCCTTTACCTGCCTGACTTGCAGTCATGCCCTGCTGTCCCTGGCCACTGGCAGGATTTAAACTACTTACTCTGACAGGTGTGACTGCCTCCTGAAACACAGTGTCCAGGAAAGTTTCCCCCTCCCGGATGTGCCTCAGTGTTTGAAGCTCAGACTCCAACTCAACAACTCTGAGCCGAAGCTCTTCGAGCAGCCAACACTTACTGCAGATGTGGTCGCTGCAGCTCGCAATGGGATCTGCCAGCTCCCACATCAAGCAGCTCAAGCACATCACCTGACCAGCCATCGCTAATTAATTAATTAGTTTAATTTAAGTTTACGAGTTTAGCTGTGTTTTTTTTTTAAATTTGGGGCAGAATTGCTATCAACCAATCAGATCACAGCTTCCCTCTGACGTCATTTATTTGGGAAAAACTGGAAAACAGGAAGTTACCGTTAGGTTTTTATACTCACAGAGACTGCTCCTCCTCCGAACGGCTCCCGAAATTAGGCCCGAAGAAAGAGAGAGAAGAAAACAGTCGGGAAAAAGCACCTTCTCCCACTCTTCACTGAATTACCTCACTGCACCAAATTACCAAGTTTCAAATTCTCACTCTGTCTGTGTCTCTTTGACCAGCGCAACGCTAACAATAGGACATAGAAAATCAGGTGTTAAAGCAAGGATGGTAAAGTTCAAAAGAGAAGATAAGGGTGAGTTTCCCACTTAAAAGGGTGAGCTCATGTAAGAAATGTCATTAACGGGGACCTTTAACACAGGTAATCCAGATTTTAAAAAGTTTTATCAGTGGCAGAGTTTATCCTATATAGAGACCTGGTCCAAGATCACGGTATGGCATGGTGGCACAGTAGTTAGCACTGTTGCTTCGCAGCACCAGGGACCCGGGTTCAATTCCCGCTTGGGTCACTGTCTGTGTGGAGTCTGCACCTTCTCCTCGTGTCTGCATGGGTTTCCCCTGGGGTGCTCCTGCTTCCTGCCACAAGTTCCGAAAGACGTGCTTGTTAGATGAATTGAACATTCTGAATTCTCCCTCAGTGTACCCGAATAGGCACCAGAGTGTGGGGATTAGGGGTTTTCACAGTAACTTCATTGCAGCGTTAATGTATTTCTTTTTAATTTAAAGTACCCAATTATTATTTTTTTCCAATTAAGGGGCAATTTAACATGGCCAATCCACCTACCCTGCACATTTTTGGGTTGTGAGGGTGAGACGCACACAGACACGGGGAGAATGTGCAAACTCCACACCGACAGTGACCAGGGGAGGGGGCAGTGTTAACGTAATCCTACTTGTGACACTAATAAAGATTATTATCACAGCTGTACACAGAAAGATTATGGAGAAATCATGTTTGCCATTTTTCTCTATTCCAAGCCAGAAACAATCCCTCAAGAGGCATAGGTGTGGCAACTATTGCTGGATTGTGCTTGTACTTTAAAGCCTATAGGATGTTGTTTGGGGAGGTTCAGCTCTGTTCAAATCCTGAGGGTTAGCACTTGGGGTGACTGCGAGGTTACTGCATTGGGTCCCATAAGAGGGCAGACTGTAAGGGTAGAATGAGGTTCTCAGGAATGCGTTCATTCCTGTCTCATGAGGAATGAAGAGCCTCTCACTTTGGAAAACACAACTGAACTGTGCGTCAAACCCCACACTCAGGAAGAACTCTGAGGACCGAGGGGTAAAGCTCTATTTAACATTATTTCCACTTGTCTCGGAAGTTTTATCTCTCAGGAATATGTGTGTAGGGCTGTGAAATGGGAGAATAATGAGTGTACCCTGTGGGTGTGTGCTTGTCACGCTAATTGTAGGCTTCACTCTAATCAGCTGTGCCTCATCTGTCACAAGAGGCATTCAATTGCTTGATATGCAATTTCACCCTTCATTGAGAAGTCAGTTGTGCCATTGAACCCTGCAGAGCTAAAGTTCACTGCCATTGATTGGAGTTCTGGACATCCTCGTCAACCTCCTCCTGGGCTTGGCCAAACAGGTTCAGACAGTGGGCGACAGGGCTACTTTCATGGCCGTGTCCCTGGAGAGGTAGCATAGTGTCCATGGGCACTATCATGGCCTTCTGAGCCCGCTGGGTCGCAGGGACCGGGGTGCATTATTGGTCCTCTTAATCACATTTTCATTTTATGTTTTAAGTTTCATTTGTGATTTGTTTTTCTTTTAAAGGTAGTATCCCTTTAAGGGGCTGCCCCTTTTAATTTGTCCCTCAGTTTATTTTATTTGGTTTCCACCAAAACAGTTGAACCTCAAGCTCATACAAGAGTTTATATCACGCACGATACACTGATGTGAACCCCAATGCAAGGCTTCATGGTGAAATCTATCATCACTCAAATTGTTACAGGTCATGGTGGGGTATTCTTTGATTTGAGGTTTGGGGGGTAAGAGAGGCACATGACAGGTGGGCAACCCGCGAGTTGACTGGGTAAGAGATCACCTTGGCAGTGTGAAGGGTGGGTGAGGGGGTGCATTGAGAGACTGGAAACTTACTTTTGTAAGGGCCACGAAGAATCCAGCACCAGTTTTAAGGATACAAAGTAATAACATTTATTTACAATAACATATTATATATATATATATAAAGCAGCAACTTCCCTTGCTGCACACTCCTTCCTGCTGCTTCCAAACTGGCCAGCTTTATTTACACATTGAGTTTACTAATGGTTTCTCCGCCCCCCCTCATTGGGGAAGCTCATACTCCCATAGGATTGTGGGATTGTCATTAGTCCCCAGCCAATGGTAAGCAGGAAGGTTATAACACTTACCCTGTCCACATGAAGGTCATTCGTCTTTTTTCACCACTGTTGCCCTGTCCACTTCTGCAGGAGTTGGCACTAACTAAATCCCCTCGAACGTTACAACTGGCCCCGCCTTACCTGTTGATCGTAATTGTGTCTGCAGATTTTTCCTAATCTTGTAGGGGCAAGTGGGTACTGATGTTCCACCTCAAGGATGGAGTCACCAGCCTCTGCCGCTCCGCCCTCGCAATCCTTTCCATGTGCGCTTTGTAGAAAATTATCACCCCCTGATGACCACTCAAAGGGGTTCCCCACAACGTAGAAGGTGAGATAGACTCACTTTTATTACCTTTTATACATTCCCCAATAGCGAAAGGCCATGCGTTCGTAAAATATTTTATCTGCCAACAACACCTTATCCAATCTCCATGGCGGGCATTGGGAAGGACCTCACTAGTATCAAATCCACAAAATGTGGGGCATGTTCTGAAATCACAATTGCCAAATAGCTTGCTCTCTCCACCCAGGGGAGGAGAGATCTACCCACAACAAAAGGTCAATACATGAGTAAAGCTGATGGAATATGGGAAAAGAAAGAAAAATCTTTATCCTTCGAATGCAAAAACGTCACAAGTCTGCACTCCCCGTACCCCCATCTGCTGCATGAAAGTGAACAATGCTTTTGCCACACCTGATGGGAGTCAGATTTGGGCCTGAATCAATCCAATCTCGGATCTAAAACATGGATTGGGAAAGATTGTTATGGTGGTGGTTGCACCCATTTTCTTTGTATTGTATCTATGCATTGAAGTTAAATTGCTGCTTTTTTTTGGAGAGGGGCTATTCAGTGTTGGGAGTAGAGTGTTTAATTGTGCTGCACTCTGGTAGTTATGCTCTGTGCAGTGAATGAGAGATTGTTGAGGGTTGCGGTAGGGCAAGAGGTTGGCTCGAAAATGCTCTGTATGGGGACCATTTTGGGGTGATGTTCCTCCATTGGGTTGGGTGCGGGGGAGAAATGACCCGGGAGGGGCGGCACGGTGGTGCAGTGGTTAGCACTGCTGCCTCAAGGCGCCGAGAAACCGGGTTTGATCCCAGCGCGGGGGTCACTGTTCGTGTAGAGTTTGCATATTCTCCCTGTGTCTGCGTTGGTCTCACCCCACAACCAAAAGATAAGCAGGGTAGGTGGATTGGCCACCCTAAATTGCCCCATAATTGGGAAATAAAAGAATTGGGTACTCAAAATTTATTTTAAAAACGATGAATTGCCTGGAAGGAGGTCTGGAGAAAAGCAACTGTGGGGGGGGGGGGAGGTGCAGAAGGGATGGTAGAGGGGGTGGGGATGGTGGATTTTGGGGTTAGGGCCTTTACGTGGGAATCGCCACGCGAGCAAAAAATGCTCGTGAATTGCCCATTCCATTTAGAAAATCATCACCACAGTCAGTGGGGAGAGTCCATTCACCTGCTCAGAGTGTGGGAAGGGATTCACTCAGCCATCCCACCTGTTGGCACAAAGCTTGTTCACACCAAGGAGAGACTTTTTTAATTCCCAGACTACAGGAAGTACTACAAAGGTCCTAGGGATCTGATGACCCATCAATGTGTTCACATTAACGAGAGACCATTCAGGTGTTCTCACTGCGGAACTGTGTTCAGACGATCATCTGAATTCACCGTACGCCAGTGACTTCACACTGGTGCGAAGCCATTCACCTGCTCCAAGTGTGGAAGAGATTCATCAGGCATCCCATCTGCAGACATGTAAGCGATTTCACAAGTAACAGTGGTTACTTCTTATTAAAGAAGTTGTTTGTAGTATATATAAATGACCTGGAGGAAAATGTGGGTCGTCTGATCAGTAAGTTTGTGGATGACACGAAGATTGGTGGAGTTGGGCAGCACGGTAGCACAGTGCATAGCACTGTTGCTTCACAGTTTCAGAGTCCCAGGTTCGATTTCTGGCTTGGGTCACTGTCTGTGTGGAGTCTGCACGTTCTCCCTGCATCTGCGTGGGTTTCCTCCGGGTGCTCCGGTTTCCTCCCACAAGTCCTGAAAGACGTGCTGTTAGGTGAATTCTCCCTCTTGTGTACCCGACCAGGCACTGAAATGTGGTGACTAGGGGATTTTCACAGTAACTTCATTGCAGTGTTCATGTCAGCTACTTGTGACAATAAAGATAATATTATTATAGTTTCTGATAGTGGCGAGGATCGTCAGAGGATACAACAGGATATAGATAGATTGGAGACTTGGGCACAGAAATGGCAGGTGGAGTTTAATCCAGACAAAAGCGAGGTGATGCATTTTGAAGGATCAAATCTAGGTATGAATTATATTGTAAATGGCAGAACCCTTAGGAACATTAACATACAGAGGAATATGGGCGTGCAGCTCCATAGTTCCCTAAAAGTGTCAACACAGGTGGCCAAGGTGATTAAGAAGGAAAATGCATGCTTGCCTTCATCAGCAGGGGCAATGAGTACAGGAGTTGGGAAATAATGTTGCAGCTGTATAAAACCTTTGTTAGGCCGCATTTGGAATATTGCGTGCAGTTCTGGTCACCACATTATAAGAAGGACTTGGAAGCTTTGGAGAGAGAGCAAAGAAGGTTCACCAGGATGTTGCCTGGTCTTGAGGGTGTTGGCTGAGGACAGGTTGAATAAACTAGGATTGTTTTCACTGGAAAGACGAAGGCTGAGGGGAGACCTGTTAGAAGTCTACAAAATTATGACTGGGTGGATAGTCAGAGGCTTTTTCCAAGAGAGGATGTGTCAATTCCAAGGTGGCACATGTTCAAGATGAGAGGGCAGAGGTTTAAGGGAGATGTGCGGGGTGAGTTTTTAATTCAGAGAGTGGTGGGTGCCTGGAATTCAGTTCCAGATGATGTGGTGAAAACAGGCACATTAGCAACATTTAAGAGGCATCTGGGTGGGGACATGAATCAGGAGGAAATAGGGGGATACGGACTGAGTAAGGGCAGAAGATATTTTTTGTAATAATAATCTTTATTACTTCTACAATAAAAGTCCACGCTTCATCCGCCGTCTCAAAGTAGTGGTGCCTCCCTTGATATGTGACCCACAGTCTTGCCGGTTGCAGCATTCCAAACTTTATCTTTTTTTTGTGAAGTACCGCTTTGGCCCGATTAAAGCTCGCCCTCCTTCTCGCCACCTCCACACTCCAATCTTGATAGACGCGGATCACCGCGTTCTCCCATTTACTACACCGAGTTTTCTTCGCCCATCTAAGGACCATTTCTCTATCCTTAAAACGGAGAAATCTCACCACTATGGCTCTGGGAGCTTCTCCTGCTCTCGGTCCTCGCACCATAACTCGGTATGCTCCCTCCACCTCCAATGGACCCGTCGGGGCCTCCACTCCCATTAACGAGTGCAGCATCGTGCTCACATATGCCCCGACGTCCGCCCCCTCCACACCTTCAGGAAGGCCAAGAATCCTCAAGTTGTTCCTCCTTGCGTTATTTTCCAGTGCCTCCAACCTCTCCACAGATCGTTTCTGGTGTGCCTCCTGTATCTCCGACTTCACCACCAGGCCCTGTATGTCGTTTTCATTCTCTGCTGCTTTCGCCTTCACGACCCGAAGCTCCTGCTCCTGGGTCTTTTGTTCCTCTTTCAGCCCTTCAATCGCCTGTAATATCGGGGCCAACAACTCTTTCTTCATTTCCTTTTTTATCTCCTCCATGCAGCGTTTCAAAAACTCTTGTTGTTCAGGGCCCCATATGAAACTGCCACCTTCCGACGCCATCTTGGTTTCTGCTTGCCTTCCTTGCCGTTGTTCCAAAGGATCCGCTGCAATCCGGCCACTTTCCTCTCCTTTTTCCATCCGTGTCCAGGGGGAACACCCTTCTGGTTTACCGCACGGTGTTTTCAGCCGTTAAAATTGCCGTTGGGACTCCTATCAAGAGCCCAAAAGTCCGTTTCACAGGGAGCTGCCGAAACGTGCGACTCAGCTGGTCATCGCCGCACCCGGAAGTCTATAATCTTTATTACTGTCACAAGAAGGCTTACATTAACACTACAATGAAGTTACTGTGAAAATCCCCTCATCTACACACTCCGGCGCCTGTTCGGGTACACTGAGTGAAAATTGAGAATGTCCAATTCACCGAACAAACACATTTTTCGGGAGGAAACCAGAGCACCCGGAGGAAACCCATGCAGACAAGGGGAGAACGTGCAGACTCCACACGGACAGTGACCCAAGCCAGGAATCGAACCAGGGTCCCTGGTGCTGTGAAGCAACAGTGCTAACCACATGATTGGCACAGGTTTGTTCTTTTCTTTGTTCTTTGTAAAGAGGTTTTGGCAGGACACATAGAAAATTCAATGAAATGAGGCAGTCAACTTGATTTTGTAAAACGGAAATCATATTTGACTAATTTATTAGAGTTCTTTGAGGAAGTAACAAGAACGTGGATAAAGGGGAAGCTGTGGTGATGTGGTGAACCTGGCTTTGCAAAAGGCATTTCCTGTGGTGCAACATCAAAAGTCACGACAACAAAAATAAAAACTCATGGTGCAGGGGTAACATATTAACATGAATAATGGATGGGTTAGCTTCAGGAAGCAGATAGTAGGGATAAATGGGTCATCCTGGGTTGGCAACTGTCACGACTGTAGTGAGACAGGAATCAATGTTCGGGCCGCAATCATTTATAATCTATAACAATCATTTGGAGGAAGTGACCAAATGTGTGGCAGCTAAATTTGCTGATGACACAATGATAGGTAGGAGAGTAAGTTGTGAAAAGGACATAAGGTGTCTGAAAAGGGAAATAGATTGGTTAAGTGAGTGGACAAAAAAATTGACAAATGGCTTATAATTTCAGAAAGTCTGAACTTGTCCACTTTGACAGGAAGGATAGAAAAGTGCCAATTAATTAAATGGAGAGAGATTGACGAATTCTGTGGTAGAGGGATCTGAGTGTCCTGGTATATGATTTACAAAAGGTTAGTATGCAGGTACACCGAGTACACAAGTATGCTGGAAGACAAATGAAAGGTTGGTGTTTATTACAAGTGGGATGAAATATAAAGTAGGGATGTTTTGCTCCAGTTGCACAGGGCATTACTGAGATCACAAGGTCTACAAAATTATGAGGGGCATAGACAGAGTGGATAGTCAGAGGCTTTTTCCGAGGGTAGAGGGGTCAATTACTAGGAGGCATAGGTTTAAAGTGCGAGGGGCAAGGTTTAGAAGAGATGTAAGAGGCAAGTTTTTACACAGATGGTAGTGGGTGCCTGGAACTCGCTGCCGGAGGAGGTGGTGGAAGCAGGGGCGATAGTGACATTTAAGAGGCATCTTGACAAATTCATGAATAGGATGGGAACCGAGGGATATGGACCCAGAAAGTGTAGAAGATTTTAGTTTAGGTGGGCAGCATGGTCTGCACCGGCTTGGAGGGCCGAAGAGCCTGTTCCTGTGCTGTACTTTTCTTTGTTCTTTGTTCACATTTGGAGCACCGTGTACAGTTCTGGTCTCCATACTTTTAAAATACATAATTGTATTAGGTCAGAAAAACATCACTTCACTGATTCCTGGGACGCAGGGGTTATCCTGTGTGGAAAGGTGGACATGTTGCATCTCTGTCGAAGAATGAGAGGTAATCTTATTGAAACATATCAGATCCTGATGGGACCTGACAGGGTGGATGCTGAGAGGGTATTTTTCCCTTCTGGGATAAACGCGAACTAGGAGACATAGTTTAAAAATAAGGATCTCCTATTTAAGACGGAGATAAGGGGAACTTTTCAATCTCTCATAGTTTGTTAGTCTGTGGAATTCCCTTCCTCAGAGAGCAACCGAGGCTGGGTTATTAAACATTTTTAACACAGAGATAGATGTTTTCTTGATTAACAAGGGAGTCAAAGGTTATATAGCTGGTATAAAGTAGAGTTAGGGCCACAGTCAGATCAACTATGATTTTATCAATTAGCGGAACCGGCTTGAGGGATTCAATCGCTGACTCCTGCTCCTAAATTGTATACTCATGTAGGAATCTACCGTGTGGTTTAAGTGTAGTCTCTTATATACTTCAAAACTCAGTAGAATTTAAGTGACACTTCTCGGAAGTGAAATAAAAATCTTTTATGGTGTCTATTGATTATAATTGAGAGACTAAGATCTTCTTGTGGTTACAAATCAAATGTTCCCAAAAAGCCCTTGCCAGCAAAAGACTTCAAGAGAAATAATTGGCTTAATGGTTTACAATAGATTTAACTTTCAAAAAAACAGTAACGGTTCTTTGCTTAAAGCAAAACTGCTTGCGCGAACTTCAAGAGTTAGAGCGGAAAAATTAAAATACAAAATAAAGATAGCGAGTAGTTAGATCAAAGGTAGAGTAAGATCCTGGATGGAAAATGGCTTCCCAAACCTCAATGTTTAAGGAGAATGTTATCAGTCTGACTCCATTTGTCCCTACCCCTGCAATGTGCTGATTGGCTTGGATGGGTTTCAAATACATTTGGTTGGATGGTTAGTTGTCAATCATCAATGTGCAACATATATTCGGATATGTTGCATTTGTAAATTTTTGTGTGTGCTGGAATGTGATATATCTTCTTAATCACTTCTAGTTTTCGCTGATCCAAGATTCCACGCTTGGGGGCCTCGCATCCTTCCACTGAAGAATCCTTCGCCGGGCGACCAGGGACGAAAAGGCCTCTTTCGCCTCCTGCACTCCCGGCTCCTCTGCCACCCCAAATATTGCGAGCCCCCAGCACAGTTTGACCCTGGATCCTACCACCCTCGACACCGTCCTCGCTACACCCTTCCAAAATTCCTCCAGCTCTGGGCATGCCCAGAACATATGGGTGTGGTTTGTTGGGCTCACTGAGCACCTAACACACCTGTCCTCATCCCCCAAAAACCAGCTCATCCTTGTCCCGGTCATGTGTGCCCTGTGCAGCACCTTAAACTGTATGAGGCTGAGCCTCGCGCACCATGAGGAAGAGTTCACCCTCTCCAGGGCATCTGCCCACGGCCCTTGCTCAATCTTCTCTCCCAACTCCTCCTCCCATTTACCTTTTACCTCCACTACCGAGGCCTCCTCCTCCTCCTGCATCACCTGGCAAGTTTCCGAGATCGTCCCCACTTCCACCCCCCCCCCCCCCCCCCCCCCCGAGAGCACCCTGTCCTGTACTGTGTGTGGCAGTAGCCACGGGAATTCCACCACCTGCCGCCTGGCAAACGCCCTTACCTGTAAGTACCTGAAGGTGTTCCCCAGGGGGGAGCCCGTACTTCTCCTCCAGCTCACCCAGACTCGCGAACTTCCCGTCCACAAACCGGTCCCCCAACTTACGTATCCCTGCTCTGTGCCACCCCGAAAACCCTCCACCTGTTCTTCCTGGGACGAACCGGTGGTTTCCCCCCGTATTGGGGTCCACGCTGAGGCCCCAACATCCCCACTGTGCCATCTCCACTGCCCCCAGATTTTGAGGGCAGCCGCCACCACCGGGCTCGTGGAATACCTCCTTGGAGGGAGTGGCAGCGACGCCGTTGCCAGCACCCCCAGACACGTACCCACACAAGACGCCGTCTCCAGCCTCTTCCATGCAGCTCCCTCCCCCTCCATCACCCACTTGTGCACCATCGTCGCATTGGCGGCCCAGTAATGCCCAGAGGTTGGGCAGCACCAGTCCCCCCCCTGTCTCTACTCCACTCCAGGAACACCCTTCTCACCCTCGGAGTCCCTGGCGCCCACACAAACCCCATTATATTCCTGTTCACCCGCCGAAAGAGGGCCTTCGGGATAAACATGGGGAGGCACTAGAACAGGAACAAAAACCTTGGGAGCACCGTCATTTTGACTGACTGCACCCTACCCGCCAGGGACAGCGGCAACGCGTCCCACCTCTTGAACTCCTCCTCCATTTGCTCCACCAGCCTTTTGAAATTAAGCCTATGCAGGGCCCCCCAGCTCCTTGCCACCTGGACCCCCAAATACCTGAAGCTCCTCTCTGCCTTTTTTAGTGGGAGCTCGCCAATCCCCCTCTCCTGATCCCCTGGATGAACTACAAACAGGTCACTCTTCCCCATGTTGAGCTGATACCCCAAAAAGTTCCCGAAGAATCCTCATTACCTCCGGCATTCCTCCCACCGGGTCCGCCACATACAGCAGCAGGTCGTCCGCATAAAGCGACACCCTATGCTCCTCCCCACCCCGCACCAACCCCTTCCAGTTCCTCGACTCCCTCAGTGCCATAGCCAGGGGTTCAATCGCCAGTGCGAAGAGCAGGGGGTACAGGGGACACCCCTGTCTCGTCCCTCGGTGCAACCGAAAGTACTCGGACCTCCTCCTGTTTGTGGCCACACTTGCCATCAGGACGTCATACAACAGCCTGACCCACCTGACAAACCCCTCCCCAAACCCAAACCTCTTCAGCACCTCCCACAGGTACCCCCACTCTACCCTATCGAAGGCTTTCTCAGCGTCCATCGCCACCACTATCTCCGCCTCCCGCTCCCTCGCCAGCATCATGATAACGTTCAAAAGCCTCCACACATTCACGTTCAACTGTCTCCCCTTCACAAACCCCGTCTGGTCTTCATGGATGATCTGCGGCACACAATCCTCAAGGCTAAGACCTTCGCCAGCACCTTGGCATCTACATTTAGCAAGGAGATCGGTCTGTAAGACCCACATTGCAGGGGATCCTTGTCGCGCTTCAGGATCAAGGAGATCAGTGCCCGGGACATCGTCGGGGGCAAAGCCCCCCTTCCTTGCTTCATTAAAGGTCCTGACTAACAGCGGGCCCAACAGGTCCATATATGTTTGAGAGAACTCGACAGGGAAATCGTCCGGCTCCGTTACCTTCCCCGCCTGCATGCTTCCTACCCCTTTAATCAGCTCCGCTAGCCCAATCGGGGCCCCCAATCCCGCCACCAGTCCCTCTTCCACCTTTGGAAACGTCAATTAGTCCAGGAAGCGGCCCATCCCTCCCTCCTCCCGTGGGGGCTTGGATCGGTACAATTCTTCAAAAAAGACCCTGAAAACCCCATTGATGCCAACCCCACTCCGCACCACACTCCCTCGCCTGTCTTTAACTCCCCCGATCTCCCTAGCTGCATCCCGCTTCCGAAGCTGATGCGCCAGCATCCGGCTTGCTCTTTCCCCATACTCGTAGATCGCCCTCTGGGCCTTCCTCCACTGCACCTCCGCCTTCCTTTCTTCACTCACCATCTCCCCCACCAGCCTCTCCCTCTCCTCCCGTTCCCTCTGCTCCTTATGGGCCCTAATGGAGATCAGCTCTCCCCTCACCACCGCCTTCAGTGCCTCCCATACCACCCCCACTCGGACCTCCCTGTTGTCGTTGGTCTCCAAGTACCTCTCTATACCTCCTCATCCGCCAACAGCCCCACCTCCAAGCGCCACAGCGGGCACTGGTCCCTCTCCTTCCCCCATCTCCAAGTCCACCCAATGCGGGGCGTGGTCCGAAATGGCTATTGCCGAATACTCAGTATCCTCTACTCTCGCTATCAGCGCCCTACTCAAAATGAAAAAGTTGATTCGGGAATAAGCCTTATGGACATGTGAAAATTCCCGAGCCCCCGGCCTTGCAAATATCCAAGGGTCCACCCCTCCCATCTGGTCCATAAACCCCCTCAGCACTCTAGCCGCCGCCGGCTTCCTACCCATCCTCGACCTGGAGCGATCCAGTGCAGGATACAGCACCGTGTTAAAGTCTCCCCCCATTATCAGGCCCCCCACTTCCAAGCCTGGGATCCGACCCAACATACGCCGCATAAAACCTGCATCGTCCCAGTTCGGGGCATACACATTGACCAGTACCACCCTCTCTCCCTGCAACTTACCACTCACCATGATGTACCTACCGCCATTATCTGCCACGATGCTCGACGCCTCGAATGCCACCTTCTTTCCCACCAAGATCGCCACCCCTCGATTTTTGGCATCCAGCCCAGAGTGAAACACCTGACCTACCCACCCTTTCCTCAATCTTACATGGTCTGCCACCTTCAGGTGTGTCTACTGGAGCATAACCACATCCGCCTTGAGCCCCTTCAGGTGCGCGAACACGCGGGCCCACTTAACCGGCCCATTCAGTCCCCTGACGTTCCAGGTAATCAACCGGATCAGGGGGCTACTCGACCCCCTCCCCCGCCGACTAGCCATAGCCCCTCCTCGGCCAGCCACTCGCCCGCACCCCACTCCCGGCCCGTTCCCCACAGCGGCATACCCCGTCTCGACCCCCCTCCCAATCGCTCCAGCTCCCCCTTGACCATAGCAGCAGCAGCTCGATTCCCCCCCCCCCCGGCTAGGACCCACCCTAGCTGATTTACTGCCCCCATTGCACTTCCGCAAGTCAGCTGACTCCTGTTGACCCCGGCCACTCCCGCCTCTCCTTCGACTCCTCCCATTGTGTGGCACACCCTCCTCTCCCATTCCCCTTCCATAGGCTCTCCCCCTCCCCCTTCCACCTTCCACTCTAAGCGCGGGAAGGAACCCTCGCTTCCCTGCCCCGGCTCCGTCCCTCCAGTCTTCAGACCGGGAAAAAGCCCACGCTTTCCACCTACCAGGGCCCGCCACATCTGACGCAGCTCCATTTACAGGCCCGGTCCCCTCACCCCCGACTCGGGCCTCCCCTCACCCCCGACTCGGGCCTCCCCCCTCCCCCGCGGGGCCCCATCTCACCGCCGTCACCCCCCCTGTTCCATTCAACTACCCCCTCCAAAAGCCCCCCCCGACCAACACAGTGCCCAACCCGCCCCAGCCTCCCTCACCGACCCGAGAGAGAAAAACACAGAGAAAAAGAAACCCGGAGCATTACAAAGGCCCCCCACTCGAGAAAAATGATAAACATAACACATCAACCGCAGTCCCCAATCGCAACCCTCAATCTGTGTCCAGCTTCTCGGCCTGAACAAAGGCACACGCCTCCTCCGGAAACTCGAAATAATGGTGCCGGTCCTTGTAGGTGATCCACAGTCATGCCGGCTGCAACATGCCAAACTTCACCCCCTTCCTATGCAGCACCTCCTTCGCTCGACTGTACCCGGCCCTCCTCTTCGCCACCTCCGCACTCCAGTCCTGGTATATTCGAACCTCCGCGTTCCACCACCTGCTGCTCCTCTCCTTCTTGGCCCACCTGAGCACACACTCCCGATCGACGAACCAATGGAACCTCACCAGCACCGCCCGCGGAGGCTCGTTAGCCTTGGGCCTCCTCGCCAGCACTTTATGGGCCCCTTCCAGCTCTAGGGGCCCCTGGAAGGACCGCGCTCCCATCAGCGAGTTCAACATGGTGACCACATAGACCCCCACCTCCGGCCCCTCCAGCCCCTTTGGGAGGCCCAGAATCCGCAGATTCTTCCGCCTCAACCGATTCTCCATCTCCTCGAACAGGCTCCTGCCATTTCTTGTGGAGTGCCTCGTGCGCCTCCACCTTTACCGCCAGGCCTAAGATCTCATCCTCATTGTCAGAGATCTTTTGTCGAGCCTCGCGGATCACCACCCCCTGGGCCGTCTGTGTCTCCAGCAGTTTATCAATAGAAGCCTTCACCGGCTCTAGCAGGTCCGTTTTAATTTCTTTGAAGCAGCGCTGGATAACCTCCTGCTGCTCCTCCGCCCACTGCATCCACGCTGCCTGGTCTCCGCCCGCCGCCATTTTGCCCTTCTTCCCTCACACCTTCTTCGGGTCCACCACCACCTTTTTACGCGCCCCTCTCCTGGTTGAGGCCATATACTGACGGGGAGCTGTTATAAACTCCTTCCCACACCGGGAAACGTCGGAAATGTGCCATTGGAGGCCCTCAAAAGAGCCCAAAAATCCATTTTTGCGGGAGGCGCCGAATGTGCGACTTAGCTCCACATCGCTGCAACCGGAAGTCCTCAACATGCCTCAGGTTTAACCCACATATTTAGCCATGGATGTGATGAACAGCAGCAGTAATAGCAGAATCCAAACCCAGCCCTCACTCATGAACTTGCAGGTGCCTCAGAAGATGAGACGAATCAGTGACTATTTTTCTACACCTGGAGCAGGTGAATTGCCTCTCCCCTGTGGGAACTCACTGGTGTTGCAGCAGGGCGAGTGTTTGACAGAATCCTTCCCACACACGGAGCAAATAAGGAGAGCACAGTGGTTAGTACTGCTGCCTCACAGTTCCAGGGACCCTAGTTCAATTCCGGCCTCGGATGACTATCTGTGTAGAGTTTGCACTTTCTCCCTGTGTCTGTGTGGGTTTCCTGCGGATGCTCTGGTTTCCTCCCACCGTCCAAAGATGTGCAGGTTAGGTGGATTGGTCATGCTAAATTGCTCCTTAGTGTCCAAAAGGTTAGGTGGGGTTGCCAGGTTACGGGGACAAAGTTGAGGCTTATGTAGGGTGCTCTTTCCAAGGGCCGGTGCAGACTCCATTGGGCCGAATGGCCTCCTTCTGCACTGTAAATTCTATGAAGTGGCTTCTCTCCATTGTGAGTGCACTGGTGTCTCAACAGACCATTGTTGCTTTTAAAGCTCTCCTTACAATCAATACATTTAAAGGTTCCTGACTTACTGTGAATTCACTGGTGTCTCAGGAGATTGGATGAATGAGTGAATCGCTTCCCACACTCTGAACAGATGAATGGCCTTTCCCCAATGTGAACTTGCTGGTGTATCATGAGGTCAGATGATGTCCTGAACCCAGTCCCACAATGAGAACACCTGAACGGTCTCTCGTCAGTGTGTTGGAAGGCAATATTTTCCCGCTTCTGTAGTAGAAAGATTCAACACGCTTGTTAAGACAAAATAACAAGCTTTATTTTCAAAACGACTGCATGCAGTAATGGCTGAAACTTGAAGTCAGAGAGCAGTTAATGAAACTTGATGATTCCTTCTCAAGTTCGCATTTTCACAGAGAATCAGCTCAATATTTATACATTATCATTATCAAGATTGCGTGACAACAGCTTAGTCAGGAATTTGATCGGAAATAGAAACGGAAGCAATGTCATAAAACAGACCTTTTTTGGTGGCATCACTCATACCATTATCTTGTCCTTGGAGGGAACAGTGAAAGGTCGGAGTAGAGTTATTTCTTCCTGAACTTATCTTGTTTTATTCCTATGGTCCTGGGTTATGACGAGTTAGTTTTATCAGGAGTTGCCGAGATCCGGTATTTTGGAATGGCTTGACCTTCTCTGATCTTTTTCAGACTTCGAATTATGCAGAGTTGGCCTTATCAGTCTTACAGTCTGAAATGGTTAGGGCAGCATTTCTTACAGGGGTCTGGTGAACTGTGAGCATTCTTTACATGGGCCTGGTGAGCTGGAATGAGTAGTTCAGCCTTTCTTACATTGTATCAAACATTTTGACCAGTCTTCCCATTGACCAGTTTTCCCATCATGCCATTAATTTATTCGTACCATATCACAAGTGTGAACACATTGATGGAGAATCAGTTCCCTGGAACCTTTATAGCACTTTTCACAATCTCAACATTTAAAGGGTCTCTCGTCAGTGTGAACTCTCTGATGTTTCAGCAATGGAGGAATTGCCAAATCCCTTCCTTCACATGGAGCAGATGAACGGCTTCTCTCCGGTGTGAAGCAGTTGTTGTTTCAGCAGGGTGGCGGAATCAAGTGAATCCCTTCCGATATTCAGAGCAGGTGAATGGTCTCTCTCCAGTGTGACTGCGTTGATGATTTCTACATCTGACGGATAATTGAAATCGTTCCCACATTTCCACGATTTCTCCATGGGTGTCCTCATGTCTCACTAGGTTGAACAATTAATTGAAGCCTCGCCGATGTGTGGCTTCTCTCTGCTGTGAAGTTTTCTCAGGCTCTTTCATGGTTAAAGCTCTTTCCACAGTCAGCGCACTTGAACACTCTCAATCGGGCATGTGTTTCTCGGTGCTTTCCCAGTGCCACAGACAGAACAGACAAACATTTCTCCTTCCACATTCAAAGGCTGATGATATTCAGGTCATGAAGTGAGAAATTTTGTCCAATCTTGATGTGATGTTTGGTTTGAATTTTCTGCCTGCCAATCCTCATCCAGTAATACCTGGAAAAGGAATTAACACATGTCATCACTGCAAGTCCAGGACAGAAATTCAGAAAAAACAATTGTAATTTCTGAACAATTTTTCCCTCAATGCTTTTACTGCCTACCTCACACCCACTCCCTGTTACCTGTGCAGGATCCAGATAACTTCCTTTCCTCCACTCTCAAAATGTTCTCCCTCGCTCTCCTCTAGCTGGGCTCAGTGTTCCAATTTCAGTCTGCAGACCCAGAATAAAACAAATGAGTCAATCTTTTTCTCTCCTGGTCACTGAGACTGTGAAGGCCTGCCTATCCACAATTCCCTCACCAAGGTGGGCAGCACGGTAGCATAGTGGTTAGCGCAATTGCTTCACAGCTCCAGGGTCCCAGGTTCAATTCCTGGCTGGGTCACTGTCTGTGCGGAGTCTGCACGTTCTCCCCATGTTTGCGTGGCTTTCCTCTGGGTGCTCCGGTTTCCTCCCACAGTCCAAAGATGTGCAGGTTAGGTGGATTGGGCATGCTAAATTGTGCTTAGTGTCCAAACATTGCCATTAGTGTTGGTTGAGTGGGGTTACTGGGTTATGGGGATAGGGTGGTGTGGGCTTGGGTAGGGTGCTCTTTCCAAGAGCTGATGCAGACTTGATGGGACGAATGGCCTCCTTCTGCACTGTAAATTCTATGAAGATGGACGCACATACTGGCTGGACATTCCTCACTCAAATGGCCTGCGTAACCTGGACCTGCCAGTAGGAAGGGAGGCCACTTCCCTGATCTTCTCTGAGTCTCCCTTTCTTAGGCAGTCCCTCGCTATCAAGGATGATTCATTGGGTTCCGAGATGACTGATAATTCCAACGTCCGATGTACACTCTGCCACACATGGGGCAGGTGATTCTGGAGGGTTGGGTAGCTGAGTTGTTACGAGGTTTGTGCGCTCCCTCAGACCCCTCGACTTTGCCTCCTCACATTCCTGACCAATCTCTTGATGTGTTTCCCGAATGAGACTTCTCCATTTTAACCAATCACAATCCAGGGTCTCCATGGGTTGGTGGGAATATTTGATCTCTTCAGTGGGCACATTGAGGGAACCTCAAAAGTGTTTCAGCTGACCTCCTGAGAGTGTCGTGCTATGCCGACAATCAAGCTTTGGGAGTCTCGTGTCAGGGATACACACATGTCCCACCCAGTAGAGTTGGTTTTGAGTGATTCTCGCCTCAATGCTGGGCGAGTTGGCCTGGGAGAGAACCCTGCTTTTGGACCTTTTTTTTCCAGCAGTTTTGAAGGATTTTGTGGAAGGCAAGACTGGTCATACTTCTGCATTGCTTAAAGGTGTTTGCTGTAGACTGTCCAAGTCTCCGAAGCATTTCGGAGTGTGGGAATCACTGCTGCCTGTTAAACCATAACCCTAGACTTGGATTTGACATCCTGTTCCTTAAGCGGGGAAGACAGTGGATTTCTGGTAGTGTCCCTGGTGAACAACTCGGAGATCCAGGCTAATGCTCTGGGGACCACCATGGTAACTGATGGAATCAGGGGAGGGGGGTAAGGGAGGGGAGGGGGGTAAGGGAGGGAGGGGGGGAAGGGAGGGAGGGGGGAGGGAGGGGAGGGGGGAGGGAGGGGGGAGGGTGGAGGGGGGGGGAGGGGAGGGGGCAGGGGGGAGGGGGAGGGAGGGGGAAGGAGGGGGGAGGGAGGGGGAGGGAGGGGGGAGGGAGGGGAAGGGAGGGAGGTGGGGAGAGAGGGAGGGGAGGGGGGAGGTGGGGAGGGAGGGAGGGGAGGGGGGAAGGGGGGGAGGGAGGGGGAAGGGGGAGGCAGGGGAAGGGGGGAGGGAGGAGGGGGGAGGGGGGGCAGGGGGAAGGCAGGGGGAGGGAGGGGGAGGGAGGGGAAGAAGGGAGGGAGGGGGGGAGGGAGGGAGGGGGGAGGGGGGGGAGGGAGGGGGGGAGGGAGAGGGGGAGGGAGGGGGAGATGGAGGGGATGGGGAGAGGGGAGGAGGTGGGAGGGGGGGTGAGGGGGGCTAGGAGTGGAAACAAAATGGTGGAGTCGGTGTGATTTGTTTTGATTTCAGTCCAGCGTGGAGTGAGTGTGTGTGAGGTGGGTATTTTGTCAAAGGGAAATCATGTCTTACAAATTTAACTGAATTTTTTGAGGAGGTGGCTAGGTGTGTAGATGTTGGTTGATCATGTACTTTAGTGAGGCTTTTGGAAAAAAAATCCCACATGGGAGGCTGATGAAGAAGGTAAGAACCCGTAGGATTCAGGGCAGTTTGGCAAATCGGATCCAAAACTGGCTTGTGGTAGAGGGTGATGGTTGAAGGTTGTTTTTGAAAGGGTGGCAGAAGCGGGAACCCTCACAACAGTTAAGACGTATTTAGATGAGCACTTTAAATGCCATTGCATACAAGGCTATGGACCAAGTGCTGGAAAATGGGATTACAATATGTAGAAAAGTACAGAGAAAATAGAAGCAGGAGTAGGCCATTCGGCACTTCAAGCCTGCTCCGCCGATAGGTGTTTGATGACCGGTGTGAACGTGATGTGCCGAAGGGCCTCTTTCTGTGTTATAAAACTCTAAGACTCTATTTACTGGGTAAATGAGACGTAAAAATGTTCCATAGAAAGGAGAAATGTCTGTTCTGAATTTGTTTTGTGAACTACATTTCCAGGGTATTAGAAGAGAAGGATTTATAGACAAGAAACTCAAATTAAACTTCACATCAAAGTCTGACAGTGCTACACAATTCACCATGACCTAAACATCATTGGCTTTTGACAGTGGAAAGATAAATATTTCCCTGTTCTGTCTGTGGAAGATTTCACAATTCAGTATGATGGAAAAGCACCAAGAGACACACACATACCTGAGTGAGTGTTCCACTATACTGACTGTGGAAATTATTCTTTATGAAGAAAGCATCATTCACAGTTGGAAGAAACCAGATACGTATTATGTGTTTGGATGAGGCTTCAACTTGATTGTCCAGCCTGAAGAGACACAAGGACACCGGCATCATGGAGAAACCGTGGAAATGTGGGGACTGTGGTAAAGGATTCAGTTATCCATACCTGCTGGATAATCATCGACGCAGTCACACAGGAGAGAAGCCATTCATGTGCTCTGTGTGTGGGAAAGGATTTACTTTGTCATCCCACCTGCGGTTACACCAGCGTGTTCACACGGAGGAGAGACCTTTCAGTTGCACTTACTGTGGAAAGAGGTTCTCATGTTCATCCAACCTGAATGCACATCAGCGAGTTCACACCGGGGAGAGGCCGTTCACCTGCTCCTTGTGTGGGAAAGATTTCTCTGGGCGATCTGGACTTCGGTCACACCAGCGAATTCACACAGGGGAAAAGCCGTTCACCTGTTGTGTGTGTGGGAAGGCATTTGCTCTGTCATCAAAACTGATCTCACACCAGCGAACTCACACTGAGGAGAAGCCTTTCAACTGCACTTTCTGTGGAAAGAGATACAGGTCTTCATCCAACCTGAATGCACACAAGCGAGTTCATACTGGGGAGAGGCCGTTCATCTCTTTGTGTGAGAAGGAATTCACCAAATCATCCCGCTTTCTGTCACATCAGCAAACTCACACAAAGGATAAGCCATTCAGCTGCATTCACTGTGGAAAAGTTTTCAGTCAGTTATCAGCCCTCACTGCACATCGACGTATTCACACTGGGGAGAGACCATTCACCTGCTCTGTATGTGGGAAGGGATTCATTCAGTGCAGCAGCCTGCATGTACACAAACTCACTCACACTGGGGAGAGGCCGTTCACCTGCTCTGTGTGTGGGAAGGGATTCAAGCAGTCATCCCACCTGCTGACACACCAGCGAGCTCATAGTGAGGAGAGACCTTTTAAATGCCCAGACTGCGGGAAGTGCTATAAAAGTTCTGGGGAACTGATATCACATCAACGGGTTCACACTGATGAGAGACCATTCAGGTGCTCTCATTGTGGGACTGGGTTCAGGTGATCTTCTGAACTCACTGTACACCAGCGACTTCACACTTGGGAGAGACCATTTACTTGCTCCGAGTGTGGGAAGGGATTAATTCAGTCTTCCCACCTGCTGACACACCAGCGAGTTCAAAACTGTCATGAGACCGTTCCTGGGCTGCAGGATGTGCTATAAATGCTTTGGGGAGTTGCTGTCCCATCAATATGATTACGCTGTCGAGAGACTATTCAGGTGACCTATCTGTGGGACTGGGGTTCAGGAAATCATCATATCCACAGACTGTGCACCAGTGAATTCACAAGGGGGGAGACTGTTCACCTGGCCCAAGTGTTGGAAAGGATTCGCTGAGTTAGCCAACTTTCTGAACTGCCCACACTCACACCGGGGGGGGGGGGGGGGGGGGGAGCATTTACCTGCTCGAACTGTAGAAAAGGGATTCACGCAATCATCCACCTGCTCAAACAGCAGCATGTCCATGAGTAACTACTGTGATTCCATTTTGCTGTTTACCATATTCAACACTGAACCGTGTTCATTGGTGCGGTAACTTGACCACAAAAAAGTAGTTGAGAACATGTTAAAAGTAAACCTTCTTTAATATATAAAAGCAACAAAGTTTAAAATACAGTATGGACTCAAATGGGAGCAGCTAGTTAAACATCAAAACATCAGTAACAGAATAAAATTACAACTAGTGGCAGTTAAATATAAATATATACAGGTAACAATTATAAATGGCGTCACAGCACTTACTGATGACATCAGCAATGGATTTAAATAAGATCCATAATAATAACACTATATAACCCCCCCCTTAAATTTTAATCCTCTTTAAAGACAAAAATGCAATGCCATTACACTAATGCCTTAATTATACATCAGTCTTTCAGGACCTTTGTGACTATACTAAGATCAGCCATAGAACATACAGTGCAGAAGGAGGCCATTCGGCCCAACGAGTCTACTCCGACCAACTTCAGCCCTCACTTCCACCCTATCCCCGTAATCCAATAACCCCTCCTAACCTTTTTTGGGTACTAAGGGCAATTTATCATGGCCAATCCGCCTAACCTGCACGTCTTTGGACTGTGGGAATAAACCGGAGCACCCGGAGGAAACTCACGCAGACACGGGAAGAACGTGCAGACTCCACGCAGACAGTGACCCAGCAGGGAATCGAACCTGGGACCCTGGCGCTGTGAAGCCAAAGTGCAAGTTAATCACTTGTGCTACCGTGCTGCCCTCATGATCTGATTGAATGGCGGAGCAGGCTCGAAGGGCTGAATTGCCTACTGCTGCTGCTAATTTCCATGTTCCTATGTCTGCAGTACCACTGGTGACTCAACGCTGGTGATGCTGGACTTAGGTACATGAATAGGTTGAGTATCTGCATGAGTGTCACCATCCTGAAGCAGTGTCCACTGGAGTCCTGGTGCAACAGGAACCATTTCTTGTTGCATTTCCACAACCACATTTTCTTCTGTTGTGTTATTGGTACTTTTGCAATACAAATATGATTAAATAAGATCCTTAAATTAAATAACACCCTTAAATAAGGGCGCTCTTTGTAAGGGCTGGTGCAGACTCGATGGGCCGAATAGCCTCCTTCTGCACTGTAAATTTTATGATCTTGGTGCCTGCGAACAATTCTTCCATTGTTCAATTTAACTGTCAAAGATACTGGACTATTTGGGTTAAGAATAAAACAGATAGCCAACACTGGTTATTGCCAAAATTCCTACTACAAACACAATCATTCGGGTTAAAAAGTCTCTGCTTAGAATGATAATCATGTGTCTCCTGCTTTTGCTTTGACATTTGTATGTAGCAGATCCAGGTGAGACTTTGATCTACCACCCATCGATAATTCAGCTGGTGAGAGGCCCGTAGTTGTTTGTAGTGTCATACAATATTGAAATGAAAACCTCGAGAGCTTGGTCCCTAAAGTATCACCTGCCATCCTCGTAATCCTTCCTTCAATGTCTGAACAGCTCGCTTGTAAGTGTTGTACCATTATCAGAAATGAGAGAATCTGGTAACCCATGAGTTGCAATGGCTTGCCGTATCTTCTTTATGGTACAGGGAGCTGTAATGTTTTTCATGATATGTATTACTGACCACTGAGAACGTGCAAGCACAATGACTAACACCATATGCCCCATGAAAGGACCTGCAAAACCCACATGAATTCTCGAACAAGGGCGACTGGGCGACTCCCAAGAATGTAATGGTACTATTGGCGCCATCTTCTGGTTAGATTGACATGCAGAACAGGATTTCACTGTGTTCTCCAAATCCTGGTTAATATTAGTCCACCAAACACGACTTGGCGAAACACTTAAGTCAAGCAGCACCTGGATGAACCTCGTAAATTTCATCCATTCCCTGCAAACGACCAAGAGGTGGAACAACCATTCTCAAGCCCCAAAGTATGCAACCATCCTTCACACTTAACTTGTCTTTGTGCCTCACGTAAGGCTTCAACTCATCATCTTCTATGATGGATGGCCAACCTTGCTGCCAAATTTCTTTTTCATTTAAAGTGCCCAACTCTTTTTTTTCCAAATAAGGGGCAATTTAGTAGGGCCAATCCACCTATCCTGCACATCTTTGGGTGTGACCCATGCAGAAGATACGGGAGAATGTGCAAACTCCACATGGACAGCGACACAAGGCCGGGATTGGACCTGGCTCCTCGCTGCTGGAAGGCAGTAGTGCTCACCACTGTGCAGCTGTGCTGCCCTCCTCTGAAAACATTTAATTTATGACAGAATAGGATCTCTATCCGGCCACTGTTTCATTTGTTTGGCACTCACTAGAGATGGCAAGTCTCTCCAGTACAAAAATTGTCTTGGGGGGACACAATACTGGATTGGCAAATCCAGTAAAGGGAGATGACTCAACATGTCCGCATTAGCATTGTCCTTCTCTGCTTGGTGTACTAATATTGTTATGGGCCAGGGTTTAGAGAACCCCAAAGTGTATCATGGAGTTCACCTGACCCACAACTTTTACTAGATTGTGGTATGGGGAGCACATGGCCCACTGTACAGGTGTGGTACAGCAGAAATCGAAAAGTATTTTTTCAAGCAAAACAATGTTTATTCTATAGACTCAAATTAACCTTTTTAAAACATACAGCGAACATCTTAGCAACCATCAATTCAAATACAACACCCAAAGAATACAACACTAAGTAATCCTTAATAATTTCCCAAACAACATCCAGAAGACAAAAGAAACACCTTTTAACAGGAGCACATCAGGTTTACATTCACTACTGAGAACATTTAAAAAACAGAGCCAGAGCTTAGCTCCACCCACACTCTGACATCACTGCAGTAACATGAGTAGCCAAACATTTCTTAAAGTGACATTCTCATGACAATATGCTGACAATGGAAGTGCTCATTGCTGTATTCTTGTTGAGGCCATGGGAGGAATACATTTTGACTCACTGAACAGATTCATCACAGCTTGTGGTCAGTACATATGGTGAACAAACGACCATAGAGGTACTACTGATGGATACATTTTAACCACAAAAACGATAGCTAGACATTCTTTGTCCAACTGTTAATACCCTTTTTCAGCCTCTCCGCATTCTAGATGCAAAACCAATGGGTTTTTCAGAACCGTCCTCCATTAATAGAACCATAGAATCCCTACAGTACAGAAGGAAGCCCATTGAGTCTGCACCGACCCTCTGAAAGCATCCTACCCAGGCCCACTCCCCCATAACCCTAGCTATCATTCACATCTTTGGACTATGGTCGGAAATCCACGCAGACCCACGGGGTGAACGAGCACTCCATACAGTCATCCAAGGCTGGAATTGAACCTGGGTCCCTGGTGCTGTGAGGCAGCAGTGCTAATCACTTTGCCACTCCTGACAAGAGAAAGTATCACCCCCACACATAGGGCAAGGCATCGCATGACAGAATAAGTTCCTGTCTGGATCAAAATGGACTAGCAGATTTTTTGATTGCCGCAGCGCCTTCACATCTTTGAAATTCTCACTTCCATTTTGTTTCTTTGTGGAGAAGTAGGTACAGTGGAGCCAAGACTGTCGACAGGTCTGGCGAAAACTTTTCCATAATAGTTTGTCAAACCTACAAATGATGTGTACTACTGTATTCCTGGGCTCTCGAGCTTTCTTAATCACTCAAACCTTCCCTTCCACAGGAAATAAACCTCGTGCAGTGGTTGTGTGGCTGAGATACTCCATGCTTGGTGCCTGAAAAATGCACTTGTTCTGTTTCAGATGCAGTCCTGCCTCTGAAAATCTTTTAAAAACTTGACCCAGATTGCTGAGGTGTTGCTCCGCGGTTTTACCCAAAATTAAAATGTCACCTAGGTAGACTGCAGCATGGGGAATACTTTGTGACAGGTTGTCCATCAATCTTTGGAAGATCGCTGGAGTGGAGCATGCACCAAAAAAACTCACAATTATATTTGAACAACCTTTTATGCACGTTGATGGTCACGTACAGCTTCGAATCTTCCTCGAGCAAGAGTTGTTGACTGGCTCATGTCCAGTTATATCTCACCCCAGTCCAACTGAGTTACCCTGAGCCTGTCACACCATAATCGACGAGGCCCATGCCTTTTTACGACCAGGAGCCGTGCTTTTGTTTCTTGGCTGTTGTATGCAATGTCTACCTCTAACCCTCCAAATAATGGTACAATCTCGCCGTTGTACATCTAAAGCTTGATTCCTGCGTGGGTAAGGACTGGTGCCTGCTTAAGAGCCCCAAATCCTCCTGAAGATTTCCTCACTGATTACCGGCGCAGAGGCTTCAGTGTACACTGCCATCTTGATTTTCTGTCCATCGCCCTCCACTGCCGCATAAATAGGCTCGGCCTGGCCTTCACTCATTTTAAATATGTCATAATAGTCGTCCTGTGTCTGCTCTGAGCTTTCCAAGCAATGTGCCATCGACTGAGGCTTCCTTGCATTTGAAGTTCACGGCTCAGCCTTCAACTTTCTCTTTGTACCCAATTCTTCACGAAAAGCCCCTTCTTAATGCACTGTGACAAACAGGGTCCATAAACTTACAATAGTGTGACCCTCCACTCCCCAAACACTCCACTGTCTTCACTTTTTTACTTGCAGTTTCTTTCTTTACTTGGTGCAATGCGCCCACCTGTGTGCCGCCATTGATCTTCTGAATACCTTTTACATTATTGACAGCCAGTTTCATGCACTGCAGAATTTCTAGAGCCTTTTTAAAAGTGTGTCTTCTCCCAGCAAACGCTGCTGGATGCTGTCCTCCTTAATGCCACAAACTAGTCTGTCCCGAAGCATATCTTCCAAAACTGCCCAAAACCTTCAGAGTGCTGGAACAATTCAGTAACAACAAAGTTAGCTACACACTGTCCTGTCTTCCAAAAATGAATATGGAATTTGAAACATTGTACAATTACTGAGAACTTTGGATTATGGTGATTGTGAACAAGTGTAACTAAATCCATAAATGAAATGTCTCCCGGTTTCCGGGGTATCGCTAAATTCCCCATTAATTTGTAAGTCTTTGCCTCACACACTGAGAATTGGGTGCTTTCTAGACTCATCTGCAATCTCATTTGCCAAGAAAAAGTGTTTCAACCTTTCCACATATTCTGTCCAGTTTTCGTTTCCTTCCACAAACTCACTGATGGACCCAAACATAGCCATGGTGTTGCTAACTTGTCTTCCATTGGTTAACTTCATTTTGAATGTGTTGACATTTTTGGGGGGATGTCAAAAAGGTGTGGTAACTTGACACAAAATAGTAGTCGAAAATGCATTATAAGTTAATCTACTTTAATATATATAAAAATAACAAAAGTTTAAAATACGTGGTCTCAAAAATGGGAGCACCTTATTAAACATCAACATAACAGTAACAGAATAGAATTAGAGTTAATGGCCATTCAATAGGGGCGGTACGGTGGCACAGTGGTTACCATTTCTGCCTCACAGCTCCAGGGCCCCAGGTTCAATTTCAGCTTCGGGTTACTGTCTGGAGATTGCACTTTCTCCCCGTGTCTGCATGGGTTTCCTCCGGGTGCTCCGGTTTCTTCCAACTGTCCAAAGAAATGCAGGTTAGGTGGACTGGCCATGCTAAATTACTCCTTAGTGTCCAAAAGATTGGGTGGGGTTACTGGGTTTCAGGGATAGGGTGGAGGTGTAGGCTTAAGTAAGGTGCTCTTTCCAAGGGCCGGTGCAGACTTGACAGGCTGAATGGCCTCCTTCTGCAGTGTAAATTCTATGATTCTACGAATACAAATGTATGCAGGTAACAACAATTAATGATGTCACAGCACTCACTGATGACATAAGATGCATAATAATAACAATTGGGATCAGTTTCTTTCTTGAAAGGAACTTGGTTGTGGTTGTTGGAGACCAGTCATCTTAGTTCCAAGACAGCATTGCAGGAGTTCTTCAGGCTAGTGTCCAAGACACAACAATCTTCATCAATGACCTTCCTTCCATCATTAGGTCAGAAGTAGGGATGTTCATAGATGACTGCATAACGTTCAGCACTGAAGTGGTCCATGTCCAAATGCAGTAAAAATGAACAATATCCAGGCTTCTGCTGGCATGTGGCAAGTAACATTCATGCCACACTAGTGCCAGTTAATGACCATCCCCAACAAGAGAGGATCTAACTATTTCCCATTTCCTATTTTATTAGAATTGCAGTCATACCCCGATATCAACATCCTGGGGGTTACCCTGGACCAGCCGCTTAGATACTGGGGTTACAAGAGCAAGTCAAAGGTTAGGAATTCTATAGCATGTTTCTCACCTCCTGACTCCCTAAAGATTGCGCACCATTTACAAAGCACAAGTCAGGAGAGTGACAGAATACTCTCCACTTGCCTGTATTTGTATAGCTTCATAAAACTCAAAAAGCTCCATTCCCTCCACAACTGACCCACAGTGGCAATAGAGTGTGTACCATCTGCAAGATGCACTGTAATAACATACCCAGGGCTCCTTCAACAACATTTTTAACACTTGCGACTGCTATCAGCCAGAAGGACATGAGGGCAGATACATGGGAACACCACTACCTGGAAGTTCCCCTCCAGGGAACACACTATCCTGATTTGGAAATATATCTCCATTCCCTCACTGCCACTAAGTGAAAAATCCTGGAACTCCCTCCTAACAACACTGTTGTGTACCTATGTCACATCCTATAGCAGTTCAAGAAGGCAGCTCACCACCACATCTCAAGGGTGATTAGGGATGGGCAATAAGAATGCTGATCTAGCCAGTGACGCCTACATCCTGTGAAATCAGTCAACATTGTTGTTATTCCCATTATAATTGGGATCACTACAATCTTCTGCATCTTCTCCGATCAGTCACTCATTCCTCACCCAATCATGCTCCATTTTTAAAATCTGTACAGAGATCTTTCCACCTGGTCTTAGACCTTCCTATTCTTGTTCTTCCTAATAATCCCATGCCCATCACTTGTCTCGCCACCTTTCATTTCCCTTCTCTCTCCCCAGACAATTTAAGTCCCTTGTCAGATACTTTCTTCAATGTATCCACAATCTTCACTGATTACTGGCCCCTGATCTCGTTCTTTACTTACACTCCACACGTCTAACTTGGTACCTGTGTCTCATTAGTATCCAGTCTTGTTCCTCTTTCTGATATTGTCCAGATTTCTGCACTATATTACGAGACCACTAGCAACTCTCTTGCAGATTCTTCTTTCAGAATGTCAGTGACATTTTTCCATCACGTAACACTCGGCAGCCCTTCATCCAATTACTCCAATCAGAAACCAAACGTTTACCACTTTAGCCTGGGATGAATGTAGAAATTGATATATATTTTATACCTTTGCAAGAATGTTTATAAAATCCTGGATTAAGGTATATATTTGTTGCAGTAATATTAGAAAATAACCTTGGTTATGGGTGTCCAGACTGTGTCTGCTAAAGCTATAATTAGGGAGTCATAAAAGAAGAGGTCATGAGTGATTTGAACAACTTACTTGGTTACAGATAATGGGCTAATGGGATATTGTCATGACTGCTGGAGATTCTCTGGAGGGTAGATAATTTATGAGGGATTGTATTTAGTCCTAGCTAAGCAGGTTATGTCACACAGATGATGCAATTAATGGGAGGAGCCAGGTATGTCTGCAGTTTTTCAGTTTGCCATAGGATTTGAGTCTGACAAGACAAAGATTTTACGTGGAACAAAATTTTGCCAAATGCTGCCAGGTGAGCAGAAGTGTACTTGTTTTGTCCTTGAAAGTGTCACTTTCTCCAAAAGTCTCTGCACATCTAAGCAAGTAATCTGTTTGTTAACTTTATAAATAGCATTTGAACTGTATCAGGTTGCTTAATTGGAATTATTAGCTGGTATAGATGGTCAATTCCAATTTTTCCTTTTTGATTAAGAACTGTTAACTAATAATTGTAAAGCTATTTGATATTAATGTGGTTAATTCTGTGTTTAAATTAATGTTTGTTTTAACAAAAGATACCCATTGGTCAGAGTTAGCACTCCTGGGGTGACGTATCCTTCCTTCACAGTTTTAAACATTTATAAAAAATGTTTGGAGTTCTTGTCCAGTATCCTAACAAATGTTGGGGTCTGGTCTGGTATCCTAACAACAAATGGATTTGTTAAAGGAAGGCCTTGCCTCACAAATTCTTTGAGGAAGTGACAAGAAGGGTTAATGAAGGTAGTGCAGTGAATGTGGTGCAAATTAATTTTTGCAAGGTGTTTGACAAAGTCCCACATGGCAGATTGGTAAAGAAAGTGAAAGCCCATTGGATACAGGGCAATGTGGCAAACTGGATAAAAAGTTGGCTTAGTAACAGGAAATAAAAGGTAATGGTCGATGGCTGCCCTTGCAATTAGAAAGTTGTTTCAAGTGGTGTTCCACAGGGCCCGGTATTGGGACCTTACTATTTTTGTTATATATTAATGATTTGGACGTCAACGTGGGGAGCAAGATTGGGGAATTTGCAGATAACACAAAGATTGGCCGAGAGCTGGACAATGTAGAGGATAGCTATAATCTCCGGAATGATATAGATAGATTGGTGAAGTAGGCAATAAAGTGGCATATGGAACTGAACAGCCAAAACTGTGACGTCATGCATTTAGGGAGGTCAAACAGTTGTAGGGAGGACACAATAAATGGGAATATACTAAGAGGGGTCGTTGAAGTGAGAGATCTTGGTACACAGGTCCCTAAAGACAGCAGTTCAAGCAGACAAGATTGTGAAGAAAGCAGATGGAATTCTCTCCTTCATTAGCAGGGGTATAGAATATAAAAGTAAGGATATAATATTAAAGTTGTGTAAGACTAGTGAGGCCACAACTGGAATATTGTGTGCAGCTCTGGCCGCCACATTACAGGAAGGACGTTATTGCTCTGAAGAGATTGCAGAGGAGGTTTACAAGAATGTTGCCAGGGCTAGAAAAGTGTGGCTGTGAGGAGAGATAGATAGATTGGGCTTATTTTCCTTGGAACAAAGGCTGAGGGGTGACTTAATTGAGGTGCACACAATTACGGGGGAAGAGATAGCATGGACAGGATAAAATTGGTGGAGAATTCTGAAACTGGTGACATAGATTCAAGATAAGTGGCAGGTGTAGTGGGGACATGAAGAAAACTTTTCTGTAGTGGGAGTCTGGAATTCACTGCCCGAGTTGGTGGTGGAGGCAGAGACACTAAACTCTTTTAAAAGATACCTGGATCTGCACCTTAAGTGCTCTAAGCTACAGGGCTATGGACCGGATTCAGGAAGGTAGGATTAAAAAGGGCATCTGGGTATCCTCCGGCTGTCATGGACAGGATGGGCTGAATAGTCTCCTTCTGTGCTATAACATTTCTATGATTCTAAGACGTAATCTTGGGCAGATCGTGCACCACCTAAGGTACTCAGATTTCAGGGACCTGAGGGTTTTGAAAGAGTTAAAGACCCCAGCCTTCGACGATTTCCGGTGGCGGCCATGGAGTGAGTGGTCGCATGCAGGGCAGCTCCAGATCAAAGATGTTGGTTTGGTCACTTTATACCCATTAGTGGGATAGCTCTGGCAGGAAAGTAGTGCACAAGGTGTAGAGGGAGAGGTTCTCCCCAAGATTGGCATGTCTACTGGCTACCTGACAAAAAATGGGAAAAGACCTGACAAAGGAATTGGAGTGAACCTGCGGCACAGCAACAATTCCCAGTGGGAAGAGCCCAGGTGGAACAGTTGATGGCCTTCATCAAAGATGAATTTCGCAAGCAAAGGAGTGACTGGTCAAAGGTCATTGAGGGAGCAGTAGTACCTTTGCGAGGATCGATGGACTGTGTACATAATATATTTTTAAAATAATTTAGAGTATCCAATTTTTTTTTTCAGTTAAGGGGCAATTTAGTGTGGCCAATCCACCGACCCTGCACATCTTTGCATTGGGGTGAAACCCATGCAGACACGGGGAGAATGTGTATACTCCACACAGACAGTGACCCGGGGCCGGGATTGAACTCTGGTCCCCAGCGCTGTGAATCAAAAGTGCTAACCATTGTGTTAACATGCCGCCCAAAAAGTGCTTGAGGCACAAGGGGTGAAGACAAGAGAGAGGTGGAGACAATGGTGTCCAACCAGAGTGATTGGATCATGCCGGTGGACCCGGAGCTTGGGGTTTTGGGGGACCTGTGCAAGTCATTGAGGGTGAAGATGGTGGAGCAGGAAAACGGGTCCAGGTGACACAACCTACGGATTGTGGGGCTTCAAGAGGGTGTGAAAGGAACGAGCACCACAAAATATGTGTTGAGGATGTTGGAGGGGTTGCTGGATTAGGCGACAGAGGTAGACAGGGCTCACAGGTCTTTAAGGCAGAGGCAGAGAGCGGGGGAGCCTCCGCGGGTGGTGATTGTGCGGTTGCACAAATTTTTGAGAAGGAAAAGATTCTACAATGGGTGGAGTGGAGGTATTTGAGATCTTGGGTAGGTTTTTATTTGGCCTGAAGTTTGTGGCGTGGGTGCGTTTGTTATATGTAGCTCCGGTGGAAAGTGTATGTACAAATGGGATGAGTTCATGGTGTTTTGGGCTGCATAGAGATACGAGACAGGATGTCTGCTGTCGCCGTTATTGTTTGTGTTGACGATTGAGCCCTTGACGATGGTCCTTCAGGCGTCTGTGGAGCGGCATGGGATTGTGAGGGGGAGCAGGGAGCACTGGGTGTTTTTGTACAGCAGAAAGCCTGTTGTTGTTCGTGTCGGACCCGTTGGAGAGTATGAATGGGATTGTGGGGAGATTGGAGAGGTACGGGGCGGGGCCTTAGGGTTTAGATGAGATTGCGGAGTACTTGGAAGTGCATGATAAAATAGGACTTAGTCAGCACGGCTTCGCCAAAGGGAGGTTATATCTGACAAATCTGTTAAAGTTCTTTGAGGAGGTAATGAGGAAATTAGACAAAGGAGAACCAGTGGTAGTGATCTATTTCGATTTCCAGAAGGCCTTTGACAAGGTCCTATATCGGAGGCTGTTAAATGGTGTTAAGGGTAACACCATGGATAGAGGATTGGCTGACTGGTAGAAGGCAGAGAGTGTGGATAAAGGGGTCTTTTTCAGGTTGGCAGCCGGTGACTAGTGGTGTGCCTCGGTCTGTGTTGGGACCACAACATTTTACAATATACATTAACGATCTGGAAGAAGGAACTGAGGGCACTGTTGCTGAGTTTGCAGATGATACAAAGATATGCAGAGGGACAGGTAATATTGAAGAAGCTGGAAGGCTGCAGACTAGGAGAGTGGGCAAAGAAGTGGCAGATGGAATACAATGGAAAAGTGTGAGGTTAAGCACTTTTGTAGGAAGAATGGAGGCATAGACGGGAAAATAACAAGTACAAAGTTACTTGGGAGTCCTAGTTCAAGATTCTACCGTTAACGGGCAGGTTCAGTCAGCAGTTAGGAAGGAAAATGCAATGTTAGCGTTCATGTTGAGAGGGCTAGAATATAAGAGCAGTGATGTACTTCTGAGGCTGTATAAGATTCTGGTCAGAAACCATTTGGAATATTGTGAACAGTTTTGGGCCCTGTATCTATGGAAGGATGTGTTGGCCTTGGAAAGGGTTCAACAGAGGATGTTCACAAGAATGATCCCTGGAATGAAGAGCTTGCCATATGAGGAGCGGTTGAGGACTCTGGGTCTATACTTGTTGGAGTTTAGAAGGATCAAAAAACAATAGCGCAGGCCCCTTGACGCTCCAAGCCTGCGTCGATCACGTGTCCTATCTAGACCAAACGCCTGTATCCTTCTCTTCAGGTGTCTATCCAGATAAGTTTTAAAGGTCGCTAATGTATCTGCCTCAGCCACCTCTCTTGGCAGTGCATTCCAGGCCACCACCACCCTCTGTGTAAAAATTATCCCCCGCACATCTCCACTGATCCTATCCCCCCTCACCTTGAACTTGTGCTCCCTTTTAATTGTCATTTCCGCCCTGGGAAAAAGCCTCCAACTCTTATCAGGGGGAGATCTTATTGAAACTAAGAGGCTGGATAGAGTGGACGTGGAGAGGATGTTTCCACTAGTAGGAAAAACTAGAACCCGAGGCTACAGTCTCAGACTGAAGGGACAGTCCTTTAAAATTGAGATGAGGAGGAATTTATTCAGCCAGAGAGTGGTGAATCTCTGAACTTTATGCCACAAAAGGCTGTGAAGGCCAAATCACTGAGAGTCTTTAAGACAGAGGTAGATGGGTTCCTCGATTCATAAGGGGATCAGGGGTTATTGGGAGAAGGCAGGAGAATGGGGATGAGAAACAAATAAGCCATGATTGAATGGTGGAGCAGACCCGATGGGCCGAATGGCCTAATTCTGCTCTTATGTCTTATGGTATAAGTTATATGTCGGGAACAGCGAGCTGTTTCCAGTGAATACGATGGGGTTGGAGGATAACTTGGGATGTTGCCATGAAAGGTAGCTAGGTGAAGATTCAGACACTTGGGGATTCAGGTGACAAGGGAATGGGCTACGATGCATAGGTGAAATTTGACAACGTTGGTTGAGAGATTAGGGAAGATTTTAAGAGATGGAAATATATTGCACCTGATGCTGGCAGGTGGAGTGCAGGTCGTAAAAATGAATGCGCAGTGAAGGTTGTTGTTCGTTTTCCAGACCCTCCTGATTTTGTTCCCGAAGGCATTCTTCCGTAAATTGGAGACAGTGATTTCAGAGTTTATATGGGCGGGGAAGGTGCCGAGGGTAAAGAGGGTCCTGCAACAGAGGCAGTGGCAGAAAGGGGGGGTTGGCACTCCTGAACCTGCTGCACTATTGGGCAGCGAAAGTGGAGAAGGTGATGCGATAGGACTAGAGTATGAGAAGGTGGGGGAGGGGGGGGCGGAGTCAGTCAAGATGGATGAGGAGTCCTGTAGGGGATCCAGTCTGAGCACTCTGGTGACAGCTCCACTGCCACCAGCACCGGGGATATATTCGGGGAGCCTAGTGGTACAATCAACGGTTAGGGTGTGGATTCATCTGCGGAGGCACTTAAGTTGGAGGGGATGTTGGTGTTGACACCATTGTTCGGGAACCACAAATTTAAGCCCGGGAGGAGGATGGGATGTATGGGAAGTGGAACTGGTGAGGGTGGTGGACTTGTATCTGGAAGGGCAATTTACAGGTCTGGATGAGTTGCAGGAGAGGTTTGAGCTGCTGAGGAGGAGTGAATTTAGGTACATGCAGGTGAGGGCCTTTTCAGGAAAGGAGTGGAGGACGTTTCCCTGATTGCCTGGGGATGCCCTATTGGAGTAACTGCTGCTCCCGGTTGAGTTGGGGTAGGGTAGGATTGAGATATATATGGGGGGGGGGGGGGGGGGGGCGTGCGAGGATCTAGTGCAAATGGGAGGAGTTGGGGGGGGGGGAATATTCTGAGGACTATGAAGTAAGGCGATGCGTGGGGTGAATTCAAACCCCTCCTGTGCGAGGATGAGCTTGATTCATTTCAAGGTGTTACAAAGGGTACGTATGACCCAGGCAAGGATGAGTGGGTTCTTTCAAGGGGTGGCCAATGAGTCTGGGTGAATCATGCACACGTTTTGGGGTTGTGAGAAGCTGGAGATATACTGGGAAGTGGTATTTTGGACGTCGTCTAAAATTGTTGGAGTAGAGGTCAGGCCGAACCCAATGGTGCCGATCTTTGGGGTACAGGAAATGCTGGAGGGAATGGGGGCCAATGTTATGGTCTTCGCCCCTCTAATTGCCCAACGAAGGCTCTTGCTGAATTGGAGATCGGATGCTCCATTGGGGCGGGTTGTAGGGGTGGTCTGACTGGGGGACCTGTATGGCTTTCTTTGGTTGGGACAGATCAAATTTAAGTTGAGGGGGTAGGCAGAGGGCTTTGAGACACGGTGGAGGTTGTTTATGACAATGTTTCGATGGGAGGGTAGGGGGCAAAAAGGGGGAAAATTGCACAAATTACGGACGATGAGGTTGTGGAGTGTGTTGTTGTATATGTTACTGTTTTTTTACACATGTTTGGAATAAAATACATTTTTTTAAAACAGCTTTCAACTTCAAGCACATGTTAAATTTCAAACTGTAGACTAGACTGATTTCCAACTAGGAGACAACTGCAGAACTGACAGAGAAAAGACCATGTGTCACCTCACACTCAAGGCTGAATCAGGAAACAAGAACCACATTGTGCCAGGAAAGTTGCTACCTAGCTTCGTTAAGTATTACTTCTGTTGTTGAATAAATATTTTCTAAGGTACATCACTAGATTGTCTCCGATTTCCTGAAGTTAAATTTCCAACAGATTTATGTCTTTTTAAATAAATTTAGAGTACCAAATTAATTTTTTCTATTAAGGGGCAATTTAGCATGGCCAATTCACCTACCCTGCATAATCGTGATGTGGGAGTGAGACCCACGCAGACACGGGGAGAATGTGCAAACTTCACATGAACAGTGATCCGGTGCTGGCATCATTTTGAAGTGGGGAATGGGAAATGTGAGAGAGGTGTAAGAAGGCAGCCTTGGGACGGAGCAGATATGGGCCAGAAAATCAGCTCAGGGTGAAACCCACAGATGATGAAGAGTTCAATTCCGGCTCAGACAGTGGCCAGGATAACAACAGAATCCAACTAATACAGTCAGATGGGAAATCGCTGATCTTTTTTTCAAATTCATTTACGGGATGTGGGCTTCGCTGATTGGGCCAGCATTTATTGCCTACCCCCAGTTGACCTTCAGAAGGTGGTGATGAGTCGCCTACTGCAGGGCGGCACGGTCGCACAGTGGTTAGCACTGTTGCTTTACAACACCAGGGTCCCAGGTTTGATTCCCGGCTTGGGTCACTTGATGTCTGATTCAGAAAGAAGGTTTTTAGACGAAAGGTACCCACTGGCTTAAATGCCTGTTTGAGAGGCAATTTGTAGGAATAGATAGTGTTTAAACTATGTGTGTGATTTTTATAACCTAATAATTACAAATATCAGAAAGGACAGACACACAATTAAAAGCTACTCAAAATGGCTGCTAGCTGAACTGACGATACTGAAGACACAAAATGGCTTTCAACAGAATTAGCCACATTCCTGAACAACCATTAGCTGGGTTAAGTTGCAAACTGGTATAAACTACCAGTTTATACTGAGAGCAGAGATAGTCAGGGAGACAAGGATGACTGATATTAAGTCATTGAATGGGAAACAGACATGGGGGAATCTAGGGAGTATTTTACCAGCAAGTGATAACAGTTCCAGAGGACAAGAAGCATTATGTATCGTCGCCAGCGCAAGGTCTCCAGACGCAGGCAGGAAAGATAACTTTAACACTCATGAAGTCAGCGGCAGGTAAGGTACCAATCCACTTTACGTAATGTCAAATTTAATTGGGTGTATAACTAATGTATGTAATCTATAATCAATATTATTGGACAAAGTGCAGTCAAAATGGGCTGTGTAGCTGTTTCGAAAAATGTACAAGAATGGATGTTTTCCTTTCTTCGGTGGAGAGACGGTCTGCGACTTTAACAAACACCATCTCCCTGCTGGCGAAATAAACCGTTTGATGCGAGGACCAGCCCTGAATGTTGAGTAATTTCTTTGAGATTCTCTCCCGCTAACAGTCACTGTCTGTGTGGATTCTGCATGTTCTCCCTGTGTCTGGGTGGGTTCCCTCCTGGGTGGGATTCTCCCATTCGGCGGCAAAGTGTCCACGCCGTCGGAAACGCCGTCGCGTTTCACGACGGCGTGAACAGGCCGCTGGGAGTACCGGTTCTGGCCCCTACAGCGGGCCAGCACGGATCTGGAGTGGTTCACGCTGCTCCAGCCTCCCATTCCGGTGCGAACTGTGCGCTGCGCCAACCCGCACATGCACGTGGCCACCCTCAAAGTGCTGGCCCTGACACGATGGCGCGAGAGTTCAGGGGCCGATGCGTAAGAAAATAGGCCTGGGGAGCGAGAGGACGGCCGCTGATCGGTGGGCCCCGATCGCGGGCCAGGCCCCATCGGAGGCGCCCCCCCCGACCCTGCACGCAGAGTTCCTGCCGGCTGCGATCAGGTGTGGACGGTGCCGGCGGGACTCTGCCTTTTTAGAGCGGCCGCTTGGCCTATCCGGCCCAGAGGATCGGCGGCCCGGCCGCGTAGAGCGGCCCACGACTGGCGCCGCGCCAAACGCGCCAGCGCCAATTCTCCGCTCGGAGGAGAATCGCGTGCCGGTGTCGGGTGGTATGGCACGGTTGCGGGGATTCTCCGGCGCAGGGCTGGGAGAATCCCGCCCATGGTTCCATAGCAACCGATAAGATTCATAAGAAAGGCATATTTCAAATCACCTCATGTTAAAATTTGATGGATAAATACATATCGGATTGAATTAACTATGAAAGAACTTTAACCCAATCTCAGCCAGAAAAGGGGAGAGACATTAGCGACAACAATAATCTTTAAAATATACATGCCGGTTTGAACAATCCATTCTGGAATCACTTACTTTAATCTCTGAAGCTACTTTTTCTGCTCTTTCGCTTTGAACAGCTATTTTGTTTTATTTTCAACTTTCTGTATTCAATTAGAAGAACCATTCGAGCTGTGATTTGCATTAAATTCAGTTCAGTACTCTGTATTTGCTTGGACAAAAAACTTTAAAAAGACTCTGTATTGCAAGTAAAAAATACTGATCAAGAGATATCTGAAATTCAAACCGAATAAAAGCAATTTCCTTCATACACGAAGCTCTGTTTCATAATCTGACGAGTAGTGTATATCGTGCGGCGACATGTAAGATACACTAACCAATGTTCAGATCTAAAAAGTACCCAATTCATTTTTTTTTTAATTAAGGGGCAATTTAGCATGGCCAATCCACCTACATTGCATATCTTTGGGTTATAGGGAGTGAGACCCACGCAGACACGGTGTGAATATGCAAACTCCACATGGACAGTGACCCATGTCTGGGATCAAACCCGGGTCATCGGCGGCGTGTGTTAGCAGTGCTAACCACTGAGCCACCGTGCCGCCTCCAACAAATTAGAACTGTCCGTTTCATTTTACTGCACAATCGTGTAGTTCTTGCAAAATCATAGTTTTTTTCATGTGAACTGAATTTCCCTGTTCCTGAGAGCTCACCCATTCCTCTGTGATTATAGATAACTTCTGCACTTCTATCGTCTCACAGTTCTAAACTAGTACAAGCCAGGTCAAAACACAGCATCAGTCCCACGGATTCAATCCTACAGATTAACACACAGGCAAAGAAAGAACACAACTCCTACGGACTATATTAAACACAAGGAAAGAAAGAACACAACTCCTACAGACTATTAACACACAGGCAAAGAAAGAACACAACTCCTACAGACTATATTCATCCACAGAAAGATAAAGAACACAACTACAGACTATGTTAACACAGAGACAAATAAAGAACATCGCCAAATTTATCTCCAAATTTGCAGATGATATAAAGTTGGGTAGGAGAGTGAGCTGTGAGGAGGATGTAGAGGTGCTTCAGAGGAATTTGGACAGGCTGAGTGAGTGGGCACATGCATGGCAGATGCAGTATAATGTGGACAAATGTGAGATTATTCGTTTCCATAGCAAAAATAGGAAGGCAGATTATTATTTCAATGGGTGTAAATTGAGAGAAGTAGATACTCAGCGAGACCTTGGTGTCCTTGTGCATCAGTCATTGAAAGTAAGTGCGCAGGTAGCAGGCAGTAAAGAAGGCAAATGGTATGTTGGCCTTCACAGCGAGAGGATATTTTTTCATAAATTTAGAGTACCCAATTCTTAATTTCCAACTGAGGGGGAATTTTAGCATAGCCAATCTACCTACCCTGCACATCTTTGGGTTTGTGGGGAACACGGTGCCACCGTGCTGCCCCATAGACAATTTGAGTTTAGGAATAGAGATGTTTTACTGCAATTGTATAGGACATTGGTGAGGCCACACCTGGAGTATTGTGTGCAGTTTTGGTGTGCTTATCTGAGGAAGGATGTTATTTTTATGGAGGGAGTGCAGCGAAGGTTTACCAGGCTGATTTCTGGGATGAAGGGACTGTCATATGAGGAGAGACTAAATCGGTTTAGAAAAATGAGAGGGGAATCTCATAGAAAATGACAAAATTCTAACAAGCTTAGACAGGGTAGATTCAGAAAGAATGTTCCTGATTGTGGGGGCGGGGGAATCTTGAACTAGGGGTCATATTTGAGGATAGGTGGTAAACCTTTTAGGACCAATGCAAGGAGAAAGTCCTTTACCTAGAGAGTGGTGAATCTGTGGAATTTGCCACCACAAAAAGTAATTGAGGCCAAAACATTGTAATTTCAAGAGGGAATTAGATATAGCTCTTGGGCAAGGAATCAATCGATATTGGAGGGGAGGGGGGGAAGTGGGATCAGGTTATTGAACTTGATCATCCATGATCAGAATGAATGGCGGAGCAGGCTCGAAGGGTGGAATGGCCCCCTCCTGCTTCTATTGCCTATGTTTCTATAATTCTTACAAACTGTACCGAGACTGTATCTACAAATAGGTGTGTGGGACTGGGATATTATAGCCATAACTGAAACATGGCTAAGGGAGGCACAGGACTGGCAGCTTAATGTTCCAGGGTACAGGCGCTTTAGGCAGGACAGAGGTGGAGGAAAGAGGTGGGGAATTTGAATTTTTGATTAAGGGGAGCATCACGGCAGTTGGCAGAGATGAAATAACTGAGTGATCATCCAGTGAGGCTTTGTGGATGGAACTAAGAAATAATAAGGGTTGGTGACCTTATTGGGGTTGTACTACATTGTGTTATGCTTCTTCACGTAGCATAAGCTGCTTCCTTGATGTATGCTCTGACAAAGGAAGGTTCAGACTTGGAGATAGGTTTAACACATTTATTGAACAGTTAACAATTCTCCTACTTGAGTTCAACTCTCCCGCTAATCTTACTAAAGTAACTCAGTCTAACTAACCAGTCTGCTCTCAGCCATGCGGTGGGTGTGAGGCTTCCAATCTGTTCCTGTCCTTCTCTCTGAGTTTCGCCTGTGGAAAAGAGAAAGAGCATGTGTGCCCTGTCCTTTTATATGGGTTGCCCCCTTGTGGTAGTGTCACCTCTGGGTGTTTTGACTGCCCATTGGTCGTGTCCTATTCTATGTGTTGATTAGCTGTATGTCATGATGTTCTGGTGCTCCCTCTAGTGTTCACATAGTCTTAGTGTATTTACATTAATCCCTTGTGTATTTACTGTGTGCATTTCACCACATCCCCCCTTTTTTCGTGTTACATATTTTCTGTACAGTGTTAAAGAAAATTGAACAAAATAGCTAGATAAGTGATGACATGTACAAATCCTGATGACAGTGATGAACATACAATACCAAATAATATGTATGAGTCCAAAGTTTATGAATTGGTACGGTCGAGTGGCTTTTTTCTTTGTTGATGAAGTGGCGATGTTGATGTTGTCATTGCTTTGTGAACACCGTCAGTGTTCCTGCGCTTGAGGAACCAAGGAGTCATCAGGAGGTGTGCAAATGGTCAAATCACTTCGTTGTCTGATTTGGACTCTTTTTTTTTTCTATGCTTGTGGTAGCTGCCTTGAAAGCTGGTTTGCTTGTTTGTAGTGGAGCAAACTTGAATCGGTGAAATTTGCTGTCATGCCATGTATGGCTGTACTCTTGCCAGTGTTAGGAGCTGTGCTGTTACATTGTTCTGCACTTGCAGAGTTGTACCATGTCATACCAGTCGTTGTTCCAGTGTTGTTGTTTTGTCGTGCTTTTTGTTGACGTTGGTGCCTTTGGTACGCTTCTTGTTGTTGTCTTTGTTGTTGTGTTTGTAGGTTTTGTTATTGTGTTTGTTGCGCTCAATGACCACCGAGTGGAGAATTCGAGTCCTTCACAAAGTCACTTGTGTCAGTGTCCTTTGTGGCATCTGCTGTTTCATTGAGCGTGCCGTCTCTGATTCCTCAGCGCTCCCCGTCTGGAGTCATGTCTGATTCACTTGAATCACATTGGCTTGTTGATGCTCCCTGTCTGGAGTCCGTTCTGGTTCACCTGAATCACTTTTGGTTTCTGGACACTCCCCGTCCGGAGTCATTTCAGGTTCACTTGAATCATCTGAGGTGGCACTTGAATCATCTGAGGTGTCTTGATGCTCCCCTTCCGGAGTTAAAAAGTTCAGGAATGTATTTTCTTGTGGAGAGGCCCGAGTGGATGAGGTTTGAATTAACGTGGTGCCACTGGAGTCACTAGTAACCGCACTTTGACCGTCAAGTTCCTCTGTACTTACTAGCTGAGGTCTGACAGTCTCGTTGAGATATCGCACATCTTGTATGGGAATTGTGAAGCCTTTGTCACTTGTCGCACACACAGTGGGTAGACCTTCAGTGTCTTCTTGCCGGTTACATGAGCTGGGTAGACTGTCAGAGTCTTCTTCTGGTGGCTCAAATAATCTGGGTAGACTGTCATAGTCTTTTTGTTGTTCACGTGAGTGTGGTAGACTGTCATAGTCGTCTTGCTGTGCACTTGAGTGCGGCAGACTTGCATCGTCTGCTGCTGGTTGCTCAGATAAGATTGCTAGACCTTCAAGGTCTTGTTCATTCAAGGATCGCGCTCTGGAGACTTGCGTTGCTTCCATCGTGGAATCTGTCAATGAGCTCGCTGTGGAGACTTGTACCGCTCTCTCTGTGGAGTCTGGCATCGTTCCCTGTGTGGAGTCATGCAGTGGTCTTGCTGTGGAGTCGATCTGTGCGCTCTCAACGGAGTCGTGCAGTGGTTTCGCTGTAGAGTCTTTCTGTGTTCTCTGTGTGGAGACGTGCAGTGGTCTCGCTGTGGAGTCTGTCATCACTTTCTGTGCGGAGCCGGGGACTCTTCATGGTGCGTGGCCAACTCTCTATGTGGAGTCGGGGACTCTTCGTGGTGCATGGACCACCCTCTGTGCGGAGTCGGGGACTCTTTGTGGTGCGTGGAGCACTGTTCGTGGCGCATGGACCACTGGCGTGGCGTCAGGCCACTTTCTGTGGGCTTGGACCTCTCTCTGTCTCTTGGCGTCAGGCCGCTCTCTGTGGGCTTGTACCGCTCTCTGTTTCTTGGCATCAGGCCGCAGCAGAATCCTGTACTTCTGGGTGAGGATGTCGTCTGTGCTGGGCTGAGGATCCTCAAATCCGAAGAACTCGCCCATGTCTGTGTCGGATTCTTCACTGTACAACACATCTCGTTGCGGTTCGGATTTGGTACGGAGGTCGCCACGTCCAATGATGAAATCACCGGCTGAGTCGTAGTCTTCAGGGACCATATCATCACTTTTTGTGTCAAAACTGTCATTGTGCTTGTGATGTCCAAAGAAGTAATCAACGTCTGAGTCGTAGTCTTCAAGGACCAAATCATTTCTTTGGGCGGTGCTAACTGCTTGTTGCAAGGTTCTGCGGAGGTTACTTTCAGCCACTGATCGAAGTTCAGGCATTGTGCTGTCGTTCTAGGTGAAAGAATTGTGTTTTACGGCTTAAAAATGTTTTTTTCTTATTTTCGGGCATTTCCCCTTTAAGTGGGCGTCCGGGGTCTCTGACGCCATGACGCTTGTGGCGTAAAGCGACGGAATGGATTGCTCATGCGCAGATCGCTTTTCCTTTACTACGCGCTTTGAGCAACTGCGCATGTGCGGCTCCTTTCTCAAGATGGCTGCCAATCAAAACTGCCGTTTTGTGCATTTGCAGGCCTACCTTCGCCTCGTGGCACCTCTTTTATCGTTCCTTCTTGTGTTTTCCTCGCAGTATTCTTCAAACTTGTCCAGGACTGTCTGGAAGTCTCTCTTGTCTTGCCCTTTTGAATATTTGAACGTCTTGAAGATTTCTGCTGCACTTGCACCTACAATGGTCAGTAGGAGCTTTATTTTCTTTGCATCCGCCACGCCATCTAGGTCAGACGCTACCAGGTAGATCTCAAATCTCTGTTTGAATGCACGCCAGTTTACACTGAGATTGCAGTGGTACCTGCGCTGCTGTGGAACCGGAATCTCGAACATCTTGCCTGGGTGCTGTTGCTGGTAGTCATGGATCTTGAGTTGAACTGTATAGATTCAAGAGGGCACTCCTGGAACCATGTTGTGTTATGCTTCTTCACGTAGCATAATCTGCTTCCTTGATGTATGCTCTGACAAAGGAAGGTTCAGTCTTGGAGATAGGTTTAACACATTTTTGAACAGTTAACAATTCTCCTACTTGAGTTTGACTCTCCTGCTAATCTTACTATAGTAACTCAGTCTAACTAACCAGTCTGCTCTTAGCCATGCGGTGGGTGTGATGCTTCCGATCTGCCTCTGTCCTTCTCTCTGAGTGTCGCCTGTGGAAAAGAGAAAGAGCATGTGTGCCATGTCCTTTTGTATGGATTGCCCCCTTGTGATCGTGTTACCTTTGGGTGTCTTGACTGCCCATTGGTCGTGTCCTATTCTATGTGTTGATTAGCTGTATGTCTGCATGTCATGATGTCTCTGGTGCTCCCTCTAGTGTTCACATAGTCTTAGTGTATTTACATTAACCCCTTGTGTATTTACAGTGATGCATATCACCACATACTATAGGCCCCCAAATACCAACGGGAATTAGAAGAACAAATATGCAGGAGATTGGGAGACTTGCAAGAGTAATAGGATTGTCATAGTAGGAGATTTCAATCTTCCTAACATAGACTGGGACTGCCATAGTGTTAAGGGCTTAGATGAGTGGAATTTGTTCAGTGTGTTCAGGAAAATTTCCTCAGGCAGTATGTGGACGGTCCTATTCAGGAAAGGGCCAAACTTGACCTACTCTTGGGAAATAGGGCAGGGCAAGTGACTGAGGTGACAGTGGGGGACCACTTTAGGACCAGTGACCATAGTTCTTTTAATTTTAAAATAATTTTGGAAAGGGACAAAACTGGTCCACAGGTGAAAATTCTAAATTGGGGCAATGCAAATTTTGATGGAATTAGACAAGAGCTTGCAAGGGTTGATTGGAGTGGCTTGTCTGAGGGCAAAGGTGCCTCCGGAAAGTGGGAGGCCTTCAAAAGTGAAATAGCTAGAGTTCAGGGTCTATATGTTCCTGTTAGAGTGAAGGGCAAGGTGGGGTCAGTAGGGAACCCTGGGTGACAAAATCATTGAGGTTTTGGCCAGGAAAAAGAAAGCATAGCTCAGATATAAGCAGCTGGAATCAAGGAATTCCCTGGGGGTGTACAGGGCACTCAGAGTATACTCAAGAAGGAAATTAAGAAGGCAAAAAGTGGGCATGAGGTAGCTTTGGCTGTGAGGATTAAGGTGAATCCAAAGGAATGCTTTAAGTATATATATATTAAAGGAAAAATAATAACGAGAGAGAGAATAGGACCCCTCAAAGACCAAGATGGACACATATGCATAGAACCGCAGGGGATGGGCAAGGTTCTCAATGAATATTTCTTCTCTGTGTTTACCGTGGAGAAAGACATGAAAACTTCAGAACCTGGGAAGGTTAGTAGCGATATATTGAGGGCAGTTCGCATTACAGTGGAGGTGATGGACGTACTAAAATATATGGTGGATACATCTTCTGGTCCTGACCAAGATATACAAGAGCACTGCGTGAGGAAAGAGAAAAAATTGCGGCAGCCCTGGCTGAGATATTTGCATCATTGAAGCAACGGGTGAGGTAGCAGAAGACTGGAGGGTAGCAAATGTTGTGCCCTTATTTAAGAAGGGCTGCAAAGGAAACCCTGGGAATTATAGACCGGTGAACCTAACATCTGTGGTGGGTAAGTTACCAGAGAGGATTCTGGTGAATAAAATATACAGGGTTTGATTAGGAGTAGTCAGCAAGGCTTTGTGTAGGGTAGATAATGCCTCACAGATTTGTTAGAGTTCTTTGATGAAGTGACCAGGAAGGTTGATGAGGATAGAGCGGTAGACATAGTCTATATGGACTTCAGTAAGGCCTTTCATAAAGTTCCACATGGTAGCATGTTAGCACAGTAGTTAGCATTGTTGCTTTACAGCTCCAGGGTCCCAGGTTCAATTTATGGCTTGGGTCACTGTCTGTGTGGAGTCTGCATGTTCTCCCTGTGTTTGCGTGCGTTTCCTCCGGGTGCTCCGGTTTCCTCCCGAAGTCCCGAAAGACGTGCTGCTAGGTAATTTGGACATTCTGAATTCTCCCTCAGTGTACCCGAACAGGCGCCGGAATGTGGCGACTAGGGGCTTTTCACAGTAACTTCATTGCAGTGTTAATATAAGCCTACTTGTGATAATAAAGATTATTATTATTAAGCTGCTCTGGAAGGTGAGATCACATGGAATCCAGGGAGAGCTAGCAAAGTGGATATACAATTGGCTTGATAGTCGGAAGCAGAGGGTAATGGTGGAAGGATGCTTGTCGGACTGGAGGCCTGTGACTAGTGGTGTGTCTCAGGGATCAGTGCTGGGCCCATTGCTGTTCATTATCTATATCAATGATTTGGATGAGAATGTACAAGGCATGATGAGTAAGTTTGCAGATGACACTAAAATAAGTGGTATTGTAGACAGTCAGGAAGGTTATCAAAAATTGCAGCAGGATCTTGATCAGCTCGGGAAGTGGGCCGCGAAATGGCAAATGGCGTTCAATACAGATAATTGTGAGGTGTTGCATTTTCGAAAGACAGGACTTTCACGGTGAATGGTAGGACCTTAGGGAGTATCGCGGAACAGAGGGACCTTGGAGTTCAGGTGCATGGTTTTCTAAAGGTGGAGTCACAGGTAGATAGGGCAGTAAAGAAGCTTTTGTCATGCTGTCAGGGCGTTAAGTATAGAAGTTGGGAAGTTATGTTGTAACTGTATAGGACGTTGGTGAGGCTGCATCCGGAGTATTGGCTTCAGTTTTGGTCGCCTTGGCATAGGAAAGATGTTATTAAACTGGAGAGATTGGAGAAGAGATTTACAAGGATGTTGCCAGGACTCAAGGGACTGAGTTATCGGGAGAGATTGGACAGGCTAGGACTTTTTTCTTTGGAGCGTAGAAGACTGAGGAGTGATCTTATAGAGGTGTACAAGATCATGAGAGGAATGGATAGGGTGAATGCACTCAGTCTTTTTCCCAGGGTTAGGAAATCGAGAACTAGAGGGCCTAGTTTTAAATTAAGAGGGAAGAATCTCCAGCTAGTTATAAGGTTGTTAATGGCTGCAGAAACAAATCTCATTTTGTCAGACTATCAGTCCTTGATGTGATTAATAATGGCAAAAACAGCAGAATCCAATCCCTGCAGTCACTTGTGAACTCGCTCATGCTTCAGCAGGTGTGACTGAGTGAATCCTGCCCCACACAAGGAGCAGGTGAACGGTTTCTCCCTGGTGCGAACAGGCTCATGTGTCAGCAGCTGGGATGACCAAGCAAATCCCTACCCACATACGGAGCAGCTGAATGGCTTCACCCCAGTGTGAGTGCGTTGACGTTCATTGAGGTCACTTGACTGCCTGAAACTCTTTCCACAGGAGGTGCAGCTGAATGGATTCTCCTTAGTGTGCATTTGATAATGTGACTGGAGGGCGAGTACCTGACTGAATCTCATCCCACACACAAAGCAAGCGAATGGTCTTGACGCCATGTGAATTAGTTGGTGCTCAATGAGGATGGATGAAGCTTTGAACTTCAGTCCACAAGTTGCACAACTGAATGGCTTTTTCTCAATGTGAACTCGTTGATGTGAGCGAAGACCAGATGACCACGTGAATCCCTTCCCACACTCAAGAGCTGACGAACAGTCTGTCCCCTGTGTGAATTCGGCGATAGATTTCCAGCCGGGATGGATAATTGAATCGTTTAGCACAGTCCTCACATTTCCACGGTTTCTCCATGGTGTCCGTGTCTTTATGTCTTCAGGTTGGACAATCAGTTGAAGCCTTGTCCACACACAGAACGCATGTACTGTTTCTTTCCACTGAATGTTGTGATGTATTTTTCAGGCTCTTTAATTGGTTAAAGCTTTCCAAATCATTTCTGTGGAACACTGTCACTTGGACCTGTGTGTCTCTTAGTGCTTTTCTTGTCACACTAATGTTTGAAATGTTCTCTTGCAAACAGAACAGATCAACGTTCCTCCTTTCACATTGAAAACCTGAAGATATTCAGGTCTTGGTGAACTGAGTGATTCTTTCAGGTCATGTTGTGATATTCACCTTGTCTGTAAATCCACCTTGAAATGTCTTGGAAAATGAAGATACAAAACTCATCACTGTAAATACAGAATAAAAAATTCTGAATATACAATTCTAGATTCCATGGTTCAGGTTTTCCCTCATTCCTCTGGCAAAGCAGTAAATCCTCATCCAAAGCTTACCCTCCTCTTTCTGCTGGAATCCAAACCTCAGATTGATTAGCAATACACTATTTTATAGGATTGTCCTACATCTGAGAGTCGGCCGTCCTGGACTTTATGGTTCCAGAACACTATTAGGGGGCCTTAGATCAGTTTGCTAGACAGCTAGTTCATGATGCAGATAAAGCCCAGCAGCATGGGTTCAATTCCTGTATTGGTTGAGTTATTCAGGCTCTGCCTTCTCAACCTTGCCCCTCAACTGAGGTTTGGTAATCCTTGGGTTAAACATCACCAGTCAGCTCTTCCACTCAAAGGGGAAAACAGTCTATGGTCATCTGGAACTGTGGTGACTTTATCTGTCCCATAACTCATACTTTTCTGGTTGCTCACAGCTCGTTTCCTTACTAGTTCTGAGTTCAAACAGCACTGCAGCCAATCACCCCCCCGCCCCTCCCCCCACACCCATCCCAAGGCTGCCACAACTCTGGTAGCACGACCCTACACTCTTCCACCTATTCATCCCATGGCAAACTGACATGAGAGTTGGTCAGCCTGCCAAATACATCACACCACTATTATCTCCACTCTTTTCTGCCTCCTCCACTCTCTGGTTGGATTCAGCTCACAAGCTCCTTTGTGCAGAATGAATATAATCAATTAATTAACTATGTTCTCTCCTAGGCAGCATAGTGGCGCAGTGGTTAGCATTGCTGCCTCACAGCACTGAGTTCCCAGGTTCCGCCCTGGGTCACTGTCCATGTGGAGTTTGCACGTTCACCCTGTTTTTGTTTCAACCCAAAGATGGGCGGGGTCGGTGGAATGGCATGCTAAATTGCCCCTTAATTAAAAATAAAAATGAATTGGTACTCTAAAGTAATAAAAAAAACTATGTTCTCTCCTGGTGACGAGGGCCTTGAAGGCCCGCAGCTATATTGCTTCACCAAGTTGGCAACCCGTAAAGCAAGAAAATCCCGGAGCTGCAAATGTAGGACTGCAACATTTTTGTTTGGGTGTGTTGCGACCTCCAGCTTATGGGCAGCACGAGTGGATAGCAATGTGGCTTCACAGCACCAGGGTCCCAGGTTTGGTTCCCCGCTGGTCACTGTCTGTGCGGAGTCCGCATGTTCGTCACATGTCTGCGTGGGTTTGCTCCGGGTGCTCCGATTTCCTCCCACAGTCCAGACGTGCAGGTTAAGTGGATTGGCCATGATAAATTGCCCTTAGTGACCAAAAAGGTTAGGAGGGGTTAAGGGGATAGGGTGGAAGTGAGGGCTTAAGTGGGTTGGTGCAGACTCGATGGGCTGAATGGCCCCCTTCTGCACTGTATGTTCTGTGTTCCAGCTAGTATTTCTGAATCCTCCCTACCACCTCGTACGTTTTCGTTCCTTCCCAGAGTTCTTATTGATTTGAGCTGAAAATGAACCTCTAATTTATTGTCGCCCGTCCCCTGATGTGAACCATTCCCACTCGCTGAAACAGGATGGCGGCCGTTAACCTGGGCATGTTCCCGGGAGGGAGAAGCCCCTCAGCTGCAAACAATGGGGCTGACAATGATTCAAAAGGATTTGTGGACCCACTGGGCACGATTCTCCACTCCCACGCCGGTTGGGAGAATCCCCTGGGCCGCCAAAATTTCCGGGGCCGCCGGTCCGACGCTCTCCCGCAATTCTCCCATGCGGCGGGAACGGCCCGGTCGAGTTTCGCAGCCCGCAGAATCACCGGAGACACCGAAAATGGCGATTCTCTGGCACCCCCGCTATTCTGAGGCCCGGATGGGCTGAGCGGCCAGGCCAAAACGGCGGGTTCCCCCCGGCGCCATCCACACCTGGTCACTGCAGTCGTGGGCGGTGCGTGAACACTGGGGAGGCGGCCTGTGGGGGGAGCGAGGGGGGATCCTGCACCGGGCTTCATCTGGAATGTGGGGTGGCCTGCGATCCGTCCCCCATCTTCTTGCGGGGCGGACTTAGAGAGGTCGGCAACCGCACATGGCGCCCATTATGCGGTGCCGGCCACGTCATCTATGCGGCGCCGCTTTTACATGGGCGACAAGGCCTGGTGCATGTAGATGACGCGGCCCCGATCCTGGCCCATTGTCAGGGCCTGAATCGGTCTGGACCGGGGCCGTTCCACGCTCTCGTGAACCTCGACGGCGTTCACGGCGGCGCGACCACTTCGGCGTGGGAGTGGAGAATCCCGCCCCCTGTTTCCAAAGCCTCCCTGTCCAGCTATCAGCATCATCGCTCCCGAGTACGACCGGCTGGTCCTCCAAGCAATCGGAGTGAATGAGGGGCGGGGCTGAGGACGGATTTGCAGGCTCAGACTCGTGCTGCAGCTGGGGTAAACAAACTGCTCGCGCTCTAACTGGCAAACCCAGGGAGTGACTGACAGCACTTCGCGGCCAATAGAAAGGGTGGGGCGTGACCCGGCGGTTCGTCCTCCATCCAATGAGACACAATGAGGGGTGGAGCAGTGGACTGAGATCCCTCAATGTGCATGCGTCCAACGTCAAACTATCCCTCCCGAAACTGTCCCGAATCTGAGCACCTTCACCATTTCAAAATCCGTATCCGAATTCAAGGCTTGAGGCCTACATGGGGCGTTTATGAAACCTTCGGGCTCACCTGCCGGCGCCATCCCACCCTCATCACACACCCGACGTTAATTTACCTACTGATACTTTGTACCATCACCTCAGTTCCGCGCTATAATCGACAGTGCGCATGCTCCAGTTGATACTGATCACTGATTGACAGCAGCTCCGCAGCAACACGAAGAAGGGGCGGGACTGGAGGATCGACCGCCAGCGACTGGTCCTCCAACAAATCGGAGTGAATGAGGGGCGGGGCTGAACCCTGATTTCCCTCCGTGAAGCAGAGACACAGGCTCAGAGTCAGTTCGTCAATCCCTGCATGGCAATTGGTGAAATTTCCATAGAATTCCCTGCAGTGTCATTCGACCCATCAGGCCTGCACAAAGCCTCTGAAAGAGCACCTCACTTAGGCCCAATTCCCAACCCTATCCACGTAACCCCACCTTAACCTACTCTTCTTTGGCATAAGGGTCAATTTAGCATTGCCAATCCACCCAACGTGCACACCTTTGGATGTGGGAGTAAACTGCAGCACCTGCAGGAAACCCACACGTGCACATGGAGTATTTCATTGCAATTAATAAAATCTGGAATTGAGAACTCTCAGTAAGGGTGCCAGGAAATTATTGTCAATCATCATTAAAACCCATAAAGTTGAGCAACACTGTTAGCACTGCTGCCTCACAGCACCGAAGACGCGGGTTTGATCCCAGCCCTGGGTCGCTGTCTGTCTGCATGGATCTCATCTCCACAAAACCAAAGACGTGTAAGGTAGGTGGATTGGCCACACTAAATTACTGGTTAATTAGAAAAGAAAAGAATTGGGTACTCCAAATTTATACCCAAAATAGAGTGGAGGCAGCCTGCTGCAATTCCTGCCCTGTGACTTGGGTCCCCTCTGGCCTCCAGGAAGAACCCACTCATTCGGGTTCTGGTTAGGTGTGCTCTGTGCACCACCTTCAGCTGCAAGAGCTCAGCCTTGTGCATGTGGAAGTGGAGTTTGCCCTGTTCAGTTCTTCGCTCTAGTGTCCCCACCCTAGTTCTTCCTCCCATTTTTCCCTTGTCTCATCCAGCTTGAGAAGGCTCCAAACTCAGGAGAATCATGATCCCCTCCATGCTGCTTTGAGGGTTTGAGACGTAGAGCAGGAGATCATCCGCATCGAGTGAGACTCTATGCTCTCTGCCCCCTCTCTGAATCTCCTTCTAATTTGTTGCTGTTCCGAGGGCGATTGCCAGTGGCTCGATTGCCAGGCGAATACAAGTGGGGAGGGCGGGCATCCCTGCCTTATGACCCTGTACAGATGCAAGTATTTAGAGCTGGTGGTGTTAGTCTGCACGCTCACCATGGGAGAGCTTTCAGGAGTTTCGCCCAGACTGTGAACCCCATTCCAAGCCCGAACCACTCCAATATCTCAATGAGGTACTTCCACTCGACTCTGACGAAGGCCTTTACTGCGTCCAGGGAATTGATCACCTGTGGTGTTCTCTACCTAGATGGGGTCATTATCAAATTCAGCAGGCGCCCGATGTTTCATGTTAGCTGCCTACCCTTAAGAAAGCTCACCTGGTCCTCTGCGACCACCTCTGGTGCACTGTTCTCCAGTCACCTAGCTAGGATCTTGGCCAGTATTTTCATGTCTTCGTTGAACAGCGAGATGAGTCTGGAGGACCTGGATTCCGTCGGGTCTTTGACTTTTGTGGGTATCAGCATGATTGAGGTTTCTGCTAGTGTTGGAGGCAGTGTTCCCCTTCCTAGTGAGTCTGCAGGGCCAGAGCTGCCGCAAATGTTTTTAGAAGTCCTCCGGGAATCCACCTGGTCCTGGCACCTTCCCCTCTTGTATGGAGTTAATGCTTTTCATGACTTCTCCCAGTTCTAATGCTGCTTCGGGCCCCCTTTTTCTATCCTCCCCCATAAATAGTATGTCCAGTCCATCGAGGAACTGCTTCATCTCGAGTCCCCTTTAGGGGGCTTGGAAGTGTACAGCCCCTGGTAGAAGGCCTCAAATGCTTTGTTGACCTTTTCTGTTTCAGTTACTAGTCTGCCATTATTGTCCCTAATCTGTGCCATGTCCCTCGTGGATGCCTGCTTTCTTAGCTGGTCAGGCAGCTGGCTTTGTCTCTGTGTTCGTAAAAGGTCCCCCGTGTCTGGCGGAGTTGGTGCACTGCCTTCCTGGTGGAGAGCAGATCAAAGTCCAAGCTTTTTCCTCTCTGCCAGAAACTCGGCCTTGAAATATTGCCAGCCCATCTCCAGTATGGAGTCAAACTGGTATTGCGTAGCCACCCTCTCCTGCCGGTCACTGCGCGCTTTATAAGCGATAATCTTATCCCTGATCACAGCCTTCAGCGTCTCCCAGATGTGGAGGGTGAGACCTCCCCATTCTGGTATTGGCGCTATTTCCGTCTATGGCCTGTGTTATTTTCTCGCAAAAAGCCTTGTCGTTTTTTTTTAAGAGATGGGATACATTGCACTTGACATTGATCGGGAGGGTGCAGGTTGAAAATGAATATGTTGCTAAGGTTCTTGTTCGTTTTCCAGATCCTCCTGATTTTGTTCCCGATGGCCGCCTTCTGTAAAATGCAGACAGTGATTTTGGAATTTATATCGATGGAGAATGTGCCGAGGGTAAAGAGGGCCCTGCTACAGAGGCAGAGGCAGAAAGGGGGGTTGGCATTCCCGAACCTGCTGTACTACTATTGGGCAGCGAATGTGAATAAGGTGAGGTGATGGTGGGGGCAAAAAGGGGGGTGGAGTCAGTCAAGGTGGAGGAGGAGTCCTGTAGGGGATCCAGTCTGAGGGCTTTGCTGCCACAATCTCCGGGGTAGTATATGGGGAGTCCGGTGAAACAGTCGATGGTTAAGGTGTGGAATCAGCTGTGGAGACACTTCATGTTGGAGAGGATGTTGGTGTTGACACCACTGTGCAGGAACCACATATTTCAGTCGGGGGAGATGGATGGGATGTATGGGAAATAGAGGGAGGCGGGACTGATGAGGGACTTGTATCTGGATTAGTTGCGGGAGAGGTTTGAGTTGCCGAGGGGAGTAAATTTAGCTACATGCAGCTGAGGGACGTTTCCCAGGTTGCCGAGGCTATACTCTATTGGATCAACTGCTGCTCTCGGATGGGTCAGGGGAGGGTAGGATTGGAGACATATATGTCATTGGGGGAGCAGGGGGGGTGCAAATGGTGAGGATCAAGAGAAAATGGGAGGAGGAGTTGATGGGGGAAATAGGCTGGTGAGGCGATGCGTAGGGTGAATTTAACCTCCACCTGCGCGAGAAGGAGCTTGATTCAGTTCAAGGTGTTACATAAGGTACATGTGATCTGGGCGAGGATGAGTGGGTTCTTTCAAGGGTGGCTGTTGAGTGCGAGAAGTGAGGGCGAGGGCAGGCAAATCATGCACACATGTTTTGGGGTTGTGAGAAGCTGGAGAAATACTGGGAAGCGGAGTTTGGGATATTATCTAAAATTGTGGGAGTGCAGGTCAGGCCGGCACCAATGGTGGGGATCTTTGGGAAATCGGAAATGCCGGAGCTGCTAGAAATGAAGGGAGCCGCCGATGTGTTGGCCTTCGCCTAATTGCCCGGCGAAGGATCTCGCTGAATTGGACGTTGGATACGTCACCAGGAGTGGGTAGCCTGGATGGGGAACCTGTATGAATTTTTTCGGTTGTAAATGATCAAATTTGAGTTGAGGGGCCGGCGGAGGGCTTCGAGACATGTTGGGGGTTGACAATGTTTGAGGAACTGTTTGTCACGGGGGAAAATTGTACAAACTTTGTTCTTAACTGTGAGGGTATGGTGTGTGTTGTACATGTTACTGTTTTTTAGACATGTTTGGAATAAAATTCATTTTTTAAAAAAGATATGGAACTCTGGGAGAGAGACTGTCAGGTTCTTGAGCAAATTATCATAGGGAGCGACAAGGTTTTGGAGGTGTTGGCAGGCTCAAAAGTGGACAAGTCTCCAGATACGGATGAATTGTGTCCCAGTATGCTGTGGGAGGCGAGGGAGGAGATTGAAGGGGCTCTGACACAAATTTTTAACTTCTTTCTGGCCACAGGGGAGGTGCCAGAGGACTGGAGAACAGCTAATGTGGTCCCATAATTTAAGATACGTTGTAGAGATAAGCCAGGGAACTACAGACCAGTGAGCCTCACGTCAGTGGTAGGGAAACTATTGGAGAAAATTCTGAAGGAGAGAATCTATCTCCACTTGGAGCTGCAAGGTTTGCTGAGGAATAGTCAGCATGGCTTTGGCAGAGAGAGCTCATGCCAAACAAATCTGATTTCATTTTTTGAGCAGGTGACCAGGTGTGTAGATGAGGGTAGTGCAGTTGATGTAGTTTACATGGATTTCAGAAAAGTCTTTGACAAGGTCCCACACAAGAGACTTATAAAGAAGGCAAATGCACATAGATTTAAAAAAAATAAATTGAGTATCCAATTTTTTTTTCCAATTAAGGGGCAATTTAGCATGACCAATCAACCTACCCAGTGCACCTTTGGGTTGTGAGGGTGCGACCCACGGAGTTTGCTGGGACTGAACCCGGGTCCTCGGCACTGAGGCAACAGTGCTAACCACGGCGCCACCATGCCGTCCCATAAATAACATAGATAACTATGTTGGGAGTAGGATCATTAAGGTTGCGGATGAACAAAGATTGGCCGGGTGGGTAACAGTGAGGTTGTCTTGGGTTACAGGAAGATATAGACGGGATGGTCAAATGGGCAGAAAAGTGGCTGATGGAATTTACCCTGAAAAATGTGAGGCGATACACATTGGAAGGGGTAATTTGACAAGGAAGTATTCAATGAATGGCCTGACACTGGGAAGTGCCCAGGAACAAAGGGACCTTGGCATTATTATGTTTGTCCATAGATCTCTAAAGGCAGAAGGGTAGTTTAATAGGGTGTGAAAAAGGCATATGGAATACTTGCCTTTATCAATCGAGGCATAGGTTACAAAGGCGGGGAGGTCATGTTGGCGTTGTATTGAACTTTGGTGAGGCCACAGCTGGAGTACTGTGTGCAATTCTGGTCAGCACATTATAGGAAGGATGTGATTGCACTGGAGAGAGTGCAGAGGCGATTCACCAGGTTGTTGCCAGGGATGGAACATCTAAGTTATGGAGAGAGCTTGGATAGGCTTGGATTGTTTTCGCTGGAGCAGATTAGACTGAGGGGCGACCTGATTGAGATGTACAAGATTATGAGGGGCAATGACAGGGTGGATAGGGAGCAGCTGTTCCCTTTAGTTGAAGGGTCAGTTACGAGGGGACACAAGTTCAAGGTGAGTGACAAGAGATTTAAGGGGGATTTGAGGAAAACATTATTACCCAGAGGGTGGTGACGGTCTGGAATGCACTGCCTGGAAGAGTGGTAGAGACAGGTTGCCTCACATTCTTTAAAAAGTACTTGGATGAGCACTTGGCACTGGCAAGTGGGATGAGGAAGGCATGCCAAGTGTTTCATGTGTTGTTGCAGAATTGATGGGCCGAATGGCCTTTTCTGCACTGTATTATTCTGTGAAAGAATCCCCGTCAACATTCCTGACATTGATTAAGAGATAACAGTGTTCCCTAACATCTGTGGACTTATCATTCTACAGGGCAAATTTTCTACTCATTTCTAATTTCTCCTGAAATACCTGTTAAATATTTTTTTTAAAAAATAATTTTTATTGAGGTTTTCACAAAATATCAACAACAGAATGAAAAAGGAACCCAATAGAATTAAATACAGAACAAAATAAAACAACCCCCGTGCCCCCCTCCCCCCTATACATAAATAATACATTTACACCCCGAATTAACACAAAGCAAACATAGCAAATATATGCACCCCCTCAGGTCCCCCAGGGTAAACAAACAAAATTAAAATAGAACCCCCCCTCCCTCCCCCCCCGGGTTGCTGCTGCTGCTGACCATTGTCTACCGTTCTGCCAGGAAGTCCAAGAACGGTTGCCACCGCCTGAAGAACCCTTGTACCGATCCCCTTAAGGCAAATTTCACCCTCTCCAAATTAATAAACCCCGGCATATCGTTGATCCAGGATTCCACGCTTGGGGGCCTCGCATCCTTCCACTGAAGGAGAATCCTTCGCCGGGCTACCAAGGACACAAAGGCCAGAATACCGGCCTCTTTCGCCTCCCGCACTCCCGACTCCCCTGCAACCCCAAATATTGCAACCCCAAATATTGCAAGCCCCCAGCCCAGTTTGACCCTGGATCCTACCACTCCCGACACCGTCCTCGCTACGCCCTTCCAAAATTCCTCCAGCGCTGGGCATGCCCAGAACATATGGGTGTGATTTCCTGGGCTCATTGAGCACCTAACACACCTGTCCTCACCCCCAAAGAGCCGGCTCATCCTTGTCCCGGTCATGTGTGCCCTGTGCAGCACTTTAAACTGTATGAGGCTGAGCCTCGCGCACGACGAGGAAGAGTTCACCCTCCCAAGGGCATCTGCCCACGTCCCCTCTTCGATCTCCTCTCCGAACTCCTCCCACTTACCTTTCAACTCCACCACCGAGGCCTCCTCCTCCTCCTGCATCACCTGGTAAGTTTCTGAGATCTTCCCCACTCCAACCCACCCCCCCCCCCCCCCCAATAGCACCCTGTCCTGTACTGTGCGTGGCAGCAGCCGCGGGAATTCCACCACTTGCTGCTTGGGAAACGCTCTTACCTATAAATATCTAAAGGTGTTCCCCGGGGGCAGCCCGTACTTCTCCTCCAGCTCACCCAGGCTCGCGAACTTCCTGTCCACAAATAGGTCCCCCAACCTTCTTATCCCTGCCCTGTGCCACCCCGAAAACCCTCCATCTATTCTCCCTGGGACAAACCGGTGGTTCCCCCGTATTAGGGTCCACACCGAGGCCCAAACGTCCCCCCTGTGCCGTCTCCACTGCCCCCAGATTTTGAGGGTAGCCGCCACTACCGGGCTGGTGGTATTCCTCATTGGAGGGAGCGGCAGCGGCGCCGTTGCCAGTGCCTCCAGACTCGTACCCTCACAAGACGCCGTCTCCAGCCTCTTCCAAGCAGCCCCCCCCCCCTCCATCACCCACTTATGCACCATCGCCACATTGGCGGCCCAGTAGTACCCACAGAAGTTGGGCAGTGCCAGCCCCCCTCCCCCATCCCTACTCGCCCTCGGAGTCCCTCGCGCCCACACAAACCCCGTTATGCTCCTGTTGACCCACCGAAAGAAGGTCTCCGGGATAAAAATGGGGAGGCACTGGAACAGGAACAAAAACCTTGGGAGCACCATCATCTTAACTGACTGCACCCTACCCGTCAGGGACAGCGGCAACGCATCCCACCTCTTGAAATTCTCCTCCATTTGTTCCACCACCCTCGTGAAATTAAGTCTATGCAGGGCCCCCAGCTCCTGGCCAACTGGACCCCCAAATACCTGAAGCTCCTCTCCACTCTTTTTAGTGAGAGCTCGCCAATCCCTCTCTCCTGGTCCCCTGGGTGAACCACAAACAACTCGCTCTTCCCCATGTTGAGCTTGTACCCTGAGAAATCCCCGAACTCCCTGAGGATCCTCATTACCTCCGGCATTCCCCCCACCGGGTCCGCCACATATAGTAGCAAGTCGTCCGCATAGAGAGATACCCTGTGCTCCTCCCCACCCCGCACCAACCCCCTCCAATTCCTCGACTCCCTCAGTGCCATAGCCAGGGGTTCAATCGCCAGTGCGAAGAGCAGGGGGGACAGGGGACACCCCTGCCTCGTCCCTCGATGCAACCAAAAGTACTCAGACCTCCTCTTGTTCGTGGCCACCCTCGCCATCGGCACCTCGTACAACAGCCTAACCCACCTGACAAACCCCTCCCCAAACCCGAACCTCTTCAGCACCTCCCACAAGTCCCCCCACTCTACCCTATCGAAGGCCTTCTCAGCATCCATCGCCACCACTATACCCGCCTCCCCCTCCCTCGCCGGCATCATAATAACGTTCAGGAGCCTCCGCACATTCGCGTTCAACTGCCTCATACCTGTTCAATATCAACTGACATTTCATCATACGCCTTTTGATTGTATTATCAGAAAAAAGAACTTTGTTGATTTTTTTTTTTTAGCAGCATCAGCTCCCAAAATTACTCTCAGAATGCTTTTGTATGCTGGCATAATTAGGGTTCAGTAGTGGTACATGTGTGGTGATACACCACTGTACTTGCCTACCATTGTACATAGTATATAATAGTTGTGCGTAACGTGGCCCTGTAATACTGTGTATTGTACTGTAACTCTGCAGAGGTTCGGTCACTGGTAGGTAACCCGACCTGGCCACGGAGAGCTCCGCCTTAGCCACTCCCCCGGGAGTTAGTATAAGAACCCTCTTCTGGGACAGGCCCCATTCTGTCTGGGGTCGTCTGTGTCGGGTAAGCCTCCCATGTAGTATATTAAAGCTTGAGTTAAAGTCTCACATGTCTTTGTGGTTCTTGACGCTTAGCGCATCAATTTAATATACTACAGTTATAATGGAGGCTGCTCTGAAACCCGACAAGCTCTCGCTCGACCCCCACGCTCCACGCGCGGATCACCTTTTCAACTGCTGGCTCCGGTGTTTCGAGGCCTACCTGGAAGCATCCTCCGCCTTCGCCAAAACGGACGCCGACCGACTCAATCTCCTGTACTCATGGCTCGACTACGGGCTTTTCGACCTCATCACGGGAACAACGACCTATGCCGAGGCCATCGTGAAGCTCAAAAGTCGGTATGCACGAACTGTTAATTCTATTTACGCCCGCCACTGCCTCGCCTCCCGGCACCAGCAGCCGGGTGAACCCCTATCCGTGTTTGTTCGGGACCTCCGTGCCCTCGCGCTCACCTGCAACGCGCCAGCAGTCTCCGCTGAGCAGAACACTGAGGCCCTGGCGCTTGATGCCTTTGTAGCTGGCATCGCTTCCGTCCCAATTCGCCAACTCCTGGCACAAACTACCCTGACTCTGGACACGGCAGTCACTATGGCAGAGGCCCAACAGGCAGCCTACGACAATAATGCGTCCTACACGCCTGCACAAACTTCCTATGCTCCTGTCCACGCTCCCTACGTGGCCGCTACGTCCCAGCAACAACCCCTGCAAGTCACGGCCCACCCAGCCACTCCAGCAGTAAAAATGCCTGGGCCCCAGTGTTACTTTTGTGGCCAGGCAAAACACCCCAGGAAATGCTGCCCTGCTAGAGATGCTACCTGTTCAGCCTGTGGCAAGAAAGGCCACTTTGCAAACGTCTGCTGCTCCACTGCTGCCTCGGGGTCCAACGCCGCGGCCTGCTACTCGGGTGCCGCCGTCCTCCGTTCCCGGCTCGCTGTTCAACATCTGCGACGCAAGGGCGCCGCCACCTTTGATCATCCCCGACCCGGCTCACTTCACTCCCGGTTCGCCGATTGTCACTTCCGGTTCGCCGCCGATCGTCACTTCCGGTCATGGGCACTCGACCTCTGGCCCCCTCTCCACGTGGTCTGCATGGGCGCCGCCCGGAACACCGAATTACGTCACTTCCGGTCCGTCGCCGATCGTCACTTCCGGTCCTGCGCACTCGACCGAAATGCTGCAAACCGAGGAGATGCAGCCAGCAACAGCAACCTGGCCTCCAACAGCAGCCTACGACGCCTGGGCGCTGCCACCTTCTCCCACAGGCCGCTCCTCGGATCCTGCACCCTTCTCCAACAGCTCCACCATCGCATCCATCGTCCTCGACCAGGACCGACCGCATCAGCTCGCCAGATCCACCATGGAGGTTCAGGTAAATTGTTTCACTGTTACCTGCCTCTTCGACAGCGGCAGCACGGAGAGCTTCCTGCACCCAGACACCGTGCGCCACTGCTCCCTCAAGGTATTACCCACACGCAGGTATATTTTCATGGCCTCCAACTCCCAGTCAGCCGAGGTTTTGGGCTAATGCGTCGTCACCCTCTCAGTGAACGGCGCGGTGTTCCAGGATTTCAAATTCATGGTCCTCCCTCACCTCTGCGCCCCCGCGATCCGCGGCCTGGACTTCCAATGCCACCTGCGCAGCCTCACCTTGCATTTTAACGGCCCCCTCCCCCCCTCACGGTCTCCAACCCCCAGTTCTTCCCTGATCCCCCCCCCCCCCCCCAGGTCCCACCTGTAGTCTCTCCACGCTCAGGATTCCCCCCCTTCACTGTTTGCTAATCTCACCCCCGACTGCACCCCCGTGGCTACTAAAAGTCGGCGTTACAGTTTTGGGGACCGCCAGTTCATTCGAGCGGAGATTAAGCGCCTTCTCTTGGAAAATATCATTGCTCCCAGCACCAGCCCCTGGCGAGCCCAAGTGGTGGTAGTCAAGTCTGGTGAGAAACACCGCATGGTCATTGACTACAGTCAGACCATCAACCGGTACACGCTGCTTGATGCGTATCCCCTCCCCCGCATATCTGACATGGTCAACCGGATTGCACAGTACCGGGTGTTCTCCACCACAGACTTGAAATCCGCCTACCACCAGCTCCCTATCCGCCCGGAGGACCGTAACTTCACGGCCTTCGAGGCCGACGGCCGCCTCTACCACTTTCTTAGGGTACCCTTTGGCGTCACCAATGGAGTCTCGGTCTTCCAACGGCAGATGGACCGAATGGTGGACCAGAACAGACTGCGGGCTACCTTCCCGTATCTGGACAACGTCACCATCTGCGGACACGACGTCAACCTCACGAAATTCCTCCAAACTGCCAAACGCCTCAACCTCACGTACAACGAGGCAAAATGTGTTTTCGGCACCACCCGCCTCGCCATACTCGGCTACGTGGTGGAGAACGGTGTCCTCGGCCCCGATCCCGACCGTCTGCGCCCCCTTCTCGAACTCCCAATTCCCACCTGCCCCAAAGAACTGAGGCGATGCCTCGGATTCTTTGCCTACTATGCCCAGTGGGTGCCCAAGTACGCTGACAAGGCCCGACCCCTCCTCCGTTCCCCCTCATTCCCCCTCCCGCCCGAGGCCTGCCAGGCCTTCCACCTCCTAAAAACCACTATTGCCAGAGCCGCCATGCATGCGGTAGACGAGTCTGCACCATTCCAAGTCGAGAGCGATGCCTCCGACTTTGCCCTGGGTGCCACCCTCAACCAGGCGGGCAGGCCCATCGCCTTCTTTTCCCGCACACTCCAAGGCCCCGAGATCAGCCACTCCTCTGTTGAGAAGGAGGCACAAGCCATAGTGGAAGCCGTCCGGCACTGTAGGCACTACCTGGCCGGAAAACCATTTACCCTCGTTACTGACCAACGATCAGTTGCGTTCATGTTCGACAACAAACAACGAGGTAAAATCAAAAATGATAAGATATTACGGTGGAGGATCGAACTCTCCACCTAGAATTATACTATCTTATACCGGCCAGGTAAGCTCAATGATCCTCCTGATGCCCTGTACCGTAGTACTTGTGCCAACGCACAGGATGACCGGCTGCGGGCACTACATAATGACCTCTGTCACCCGGGCGTCAGGCGGCTCTACCACTATATCAAGGGCCACAACCTACCCTTCTCAGTCGAGGAGGTCAAGGCCATGACTAGGGACTGCCAAGTCTGTGCGGAGTGCAAGCCGCAATTCTACAAGCCAGACAAGGCGCACCTAATCAAGGCCACCCGCCCCTTTGAACGTCTCAGCATTGACTTCAAAGGGCCCCTCCCCACCCACAACCGCAACACGTACTTCCTCAACGTCATCGACGAGTACTCGCGGTTCCCCTTCGCCATTCCCTGCCCCGACACGACCTCCGCCACCGTCATCAAAGCGTTGCACGACCTCTTCATGCTGTTCGGTTACCCCAATTACGTTCACAGTGACCGGGGCTCCTCCTTCATGAGCGAGGAGCTGCGTCGGTACCTGCTCGCCAGGGGCGTTGCCTCGAGCAGGACGACCAGCTACAACCCCCGGGGGAACGGACAGGTGGAGAGGGAGAACGCGACTGTTTGGAAGGCCGTGCTGCTAGCCCTCAAGTCCAAAGGCCTACCAGTCTCTCGTTGGCAGGAGGCCCTCCCTGCCGCACTCCACTCCATCCGGTCTCTTTTGTGTACTGCAACGAATGCTACCCCTCATGAGCGGATGTTTCTCTTCTCCAGGAGATCGGCATCCGTGACATCGCTTCCATCCTGGCTCCTGTCCCCGGGAGACGTCCTGCTCCGCAAGCACGTGCGGACCTCTAAGGCGGAGCCCCTGGTGGAGAGAGTCCATCTCCTCCACGCCAACCCACAGTACGCGTACATAGCGTACCCCGACGGGCGTGAGGAGACCGTCTCCATCAAGGACCTGGCCCCCTCTGGGGCCCCTGCCGCCCCCGCCCCACAGCCTCCACCCCGCTCCCTCTCTGCTCCCGTCGATCCCTCGGTCTGTTACTACTCCGTGCCAGCCGCTGTCATCCCGCAGTTTCGCCTCGAGCCAGCCAAAGCGGTGGGGGAAGTCATGCCGCCTCACGACCCAGCACCACCGACCGCACGAATACTACTGGACACTACCTCAGCGCCGCAGCTCCGACGTTCAAAGAGATCGACCAAACCCATCGTTCGTCTCTACCTTTGACGACACGGAACCTCCTGATGCACTCTGTTCACTGCTCCAAATTTTCACCCCGGACTTCCTTCTAAACAAGTGGTGAATGTGGTGATACACCACTATACTTGCCTACCATTGTACATAGTATATAATAGTTGTGTGTAACGTGGCCCTGTAATACTGTGTATTCTACTGTAACTCTGCAGAGGTTCGGTCACTGGTAGGTAACCCGACCTGGCCACGGAGAGCTCCGCCTTAGCCACTCCCCCGGGAGTTAGTATAAGAACCCTCTTCTGGGACAGGCCCCATTCTGTCTGGGGTCGTCTGTGTCAGGTAAGCCTCCCATGTAGTATATTAAAGCCTGAGTTAAAGTCTCACATGTCTTTGTGGTTCTTGACGCTTAGCGCATCAATTTAATAAACTACAGTTATAATGGAGGCTGCTCTGAAACCCGACAAGCTCTCGCTCGACCCCCACGCTCCACGCGCGGATCACCTTTTCAACTGCTGGCTCCGGTGTTTCGAGGCCTACCTGGAAGCATCCTCCGCCTTCGCCAAAACGGACGCCGACTGACTCAATCTCCTGTACTCATGGCTCGACTACGGGCTTTTCGACCTCATCACGGGAACAACGACCTATGCCGAGGCCATCGTGAAGCTCAAAAGCCGGTATGCACGAACTGTTAATTCTATTTACGCCCGCCACAGGCCCCATTCTGTCTGGAGTCGTCTCTGTCGGGTAAGCCTCCCATGTAGTATATTAAAGCCTGAGTTAAAGTCTCACATGTCTTTGTGGTTCTTGACGCTTAGCGCATCAACATGGCATCTTGCAATGAGTTCAGCCACCAAATAACTTGCCACCTGCACATTATTTCAAACCCGCACCCACTTCACTGATTTTTATTTACTTTTTTTTCTCTCAGGCGCTTAAAGTACTGGATATCCCTGTTGGATAGCGAACAGTGTTTTGTATTGAAATGGCGTGTCAACTTGGTACCATTGCAGCATTTCAGAGCTGCTCCCTGCAAATTAGGCATTCAGGGACAGGGCAAGAGGGATCACCAGCCCATGAAAATCCACAGGCGAAATGATCATCTCTACTGTCTGTGTACGAACCTCGATTTTTTTTTTTTTTTTTTTTTTTTTTTTTTTTTTTTTTTTCTCCTGAGGTTTCACACTTTTGCCCACATCTGATTCAGAGTGGGACTTTTCACTTGTCTTCAAGAGCTTATCGTGACAAACTGTGGTCAAACACACCACGCTACACAATAAATGCCCTTAAGCATCAACTTACAAGCACAATTTCAACTCTTCAGCTATGTCAAGTCGAAAACTACTCCTCCAAAAGTGTATCTTTGCCCCAACACCCCACAGCACGGAGTTAGCAACCTTTCAGCTGCCTTCTGGGATATTTGGGACTTCTTTTGGTGTCTTTTTGACTACTAGGGCTTCTGCCCTTAATTATGGTCTGCTCCATGTAGCCATTTCTCGATTTAGCACCTGCTTCTTCTTTTCTTTGATTTATTGGTTTCTGACCCATGAATTCCTTACTGGGATCGTAACTTTTTCACTTCTCTCTGTTTTCTTTCCTTTTTCTTTAATCACTCTCCCTTTTTGCAGTTGCACTTTATGCATTGGCCTTCATCTTCAGCTTCATCGTTTGGCAGCTCCAAATCTGCCACTGGTGAACTCTCCCCGGATATGGTCATTACTATGTTCAGCTGGTGACTGATGTTCACTGTTAGTTGTCTGTCTTTAACATACCCGTCTGATCTTCTGTGGTCACATCTGGCAGGTAGCTCCCCAGTCACTTCGCCAGAGCTTCTGTGAATATTTTCGCATCAGTGTTTAGGAGAAAGATGGGTCTGTATGATCCACACTCTGTAGGATTTTTGTTTTTCTTGTGGATCAGTGAGATCGAGGCCTGTGCCACTGTGGTGGCAATGGCCCTTAGACAGTGAATCATTGAACATTTCTCTCAGGTGTGGGGCCAGCTCTGCTGAGAATGTTTTGTAAAAGTCTGCCAGGAATCCGTCCGGTCCCGGCACTTTCCCTGATTGCATGTCATTGATGCACTCCACGATTTCGCCCAACCCTACCGGTATTCCGAGCGCTCATTCCCCACCACCGGTATGTCCAGCCTGTCGAGGAACTCTTCCATCCCCAAACCCTCTCCAGGGGCTCAGAGGTGTACAGCCCTCTGTAAAAGTTCATAAAGGGAGTATTGACCTGATTTGGGTCCACTAATATCCTACAGTTACTGTCCCTGATCTACGGTACCTCTCTCGAGGCAGCCTGTTTTCTTAGCTGGCGCACCTGCATGTGGCTGACCTTGTCTTCATGTTTGTAAAAGGGTCCTGTGCCTGGCTGAGCTAGTGGACTGCCTTCCGTGTGGAGAGCAGATCAAATTCCATTTGCAGCTTTTTCCTTTCCGCCAGCAGTTCTATGATTGGGGCTGTGGAGTCCGTCGATCCACTTCCAGTCTGGAGCCAATCACTCTGATTGGTTCCCTCTCCTTCCTGTCCCTAAGGGTCCTATAAGCTATAATTTCCCCCTGAACATTGCCTTCAGTGCCTCCTGGAACGTGGAAGGTGAGACCTTCCCATTCTGGCTGCACGATACATAATCGTTGATGGATTGGGATATTTTAATGTTGAATACCTTATTGGTGAGGAAAGCTGCATCCAGCCTTCATGGATGGGATTGGGTCTGTCCCTTCTCCATTCACACGTCGATGTAATGCGGTGTACGGTCAGAGATTACAATGGTGGAGTATTCTGCTTTTGTCACCCCTGGAAGCACCCTCTGCCCCACCACAAAAAAGTCTATCCGTGAGTAGACCTTATGCACGTGGGAGAAGAAGAATTATTTTCCCCCGGGTGGTGGAACCTCCACGGGTCTAACCCTCCCCACCTGCTCTATAAAGATGTTCAATTTGCGTGCCATGCCTGACACATTACCTGTCCTGGGTCGGATCTGTCTCCTGTCGGGTCCTTCACGCAGTAAAAGTCGGCCTCTTGATTAATCGGTTAGTGTCCAAGTTCGGGATTCCGTCCATTGTTTTCTTGACAAACTCTGGTCATGTCGGTTTGGGCATATATATTAATCAAAGCTACCGGGCCCCTTCCAGGGTCCCACTAACCATAATGAAATGCCCCCTGGGTCCGCCACTGTGCTTGTCGCTGTAAATGAAGCTGTCCTGCGAACTAATGTGGCCCTCCCCACTCAACCTGGCATCGAAACACGAGTGAAACATTTGTCCCACCCAGCCGTTCCTCACCTGCTGTCAGTGCCTCTCTCTCAGATTTCCTGCAGGGAGACAATGTCCACCCTCAGGGTTTTAAGATGGCCCGTTGATGCGCCTCATATTCCATGCAGCTACGCCGGGTAGGCCCCCCCCCCCCCTTCCTGTGGGGTTAACCATACTCAGCTTGTGGGCCAGCCCCTTTCTGATCAGGCCTGCCCTCATTCGCGAGCCATTCAAAATGGCCACCAACTGCTTCCACTTTCTCGCTTTCTCCACGTGTAACCCGTTGCAACCAGCGCTCTACCCCCCCCCCACCCTCCCTTGGTCTCCTTCACTCCCTGCCCTTATGTTTCCCCCTCCTAGTCCCCACCTTGTCTCTAAACCCCTCCCCTCCCTGACCCCCTTTACTTTTGCCCTTTGTTTTCCCTGAGTTTCTATCTTCCTCCTTCTGCCAGTTGCTCCCTCCCTCCTCTTTCTCTGTGCTCCCATACATCTGCTTACTCGCCAGTGGAGCGGTTCCCCTCTCGATCCAGTTCCCCTATTTAACCCCTGTCTACATTCCCCCCCGCCCCCACCTTCTCTGCATCTCTGCCCGTGAACTTTCCTATCTTTCTTTCCTTTGGCCTTCGTATCCTGTCTTCTCGCCCATGTATGCTCTTCCTGTCTACCTAGGTTGTTGGACAAATGTGTTGGCCATCTCAGAAGTGTTGAAGTAATAAACCTTTGCCTCATATGTGACCCATAAACTGGCGAGGTAAAGTCTATTAAACTGCACCTCACTCTTGTAGAGGGTGGATTTGGCGCTGTTAAATTCGGTTCGGTGCTTGGCCCGGTCCGCCCCAATGTTTTGGTACATATGGATGGAAAGTCCCTCGCACTTGCAATTTTTCACGCTTACGCCCATCTCATGATCCACTCCTTACCTTGGCACTTGTGGAACTTTAAATCATCCCCTGTGGAGGTTCCCAGGCTCTCGGCCGCTGTGGTAACGCCCTATGGGCATGGCCCACCTCCGGGTACTTGGTGGAGCCCTCTTTGCCGACCAGTTCCCTGAACATCTCTGGCCTTTCTCCCCTCCATCCATTCCAGCAGCACCACGATTCTCAAGTTCTAGTGGCGAGACCTGTTCTCCCAATTGCCAACTTCTGCCCTTATACCCTTCTAGGTCTTGGTCAAGCTCGCCACTTGGGGCTCCAATTCTGTGATCCGGTCCTCTTGGTCTGTGGTGGCTTTCTCCAGGTCTCTCGTTTTTGATTCCTGGGCCTCCAGCTGCTGCTCCATTTTGGCCATCGCCTCCTTCATGGTTGCCGTTTCCACCGCTGTCTCGACGAGTGCCAGGAGGTCTCTCTTCTGCTCCTTTCTACGTCTCTGAAGCTCGGTGGTAATAAGGACCATGAGCTTGTCCATCAGCACCAGGATCTGCTTTGAGAACTCTGTGGAGTCGGCCCTTCCCGTTTCTATCCCACCTCGTTCGGCTGCCGATTCTGAGGTTGAAGTTTCCCTCCCCTCCTCTTTGTTGCCTTTCTTGGTGGCTGGCTGCCTCTTTACTATTTATCTCATTTCAAGTTCCTCTTCGATGTGGTCGGTTGGTGTTAAGCTGGGTGGGGGGGGCTTGTTGTGGATGATTTTGGTGCCCGTTTGATGGGGTGAAAAGGTTGTTTTCTCAGTCTTCATGCAAGATCTATCATGCGTGTGACTGCTCAGCTCATGGTTGCCACCAGAACCAGGTTTGGATTGTTTTACATTGATAATCGATTGATTTATTGATTTGATTTATTGTCACATATACCGAAGTACAGTGAAAAGTATTTTTCTGCGGCCGAGGAACGTACACAGTACGTACATAGTAGACACAAGAATAATAACAGAGAACATTGACAAATGGTACATCGACAAAACAGTGATTGGTTACAGTGCGGAACAAGGGGCCAAACAAAGCAAACACATGGGCAAGAGCAGCATAGGGCTTCGTGAATAATATTCTTACACAGAACAGATCAGTCTGAGGGGGAGTCGTTGAGGAGTCTTGTAGCTGTGGGGAAGAAGCTGTTCCTATGTCTGGATGTGCGAGTCTTCAGACTTCTGTACCTTCTGCCTGATGGAAGGGTCTGGAAGAAGGCAATGCCAGGGTGGGAGGGGTCACTGATAATGCTGTCTGCCTTCCTGAGGCAGCGAGAGGTGTACACAGAATCAATGTGGAGGTGACAAGTTTGTGTGGTGCGTTGGTCTGAGTTCACCACAATCTGCAGTTTCTTGCGATCCAACCCATACAATGGCCTGCTGGGAAAGTGCCTGATTAATCCAAACTACACATGTGTGGACCTTTCCCAACTAGTGGTGTGTTGGAGACGGGAGGTTCATTGGGGTTTGGAGATCTGGACGATCGAGCAAAGGTGTAAGGGTGATTTAGTTAATTTATATTAAATTCTAATTTTTAATCATCTTTAATCTTATCTTGCGGCATACTTGTGGGACCTTCGCCGTACCAAGATCCAAGGGCAGGATTTTCCAGTCTGCCAGCTGTGTTTTCTGGCACGGCGTGCCCCCACTGGCAGCGGGATTCTCTGTTCCCACAGCTGACCAATGGGGTTTCCCAATGTGGGCACTACATGCTGTCGGGAAACCCGCAGGCGTGGGTTCGCTTCCAGGGGACCGGAGGATCCCACCGATGAAGAATTCCACTGCAAATTAATCAGCATGTCATCAAGAAACAACCCTTTCATTCTCCTGTTCATAAGCATTCAAGGCCTTCTCCCTATGTCTTCATTTTCTACCAACAATATAATTCTCCACTTCCTGTTCATATAACTCCATGGTCTCTGTATTCCACTGCAATACTACAACTTTCCGTCATCTGTGTTCCCTTACCTCCTGTGCATTCTCCACCTCCACTGACAAGAGCACCAGCAGCTGAACCTTCAACTGCCATGGCCTTGAAATCCAGACTTTCCTCCCTGAACCTCTGCCTTTATTTCTCCATTGGCATGGACACCAAATTCAGTGTCATAATCTACAGTTCCTCGTAACTTCCCACTGAAAAACACACTGTCTGGTCTCACTGGCTCCATCCTCCCCGGCTTACACACTGTCTGATCTCACTGACTCCATCCTCCCCGGGTTACACTCTGTCTGATCTCACTGGCTCCATCCTCCCCGGGTTACACACTGTCTGATCTCACTGGCTCCATCCTCCCCGGGTTACACACTGTCTGATCTCACTGGCTCCATCCTCCCCGGGTTACACACTGTCTGATCTCACTGGCTCCATCCTCCCCGGGCTACACACTGTCTGATCTCACTGGCTCCATCCTCCCCGGGTTACACACTTGCTGATCTCACTGGCTCCGTCCTCCCCGGGTTACACACTGTCTGATCTCACTGGCTCCATCCCCCACGGGTTGCACACTGTCTGATCTCACTGGCTCCATCCTCCCAGGGTTACACACTGTCTGATCTCACTGGCTCCATCCTCCCCGGGTTACACACTGTCTGATCTCACTGGCTCCGTCCTCCCCGGGTTACACACTGTCTGATCTCACTGGCTCCGTCCTCCCCGGGTTACACACTGTCTGATCTCACTGGCTCCGTCCTCCCCGGGTTACACACTGCTTCTATTATAAGACTATCAGAATCAACATTGAAATTATTTCTCACAGGCAACAACAAACCTCAACATTCCAAACAGAATCTGCACACGCTCAAAAGCGAGCTCTGTGCATGCGCATTGCCTCTTTGGTCGGTAACGTTGGTGAAATCGTGCACCTGCGCAGTGCAGCACTGGGAGTTGTTTCTCTGGCGCTGTCTGCCTCGCGCCCGAGCGGTTTAACGGCCAAGGCGCGAGAAGCGGAATCTGAGTGAAATGGAGAGAGAGGCTGTCGAATGCTGCAGTGCAGAGGGATCTGGTGTATTTATAAATTAATCACAACTAGTTAACCACATTGCTGTGGATCTGGATTCGCAGGTAGGATGACAGACATCCTTCCCAAAACGACATTAATGAACAAGATGGTTTCATGGTTATCGTTAGACTTGTAAATCTAGTGGCACGTAAGAATACAAGAGAAACTCCATCAATGACACTCCCATCACAGCCTTCTGGTTCAGTGTGAGGTCCAAACACTTCAGTACCATCCTTCGGGGCAGTACTATAGGCACTCAGGCAAAACTCCTGCAATATTACCTTTGACAGACTTGCCAATGTATCCTGATGACTTAAAAGTGTTTCCCTACCAGGTTCTCTTTTCTCAACTCTCAAACGGCCAATTTTATTGGATATCATCAGCTGCTGTGGTGGGATTCGCCCCAACGTCCCCAGAGCCGATTTGTCTGTATAACTTCAGACACTTTGACCGGTTTATTTTTCAAACATTTTATCCAGATGGTCTTATTTGCGAGTTGAACAATTGACAAATACAAGTTTACGATTCAACCAAGTTTATTATTAAACACAATAAAACAGTTACACACTTTAAATTACCCCAACTGAAAAAATCCCAAGATTCTTAATACTGACGTCCCGATGAACTCAATCGAGTTCTCTGAGCCTCGGTTGTCTCAGGGCCTCCGTCTACGAAGATGGGTCTCGCATGCTGCTCACCTCCATCCTCTGATCCGCCATTGAATCTTCTCTGTTGCCTCTGTACCAAGTCTTCGTTGGGTAGGGTCCTGGTGGTCGATACTTATACCCCTCTTTGTGCCTTTCCACAATGTTCTTTGGCCCTCAGCCAATGATGTCTGGGGCAGTAAAGTTGCCGATTGCAACTCTGCAGGACACCAGGAGCCCACACAGCCCACCTCTAGGTAAATTGTCCGCATGTAACCTCACTCTATATATGGTAACGACTGGAAATCTGGGTGCCAGAAAGTCTAGCCTCATCTGGGTAATTCATGAAAATTGATCATTTGAATGGGACCGATTATCTCCTGATGTCCTGTTTACAGGATAGGCCCAGACTTGTCCTGACTGTCTGTCGCTGCTCAGAGTATTCGAACTTGGCTGTTCGAATTCCCATCAGGCCTGCCTATGGGCTAACTGTGGCTGTGATTTAATGTGTCGAATTCTTAAGTTAAAGTGTCCAATTATATATATATATCGGGCCTAAAATTCAGGCCATTGTCCATTTTACCATACCTGGGTCTCTGGATTACTAGTCAAGTGACAATACCATTACAGCACTGCCTACCTCAGCACTGTATACAGCTTTGGTGAGAATGTGCCTAGAATACTGTGTAGTTTAGTGGTCTTATTATGGAGGGATCCAGTTGCATTGGAAGCACTACCGAGAAGGTTCACCAGGCTGTCCTGGGTTGAAGGTTTGCTTTGTGAGCAAGGGCTCAGCAAGTTCAGTTTCTACTCATTCAAATTTAGAAGAATGAGAGATGATCTTACTGAAACCTTTAAGCATCTGAGACAGCTGACAGGATAGATGTGAGAACATCTTTCCCCATGAGGGAATCTGGAACAAGGGGACACAGTTTTTAAAATAAGCTGTGTCCCATTTAAGACTAAGATATGAGGAGCAATTTAATTCCTGAGAGGATAATTTGTCTTTGGAATTCAGTTCCTCGGAGAACACTGGAAAGGGACCATTGAATATTTTCAAGACTGATCATTGATTGACAAAGGAGTAAAGGTTACTGGGGCAGACAGGAAAGTAGAAGTTAAAACACAATCAGTTCAGCCATGATCTTATTAATGGTGAAGCACCATCAATGAGCCAAATGACTTACTCTGTTCCTGTTTCCTATGATTTTACTTCTGACCTTATGATCGTTCAGTGTGACATTCCTTTCGCAATAACTCAGAAGGAATGAAAGTCAGTGCCTGCATGAAGGAAGATCTGGACATGTTCAAACTTGAACTGATGTGACAAGTAACATTTATATCGCACAAGTTGACAGGCAATGAACATCTTCAAGAAGAGAGTGAAACTGTGTCTCTTTGATGGTCAACAGCAATACCATTGCTGAATCATTGACCATCATTATCATGGGGGTTACCATTAACCAGAAACTTGATCTGATTACTGTAGCTACAAGAGTCAGTCAGAGCCAAATTACTTACAGCTGATAAGATCCCGATTCATTGTGTAAAATCATCAATGTGTAATTTATAGAAGGAATTGGGACTCTTGGGGCTAAAGGATCAAGGGATATGGGGGGGAAGGCGGGATCAGGGTATTGAACTTTTAGATTTAGATTAGATATAGATTTATTGTCATGCGTACTGAAGTACAGTAAATAATATTGTTCTGCGTCCAGTCCAGGCAGATCGCTTCATACATGAAAACATAGAAAATGCGATAAATACATGACGTAAATACATAAACATAGATATCGGGTGATACATAAGGAATATAGTTCTATAATAGCAGAGAATATGCGTAGAAAGATCAGTTCAGTCCATTAGAGGGCCATTCAGGAGTCTGGTAACAGCAGGGAAGAAGCTGTTTTTGAATCTATTGGTGCATGACCTCAAATCTTTGTGTCTTCTGCCCAATGGAAGAGGTTGGAACAGAGAATGACCCAGGTGGGAGAGATCTTTGATTATGCTTCCCGTTTTCCCAAGGCAGCGAGAGGTGTATACTATGATGGGGATCACATTCGCTGCAGAATTCGATTTAGAATAAGGACAAGTACAAGCAGCAGAAATTAATACATCAAGTATTTTAATTCGAAGTGGAATAAAATCATTTCAGTAAAAGGTCTATCAAAAATCACCATTTGCTGCAAGAAATTTTAGCTGACCCTCCAGGATCATTAAGCCATTCCAGACAAAATGAGGGATAAAGAAGATCCTTGAATTGACAGCCTGTAAATTCTTTAAATTACCTTCCTGCAATTATAACCAAAAGCTAGACTGCGGGAAGGCCATTCTGAAATAGCAAAGAAAAATATATTGACAAATTTCTTTCTTAGCTATATAACCTTTGTCGCCTAAGATAACACCATCTGAACATCTATATATCTAATGAACTTTTCACATTGAAAATAGACAGAAGTAGAAATATGTCTCAAACAACTCCCTGTCCAACCATATATCTTCGACACCTGACATTCAAGCAGACACTGAGAGCATTAAAGCACATATTGTTGATTAAAAAAACAAACCTTCACTAAATAGGAGAAATTATGTATAAAAAGAGGGGCATTTTCGCAGAACTGGTACCTCACTCTCTCCTGCTGGAGTGGGTCAAAGTTCTGTTCTTCAGCTTGCCTCGTCAAACAAAGACTAAGTGTTTTCTGTAAGTATGGTTCTATTAAACTTCTTAGAAATGTATTGGAAATTGATATGAAGTACTTTAGGATTTTCCATGTTTAGATATCCTTCTCTTAGAGACGAGAGTTTGTGAGCAGAGTACAAAGGATTCTTAACTATTTTATATCCTTAACAGATAACAAAGGACCGTTGATCAATTTATATTTTTAACTCTGCAATTCTGTATGTATCAATTGAGAGTATTTTATAATAAAAATACTATTATTAGAAATTAAGTTGTGTAGTCTTTCTCTCAATAAATTTTAGATCCAAGACACTCATTTATGCAGTCTTAAATGATAGGGATCCACAATCGGCAGAGGTAGGAGGTTTATTTACAAGTGACGTATCTGAACTTCTTCCACGAGAAAGTTACTGAAATCTTGTTTAGCTATTTGCCAGAAAGGCAACCTCCCCTCATGAGAGCTATTCTGAGTGTTAGGCGAGAAATAGATTTCCCTCTTTTGGTGGCTTAACCGAATAATAGGTTTGTAAGATAGCGCTTTCGGATCCGGAGTACCTAAACCCGTCACACTACAAAGTCAATGAATGGAAGGCAGGTTTACGTGATGGACCGACTTTGTTCATGACTCTCTGTAATTTCTTCCGGTCTTGGGCTGAGCAGTTGCCATGCCAAGCTGTGATGCAGCCAGATAGTATGCTTTCTCTGGTGCATCTGTAAAAACTGGTCAGAGTCAATGTGGACATGCCAAGTTTCCTTATCATGAATGGCAGAGCAGGCTCGAAGGGCCGAATGGCCTCCTCCTGCATTTATTTTCTGTGTATGTTTCTATGTATTGTGAAACCCCATATACTTCTGGCAGGATTCTGACACACTACAATCCCGTACGCACTTGACAGAATCCTGAAATACTGTGGAACTCCTTATGCACAGGCAGCACAGTGATCCAATGGTTAGCACTTCTGCCTCATGGCACCGAGGAACCGGGTTCAATCCCAGCCCCGGGGCACTGTCCATGTGTAGTTTACACATTCTTCCCGTGCCTGCGTGGATCTCACTTCACAACCCAAAACGATGTACAGGGTATGTGAATTGGCCACGCTAAATTGCCCCTTAATTAGGAAAAAAGATTTGGATACTTTAAATTTAGTTTTAAAAAAAGGAAATTCCACTGCTGTCCAGTTGAGACATACAAGGCTTCAACAAAAGCAATTTGCTTTAATTTCTGTGCTGAGTCTGCACGTTCTCCCCGTGACTGCGTGGATTTCCTCCGGGTGCTCAGGTTTCCTCCCACAGTCCAAAGATATACAGGTGAGGTGGATTGGCCATGCTAAATTGCCCAAAAGGTGGGGTGGGGTTACCGGGAATAGGGTGGTGGTGTGGGCTTGCGTAGGGTACTCTTTCCAAGGGCCGGTGCAGACTCGATGGGCTAAAAGGCCTCCTTCTGCACTGTAAAGTCTATGATTAATGTCATAATTTGTTCCAAGGTATTTCACGAGCATAATCAGACAAATTTGACACTGCTTTAATGTCCTTACCGGACAGGTGTAGGAGCCAGGTATTTCGAATACAACTAGTATAGGTAAAAGATAGCTGTTTAAGCATAAATGTTGAGCCCCAATTTTAAATACCCATTTATACAGCATAATTCACTTTTACTGAGGTCCGTTGTTCTGGCAAATGCATATTTTCAAAGACAGTGTGACATTAAAACAGCACAGTTGCAAAACAATTTGACACTGTTGTACTAATTGTCAAGGCCAAGGGCTGAATACACAGCAACATAAAGGCACCATTGTTCACAATGCAGATAACAGCTGGGTCAGAAAAGCTGATGTTGCACATTGAAGATGGACGGCTTGCCATCAAATCAAATGTGTTTGAGTCTAACCCAAACCAATTAGGATTATATTGGGGTGTGATTAGATGACTTAAGACAGATATGAAAGTGTATAACTGAAAAGTTTCCGCCCGCCATTTTAGTGTGTTGTCTTTGGGTGTATTGTCTTTGGGGGTGTGTGTTGAGGAGATGTCTTTGTGTTATCTTTCTGTTAGTTTAGTGTTTTTTGCCTTTGATTCTAGTCTCCATTTTAGGTTATTGTCTTTGGGGGTTCTGTCAGTTTAACAGTCTGTCAGTGATGCTAGTCCACTTTTGACTTTGAGTTTAGCTGAAGATTAGCTTTCTCTCTCTCTTCATGTTTCATTGCCAGACTTTGACCTTTTAAAAGTTACTTTTGAGCTGTCTGCCTAAGCAAAGAAAGATAATGTCTGTAATTCTCTGAAAGCTTTGAATTGTCTACGAATTGCCTTTTAAATGACTTTCAAATTGTAATCAAGCGACTACAAATAAAACAATTCTTTTTGGCACCTGAGGAGTTTATACTGCAAATTTCTGCTGAGTTCCAGTATTCGCAAAGTGCTACTGATAACCGAATAGCAGAGATGATATAAATTCCTTCAACTATACACAGTCGAATAATACAAGGAATCGAACAACTTAACACAGTCTACAAGTATTACAAATCTTACAACTTGTCGTATTGCAGCAGGACTTGATTCATCAACTAAGCTTCCCCCAAACTTGGCGTAGTTCGACAGGTTAAGATCCCATAAATTAAAGATTCTTATAATAAAAGTAAAAGCTTGATCAAAGAGGCAGAGTTTTATAAGATTTTCAAGGAAGATAATTGAAGGAAGTAAATTCTGCAGCTCAAGACCCCAAAGGCATGGTTGTCAACAGGGATGAAAGAAAATCGGGGATGCAACTTTGATTGGTTATAGGCTTGCCGAATATTAAAGAAATGGGAAGGGCTAAGATCATTCAGGGAATTGAACATGAGAATAAGAACTTTAAAATTGAGGCATTTCCAGACTGGTTCCCTGTATAATTAAGTGCGCACAGGGTGAAGGATCAACAGGCAGCTGGAATGAATATGATCCAATTACATAATATCAGCGAGCATGAAGAAATTAAGTTCTCTCTGTGTAACAGCACTTTAATTCAGCCTGAGGGGGCAGACAGTCGGAGGGCAGGTTTAGCTGCCGTCCAGATGGGTTTTGGGCTTCTGGAATGGACGATCCCATCGATTGTGAAGATGCAGCCGGAGAGCTAGGACAACATGAGGGGTTCTCGGCAAGCATTCAGCATCTGCAGGAGCAGCTGGAGGAGTCCAACCATGTGCAAGAGCAGGACGTGATGCCGACCTGCATGCCACCCAGGCCAACACTGCATGTGTCATTTCCATGGTGGAGGTCTTGGGAGGGCGAAGGTTTCGACCATGGGTCAACATGTCCAAGGCCTGGGGCAATCTGTGCAGGTGGTGGCCGAGGTCCTGGACAGGACTATCCTATCACAGGCAGCCCGGCATCAGAACCACCTGGACATTGCAATGGCACTCCAAAGCTTGGCACAGTCACACACATCGGCAGCATTGCCCAGGTGCTGGCCGACATGGCACAAACCCAGAGACAGCTGGCCCAGTCCCAGAGGAAGATGGCTCAGTCACTTGTGGCACAGTTCCATACGGAGGTGGTCCTCTCCCTGTGCTTCATGGCCACAAGCATAGTCGAGACGAGAGAGGGCCTTCAGGATTGACGGCGCTAGGTTTCAGAGGAGCCTCGGGTTCCCTCTAATCACACCCCCGTCCCATGGAGTAGCTTGGGTGCCATTGGGCACCCCAAGGGAGGAGGAGGTGATGGGGCACATGCCGGTGACTCCTGCAGGGCAGGGGCCGAACACTGCAGCGACTCAGATTCCATCCCCTCTCCCTGGCGCATCACTTGGACAGCAGGCGGAACAGGGTGGCAACAGAACCTGGGAACCTGAGCTGCAGCTGGGCCTATCCAGGTCCGGTCAGCCCAGACGACGGCTGCCAAAGGGGACCCAGGTCACAGGGTGGGAATCACAGCAAATACTCCTGATGTACCACCTGGGGATACATCACGATGTAGCGTTAGGGCCCATAAGGCCAGAAATGTGGACACCAGGGGCAAGATTCTCCAAGCCTCCATACCAAAATCACGATTTGCGCCGCTGCGGAGAATGGGCGCTGATGCCAAAATCCGGCGCGATGCTGCTCCCGTGAGAATCGCCATGAATCGCGCACGTGCGGTCTATGCGGCGCGGGTAGAGGGTTATTGACAGAGGCCCCCGCGGCGATTTTCCAAGTGTAAATGGCCGTGTTCCCGACGGCGTGGGTTTCTAATGATCTCCCCCATCGGGAAATCGGCGTGGCGGCTACGGACTCAGTCCGCAGATGCGCTGGTGGGGGGGCGGGGGATCCTTCACCGGGGAGGGGTTTCATGGACGGCCGTGGCAATCAGCGGGCATGTGCGATCCCGGGGGGACCTACGTTACTGGTGCTGCTCTGCGGTGTGAATCTGAAATGTCCCACAGGGCGGCCGCCGCAGGCCGCCACTGTGCGCATACGCGGACTCCTGACTGAATGTACGGACCCCGTATCTGCAGCCAGAGCTGCGGGAAGCACTGCGGGGCCCTGCTCGCCCCGTGCAAATTGGAGAATCGGAAGGGAAGTACAGAGTGAAACACCCGCGTTTTGACGCTGGCGTGGGGACATAGCCACGTTATTGGAGAATCCAGCCATAGTTACTTTGGCATGGGTTCAGGGCACAGTGTGGCGTTCAGAGCTATGGCACAAACCTGTATATATTTGTTGACATTAAACTCCTGTGCACAATGTTACAACCTGCCTCAGTGCTCTATCAGAAGGGTGTGAGGGATGGGCTGGCCTCAGCGACGTGGAGGGGGAAAATGAGCAGACATTGTGGGTGGGCTTTGCCCAGGACGCAGTTCAGCCAGTGCTCACCGCTCTTGTGTCCCACTACCATCCCCACCTCCACCGTTCCCACCTCCGCCACCCCAGAGATTCAATGGGACTGTGTAATGGAATGGTCAGCTTGCTTGCTGGGATCACCCGTGTGGACAGTGGGAAGTGTTACCGTGGGCAGGAGACAGACATTGCTGAACAACAGAGCTCATCTGAGAGCAGCTTATCATCCTCCTCCATCTCATGGGCCAGACCCGCTGTTACGGCCAACCCAGGGCCTGCACCCCATGCTGAGGCAGATAGGGAACATGGAGGGATTTGCAAGGTGGCTGTGAGTGGCACAGGCAGGGTGTTCTTGGGAGGGGTGGCCTTGGGGCAGTGGGGGGTGTTGGGGTAGGGATGCGATGCCCGTACCCTTGGTCAGTTCCCCTAGTTTGAGCACCTGGGGATGATACGAACATCCTGTGCATGTCCTCCCAGGCGCACATGTTGTGCGGCCTCCCATGCCTGCCCGGGCCCCATTGACATCATTGTAGCGTGTCTCCGCATTGGTCTGTGACCTCCCCTCTCTCCCTCATCAGCCACGACACTTGTTTCCCGATTTTTTTAAAATCACAAGTGAACCTCACCATCAGGAATTTCTCCCTGTCGGGGCAGAGCGGTAGCGCAGTGGGTTAGCACTGCAGTCTCACGGCGCCGAGATCCCAGGTTCGCTCCCGGCTCTGGGTCACTGTCCGTGTGGAGTTTGCACATTTCCCCGTGTTTGCGTGGGTTTCACCCTCACAACCCAAAGATGTGCAGGGTAGGTGGATTGGCCACGCTAAATTGCCCCTTAATTGGAAAAAAATGGGTACTCTAAATTTAAAAAAAAAAAGGAATTTCGCCCTATGGAGTGTCCGGGAGAATACCGGTTCAGGCCTGCTAATGATATGCAAACGATATTTACTGTCCGTGCGTAGTGGAACACATTGACGCCACTGTTGAGGCGATGAAGAATTGCGATTTGGACACGGCACCCGCCACGATTTCAATGTTAAGACCGATTCTCCGCCCAATCGTGTTTTGCGAATCCGGCGTCGATTGATGGAGAATTCTGCCCGCAGTATTTTCTGTTTTCGATTCAAATTTCATAATTCGCCGTAATTTGCTTTTATCTGAGATAATCGGTGGAGGTGTATGATACGGCCTCAGACAGAAACCCAGTAATTCATTTCCAGAGACTTGACTCAATTAATAACAAACTAATTGACTCGCTGAAAGAATTGTTAAACCGGTTTGATGATGTATTTTTAAATAGCATCGTCCAGTCACAGGGTGGGGCCAGTCATTTCAGCACAGCCGGAAGGCATAAATCGAGATGCGGCACAACTCTCAAATTACAAAGATCAGCTTGAATTACTAAACTGTGATTTGCTGAAAGAAAACCTGGAACAACCCCAGGATTGGTGGCAATGAGTCTAAAAAGACAGAACTGGCAGACTCCACAAGGAAACAGAGAATCTGCAGGTCAAGGTAAGATATGTCTGAGCCTGTATTTTGTGTATTTCTTTATTTTAAAGCTTTTTTGCAGTGAGATTGTGTTACATGGGTTGTTGAACAATTCACATTCCATGTGATTATATCCAATTACTGGGCCGGGACAGTGATGAAGGGTGATTTGTTTAACAGTGAGGGTCCCAGAATCAAACCACTCCTGCTCTACATTATTCCATTTCATATTTAAGAGGACTGGAGTGAGATGCATCAGAGCATTCCCAGTTCAGACAGGGCTGGGTCTTGGACCTTCCTCAATGTGGGTTTTACCACAACACGTTCTGCATCTGTCGGAGGAGTTTTCATTCTTGAAATGACAGGAAACCAAGTTCATGAAGTTCTCACGATCTCGACCCACAGTGTTCAGCTGCACAGTCTGCATTCCAATTACTCAGGTAACAAAAGTATTTGGCTAACAGGAACCATTTCTTGTTGAATTTCCACAGCCACATTTCCTTCTATTGTGTTATCTGGAACTTTTGCTGTCTCCGATTCATGGTGTAGACAAATATGACCTTGGTGCCTGCGAACAACTCTTCCATTGTTCAATTTACCTACCAAAGATACTAGACAGGTGGCACGGTAGCACAGTGGTTAGCACTGTTGCTTCACAGCGCCAAGGACCCGGGCTCGATTCCCGGCTTGGGTCACTGTCTGTGCGGAGTCTGCACGTTCTCCCCGTGTCTGCGCGGGTTTCCTCCGGGTGCTCGGGTTTCCTCCCACAAGGTGAACTGGACATTCTGAATTCTCCCTCAGTGTACTACTAACTTTGGTTGGCTCTTAATTTGTCGCCCGTTGTGTCTTTACTGAATTTGCTCTGTTTCTATAACCTTTGCCCTAGAGTCGCCAAGTATCTTTATGATACCGCCACGAGGTTCAAGTACTGATCAATAACTCAACACACCAATTAGTAAGATTCAAATCAAAACACATTGATTATACACAGTAAATCACTACTCATGTATAAAACTCTACTTTCTAGGCTATCTCTATCACTAAAAGGCCTATACTTAGCTTCGGAACTGGCCCACAAGGTCAGGGGAACAAATGGCCTTTTGTTCGATTCTGAGTCTGCGGGATTCAAAAGCTGGTATGGACTGGTAGCTCGGAGCACCTATCTCGTAGCGAGCGTTGAATGGAGACTTACCTGGTTGTTGCAGCAGCTAGGCAGTTCACTGTCAAGGGTTGATTCGAGTTGCTGAGTGACCCTGCCAAGAAGACCGATTTGAACTTGGGGGCTCTACTTTATAGTCCCCAGGGGCTTCGCGCCGTTTGGGGCGGACCCCGTATCTGGTTCCAAGTGATTGGACTATGTTCCGATCACTTGGATCGATTTCTCCAATACTGGAGCTGTTCCCTGATCGCTGGGCGGTCCCGGAGTGTCAGTTGACCTTCCTTTGTCTTGGCTTCTGCTGGCGCCGAGGAGTCTGGCCTGGCCTCATTCACCTTACATGTTTCAATTGTACCCGGGGATCGCTCATTAGTATGCAGATGGCTGTGAGTTTCAGTGCTGTCTGGGTTTTTGCAAGTTCTAACACACGATTTTTGCACTTGCTAGTTTTTGCCTGTGTTGGCTGAATTTCCCTGTAGTCTTTGCGGACCTCCATTTTAAGTCGGGAAGTGGCCTACCCAGGTGGCTACACATCCTCCTTGTGATCCTTTACGTGAAGCGTGAAGGATCACATAACTGTGTTGTCTTCACTTCCTGACCCAGCGAACACACTTTCCATGGCCTCGACACTGACCATAACTATGTATGAAATTTTTTTAGCTAACAATTCTAAGTGGCGCTATGTCACAACAGGGACATTCATTACAACATAAATAAACGGTACCTCTAACTATCCTCAATAAACTATCCTCACTCAAACAATCAAAAATAATCTCCAATACTTTCAATGTACAAAAAGCAGCAATACAAGTTTCTCTGGCTTGGCAGTCAACCACAGAGGTTTACATTCTTTATTGAATAAAAACAAACATCAAGAAAGCGGATGCACTTTAATTCACGCGAGGGGTTGGGGGCTGAAAATAGGGGACCTAAATGTGTATACCGGGGTGCGAGAGCGGTAGGCTCCCCTTCACCATTTCCTCATGCGGATAGTCTGCACAATGCTGCAGAATATCGCCAATACTAGGAGGGATTCAATTACGTATGATAGTGAATACCAGGTTAGAAACTTGTTACACCAGGTCGGGGTGTTGGTAACTATCTCGGGGTTAACTATGTCAGGGTGTAGTGTATAGTAGGGGTGGGAATCATTCACGGCCTGTGTGGTAGGGGTCATGGGGGCAGCATCTGCGTGCAACTGAAGGGATCCTGCTTAGATCCAGGTGAACATGAAGGTTGTCTTCATCTTTCCGTCTTTCTGTCTTCTTCTCTTTCTTCCTCTGGAGTTCCTGAGGTTCCGGAATTCTATGGACACAAGCATATCTGTTACTATCTTGTGTAATATCTTGAATGTTAGCATGTGTGTCTTTATAGTGCCAATTTCCCTTTATAATTGGTCACCATGTGTGACTCCCTCATTTAAAAAAAAAAAAAAAAAAATGTTTTTTTAAAAAACCGAATATTCGGACAAGACATCTAAGAACATCCTGCCGTACTGCGAGTCATTTACCATCCTAGTGTTTGAGGATGTAAATAGTAGACGGAAGCAACCAGAGGTTGCCAAAACCAAACAAAAGAATTTTGAACATAATGAGCCAAAAATGGGGTGCGTATGGGCCGCGGGGGGGTAAGATTTGGATGGAATCCACGGGTACGACGGTGATCAATGTCGTATGTGCCCTACCCGAGCGTAGTTGACCAGAGGGGGGTCCTCAGGCAGGGCGGGGATCAATGCCGTTTCTCCACTGCCTGAGCAACCGACAAGAACGGGCAAATATGTAGTCATCGTGGGAGGTTGCTGTAAAGGTTCTACCGTCGAACCAGAAGAGCTGTTCTGAACGGGGGCTGGCAAGCTCTCAGTGATTTCTGCTGATAAGCGTGCTGGCAAGTTTACACAGGTTTCTGCTGTAGCCACCTGAGTTGGCCAACTCCCGATGTAAAATGGAGAACAGCAAAGGCTGCAGGGAAATTCAGCCAACACAGCCAGAAACCAGCAGGTGCAAGTTTACTGTGTATTAAACTCTGCAAAAGCCCAGACAGCATCGATACAAGCAGCCATCTGCATAATAATGTAGCAGCCATCTACATACTAATTTGCGATCCCCGGGAACAATCGCAACATTTGGGACAAACAAAGCTAAGCCAGACTCCTCGGCGCCAGCAGGAGCCAACACAAAAGAGGTTAACGGACACCTCAAAACCGCCCATCGATCAGGGAACCGCTCCAGTATTGGAGAAATCGACCAAGCGATTGGAACGGAGTCCAATCACTTGGAACCAGGTACAGGGTCCACCCCAAAAGGCGGGAAGCCCTTGGGGACTATAAAGTTAAGCCCCCAAGTTCAAATCTATCTTCTTGACAGGGTCACTCAGCAATGCGAACCAACCCTTGAGAGTGAACTGTCCAAGCTGCCGCATCACTGAAGTAAGTCTCAAGTCGATGCTCGCTACGAGATAGGCACTCCTTGCTACCAGTCCATACCGGTTTTGAATCCCGCAGTTTCAGAATCCGAACGAAAGGCCGTTTGTTCCCCTGACCTGGTGGGCCAGTCCAAAGCTAAGTATAGGCCTGTTAGTTATAGAAGTAGCATAGAAGTAGAATTTATGCATGAGTAGCGATTTACTGTGTATAATAAATGTGCTTTGATTTGAATCTTACTAACTGGTGTGTTGAGTTATTGATATTACTTGAACCTGAACCTCGTAGCAGTATCATAAAGATACCTGGCGACTCGAGAGCAAAGGTTATAAAACAGAACCAATTGAACCAACCAAATGTTAGCAACACTGCCGACAAATATGGCGTGTGGCCGTGGAACTTCCGAGTTTACAAACAACACTTAACGATAACATTAACGAACAAACATTGAACATGCTGCAGGTTCCATCAGAAAGAACACCGTTTCTCCCAAGCGGTTCCTTTGTAAAACATCATCTGGACACATCAGTTATCAGTTGCGAACAGGGTCGCAAAGGGGTTCTCGTTGTGGGAGTCAGACTCAAAGTCATCCTCTTCTCCCGGATGCCATACTCTGGAATGGATGAGGGTTGATAAAGCTGCATGGTGTGACTTAGGGTCCATCTCGTCGTTTCGGACGAGCCTGTATGAATTGTCACGGTGCCAAAAAGTTGTATATAATTCTGTGGGGACGGAGTCGTCATCGTAGGGCGGTGGTCTTTGGTGAGGTTTGTTGAGGAATGTGATCAGGAAGGGATCACTCGAATAGTGTTCAGATTCGCTGGGTGTGGGTCCTGTTGCATGGGGATAGTAGGAGGCGTGCTGTGGCTGCTGTCTGTGTCACAGTCACTGTCGCTGCTGTCTGTGGGCGTTCCGGGCGGAGTCTAGAGTTCGGGGGTGGTGTCGAGATCGAGTCCATGGATGGGGTGGACGTGTTGGGGGAGGGTGGGGATACATTGGCTGTGGGCGGGGTGTGATCTGCTGCGTTGAGCATGACGTGGTGTGTGTGGTTAGACTGTGAGCCAGATGCCTTGAGCTGGTTAATATGGAACTACGCGGTCTTCCCGTTGGGAGTACTTAATTTTAAACACGGAAGGGCTTACTTTGTCCGCAACGTAGTACGGACCCGAATACCTGGGTGGCAGGAACGTGCTGGGGTTGTAAAGGAGAGCATGACCTGCTGTCCTACTTCAAACTCAGCCGCGTGCACTGTCTTGTCGAACCAGGCCTTCCTCTGTTTCCTCCTGGTGCCTCATCTTACTGCGGCTGCTAGCTGAGCCGTTTTTACATTTTCCACTAATTGTTTGACTACGTTCTCGTGTGTGAGGGCCGTCACTTCGGGGCTGGTCAAGTCATATCTGAATAAAAATTCTGTGCCTTTCATGGGGCTTCCGGTCATGAGAGTGTGTGGGGTGTATCCTGTGGATGTTGAAACAGTGTTACGTAAAAACATTAAGGCAAAAGGGAGGACTGAATCCCAAGTGGTGCTGTTTTGTTAGACCATTTTTCTGAGGGTTGCCTTTAGGGTCCGATTCATTCGCTCCACGATACCACTTGACTGGGGGTGGTATGCGATGTGGAATTTTTGGGTAATGTCAAATATCGTGAGGACGTTCTTCATGACACATCCCGTAAAATGGGAACTTTGGTCGGATTCAATGCTGCGGGGGAGTCCCCATCTCGTAAAGATGTGGGTTAAAATCTTCGCGGTAGTCTTTGCCATGTTAGTTCTAGGTGGGAATGCTTCTACCCATTTTGTAAATGTGTCTATGACAACTAAGACATACTTGTAACCATTCCTGGAAGGGGGCAATGGTCCTATAAAATCAATCTGGAGGTTAGTCCTGGGGCCATTAACGGGGCGGGTGTGGCTAAGCTGAGCTTTCTTTGCATATCTGTCCAGATTGTTTTGGGCACAGATAAGGCAATTTTCAACGTAGTGCGTGACGCCGTCCTTTAAATTCAGCCACCAACAGAGCTGCCTGAGGTGGGCTGTAGTGGGGTCAATTCCCTGATACCCATGACTATCATGGAACAAACAAATAAGTTGATTCCTGTCCTGTTCAGGAACCACATAAAGGGTGTCTTTTAGGACCACACCGTCATTTGTGGTAGTGCATTTTTAAAACCTATCGTATGGGGCTAGAAAGCTTCCTTTTAAAATCTCCCTGAGATTACTGTCTTGCTTCTGGGCCTGCACTAAATCCTCGATATTAGTCTGTGAGACCTGAACTGAATTCAATGGGGCGCTTTCGGTGGGGTTCCAAAAATGTCCATGTCTGGAACGTGCTTTAGCCAGTGCGTCGGCTTTTACATTTCCAGGTGGGGAGGAATGGTGGTGACTTCGAACTTTAACGCTGCCAAAAATCCTGTCCTGTGCTTTGTCAAAAATGTGCCGGAGCAATGGGGCTGAAGGAGGGGTTTTCCATCTGCGGAAACAAATCCTCTTGCTTTCCACAGGGGTAGGAATTCTGTGAGGCTGTTACAGACATAGAGGCTGTCCGAGTATATGTCTGCTGGGCTGGGGAAGGAATCTGGGTGATCTATGATGTACGCATTGGCTGCTAGTTCTGCCTACGCGCCTAAGTGTCCTGGTAGTTTTAAGGAGATTTCTTTTAGGGCGCGTCCCTGCGCGTCCTCAACATAGATGCCGCATCCTGTAATTCTCTCTCCGTTTAACACTGGTTGAGCCATCCACATAGATCCTTAGGGGGACGCACGTGTCTGTGGGCTGGGGTCTCTGGGGGGAACTACCTATCTTTCTGGGGGGTGTTTTTGCGATAGAGGGGCCTGTGTTGTGGTGCAGTGAGATGATTTCACATTCGTGGGGGGTGCCTGGGTACTGAAGGTTGTCGGCTAGGAAAGTGTGGGTCTTGGTCCTTTTTACAGTGATGTCCCATCCCTGCAAAAGAAGGGTCCATCTGGCTGCTCTAATCTGGCTTACTGTACCATCCTTAAATCGTCCGGCTAGTAAAAGTTGGGTGGGCGTGTGTTCCGTGAGGATTGTGATGGGGTTTAGTCCGGTGATGTATGAAAAGTGTTGGACTGCCCAGAAAACTGCGAGCAGGTGCCTTTCACAGGCCGAAAATCCCTGCTCCACAGGATCTAAAATTCTGGAGGCGTAAGCCACGGGTCTTAATTGCTCATGCGGTTCCTGGAGGAGCACGGTCGAAAGGGTGCGGTCTGTGCTAGCTATCTCTATAGCATAGGGAGAAAGCGGGTCTGGAACCTGTAGTGCGGGGGCTGCAATGAGTGCATGCTTTAAAGTATCTACAGCATCCGTGTGCTGCGCAAGCCATTCCCAAGGGGCTCCTTTCTTTAGGCGTTCCGAGAGGGGTGCTGCTTTGGTGGCAAAACCATCAATATGGTTTTGGCAGTAGCCAACCAGTCCTAAAAATGACCGGAGGGCTGAAACATTCTGGGGAAAGAGCAATTTGACAATTGAGTCAATTATTTTATGCTCGATCTCGCGTTTACCATGTGTGATAATCGTTCCCAAATATACCACTTTGTCTTTCAAAAGTTGGGCTTTCTTGGGGTTTACTTTGCATCCAATCTGCTGTAGGAGTTCCAGGAGTTTGGCCAGAAGCTCGATGTGCTCTGCCTTGGTGTCTGTCTGCAGTAATAGGTCATCCACATACTGGACCAGACATTCGGGGCGAGAAAATTTTGATAAACCATTTGCCAGCTGTCGGTGGAAAATGGAGGGGGAGTTGTGGAATCCTTGTGGAAGGCATGTCCACAGGGACTGCTGACCTTTAAAAGTGAAGGCAAATTTATACTGCCACACTTTTGCCAATGGAATGGACCAGAATCCGTTTCTGATGTCCAAAACTGTATAATATTGTGAGTTGAGTCCCTATTTGAGCATGGTCTCGGGACTTGTGGCTACCGTGGGTGCTGCTGCGGGGGTGACTTTGTTGAGTTCCCAGTAATCGATGGTCAGTCGCCATGATCCATCAGGCTTTCTCACTGGCCAAATCGGGGAACTATTAATAGAGGCGACCGAACACCGTACGCCTTGTTCTAATAAGCTGTCAATAACCTTTGAGATTTCTCCCTCTGCCTCTTGGGGAAATCCATATTGCTTCTGGGGTCTAGGGTCAAGTCCTATAATTTGAACCGAACCAGCCATTCTGCCGCAGTCATGTTTATGACTTGCAAATGCGGTCCTGTTTTTCTGAAGAACTGCCCTAACCTGTTTGGCTGTGCTAATCGTGGTCGGGTCAAACCAAAAATCGCCGACTGCGCTAATCCTGTTTACATACTCACCTACTGTGAGCGTTACGGGGGCTCTTGCTGACTTTGTCATTTTCCAGACACATTGGTTTACTGGGTCAAATGAAAGGTTGTGGGAGTTCATGAAATCAATGCCCAAAATGTGTTCTGCTGTGTGGTCCAGATCGACTAAAACTATGGGGTGTTTTGTCGTAATGTTGCCAATTTGAATGGGTACAGGGGCTGTGATGTGTCCCTGCTGTGAGTGGCCTGTGAAGCCGCTGAGGGTGATTGTGGCTGTAGTGGGCCACGTGTCTTTTTGGAACATGGTGGAGGAGTTAATTGTGGTGCGGGACCCTCCTGTGTCCCCGGAAATTCGATGGGCTGACCCCGTATTTTTGCTGCAACGTTTGGTCGGCCAGACCTATCCCAAAGGGTGTCGCAGACCCAACTGGAGGAGCCCGAACAACGTCAGTCAGTTCCGTTCAGGTCTGTCTGGTCTGAACGGGCGCTCACACTATGTATGGGCTTTGTTCTGTTATTATTCAGAGTGCCTGCCTGCTGGGCTCTCTGTGGCTTTCGTGGGGCATTGCATTCTCGTGCAAAGTGTCCTAAGTGTCCACAGTTGTAACACTCCTGTGGTTTCTGTGGGGGGCTGTTCATGCCTTCGTTCACCCATGCGGCGTTCTGGTGCGTTTTCACTGCTTAGATATCTGCCTCTGATATAGGAGGGATATCAGAGGTAGGTTCTTTACCCAGAGAGTAGTGGGGGCATGGAATGCACTGCCTGTGGAAGTAGTTGAGTCGGAAACATTAGGGACCTGCAAGCAGCTTTTGGATAGGTACATGGATTACGGTAAAATGATATAGTGTAGATTTATTTGTTCTTAAGGGCAGGACGGTAGCATTGTGGATAGCACAATGCTTCACAGCTCCAGGGTCCCAGGTTCGATTCCGGCTTGGGTCACTGTCTGTGCGGAGTCTGCACGTCCCCCCCATGTCTGCGTGGGTTTCCTCCGGGTGCTCCGGTTTCCTCCCACAGTCCAAAGATGTGCAGGTTAGGTGAATTGGCCAATGATAAATTGCCCTTAATGTCCAAAATTGCCCTTGGTGTTGGGTGGAGGTGTTGAGTTCGGGTAGGGTGCTCTTTCCAGGAGCCGGTGCAGACTCAAAGGGCCGAATGGCCTCCTTCTGCACTGTAAATTCAATGATAATCTATGATTAATCTAGGACAAAGGTTCGGCACGACATCGTGGGCCGAAGGGCCTGTTCTGTGCTGTATTTTCTATGTTCTATGTTCTCTGTCTGCTGTTCTTCGGGTTTCCTAAATTGCGGGTTTGTTTTGGACAGATTGCTCCCAGGAGCGGGACAGCCTCTTTAAAAACCATTTTTCATTGTGCGCTTCTTCCGAGGGGTCATAATTTGTACAGGCTGTTTGTCCTGCCTCTGTGGCATGGGAGGTAAGGGTGTGGGTCCATTTGGCCATGTTGTCTTGGGACAAATGTTCGCGGTCTAAGGTTCCAAAAACTGCTGTAAAACGGATCCACAGGCGTCCAGCAAACGCTGTGGGGTGTTCGGTTTTCTTCTGCCTGCACTTATTCAGGCCTTCTACTGGGTCACCTCTGTTGTAACCGATCGCATCTAGGATCGCCGTGTGCATCTCTGCAAGGGTGGCTCCTCCTCCATTCTGTGGGTCAGGAAGAGCTGCTACTACCGAAGGGTCTAAGCTTAAAACTGTGAGCTTCACTTGCTCACGCTCATCAAGGCCGTACATGGTCGCCTGCTGCTTCACTCTCACAAAGAAGTGGTGGGGGTCTGAGGTGGGGAGGAACGGTGTGAATTTTTTGTACGCGTCCCGTAATTGGGTCACGGTTAAGGGGGTGGTGTAAAGGAATTCTGCGTCTCCTTCCGATGTGACTGTGCGGTGAGTAGTGACTGGATTCATGGGTGCCTGATCTATCTGCTCTGTGGGGGTTTGGGGTGGGTTTCTCTTTTGGGGCTTTCCTTGCGCACATGTACCCTGAACATATCTATGCGCAGTTTCATTTAATTCTTGCCAATCAGGGCCATCTTCCTCATCTAATTGGGATCCAAAGGTGCTCTGAAACCCATTTTGCACTTCCTTCTCAAATCTATATTCTCTCTCTCGATCTCACTAACATCGACCTTGCTCATTCGATGTCTCTCTTCTATCTCTTTGTGAAGCATCGGAACGACCTCCTCTGTGCCTCGCAATTGTGCCAAACAGGACACAATTGCCATCGGCTTGCGAGCTTTGCCAAAGCTTTTCTTATGGATTTCTGACAGGTTCTTCCACCAAGTATGTCCTATACTTGCGGGTCCTGTTTCCTCATTATCACAGAATTCACTCCAAAGGGGCCATCCTTTCCCTTTGAGATATTTCCTGATCTCTTCTTCCCAAACAGGACACTGTCCTACTCTACTGCTGGTCGCTGTGACCTCAAATTTCTGGGGGTTCATAAGGCGTTCCATTGTCTTCATTGCCATTTTTCTCTATCTGAATGCTCTTTTAAAATTTGGAACGAGGGGTGCTAAGGCGGTGCTGTAATCATGGGTACGGCAAGCGCTATTTTCCGGAATACAAACTCCCGACAGTTTTTCACAACAAAAATCTTTTTTTTTTAATAAAATATGTTTTATTGAAATTTTTTTCCCAAACAACAATTTTTCCCCTCTTACAAAGCAAACGCAACAATAACAATACAAAACTTTTTAACAATACACAAGTAACAAAACCCCTTTATCTTTGACCTAAACTAAACTAAAGCCCTCCCCCTCCCCCCCCCCCCTTCCCCCTGGGTTGCTGCTTCTGGTCATCTGTCTTCCCTCCAACGTTCCCCGAGGTAGTCGAGAAATGGCTGCCACCGCCTGGTGAACCCTTGAGCCGATCCTCTCAGGGCAAACTTTATCTGCTCCAGTTTAATGAACCCCGCCATATCATTTACCCAGGCCTCCAGTCCGGGGGGTTTCGCCTCCTTCCACATGAGTAGGATCCTGCACCGGGCTACTAGGGACGCAAAGGCCACAACGTCGGCCTCTTTCGCCTCCTGCACTCCCGGCTCTTCCGCAACTCCAAATAGAGCTAACCCCCAGCCTGGTTTGACCCGGGCCTTCACCACCCGCGAAATCACTCCCGTCACTCCCTTCCAATACCCTTCCAGTGCCGGGCACGCTCAAAACATATGTGCGTGGTTTGCCGGGCTCCCGCCACACCTCCCACATTTGTCCTCCACTCCAAAGAACCTGCTCAATCTTGCTCCCGTTATGTGTGCTCTATGTAGCACCTTAAATTGAATCAGGCTAAGCCTGGCGCATGAGGAAGAGGAATTTACCCTGCTTAGGGCATCAGCCCACATACCCTCCTATCTCCTCCCCTAGTTCTTCTTCCCACTTTCCTTTTAGTTCGCCCACCGACTCCTCCCCCTCTTCCCTCATCTCTCGGTAAATCTCTGACACCTTGCCCTCTCCGACCCACACCCCTGAAAGCACCCTGTCCTGTATCCCCTGTGTCGGGAGCAACGGAAATTCCCTCACCTGTTGTCTAGTAAACGCCCTCACCTGCATACATCTCAAGAAATTTCCCCGGGGCAACTTATACTTTTCCTCCAATACTCCCAAGCTCGCAAAAGTCCCATCTATAAATAAGTCTCCCACCCTCCTAATTCCCAACTGGTACCAGCTCTGAAATCCTCCATCCATTCTTCCTGGGGCGAACCTATGGTTGTTGCTGATTGGGGACCCCACCAGGGCTCCCCGCACCCCTCTCTGTCGCCTCCACTGTCCCCAGATATTCAATGTTGCCGCCACCACCGGGTTCGTGGTAAACTTTTTAGGTGAGATCGGTAGCGGCGCCGTCACCAGCGCCTCTAAACTCGTCCCTTTACAGGACTTCCTCTCCAGTCTTTTCCACGCCGCTCCCTCACCCTCCATCATCCATTTACGTATCATTGCTATATTGGCGGCCCAATAGTAATCCCCCAAGTTCGGTAGTGCCAATCCTCCTCTGTCCCTACTACGCTGAAGGAACCCCCTCCTTACTCTCGGAACTTTCCCTGCCCACACGAAGCTCGTGATGCTCCTGTCTATTTTATTAAAAAAGGTCTTGGTGATTAGTATAGGGAGACATTGAAATACAAATAAGAACCTCGGGAGGACCATCATCTTAATTGCTTGCACCCTGCCCGCCACCGATAGAGGCTGCATGTCCCACCTCTTGAAGTCCTCCTCCATTTGTTCTACCAACCGTGTCAGATTAAGTCTGTGCAAGGTTCCCCAGCTCCTAGCGATCTGAATCCCCAGGTATCGAAAGTTTCTTTCCACTTTCCTTAGAGGCAAGCCTTCTATCTCTCTACTCTGGTCCCCTGGATGTATCACAAATAATTCACTCTTCCCCATGTTTAGCCTATACCCCGAGAAATCCCCGAACCCCCTCAAAATTCGCATAACCTCTATCATCCCCCCGCTGGGTCCGACACGTATAACAATAGGTCATCCGCGTATAACGAGACTCTGTGTTCTTCTCCCCCTCTAATCACCCCTCTCCATTTCCTGGGGTCTCTCAACGCCATGGCCAGAGGTTCAATTGCCAACGCGAACAACAATGGAGACAGCGGGCATCCCTGTCTTGTTCCCCTATATAGTCGGAAATACTCCGATCTATGTCGACCTGTAACTACGCTTGCCGTTGGAGCCCCATAAAGAAGTCTAACCCAGCTAATAAACCCGTTCCCAAACCCAAACCTCCTTAACACTTCCCATAGATACTCCCACTCCACCCTATCAAATGCCTTCTCTGCGTCCATTGCCACCACTATCTCTGCCTCCCCCTCCACTGGGGGCATCATTATCACCCCTAATAGTCGTCGCACGTTAACATTCAGTTGTCTCCCTTTTACGAACCCTGTCTGGTCTTCGTGCACCACCCCCGGGACACAGTCCTCTATCCTCGATGCCAGTACCTTTGCCAACAATTTGGCGTCCACGTTCAATAATGAAATGGGTCTATAGGACCCGCACTGCAACAGATCTTTATCCCTCTTCAAAATTAACGATATCGTCGCCTCCGACATCGTCGGGGGTAGAGTCCCCCCTTTCCTGGCCTCATTGAACGTCCTCACCATCAACGGGGCCAACAAATCCACATATTTTCTGTAATATTCCACCGGGAACCCGTCTGGTCCCGGGGCCTTCCCTGCTTGCATGCTTCCCAGTCCCTTAATAACCTCGTCCACCCCAATCGGTGCCCCAAGGCCGACCACCTCCTGCTCCTCCACTTTCGGGAACCTCAATTGGTCCAGGAACTGCCGCATCCCCTCCTCTCCCTCTGGGGGTTGAGACCTATACAGTCCCTCATAAAAGGTCTTGAACACCTCATTTATCTTTCCTGCCCTTCGCACCGTGTCTCCCCTTTCGTCTCTAATTCCTCCTATCTCCCTCGCTGCTGTCCTCTTTCGCAATTGATGAGCCAACAGGCGACTGGCCTTTTCCCCATACTCATACCTCCTCCCCTGTGCCTTCTTCCACAGTACCTCCGCCTTTCTGGTGGTCAGAAGGTCAAACTCCGTCTGGAGTCGTCTCCTCTCCCTGTACAGTTCATCCTCCGGGGTCTCTGCAAATTCCCTATCCACCCTTAAAATCTCCCCCAGTAATCTTTCCCTTTCCTTGGCCTCTGTTTTCCTTTTGTGGGCCCCAATGGAGATCAGCTCTCCTCTGACCACCGCTTTTAGTGCTTCCCATACCACTCCCACAGGGACCTCGCCATCGTCATTGACCTCCAGGTATCTCTCAATACACCCCCGCACTCTTGCACACACTCCCTCATCCGCCATTAGTCCCACATCTAATCGCCAGAGTGTTCCCTGCTCCCTTTCCTCTCCTACTTCCAGGTCCACCCAATGTGGGGCATGATCCGAAACCGCTATGGCTGAGTACTCAGCTTCTTCCACGCTAGAGATCAATGACCTTCCCAAAACAAAAAAATCTATCCGGGAGTACACTTTATGGACATGGGAGAAGAAGGAAAACTCACTAGCCCTAGGTCTAAGAAATCGCCATGGATCCACTCCCCCCATTTGGTCCATAAACCCCTTAAGTACCTTGGCCGCTGCCGGCCTTCTTCCGGTCCTTGAGCTGGATCTATCTAGCCCCGGGTCCAGCACCGTATTAAAGTCCCCTCCTAAAATCAAGTTTCCTACTCCAGGTCCGGTATACGCCCCAGCATCCGTCTCATAAATCCCGCATCGTCCCAGTTTGGGGCATACACATTAACCAACACGACCTACATTCCCTCCAGCCTGCCACTCACCATTACATATCTACCTCCGCTATCTGCTACGATGTTCTTTGCTTCAAATGCTACCCGTTTCCCCACCAAAATGGCCACCCCTCTCTTCTTTGCGTCCAGTCCTGAGTGGAACACCTGTCCCACCCATCCTTTCCTTAGCCTAACTTGGTCCGCCACCTTTAGGTGCGTCTCTTGGAGCATAACCACGTCTGCCCTTAGTCCTTTCAAATGCGCAAGCACTCGGGCCCTTTTTATCGGTCCGTTCAGGCCTCTCACGTTCCACGTGATCAGCCTCACTAGGGGGCTACCTGCCCCCCTCCCGTGTCGACTAGCCATTACCTTCTCTAGGCCAGTCCCATATCCCGCCTCCGCGCTCCCGCTCGCTCCCCCAGCGTCGCACACCATCCCCGCCCACCCACTCTTTAGCCATTTCCTTTTGGATTTCCGCAGCAGCAACCCAGTTGTCCCCCTCCCTCCCCCGCTCCCCGCTAGATCTCTTTCTAGCATGATTGCTCCCCCCATATTACTTCCGTAAGTCAGCTGACTTCAACTGACCCCGGCTACTCCTGCTCACTCCTCGACCCCCCCCCGTGTGGGGAACTCCCATCCGCCTTGCGCCTGTCTACCCGCCTTATTCTTTCTGGCGCGGGAACATCCCTTTACCTGACCCGCCTCTTATGGCGCAGCTCCCTTTCCCCTCCCCCTCCCCTTTCCCATTCTCCAACTATGTCCCGTCTTCCCAATTTACTTCTCAATTAACTTCAACCATAACATTAACAATAACATTTCCTGCAGCATCAGTCCCTCAGTTCCGATCCAATTTCTCTTCTTTGATGAAGGTCCATGCTTCCTCCGCCGTCTCGAAATAATGGTGTCACTCCTGATACGTGACCCATAGTCTTGCCGGCTGCAGCATCCCGAACTTCACCTTCCTTTTATGCAACACCTCTTTGGCTCGGTTGAAGCTCGCCCTCCTTCTCGCCACCTCCGCACTCCAATCCTGGTATACCCGTACCACTGCATTCTCCCATCTGCTACTCCGCACCTTTTTAGCCCATCTCAGGACCCCTTCTCTATCTTTAAGGCGGTGAAATCGCATGATTGTCGCCCTGGGTGGTTCTCCCGCTTTTGGTCTTCTCGCCGGGATCCGATTTGCCCACTCCACCTCCAAGGGGCCCGTAGGGGCCTCAGCACCCATCAGTGAGCTCAGCATCGTACTTGCGTACGCTCCAGAGTCCACTCCTTCCACACCCTCCGGGAGACCCAGTATCCGAAGGTTCTTCCTTCGCGCTCCATTTTCTAGGGCTTCGATCCTTTCAGTACACTTTTTATGAAGTGCCTCGTGCATCTGTGTCTTAACCGCCAGGCCCAGGATCTCGTCCTCAATATCTGTCACCTTATGCTCCACCACGCGGAGCTCTGTCTCCTGGGTGTTTAATGTCTCCTTGAGCCCCTCAATTGCCTGTAGCAATGGGGCCAGCACCTCCCTCTTCAGCAGCTCCACGCACCGTCTCACAATTTCATCCTGCTCAGGCCCCCATGTCGCCTGCGCTTTCTCCGCTGCCATCTTGTACTTCTCTCTTTCTGACCCTTTGGTCGACGATTCCTCGCGCTGCAGCCGCCGCCGCCGGTTTTTTCCTCCTTTGTTTGGGGGGGACTCCCTTCTCACACACCCCACACCGGGTTGCGTCGTCGAAAAATTCCCCGTTGAGGCTCGTAAAAGAGCCCGAAGGTCCGTCGGAGCTGGAGCCACCGAAGCGTGCGGCTAGCTAGGCATCACCGCAACCGGAAGTCCCTTCAGTGGCCTTGATGAGGTCTTTTCACAGTTGTTCCCTCTGCTGCTAGAATTCACCTTTGATACAGGCCCTCAGGTCAGCTTGCAGCTTTAAGCTTGCCCTTCCCCCACCTGCATGCTGGAAGAGGCCCTGTTTATCCTGCAGTTGCAGCCAAATCTTTTACTGTTTCTGCCGTGTCTGGCAACCCAGAGACATACCCTTCCTGGGGGACACTGTCAGGGGAATATTGCAGCCTTCTTCCCACACCGGGAAATGTCAAACAAATGCCGTGGGGGCCCTGTAAAAGAGCCCAAAAGTCCGTTCCAAGCAGGAGCTGCCGAATATGCGACCTAGCTCTGCATAGCCGCACCCGGAAGTCTCCCACAACAAAAATCTTATCAGTTTTACCTTATAGCCCTGTTTGTTACGCATGCATTAATACACTTCCGAATTATGAGGATTGATCAGAACTGCTTGAACACTTGTGGTTTCTCTGTTTCTAATTGGATTCTAATTCATATTTTTGGTTCTCCCAGAGTGGATAGGCCACTTCTAAGTCGGGTCCCGTCAGGATGTCGGCAGTAAATGTTGCTAACTTTGGTTGGCTCTTAATTTGTCGCCCGTTGTGTCTTTACGGAATTTGCTCTGTTTCTATAACCTTTGCTCTAGAGTCGCCAGATATCTTTATGATACCGCCACGAGGTTCAAGTTCAAGTACTGATCAATAACTCAACACACCAATTAGTAAGATTCAAATCAAAACACATTTATTATACACAGTAAATCACTACTCATGCATAAAACTCTACTTTCTAGGCTATCTCTATCACTAAAAGGCCTATACTTAGCTTCGGAACTGGCCCACCAGGTCAGGGGAACAAATGGCCTTTTGTTCGATTCTGAGTCTGCGGGATTCAAAAGCTGGTATGGACTGGTCGCTAGGAGCGCCTATCTCGTAGTGTGCGTTGAATGGAGACTTACCTGGTTGTTGCGGCAGCTTGGCAGTTCACTGTCAAGGGTTGATTCGAGTTGCTGAGTGACCCTGCCAAGAAGACCGATTTGAACTTGGGGGCTCTACTTTATAGTCCCCAGGGGCTTCGCGCCGTTTGGGGCGGACCCCGTATCTGGTTCCAAGTGATTGGACTATGTTCCGATCACTTGGATCGATTTCTCCAATACTGGAGCTATTCCCTGATCGCTGGGCGGTCCCGGAGTGTCAGTTGGCCTTCCTTTGTCTTGGCTTCTGCTGTCGCCGAGGAGTCTGGCTTGGCCTTATTCACCTTACATGTTTCAATTGTACCCGGGGATCGCTCATTAGTATGCAGATGGCTGTGAGTTTCAGTGCTGTCTGGGTTTTTGCAAGTTCGAATACACAGGATTTTTGCACTGCTAGTTTTTGCCTGTGTTGGCTGAATTTCCCTGTAGTCTTTGCGGACCTCTATTTTAAATCGGGAAGTGGCCAACCCAGGTGGCTACACCAGTGAGTTAACAAAGACAGGACATGCACAATGTCAAGTGGACACTGTGTGATTGTGGTAAAGTGAATGTAGTTTCTAAATTGATTATTCTTATTTCTGTGTTGTTTGTTTCTTCCCATTGAAAGCTGTTTTCTCCCAGGGAAATTATGCTCCTCAGCTTCCTGCGGTAAATCCACCCTTTGTGGCTATAGCCATTGTCTCACTGTGAGCCCAGACAGTAACTGGGAAAAAACTTTCTTCAACTCTGGGACCCTCGCGGCTCAACCCATTTGTTTGCCCCCCTACCCCTCTCATTTCGAATAAGAGGTGACAAGATTAACAGGGGCAGGGAGCACAGGGGTTCTACTAATCATAGGCAGCTCAGAGTGATGAGATTGTGAAAGCAGTTACTTGGGGCACAATGTGAGATAATACACTTCAAAATTACAGCTTGAAATAGAGTAGGGAACTAATGACAGATGGTCAAAGTGAGTTTGATGCTTGAAAGAAACCTCAGTAAATGTCACATTCAGTTCAAAATGTTCTTAGTTTAGTACTGGTCCATGCAAATGTGGAGCAGTCATAAAGGCACCTGGGGAGTCTGTCAGGCCACTGGAGACCCCATGGTGGCCATGAACAGAGCAGGGTTACACCATGGAACTCACCCAAGCAGTGCCAACAGGGCAGCTTAGCAGTGCCACTCTGACACTGCCAGAATGTCTGGGTAGCACTTCCAGGGTGCGAGGGGCACTGCCCGGGTGCATGGGCACCAGGTTAGCACTGCCAGAGGTCGGACCCGGGTGGGTTGGGGGGGGGGGGGTAAAGACCTTGCCAGGTAACGAGAGAGTTCACAGAGGCCTCCTCAAGCTTGGGGGGGACAGGGGTCAGAAAAATGGGGGGGATGGGGGGCCCGAAATGAGGCAGGAAGATTATTCGGGGCAGCCTTCCAAAATCGTGGCCCGATCTACGCGGAGCCTTTCCTACTGGCAAGCTTGAGCTCACCATTAGGAAATTCCTCTAAGTCTGGCCTTGGCAGAGACAATTTTCCCAAGGGCAAAAAAACCCGGCAACGTGGTATTGGATAGCGAGGTGTTTCTCGATGCTGCAGCTGCAGAGCAACACTCCTCTAAATGCACCGTTCAGCGGACGTTAACTTGAGTCCGCTGAATCTTCTTTCTTCAGCTTGGCTTTATGATGGAATCACTCTTCTTTTCTTCAATGAATTAATAACCTAAATTCCTCTTTCCTCCGCTGCCACAGTCTGCCCCAGCTTCCGGGTCTGCCTCCCCACTTCTCTGTTGGACCCAAAGGCGCTGTCCTGCCAGTGACTCAATCAATTAGTCCAATGTTCGAGGGCCAGTCACCCTCCACTAATTTATGTCTGCAGAAAACCTACTGACATTTTTAATCATTATGCCTGAACCTATTCTCATGGGATGGTCTGAACCGAGTGTGAATGCTGATTCCGTGGCCTGTGTTTAATTGGCTGCGCAGCCCTGAAGAGGCTCAGCAATTACAACAGAGTTCTGTTAGTATCAGAAAGTACTGATGTGGGATCAGAGTGAGTATAACCAGCACACTGGGAGTGCAGAAGGCTCAGACCATCACACTGCGGGCCTAGACCTGGGATTTGGATGGATGTAGCATGGAACTGAGTGAGTTTGCTCTTCCCTAATCCTCAGCATCAGCCACTGGATTAGCACTGATTGGTGGTGAAATTTCATCAGTTCACAGAAGGTTCACCAGGATGATTCCTGTGAGGTTGTCTAAAGAGCAAAGTTTCAGCAGGTTGGGCATATACTGAGGACTTTAGAAGAATAAGAGGTGATCTTATTGAGAGGTTGAATAAACTCTGTTTGTTCTCTCTGGAATGACGGAGGTTGAGGGGAGACCTGATAGAGGTCTACAAAATTACGAGGGGCATAGACAGGGTGAATAGTCAGAGACTTTTTCCCAGGGTAGAGGGTCAATTATTCGGGGGCATCGGTTTAAGGTGCGAGCGGCAAGGTTGAGAGGAGATGTACTAGGCAAGTCTTTACACAGAGGGTAGTGGGTGTTTGGAACTTGCTGCCGGAGGAAGTGGTGGAAGCAGGGACGATAGTGACGTTTATGGGTCATCTTGACAAATACATGAATAAGATGGGAATAGAGGGACACAGACCCTGGAATTGTAGAAGGTTTTAGTTTAGATGGGCAGCGTGGTCAGAGCAGGCTTGGAGGGCCGAAGGGCCTGTTCCTGTGTTGTACTTTTCTTTGTTCTTTATTGCTCTTTGTTATTAAAACATAAGATTTGAGTCAATTGGTTAAGGTGAGTGCTGAGAGGATGTTTCCCCTTGTGGGAAAACCAGAACTGGGGGCAGAGTTTCAAAGTAAGAGTCTGTCATTGAGAACTGAGATGAGGGCGTATTTCTTCTTTCCGAGGGCCTTTAGTACGTGGAATTCCCTTCTCCAGAGAGCATTGGAGGCTGTGTCAGTAAATATTTACAAGGCGAAGTCAGATAGATTTTTGATATACAACGGAATCAAGAGTTATAGAAAGGAGGTAGGAAAATGGAGTTAAGACCACAATTGTCTGATTGAATCGGGGAGTGGGCTCAATTGACCAAATATCCTACCCCTGCCAATATTTATTGCCAGTGGCCTGGGTTCGATTCCGGCTTGGGTCACGGTTTGTGCTGAGTCTGCATGTTTTCCCTCTGTCTGCGTGGGTTTCCTCCAGGTGCTCCGGTTTCCTCCCACAAGTCCCGAAAGTCATTCTGAATTCTCCCTCAGTGTACCCGAACAGGTGTCAGAATGTAGCGACTAGGGGATTTTCACAGTAACTTCATTGCAGTGTTAATGTAAGCCTACTTGTGACACTAATAAAGATTATTATTATTTCTTATGTTCTTATTGGCCTGGTCCATTGGTTGCTGCCCAATCTTTGTACCTCTGCCGCTCCTCTCCCACTGACTCCTGAAACGCATTCTTACTTCCACCTTCTCCCCAAGCTCACTTCCCCGCCCTACCCCATTAACCCCTTAATCTAACCTACTCATCTTTTTGGATACTGAGGGCCAATTTAGCACAGCCAATCCATGGAATCTGCACATTTTTGGACTGTGGGAGGAAACCAGAGGAAACCCATGCAGGCACGAGGGGAAAGTGCAAACTCCACACAGTCACCCAAGACTAGAATTGAACCAGGGTGCCTGGTGCTGTGAGGCACAGGGCTAACCACTGTGCCACCATGCCACCCATTGTTGGACATGTTGGAAAACTTATACAGACAACTGGTTCAGCTGTTAGCCATCAGATCTGGCTGGTTGACATAAATCAATACCGTGTTTCCTGCTCCAGGATCTCGGAATGCTGAAATAAACCCGGCTTTTCATCTCAGCTGCAGCTGTCTTTTTGCACCCTTTGGGTTAGCACAGTTGCTTCACAGTTCCACGATCCCAAGTTTGATTCCCGGCTTGGGTCACTGTCTGTGCGGAGTCTGCACGTTCTCCCCGTGTCTGCGTGGGTTTCCTCCAGGTGCTCCGGTTTCCTCCCACAGTCCAAAGATGTGCAGATTAGGTGGATTGGCTATGCTAAATTGCCCTTAGTGTCCAAAAAAGGTTTGATGGGGTTACGGGGATGGCGTAGGGACAGGGTGGGGGTGTGGGTTTAGGTAGGGTGCACTTTCCAAGGGATAGTGAAGACTCGATGGGCCGAATGGCCTCCTTCTGCACTGTAATTACTATGATTCTATGATTTACCATTGGCTTCTTCGACCTCATATGAGACAACATGTATGAGGAAGTTTGAATAATAATCTTTATTGTCACAAGTAGAATTACATTAACAGTGCAATAAAGTTACTGTGAAAAGCACCCAGTTGCCACATTCTGGTACATAGAGGGAGAATTTACAATGTTCAAATTACCAAATAGCACGTCATTTGGGAGGAAACCAGAGCACCCGGAGGAAACCCACACAGACACAGGGGGAAATGTGCAGACTCCGCACAGACGGTGACCCAAGCCAGTAATCGAACCTGGACCCTGGCATTGTGAAGCCATAGTGCTAACCACTGTGCTACCATGCCTTAATCACAGAGATTGCTCTGCTTCTTCTACCATATTCCGTTCCCATCAACCCAAACGTTTCAACACCCCCCTCCTCCAAACATCGCCCAAACATTTGTTCTCTAGTTTTTCGCTTCTGTGCAATCAGCACTCTTTAAATTCACCTTTTTACTGAGATTTTAAGATAGCCCCAAACTATTCCACAAATCAATGTTGTGCTTCCTTCACTGTTCAGTTATCTAATGTATAACATTCTACATTAATGGCAAAAGTTCTCACCACCTACATTGTTCATCAATAAGGTTCTGACACCATGAGAAATATAATAATGTACATTGAAATTAAAGCACTAACATATAGGTCAGGTCTCCATGAACACAAGGAAAATGGTGATCACCACCGATGGAGATCAGAGGAACCACACGCATATATATGTTGTGTATATGTGGACATATATCATATTTATAAAATTCTATAATTTCTCAGAAAATCGGAAATAAATAAACACTGACCCGATAAAAATGAATGAAGGCCCATTTAATTAATCAATTATCATCTGTGCAACACCTCCCCTTAAAATATTCTTTGCTTTGCGAATTAGTGTGGTTTCCCCCTGCACAGTGCATGTAAATCTTACCAATGAGTACTCTCCGTGCAGAGCCTGGGCCAACTGGACCCCATCTGGATTGTGGAGATCAGTGGGATTGACTGGATTTCTCTGGATAGCTGTGTGTGCTGCCTCTGATGTGGAGAATTCATCATAACACTCGGGAAATAATCGAGCCCAGAGTTAACAGCTGTGGTACTGACTGAAGAGGGACTGAAACCATTTTTAATGAGGCAAAATTATTCTTCTCATTTGACTATTTTAACTCTTCTATTAATATTACATTTATTACAGAGCATCAAAATCTGAAACCATTGTCGGCACCATAGCTGTAGGTCCCAACAGGAGAGAAGATCAAACATCTTCAATAAGAATGACAATGGACCGAGGTTGGTTCACAATATTTTAAAATATGTTTCTATCCTGAAAAAAGGTCCAATCTTGAGCAAGAACCTACAGCTCACACAGGAAAGACAGGAGCTGAGTAGAACGGAAAGTGAGTGATTATGTACAGGGTCATTACAACTGCAGGTTGAGGGAGCTCCTTAGCACTGGAACTGTCTTATACCTGGTATTAGGAACTGTAAGGCAGATAGAGACAATGGTCTGAATATTTTTTGATGGTGGGGTTTACAGGGATGGCAGTGGACAGAAGGGGAATTCAGAAGGGTCTTTTGGTGAAGACGCTCACACCCCATCCAGTTTCCTAACAAGTCTATTAATGTTTGAGCTACCCTCACCTCAGAAAAATCCTTCAGCCAGTCTAAAATTTGAGATTGGGTGGGAAACGGCCCTTAAATGGCCAATAAATGCCATGAAAGAGCATCAATTGGGGCAAGTGTGGCCAGAAATCCAGAGGAAATTAGATCCTTCAATTTCTAGTTCCTCTCCACCTGGGAACCCACTGGCAGGGGAGCCAGTGAAATTTAGGCTGATAGCATTGAGCAGGGTGTTCCTCAACAGCAAAGTGACAGCAGGAACATGCCCTGAGTGTGGGCTGGGGGTGGGGAAGGGTGAGAGTGAGTGGCAGGTGGTACACAGGAATAAGAGAATGATAGGGCTGGGAAATTCTATAGTCATCAGTAATCAGACTCTTCTACAATCATGAGCAGGTCATGAATGGTAAGTTCCCTCCCTGGTGCCAGAGGGAAGAAAGTTCTAGAACTGATGCTTATGGAGCGAATACTATAGCATCAAACACAAGGGGAGGCATCAGCAATTTTTTTTAAAATTGATGCCTTTTCAAAAGACATTTGCCTAAAATAAATACTATCAGGCGCTGCAAGACAAAAATCCTCTATTCCTCAACCAAATTCTTGACAAATTGCCAGATGTCCCAGGTGGAACCAAAGGTATTATCTCTAGCTGTGGTGTAGTTCTATCACTGGAACCGGTTTCTGTGGAGTACAATTACTTTTTTTCGTTTAAAACTTATAGCATAGCATAATGATTAGCTTCTATCCCCATAATTGTTCTTATTTTTGGTCAATTAATTTTCTTCATGGCTTTTTTTCATGTTAATGTGAAACAGCAAATGAAGATTTAAAGATCTGAATGTTGCACGCCCCTGATCTTGACTATGTTACGACACCCTGGGCAAGTACGCAGTCAATTCCAGCCCCACAGGCCCCGGTGTCCCAACAGAAGTGAATTAACCAATAACTTGTGTAACGTTTCTGAGATCTTTAGCCCTTGACTGTTCCAATGACTTACAGGCATCAGATTTGTAAGAGAAACAAACAACTGTATATTTATAACAACAATAGAAATAAGATATGCAATAATTATACCAGAATAATGACCAGCTAATCTACTCCCCTCTTTTACCGTCCCATCCTCTACCTAAACACACACACAACATGCACACGCATTGTGGGGGGAGGGGGGTGGGGGGGGGGGGGAGTATGAATGTGAAATGGAAGAGGGGTGCCCTTGCTTCGGATGTTGAAGTTGTTTCTTCAGTTGATTATCCTTTCAGGATGCAGAGTGATTGGGAACCATCGGTTGGATGGCTAATGAGGATCTTCTCATTGGAACATTCAGTCCGAATCCCCAGACTGTGGAATTCACTCTGGGGAGTTACTTTCACTTTTAGTAACCTGGGCCCTTCATTCAGAAGATCTGCCTCAGGCTTGTGTAATTATTTTTTGTTTCAAACTCCACCAGTATGTTTCCTAGCTTTACTGAGGAAAAAGCAGAGGGCTGGATTCTCTGCCAGCGGGATTTTCTGTTGCCCCGGCAGCACACCCACACTCGTGGGTTTCCCAGCATTGTGATGTGGCCACGATGGGAAACGACAGGAATGGAGAATCCCGCTGCATATGAAGGCACGCCGCTGAGGAAAACACGGCTGGTGGACTGGGAATCCCGCCCAGGGTTCCACTCACGAGATTTTAAATATTGTTGTTTAAAGAACTGGCCCTGACTGCAGCTGTTGCTGGACTGAACTTCCTTGCAATTCAATCTGATTGTAGAGAAAGAAATGTCTATACTTTGAACCTTTCGGCAGAGTCCATCAGGTAAGAGAGAGAAATCAGGACTGTTGCCCTCCAGCTTCTTGATAAAACCAAAACTAAACCAGTTGAAGCCTCCTGTCCCTGGAAGAACAGTCCGGAATGGTCAACACCAATAAGCATAGACTATCAGCTAAGCACCCGGCAAAGTAAACAGCTCATTGTGCCAATTCCATCAAGGTGTGTCATCACCGATGCCAGAACATCCTGCTGGATTCTTTTTTTTTACATCAAAGGTGAAGTCCATCTTAAATATGGAGGTCCCAATAATTGTCCAAGTACAAAAACTATCAAAGCCAAAACAAAAGAAAATAAAGGGAATAAACAAGGGGCAAACAGGGATTAACATGTGGATCCTTACAACTAGTAAACAAACTTTTGAGGTGGTGATAGATGAGCTGCTTGAAGTGGAAGATATGACACAGGTCTATGTGTTACTGCAAGGCTGGAGCAGGAGGGAAGGGCTCACTTTCTTTGGACATTAGTGAGTTCATGGGGAAGGGAAGGGATAGCCATGATCAGATTTCTCCAAAGATTTTATAAGAAAAATAAATTGGCAGAGAGGAGGGTATCAACCGGGGAGTGAGAAATAAGCATATCTGAAAGTGCAGAATAAAACATTTGGAGCTGAAATTGTCAGGTAAGAAGTTTTATGATTTTTGACCCTGTGATGATGAAGGCATGTGCTATATTTTGACGATGTGAAGGAGTATAGCTTGGAGAGGAAACCTGTAATCCTTCTGCCGTTGTCATTTAAGTGAGGGGTGGTTTATCAATAATATGGAAGGCTTGAGGGAATCCAATGCTGCTCCCTACAGCTCTGGGTTGTGCTGTAGGGGGATGCAGAGGTTGCTGCAAGGCTTAGATTTCCAGAGGTGTATGAGGAAACTGACTTATAACATTTGGAGGAGAGCAAAAACATGTATTTGTGTATTCCAGTATTGTAAAGTATTCAAAAACACAAGTATATTCTCGAATGTTATATTAAGCTAGAATCTACATGTGTACACTTAAGGAATAGTGAGGGCAAGGACATTTTCTTGGCTTGTTTTAAAGTTGTTGAGATATCATTTCATGTAACCAAATTCTTGGTATCTGTATGTTAAATTCTAATTAGTGAACATTTGGAGATGCAGGGGATGATCAGGAGAGGCTGGAATGATGAGCTTAAGTGAAATAGTCGTTGACAAATTTGGCCATTATTTAAGGAGTGACTACCCATGTTGTTGGAATACTGCGCATGTGGTTGTACATGGTTCAATATCAGAGAAATTATAGCTGCCTTGGTCGAAAGTCAATGATGTTTTAAATCTTCATTTGTGTTCACAGATCCAAACTCCACAATCACTGAGTTATTGAAAAAGTATGAGGATTACGATCTGTTCCAGTTGACTAAATTCTACCAGAACAGACTGGAACAGGCAATTGAAGAAGGGGTGGATGGAGCCAGCTCTTTGTTAACATACGAGAGGATTTTCAATGGGCATGAACATCGGGTAAGTGAGAGGGACACAGAGTGACTGTAGATTATTTTTATATCACAAAACTGACATAGCAACAAATGAATTGCGAAATGTAGAAACAAAATGCCTGTCTGAATTGCTTTTTAACCACCTGGCAGTCAGAGCTGCAATGAAATATAGAAACCTTTGACTAATCGTTGTATCATGACCAATTGAAAGGCATTCCCTTAAAGTGGTCTGTTAGCGAAGAATTTGAACGTGTGTTTATGTGTCACCCCCTTTTAATTTATGAGTGGTTAATTTTTTTCAAAAAAACAGACAAGCTTTGACTTTTAAACAAGAAAAAGGTTAGTTCATTTCAAGGATATTGCTGAAAGTGATGTGATATAACCAAGAAAGCAGGTACAAAGTTCAATATCAAATAAAGGAAAAATGGTACTTGGAGAAGAGGGCTGCAATTCTCCAGTCCACCAAGGCGGAGGTGCCAATGGCGTCTTCCAGTCCCGCTGAAATCAATGGCGATTTGTATGGCTTGTCTGTCCTGCCGCTGGGGACCCACAAAGGGGTTCGCCATCGTCAGGAGCAGAAGATTCTCCCCCACCCCCCACTTAAGGAGTACGTGACATCAGTGTTTACTGTGGCCATAATTTTATGTTGATCATGCGAGTGCAATGCCTGTCTCAGAAACACGTGAAATTGAGGTAAAAGATGTTGGGTGCACGTCCTGATGTCATCGCGCACTCATGCAATATTTTGGTCATCAGGTGCATGTGGGAGTCAAAAGCTCACCCGTCTAAAATGTAGCTGCCAATTTGTCCCATTAAGGCACAAATTAAACAACTTTACATAACTTATCTGCTGCTACGTTTGGCAGCTGGGCCGATTGGCTTGGAGGCCTTTACATTTTAGCTGCAACCTCGATTCGGGGCGGGATCAACATTCAGGATTGAAATAAAATTGTCAATATCTCTCTGATTATTTATATTCTCCTTACAACCTGCCTTCTCTCCCACCTTTGCATCATCCACAAACGTGGCCACAGTTCACTGTTCCTTCCTCTAAATCCTTATTACATATTGTGAGGAGCTGCACTCCCAGCATTAATCCCTGTGCTTTCTACTGGTTACTTCTTCACAACCTGAGAAGGACCCCCTTATTGCTACACACTGCTTCCTATTAGTTAGCCAATAGTCTATCCATGACAGAATATTACTTCCAAATCATGAGCTCCTGTCTTGCATAGTTGACTTTCATGTGGCACCTTATCAAATGTCTTTTGAAAATCCAAATATCTTCTATCTACTCTGAATGATGCCTCCTCAAAGACCTTGAGTAAATTTGTGGGACATGATTTCCCCTTCATGAAACCATGCTGACTCTAGTTGATCAGATTATGGGTTCGATTCTCCATAGCCCGATGCCAAAATCAGGATCAGCGATCGAGTGGAGAATGGATTTCGACACCAAAATCGGGGCAGGCACCGGTTTGCGATGCTCCGCCCCACCAAACCGGCATCGCAGGACACACGCAGTGCGCAGTCGCAAGGCCGTTTGTGTCATCGGCCGGCCCACCCGCGATGCTCCGCCTCCGATGGGCTGGGTTCCCGACTGCGCGGGCCACATGTGGCCCCACAAATCTGGAACCCAGTGTGCCACTGGCCAGAGGGCTTCTGCAAGGTCTGGGGGGACTGGTCCGGGGTAGCCAGGCGGTGGGCTGTGGAGTCGGAGTGGTCAGGTTAGGGTTTGGGCACTGCCGGAGCCATGTTTTTCTGCGCGACCGGTGCAGGCTATCAACCCTGTGTATGCGTGGCCTGGGATCTGGCCATTCTCCATCCGTTTTCCGTAGGTGCTTTACGTGGCGCTGGTGCTAGACCCTCATCTGTACCGGAACCGGTGACGGGTTCGTGCTGATTTTCCTGTCGTGAACAACCCACATGTTTTCCGTTCGCACCGGCATTTAGCTGCTGAAACAGTGAATTTCCCCCTATGGCTTTCCAAATGCATTGCTATTCTCTCCTTAATAATTGATTCTGATATTTTTCCAATAATTGAAGGTAAACCAACTGGCCTGCAGCTTCCTGTATTTTGCTTCCCTCCTTTTTTGAACAAGTGTACCAGATTGGCACTTTTCTAATCCTTTGCACAGTTCCAGAATCCATGGACTTATGGAAAATAACTACCAATGTATCCACAATCACTGTAGCTACTTCCTTAAAAATCCTGAGGTGCAAACAATCAGGTCCAGGGGAATCCATCAGCCTTTAACCCAATTAGTTTGCATGAAATAAATTCTCTGAAGTTGACCGTATATTTTTACTATTTCTGGGGTGCTTGTCGTACCCTCTATCGTAAAGACTGAAGCAAAATATCTATTTCACTCCTCTGCATTTCCTTGTTCCCCATAATTAATTCACCAGTTTCGTTCTCCAATGGGCCAGTGCTTGCTTTTACTTCTCTCTTTTTAATGTACTTTTAAAAACCCTCATTGTTGTTTTTTATGTTTCTCACTAGCTTGCCCTTATATTTTATTTTCTCCTTCCTGATTATATTTCTTTGTCCAACTTTGGTGTATTCTGAATGTATCCCACTCTTCTGGCCTACCATTAACCTTTGCCAGTTTCTAAGTTTCTGCTTTCAACTTAATACTCTTAACTTCCTTGGTTATCCATGCTAGGTTCTCCCTCCCCTTAGTCCTTCCTCCCCATTTGGATGTAATTTTGCTCTGAGTGATGAATTTGGCCTCCACAGCCTTCTGCGGCAAAGAGTTCCACAGATTCATCAAACTCTGGCTGAAGAAACTCATCCTCATCTCAGTTTTAAAGGATCGTCTCTTCAGTTTGAGGCTGATTTAAAACTCTATCTCTTTCCCGTGGAGCTACTCCATACAACTAGTGATTGCAATTGCCTTACGCAGCTCAGAGACCCATCTGTCGATTGCTTTAGGCACTTGGTCCCAGATCCGACATTAGGTTTTTACAAAATTCTACCCATTTGGGCCATTTTTTGTTTGGGTAGTGTAGAATCCGACGGGCGAGAAACACATATAGGATGCACGACAGGATACAAAGAAAGAGAGTTATTAAGATACATTACGAAACTCCTACACCCCTACCTGCACCCAAGCCGAGGTTTTTGTACTGTGGAGTCTTCCCTGTTAAAGGAGAACTCCATCACCAAGTACCAGGGGAGTTAATACTCGTTATGAGTTAATGGGAACTGGATGCCACACACTCCCCTACTTCCCAGGGGGCCATAACACCTAACCCCACGCCCCCAACCCAAGTCCGAAGAAATGTCCATGTCAATGTCCTCTAGCCGATCTGGAGGACCCTTTGTCCACTTTGCCTGGTGTCAGCATTCCGGCGTTGAAGGGGTTGGCTCAGGAGGCATATACCTGATCAGTGAGCTCTGCTTCCCTGTTGAGCATCGAGGCTATATCGATGGGGCTGGTGTTGGAGGAAGAGCAGGTGCTGGTATCGGGTTTTTGTTGATGGCCGCAGACCTGTATTTTCCTGCGGTTGGACGTCCATGTCGGAGTCTGAGTCAAGATCTGAGAAAGCGACATCGGGTATCTCGTCCTCCTGGCTGCCGATGGTCAGAGGAGATGCCGGTTGTGGCAGAGGTTGTGGCTGGGGGATCCGTGGAATCTGTGCATCAGTGGTGGGCTGGCAGTTCTTGGCGGCCAAATTCCCAACCCACTGCCGAATAAAATTCCAGCTCTCTTTGGGGTAGCCCGATGCACAGGATCCACGTAGCTCCATCGCCAAAATTCTGGATGTAGATGGCGTCCCCAGGAGTGAAACTGTGGAGCGTCCTCCGACATCCCACATTGTCTTTGGACCACTCTAGACCCTGCTGGACCTTCTTCCCAATCTCAAGAATGATCAAGCTTAACAGCGCCCGGAGGCGTCGACCCATGAGCAATTCAGCTGGTACCACCCCTGTGGTCGCATGCGGTGTCGTCCTGTAACTAAGCAGAAAATGGGCCAATCTGGTTTCCCAGGTTCTGTTGGTCAGCTCCTTCATTCCCCTCTTAAATGTTTGGACCGCTTGTTCGTCCAGTCCAGTCCGTTTGAGGCCGGATGATAAGGGGCACATGGCAGTTCCCATTAACGCCATGAATATCACAAATTCTGCACCAGTGAAAGCGTGTCCGTGATTGGAGACCAGTACTTACGGGATACCATGTGTGCTAAAGGTTTAGTGCAAGTGATCCACAGCTGCCCATGTGGTCATTCTCTGCATCCTTTAGACGTCGAGCCACTTTGAGTGCGCATTTACAATGATCAGGAACATCGACCCCTGAAAAGACCGGCAAAGTGTACGTGAAGGCATGACCATGGTCAGCGCGGCCATTACCAAGCATGCAACGGCACCACTGGTGGAGCTTTCAGGTGATTCTGGGCATGGCTCGGAACATTGGACCAGCTGCTCTATATCCATGTTGATGCCTGGCACCAGACGTAACTGCGGGGAAGCATCTTTATCCCCCGGTGTCCTTAATGGAGGCCCTGTAGTAAGGTAGCTCATCCGTGTTCCGTGACGACCACCCTGGTCCCCCAAAGGACACCATTCTCCATGCTGAGCTCTGGAAGTTCGCAGGTGTTGGCCCTAAAATCATCAAGTAATGCCCTTATGCTGGGCGCCGTACAGCACCACGTGGCGATCCCGGGACAACTGTGGGTCCATCTGGGTCAACCCTTTATTCGGGTTACCAGCAGTGAGCCCATAAGGTGGAGGGCAGCCATCACCACCTCCGCAGAACGGGGGTGTCGGCAGCTTTATCATAGAATTTACAGTGCAGAAGGAGGCCATTCAGCCCATCGAGTCTGCACCGGATCTTGGAAAGAACACCCTACCCAAGGTCAACACCTCCACCCTATCCCCATAAGCCAGTAACCCCACCCACCACTAAGGGCAATTTTGGACACTAAGGGCAATTTATCATGGCCAATCCACCAAACCTGCACATCATTGGACTGTGGGAGGAAACCGGAGCACCCGGAGGTAACCCACGCACACACTGGGAGGATGTGCAGACTCCGCACAGACAGTGACCCAAGCCGGAAACGAACCTGGGACCCTGGAGCTGTGAAGCAAGTGTGCTATCCACAATGCTACCGTGCTGCCCGAGATGAACCCCAGAGTCTATATAAGACTGAGAGGTTGAATTTTTTCTAATGTCTGTAGAAGACTAAGGGACTCGATTTGTTTGAGAAGCTGAATTATTTTGAGGTGCTGCGTTCTCCAAATTCAGTCATTGACAGAGAAAAGATATACGCGTTGACATTTCGAAATCGAATGAACACACGTAAGGAGATTTCATAGGATTTACAGTGCAGAAGGAGGCCATTCGGCCCATCGGGTCTGCACCGGCTCTTGGAAAGAGCACCCGACCCGAGGCCCACACCTCCACCCTATCCCCATAACCCAGTAACCCCACCCTCAACTAAGGGCAATGTATCATGGCCAATCCACCTAACCTGCACATCTTTGGACTGTGGGAGGAAACCGGAGCACCCGGAGAAAACCCACGCACACACGGGGAGGATGTGCAGACTCCGCACAGACAGTGACCCAAGCCGGAATCGAACCTGGGACCCTGGAGCTGTGAAGCAATTGAGCTATCCACAATGCTACCATGCTGCCCTAATAAATTTAGAGTACCCAATTCATTTTTTCCAATGAAGGGGAAATTTAGTGTGGCCAATCCACCTGCTCTGTACATCTTTGGCTTGTGGGGCGAAACCCATGCAAACACAGGGAGAATGTGCAAACTCCACACGGAGGGTGACCCAGAGCCAGGATCGAACCTGGGACCTCGGCGCCGTGAGACAACAGGGCTAACCCACTGCGCCACCGTGCTGTCCAATGGGGAGGGGGAGGTGGTTTAAGGCATCCATGTGTGAGATCTTCACACGGGCTGTGTTACAAGCTGCACTTAGAGGCCCCCAGCAGCAGGGCCCATGCTGGATCCTGGCGATAAGGAGAAGCTTGTTCTTCTTTGAACAGGCCCAATAACGGTTTATGGTCAGTGTAGACCATGAAAGTGTGTCCGTAAATTATTGATGAAACTTATGGACTCCAAAGACTACTACTTATGGACTCCAAAAACCCTTCCTTTTCGATTTGCACATAATTGCGCTCAGCTTCGGCGAGCATGCGAATTGCAATTGGTCGTTCTGCCATGCATTGGGCAAGAATCGTGCCCACCTCATAAGGGGACACGTCACATGTCAGCAGCAGTGGCTTGGCGGGGTCAACGTTTGACAGCTGCCATGAATGTCTGTTGTTGTGACGGTGTCCAGTCCCACGGTTGACCCTTCTTTAGCAAGAGGTAGAGGGGACTAAGGAGGGTTGCCAGGTTCGGGCTGAATTTCCAGTAATAATTCACTAATCTGAGGAAAGAGTATTGTTCTATCTGTAAGCTAGTGATGAAAATCCTGACTACACCGGCCCCACTTCTGGCCATTAATTTTTCACACTGTGTGCTCAGAAACTGCGCTTTCAGCCACAATCAGCCCTAGAAAGCAATTTCATGCTCACCGGCCAATTAACGAGCGGCTAGTGTGAAACGCACACAGGAACGGTTTAGCTTAGGGTTAGCTTAGTTGGGCGTTTTGGTTGGCATGAACCAGTTTGGGCCGAAGGGCCTGTCTACATGTCGCAGGTTCTATGATTCTATGAAAAGGCTGAACACTGCAGGAGGGGGCGGGACGACTGCGAGCATAAGGAAAAGGGAGGATGCGGTCTTGCACTTCTCGTGTGCTTCCTCAGGGGACAGCCGCTGTGGAGCTGTCTCAGACTTACAAAAAATAAATTGCAATGGACAAAGACTGCAACAAGGGTTTGGGCAGCACATTCAAGCCGCAGCCGCAACCCCCAGGCACCTCTTTAATTTTATTTGAGCCCAGACAGTTCATCCCGCCCTGCATCGGGGTTCAGTTAGAATGTAATGGCTTCCTGGCCAATTGGTCTGCCCGAAAACCATAAAAGTAGACGGCCACATCAAACTGCATTCAAATAGCCTGTTTAATCGGCTAAATTGCCTGCTTGAATTTCGGCATGCATGCGTACCTGCTGACTGAAATGTTGCGCGACTGTACCAGGATGTTGATATTCGTGCCTGACATCTTCTCTTCTGATTTCATGTGCTTCCCCATTTTCCAATCAGTGTGAAATTCTGGCCCTCGGTATGTGTCCCTCATTCGCACTAACAGCAGCTCTACAAACAAATGGAAGTTTCAATTATAGAGGGAACAGCAACTGATTTAGTTGGATTTCTATCAATGCTATTACTGTGAGATTGTTGTGACCAATCAGTTAACAGCAATTGCGTTGATTAGTTGATGGAAATTTCTCTGATAATTTGCTCGCTGCTTTTCTCTGTTCACTGCCACCTGGGTTCTGATTTGCGACTGTTTTATTTCTGTGCATCAGTGTTTTATTTCTGAGTGCATCAGTGTAAGAGCAGGAAGAAAATGTGAGAAACAAGTGGGTCATATTTAAATCAGCAATCTAATGTCATGATGGACACTGAAAGAAAGGGAAAACTGATCCCACTACAATGGCTGCAGATCCTCCGTAATTCCTCGCTCTCCAAGCACTTTTCTTTTTTAAAATAAATTTAGAGTACCCAATTCATTTTTTTCCCAATTAAGGGGCAATTTAGCACAGCCAATCCACCTACCCTGCACATCTTTGGGTTGTGGGGGCAAAACCCACGCAAACACAGGGAGAATGTGCAAACTCCACACGGACAGTGACCCAGAGTTGGGATCGATCCTCAAATGTTACTGATTTGATTTAATGTCATCAGATTTATTTACCATTCATGATAGTTGCAAAATATTCACCCATGTTCACCGTGCTCAGGGCCCGATGCAATGACTGCTTTTGTCACTGAGCAGATTGTTTCCTTCTCGTTGTTTGTGTTTATCTTTCACTTTGCTCCTTAATGTTTTCATTACAGAAAGTCACTGAGCTCGTGGAGAAAGGACACCGGGCAGACAGTTCCAAACTTCTCCTGCATCTGGTAATGGAGAAAGGATCTCAAGCCCGAAGGGTGATGTGGGAATCCTTTGTGAAAATGCGCCACGCGGTCCCAAAATTGGACAAAATACTGAAAGAAATACAGGAGCTTGGTACGGTAAAATACACTAAATTCAGTTTCAGATTCAAACACTGCAAATGTTACTGTAGTTTTACAAAGATCTGATTTAATCAAATCTGTATTGATTTAAACAGGTTCTACTCCATTTGTTTATATGAACATGAACAGAGATGCATCTGAAATACCCACTCACCTGAAAGGTAAATGATGAATCAGCAATTTCTTCTTTTTTTAAATATAAATTTAGAGTACCCAATTATTTTTTTCCAATTAAGGGGCAATTTAGCGTCGCCAATCCACCTAACCTGCACATCTTTGGGTTGTGGAGGTGAAACCCACGCAGACACAGGGAGAATGTGCAAACTCCACATGGACAGTGACCCAGGGTCGGGATTCAAACCCGGGTCCTCAGCGCCGTGAGGCAGCAGTGCTAACTAACCTCTGTGCCACCGTGCTGCCCCGAATCAGCAATTACAAACTATTTATTCCACTTGTGGGAAAATTGGATTCTCCACTGGTGGGATTTTCTGTTGCACCGGCAGCATATCCACGGGCTTCCCAGCAGTGTGAGGTGGCGTGAGGAAATCCCATTGGCAGATGGCTGGAATGGAGAATCCCCTACCGGCGAGGGCGCGCCGCCAAGGAAAACTTGGCTGGCGGATGATGAATCCAGCCCTGATTAGCTTTAGCAGCTTGTTTAAAGATTGTCAAAACTTTAGTATCTGAGCAAACAGGGTTGAATGTGGTTTGAATTGGTCATCAATCCTCAACACCTTTGCATTAAGTTACAATTCATACGGTTTTTAATGTTGTGTGTAAATATGCAGATTGCTATGATTTGTGAAGTGCAAAACAATACCCAGCATTGCGAAACCCTGTACATATCTGGCAGGATCCTGATACACGCTGAAACCTGGACACGCCTGACAGTAATCTGATATACTGTGAAACCCCATACACACCTAGCTGGATCCTGATACACTGTGGAACCTGTTATGGGCGAGGCATTTTCAGAACCCCAAAATGTCTCATGGAGTTCAACCAACCTCACCCTTTAATGGATTTGTTGCTTTTCCGAGCACCCGGCTTGTTCCCTAGGTGTGGGATTACAATTATGGACATGTGGGTTTTTAAACACAAAACAATATTTATTCCAAGAACTCAACTTAACATCTTAAATAGACATTGGATCTCTTAACACCCCTTACTTCAAAGATAACTCTGAAAATATTACAACAGTATATAATTCCTCAAAATGTTCCTTCAAACTTCCAAGAGACTTAACACCCTTAAACAGAATCACATCAGGTTAACGGCTTTACTATTATGAGTTTAAATTACCCAAATGATCCAGAGACAGTCTTTCATTGCAGAGATCCAGCTCACTGCGAAACACAGACACTCCCAAACTCTCTTCCAACTGGCTTTCTCCTTCAAGCAACTCACAGCAAACCTGTACTTCTCAAGCTGCTGTCTCAAACTGGATTTCTCCGTTTAATCAGCTCACAGCAAAACAGCCAGGCACTTTGAAGCTGCTCTCAGCAAAACTGAAACCAAAAGCAGAAGTGAGCTCAGCTTCCCCCCCCCCGTGACATCACTTCAGTAATATGATCATTACCATTCCTTAAAGGTACATTGCTTAAACATCCATTTTTTAAAGGGACTCTCACATGACAAACCCCATACACACCTGGCAGGATCCTGATACACTGTGAAACCCTGTACACACCTGGCAGGATCCTGATACACGCTAAAACCGGGACACGCCTGGCAGTAATCTGATACACTGTGAAATCTTGTACACACCTGGCTGGATCCCGATACACTGTGAAACTCATACACATCTGGCAGGATCCTTGTTATACCTTTAAAACCTCAGATATGTTCGACCAGTTTACTTACTCAAACTTTTGAGGTGTCTTTATTTACGAGATGAACAAAGGACAAAACAGGTTCACAGTTTAATGCAATTTGATTCACAATTCTATTCCTGAAGAAAATATAACTCAGACTCACAGCTGAGCTTTGGGTTTTACCCACACTGAGTAAAGGAGGCTGGCAGGCTTCGATCACTCAATGTTGATCTCTGGGTTCAAACCCCAGGGCCCTTTCTTCTTGCGATGGTTGTGCCTGAGGAACTCCCAGGTTTTCGCTCCAGATCTGCTTGATGCTGCTTTATTATACTGGGAAACTTGGATTGAGTCATATGTATACGCCCACCACGGGTCATTGTCCTAGCCAGACCCCTGTTTATCAATGGTGGTCCAATCAAGACCCATAGTCCGCTGAAACTCTCTTTGCCTTACCAGCCATCAGCTCATTATGGAGTCTGATGGCTTCTTTTGTCTGTTCTTCGTCCTACTGCAAAGTTGATCACCTATGTCTGGAAGTTTGTTACATATTCATAGTCTTGGAGTGGGTAATCAAAGTCCATATCACAAAAACAGGCTTATGCTTTGACTTGAGTGCTTTTGCAGCCAGTATTGATGCCAGCCAGAGTTTCATGGAGCAGTTTCTGTTCCTGGCCTCAATCTATCTTTGATGTGGAGATGCCGGCGTTGGACTGGGGTGAGCACAGTAAGAAGTCTTATAACACCAGTCTTACAACACCATGTTAAAGTCCAATAGATTTGTTTCAAATCTCTAGCTTTCGGAGCACTGCTCCTTCCTCAGGTGAATGAAGAGGTAGGTTCCAGAAACATAAATATAGACAAAGTTAAAGATTACCCCTCTCTCTGGATCTGTAAATACTTAATTACCTGCAAATGGTCGCATTCAAAGCATTGTCTTGCATCTTTGACTTTGTCTATATAGATGCTTCTGGAACCTACCTCTTCATTCACCTGAGGAAGGAGCAGTGCTCCGAAAGCTAGTGATTTGAAACAAACCTGTTGGACTTTAACCTGGTGTTGTAAGACTTCTTACTGTGCTCAATGTATCTTCTCAGCTTGTTTTCAGTACCACGTTTCCTTCTGTGATCCCATAAGTATAAACATTAATTTGGGCAACCCTATTCCCAGAGTGAGTCAGATATGCAGACTTTCCTTACAATATTCAAAGTTATTCAGTTACATATTTACATATTTAAAATCCTATTCCTATGTCTCATTACCGATGCCATATTTAATCAAACTTCCATTTGTTCAGCTTTTAACACATCATTGTAAAAGCTTGACATATGGTAATGAGAACAGTAACAAAACTAAGGGTGTATTTCCACTTTAAACCCCAATTCCAAATAGTGTCCCAACCAAGCTATTTCCTTTAAAGTTTTGACTCCCATTCCCTAACCCCAGGTGATTGAGATTGAAGAATCCCACCATCTGCTGCAGCTTCATTGACACTCCCCAAATTTAACATTATCTCCTCACCTGTATATCAGCTCACTCATGATCACATAACAGCCCTTATCATTGTACAGAAGGTCATTAATTTCTAAACTATTTGTCGTTAAATACCCAGGATTAAAACAATGGATTTTACATGTTCAAGTACTCACTACCTGAGTTAGCATTTACTCAGCATTGATAACACACAGAAACGAATATTACTTCTATAAAATATACTAGTTCCAAATGGTGACATTGTAAACGAAGAATGTTTAATTTATCTCCTTTCACACAATGAAAGGGTTTTGAAACTCAGCTCAGCAACCCACCATACCGATGAACTCCTATTATCCTTTATTTGTCAAAATTAGAATTTATTTATTATCTGTTCATATTAGTTACTATTTTAACTTAATTACCATTTAATCAATTGGATCTCAAGAGCAATTATATCCCGGACTGGTAGTTTTAGGAGAAGTCAAATCATCAAACATTGCAATTGGTACAGAAGGTAAGTGCTTCAGAAACTTTAATTTAAATTTTAATTCATAGGGCAACAGTGAATTCTGAATGAGTTAACCACTTACACAAAAGAAAAATGTTCCCATTGTCACTGTTGTATCAGAGCAATCTTGGAATTCTTGCCTCTAGAATCATTGGCTGCATTTAAACAAAAGCACAAAGATACACTTGGCCTGGAGCCAAATGAGTTTATTTGGTTTTGATGTATCTGTCAATTTAAAAGAATATTAAAATCCAGTTTACAACTTCCAATTGATTTAAAACTCAGTTTTGCAGAATATAACATGTAAAAAAAACTAGAAACACCAAAGAAATTCACAAATTCCTGAGTAAACACACACACCCTCATTCATACATGGAGGTCTCCATTCAAGCAAGAGGTATTCAAAACGTTGTACTTTAATTCAATCTCAACAAACTGAAAAATAATTAGAATTTTCAAAGAAAATAAATGAAGCAGATTAGGACAGTTGTCTTCATTTTCTTTCTTCAAAACTGTAATTCAAACTCAAAGAAAAGGTAAATTCTCTCACAAATATATAGAGTAAGTTGAAACTCTTCTGTTCAAACAATTGCACAAATGTTCAGATTGACCTCTTTTAAAACTCAAATTTCCACACGGACTTTTTCTAAGACTCATGTTTCCGTACTGACTTCTTCGAAAACTCATATTTCACTGACTTCGAAAACTCATAATTTCTCAGGATAATCCCAAACTATCCAGAGCACAAATGTTCATACTGACCTCTTCAAAACTCAAATTTCATACTGACTTTTTCTAAAAGTCATGTTTCCATACTGACTTCTTCAAAATGTTATTTCACAATGACTTCTTCGAAAAACTCATATTTTCTTCTTGCGATGATGGTGTCTGTGCAACTCCCAGGTTTTCGCTCCAGATCTGCTTGATGCTGCTTTCTTATACTGGGAAGCTTGGATTGAGTCATATGTATATGCCCACCACTGCTCATTGTTCTAGCCAGACCCCAACTGGTTAATGAGATTCTCCTGTTTATCAATGGTGGTTCAATCAAGACCTATTGTCCGCTGAAACTCAGTTTGTCCGGCCAGCCATCAGCTCATTAAGGAGTCTGATGGCTTCTTGTGTCTGTTCTTCATCCTGCTGCAAAGTTGATCACCTGTGCCTGGAAGTTTGTACATATTCATAGACTTGGAGTGGGTAATCAAAGTCCATATCGCAAGAACAGGTTTCTGCTTTGACTTGAGTGCTTTTGCAGTCAGTATCGATTCCAGCCACCATTTCATGAGGCAGTTTCAGTTCCTGGCCTCTGTGTATTTTCTCAGCCTGTTTTCAGTACTACATCTTGATACACTGTAAAAACCTGTACACACCTAGCAGGATCCTGATACACTGTGGAATCCTGTGCACACCTGGCAGGACCCCGATACACTGTGAAACCCTGTTCATAGTGTATCAGGATCCTGTCAGGTGTGTACTGAGCTTCACAGTGCATCAAGATCCTGCCAGATGTGGACAGGGTTTCACAGTGTACACATTGTACTACTCAAAGTATAACCGTTTAATTCATTAGTTTTTGATCAAAGATCATGACTAATGGAAACAAATGGTACTTTCCTAAACATTCCTTATAGGAAGCTCAAAGCAAAATGAAACAACAGAGCATAACTATTGGTAGATCAGTAAGAATGCAGTGTAAATGTTTTCTTCCCTGAAGGACAATTTGGTGAAGTGGCCTGCAGTTCCAATAACATTATTAGCACTGAAATGTTAGGTCAGTTTTAAAACCAAAGTTGAAAAGAATGCTTTATGAATGATGCAAAGCTAGAAACAATAGATGTTCAAAGATATTTGTTGATCCAGATCCATATATTACTGAAATATCATGAACAGAAAATGATAGAGGAAATAGGGCTAGAAGCTCAATGTGATGCTAGAAGGAAGATATGTTCGTTAACAATCGATCCCTCCCCCAGATCGCCCAATACCCCAGAGAAACTCTCAATCTGATAGCATAATAGGCAAAGTCCTGCCCAGGTACAATCTGTCCTTATCTGTGTACACAATTTCCAGAAAACCCACCCAAAGTCATGTAGGAACAGTGAACCTCCTGAGAACACTTTCACTATCTGGTCATATCCAATGTCCAGTTTTCAAACTCGGCAGAAGATTAATATCATTGCTGTTTCACAGTTTGATACACTAAACAGCAGTTTTTAAACTATTTTCCAAAGTGACAATAGCAGCAATAAAGCAGTATAGTAACATTCAGAACATAATTAAGGTTTTTTTTTGAATATATCAACAGAGAATACATGAGTTAAAGATGAAAATTTGCCTTTTTAAATTACTTGCAAGACTTTTGCAATTTTATGTACTCACCAGTTCATTTCTGGATTTAAACTGCTCCAGCTCAAGTACCTTAGCCAGGTAGCAGTGGACACTACTTATGCTTACATTTGCATTCAGCATTACTGATCTATAGAAACATCATTCTGAGGTTCTATAATGGTGTGGGAGGAGGCCATTTAGCTCTTTGAGCCAGCTCCACCATTTAAGATGATCAGGGCTGATCATCCAACTCAATAGCTTTGATCAATCCTTTAATTCCCCTTTGCCCGAAGTGCTATATCTAACTGCTTCTTCTAAATGTACAATATTATGGACTAAACTACATTTCTGTGAGAATGAATTCCACAGACTCACCATACACTGTGTGAAGAAATTTGTCCTCATCTCTTTCCTAAATGGTCTACCCTGTATCCTCAGACTGTGACCCCTGGTTCTGGACACCCCCACCACCGGGAATATTCTGCATCTACCCTGTCTAGTCCTGTTCGAATTTCAGAGGATTCTATGAGATCCTCCCTCATTCTTGCTGAACACCAGCAAATACAATCCTAACTGACTCAATCTCTCCTCATACATCCATCCTGGTAAACCTTTGCTACACTCCCTCTAGAGCAAGAACATCGTTCCTCAGATAAGGAGGCCAAAACTGCACACAATAATCCAGGTGTGGCCTCACCAAAGCCCTGTGTAATTGTAGCAAGACACCCCTGCTCCTGTGCTTGAATACTCTCGCTCTGAAGGCCAACATTCCATTTGCCTTCTTTACTGCCTGCTAAACCTGCATGTTCACCATGCCAGGTGTACGAGGACACCATGCCATTTAAACATGCCTAACACAAATTCTGTTTCTGTGACTGTTTTTTTCTTTCTCGTCCAAACAAAAGAAAAGGGGGGAAATCATGTGTGTGATTTTGAGTTTCTTGAAATTTTGTTTTCACCTAATTATTTTTTTCTCCAAGGAAGGGAAGACTGTTAAGTAATGGGTTAAGAGACATTGCAATTAGTTGTCTCATTTATGTTAAGTATCCATTAATTGACACTGATATGTAAAGAGGCTTCAGGTGGCTCTGTCAGGTGATGTATAGTTAGAGTTTTGTGCAAAGGAATGAAATAAATGTGTGCTTGTGAAAAAGGAACAGAACTTTAGACTCTTCATATCACAGCAACTAAAACGTCTAACACCCATGCGGTGAACCTACACCAAATCCAAACCATTCAAGCACATCCATGAGGCATTCTACCCATTCTACTACGGCTTTCTCCGTGTCTAGGGAGACGATCACCTCTGGTGTCCTCTCCCTGGATGGGGTCATATTCAGCAGGCTTCTGATTTTCGCTGTTCGTTGTCTGCTCTTAACAAATCCGGTCTTCTCTTCTGCAATCACTTCTGGCAGGCAGCTGCCCAGGCGCCTTGCCAGAGATTTCACCAGGACTTTTGCATCAGTGTTTAAGAGAGAGATGGGTCTGTATGATCCACACTCTTTCGGGTCTTTGTCCTTTTCGAGGATCAGTGAGATCGAGGCTTGGGCTAGCATGGGCGGCAGAGCCCCCATCGACATTGAGTCCTTGAACACCTCCAACAAGCGCGGGGCCAGTGCTATTGTAAATCTTTTGTAGAAGTCTACCGGGAACCCATCCGGTCCTGGCACTTTCCCGAACTGAATGGAATGAATGCATTCCATTATTTCGCCCAGGTCTAGTGGTGCTTCCAGCCCTTGTTTCCTGACTTCCTCCACCACTGGCATATCCAGTCTGGCTAGGAGCTGCTTCATCTCCGAATCTCTCTTCTAGTGTTCGGAGGTGTACAGACCTTCGTATAAGTTTGCAAATATTTCGTCAACCTCGTTTGAGTTTGCCACCACCCCACCATTTCTTCTTTTTTCTCTTTTTATTAATTTAGAGTACCCAATTATTTTTTTTTTCTAATTAAGGGGCAATTTAGCATGGCCAATCCACCTCACCTGCACATCTTTGGGTTGTGGGGATGAAACCCACGCAGACACGGGAAGTATGTGCAAACTCCACATGGACAGTGACCCAGGGCCGGGATTCGAACTCGGGTCCTCAGCACCGTAGTCCCAGTGCTAACCACTGCGCCACATGCCACCCGCATCCCACCATTTCTGTCCCTAACTGGCGCTATCTCTTTTGCGGCTGCTTACTTTCTTAGCTGATGCACCAGCATGCGGCTGGCCTTGTCTCCATGTTCGTAAATGGCCCATTGTGCCAGGCAGAGCTGGTGGACTGCCATCCTCGTAGAGAGCAGATCAAATTCCATGTGCTCTATTTGCTCTCCGTGGTTGGGGCCATGTAGTACTGCCGAACCACATCCCGTCTGGCTCATTTCCCCATCATAAACCCACACTGATTCTATCCGATTATGTCCCTGTATTCTAAGTACTCTGTTAAAAATCTTTGAGAATAGATTTTAGATTTTCCCCATTACCGACATCAGGCTTACTGGTCTATAATTCCCTATTTTTTCTCTATGCCCCCTTTTTAAATAGTGGGGTCACATTGGAGCTACCCCCCCAATCTGTAGGAACTATTCCAGAATCTTGTACGATGAGGCGATTCCTCGATCGGGGGGTGGTCGCTCACCTGTCTTTGTTTCGGCCACTGCAGGCGCCGACAGGTCTGGCCCGGTATTCAATTGCTAATATGTTGCAATTGTTCCCGAGGATAGCCGATTTAACTGTGGATATCTGAGTAGATTAGCTGCAAATAGTCCTGAATGCAACTGTGGATACCTGATTAATCGGAACGCAGCCATTTTACATGGCTACAATCCCACCTTGTGATCCTCACGCGAAGCGTGAAGGATCACATAAATTTTGTCCTCTTTGTTTCCCGACTGGGGGGGGGGGGGGCACTTCCCACATGGCCACTACTCTGATCCTAGCTATGCACAAAAATTTACGTAAACAATTCTTGAGGGCGCTATGTCAGGCAGGGGCATGTGTCTGGAAAAAAATAAACTGGGAACCTCTAATTTTACCTAAACAATTCTTCAAACTTACAGTCTTATCTCTCTATACAATGACATTTACAACATTTAATATATTCTTTCCTGGCTTGGCAGTCAAGCTCAGGATCATACATTTCCACACATTCTCTTTTTATTTACAGGAAAAAAAAACCCGCCAGTGCATGTTTTATTATTCATATGTCGCGGGGGTCTGGGGTCTGGTCATAGCCGAATATCGGGGATCGGATCCGATAGACCGGGGTTCGAGCGCGGTACGCTCTCCTTTTCCACTTGCGGAGGCGCATGGTCTGTACTGCACAACTGAGTATAGCCAATGCTAACAGTGCCTCAATGATGTACGATAGGGAGTACCAAGTTATGAACTTGACACACCAGGATAATGCAGCGTGGTTGGTGACTGGGCCCTCGGTACTACTGGACCGTGAAGTGTTAACAGTAAAGGGGTTTGGAGTGATGGGGTCCGCGTTCCCGCGCAACCAAAGGTCCATAATAAACATGTTGAGCACGAAGAAGGGAGTCCTCATGGCTGTCGTCTTTCTTTTCCTTTTTCTGTTTACTGGTTTTCTCCGGACTTGGAGCTTCTGGAGTTCTGTAAGACAAGCGTAGTGTGTGTAAATACTTCGGTTTAATATCTGGTGTGTTAGTGTGTCTGTCCTTCTTAGGGCCAATTAAACCCTTATAATTGGTCACCGTATGTGACTCTCCCCCCATTTGCTTTTTTCAAAACAAATGTTTGGACACGGCACACTTCCCAATGGTGGACCAGTGCTAACTTTATCATCCAAATGCTCTAGGATGTAAATAGCATGTGGCAGCAAACCAAAGGTTGCCTAAATAAAATAAAACTGTTTTTGAAAGAAAAGTTCGAATGAGGTGCGTGTGGGCCGCGACGGGTACGAGTTGGGTGGAGTCCCCAGGTAGGACGGCTACCAATACCGTATCTTCCCGACCCGAGCGTTTTTGACCAACGGGGGGGGTCCCCAGGCAGGGCGGGTCTCACGCCGTTTCTCCACTGCCTGAGCGACCAAAGATCAGACAAAAATGTAGTCATCATGGTGGGGTTACTGTTCTGATTCTACCATCAAATCAGAAGAGTAGCTACGATCGGGCGTCTGGTCTGGTGACCAGGTATCAGCTGAAAAGCTAGTTCCTCTGAATGGGCGTCTGGTCTCGGTGGGTGTCTGAGGCAAGTCCTCAGAGGTATCGGCCGAATGGGCGTGTGGCCGCGGTGGGTGTCAGTGGGAAAGTTAAAAAGTTCAGGTGAATGGGTGTGGGGCGGTGAGAAAATTCTCCTGTAGGACGAACAACATTTAACAAACAGACAGACAACAAACAACATTTAACGAACAGACAGACAACGTAAAACATTCTGCAGGTTCCATCAGAAAGGACAACACTTTTCACCAAATGTCTCCTTTAAAACATCATGTGGACACCTCAGTTCTCGGTCGCTATGGGCTCTGCCTTTTTCTTATCGAGAGTGCCTGTCGGTTGGGCACTCTGTGGTTTCTTCGGGCCATTGCATTCTCTCGCAAAATGTCCCAATTGGCCGCAATTGTCGCACTCCTGCGGTTTGGCTGGGGGGCTGTTCTTTCCCTCGTTTACCCAGGCGGGGTTGTGAAGAGTGGTTCTTACTGCCTGCACGTCTGCGGCGGCTTGGTTTTCCTTGGGTGTTCTAGTGGCTGATTTACCGTGAGCCGCTTGTTCCCAAACGCGGGACAATCTCTTGACCACCCACTTCTCATTATGAGCCTCCTCCGAGGGGTCATAATTGCTACAGGCATTCTGTCCTGCTTCCATGGCATGGGAGATAAGGGTGCGGGTCCACTTGGCCATATTTTCTGGGGACAAATGGGCACGATCTACGTTGCCGAAAATGGCTTCAAAATGAATCCACAAGCGTCCTGCGAACGCTGTGGGGTGTTCAGACTTTTTCTGTCTGCATTTATTCAGACCGTCTACGGGATCGCCCCGGTTGTACCCGATCGCATCCAGGATCGCGGTATGAATTTCTGCAAGGCTGCCTCCTCCTACATTCTGTGGGTCGGGAAGGGCTGCTGCGACCGATGGGTCTAAGCTGAGGACCGTGAGCTTTACCTGCTCATTCTCATCCAGGCCGTACATTGTCGCCTGGTGTTTGACGGTGGCAAAGAAATGGTGTGGGTCTGAAGTGGGGAGGAACGGTGTGATTTTGGCACACGCGTCCCATAATTGGGTCACTGTGAGGGGGGTGGAATATAAGATCTCCGCCTCGTCTGCTGTGGCGGTGCGGTGGGTTGTTACAGGGTTCATGGGAGCCTGTATTATCTGTTGTGTGGGGGGTGGGGGTGCTTTCCTCCTTTGGGGTTTTCCCTGCACACACGCTCCCTGAACATATCTCTGCGTTGTCTCTTGCAATTCTTCCCAATCAGGGCCGTCTTCCTGGTCTAAACTTTCCCCAAAGGTTTCTTGAAATCCCTTTTGGACAGAAAGCAGTGCTTTCAAGTCTGCAATCTGCTTTCGGCACTTTGCATGGTCCAAAGTACTCTGCCTTTGTTCCGTTGTTGTGGCGTGGAGCGCTCTCAAGGCTGCGTTGAGATCACTGCATTGTTTCTGGAGCTTCCCTAACTGGTTTTCTGTTTCTTTCTTTACCAGGACTGCACGCTGCAGGTCCTGATGAGCCTTCTCATACTGTGACTGGAAACTACTCAAGTGCGCCAGACAAGATTGGTGACCCCGTTTGGCGTCAGCCACCTCTTCGTCTTTTGCTGCTAATTTCCCTTTCAATTCCAGGTTCTCTTTCTCAATTTCGCATATATCGGTTTTACTTATCCAATGTATGCCTTCTATTTCCTTGCGGAGCGTCCTGACGACCTCCTCTGTGCCTCGCAATTGTGCCAGACAGGACACAATTGCCATCGGCTTGCGTGCTTTTGCTAAACTCTTTCTGTGGATCTCACTCAGGTTCCCCCACCAAGTATGCCCTATACCTCCAGGACCTGAGTCGTCATTATTGCAGAAATCCTTCCACATGGGCCATCCTTTGCCCTGCAGAAATTTGCGGATTTCCACTTCCCAAACGGGACACTGACCCGCTCCTACGCTGCTGACTGGTGCGACAGCAAAATCTTCTGGGTTCATGAGGCGCTGCATCGCTTGCATTGCCTGCATGGCTCTCTCTTATCTGCTCGTTACGTTCGAATTTGGAACAGGGGGCCAAGGTGGTGTGGTAGATGAGGGTACGGCTTGCGCTAATTTCCGAAATACCTACTGCCGATAGATTTTTTGTTGAGTCAAAACTATCAGTTTTGCCTTATAACCCTGTTAGTTACGCATGCATATACACACTTCCGAATTGTGAATTATTAACCAGAACCGCTTGAACACTTGTGGGTTTTTTTTTTGTTTCCGATTGGATTCTAATTCAAAATGTTGGGGTTCTCCCGGAGTGGTTTTCCACTTCTAGATCAGGTCCCGTCAGGATGTCGCCAATTATGTTGCTCTTTTTAACCTTAGTCTATTGGCTCTGATTATGTCACCTTTGCTCACGAGTCGCCAGGTATCTTTATGATACCGCCACGTTGTTCAAGTTCAGGTTATGATTAATAATACAGCACACCGCTTAGTAAGGATTAAAACAACGGTCATTTATTATATACAACAAGCAATATTAATACCCTAATACTACTTTCTATAGAATAAAACTATCACTACTGGCCAATACTTAACTTAGGAAGAGCCCACCAGGTCAGGGAAACGAATGGCTTGTCCAATCAGATCTGGCTCGCGGGATTCAAAAAGCTGCTACAGGTCGGTGGCTAGGTGTCTCTACCGGATAGCGATCGCTGGATTCAAACTTACTGTTGCCGGTGGCTGTTCTTGCGAAGGTCTCGAGCAGGCGAAGAGGAGAGAGAGAGAGAGAGATCTGAACTTTGACCTTCTTCACTTTTATAGGGCCCAGGGGCTTCCCGCCTCCCGGGGCGGCCCTTGACCCTGAGTCCCAAGTGATTGGATCTGTCCCCAATCTCTGGGGTCGATGTGTCCAATGGTGAGGCGATTCCTCGATCGGGGGGTGGTCGCTCACCTGTCTTTGTTTCGGCCACTGCAGGCGCCGACAGGTCTGGCCTGGTATTCAATTGCTAATATGTTGTAATTGTTCCCGGGGATAGCCGATTTAACTGTGGATGTCTGAGTAGATTAGCTGCAAACAGTCCTGAATGCAACTGCGGATACCTGGGTTGATGGGCTGTTGATAGCCCTGAGTATCGATCTGGGCTACCTTCCCAGAGCTGAATATGCAAAACTGTCTGCAGCTGCCTGCTTGTGTCTTCTTGGCTGCTTTTCCCAGCAGTCTTTCGGGTTAGCCGTTTTAAACTGGGTTTTGGCCAGATTAATCGGAACGCAGCCATTTTCCATGGCTACACACTTAATCCTGCTTCCCCCAACATTTCTGGTAGGTTGTTTGTATCCTCATTTGTGAAGACCAAACCAAATTATGTATTTAGTTGCTCAGCCATTTCTTTGTCTCCATTGTAAATTCCCCTGTTTCTGACTGTAAGGGCCCTACATTTGCCTTCACCAATCTTTGTCTCTTCGTGTACCTAGAGAAACGTTTACAGTTAATTTGTATGTTACCTGCAAGTTTCCCCTCATTCTCTATTTTCCCCATTTTAATCAATCCCTTGGTCCTCCTTTGCTTAATTCTAAACTGCTCCCAATCCTAAAACCTTGGGTTTTCTTGGCCAATTTAAATGCTTCTTCCTTGAATCTAATACAATCTCTAATTCCCCTTGTAAGCCATTGTTTGGCCACCTTTACCTTTTACCTTTGTGCCAGACAGGAATAAAGAATTATTGCAGCTGCCCCACATGCACTCCTTGAATGTTTACCATTGCCGATCCATGGTCAGCCCTTTAAGTAACATTTCCAAATCGAACATAGCCAGCTCGTGCCTCATATCATCATAGTTTCCTTCATTAAGATTCAGGACCCTAGTCTCAGAATCAACTACTTCACTCTCCATTTTGATGAAAAATTCTATCATATTAAGGTCGCTCATCTCCAATGGATCACTTGGTTGCCAATGATTCGATTCTCATTACACAGTACCCAGTCATGGATGAGCTGTTCTCTAGTTGGTTTCTCAATGTATTGGTCCAACAAATCATCCTGTATGCACTCCATGCATTCCTCCTCTACGGTATTATGACTAATTTGAGTTGCCCAATCTGTATACAGATTGGAGGGGGATATGTGTCCCATCTATCACCCCCTGGACCTGAGGCAAGTAAATCCCTCTGCCCGAGCACCCTGGTGGGCTTGGTCCAGATGGATCTACTTCCAGGATATCATTCTCTCCATACAGTTTTCCTCTGCTCCGAATTGGCACGTGCATTTAAGCTTCCATGCAATCTCTCAGGTTTACTGCCTCACCTACAGAACAGGCTGTATTAAAGTGTCACCAACCTTTGGAGCACCTCAAATGTCTGGCTCCTAACTAGCTGACTTCACCAAGCTATGACTTTAACCTGGAGCCGTTCTCTGACTCTTTTTTTAGTGTTGTGATTCCAGTTATTTGTCCTTTGGCTTCAGTCTTTCTGGGACTCCTCTTTTCATTCCCTGGTTTGTAGAACTACCTGTTCTTCAGCTTCTTGGACTTGCATTATGTCCCTTGTTTTGCCTCTGCTGACAGTTTCTGTGAAAGCTGTTTTCTTCTCAGACATCTATTTCAACTGATTATGCTTTTCGGTTTGGGTCCCTGGTTGTTGAGCAACTGCTGAGTTTTTTTTTTAACCTCTATAATTGCTTTTATATGGCCTTAATTACAACGCAGGCACAGTTTGAAATGAAGCCAAATCCTACAGACATGATGGCACATGAGCTAACTAAAGTTTTAACCCTTTCTGATACAGAAATACAAAATGAATCTTGCTTAAAGCTATACCCTATTTCTAATACCCTCAAATACAAATAGATTATTTAAAACTACCTTTGCCTGAAACTTCTGCTACACACAATGCAGCTTTAAAATAACACAAATATAATCAATGTGATAAATAACCTACTGGAACGTGAAGCCACACTCTTCCCAACCCTGACCAGGTTTTATGTGAGAAGTGAAGTGTTTCCGAAAAGGGACAGTTAATGGGACAGTTAATGGAACAGTTAATGACCAAATAATGTTTTAGCCATGCTCTCCATATTCCCTGCCGAGAGAAAACTAAAATAAAACCCATCTGATTTACTAATGCCCTTTAGGGAAGAAAACCTGTGTTCCTCACCCGGTCTGGCCGACATATGACTTCAGAGCCACAGCAATGTGGTTGACTCTTAATTGCCCTCTGAATGACTGAGAAAGCCACTCGGTTCAAGGGAAATTAAGGATGGGCAACAAATGCTGGCCCAGTCAGAGACACCCACATCCATGAATGAATGAAAAAAAAGTTCCTTTCACCATCCTCCACCAGCTTCTCTGCATACATTGTAATCAACCCCTCTGCCCCACACACTCTTTCATCAACCTCTCTTCACACATGCTGTAATAAACCCTTCTCTCCACACATCACCACACCCTCTTCAAATACTATGATAAGCCACTCTCCCCTTCCCTTTTGCAATCAGCCCTTCTTCCCCCTCCCTTTTAAATGCACATTATAATCGGCCCTCTCCTCTTCCCATCTAACACTGTAATCTGCCCCTCTTTCATTCCCCCACCCTATTCCCAGGTCAAACTGTAATCAGCTCCCCCTCACACCCCCAGCCAATACACAGTGGGTGAGATTCTCTGGCTTCTGTGCTGTGTGTTTCTCGGTGGCACGCTGTTTTCTGGCATCGGGAATCTCTATTGCTGCGCTTGTCATTACCACTTCCCATTGAAGGCATCCCACGCCACTGTGAAAACCACTGGCAAAGGTGCCCTGCCGGCAGGAACGGAGAATCCCAATTACTGGAGAATTCTGGCTAGTGTAATTGGTCCTTTGCTTTTGATCCAGCAGAGTCATGAAGTCATTAGCCTGGAGTAAGAAGCTGTCCAATAGGTAGATTGGAACAGAGATGCAACAAAGTTAAAAGTTGCAACTCGCCTGAGCTACATAACCTCCCAGTCTTATCTGCAACACCGGACATGTCATTCAGTCACTGAGTTATATGTATCTGTATCCACAGCCAAGGTGATGCATAAATAACTAAAATCTGCTCACTAATCATGTTTCGTAAGATTTGAGAGCACTTTGGGTTCAAAATATGGACCTAACTGTTTGACAGCATCGATGCAGAGTGTCCGGGACTGTCCTGCCAATGCCTGCCAGTCCCCTCTCCACTGTCACCCTTGCTGCCCTGCAAGAGGGGAGCTCGTGATCCCAAACATGATGACTCTGACTTCAGGATCCGCAGTTTGGGAACCGCACAATGGAACCTCTATTGCCTTCCAACCAGAATGAGGTGAGGATTTGCAATTATATGTTTATAGCTCAGGGCAGGCTGGATGGTTTACCCATCAAAATATCTTGTGATGAAATATCTTGTGAGAAAGGTGAAACTTTCTCTCTGATGATTAATACAATCCGGCTTCTCATGATGTATAAATAACTCATTACAGATCCTCATTATTTACTTTCAAGCAACAATTCCAATAACTGAGGTTTAACATCTATGCTCACCCCTTTTGAAGCTATCAATTAAATCTTGTGTCATTTTAATGAATGCTGAAACAGATGTTGCTTCCATGTTTCCTGTGATATTGGGCATCAATTTAGCTAACATTGACAACCACGTTCTGTTTGTTCTAATTGAAGCTGTCCAACAGAAACACAAAGATACACTTCGGAGACAAACTAAAACACTGAGAGTGAACACAATCCTAATAAAGGAGAAGGTTAAGATTTTCCAGCTGGTTGATCGATACGCTGAGCTAACGGTCATTTCTACTGTTCGAGATCGGACACTTGTAGAACATGAACTGCTGGCAAGAGGCCGAGACCATGAAGAGTGGAGAGAGAAACATCTCCGGAAAGAGCTGGAAAAAGTCCGAACTGATCAACTGTTTCAGAGCAACTTTTTCTGTAGAAAATCCAATTCTGGAATATCAGCAGTAGTGAGTGGAGTCCCAGGAATTGGAAAAACAACAATGGTACAAAAGATTGTTTATGACTGGGCCTTTGGGAAAATATACCCACACTTTCAATTTGTTTTCAGCTTTAAATTCCGGGATTTGAACACTGTTAACTGTAGAATAAACCTGAGGAATTTGATACTGGACGAGTATCCTTACTTTGGGAATGTTCTGGGAGAGATCTGGAAAAACCCAGCGGGATTGCTGTTTATATTCGATGGGTTGGATGAATTTAAGGACAAGATTGATTTTGCTGACATTCGGAGAAATACGGAACCTGAGTCCGTGTGCACAGATCCTGAATTTCAGTGTGAAGTGTCTGACATTGTGTACAGTTTAATACAGCACAAACTGCTCCCAGGATGTTCAGTGCTGGTGACCAGCCGCCCCATTGCATTACATCTACTGGAAAAGGCTGAGATCAGTGTCTGGACTGAAATCCTGGGATTTGTTGGTGATGAACGGAAGGAATATTTCAACAAGTTTTTTGAAGATCAGGAAGTGGCAACAGCTGTTGTCAACTACGTGGAGGAGAACAAGATCCTGTACACCATGTGCTACAACCCTTCCTACTGCTGGATCCTCGGCCTGTCACTGGGCCCCTTCTTTACACAAAGAAGCAAGAAACAGCAGCAAGTTCCCAAGACCGTCACCCAACTATATTCCTACTATATTTATAACATTCTGAAAAACCATGGCCGAGAGATTGAAAATCCTCGTGATGTGTTACTGAAAATTGGGGAGATGGCCTTCACAGGAGTCTCCGAGAAGAAGATTGTGTTTAGAAATGGAGATTTGATCAAGTACAATCTGCAATCTTCCCAATTCCTGTCTGGGTTCCTGATGGAACTTTTGGAGAGAGATGATTCTGCCCAGAGTGTGGTTTACACATTCCCACACCTCACTATCCAAGAGTTTGTAGCTGCACTCGCACAGTTCCTGACTCCAGATCCCGGGGACATTGGGAAGCTCCTCAGTGAAGCCCATAGCGAGGAAGATGGGCGATTTGAAATATTTCTCCGTTTTGTTGCTGGTCTCTCCTCCTCACAGTCAGCTTGGCCATTGGAGAGGTTTCTGGGCCCATTTTGTCATCAAACAATCAAAAGAGTGATTGACTGGGTAAAGGATAAGTTAGAAAGACAGAGTGGGAACACCATGAGAGAAACTGGTAAAAGAAACCTCCTGAACACATTCCACTTCCTGTTTGAGTCTCAGAATACTGCACTGGCTCAGGAGACAGTGGGATCTGCGAAAACAATTCAATTCTGTGGATTTCGGCTGACTCCGATTGACTGCGTAGTCCTCGCTCATGTTATTGAACTCAGCAATACAGTGCAACATCTCGACCTAGAAGACTGCTACATTGAGTGTGAGGGACTCAAGCGGCTCATGCCCATTCTGCACAGATGCCACGAGTTGAGGTAACTGCTTATTCGGTCCATTGCTTGCATTTTCATTGTTCAGTAACCATTTACTATGTCACTGTCAGTAAAGAAAATGCCTTCTAGTTCAAGTGAAGAGAGGCAGAGTCAGAAAATCTTTATTCAATAAGATGACTAAAATTAAAATTTAATTAAAATTCCGCGGTGGAAAATAAGAATGATGTCTTTGCAAACAAGTTGTTGGTTTGCTTTGTTGCAACTTAATTTGAGCATGGAACTACAATGAAAGAAACAGAAAAGGAAAAGAAACTGAATATTCTAAGCGTAGATAACAAAGTAATTTTAAATGCTAATAATTTTTGATGTCAACAGTAAACTGTACGAATCGTAAGCAAAAATATGTCCAACATCTCATTATAAGTAATCAAATGATTTCTGGCAGGGAGGTTGAGATATCTGAAAGTTAGATAATTGGGAAAGATTATGGCTGGGATTCTCCGAAATCCCGGACAAGTGTTGATGCCAGTGTAAACACCGGAGTGGTGCACGCCGGCGTCAACGGGCCTCCTGGCCCAGCGATTCAGGGGGCCAGCATGGCACCGGAGTGCTCCACGCTGCTCCGGCGGCGATACGTGGCCCTGGACTGGCGGCGCAGGTCGGCGCATGCGCGCGACGGCCATCTCCGCGCCGGCGCATGGTGGCCATTTCTGTGCCAGCGCCGCACAACATGGCGGAGCCCTACAGCGGGCCCACGCAGAAGGAGGTAGGCTCCCTCCAGATCGTGGGTGCCCATCGATCAGTAGCCTCCGATTGCGGGCCAGGACACCGTGGAGGCCCCCCTCCGCCCCCTCCACCAGGAAGGCCACCGTGGGCACGGGTCCGAGCTCCTGCCGGGTGGTACCAGGTTGGAACTACGCCGGCGGGACTCGGCAGGAATTTGGTCGGTCGACCACGGGGAATTGCCGCGGGGGCCCCTTTCAACGGCCCCCGACCAGCGCTGCGTTGACCGTGCGGGCGCGATTGTCTGCGATTTTCCGGTCGCGACAATCGCGACCCGGCATCAGAGTGGTGTGGCGGGAATTTCCCGCAACACTGCCGATTCTCTGACCCGGCGCGGGCTTGGAGAATCCCGGCCTATCTTTTTAAGTCTAATTATTGAAAATCGTTCCCAACTCTGTTCATTACATGAGAAAACCTACTGCTGTTTTAAATGCTCAAATTATTTCGTTAGCCGTTTATACCCAGGATGCAGACACACACTGGACAACTGTGAAGAATTTCTTCGTATCCATATCATCAACTGGTTCCACCAAATAGTGGACAATTTCCATTAAAACTGTCAGTTTTAGGATTTTCCAATAATCTGTTTAATATGCGAGGATTATTTGGGAGTTTATTTTGTTAGCACTGCTGTCTCATGACTCCGAGGGTCCGGGTTCGATCCCGGCCCTGGATCCCTATCTGTGTGGAGTTTGCACATTCTCCCAGTATCTGCGTGGGTCTCAACCCCACAACCCAAAGATGTGCAGCCATTGAAAATTGCCCTTTAATTGGAAAAAAATAATTGGGTACTTTAAATTTATTTTAAAAAATCAAACAGTAACCACACCAATATTTAATGATGCGCCTGTTTAATGGGGGATAAGGTGATTGACACAGCTCCCCAATAAACTCAGCGAATTGGGATATTTCAATTTTTTAAAGGGACAGCATAACTTTTCTTTGTTGCTTAAAATCCAGAGGAGTGGCTTTTACAGCAGCGGTTAGCAGCTTCAGTATAATTCACCCTGAGGTAAATTACAGGATTACGAAGCACAGGGAATCACTGCTTTATCAGTTAATCCTTGGAAAATTGTGTAATTCTCAAAACATCCTGGTGTTAAGAAACAACAGAAATGAGGGCCAGGATTTTGAGGATGGTGGGGTTTCAAAGAAAGAAAGAACAAAGAAAAATTTCAGCAAGGATCAGCCTTTCGGCCCTCCAAGCCTGTGCCGATCCAGATCCTCTATCTAAAACTGTCGCCTATTTTCTAAGGATCTATATCCCTATGCTCCCTGCCCATTCATGTATCTGTCTACATACCTCTTAAATGACGCTATCGTGCCCGCCTCTACCACCTCCGCCGGCAATGCATTCCAGGCACCCACCACCCTCTGCGTAAAGAACTTTCCACGCATATCTCCGTTAAACTTTTCCCCTCTCACCTTGAACTCGTGACCCCTAGTAATTGAGTCCCCCACTCTGGGACAAAGCTTCTTGCTATCCACCTCTCTGTACCTCTCATGATTTTGCACCTTCTCCAAAGCATCCACATCCTTTTGGTAATGTGGCGACCAGAACTGTACACAGTATTCTAAATGTGGCCGAACCAAAATCTTATACAACTGTAACATGACCTGCCAACTCTTGTACTCAATACCCCTTCCGATGAAAGAAAGCATGCCGTATGCCTTCTTGACCATTCTATCGACCTGCGCAGCCACCTTCAGGGTACAATGGACCTGAACACCCAGATCTCTCTGTACATCAATTTTCCCCAGGGCATTTTCATTTACCGTACAGTTCGCTCTTGAATTGGATCTTCCAAAATGCATCACCTCGCATTTGCCCGGATTGAACTCCATCTGCCATTTCTCCGCCCAACTCTCCAATCTATCTATATTCTGCTGTATTCTCTGACAGTCCCCTTCACTATCTGCTACTCCAACCAATCTTAGTGTCATCTGCAAACTTGCTAATCAGACCACTTGTACCTTTCTCCAGATCATTTATGTATATCACAAACAACAGTGGTCCCAGCACGGATCCCTGTGGAACACCACTGGTCACAGTTCTCCATTTTGAGAAACTCCCTTCCCATCATCTGACCTGTTTGTGTAGAACACATCACCGTTGATGCTGCCTGTCCCACAATCATTTGACACTCCATGTATCAATTTGCTGAAGGTGGGACTGCCATCCCTCACTCAGGATGAAGTTCCACATAAAAGAGATACTGACCAATCAGACTGTAGTGACAAATGCTGCAATGGACAAACCTATGCCCTCAGAGTCCAGGACCAGGTGTAAGCTTTGGTGAACTTCGGGAGTTGTGGGGAAGTTAGGTTGGGGGTGGGGGGGTTGGGGAGGGGAGGTTAGCCAGCAGACTAGGTTGGGGCCTTTGTAGAGTAGCAGGGTGTGGGGGACGGGGATGGGGAGGGAAGCGGTGCAGGAGGGCTTGTAGGGACCAGACCTATTTTGGGATGGTGGTTAAAAGGCAGCTGCTGCCCCCCCCCACCCCCAATTTCCTGCCAGAGAACTGATCAGGCTTACATTTACTGCTGCCCCTGGCCAGCCTGAAAATTGATGTTGAGTGGGGAACAAGCAGAAGTGGTCAATAATTGGCCACTTAAGGACCTCAGCTGATGAAAAGGCAGATGGACCAAAGCCTGCCCCTTTGCGGCCTTGTGGAGTACGTGGACCATGTCTATATAGGTTGATTTAGACTGCACCCCATTTTCAGTTCCTTACAAAACTTTGTATTATAGTTTTGTTTAACTTCAGCCCCACACGCCTGATCTGCGTGTACCTGGTGCAGAGAAGGGTGGGAAGGAGGAGGACCTCCTCATGATCTTTCTCCTGGACCTGGCCAAACTTGCTATCAACAGGTCCAGGCAGCTGGTGACTGAATGGGTCATCCGATCCAACTGTCTGCCGCTTTGTCTTGTAACCTGGTGTCTCTCTTGTGGGAGCACATGGAGTCCACCATGTGGTCCACCATCAAGGTCTTCCATGCGTACTGTGTGGATTGGGGTGCCTTAACGACCCACTTAATCACATTTTGATTTTATATTTTAGGTTTCATTTGTGATTTTCTGTTTGTTTCAGGCAGTATCCTTTGAAAGGACTGCCCCTTTTATTTGTCCCTAAGTTCATTTGATTTTTAGTTGGTTTTAACCCAAAATAAGGTAAGGCCAGATAGGCTGATCTAGGCTTTGGCCAAACCAACTTAAAATTGCTGAGAGTTTTGGGTGGGCTGAGGCGAGTGGGAAGGCGATCCCTGCCTATAAACCCATTCTAAAAGTTTGCCCAAGATTAGTTTCCCAATACCTGGTGGGGCCAGTCACTGATCTTCAGAAGGGTAATTCTGCGAATCAGAGAATCAGACCAGACTGAATGACATTTACAGCAGCAGCAACTTCCCTTGCTGCACACTCCTTCCTCTTGGTTCCTGAACTGACCAGCTTTATTTATACTAGGAGTTTACTAATGGTTTCTCCGCCCCCCTCATTGGGGAAGCTCATACTCCCACAGGATTGTGGGATTGTCATTAGTCCCCAGCCAATGGTAAGTAGGCAGGTTATAACACTAAGAAAAGGGATGAGGATCTAAAAAGTGATTTTAGGGAGTTAGGTTGGAAGCTAAAGAGCAGGACAAGCAGAGTAGTGATCTCAGGATTGCTCCCGGTGCCACGTGCAAGTGAGGCATGGAACAGAGAGCGAGTGCAGCTGAACACGTGGCTACAGGGTTGGTGCAGGAGGGAAGGCTTCAGATATGTGGATCATTGGGATGTCTTCTAGGGAAGGTGGGACCTGTACATGAAGGACGGATTGCACCTAAACTGGAGGTGCACCAATATCCTGGGTGGGAGGTTTGCCAGAGCTCTTCGGGAGGATTTAAACTAGTTTGGCAGGGGGATGGGAACCAGAGCTATGGATCAGAGGATAGAGCAGCTGTTGAACAGGTAGAAATAGTATGCAGCGAGTCTGTGAGGAAGGATAGACAGTTCATAGGGCAAAGTTGCACTCAGTGAAAGGGTTAAAGTGTGTCTGTTTCAATGCAAGGAGTGTCAGGAATAAGGGAGATGACCTTCGAGCATGGATCAGTACTTGGAACAACAATGTTGTGGCCATTACGGAGACGTGGATTTCACAGGGGCAGGAATGGTTGTTCGATGTTCTGGGGTTTATGTGTTGTCAGAAGAATAGAGAGGGAGGTAAAAGGGGGGGGGGTGTCACTGTTAATTAGGGAGTGCATCACAGCTACAGAAAAGGAGGTAGTTGAGGAGGGTTTGTCTACTGAGTCAGTATGGGTGGAAGTCAGAAACAAGAAAGGAGCAGTCATTTTATTGGGAGTTTTCTGTAGACCCCCCCAATAGCAGCAGAGAGACAGAGGAACAGATTGGGCGGCAGATCTTGGAAAAGTGCAGAAGTAACAGAGTTGTTGTCATGGGTGACTTCAACTTCCCTAATATTAACTGGAACATCCTTACTGCAAATGGTTTGGATGGTGCAGATTTTGTCAGGTGTGTACAGGAAGGTTTCCTGACTCAATATGTAGATAGGCCGACTGGTGGGGGGGGGGGGGGGGAGGGGGGGGCATATTGGACTTGGTGCTCGGCAACGAACCAGACCAGGTGTCAGATGTCTCACTGGGAGAGCATTTTGGTGACAGTGACCACAACTCCTTGACCTTGACCATAGTCATGGAGAGGAATAGGAACAGACAGTGTGGGAAGGAATTTAATTGGGGGAGGGAAAATTATACTATTATTTGGCAGGAGCTGAGGAGCATAAAGTGGGAACAATTGTTCTTGGGGGAATGCACAACAGTAATGTGGGGGTTGTTAAAGGAGCACTTGCTGCGAGTGCTGGATAGTTTAGTCCCACTGAGACGTGGGAGAAATGGTAAGGTGATGGAGCCTTGGATTACAAGAGAAGTTGAGCTTCTAGTCAAGAGGAAGAAGGAAGCTTGCATAAGGTTGAGGAAGCAAGGATCTGGCACGGATCCATAGGGTTACAAGTTAGCCAGGAAGGAACTCAAAAATGGACTTTGGAGAGCTCAAATGGGGCATGAAAAAGCCCTGGTGGGAAGGATTAGGGAAAGCCCCAAGGCGTTCTACACTTACGTGAGAAATAAGAGGATGATCAGAGTGAGAGAAGGGCCGATCAGGGATAGTGGAAGGAACTTGTGCCTAGAGTCTGAGGACATAAGGGAGGCCCTAAATGAATATTTTGCTTCAGTATTCACGAGAGAGAGGGACCTTGTTGCTCATGAGAACAGTGTGAACCAGGTTAATAGACTGGAACAGGTTGATATTAAGAAAGAGGATGTGCTGGAAATTGTGAAAAGCTTCAGGATAGATACGTCCCCTGGGCCTGACGGGATCTCCCCAAGGTTACTACGGGAAGCGAGGGAGGAGATTGCTGCGCCATTGGCGATGATCTTTGCGTCCTCACTCTCCACTGGAGTAGTACCGGATGATTGGAGGGAGGCAAATGTTGTTCCTCTGTTCAAGAAAAGGAATAGGAAAATCCCTGGGAATTACAGACCCAGCAGTCTTACGTCTGTGGTGAGCAAAATATCGGAAAGGATTCTGAGAGATAGGATTTATGATTATTGAGAAAAACATAGTTTTATTAAAGATAGTCAGCATGATTTTGTGAGGGGCAGGTCATGCTTCACAAGCCTCATTGAATTCTTTGAGGATGTGACGGGGCATATTGATGAAAGTGAGGCAGTGGATGTGGTGTATATGGAGTTCAATAAGGCATTTGATAAGGTTCCCCATGGTAGGTTCATTCAGAAATTGAGGGGCATGGGATACAGGGAATTTTAGCTGTCTGGTTACAGAACTGGCTGGCCGAAAGAAGACAGCGAGTGGTAGTGGATGGAAAGTATTCCGCCTGGAGGTCGGTGACCAGTGGTGTCCCGCAGGGATGTGTTCTGGGACCTCTGCTATTTGTGGTTTTTATAAATGACTTGTATGAGGAAGTGGAAGGGTGGGTAAGTAAGTTTGCCGATGACACGAAGGTTGGGGGAGTTGTAGATAATATTGAGGGTTGTTGCCGGTTACAACAGGGCATTGACAGGATGCAGAGCTGGGCTGAGAAGTGGCAGATTGAGTTCAACCTGGATAAATGTGAAGTGATTCATTTTGGAAGGTCGAATTTAAATGCTGAATACAGGGTTAAAGGCAGGATTCTTGGAAGTGTGGAGGAATAGAGGGATCTTGGGGTCCACGTACATAGATCCCTCAAAGTTGCCACCCAGGTTGACAGGGTTGTTAAGAAGGCGTATGGTGAGTTGGCTTTCATTAACAGGGGGATTGAGTTTAAGAGCTGCGAGGTTTTGCTGCAGCTTTATAAAACCCTAGTTATACCACACTTGGAATATTGTATCCAGTTCTGGTTGCCTCATTATAGGAAGGATGTGGATGCTTGGGAGAGGGTACAGAGGAGATTTACCAGGATGCTGCCTGGAATGGAGGGCATGTCTTATGAAGAAAGATTGAGGGAGCTGGGGCTTTTCTCACTGGAGTGAAGAAGGAAGAGAGGTGACTTGATAGAGGTGTATAAGTTGATGAGAGGCATGGATAGAGTGGATAGCCAGAGACTTTTCCCCAGGGCGGAAATGGCTGTCAAGAGGGGACATTGTTTTAAGGTGATTAAAAGAAGGTATAGGGGAGATGTCAGAGGTAGGTTCTTTACACCGAGAGTGCTGGGTGCGTGGAATGCACTGCCAGCAGAGGTGGTGGAGTCTGAGTCATTAGGGACATTTAAGTGATTCTTGGGCAGGCACATGGACAGAAGTAAATTGAAGGGGTGTAGGTTAGATTAGGATAAATGGTCGGCACAACACCGTGTGCCGAAGGGCCTATCCTGTGCTGTACTGTTCTATTAATCCCAAATAAATTTAATTTTCAGTGACAGTAAAATCTACACAGTGGTTTCTTACGTTGCTTCCATGTTTCCTGTAATATTGGGCACAACATTTGACTCAGATCAGAGTTTTTACTCAATGAGGGAAACAAGGACAAGAGCAAAATACAGAATGAGGAATAAGCAAAATGACAAGCAGAGAAATCAAGGGCCAGAATAAAACAGGGTCACCGTGATAAATTAAGGGAAGGCGATAAGTATTGTTAAAAAGACAAGCCGAAAGGCTTTGTGCCTTCATGTGCGGAGCATTTGCAATGAGGTGGATGAATTAATCGCACAAATAGTTGTAAACGAGTATGATATAGTAGGATTGCAGCTACAGGGTGGCCAGGGGTGGGAACTGTACATTGAGGGGTATTCAATATTTTGGAAGAACAGGCTAAGAGGAAAAAGCGGTGGGGTTGTATTGCTGGTTAAAGAGGAAATTAATACAACAGTGAGGAAATGTATTAGCTCTGATAATGTGGAAGCGGTGTGGGTAGAGTTGAGAAACACGAAGGGGCAAAAAAATGTTAGTGGGGGTTGATAAAACTGAAGTGGTGATGTTGGGGATGGCACTAATCAGGACATTAGAGACACATGCGTTAAAGAAATATCTGTAATTATGGGTAACATTAAGCTCCATATAGGTTGGGCAAATCAAATTAGTAACAATACCAGAGGAGGTATTCCTGGAGTGTGTACAGGATGATTTTCTGGACCAATGCATTGAGAAACCAACTCGAGAACAGGCCATCCAAGACCAGGTATTGTCTAATAAGACAGGAATAATTAACTCTGGCGGCACGGTGGCACAGTGATTAGCACTGATGCCTCGTGACGCTGAGGACCCGTGTTGGATCCCGGCCCTAGGTCACTGTCCGTGTGGAGTTTACACACTCTCCTCGTGTCTGCGTGGATCTCACCCCCACAACCCAAAGATGTGCACGGTAGGTGGATTGCCCTTTAATTGGAAAAGAAAGAATTGGGTACTCTAAATTTATATTTAAGAAAAAGGAATACTTGGAAATCTAATTGTGCGAGGCCCCTTGGGGATGAACAACAAGAATATGACAGAATTCATCATCAAGATGGAGAGTGGCATAGTTGATTCTGAGACAAGGGTCTTGAATATAAATAAAGGAAACTATAATGTATGAGGCACAAGTTGGCAATGATGGATTGGGGAAAGTTACTTAAAGGGATACTGTTGGATAGGAAATGGCAAATATTCAAGGTGCATTGGTGAATTGCAATGATTATGTATTCCTTTCTGGTGCAGAAGTAAAATGAGAAATGTGGCCAAACCATGGCTTACAAGGGAAATTAGGGATAACATTAAATCCAAGGAACAGGCATACAAAATTGGTCAAAAAAACCCAGTAGACTTGAGGATTGGGAGCAGTTTAAAATTCAGCAAAGGAGGACAAAGGGATTGATTAGGGAGGGGGAAATAGAGTACAAGAATAAGCTTGCGGGAAATATAAAACTGACTGTTAAAGCTTCTATAGGTATGTTAAGAGAACGAGTGATGAAGACAATGAAGGCTGATAAATCCCCAGGGCCTGGTAATCTACATCCCAGAGTACTAAAGGAAGTGGCCCTAAAAATAATGGATGCATTGGTGGTCATCTTCCAAAGTCGATAGAATCCTGGAACAGTTCCTGCAGATTGGAGGGTGCCTAATGTAACTCCACTAAAAAAGCGAGGTCGAGAGAAAACTGTGACTTGGGAACCAATCAGCCAGATGCTGGTAGTGGGCAAAATGAACTCCAGTCCATTATAAAAGGTTTAAATGTACAGCACTTGGAAAACAGTGGCAGGATCAGACAGAATCAGCATGGATTTGTGGAAATCATGCTTGACAAATCTACTGGAATTACTCGAAAATGGGTTTATTTAGATTTTCAAAAGGCTTTCGACAAGTTCCACATAGAGGTTAGCATGTAAAAGTAAAGGTCATGGGATTAGGGGCATTGAGATGTATTGAAAACTTGTTGGCAGACAAGAAACAAATAGGAATAAATAGATATTTTTCCAAGTAGCAGGCATAGACTATTGGGGTACTGCAGGGATCTGTGCTGGGACCCCTCCCTGTTGTTCACAATGGGGAGGGAACTTAATGCAATATTTCCAATTTGCAGATGTCACAAAGCTGGATGGAAGGATGAGCTGTCAGGAGGATGCAGAGATGGTTCAGTGTGATTTGGACAGGTTGAGTAAGTGGGCAAATGCAGTGCAAGGTGGATAAATGTGGGATTTTCCACATTAGTAGAAAAACAGGAAGGCAGATTATTATCTGAATGTCTATAGATTAGGAGAGGGGAATGAGCAATGAGACCTGGGTGTCCTGTACACCAGTCATTGAATGTAAACATGCAGCTACAGCAGGCGGTAAAGAATGCAAATGGTATGTTGGCCTTCATTGCGAGAGGATTCAAGTACAGGAGCAAGGATGTCTTGCTGCAATTATACAGGGCTCTGGTAACACTACAGCTGGATATTGTGTGCAGTTTTGATGTCCTTATCTGAGGAAGGATGTTCTTGCTATAGAGGGTGTGCAGCAAATGTTTACCAGACTGATTACTAGGATGACATGACTGACATACGAGGTAGATTGAGCCAGTTTGGATTATATTCGCTGGAGTTCAGAAAACTGAGGGGTAATCTAGATACCTATAGAATTCCAACATTTGGAAGATCGAATACAGGTAGGGAATATACAATGAATGTATAGAACCTTAGTTACGCCACACTGGAGTATAGTGTTCAATTCTGGTCGCCACACTACCAGAAAGATGTGGAGGCTTTGGAGAGGGTGCAGAAGAGATTTACCAGGATGTTGCCTGATATGGAGGGCATTAGCTATAAAGAGAGGTTGAATAAACTCGGTTTGTTCTCAGTGGAACGTCGGAGGTTGAGGGGCGACTTGATAGAGGACTACAAAATTATGAGGGGCATAGACAGAGTGGTTAGTCAGAGGCTTTTTCGCAGGGTAGAGGTGTCAATTACTAGGGGGCATAGGTTTACGGTGCGAGGGGCAACATTTATAGGAGATGTACAAGGAAAGTCTTTCACACAGAGGTTAGCGGGTGCCTGGAACCCGCTGTCAGAGGGGGTGTTGGAAGCAGGGACGATAATGACGTTTGATGCGTGTCTTCACAAATACATGAATAGGATGCGAATAGAGGGATATGGACCCCAGAGGAGTAGAAGATTTTAGTTTAGACGGGCAGCATGGTTGGCGCATGCTTGGAGGGGCGAAGGGCCTGTTCCTGTGCTGTACTTGTCTTTGTTCTTTGTTCTTTTTGTAGGACTAGACAAGGTAGAAGCAGGGTAAACATTTAGGACTGAGATGAAGAGATATTTCTTCACCCAGAGCATGATCAGCCTGTGGAATTCACTATCACAGAAAGCAGTTGAGGCCAAAATGTTGTATCTGAAGGACCTGGACATAGCTCTTGGACTGAAAGGATCAAAGTATATGGGTGGGAAGCCGGGAACGGATTACTGAGTTGGATGATCAGCCATCATCATGATGGCGGAGCCAGCTTGAAAGGCCGAATGGCCTACTGCTCCTATTTTCTATGTTCCTCCCTCAGGACAACCAGCAGCCTCAGTGATGGCTGCCAGGCGAGTTCAATGAGTTCACACTTCATCTGACTCCCTCTGGCTCTAAGAGAACAGGAAACCATAACAAGTAATGGTTTGTCCATGCAAAAATAATAACTTTAATCAGTTTCTCACCAGCATCTGAAAATAAACCCAGCTCCTGTTTCTCACCTCCGTGGTGAAAATGGAGACCATTGTAATGTGTTTCTTACTCTCTATGTTTAGACTGAGTCGCAATAATCTGGGAGATTCAGGAGTGAAACTACTCTCTGCGGCTCTGAGGAATCCGGACTGCAAAATACAGGAACTGCGGTAAGTACCAGACTGTGTGAGATTATGTTCATGACAACTGGATGTCTTGACAATGTATGTAAATTATCAGTATCAGAAGTAATGGGGGCAGTGTTCACCCTTGTTCATTGGCAGAGAGAATGGTGATGTGGGTGTAAAATCCGGAGAGAATCGGGAAATGCGATCATCTCTGGAGAGATCATAATGCGGCGGGATTCTCCACTGCCCGACGCCGATATCCTAATTGCCGATTGGACGGAGAATCCTTTCCGACGCCAAAATCGGGGGTGGCAGCGGTGTGACGCCGGTTTTTGAGTCTCCGCCTCTTCCTAAATGCCATCATTGCGTTGCATTGAAATGGCATTGACGTGTCATCGGAAGGTCCTCCTGCAATGCTCCGCCCCCGATGGGCTGAGTTCCTGACCGCGCGGTTGGCGTGTGGTCTGAGCGGTTAGGAACCCGGCGTGGCAGCTGCGGACTGTGTCCAGCGCCGCCACACTTGGCTGGGATCCGTGCCACTGGCCCGGGGTGGCTTACCCGAGGGCTGCGGGGACTGGTGGGGGGTGGCCAGGGGGTAACCTGTGGGGTCGCATTTGTCGGATCGGGTCCGCGCATGGCTGGCACCATGTTGCATGGCGTGGCCGCTGCAGGTCGTCGCCGTGCGCATGCGTGGCCAGGGACCCGACCATTCTCCAGCCATTTTTGGTGCATGAGCCGGGAGTTTCACTCGCCACTGCTGCTAGCCTCTCACTGGTCCCTGAATCGGTGAGAGTTTTGCGCCGGTTTTGACGTCCTAAAACGCCCGCAATTCTTCATTTCAGCCGGCACTTAACCGCTGAAACGGAGAATCCAGCTCCTTGCTTTCCGATTTTCCATGTCCCTTGCCGATGACAAGGGGCTGGATTCTCTGCTGGCGGGATACTCTGTTGTGCCAGCAGCGCCCCACGCCCAGGGATTTCCTGTTGGCGTGGGGTTTCCCATAATGGGAAACCCCTTTTGCTGGTTGGCAGGATGGAAAATTCCGCTGTGGGCAGGGACGCGCTGGCGGGGAGGAGAATCCCACCCCATTTTAATTGACTTGAATACATATTAATATGATTACTCAGCTCTCCCCAACACTCCACCACGTGATCCACCATCACTGAATATTTAAACCTCGCTAACGTGATGTCACTTCCGCGAGGTTTACAGCAGCTTTTTAAAACCAAGGTTCAGTCGAGGAGATCCATCTGGGGTCACAAAGTTAAGTTTTACCGCTGGGGGGAGGAGGGACATGCCCAAGGTAATGCCAACTTGTTCCAGCGGGAAGTACTGGGGCGGGCCCTAATGGGAGCACCATGGAGAGGTTTCTAGTTTTGTGTGGCAGGTGGGGGGGGGGGGGGGGGGGAGGAGGGGACTGGGGGGTGGCGGTAGGGGAGAGCGGGCAGTGAGGGGGAACTTGCAGGCATGGGAGAGAGTGGGCAATGTTCCGTTGGTGCCTCGGTGGAGGGGGTTGGTTGGGGATACCCCTGAGTACTGTGCTGGGGGTGTGGGAGCTCCTGATACCATACAGAATTGAGATAAGGGTGTTATTTTTAATTGTAATTGGGGTGCCCATTAAGACGGCGCCTTTATCTCTGTGGAGCAGGGTGCCGGCTCTATCAGGTCCCGCTCCACCAGGGTGATGACATAATCCCCACCCAATCTCTTTTTTAGTCAGAGAGGCTCAAGATCTGGAGAGAAAACTGATCCATGCAGCCGCAGAGCTTCATGCTGGTTTTCAGTCTGAGCCTGGCACTTTGAAAAGGCTTTGGTAAGATTCCACCCACTATTATTAATAACACGGAGTATCAGTAATAATAATATTAAACAGTGGGGTGAAACACAGACATGGGCGGAGATGCAAAACAGGACAAGTCATATATGCTGGTTGTCATTGTAGCACCTGACTTTGTGCTTTGATAACTATATGTTAGTGCCTTTGCAGTGAGATTTCTGCTCCTACTGCTGCATCAAAAGGATATGCTTCAAAGCTACAAATGCTGATCATGGTCAACCTTCTCAAACTACCTGCAGGTTTGACACAGTTGACCACATCATCCTCTTCCAACACATCTCCTTCATCATCCAGTTGGGTGGGATTGCACTCGTCTGGTTCATCCGCTAGTAGCCAGAGAATTTCCTGTAATGGCTTCCTTTTGTGCGCATAATCATTATTACCTTTTGTATCCCCCAAGAATCTATCCTTGGCTCCATCCTATTTTGATCAACAAGCTGTTGATTAGCAACATCATCTGAGAACGTAATCTGAAATTCCACCTGTACACTGATGCCATCCAGCTCTACTTTTCCCCCATGTCTCTTGACCTCTCCACCACATCGGCTTTTCTTTTGGCTTCAGCCTTTGCCAAATAATTCACTCCAGTCTCCAGAGTTTCTGTTTCCATGTTCTTCACTAATGATTAGCTGCTTCTGACCAAGACCGATACCAACCTCAGTGGCCAATTGACACTGGCATGAATTCTAAATTCCAAACCCATCACTAAGCCAACATCGTTCCACCTTGTCGCATCCTCTTACCTCTGCCTCAGCCAATCTCATCACTGCCTTTGATAACTCAGTCTTGACTATTACAAAGTTCTCTTGAACATTCACTCACCTTGCTCCGTCCGCAAACTGGAGCTCATGTAAAAGTCTGCAATGTTCATCCTAATTCCCACCAAATCACGTTCACCTATCACCCGTGTATTCAATGACTGGCATTGGCTCCTGGTCCATTTATGCCACAGATTTGAAATTCTCACTTTTGCTTTCAAAAACCTCCAAGAGCTAACCCTTCCCAACTCTCCGTCTCCTCCAGTCTGCAACCCTCAAGAGATACTGCAAACCTCCAGTTCTGACCTTTTGTTCATCTCTAATTTCCTTGCTCCATCATTCTTGGCCAATCCTTTAGCTGACTGTATGCCACACTCTGAAATTTCCTCACAAAATCTCTCCATCTCGCTACTTGAGATTTTCCTGCACATGCACCTCCGTGCTGTGGTTTAATGCCTCCTTATGTGGATCACTCTCATACTTGGTGCATTGTTCACTCAAATTACTCAATTTGGGACACTTTATGGCTTTAAATAAGAATATAAATCTAATTTGAACAAAAGACTGTATTGGGAAATAACATTTTTTTTTGTTTTTTCTACAATTAAGGGGAAAATCAGCATGGCCAATCCACCTACCCTGCACATCTTTGGCTTGTGAGGGTGAGACCCATGCAGACATGGGGAGAATGTGCAAACTCCACATGGGCAGGGACCCAGGGCCAGGATTGAATCCGGGTCCTCGGTGCCGTGAGGCAGCAGTGCTAAGCACTGCGCTATCATTCCGCCCATATTAGGGAATAACAACATTGTTTTAAAATAGATTAATTTTGAAATCCTGGTTACTTACGAAGAGAATAAATCCACAATAACCCATATATTGTTTAAATAAAGAGGACATTTCCCTATACAAGAGTCAGCAAACTAAATATTCCATCTGTGTTACGCTCGAACATTCAGAATTGACATGAGGTGAACAAGAATTAACATATAATCTGTGGCTGAATACCCTGCAAACTACACCTTAAATTACCAACTCCAACAGGACGCATCCCTCATATTTCTCAGCAAACCTCCCAGATATCAGTGATCACTCTGAGTCACATCAATTCTTTAATACCCCAATATCCTGACAAGGTATTTCAGCTCTCTTTTGAGGTTATAGCTTCTTTTTTCCCTCAGCACAGCTCTAACTCAGTCTGGAAGCCATCTTACCTCTCCTGGCTGCAAAGTCTTGTCAGCCAATTGAACAACAGCTCAGATAGCCCAATATCTGCTCACTTCCCAGCCCTCAATCACTTCATTCAGTGTCCAACTGGATTGACAGTCTGCTCCTCAGCATCTAACCTGCTGCACGATCCTAGATGTACTGCTTGCTACAGGCTTTTCTTAACTCAAAATGCCATATTCACATATCAGAAAGTTTCACTTCAGTTTTAATGAGCTGAGAACTGCTCGAAGGCTTCTCTGAAACCCAACTCCGCAGGAATATGGAGCTGTCACTACTCCAGGGCTTCACGGAATCCCACTCCCCAGCAGCATGGAGCTATCACTGCTCTAGGACATCTCTAATGGCCAACGTCCCAGCACCATAGAGCTTTCACTTCTCCAGGGTGTCACTGGGACCCCACACCCCAGCAGCATGTAGCTATGACTGCTTCAGGGCTTATCTGAGCCCCAGCTGCAAGGAATTGTCAATATTGTGCTGTGGACTAACCTTCTCACACATGGGCTTGTTTTCTCTCAGGCAAGAAAAATAACCCAGTAGCGTGCTTGCTCCTTTCGCCTTCAAACTCTGAACCGATGTTTGCTTTCTCACTAAATGAAAGTTTTAAGCCATCTTTGCGCCGTTTTGCTCTCTGTGCTTGCGCCACAGCCCCAGGCATGCTGGGTAATCTAATGCTCAGCCTCTGTCCACCCATCTCCCAGTTGTACATCACTATCACTTCCCACTCCACCCACAGCACAACCCAGAGTGGTAGACAGCAGTGTCAGATTCCTTTATAACAAACAGAAAATAATCAGCAGGTCAGCGAGCAACTTTGGGAGCACTGGTGAAATGGCAGCAAAAGCTGTCTGGTGGAGATTCTGACGTGTTCATGTTGCAAGCAGATCTTAGCTGAGGTGACTGGTCTGCAGGGAAGAGATTGTGCTTTAAAGGGAGGAAGTGGTGCAATGGTATTGTTGCTGGGCTGGTAATCCAGAGACTCAGGGTAATGTTTTGGGAGTCCAAATCTGACCACAGAAGATGGTGGAATTTGGATTCAAAAGACAATATAACATAGAATAGTATGTCTCCCAGGTGGGCATCTGCCAGACTCATCCATTAAATAACCCATGATGATCATGGGAACATGTTGGCCCGATCCTCTCTTTCAGTTTTAAGTAAATTCCACTGCTCTGATGTCGATTTTAAAAAAAAATTTAGAGTACCCAATTCATTTTTTCCAATTAAGGGGTAATTTAGCGTATTCAGCGAAACCCACACAAACACGGAGCGAATGTGCAAACTACACACGGACAGTGACCCAGAGCCGGGATCGAACATGGGATCTCGGTGCTGTGAGACTGCAGTGCTAACCACTGAGCCACCGTGCTGCCCAAGATTTTTAGTTAACTTTGGACATATTCTGTCTTATTTTATTAGAATAGGCCCTTCCTCAATGAAGAACCTTAATTTCCGGTCTATCTTTGTCCCTTTCCATAACTACCTTAAATTGTACTGAGTTATGGTCGCTGTTTCCAAAATGGTCCCCATTGAAACTTCATCCACTCGCACGGTCTCATTTCCCAAAACTAGATCTAGCACCACCCTCTTCCTTGTAGGACTTTCTTTGTCTTGGCATAAAAAGCTCCCCTGGATGCATTTTAAGATTTCCGCCCTCTCTAAGCCTTTCACACTTTGACTATCGCAGTAATAATTGGGGAAGTTGAAATGCCCTATAATTTTTACCTGATTTTTCTTTCAATTCTCAGAGATTTGCCCACATATCTTGAGCAAATTATCATAGGAAGGTATTGGCAGGCTGAAAAGTCGCCAAGTCCGGAGGAATTGCGCCCAGGATGCTGTGGGTGGCAAGGGAGGAGATTGCAGGGGCTCTGACCCAAATTTTTAATTCCTCTTTGGTCGCGGGAGGTGCCAGAGGACTGGAGAACAACTAGTGTGATCCCACTATTCACGAAAGGCTGTAGACATAAGCCGGGAAACTACAGTCCAGTGAGTCTCATGTGAGTGGTGGGGAAACTATTGGAGAAAATTCTGAAGGAGAGAATCTATCTCCACTTGGGAGAGGCAAGGTTTGATCAAGAATAGTCAGCATGTAGGCGTGCCATGGGAGTGCAGTGGTTAGCACTGCTGCCTCACGACACTGAGGACCCGGGTTCGATGCCAGTTGCTGGGTCACTATCCATGTGGAGTTTGCACATTCTCCCGTATCTGCGTGGGTCTCGCCCCACAACCCAAAGATGTGCAGGGTAGGTGGATTGGCCACGCTAAATTGATAAATAAAAAAAGAAGGAATAGTCAGCATGGCTTTGTCAGAGGGAGGTCATGCCTGCCAAATTTGATTGAATATTTTGAGCATGTGACCAGGTGTGTAGGTGAGGGTAGTGCAGTTGATGTAGTTTACATGGATTTCAGCAAAGCTTTTGTCAAGGCCTCACCTGGAAGGGTTATCAAGAGTTATCAAGGAGCGTGATCTTCCGGCCTCAATACACCCTCGCTCAAGCGAAACGAGGCCGGTGAATAGCGGGAGAGGCCAAAAACGAGATCCGTGCCAGGTGCCAGGTTGTGTGATGCAACCAGCCCGTTCCCCTCGGCGAAATCGAGATCTTGCCATTGCAGAACGAGAAACCAATTATCACCATAAAAGCCCCGTTTCCATACAATTAATGAGAGCAACCCCTTATCCAATGTCCCCCTATCATTCAGCAGCCTTCCCAGCAAGTGCTCATGTTGGTGCTGATTAAAAACTTTTTAAAAACGTGATCCTGGCGGAAGGGCTTCTGTGGGGAGCTGAGGAGGTGAGTAGCCATCTTTGCTCACCGGCAAAGAGCCGGGAGTGCTGGGCTTGCTGCCCCTGTGCTCGGTGGGAGGTTGGGGACCCTCGGCTGAGGGTGGGAGACACTCATCAGGACTGGGCCGCCATGGGGGTGGCTCTGGGGGGGCAATCGGAGGGCAACTGCTCGCAGCACCACAATGTCAACCCCTGGATCGTGTGTACCCATTCAAGGGGCAACACTTGTCCCTGCCCACCTGCTCTCCCAACCACCCATAACCCCCACCGACAGCCGAAGCCTCTGGCTGTGCAGCTGAAGGCTATAGACTCTCGGGAATTGGCAATCATGGTTAAGTGAGCACTCCACACAACTCAAGTGGATTCCCATGGGTGGACGGGCCATGTAGAATGTGGGAGTCATAGCCTAGCATCCCAATCAGACCGCGATGCCTGGACACTGCGGGGGGGCAACATCACACATGTAGCAGCCAACATCCGAACACCAAGGGAATGGGACACACCAACGGGGGACAAGTCCACAGCTGGAGGGTGAGTGTCACGGGGAGGGGACCAGCGGCCGGTTTGGTTGATGTTGCAAACAGATGTCCGGGGTGCAGGGTCTGGGACCTGATGAGGGGGGCCCGCTGCAGCGGGGGTACGTGGGCAGGACATGCCGGGTAGGGGGGTGGGAGGATTAGTGGGGAAATAGAGGATACGGGGTGGGAGCCACCACTGTTTGTCAGTCTAACACCCTCCCCAATTCCTTCCCAATATTGAATGCTACGGCTCCACGATGCAGCCAGACGCCGGAGAAGGCGGCACCAGCAGTGTCTGCAGATGCTCGAGGCAGCGGCCCCACACCCTGAGGACCCGGCCACCCATCAGGCCAGGGAGGGACCCTGAAGGTCAATCCTGCGACAGCCCAGGTTGTACGGGCATCGCTGGTCCTTTGCTGCAGGAGACTGCGCCTCAACAAGGAGATGGTGCAACACCTGTGCCATATCCTCGCGGACTTGGCACCACATGGAGGAGGAGAGCACCCGCTCCCGGTGGCTGGCAAGGTCACTGCAGCCGTGAACGTTTACGCCACTGGATCATTCCAGGGCTCAAGTGGGATCTGTGTGGCATTTCACAGGCTACAGCCCACAAGTGCATCCGGCAGGTCACGAATGCCCTGTATTCCCGGGCAGCAGACTACATTATCTTTGTCATGGTCGGCAAGATGGCAGGGCTACAGGATTCTCCACCATCAGATGAAGATGATGCACGTGTGTGCACGCTTCCCGGGGGGTGTTCACAACAGCTACATCGTGGGGCAGTCGGACATCCCTGCCCTCTTCTAGGAGCACTCCAGGATGGGCAGCTGGCTCTTGGGGGAATAAGGGGTATATGCTGAGGACCTGGCTAATGACGCCAGCACGGAGACCGGAGACCAAAGGGGAGACCCGGTACAATGAGGCCCATGCAGCCACCCAGGGTGTCATTGATCAGTGCATCCGACTCCTCAAGATGCGCTTCCGATGCCTCAACCGCTCCGGTGGTGCCCTGCAGTACACCCCACGGCGGGTCGCCCGCTCTGTTGTGTTCTGCTGTGTTCCCCACAAACTGGCATAGCAGCAGGGCGACGAGCTGGAGGTTGGTGATGAGGAACATGTGTCCGTCTCCAAGGAGGGGGACAAGGAAGAGGATGAGGAGGAGGCACCAGACCAGGGCTGGAGGATGAGGCCAGGGAGGAGGCAGCAGTGAGGGTCTGGCAAGGCCAGGGGGTCCTCATCTTCCCCCGCTTCACCTAGGACATGGCCTGGTCTGCCATCGCAACCTTACCCACCCACCACCCCCAATTTCCACCCTCCCAGGGTATGTGTCATATCACTCCATGGTGCTGGGACAGTGTCGGCACTGTCAGCAGATCACTGTCGAGCGGGGAGGTGATGATAACCCGCAGAGAGCTGGGCGCTGGTGCACCTCAATCTATGCCATAGTCTGACCCCTGCCTGTCTGCTGAGTGCTCAGTCACATGGGCAGCAAGGTAGCACAGGGGCTTTTCACAGTAACTTCATACTTGTGACAATAAAAATTATTATTACAGTGGATAGCACTGTTGCTTCACAGCTCCAGGGTCCCAGGTTCGATTCCTGGCTTGGGTGTGTGGAGTCTGTGTGGAGGCTGCACGTTCTCCCTGTGTCTGCGTGGGTTTCTTCTGGGTTCTCCAGTTTCCCCCCACATGTCTCGATAGACGTGCTGTTAGGTAATTTGGACATTTTGAATTCTTCCTCTGTGTACCCGAACAGGCGCCAGAGTGTGGCGACTAGTGGCTTTTCACAGTAACTTCATTGCAGTGTTAATGTATGCCTACTTGTGACAATAAAGATTATTATTATTATTCCCCATCACCTGCATGTGGTGATGCATTGCGGAAGAACGTGACCGAGGCATCCTCCTGGTTGTGCCCAAGCGTGTTTATTTTCAATACAGATCCCCAATCTCCCGATGGTGCCGACCTCACATCTCTACACCCCCCTCACCTCCGACCCTCCCCTCACCACCTACCTACCCTGTCCCCCTCCCTCGGTGCCTTCCGTGATCCTCGACGCGCCTCGCCCTCCTAGTTCTACTACTACGTCTAGGTGTGTCCCCAGGAGGCACATCTGAGGTGCAGGCAGCCGACTGCTTACCTCGCCCTGTGGCATTCGATGTCCCTGGTGGGTGTCCTCTGGGGGCTCTGGAGCCGGAGGGCCCTGCCTCCATGTCCCATGTGCTGACCCCGACACATGGCCTCATCTGATGGGGTGGAATTCAGAGGAGCTGGTGGCCACCTTCGCCGCCCCATGGGATGGTCCTGGGTTTGCAGCCCCTCCTCCTGGTTGGTGCCCGTAGGGCCCTGAGGTCCACCTTTGGATGGAGGGGCAGCTTGTTTGAGCTCCAGCTGCCCCTGCATTATCTGGCTCTGCCAGCCCTGGCGGTTCCCCAATGTCTGCACCATCGTGCCGACGCCCTCGGCGATGCTCCTCAATGACTGGGACATACTCTGCAATGCCTCGGCACTACAACTTGGACAAGCTCTGCAGTGCTTCAGCCATTCTCATCTGAGAGCAGGTCATGTCCCGTAGAACCTCATCAAGAGCAGCCTGGTAGTGATGATATCCGCCAGTGAGGTTGACAGTCTGTCGAGAAGGGTGGTTTCGGGTGGAGGTAGGGTTGAAGTGGTGTGTGGAGTGGAATCAAGGGTGAGGGGGTGGAGGGAGGATTGGGGGACACCTGGGGGTTGGAGAGGGGTGGATGCTCCCTTGGGGGGTCAGGGGTTGAGGGCATTGGTGTCAACTCACTCTGGCTGCCCGGTGGAGGTCGTAGACCTTCTTCCGGCACTGGCGGCCAGTCCTCCTGGTCACACTCCCCCAGCTGACTGCGTCGATACAGACTCAATGGACTGAAGGGCCTCTTCATTATTCTGTGATTATTCTGTGCGATTTCTGCCCTTCTATCTCTCCCTTACTCTTTGGTGGCTACAAAGTACACTCCCCGCAATGTGATCACCCCCTTTTTGTTACCACGTTCTACCCATATGGCTTCTTTTGAGGAACCATATAAGACATTGATTTTCAAAGTGGAGGTCGCGACCCGAGGATGGCTTGCAGAATGGTGTAGAATGGGTCACCAAAAGGTCAACAAAAATGGAGCCCAATGATCGCCTGACCATTTTTTCCGTTTTCTCTCTAGGTAATTCTCACTGCAGTACAATGTATGACCACACGAGGCTAATGTAGAAGCTAGTATCGTGGACTTCCTTGCCTCTCTGGGCCACAGTGTAGTTGGGCAGTTTGCTGTCAGAGACGTGTAAAATTCTCTTTGGGTGGCAGTTCGTTGATTTGATTTGATTTGATTTATTATTGTCACATTTATTAGTATGCAGTGAAAAGTATTGTTTCTTGCATGCTACACAGACAACGCATACTGTACATGGGGAAGGAAGGAGAGACTGCAGAATGTAATGTTACAGTCATAGCTAGGGTGCAGAGAAAAGATCAACTTAAGACGAGGTAGGTCCATTCAAAAGTCTGATGGCAGCAGAGAAGAAGCTGTTCTTGAGTCAATGGGTACGTGACCTCAAACCTTTGTATCCTTTTCCTGATGTAAGAAGGTGGAAGAGAGTATGTCCGGGGTGCCTGGGGTCCTTAATTATGAAATAAAATGCAAATCACTTATTGTCACAAGTATGTGTTTCCAGGCGGCGTGAATTGTAGACAGAGTCAATGGATGGGAGGCTAGCTTGCGTGATGAATTGGGCTACATTCCCGACCTTTAGTAGTTTCCTGCGGTCTTGTGCAGAGCAGGATCCATACCAAGCTGTGATACAACCAGAAAGAATGCTTTCTGTGGTGCATCTGTAAAAGTTGGTGAGAGTCGCAGCTGACATGCCAAATCTCCTTGGTGTTCTGAGAAAGTAGAGTCTTTGGTGGGCTTTCTTAACTATAGTGTCGGCATGGGGGGACCAGGATATCTTGTTGGTGATCTGTACACCTAAAAACTTGAAGCTTTCGACCCTTTCTACTTCGTTCCCATTGATGTAGACAGGGGCATGTTCTCCACTATGCTTCCTGGTCGATGACAAATCTCCTTTGTTTTGTTGACATTGAGGGAGAGATTATTGTCGTTGCACCAGTTCACCAGATTCTCTACCTCATTCCTGGACTCTGATTTGTCATTGTTTGAGATCAGACTCCTATGGTGGTGCCATCAGCAAATTTGAAAATCGAGTTGGAGGGGAATTTGGCTACAGTCATAGGTACATAAAGAGTATAATCGGGGGCTGAGGACACAGCCTTATGGGGCACCGGTGTTGAGGATGATCGTGGAGGAGGTGCTATTGCCTATCCTTACTGATTGTGGCCAGTGGATTTGGAAGTTCAGGATCCAGTGGCAGAGGGAGGAGTCGAGGCCCAGGCCACGGAGTTTGGAGATGAGTTTTGTAGGAATAATGGTGTTGAAGGCTGTCATCAATAAATAGGAATCTGACATGGGTGTCTTTGTTATCTAAGTGTTCCAGGGTTAAGTGCAGGGCCAGGGAGATTGTGTCTGCTGTGGAACTGTTGCAGCGGTAGGCGAACTGTAGTGGATCAAGGCAATCCGGGAGGCTGGAATTGATTTGTTCCATGACTAACCTTTCGAAGCACTTAATAATGATGGATGTTGCAATACTGGTGGGGAAGCGGGTGTCGTTCGAGGCACTAAATATTGTAGCGGATAATGGAGGTCGATATGTGATGGTGTGTGGTAGGTTGCAGGGGATGCGGGTGGTACTGGTGAATGTATATGCCCCGAATATGGATGATGCCGGATTTATGAAATGCATGCTGGGTCGGATTCCGGATCTGGAGGTAGGAAGCTTGATAATGGGGGGGGGGACTTCAACACGGTGCTGGACCCAGCACTGGACCGTTCTAGGTCCAGGACGGGTAAGAGGCTGGCTGCGGCCAAGGTGCTCAGGGGGTTTATGGACCAGATGGGGGGAGTGGATACATGGAGGTTTGTCAGGCTGCTGGCCAGGGAATTTTCCTTTTTTTCCCACCTCCATAGAGCCTACTCCCGGATAGATTTTTTCATCTTGAGTAGGGCGTTAATCCCGAAAGTGGAGGGAACGGAATATTCGGCCATAGCCATCTTGGACCACACCCCGCATTGGGTGGAGCTGGAGTTGCGGGAGGAGAGGGACCAGCGCCTGCTGTGGATCCTCGATGTGGGACTGTTGGCGGATGAGGGGGGTGCGGGCGGGTGTGGGAGTGTATTGAAAGATACTTGGAGGCCAATGACAATGGGGAGGTGCAGGTGGGGTAGTCTGGGAGGCGTTGAAGACGGTGGTCAGGGGAGAGCTAATCTCCATTAGGGCCCACAGGGAGAAGAGAGAGGGAGAGGTTGGTGCGGGAGATTTTAAGGGTGGGCAGGAGTTATGCATAGGCCCCCGAGGAGGGGCTACTTAGGGAGCGACGGAACCTCCAGACGGAATTTGACCTGATGACCATGGGGAAAGCAGAGGCACAGTGGAGGAAAGCACAAGTGGCAGCGTATGAGTATGGGGAGAAGGCGAGTCGGATGCTGGCACATCAGCTTCGTAAGAGGGAGGCAGCGAGGGAGATTGGTGGAGTTAGGGATAGAGGGGGGAATACGGTGCGGAGTGCGGTGAGAATAAAGCAGGTATTTAGGAACTTTTATGGGGATCTGTACAGGTCAGAGCCCCCAGCGGGGGAGGAGGGGATGCGACGATTCCTAGATCAGCTGAGGTTCCCGAGGGTGGAGGAGGAGCAGGTGGCTGGTTTGGGGGCACCGATTGGGCTGGAGGAGCTGGTTAAAGGATTGCGGAGCATGCAGGCGGGGAAGGCCCCGGGGCAGGATGGGTTCCCGGTTGAATTTTACAGGAAATACGTGGACCTGCTGGGCCCGTTGCTATTGAGGACCTTTAATAAGGCGAGGGAGGAGGGGACCTTGCCCCCGACAATGTGCAGGGCGCGGATTTCTTTGATTTTGAAGCAAGACAAGGATCCATTGCAATGTGTATAGACCGATCTCGCTCCTCAATGTTGACGTAATGTTGCTGGCGAAGGTGCTGGCTACGAGAGTTGAGGACTGTGTCCCGGGGGTGATTCATGAGGACCAGACGGGATTTGTGAAGGATAGGCAGCTAAATACTAATGTGTGAATGCTCCTCAATGTGATTATGATGCCCTCGGTGGAGGTGGAAGTGGAGGTAGTGGCAGCTATGGACGCGGAGAAGGCCTTTGATCGGGTGGAATGGGAGTATCTTTGGGAAGTGTTGCGGAGGTTTGGATTCGGGGAGGGGTTCATCAGTTGGGTCAAGCTGCTATATAGAGCCCCTGTGGCGAGTGTGGCTACTAACCAGCGGAGGTCGGAGTACTTTCGGCTGTACCGGGGGACGAGGCAGGGGTGTCCCTTTCCCCCTTGTTGTTTGCACTGGCAATTGAGCCGCTGGCCATGGCACTGAGGAAGTCCAGGAAATGGAGGGGATTGGTTCGGGGGGGGGGGAGAGGAACACCGAGTGTCATTGTATGCCGATGACCTGTTGTTGTATATTGCGGATCCAGTGGAGGGGATGGCGTAGGTCATGCGGATTTTTAGGGAGTTTGGGGACTTTTCGGCATACAATCTCAACGTAGGGAAGAGTGAGCTCTTTGTGGTGCATTCAGGGGACCAGGGAAGGGGGATCGATGAGCTATCACTGAAGAGGGCGGAAAGGAGCTTTCGGTACCTGGGAATCCAAGTAGCTAGGAGTTGGGGGGCCCTGCATAAGCTCAATTTGACGAGGTTCATGGAGCAGATGTAGGAGGATTTTTAAAAATGGGATATGCTGCCACTCTCACTAACGGGTAGGGTGCAGTCGATCAAAATGACGGTCCATCCGAGGTTTCTCTTTGTGTTCCAGTGCCTTCCCATTTTGATCCCCAAGGCCTTTTTCAAACGGGTAAGCAGGAGCATAATGGGATTTGTGTGGGCGAATAAGACCCCGAGGGTGAAGAGGGTGTTTCTGGAGTGTAGCATGGACAGGTGGGGGCTGGCGCTGCCGAATCTATGTGGCTATTATTGGGCAGCCAATGTGGCGATAATCCGTAAGTGGGTAATGGAGGGAGAGGGGGCGGCGTGGAAGAGGCTAGAGATGGCGTCCTGTGTGGGCACGAGCCTGAGGGCGCTGGTGACGGCACCGCTGCCACTCTTGCCAACAAGGTACACCACGAGTCCGGTGGTGGCGGCGATGCTGAAGATCTGGGGGCAGTGGAGGCAACATAGGGGCGAGGTGGGAGCCTCAGTTTGGTCCCCGATTCGGGAGAATCATCGGTTTGTCCCGGGAAGGATGGATGGGGGGTTTCGGAGTTGGCATCGGGCAGGGATCAGAAGAATGGGGGACCTGTTCATCGATGGGACGTTTGCGAGCCTCGGGGCGCTGGAGGAGAAGTGTGGGCTCCCCCGGGAAACGCTTTCAGGTACATGCAAGTGAGGGCGTTTGTGAGGCGGCAGGTGAGGGAATTCCCACTGCTTCCAACACGTGGGATTCAGGACAGGGTGATTTCGGGTGTATGGGTTGGAGAAAGCAAGGTTTCGGCGATTTACCAGGAGCTGCAGGAAGAGGAGGAGGCCTCGGTGGAGGAGTTGAAGGGCAAGTGGGAGTAGGTGCTTGGGGAGGAGATAGATGAGGGTCTGTGGGCTGATGCCCTGAGTAGGGTTAACTCTTCCTCCTCTTGCGCCAGGCTCAGAATAATACAGTTTAAAGTTACTCACAGAGCGCATATGACAGGGGCAAGGTTGAGTAGGTTCTTTGGGGTGGAGGACAGATGTGGGAGGTGCTCGGGGAGCCCAGCAAATCACGTCCATATGGTCTGGTCGTGCCCGGCGCTGGATGGGATTTGGAGGGGTTTTGCGAGGACTATGTCCAAGGTGGTGAATGCCCGGGTCAAGCCGAGCTGGGGATTAGCATTATTTGGGGTATCGGACAAGCCGGGGGTGCAAGAAGCGAAAGAGGCTGGTATTCTGGCCTTTGCGTCCCTGGTAGCCCGGTGGAGGATTTTGTTACTGTGGAAAGATGCAAAGCCCCCTAGTGTGGAAGCATGGATCAATGACATGGCAGGATTCATCAAGCTGGAGAGGATAAAGTTTTACTTGCGAGGGTCTGTGCAAGGGTTTTCCAGGCAGTAGCAACCGTTCCTAGACTATCTCGCGGAGCGTTAGGAGGCGGTCAGCAGCAGCAGCCCAGGGGCGGCGGGGTTTCTTTTGGGGTGGCGTTTGCGTTAAGTTGTTTTTTCCCAGTTATGTTTTCTACTGTTATATGGGGGGTTATTGTATTTGGGGGAAATCCAATGTATAATTTCTGCTTGTTGTGTTTTTGTTTCTTTTTCTTGTTGTGGGGGGGGGGGGTGGGGGGGTTTGTTGAACATTTGTTGAAAAATTTGAATAAATATATTTTCCAAAAAAAAATAATCATGGATGTAAAATCCACTGGACGATAGTCATTAAGGCACACTGCTTGGCTTTTCTTTGGTACATAGGTGATGGTCGTCTTCTTGAATCAGATCGCGACCTCAGATTGTTGTCAAGAGAGGTTGAAGATGTCTGTGAATACACCCGCCAGCTGATCCGCGCAACACCTGAGTGCTCGTCCGGGTATGCCATCCAGGCCAGTGGCTTTCCGTGGGTTGACCTTAGAGGGCTGCTCTGACATCTGCAATGGTGACCTCAGATACAAGTTCATCCGAGGCTTGCAGGGTGGAGGGCGTGCTCTTGCTCACCTCTTGCTCAAAGTGGGCATAGAATGCATTGAGCTCATCAGGAAGGGCTGCGTTGGAGCTCGCAAATTTACATGCCTTCATCTTGTAGCCCGTTATGACTTGCAGATCTTGCCATAGTCGACGGGGTTCCATGTGGCTAGCCAGGGACTCAAGCTTGCTCCGGTACTGTCTTTTGGCATCTTTGATGGATCTCCTTAGATCATATATGGCTTTCTTTTATAGGTCAGGGTCGCCTGACTTCAACTCCTCAGACCGAGACTTCAGCAGTAGTGGATATCTCCGTTCATCCAAGTTTCCGGTGGGAAACACATGGATTTGCTTCTTTGGCACACAGCCTTCTACACACTTACTAATGAAGTCAGTAGCGGCATACTCGTTCAGGATGGTTGCAGAATTTTTAAATACTGACCAGTCCTCTGACTCTTAGCAGTCTCGTAGTTCCTAAGCGGTTCCTCAGACCAACATTGCACCACTTTCTTAGATGGATTCTCCAACATCAGTTTTTGTTTATAACCCGGGAGCAGGAGCTCAGCCTTGTGGTCAGATTTGCCAAAGTGTGAGCGGGGAATAGAGTGGTAGACATGTTTGATATTTGTGTAGCGGTGGTCTAGGATGTGGGCCTCTGGTGGAACAGGTCACGTGTTGATGGTGACTTGGTAATATGCTCTTGAGCTTTGCCCGAATGAAGTCCCCTGACATGATGAACAAGGCCTTGGGATGTTTTGTTTCAAGACTATTTGTGGTGGCATATATTTCGTTCAGCGCGATTTTCACGTCCGCATGGGGTGGGATGTAAACTGCCGTCAAGATAACGGAGCTGAACTCCCGGAAGGTAGTAGGGGTGGCATTTTAGTGTCAGGTACTCTAGGTGCGGGCAGCAGAAACTCGCCAATGTTCTACTTCTAGGCACCAGTAGGTGTTGATTAGGAGGCAGATCCCACCTCCCCTCACCTTGCATGGTCCATTCGATGGATTGAGAACCCCTCTGGTTGTTGGGCACAGTCCGGTGAAGCAGGAATGAGCCCTGTCTCCGTAAAACAGAGCACATAGCAGTCCCTCCGTTCTCTTTGTAAAGTGAGTCTGGCTTTAAGTTTGTCTAGCTTGTTTTCCAGTGATTGGACATGTGCTAGGAGTAAGCTTGGCAGAGGGACTTTGGGCTGCATTGTTTCACTCGCACCTGCAGGACTGCACATTTTCCACGCTTCCCGGAGTAACTGCTTCTTTTCGAGCCTGGGAGACAGTGTGAGTATGTGGTGTTAAGGGTACTGTTGTGTCCAATGAGGTTATTCACTCTGGTTGGCCTGTGGATGTAGGATTTCTTGCCTTGCTTGTGGTTCCTGCGTCGGTAGATGGGTCTGCATGGTCGAGCATTCCAGGTCGCTGTCGGGCTGCGGTTTGGCTTCACAGGTTGGTGGATGTCCAGACCATGCTCCGGTGTGGATGGATCGAAGGCCTGTAAGTGGATGATGTCTATGAGGTCACAGATACGGATGAGGCAATGGCCGCGTCCGTGTGTTGGAGTCCGCAGGGTTCTTTCCAGATCATGGTCTTCCTTTGGATGTCTGAGGATCTCCAGACCTGCAAATAAATTTAAACACGCTACTGTGTTCAGCGTCAGGTTCTGTATTATTTCTTCTGTTCAGCGTGTCACTACCAAACCCCATGCGTCTTTTATCATTCTCTCAGTTAACCTAGACATAAAGCCTCCTCCACCCCTACAAGCCACTACGTCCACTTCTTCCACTTCTGACTTGTCTCTTCACACTGGAGTTCTTCTTCAAAAATGCTTCTTTTATACATCATCTCCCCCCGGCCGCTATCCACCCCCTCTTACCAGGTCTCCAAGCATCTGTCTCTGCCATGTACCTACCCAAGCATCTGTCTCTGCCATGTACCTACATGGAATCAATCAGCTGCCGTGGTTCACGAACCGCAAGGACTTTTGCATCTACCTTTATCGGGAATTCGATTGCTCGCCAAGGATGGCATTAACTGGAGGCTAAACTACGCTCACGTATACAGGAGCCGATTACAGGTGTATGGAATGGAATGTATCTGTACGTTTTGCATATTGGTAAGCTGAGTTGTGCCCAGCATTGTTATTTTTCAGCATGTTTTCTACCTGATACATAGTTACCTGGGAAACAGTACTGACAGACATCCAGTGACATTCAGTCTGAACCGTGTTTTTAGTTCAGCCGTTAGGGCTCCTGTTGCTGAAGTTTTGAGTTTAATTTCATATCCGAGCTCGTGCTAAGTTTTGAACGAGTGAACATGCCGTTATTAAAACTGTGCAATATTGAGCCTGTTACTCTTTCCAGCGCTTGCAGGCAATTCTCCAAATGCTAATAGTGGGTGTGAAGATATAAAATATTCACATAATCCTGAGTTACACCCTTTAACAAGGTGTTAGGGTGGAGCGTCGTTTAAGGTGAAATAGCAGCTCAATTTACAATTTTATATGAATAATACAGAGGGGCCAACAATGGATGTGGTGTTTGTAAAAGTAACTATGGAGAATCTTTTGTGAATGTGATGTGGGTCGTTAGAGTTCACCATTCAATAAACATGGGTCACCGGAGAAAAAGTTTGAAAAACACTGATATAAGGTATCAGCCCTGTGTACTGTTGTGATGTTCTCCTTCATCAATATGCAATTCTTCTTCATCTTTTATTTCCCCCTCTTATCATGCCTGAAAATTCTATACCCTAGGACATTCAGCTGCCAGTCTTGCCCTTCTTTTAACCAAGTTTCTGTGTTTGCAATAATGTAATAATTCCATGTGCTACACACCACACTGTGAGATCATCAGTCTTGCCAGTTAGGCTCCTTGCATTGAAATAAATGCAGTTTAGCCTACCAATTCTTCCATGTGCCTTATCATACCCCTGTCTGCTCTACACACTGGACTTGCCTGGTATATCCTCTATATTTGACTCCACCTTTAATAGATTGATTTTCAACAGGAATGAGGCACTGCCTATCCTATCGATGCAATCCTCCAACCTTGGAATAGGATACGAATGGATCCCATCCCTTGTCCGGCTGGCATTCTCAATTTAAAATCCGGTTGCGTCTGTTGGGGGATTCTCCCCTGATCGAGAACACCGCGACCGATCGCTCCGTGACTCCCCCCGACACCAGCCCGAAACCCCCCCATGACAATATTAATTTCTTTACCAGTCACTCTGGCCTCAATAAAACTCTAAATGGATTTGTAGGCATAGTATTATTTACTTTTAACCAACTTGCAAGTCTGACTCGCTTCACAAAGACCCAGACCACAAGCTGCCTCCTGGGGTCTCCCGAACCGAGTGCTATTGGAGACAAAGGAGTCTCTACAAATACATTCAAACGGCATCACGTTTCACATACAAGATTCCCATAGGCCATCCTATACCCCTCCTGACCTGGCCATACATCCTGATTGGCTCACTTCGCATTCTTTAACCCTGGGTCTCTTGTTACCCAGCATCCTTTTCCCCATCCTCCACCAGACACCCCTCCCCCCTTGCCATGTTTCTGAAATCCTTTGTCTGTGAACTCACTACTATTAGACTGATCACGTCCACATTACTGTAACTAATATTTGAACTAACTATTTTATATCACATTCGTTTGTTCAATTCCTCACCCACAGGTCACAACTCGCACTTTGAAAAACCCTGTTATAGACTAAGCTTTGTTTATTGTCATGCTGGACATACACTTCAAAATGTTGAAGGGCGAGTGGAAATGCTCAGGCTTCCTTCTCAATGATCGAATGCTTTCTTTGGCACGGAGTGAGTTTCTTCCAAAAGTATCCCATCAACCTACCTATTGCTGCTTCCTCATCCTATATTAGCACTGCCCCCGCCCCCAGGTCGCTGGCATCCCTGCCAATTTTAAAGTGTTTTGAAGACTCGGGCAGCCAACACTGGTTCACTGATGAATATAGCCCTCAATTTCTCAAAAGCTGTTTGGCATTCTGCAGACAATACCATTTTTTTTCTTGTTTCTGCATTACGTTGGACAAAGATACCGCTATGGTACTAAAGTTAGGTGCAAATTTCCTCCCAACTTGCAGATGCCGGGAACCTCCAAATCTCCGGATTGGTTTTTGGAATGGGGAAATCTAGTAATGCCCTTACTTAGGCTGTTCTGGATACCACTCATCCCTGTCCCACAAGGTGTCCTAGGTTGGCCATTTTTATTTTGGCAAGCTCGTTTTTGGCCAAATGGATAACTAAATTGGCTAACTACATTTGTTTGAATTGTTCCAATTGTTCCACATGCTCCTTTCATGTATTACTGTAAATGACGGGCAGCACGGTGGCGCAGTGGGTTAGCCCTGCAGCTTCACGACGCCGAGGTCGCAGGTTCGATCCCGGCTCTGGGTCACTGTCCGTGTGGAGTTTACACATTCTCCCCGTGTTTGCATGAGTTTCGACCCCACAACCCAAAGATGTGCAGGCTCGGCAGATTGGCCACACTAAATTGCCCCTTAATTGGAAAAAATGAATTGCGTGCACTAAATTTATAAAAAAACAAAATTACTGTAAATTACCACATCGTCCAAATAGACCACACAGTTAGGCACTCGAGCCATTACTTGGTACATGAGTCACCGGAATGTAGCTCATACGTTTTTGAATCCAATCGGCATCATCTTACCCTGATACACTGAGATACATAGGCAGATATCTCCTTAGCCCTGGGCATCAAAGGAACCTGTCAATATCCCTTTAATAGATCGATTTTCAACAGGATGAGGCACTGCCTGTCTTATTGATACAATCCTCCAACCTTCGAATCGGATACAAATCTGTTTTACTGATGGTATTGACTATGCAGAACCAGGTTGCCCCATGCTGTTTGGGTAATAGTGACTGGCAAACTCCAGCCACTTTTACTCGGCTCAATTAACTAATGCTCCAACATGTATTAGATTTCGGCTTCTAGCTCAGATAATTTCTGTGGGTTCAGTCGATATGGATGTTGTTTTATCAAGTTGGAGTCACCTACCTCCACATCATGAACAGTTAGTGTAGCGCACCCGGTGTGTCCCGACAAATCTGCTTATGCTTTTGTAGTATCCTTCTATAATCTTTTCATTATTCTTCATTTAAATAGGTAAACTCAGAATCAAAATATTCTAGTATTACCATATTTGCTAGTCATACCACAGGAGAGTCACTCTATGAATTGTCAACCTCTTCCCCTACCTCACTCTTACCATCTCTGTCCTCTTCCACAACCTCTACCACCTGACATACTTGTTCCTTCCTATCTTCTTCCCTGCATTTATATTTTTTCAGCATATTTATGTGGCATAATTGGGCCTTCTTCCTACGATTTCAGAGGTTCACCCTGCAAAGGCAACAATACCAGTACCTCATCTGCATCTTGGAATGGTCTGGACCTAACATGTCTGTCTGTCCACATTTTCATCCCTGCTCCTGAAACCTTTAAATGCTCTCGGGCTACCTGACAAGCTCCTATGAGTCTTTCCAGAAACATGCTCATGTAATCCAACATTGAGGATTCATCCTTTTGTTTTAGAAACGTCTCTTTCATCAACTTTAATAGACACCGTATTTCATGGCCATAAACCAATTCAAATGACCAATCCCAGTAGATTTCTTTGGAGAATCTCTGCTGGCAAACAGTAAAAATCCCTTGTCCCAATCTCTTGAATATTCATGGCAATAGGCCCTAATCATGGTTTTGAGAGTCTGATGATATCTCTCCAAAGCTCTCTGAGTATGTGAGTAATAGGCACTCGACTTTAGTTGCTTGATAACAAATGCCGAATTATGTCCTGGAAACGTTTCGACATAAAGTTAGAACCCTGGTCAGATTGTATTTCTAAGAGCAGGCCATAGAGTGAGAAAAACTGCCTCAGCTTTTCCACTACTACTTTAGCTGTAATTGTTCTGAAAGGTATAACTTCTGGAAATTGGGTGGCCATATCCATGACTGGAATAATGTACTGATTTCCTGCCTTCGTCTCAGGCAAAGGTTCAATGCAAATTATCAATACCCGGTAGATAATCAGGAGAGAGTTGTCCTGGGAGTTCTGAAGATTGAATCAAGACGTGAAGTTTCATGGCATCAACTCAAAAATGGGCAAGCAACCTCGTACTCATTGACACCAACAACCTTCCCTCAGCCAATGAATCAGTACTCCTCCATGTTGAACACTACTTGAATCACTGAAAATACAATGCAGAAGAGGCCCTTTGGCCATTGGGTCTGCACCGCCATATTAAAAATACCTGACCATCCGAACTAATCTGTTTGTCAGCACTTCGTCCATAGCCTTCAATTTATGATGTGCCAAGTGCTCACCCAGGTACTTTTTAAAGGAAGTGAGGCAACCGACCTCTACCACTCTCCCAGGCTGTGCATTCTGCACCATCAGCACTGTTGTGTCTGTAAAACCTCAGACACTTTGACCAGTTTATTAATCAGATATTTTACCGAGGTATCTTTACTGCCGAGGCAAACAAAGAACAGCTTTCTGTATGAATCAAATAACTTTATTCAACAAACAGTAAAACTGTTACCCTTAAATTATTGTACTAATAATACTTCGCTAGCCGATGGACTTAGTCAAGCTGTGGGTCTGATTCTCAGGGTCTTCTTACGCGAACATGGTCTCGCCTGTTGCTTCCTTCTGTTTCTGGTCACTCATTTCAATTGCCTCTGCATGGAGTCTCAATGGACTGATCTGATCTCTTCACACATCTTCTCTACTGAGGAGTACTACACTCCTGTTGGCTTCCCTTGATTCCTGTGTCTATGTATTTACATTGTGTATTTTATATTTACCCTATGTATTTTCTTTTCATGTATGGAATGATCTGTTTGAACTGTACGCAAAAAAATACTTTTCACTGTACCTCGGTACACATGACAATATGGAAATCCAATCCAATACAAAAAAGATCTCTCCTGCATTTCCATTTTGTTCATTCTCTGGCCTCCTGTGCCCCATTTCCTGGTCGCTTAAATCCTGTCAAGTCACCGCATTTTCCCAATTCTAAAGAAACCTCATTGAACTGAAATGTAGCTTAATATTATATCAATATTATTTCTCCTTCTATAGTTATGTTCTTGAATGTCTCACAATGCACATTATTATTGTTATGAATAATAATCTTAAAAACACTGGGAATTTATCCTGATCGCTATTTTTTTCTCTCTGGTCCCCAGCCTATGCCAGGTTGGTCTCTCAGATTCTTGTGTCGAGGATCTCGCCTCCGCTCTAAGCAAAAACCAATCACTGACGGATCTGTACCTGGATTCAAACATCTTGACAGACCAGTCTTCCCCCACTCTCAGCAGCCTCATACGATCTTGCAAGTGTCTGATGGTCATCGAGTGAGTGTTTATTTGCATTAATTTTTAATGGAATTATTCAATCTGCGGTAGGCAGAACGCCTAGTCGAAAATAGAAATTACAGAACGAGATTGATTTCCTAACAATTACAGTGCTCCTCCACTCCCCTCAGGGTCTCCATCCTCGACATGCAGCTAGGCCGGGGTTTTTATACAACTGCACTCTCCTTGTAAAGGTAAAGCCCCGCCCCCTTAAAGGGTTAGGCCTGCCTGTCTTAAAGGGGAAGTTCATATTCTGGGAGGTCACGGGAAATCATATAGTCCTGAACCTGGGACCTTGATTGACGTTATAATACTACTCCCCTCCCCTCCTATGTCTGGAGCAACATCCATATCCATGGGGAAGTGCTTTTTGACCGTTTTGCCTGTGGATGGCGTGCGGGCGCCGACCTCGCGGCGTCAGGAGGCGTATATTGCACCGGAGAGTGGCGTTTACGTGACAAGCGTCTGGGCAATGGCGGCAATGCCCGCGTGCCTGAGGGAGCCAGCAGGGGCACCTCCTGCGGCGGCAGAATATCCATCACTGTTTCCGAGTCGAAGCTAGGCGAAATTTCGTCCGGCATCTCCGTGTCCTCAAAAACTACCGCTAAATCCTCAGCAACCTGCGGAGCCAGGAGTGTTAGTGTTCACAGGGGTGGCTGGGACAGTTGTGAAGATGCGACGTCGGAATCAACAGCCGGTATGACGGGATAATCCAGCACCCGGCTTCGGAGGGGGTTGGCGATTCAACCCGCAACCCTGTGCCCATATTTGCTTACAAATGGACCTGTGTTAACAACATGACACCTGAGTTCCAAGCAACATCTCCTCCAATGTTCCAGACTTGTACTGTGACTCCTGGTGCGAACTCAAACAGTGGCCTATGGCAACCTGTGTCTGCCTTGGTTGGGTCCTCAGCGTAGTGGCACATTCTGGCAATATTTGGAAGAACGAGATTCAAACAGGTGCGGTGTCGGTGACCCATCAACATTTCAGCTGGCGCGATGCCCACCGTGGCATGCGGGGTTGTCAGGGAGCAGAATAAGTATCTTGCTAAGTGGGTCTCCCAGGATCCCAATGTTTTTTTTTCATGCCAACCTTAAAGGTTTGCACAGCCTGCTCGGCCAACCCATTTGAGCTGGGTGGTATGGGGAGGTCCTCGCATGACTGATCCCATTGGCAGACATGAATGCCGCAAATTCCATACTCGTAAACGTCATACCATTGTCCGATCCGAGCACCTTGGACATGCCGTGTGTGCTGAAAATGTGCCGGAGTTTCTCGATGGTGTTCTGGGCCATATTGTTGCCTGAATCTTGAGGACCTCCATGCAGCTTGAGTGGGCATCGACGAGGATGAGGAACATTGCCCCTTGAAAGGGGCCCTTAAAATCTATATGGAGGCAAGACCATGGACGACCTGGCCATTCCTACGGATGGAGCGGGTCCGCAGGAGACACATACTGGTGTCCCTGACACTGGATGCAGTGCTTGGACACCTGCTCAATGTCCGCATCGATGTCGGGACACCAAATGTAGCTTTGAGCTAACATTTCCATCTCGGACACACCAGGGTGACCATTGTGGCGGTCCTTCAGGAGCAGGTCTTGTCCATGTTGGGGGACAACCATGCAGGTACCCCAAAGGAGCATGCTAAGCTCCTGCATCTTTGTGGCGTAGGCCTTTAGGTACTGGGGTACAACCCTGTGCTGAGCCCTATCCTGCACCATGTGACGGATGTGGGATAGCTGAGGATCAGTCTGTGTCCACCTGCGGATGTGGGTTTCCGTGACCGGTCGCGAGTCCATAAAATGGAGGGTGGCAATGACCTCGCTGGCTGTCACTAGTTTAGGTGGCCTAGTCAGCAGGGTCAGATGGCTTAGCGCCTCAGCATGGGAAATCATGGTCGCGGAGCAGTGCTCCAGTACATAGTCGCACGCTGCGAGCAGCAATGCCCATTGCTGGATGCGGGCAGAAAGAGTGGGGGGGAATCCCGATTCTTCTTGAGCCCTAGGCGGGGCTCGCGGTCCGTGAGAACGGTGATGCGATGCCCGTAAACATATTGATGGAATTTCTTGACCCGAATATGACAGCCAAACCCTCCTTCTCGATCTGGGCATACCGCTTCTCTGTGTCTGCCAACGTTTCTGAGGCGGAGACGATGGGAAGTTCAGATCCGTCGTCCATTTCATGGGCAAGGATGGCCCCGATGCCATATGGATAAGCGTTGCAGGTTAACAGGATTGGTCGGGATGGGTCGAAGCGAGTTAGCGGTCTTGATGAGGAGAGTTGTTGTTTCACCTTGACGAAAGACGCTTGCTGCTCTCGGCCTCACTCCTAGTGTTGCCCCTTCTTCAACAAAAGGTGGAGGGGGGCAAATGTGGTGGCTAGGTTTGGGAGGAACTTGCCATGGAGGTTTACCATTCCCAGGAACGAACAGTGTTCCTTTGAGCCACCTGGTACAAAAGCCTGCCAAATTGCTTGTACCTTCACTTCCACCGGTCATGGCAGTCTACGTGGTAGCCGAGGTACATTGCTTTGGCGGAGTTGATTACACATTTCTCCCACTGGAGGCAGACACTGACAGCCTCAAAACGCTCCAGCCAAATGCTCCTGGTCGATGAACTCATGATCTCGACGTCGTCGGGATCGACTGCCACATGGGCAGGCCTCGCAGCATGTTCTCCATTACTTGCTGGAATACCGCACGTGCGGAGGAAACTCCAAAGGGCAGGCGGATGGGTTCATATAGCCCCCTGTGTGTGTTCACGGTTACAAAGCGTCTGGACTTGGGGACCAGGACCAACTGGAGGTGAGCATGACTCATGTTCAGTTTCGTAAATGTGCACCCTCTGCTGAGCTTTGCGTAAAGGTTATCGATCCAGTGAACTGGGTAATGGTCCAGTCGCGGCACCCGGTTGACCGTCATTTTATAGTCGCCACATATGCGTACCGTTCCATGTGGTTTCATGACTCGGACAACTCGCGCTGCCCAGTCGAAGAACCGTACCAGGTGGATGATGCCCAAGTTCTCCAACCGGTCCAAGTCAGCATCCACCTTGGTTCGTAAGGCCTATGGGACAGGTCAGGTGCAGAAGTAGCACGGTCGAACCTGGGATCCACACTTATTCGGACCACAGCTCGGTTTATGGTGCCTAAGCCATCCTGGAATACCGATGGAAACCTCGTCAGAACTCCCTCAGTGCCATGTGGGTGCATGCGCCACATCCGCTGCCAATCTAACCGCAAGTGGCGTAGCCGTCATGCCCCAACAAGCAAGGACCACCACCAGTGGATGGTTTGCAGGCTATTGACCATACTCGACCAGAAGTGGCCGCTATTGCCAACGGTTCCCAGAAGCCGACCTCGCATTGGTACCCGACAGGGTAAGCGATAGAAGGCCAGACCAAATGCGGTTGAATGTACAGCGACTGACCACCGATACTGCTGCCCCAGTGTTGAGTTCCATGCAGATTGGGTGTCCATTAATCAGCCGGGAGATCTGATGGGCATTAGTTTTGGTACAGCCATGCAGGGTAACTGCTGGTCAGTGCTGCCTGCATCTTCCACGTAGTAAGCCCTGCCACCTGGAGGTGGTCGGGCCTGGTGGGTCGGCAGACGAGTACATCCTCGCGGCGCCTCCTGTCTCTCTGGTTCCTGTGTCGCGTTGCGGGCTGGTGGTCATATTCCTGTTACTCCTGCTCAGGGGAGAACATCAGGCGTTGTCTCCGGCCTCTATTGTGGCAGTCCGTGCCCCTCCGATATGTGTCCCGTTGTCGGGGACCGGTCTCCTCAAGTCTCGCCGAGTGCGATTGGCGCTTGCTATGGCATCTCAGAATGAGCGCTGTCAGTCCCTGGAGTTGCTGGACCCCTTGTTTGGTGCTTTCTCAAAAGATAGCTATTACCACCGTGCATTGCAGGTCCTGGTGGGCCTCAGCTAGTAGTTTCCATTGCGTGGCCGCATTGCAGAGTCCACACACCAAACAATCCCCGAGTGTCTTATTCAATGTCACTCTGAATTTGCAAGTCGCAGCCAGTTTTTGGAGGTGAGCCAGGAAGTCAGTCATGAGCAACTGTGAGGAACCGGAAACGGCGTATGATGAGTGGTGGTTTGGGGTCAAAATACTCCCCCACCAGGGTCACCAGGGCAGCGAACGGCCAGGACTCTGGGGCGTCCAGGTGAGCCAAGCTCTTTATCACACTGTAGGTGGGCCCTCCACAAGCAGTCAGTAATATAACAGTTTTTTGTGCTTCGCCAGTAATGTGCATTTTTGTGTATTCATTCAAAGAAAATAGCCCATGCGTTCAACATATTACCCCCAATTATCTGTACCTGCATCAAACGGTTCCAGCTTTCCTATGAGTGGCATTTCAGTGGTTTGTAGTGGGGCCTGCAGAAGCCGAGATGTGGTGTGCTGGGCGTATAGCAACCGTTGTCGACGGGAGCTCCACTGACTCCTCATCTCCAGTATTGAATATGCAGTCGGCAGAACGCATCGATGAAAGCTAGGCCGGGACTCTCCTTGTCAAGGGGAAACCCGACCATTAAAGGGGAAGGCTTGCCTGTCTTAAAGGGGAAGTTCATATTCCAGGGAGGTATGGGTAATCATATGGTCCTGATCCCATGACAATACAAAACAGAAATCGGATTCAGTCACATTTATGGTTAACAGTCTTTGACTGTTATATTCTCCCTGTTATTTACACTAATGTTCAATCTGTTTCTTTCATGCTTAATCTTTAATCTGTTTCAGGTTGCGGTGGAATAAATTCAGTCCAAATGTGAAAAGACTCTTGAAATCACTGCAGGCATTCAGAGTGGGACTGATTGTGACAGTGTGAAAATTACAATTTACAACCAATCCTGCTCTCATTCTCTGAACATTTTACTCTGATTTCCTGTCCCTCCCCTTTAACCGGCTGGGCACCAGGTTGAAATCCTATTGGCCGTTTCCCAGTTTCCAGCTCGAGCTCAGTGAGTGTCATCTCCCATTGTGACATCAGAGGACCAGCAACAGGGTCAACAGACTCCGCCTCCCGGCCCCACAGCGCTGCCTCTGCAGGATATCCGGGGATGAATGTTCCCCAATGGGGCATGAGGGAAATAAATGTACAAAGATGAAGGACCCAGGGTGGGAATCAGTCTGGGCTGCAGAGGGACATTGACAATTGCACTCAGTATTCCTGGGTTTGGGGGTAAAGTACCCAGGATTCCTGCTCAGTATCAGTGCCCAGAAGTCATCCCAAGTCCAGGCAATAATTGTAAATACGTATGTAAAGTTGTGTAAAATGCTTATTGCTGATTGTTAAAAGTCCCATTAAGTACACTTCTCAAAAAAGACTGTGTGATACCCACTAATGTAAATAATGTATGTGTGGTATCAGGTATTACAGTATCCGAGAGGCTAAGACCATTGGTTAAACCTAGGAGTTTACCATTGGCTGTTTGGTATGTAGCTCTGCCTGACAGGCGGGGTATAAGAACCGGTGCCATCCCAGCAGCCCACCGAAGCTGCTGGGGAACAGTTCTAGTCTATTAAAGCCTTCAGTTATGTTACTACCTCATCTTTAATAGTAATTGATCGTACATCAATTTAATAGACTATACTTAAGCTGAAAGGATGGATCTCCGAATCAAGCCGGAGTGTCTACAACTCAGCCCTCACACGGAGAACTCGGCGGCGATCTTTAAGCACTGGCTGGCGTGCTTTAAAGACTACCACGAGACGGCCGGAGGCACACCCTCAGGAGAACAGAAACTGCATCTCCTGCACTCAAGGGTAAGCCCTGGGATCTACACCCTCTTCGAGGAGGCGGAGGACTTCGATGCTGCGATTGAACTGTTAAAAGGACATTATATCTGCCCTGTAAATCAGGTCTATGCACGTCACCTGCTTGCAACTAGATGGCAAAGCCCCGGGGAATCGTTGGAGGAGTTCTACCGTGCGCTACTGGTGCTGGGCAGAAACTGTAGCTGCCCGCAAGTTTCGGGGAGCGAGCACATGGAACTTGGAATCCGGGATGCCTTCGTAGCAGGTATTAGCTCCTCAGAGATCCGCCAAAGACTCTTAGAAAAAGACACCCTGGGACTTAGAGAGGAACGGGCCCTGGCAGGGTCCATGGGCGTTGTCTTCAGAAATGCGCAATCCTATGCGTCCAACCGCGCAGCAGCCCCCTGGGCTGCGTGGCATCCCGCAGCGGCAGCCCCACAGACCTTCCCCGTGTCCCCGCAGGCCTGCGCTGTAAGACGGCCCACTAACTCCGTCGGGCCCCACTGTTTCCTCTGTGGGCAGGTGAAGCACCCACGCAGCGCTGCCCGGCCCGCACCTCCACCTGCAAAGGGTGCAGCAAGAAGGGCCATTTTGTGGGGGTCTGCCAGGCACAAGCCGTGGCTGCGGTCTCCAGCGACTCCGGACCGCTCCGTCCACCTTCTCTTCGGGCCCCAGGTGGCCAGCACTCACCGCCATCCCCCTATCCTAGGGCCACGTGCGACCATCTTGCCCCTCGGACACCACGCTGGACGGATGGGCACCGTCATTTTGTCCATCCCTGCCGCCATTTTCCATCCCCTATCACCATGTGAGACCCATGGGAGACGCCATCTTGGATGGGGCCCCGGGACCCCAGCACGGCCGACTACACGCTGCCTGATCAAAACCCGCAACTACTTCATCTGGCCTCGGTGACTCTGGACCAAAATCGACCTCGGACACTCGCAACAGCAACAACGACGGTCTTCATCAACGGCCACAAGACGTCCTGCCTGATTCACTCTGGGTGCACGGAAAGCTTTATACACCCCGACACGATAAGGCGCTGTTCACTTGTTACCCACCCTGTAAACCAAAGAATCTCCCTGGCCTCCAGGTCACACTCGGTGGAGATAAAGGGGTTCAGCCTAGCAAACCTCACTGTCCAAGGCAGGAAATTCAAGCAGTTCCGCCTTTATGTCCTGCCACACCTCTGGCAATCCAAACCCAGAAGTGTAGCTGCGCAATGTAACTTGCAAAGCCTGACCTTCAAATTCGGCGGCCCTATGCCCCCCCCCCCCCCCCCCTTACTGTCTGCGGCCTTGTGACCCTTAAGGTTGACCTGCCTTCCCTGTTTGCGAACCTCACCCCGGATTGCAAGCCCGTCGCCACCAGGAGCAGACCTTCATCAGGTCAGAGGTCCAAAGGCTACTGAGGGAAGGGGTCATTGAAGCTAGCAACAGTCCCTGGAGAGCTCAAGTAGTGGTGGTAAAGAACGGGGGGAAACATGGGATGGTCCTTGACTACAGTCAGACCATCAACAGGTTTACGCAGCTGGATGCGTACCCTCTCCCCCGCATATCCGACCTGGTAAACAGGATCGCGCAATATATGGTCTTCTCCATGGTGGATCTCAAGTCCGCCTACCATCAGCTACCCCTCCGTACTAGTGACTGCAAATACACTGCCTTCGAAGCAGACGGGCGGCTCTATCATTTTTTAAGGGTTCCCTTTGGTGTCACTAATGGGGTCTCGGTCTTCCAACGCGAGCTGGACCGAATGGTTGACCAGTAGGGCTTACGCGCAACATTCCCGTATCTTGATAATGTCACCATCTGCAGCCATGACCAGCAGGACCATGACATCAACCTCCGAAAATTTCACTAGACCGCGAAAATCCTTAACTTAAGGTATAATGAGGATAAATGCCTATTTAGCACCGACCGTCTAGCCATTCTAGGCTACGTAGTGCGAAATGGAGTTTTAGGCCCCGACCCTGAGCGCATGCGCCCCCTTGTTCCCCCTCCCTCACTGCCCCAAGGCCCTGAAGCACTGCCTCGGGTTTTTCAGTTATTACGCCCAGTGGGTCCCTAACTACGCAAACAAAGCCCGACCCCTAATCCAGTCCACAACCTTCCCCCTGTCGATGTAGGCCCGCCAGGCCTTCAGCCGCATCAAAGCAGACATTGCAAAGGCCACGATGCGCACTGTCGACGAGTCGTTTCCCTTCCAGGTCGAGAGCGATGCGTCCGACGTAGCTCTGTCCGCCACCCTCAACCAAGCGGGCCGACCCGTGGCCTCCTCCCGTACCCTCCATGCTTCCGAAATTCGCCATTCCTCGGTTGAAAAAGAGGCATAAGCCATAGTAGAAGCTGTGCAACATTGGAGGCATTACCTGGCCGGCAGGAGATTCACTCTCCTCACGGCCCAACGGTCGGTGGCGTTCATGTTCGATAATACACAGCGGGGCAAGATAAAAAACGACACGATCTTGCGGTGGAGGATAGAACACTCCACCTACAACTACGAGATCTTGTATCGTCCCGGGAAGCCTCCTGATGCCCTGTCCTGTGGCACATGTGCCACCGCACAAGTGGACCGCCTCCGAGACCTTCATGAGGACCTCTGCCACCCGGGGGTTGGTCACTCGTTGTTTCCACTTCATGAAGACCCACAACCTGCCCCTACTCCATCGAGGAGGTCAAGACAGCCACCAGGGACTGTCAAATCTGCGCGGAGTGCAAACCGCACTTCTACCGGCCAGAGAGGGCACACCTGATAAAGGCTTTGCTTCCCTTTGAACACCTCAGCATGGACTTCAAAGGCCCCTTCCCCTCCACCGACCGCAACACGTACTTCCTGAACGTGATTGATGAGTACTCCCGGTTCCCATTCGCCATCCCCTGCCCAGACATGACCACAACCACCGTCATCAAGGCCCTCCAGGGTATCTTTACACTGTTCGGTTTCCTCGCGTACATACACAGTGATAGGGGGTCCTCCTTTATGAGCGATGAACTGCATCAATTCCTGCTCAACAGGTGCATTGACTCAAGCAGGACGACCAGTTACAACCCCTGGGGAAGGGGGCAGGTAGAGAGGGAGAACGGAACAATCTGGAAGACCATTCTACTAGCCCTACGATCCAGGAATCTCCCAGTCTCCCGCTGACGAGAAGTCTCCCGGAAGCCCTCCACACCACCCGGTCACTGCTCTGTACAACTACCAACCAGACACCTCATGAATGCCTCCTTGTCTTCCTCAGGAAGTCCTCCTCCGGAACGTCACTCCCAACCTGGCTAGCAATACCCGGACCCATCCTGCTCCGGAAGCACGTGCGGGTGCACAAGTCGGACCCGTTGCTCGAGAGGGTCCACCTGCTGCACGCTAACCCCCAGTACGCCTACGTGGTGTTCCCTGACGACTGGCAAGATACAGTCTCCCTTCGGGACCTGGCAACCGCCGCAACCCCACACGCACCCGAACCATTAACCCCCCCCCCCCCCCTCCAGAGAACCTCACAGGAGGATCTGCCTTCCCACTGCTCCTGCCTAGGCCCTCCCACCCACCGACACCCCCGACAGGCGTCCCCCTCTCGTGTCAACCGTTTGCCCCGCCAGCGCCGTCTAGGGGTGACGAAGCTGCCATGGAGGCCGAAGCCACTGTCCCGGAGTCGCAGACGCCCGGACCCCCACCAGCATCACCACCGAAGCTCAGATGATCCAGGAGGATGACCAGGCCACCCGACCGACTGATTGCTTCACTGTAACTGTAAATGAACAGTGAATGTGTATATCTTCCACGCTTGTAAATATTCTCAACTACCCTGTAAGGAGGTATCACGGTACCTCCATATCTGATCATACCATGTTAGATGTAATTGTAACCACTGGCCACCACCCCCGCCGAACTCTTTTTTTAACAGGGGGTACATGTGGTATTATCAGGTATTGCAGTACCCGAGAGGCTGAAGACCATTGGTTCAACCTAGGAGTTTACCATTGGCTGTTTGGTATGTAACTCCGCCCTGACAGGTGGGGTATAAGAACCGGTGCTGTCCCAACAGCCCTCATTCTGTACCGAAGCTGCTGGGGAACAGTTCTAGTCTATTAAAGCCTTCAGTTATGTTACTACCTCATCTTTAATAGTAATTGATCGTGCATCAGTATGGAAATTTTAGAACTGGGACTACTGTCACAGACGCGGTGGCAGCTTGTGATACTTGGGTTGGTGTTATTCTTTTTTTTTCATAGAATTTACAGTGCAGAAGGAGGCCATTCGGCCCATCGAGTCTGCACCGGCTCTTGGAAAGAGCACCCTGCCCAAGGTCAACACCTCCACCCTATCCCCATAACCCAGCAACCCCACCCAACACTAAGGGAAATTTTGGACACTAAGGGCAATTTATCATGGCCAATCCACCTAACCTGCACATCTTTGGACGGTGGGAGGAAACCAGAGCACCCGGAGGAAACCCACGCAGACACGGGGAGGATGTGCAGACTCCGCACAGACAGTGACCCAAGCCGGAATCGAACCTGGGACCCTGGAGCTGTGAAGCAATTGTGCTATCCGCAATGCTACCGGGCTGCCCTGTTACTATTGTTTCTTTATTGTTTGCAAAGTTTTGATATTAAGTGCAAAAATTCCAATAGAAATATTTTCAAGAAGTGAACCTCTGTGGGTTCAGAATGGGGACAGGGTCTGTTCAGCTGAAATAGATCCTACCATCCAATAGGGACAAACATCCATTGCACGGGGTGACCCAGGGAGAGTATGCTGTGGGGGACGTACCATTGGATGGTGTAAATGTCTACCTCCAATATGGAGTCGAGGTTGTTGCCTAGCCACCCTCGCTTCTCTATCTCTTCGAACTTTGCAAGCAATAATTTCACCCCTAATCACTGCCTTCAGCGCCTCCCAGAATGTGGAGGGTGAGACCTCCTCATTCTGGTTATTAGAAATGCACTCGTCTATGGCCTGTGATATTTTCTCGCAGAAAGCCTTTTCGGCCAGGAGGGCCATGTCCAACCTCCATGGGGGGGAGTCATGGGTACAGCCTGTCTCCAACCTCACATAGTGTGGACATGGTCGGAGATTGTAATCGTGGAATACTCCACTCTTATTAGCTCTGGTAGCACCGATTTCCCCAGTACAAAGAAGTCGATCCGGGTATATACATTGTGTTCCTGTTAGAAGAAGGAGAACTCCTTCTCCCATGGGTGGTTGAACCGCCATAGGTCGACCATCCCCATCTGCTCCATGAATATGCCGAGTTATTTTGCTGTGTTGGAGGTCTTCCCTGATTTAGGGTTCAACCTGTCTGTCTGAGGGTCCTATACACAGTTAAAGTCTCTCCCCCCCCCCCCCCCCCATGATAAGTCGGTGCGTGTTAATGTCAGGGATTTTTTATAAATTACGTGTCATCCCAGTTGGGAACAATAATGTTCACATGATGCCCAGTGCCCTATCCAGGACACTGCTGACTATGACAAACCTTCCCCCTGTCCATGACCGTTTTTCTCAATTTTTATTTGTCTGCATGTATTCGCATATTTCCAATATTTGCATATTTTCACATAAATACAGAAAAAGAAACCAGGCAAATTTGTGAGTTTACTTCCTGTTCCTCTCTCCCTTTGTCTAAGTCACTGTATGTTCAATTATAAATCTGTCTGTCTGTGTGTGTGGGCGCATTTGTACATGTTTGGGTGTGAGGTTATGCTTGTACATGTGCGCCTTTTTTTTGCTCCTGCGTTGCTTGTATATTGTGTGTTTGCAAGATCCTCTTCAAATACCTTTCCAATTCCCTTTAAAATTATTCATGTATACCACATTTTCAGGTTGAGCATTGCAGGTCCCACCAACTCCAAATGAACATGAGCCGCTGCTCCCGTCCTCTCCATATCTCTATATGTTTTGGCAATTACTTCAATGGGTGGTGAATTTGTGGAATTCAGTACCCCAGAATACAGTGTATTCTGGGACTTGTGAGTAAACTTAAGGAGGAAGTAGACATATTTTTAATTAGTAATTGGCTGAACAGTTATGGAGAATGGACAGAAAGTGTAGTTGAGGCTGAGAGGAGATCAGCCATGATTGTCTTGAATTGCAGAGGAACATGAGAGGCTGAATTGCCTACTCCCGCTCCTCATTCTTGTTAATCCAAGATCCCGGACTCTTGGCCTACAGACAGAGGGAAATCCACGCACACTGCCCATTATTCCCATTGTAGTTTCATGGGGAGTGGACACCTTGTGCCAAAAGCGACGCCTGAAGAGGGACTTGCATCCTGGACCGTCAGATTTTACAAACCACCCGATGCTTTACTGACTAAGCTGTTTAGCCTCGATAACTGTATAAGGCTCTGATCAGACCCCATTTGGTTTATTATTGTGAGCAGTTTTGGGCACTGTATCTAAGGGAGGAAGTTCTGGCTTTGGAAAGGGGCCAGAGGAGGGAATGAACAGCTTGTCGTATGTGAAACGGTTGATGACTCTGGGTCTGTACTCGTTGGGGTTTAGTAAGATGAGGGTGGGGGGCAGAATCTTATTGAACCTTACAGGATACTGCGAGGCCTGGATAAAGTGGACATGGAGAAGATGTTTCTACGAGTAAGAAAACTAGAACTAGAGGACACAATCTCAGACTAAAGGGATGATCCTTTAAAACAGAGATGAGGAGGAATGTCTTCAATCATAGGGCGGTGAATCTGTGGAAGTCTTTGCTGCAGAAGTCTGTAGAGGCCAAATCACTGAGTGTCTTTAAGACAGCGATAGGATCTTGATTAATTAGGGGATCAGGGGTTATGGGGAGAAGGCAGGAGAATGGGGATGAGAAACATATCAGCCATGATTGAATAGGGGAGCAAACTCGATGGGCCGAGTGGCCTAATTCTGCTCCTATGTCTTATGGTCTCATAGCTGTCTTCGCTGTCTGATAAGGGGCGGCACAGTCTTTTACATTTACATCATTTGTAATTTCCCCTCTCCGGCGCATTTCCCTCACAGCCTCCTATTCGCTTAATTTCACAAATCTTCGAACTTAATCCACTCGCTCCTTACCAGTGACGGGTGATGTGACAACTGTTATTACCGAGGTATCTGCACTGGGCTTTCAAAGCTTGGAAGATTCGATTCATTTCGGGAAATGTTGCCAAAATTAGAGTGGGTAGCTGCAACTGCACGGAAATGTATTTTACGAGTTGTAGGCTTATTTGAATGGCGTTTTAACCAAATAAACCACGGTGTCAATTCAAAGCCGAAGCTTGGAAAACAACGTTTTGAATTGTATCGCACTGTTTTGCTGCAAACATAATTGTTTGCATCTTCAGGGGCTGTCAGTGGGAATTGAGAACTTTCGTTTGTGACCGGAACATGTAAATTCGTTTTATGTAACTGTATTCCCCCCTGCTCGGTTGCATCTATTTTCCTTCCTTGCGTCTTTCCACAGTGCTGTCTATTGTTTTGACAAACCCGGTCTTCTTTCCACACTTCTGTGACCTGTCAGAAACATGTGATCAAACCTTGAGTGTTGTACAGCGGGACACTTGCAGACGAGCAGTGGGCTTGTTTCTCGTTCGCTGCAACATTTCAGGTAAATTGACTCGGGTATCTCCAGTGTCAAATGCCAGGAATTATCCACTACTCTAATTAATTATATCTTCATGAACAAACCGAGTGGAGATGTCCTGAATTCACTTTTGGCATTGACCCATCCAGATATCTCGCTGACCTCACTTGCACCTCACATGCTATTAAAGCTAACAATCTTCTTCGCAGAGACATTACAAGCCAAACATGGCAAGGCACCGAAGGAGCTATTAAACGGGAAGATTACAGGTTTGGTCACATATCTGGCTTTAAATAATGTTTTCAGAAGTTGATCAGGAGACGCGCGGGAATTTATGAGCTCAGAGTCTGGGCTGATGAAGGTATGGACAGCAATTGCACTGTGATTAAAACAAGTTGTGATTACAATGGAATAAAAGAGGCCAGAATTTACGGAAACACGGAGGAATGTGAAATAAGGATGAGAATTTCTTGTAACAAAACGCTGCTTGTCCGATGACCAATGCAATTCAGGGAAGACAGGGGTGAAAGTTTGGAGGGGTTTGCGAGAAAAGACACAGGAAGCAGTGTTTTGGGAGGCTTCACTTTTCTGGATGGTTGAAGTAAGAAGTCCAGCCCGTGGTTTGGAGAAAAATAAGGTAAGTTTACAATTTTAGCAGTGGAAGAGCGAAGACAAAGAGATGGCGGAATCTCATAAATGCGGAAATATACATTCTTCGTGAAGCACATTTAGGTCGAAGGATATCCAAGAGTCAAATGTCAAACCCCTTTTTACCACGTATTGATTTGGAGGCAGCAAAATTGTCAGGGACACACTTTAAGTAGGTAGTAAGTGTCAATCTTCCAACACATAATAATGTTTAGAGACTGTAATGTGAATTGTTGATGTGGGGTTTGGTGTGCAAATCACGATATGAATGATCCAGCCGAGCTTCAAGCTGTGGATCCGATATAGGGATGACAAGGGTTTATACAGGAATGGCCGTATCAAAGATTAATGATGATTCCCTGTGTACAATTTGACTGATATGGATGGACCCGAGCAGGGGACGGAAAAGGCAGCTTTACATTGCTGTTGTCACGTAGGTTGCCATTTGTGCTGTCGTTTAGAATCCATTCGTTATTGCGAAGGGAACGGACAATTGATTGTCGGGATAGGCAGAAATATTTCCGGGTTGGGCGGAAGGATTTCTGGAAACAGTTTGGGAAGCCACATTCGAGGACATTGGATAAAAAGGGAACTCGACATTGGGCGAAAGTTATGAAGGATAGAGCAGTTGAGGATTTATTTTTAAAGAACAACTGTTATGTCACTAACTTGAAAGAATTAGAGATTTTTTTAAAATATTGTGGACAGAGACCGATAACAATATCAGCTCACATGGGAATCATGTCCGGTCCTGGCTCTGTCCACATGAGCATCAACAAGATGAAGAAACCGTCAACTAAACTCCGACCAGGACCCACTAACGCAACGACATCGTGGCTTCCTGTCCTAACCGTTTGGGTAGGACTACTCAATTGTTTTTTTTATTTATTAATTAAAAACATGATTCCATTGGCTATTTCACCTGCCTTCTGAACTTGGACTGTCACCCCATAAATAAATGTGTTTGTGCAGCTACTTAGGTTCCGCAGCATAGACCCAACTTGTCAAAATAGTAACAAATAATCATTCATAATCACGATTTGCTCCTGAAACTTCATAATATTAAAACTCTATAACATTCACTGACCACAGGAGTAGGAAACTGTCCGATACGGCAAATAGCAAAATCATAGACTTCCTTCTGCTCTCGATCTCTGGGTCACTCTGATTCACTCCCTGGCTCTGACACTTCAGTCCCTTCTGGACTCGACTGGCGAATAAAATGTGTCTGACCGTTGTTGCTAACTTTTGCCTTAGTTTAATTGCTCTGTTTTATCACCTTTACTCTTGACTCGCCAGGTAACTTTATGATATCGCCACGTGGTTCAAGTCCGAGTAATGATCAATAATCCAATACACCGCTTAGTAAGATTTAAATCAAAGCACATTTATTATACACAGTAATCACTACTCATGCATAAATTCTACTTCTATGCTACTTCTACAGCTAACAGGCCAATACTTAACTTGGAACTGGCCCACCAGGTCAGGGAAATGAATGGCCTTTCGTTCGGGTTCTGAGCCCTGCGGGATTCGAAGTTGGTACAGATTGGTAGCTAGGAGCGTCGATCGCGTAGCGAGCGTTGAAGTAAGACTTACTGGATATCGGCGGCGGCTGAACCGGTCACTGTCAAGGGTTGGTTCGCCTTGCTGAGTGACCTGGTCAAGAAGAACGATTTGAACTTGGGCTTAATTCTAATAGTCCCCAGGGGCTTCCCGCCTTTCGGGGCGGACCCTGTAACTGGTTCCAAGTGATTGGACTTCGTCCCAATCACTTGGTTCGATTTTCTCCAATGCTGGAGCGGTTCCCTGATCGATGGGCGGCCCTGAGGTGGGCGGTCCTGAGGTGGTCGTTCACCTCCCTTTGTGTAGGCTTCTGCTGGCGCCAAAGAGTCTGGTTTTGCTTTATGTGTCTAAATGTTGCTCATTGTTCCCAGGGATTGCTCATTAGTATGCAGATGGCTGGTGTTTTGTTATGCTGATGGTTGCTGGTATCGATGTTGTCTGGCCTTTCCAGAGGTAAATATACACTCGACCTGCAACTGCTCGTTTGTGTCCTGTTGGCTGACTTTCCCATCAGCCTTTGCCATTTTAAATCGGGAGTTAGCCAAATTAACTCGGGAGTTAGCCATTTTAACTGGCTACACTGTCAGAGCATTGAACAGGAGAATTAAAGCGAATGGCATCAACGGCGTTAAAAAATTATCAAACCAGTCAAATGCAACCCATCCAGGTTCAGTATAATAACTTGCCTTTGGAAAGCAGAAGTATGGCACACTCAAGGTTACCAATGCAGAGTCAAGTACAAAGTAATAGGGGGCATTTTTTTACTGAGAGCAGAATGAGGGTTGTTGTTAGAACCAAGTTCGCAATTTTCATGGTGCAACATTTAGTTTTCAGTTTCTGTCAACAAATAGCGACAGATCTGTCAAAGGAGAAAGTTACGGTGAACCACATAGAACAGTCTCTGGTTGCACGAGCTACAGCAAAATTCACACAACACACAGGTGTGATGTCCAGAAAAGATCCCCGGAAATAATAACGATTCAGCTGCCTCAATATGACCCCAGTGATAATGACCAAGAGAACTGCTGCTGCCATGGCCAGAAGGTAGCGAGTGGTGCAGGAAGAGAGGCTACAGTTCCCCAGGATCATAATCGCCATGACATTAACTGTGAAAGAAAGATTGGCAAATATTAATCAACAATCTTTATGTATGTGCCCAGGCAGGAAGCTGGATAGAGCATGAAAACACATGACTTCACACTTTGTCATAGGCGAACAAAAATCTTAACCAGCACCACAACGTTTGCCCGACATCCTGCTTACGAAATTTTAAACATATGAAAGAAGGGATCAGCAGCACTTCCTGGCATTTGGTCCACATTCTTGACCCACAATATGCTACAGGATAGATCAACATTCACCGGGGTTAGGGAGCTGACATACAAAATCCCAACCTTCCCTGGATAAAAGCAAATTACTGTGGATGCTGGAATGTGAAACCAAAAAGAAAATGCTGGAAAATCTCAGCAGGTCTGGCAGCATCTGCAGGGAGAGCAAGGAGCTAACGTTTCGAGTCCAGATGACCCTTTGTCAAAGCTAAAGACAGAGAAAGTGTGAAATATTTATACTGTGGAGTGAGAATGAAAGATGAGTCATAGCCACAGAACCCCAGGGAAACGGGGTGCTGAGAGCCACAGAAAGCAAGGGGAAAGAATACTAATGGCAGTCCTCAGAGAGAACAAAAGGTGTGAAAGGCTAATCTGCAGAGAAACTGTAAACTGTAACAATTCTGAATGGATTGCTCAGACTTGAAAGTAGATGAAGCAACTTGGTCCACTTCTGTTAGTCACGCACGTGCAGTAAAATTCTAGAACGATAGATTCTCCCAGGATTCTTTTCTATTCTCTCTCTTCAGGAAGGCTTATTCATCGGCTCAGAATATTCCTGAAAATGCAAAATCCTGACATGTTCGAAATCCTATGAGTTACGGAACCACATTTTCAAACAAAAGAATGGTTTCAACCCAAATGAATCTTCGACATTTCGATGTCACTATTTGTATGATAATCATCGCAGACTCAAATCAGACCCCAGTTAAAGCACAATTTTGCTCACATCTTCACTGATTTCAGGCACTTACCAGAAACACCGTCGAGAGAGGATGTATAGGACACTTTTACGCTATTTTGAATTGCGATATACATTCTCTCGGTAAAATAAAATATATATGCCTGTAGCCGATTAAAATGGCTAACTCCCGATTAGAATGGCCAAAGCCCGATTTAAAATGGCAAACGGAAGAGGCTGATGGAAAAATCAGCCAACAGGACTCAAACAGGCAGCTGCAGGCAAAACTGTGTATTCGCCTCTGGGGAGGCCAGACAGAATCGATACTTGCAGCCATCAGTACACCACACCAGCCATCTGCATACTAATTAGCAACCCCCGGGAACAATATGCTACAAAATAGGCACACAAAGCCAACCCAGACTTTTCAGCGCCAGCTGGAGCTTACACAAAGAGAGGTGAATGACCACCTCGAAACCACCCATCGATCAAGGAATCACTCCAGCATTGGAGAAAATTGAACCAAGTGATTGGGACGAAGTCCAATCACTTGGAACCAGGTACAAGGTCCGCCCCGAGAGGCGGGAAGCCCCTGGGGACTATATGAATAGGGGCCAAGTTCAAATCACCCCTTCTTCTCCTCTCCGCACCCTTCGAGACCGTTCTGCTGACCCTCTACAACAGCTGCAAGAAACAGTAAGTCATACTCCACCGCTCGCTACGAAATAGGCACTCCTGACTATCGACCTGTACCAGCTTTGAATCCCGCAGGCTCAGAACCCATACGAAAGGCCATTTGTTTCCCTGACCTGGCGGGCCATTTCCAAAGTTAAGTATTGGCCTGGTAGTTGTAGGAAGTAGCTTGGAAGTAGAATTAATGTACAAGTATTGATTACTGTATAGAATAAATGTGCATTGATTTAACTCTTACTCAGCGGTGTGTTGGATTATTGATCATTACTCGGACTTGAACCACGTATCAGAAAGATACCTGTCAACTCAAGAGCAAAGGTGATAGAACAAGAGCAATTAAACTGAGGCTAAAACGAGCAACGTTTTGGCGACATCCTGACGGGACCCGATCTAGAAGTGGAAAACCACTCCGGGAGAACCCAAGAAATTTGAATTAGAAACCCAATTGGAAACAGAAAACCACAAGTGTTCAAGCAGTTCTGATCAATAGTCATAATTCGTAAGTGTGTGTATGCATGTGTAACTAACAGGGCTATAAGGTAAGGCTGATAGATTTTTGTTGCCTCAAAACTGTCGAAGTCTGTATTTTCGGAAAGTAGCGAAAGCCATACCCGCATTTACAACACCGCCTTAGCCCTCTGTTCCAAATTTAGAAGAAGCAGTGCGATCGGAAAGATAGCCATGCAGGTAATGCAGCACCTCATGAACCCTGAGGAATTTGCAGTCGCAGCGACCAGCAGTAGTAGAGTGGGGCAGTGTCCCATTTGGGAAGAAGAAATCCAGAAATATCTCAAAGGGAAAGGATGGCCCCTGTGGAATGATTTCTGCGATAATGAGGAATCAGGTCCCGGAAGTATAGGGCATACTTGGTGGGAGAACCTGAGCGAGATACACAAAAAGAGCTTGGGAAAAGCTCGCAAGCCGATGGCAATCGTGTCCTGTTTGGCACAATTGCGAGGCACAGAGGAGGTCGTCAAGAAACTCCGCAAAGAAGTTGAGGGCATACATCGGATGAGTAAAGTCGATGTAAGCGAAGTTGAAAAAGATAATTTAGAATTAAGGAGGAAATTGGCAGCAAAAGATGGAGAGGTGGCTAACGCCAAACGGGCTCACCAGTCTTGTGTGGCGCATTTAAGCAGTTTCCAGTCACAATATGAAAAGGCCTATCAGGACATACAACGTGCAGTCCTGGTAATAGAAGAGACGGAAAAACAGGTAGAGACATTACAGAAACAGTGTAGTGATCTCAAGGCAGCATTAAGAGCACTCCACGCTGCCACCACAGAACAAAGACAGAGCACCTTAGATCACGCAAAGTGCCGGAAGCAGATTGCAGAGCTGCAATCATTGCTTTCTGCTCAGAAAGATTTTCAGGAAACCTTTGGGGAAAAGTTTGACCAGGAAGACGGCCCTGATTGGGAAGAGTTACACGAAACAGCGCAGAGATATGTTTAGGGAACATGTGCGCAGGGAAAGCCCCAAAAGAGAAAAGCACCCCAACCCCCCACACAGCAGATAGTTCAAGCTCCAATGAACCCTGTACCCACCCACCGCACAGCCACATCGGATGATGCAGAATATCTATATTCCACCCCCTTAACAGTGACCCACGTACGGGATGCGGCGAGAAGATCACACCATTCCTCCCCGCCTCAGACCCCCACCATTTCTTTTTAAAAAAAATATATTTTATTGAAGTTTTTCAAACAAAAATTTTCCATTTTTACAACTTAATAATAAAATGTACATTAACCGTTATTTAAATAAAATATTAAACTAACAACAAATGAGAAAAAAGTATTACACAAGAAGCAATTATCCACAACTAGCATAAAGAGAAATAGAAAAAGAAAAAACAAAACACGAAATAACACCCCCCACCCCCCGGGTTGCTGCTGCTGTCTGTTCTGTTTTTCCATTATCGTTCCGCGAGATAGTCAAGAAACGGTTTCCACCGCCTGGTGAACCCCTGAGCCGATCCTCTTAATGCATATTTTATTCGCTCCAGTCTTATGAACCCTGCCATGTCGTTTATCCAGGCCTCCACGCCCGGGGGCTTCGCTTCTTTCCACATAAGTAGAATCCTTTGCCGGGCTACTAGGGACGCAAAGGCCAAAACGTCAGCCTCTTTCGCCTCCTGCACTCCCGGTTCTTCTGCAACCCCAAATGTAGCTAACCCCCAGCTTGGTTTGACCCGGACACCCACTACCTTTGAGACCACTCTTGCCACACCCTCCCAGAACTCATGCAGTGCCGGACACGACCAGAACATGTGGGTGTGGTTCGCCAAGCTTCCCGAGCACCTCCCACACCTATCCTCCACCCCAAAATACCTGCTCAGTCTTGCTCCCGTCATATGCGCCCTGTGTAGAACCTTAAATTAAATCAGGCTAAGCCTGGCACATGAGGACGAGGAATTTACCCTGCTTAGGGCATCTGCCCACAGCCCCTCCTCAATCTCTTCCCCCAGCTCCTCTTCCCATTTTCCCTTCAGCTCCTCTACCATCGTCTCCCTCTCGTCCCTCATCTCCCTGTATATTTCCAACATTTTACCTTCTCCAACCCATGCCCCCGAAATCACTCTATCCTGGATCCCTTGCGTCGGGAGCTGCGGAAATTCCCTCACCTGTTGCCTCGTAAATGCCCTCACTTGCATGTATCGGAAAGCATTCCCTAGTGGCAACTTATATTTTTCTTCCAATGCTCCCAAACTCGCAAACGTCCCGTCCACAAACAGGTCCTTCAGCTTCCTAATTCCTGCTCGCTGCCAACATTGAAATCCCCCATCTATCCTCCCTGGGACGAACCTGTGGTTATTCCTCATCGGGGACCACACCGAGGCAACCGTCACTCCCCTGTGTCGCCTCCACTGCTCCCAGATCTTCAAGGTCGCCACCATCACTGGGTTTGTGGTGTACCTTTCCGGGGCGAATGGTAGCGGCGCCGTCGCCAGCGCTTTTAGGCTTGCTCCCTTTCAGGACGCCATCTCCAGCCTTTTCCACGCCGCACCATCTTCTTCCCTCATCCACTTACGGACCATCGACACATTGGCGGCCCAATAGTAGTCACTCAGACTCGGCAGTGCCAATCCCCCTCTGTCCCTACTGCGCTGCAGGAACCCCCTCTTTACCCTCGGGGTCTTTCCCGCCCATACAAAGCTCGTAATGCTCCTATCTATTTTGAAAAAAAAAGGCCTTTGTAATCAGGATGGGGAGGCACTGAAACACGAAAAGAAACCTCGGGAGGACCACCATCTTGACCGCCTGTACTCTGCCCGCCAATGACAGGGGCACCATATCCCACCTCTTAAAGTCCTCCTCCATCTGCTCTACCAGTCGCGTCAGGTTAAGTTTGTGTAGGGTTCCCCAGTTCCTGGCCACCTGAATCCCCAGGTATCGAAAATTCCTTGTTACTCTCCTCAGCGGCAGAGCATCTATCGCCCTGCCCTGTTCCCCGGGGTGCATCACAAAAAGTTTGCTCTTTCCCATATTTAATTTATAACCCGAGAATTCTCCAAACTCCCTGAGTATCTGCATTACCTCTGGCATCCCCTCTACTGGGTCCGCCACAAATAGCAGTAAATCGTCTGCATATAGTGACACTTGATGTCCCTCTCCCCCTCTAAGCACCCCCCTCCACTTCTTAGAGTCCCTCAGCGCTATGGCCAATGGCTCAATTGCCAACGCGAACAGTAACGGGGACAGGGGGCACTCCTGCCTTGTACCCCTATGTAATCGGAAGTAACCCGATCTTTGCCTATTTGTAACAACGCTTGCCACAGGGGCCCCGTACAGGAGTCTAACCCATCTAATGAACCCCTCCCTGAACCCAAATCTCTTCAGCACCTCCCACAAATAGTCCCACTCCACTCTATCGAGTGCCTTCTCTGCATCCATCGCCACCACTATCTCTGCCTCCCCCTCCGGTGGGGGCATCATCATCACCCCCAACAACCTTCTCATATTGGCGTTCAATTGTCTCCCTTTAACAAAACCTGTCTGGTCGTCATGTACCACCCCTGGGACACAATCCTCTATCCTTGTCGCCATCACTTTGGCCAGCAGCTTGGAGTCTACGTTTAGGAGGGAGATAGGCCTGTATGACCCGCACTGCAGCGGGTCTTTGTCTTGCTTCAGAATTGACGATATCATGGCCTCCGACATTGTCGGGGGTAGTGTCCCCCTTTCCTTAGCCTCATTGAAGGTTCTCACCAGAAGCGGGGCCAGCAGGTCTATATACTTCCTATAAAATTCCACCGGGAACCCATCTGGTCCCGGGGCCTTCCCTGTTTGCATGTTCCCAATTCCTTTGATCACCTCCTCCACCTCAATCTGCGCCCCAAGACCTGCCACCTCCTGCTCCTCCACCCCCGGGAACTCCAGCTGGTCCAAAAAGTGTATCATTCCCTCTTTCCCCTCCGGGGGTTGGGACTTATACAGCCTCTCATAACATGTCTTGAACACCTCGTTCACTTTCCCTGCTCTCTGCTCCACCTTTCCCGTTTCGTCCCTAACTCCTCCGATCTCTCTCACCGCCCCCCTCTTTCTAAATTGTTGGGCCAGCAGCTGGCTCGCCTTTTCCCCATATTCATATTGTATTCCCTGTGCCTTCCTCCACCTCGTCTCCGCCTTTCCCGTGGTCAGCAGGTCAAACTCCGTCTGTAGTCTTCGTCATTCCCTGTATAGCCCTTCATCCTGGGCCTCCGCATACTGCCTATCTACCCTCAGAATTTCCCCAACCAATCTCTCTCTTTCTTTACCCTCTTGTTTCCCCTTGTGGGCTCTGATGGAAATCAGCTCTCCTCTAACCACCGCCTTCAGCGCTTCCCATACTACCCCCACATGGACCTCCCCACCATCATTGACCTCCAGGTATCTTTCGATGCATCCCCTCACCCTTCCGCATACCCCCTCGTCCGCCAGTAGTCCCATGTCTAATCTCCAAAGTGGGCGCTGCTCCTTTTCCTCACCTAGATCCAGATCCACCCAATGTGGGGCGTGATCTGAAACGGCTATAGCCGAGTACTCCGTTCCTGCCACTTTCGGGATCAGCGCCCTTCCCAAGACAAAAAAGTCTATCCGGGAGTATACTTTATGAATGTGGGAGAAGAAGGAAAACTCTTTACCCATCGGTCTGGCAAATCTCCACGGATCTACCCCTCCCATCTGCTCCATAAATCCCTTAAGCACCTTGGCCGCTGCTGGCCTTCTCCCGGTCCTGGATCTGGACCGGTCCAGCCCTGCGTCCAGCACTGTGTTAAAGTCCCCCCCCCCCCCCCCCATTAACAAGTTTCCCACCTCCAGGTCCGGGACACGTCCCAGCATTCGCATCATGAATCCCGCGTCATCCCAGTTCGGGGCGTATACGTTCACCAGCACCACCGCCTTACCTTGCAATCTGCCACTCACCATCACGTACCTGCCCCCACTATCCACCACTATGGTCTTAGCCTCGAACGATACCCATTTCCCCACCAGTATTGCCACCCCTCTGTTTTTCGCATCTAACCCTGAGTGGAATACCTGTCCCACCCATCCTTTCCTTAGTCTAACCTGATCCGCCAATTTCAGGTGTGTCTCCTGGAGCATAACCATGTCCGCCTTCAGTCTCTTTAAGTGCGCAAACACCCTTGCCCTCTTAATCGGCCCATTTAAACCTCTCACATTCCACGTAATCAGCCGGGTTGGGGGGCCATTTACACCCCCCCCCCTCGTCGACTAGACATCCCCTTTTTTAAGCCAGCTCCTCACCCAGGTCCCACGCACCCATCTGTCCCCCAGACGGCGCCCTCCCGTCCCGACCACCTCGTCTCGTATCAGCTCCCCCTTACCCTCAGCAGCAGCAACCCAGTCAATCCCCCCCCCCCCATGCCCCCCCCCCCGCTAGATTCCCCTCTAGCTTGATTGCTCCCCCATATTGCTTCCGGGAGTCAGCTAACTGTGGCTGACCTCTGCTTCCCCCGTTTATCCTTTGACCTCGCCTCAATTTCCATAGCGCGGGAAAAAACACGCGCTTCCCTCTCGGCCCCGCCCCTAATGCCGCAGTTCCCTCATTCCCCTTCCCTGTCCCCTTTTCCACCGGCACCCACATTTCTTCGTGTCCCCCCTCTCGGGGGGGGGGGGGGGGGGAGAAAAAATTCCCGGTCCAACATTATTACATATTAGCCCTCCCCTCTCCCCACTTTACATTTCTGTGCCACCACCTCACTACCTCACTACCACTACAGACATCAATTTCTCAAGTCTAGTCCAATTTCTCTTCCTGAATGAATGTCCATGCCTCCTCCGCCGTCTCGAAGTAGTGGTGTTTGCCCTGGTGTGTGACCCACAATCTTGCCGGCTGCAGCACCCCAAATTTGACTTTCTTCCTATGGAGCACCGCCTTGGCCCGATTGAAGCTCGCCCTCCTTCTCGCCACCTCCGCACTCCAATCTTGATATATGCATATCACCGCGTTCTCCCACTTGCTGCTCCGTGTCCTCTTAGCCCAACTCCCTGTAGCGATGGAACCTCACCACTATTGCTCGTGGTGTTTCCCCTGCCTTTGGTCTTCTCACGAGGACCCGGTATGCTCCCTCCACTTCCAGGGGGCCCGTTGGGGCCTCATCTCCCATTAGAGTATGGAGCATCGTACTCACATACGCCCCAGCATCAGCCCCCCCTGTCCCTTCGGGGAGATCTAATATCCTTAGATTCTTCCTCCTCGAGCTGTTCTCCAGGGCTTCCAGCCTTTCTATGCACCTCTTATGTAGTGCCTCGTGCGTCTCCGTTTTTACCACCAGGCCCTGTATCTCGGCTTCGTTCTCGGCTGCCTTTGCCTTCACTCCACGGAGTTCCATCGCCTGGACCTTTTGTGTTTCCTTCAATCCCTCGATTGCCAGTAGCATCGGCGCCAGCACCTCTTTCTTGAGCTCCTCCACACATCGTCGGAGGAACTCCTGCTGTTCCGGGCCCCTCGGCCGCCATCTTGCTTCTCCCTTCTCTTCCCTGCCGCTGCTCCAGAGGATCCTCCGCAATCTGGCCACTGCTGTCGCTCCTTTCCATCCACACACGGGGGGACTTCTTCCTTTGTCACCTCACACTTGGTGTGGCCGTAAAAAATTTCTGTTAGGGCTCCCGATAAGAGCCCAAAAGTCCATTGAAACGGGAGGTGCCGAAATGTGCGGCTTAGCTGGTCATCGCCGCAACCGGAAGTCCCACCCACCATTTCTTTGCCACAGTTAGACATCAGGCGAACATGTACGGCCTGGATGAGCGAGAGCATGTAAAGCTCATGGTTTTAAGTTTAGATCCGTCAGTAGCAGAAGCCCTTCCCGACCCACAGAATGTAGGAGGAGGCACCCTTGCAGAAATGCATACCGCGATCCTGGATGCGATCGGGTATAACCGGGGTGACCCCGTAGATGGCCTCAATAAATGTAGGCAGAAGAAATCTGAGCACCCCACAGCGTTCGCTGGATGCCTGTGGATTCACTTCGCAGCAGTCTTTGGAGACGTAGACCGTGCCCATTTGTCCCCAGACATCATGGCCAAATGGACCCGTACCCTTATCTCCCATGCCACAGATGCAGGGCAGAAAGCCTGTACGAGTTATGATCCCTCAGAGGAGGCCCATAACGAGAAGTGGGTGGTGAAAAGATTGTCCCGCATTTGGGAGCAATCTGTTCAGAGCAAACCCACCATTAAAAATAGCGAGGAAAAGCAGGCCGCCGCAGACATGCAGGCAGTAAAAACAACACACCAGAATGGTGTGAATGAGGGAAAGAACAGCCCCCCACCCGAGTCATAGAGTGTTACAACTGTGGACAGTTGCGACATTTCGCAAAAGAGTGCAATGCCCCTAAAAAGCCACAGAGAGCCCAGCAGACAGGCACTCTGAGTAAGAAAAAGACAGAGCCCATTCATAGCGTTAGCGCCCGTTCGGATCAGATGGACTTGACATGAATGGACTGACGGTGTACGGGCTCCCCCAGTTGGATCTGCGACACCGTTTGGGATACGTCAGGACGACACGTAGTTGCAGCGAAAATTCGGGGACAGCCTATCGAATTTCTCTGGGACACAGGAGGGTCCCGCACCACCGTAAATTCCACCACCCTATTTCAAAAAGACACGTGGCCCACTACAGCCACTATTACCCTCAGCGGCTTTACAGGCCACTCACAGCAGGGACACATCACAGCCCCTGTACCCATTCAAATTGGTAACAACACCACCAAACACCCCGTGGTTTTAGTAGACCTGCCCCACACAGCAGAACACATTCTGGGAATTGATTTCATGAATTCCCACAACCTATCATTCGATCCAGTCAACCAGTGTGTCTGGAAGATGGCAAAATCCGCAAGGGCCCCCGCAACGCTCAACATAGGCGAATATATGAACAAAATTAGCGCAGTAGGTAAATTTTAGTTCAACCCGACCACGCTTAGCACGGACAAGCACGTTAGGGCTGTCCTGCAAAAGAACAGGGCAGCATTCGCGACCCACAAGCACGACTGTGGACGGATGACTGGCTCCGTACAAGTAACAGGACCTGACCCTAGACCCCAGAAGCAGTACGGATTTCCTCAAGAGGCAGAGGGAGAAATCTCCAAAGTAATAGAGAGCTTATTAGAGCAGGGCGTACTTAGATCAGTAGCCTCCACTAATAATGCCCCGCTTTGGCCAGTGAGAAATCCCGATGGATCATGGCGACTGACCATTGATTATCGGGAACTCAACAAAGTCACCCCCGCAGCAGCCCCCACCGGAGCAACAAGTCCCGAGACCATGCTCAAGCAAGGACTCAATTCCCGCTACTTCACGGTTTTGGACATCAGTAATGGATTCTGGTCCATGTGCCAATACAAATTTGCCTTCACCTTTAAAGCACAGCAGTACACGTAGACATGCCTGCCACAAGGATTCCACAACTCCCCCTCCATTTTCCACCGACAGCTGGCAAATGGATTAGCAAAATGTTCTCGCCCCGAATGTCTGGTACAGTACGTAGACGACCTACTACTGCAGACAGACACCAAGGAAGAGCACATTGAGCTTCTGTCCGAACTCCTGGCACTATTACATTCAATTGGATGTGAAGTCAAACCCAAAAAGGCCCAGATTTTGGAAGAAAAAGTGGTATATTTGGGAACAACTATCACGCACGGTAAACGCGAGATCGAGCATAAAAGGATTGACTCGATCGCTAAATTGCCCCTTCCTCAGAACGTTTCAGCCCTCCGGTCGTTTTTAGGACTGGTTGGCTACTGCCAAAACCACATTGACGGTTTTGGAGCAAGGCAGCGCCCCTCTCAGACCTCCTAAAGAAGGGAGCCACCTGGGAATGGCTTCCCCAGCATACAGATGCTGTGGACTCTATAAAACAGGCACTCATAGCAGCCCCCGCACTACAAGTTCCAGACCCGCTTTCCCCTTATGCCATGGAGGTAGCGACCACAGACCGCACTCTTTCAGCCGTGCTCCTCCAGGAACGGCACGACCAATTAAGACCCGTAGCTTATGCCTCCCGAATTTTAGATGCTGTGGAGCAGGGATTTTCAGCCTGTGAGAGGCACCTGCTGGCAGTTTTCTGGGCAGTCCAGTACTTTTCATATATATTACCAGACTGAACCCCATCACAATTCTGACCGAACACACCCCCACGCAACTTTTACTGGACGGAGGACTCAAGGACGGTACAGTCAGCCAAATAAGAGCAGCCAGATGGATCCTTCTCTTGCAGGGACGGAACATCACTGTGAAAAGGACAAAGCCACACACCTACTTAGCCAACAATTTACAGTACCCCGGAACACCCCATGAATGTGAGATTATCTCTCCACACCACACCACAGGCCCCTATATTGCCAAAACACCCCCAGAAAGATAGATAATTCAACTCAGAGCCCCCCGCACATGGACACGTATGAGCCCATAAAGATTTATGCGGATGGACTTCCGGTTGTGGCAGTGATGAGCTAGCCGCACGTTTCGGCGGCTCTAGCTCCGACGGAACTTCGGGCTCTTTTAAGAGCCCCAACGGGGACTTGGACGGCCGTAAAACCCGGTGCAAGGCGCGAGGGAAGGGAGTCCCCCCCGAACGACGGAGGGAAAAACCGGCGGCGGCGGCTGCAGCCCGAAGAATCTGCAGCCAGAAGGTCAGAGGGAGTGGAACAAAATGGCGGCGGAGAAACCACAGGTGACATGGGGGCCTGAGCAGGACGAGGTGGTGAGACGGTGCGTGGACCTGCTGAAGAAGGTGGTAATGACCCCGTTGTTACAGACAATTGAGGGGCTTAAGGAGACCTTAAAGACCCAGGAGTCTGAACTTCGCGTGGTGGAGCAGAAGGTATCAGGTATTGAGGACGAGGTCCTGGGCCTGGCGGTCAAGACTCAGACGCACGAGGCACTTCATAAAAAGTGTGCTGATAGGATTGACGCCCTTGAAAATGGAGCGCGAAGGAAGAACCTTAGGATACTAGGTCTCCCGGAGGGTGTGGAAGTAGTGGACTGTGGAGCGTACGCAAGTAAGATGCTGAGCTCACTGATGGGTGCTGAGGCCCCTGCGGGCCCCATGGAGGTGGAGTGGGCAAATCGGATCCCGGCGAGAAGACCAAAAGCGGGAGAACCACCGAGGGCGATAATCGTGCGATTCTACCGCCTTAAGGACAGAGAAGAGGTCCTGAGATGGGGTAAAAAGGTGCGGAGTAGCAGATGGGAGAATGCGGTGGTAAGGATCTACCAGGATTGGAGTGCGGAGGTGGCGAGAAGGAGGGCGAGCTTCAACCGAGCCAAAGAGGTTTTGCACAAAAGGAAGGTGAAGTTTGGGATGCTGCAGCCGGCAAGACTATGGGTCACGCATCAGGAGAGACACTATTATTTCGAGACAGCGGAGGAAGCATGGTCCTTCATCAATGAAGAAAAACTGGACCGGAACTGAGGGACTGATGCCGCAGGGAACTGTTATTGTTGTTATTATTGTTTTTGTTAATGGGATGGTGAAAGTTAATCGAGAAGTAAACAGGGAAGGGGGGGGGACACTGGGGAAATGTGGGCGCCGGTGAGGGGGGAGAGGCGGGACATAGTCAGAGAATGGGGAAGGAGAGGGGAGGGGAAAGGGAGCTGCACCATAAGAGGCGGGTCAGGTAAAGGGATGTTCCCGCGCCAGAAAGAATAAGGCGGGAAAACAGGTGCAAGGCGGATGGGAGTTCCCTCACACCGGGGGGGCCGAGGAGCGAGCAGGAGTAGCCGGGGTCAGTTGAAGTCAGCTGACTTACGGAAGTGATATGGGGGGAGCAATCAAGCTAGATAGGGATCTAGCGAGGGTGGGGGCGGGGGGGGGGGGAAGGGGACAACTGGGTTGCTGCTGCGGAAATCCAAAAGGAAATGGCTAAAGAGAGGGTGGTCGGGGGCGGAATGCGACGCTGGGGGAGCGAGCGGTAGCGCGGAGGCGGGATATGGTACTGGCCTAGAGAAGGTAATGGCTAGTCGACACGGGAGGGGGGCAGGTAGCCCCCCAGTGAGGCTGATCACGTGGAACGTGAGAGGCCTGAATGGACCGATAAAAAAGGCCCGAGCGCTCGCGCATTTGAAAGGACTAAGGGCAGACGTGGTTATGCTCCAAGAGATGCACCTAAAGGTGGCGGACCAAGTTAGGCTAATGAAAGGATGGGTGGGACAGGTGTTCCAGTCAGGACTGGACGCAAAGAACAGAGGGGTGGCCATTTTGGTGCGGAAACGGGTAGCATTTGAAGCAAAGAACATCGTAGCAGATAGTGGAGGTAGATATGTAATGGTGAGTGGTAGGCTGGAGGGAATGGATGTCGTGTTGGTTAATGTGTATGCCCCAAATTGGGACGATGCAGTGTTCATGAGACGGATGCTGGGGCGTATTCTGGACCTGGAGGCAGGAAATTTGATTTTAGGAGGGGACTTCAATACGGTGCTGGACCCGGGGCTAGATAGATCCAGCTCAAGGACTGGAAGAAGGCCGCCAGCGGCCAAGGTACTTAAGGGGTTTATGGACCAAATGGGGGGAGTGGATCCATGGCGATTTCTTAGACCCAGTGCTAGGGAGTATTCCTTCTTCTCCCACGTCCATAAAGTGTACTCCTGGATAGATTTTTTTGTTTTAGGAAGGTCGTTGATCTCTAGGGTGGAAGAAGCTGAATACTCAGCCATAGCGGTTTCAGATCATGCCCCACATTGGGTGGACCTGGAAGTAGGAGAGGACAGGGAGCAGAGAACACTCTTGCGATTAGATGTGGGGCTGATGGCGGATGAGGAAGCGTGTGCAAGAGTGAGGGGGTGTATCGAGAGATACCTGGAGGTCAATGACGACGGCGAGGTCCCTGTGGGAGTGGTCTGGGAAGTACTAAAAGCGGTGGTCAGAGGAGAGCTGATTTCTATTGGGGCCCACAAAAGGAAAACAGAGGCCAAGGAAAGGGATAGATTACTGGGGGAGATTTTAAGGGTGGACAGGGAATTTGCAGAGACCCCGGAGGAGGAGCTGTACAGGGAGAGGAGACGACTCCAGACCGAGTTTGACCTTCTGACCACCAGAAAGGCGGAGGTACTGTGGAGGAAGGCACAGGGGAGGAGGTATGAATATGGGGAAAAGGCTAGTCACCTGTTGGCGCACCAACTGCGAAAGAGGGCAGCAGCGAGGGAGATAGGAGGAATTAGGGATGAAAGGGGAGACACTGTGCGAAGGGCAGGAAAGATAAATGAGGTGTTTAAGACCTTTTATGAAGGACTGTATAGGTCTCAGCCCCCAGAGGGAGAGGGGGGGATGCGGCAGTTCCTGGACCAGTTGAGGTTCCCGAAAGTGGAGGAGCAGGTGGTGGCAGGCCTGGGGGCGCCGATTGAGGTTGACGAGGTTATTAAGGGACTGGGAAGCATGCAAGCAGGGAAGGCCCCGGGGCCGGACGGGTTCCCGGTGGAATTCTACAGAAAATATGTGGACTTATTGGCCCCGTTGTTGGCGAGGACGTTCAATGAGGCCAGGGAAGGGGGGACACTACCCCCGACAATGTCGGAGGCGACGATATCGCTAATTTTGAAGAGGGACAAAGATCCGATGCAGTGTGGGTGTTATAGACCTATTTCACAATTGAACATGGACGCCAAACTGCTAGCAAAGGTGCTGGCATCGAGGATAGAGGACTGTGTCCCAGGAGTGGTGCACGAAGACCAGACAGGGTTCGTAAAAGGGAAACAATTGAATGTTAACGTGCGACGGCTATTAGGGGTGATAATGATGCCCTCAGTGGAGGGGGAGGCAGAGATAGTGGCGGCAATGGACGCAGAGAAGGCATTTGATAGGGTGGAGTGGGAGTATTTATGGGAAGTGTTAAGGAGGTTTTGATTTGGGAACGGATTTATTCGCTGGGTTAGACTACCTTATGGGGCACCGACGGCAAGCATAGTTACAGGTCGACATAGATCGGAGTATTTCCGATTATATAGGGGAACAAGACAGGGATGCCCGCTGTCTCCATTGTTGTTTGCGCTGGCAATTGAACCTCTGGCCATGGCGCTGAGAGACTCCAGGAAATGGAGAGGGGTGACTAGAGGGGGAGAAGAACACCGAGTCTCGTTATACGCGGATGACCTATTGCTATACGTTTCGGACCCAGCGGGGGGGATGATAGAGGTTATGCGAATCTTGAGGAGGTTCGGGGAATTTTCGGGGTATAGGTTAAACATGGGGAAGAGTGAATTATATGTGATACATCCAGGGGACCAGAGTAGAGAGATAGAAGGCTTACCGCTAAGGAAAGTGGAAAGAAGCTTCCGATACTTGGGGATTCAGATCGCTAGGAGCTGGGAACCTTGCACAGACTTAATCTGGCACGGCTGGTAGAACAAATGGAGGAGGACTTTAAGAGGTGGGACATGCAGCCTTTATCGCTGGCGGGCAGAGTGCAAGCAATTAAGATGATGGTCCTCCCGAGGTTCTTATTTGTATTTCAATGTCTCCCTATTTTAATCACCAGGACCTTTTTTAATAAAATAGATAGGAGCATTACGAGCTTTGTGTGGGCAGGGAATGTTCCGAGAGTAAGGAGGGGGTTCCTTCAGCGCAGTAGGGACAGAGGAGGACTGGCACTACCGAACTTGGGAGATTATTATTGGGCCGCCAATGTGGCAATGATACGTAGATGGATGATGGAGGGTGAGGGAGCGGCGTGGAAAAGGCTGGAGAGAAGGTCCTGTAAAGGGACGAGTCTAGAGGCGCTGGTGACGGCGCCGCTACCGTTCTCACCGAAAGAGTACACCACGAACCCGGTGGTGGCGGCAACACTGAACATATGGGGACAGTGGAGGCGACAGAGAGGGGTGCGGGGAGCCCTGGTGGGGTCCCCTATCAGGAACAGCCATAGGTTCACCCCAGGAAGAATGGATGGAGGATTTCAAAGCTGGTACCAGTTGGGAATTAGGAAGGTGGGAGATTTATTCATAGATGGGACTTTTGCGAGCTTGGGAGCACTGGAGGAAAAGTATAAGTTACCCCGGGGGAATTTCTTGAGATATATGCAGGTGAGGGCGTTTACTAGACAACAGGTGAGGGAATTTCCGCGGCTCCCGACACAGGGGATACAGGACAGGGTGCTTTCAGGGGTGTGGGTCGGAGAGGGCAAGGTGTCAGAGATTTATAGTGAGATGAGGGAAGAGGGGGAGGAGTCGGTGGGCGAACTAAAAAGAAAGTGGGAAGAAGAATTAGGGGAGGAGATAGAGGAGGGTATGTGGGCTGATGCCCTAAGCAGGGTAAATTCCTCTTCCTCATGCGCCAGGCTTAGCCTGATTCAATTTAAGGTGCTACATAGAGCACACATAATGGGGGCAAGATTGAGCAGGTTCTTTGGAGTGGAGGACAAATGTGGGAGGTGTGGCGGGTGCCCGGCAAACCACGCACATATGTTTTGAGCGTGCCCGGCACTGGAAGGGTATTGGAAGGGAGTGACGGGAGTGATTTCGCAGGTGGTGAAGGCCCGGGTCAAATCAGGCTGGGGGTTAGCTCTATTTGGAGTTGCGGAAGAGCCGGGAGTGCAGGAGGCGAAAGAGGCCGATGTCGTGGCCTTTGCGTCCCTCGTAGCCCGGCGCAGGATCCTACTCATGTGGAAGGAGGCGAAACCCCCCGGACTGGAGGCCTGGGTAAACGATATGGCGGTGTTTATTAAACTGGAGCAGATAAAGTTTGCCCTGAGAGGATCGGCTCAAGGGTTCACCAGGCGGTGGCAGCCATTTCTCGACTACCTAGGGGAACGTTAGAGGGAAGACGGATGACCAGCAGCAGCAACCCAGGGGGGAGGGGGGGGAGGGGGGGGAGGAGGCTCAGTTGAGTATAGGTCAATAGAGTACGAGGTTTTATTACTTGTATATTATTATTATTATTATTGTTAAAAAGTTTAAAAATTTCTGTTTTGTTACTGTTATCGTTTCGCTTGTTTTGTAAGCGGGAAAAATGTTGCTCAGGGAAAAAAATTTCAATAAAATATATTAAAAAAAAAAAAGATTTATGTGGATGGAACTTCCACAGTCTTGGATGGGAATTGCATAACAGGTTGCGGGATCTATGTCGAGGACGTGCAGGGATGCGCCCTTGAGGAAATATCGTTGAAACTACCCGGACACTTAGGGGCGCAGGCAGCAGAGCTTGCGGCCATTGCATATATAGTTGAGCACCCAGATTCCTTCTCCAGCCCAGCAGACATATACTCGGACAGCCTCTATGTCTGTAACAGCCTGACGGAATTTCTGCCCATGTGCGAAGCAAGAGGACTTGTTTCCGCAGACGGAAAACTGCTCCCCTCAGCCCCATTGCTCTGTCATATTTTAGAAAAAGCCCAGAACAGGACTTTTGGGATCATCAAAGTCCGCAGCCACCATCGTTCCTCCCCCCCCTGGAAATGTAAAAGACGACGCACTGGCTAAGGCAGGTTCCAGACATGGGTATTTTTGGAAACCTCGCGAAAGCGTGCCAGTGAGTGCAGTTCAGGTCACACAGACTAGAATCGAGGATCTAGTAGAGGACCAGAAGCAGGACAGCAATCTCACGGAGATAGTAAAAGGGAAGTATCCCGCCTCCTACGAGAGGTTTAAAAATACACTGACCACACATGACGGTGTGGCGTTAAAGGACACCCTTTATGTTGTTCCTGAACAGGACAGAAACCAATTGATTTGTTTGTTCCATGACGGTCATGGACATCAGGGAATCGATCCCACTACAGCCCATCTCAAGCAGCTTTGTTGGTGGCCAAATTTAAAGGAAGATGTAAGCCATTACATAGAAAATTGTCTTATCTGTGCGCAGAATAATTCTAACCCACCACATCTTTACAAGATGGGGACTCCTCCGCAGCAATGAATCGGACCCTAAAAACCACACTCAGAAAAATGGTCAGGCAGAACAACACCACTTGGGACACAGTCCTCCCTTTTGCGCTGATGTTTTTGGTTAACACTATTTCTTCATCCACAGGTTACACCCCACACACTCTCATGACCGGACGCCCCATGAAAGGCACAGAATACTTGTTAGGTTTACTCCTGACCAGCCCCGAAGTCACGGCCCTCACACACAAGAAAGCCATGGAGCAATTAGTTGCAAATATTAAAGCGGCTCAGTTAGCAGCCGCAGTAAAATTGGGCACCAGAAAGAAACAGAGCAAGGCTTGTTTCGACAAGACAGTGCATGCGATTGAGTATGATATCGGAAAGCAAGTGATGCTTTCTGTATATAACCCCAGCACATTCCTGTCACCTAAATACTCGGGTCGGTATTCCATTGCGGATAAAGCAAGCCCTTCCGTTTACAAAATAAAGTACCCCAATGGTAAGACTGCGTGCTTTCATATAAACCAGCTGAAGGGTTATGGAACACAGTCGAACCACGCACACCACGTCATGCTTGATGCAGCACACCACACCCCGCCCACAGCCAACGTAACCCTACCAACCCCCACCACGTCCAGCCCAGCCACGGACTCGACCTCGACTCCACCCCCGAAATATACACTCCGCCCCGGAACGCCCACAGACTGCAGCAGCAGAGACACCGACTGTGACTCAGACGATAGCCACAGCACGCCTCCCTACTATCCCCATGCAACTGGACCCACACCCAGCGACTCCGACGACGATCCAAGGTGTCCAGATGATGTTTTAAAAGGAACTGCTTGGGAGAAGTGTTGTCCTTTCTGATGGAACCTGCAGAATGTTTTATGTTGTTTGTACGTTTGTTAAATGTTGTATGTCCGACAGGAGAATTTTTCTCACTGCCACACGCCCATTCGGCCGAAACCTCTGAGTACTTGGCCTCAGAAACCCACCGTTGCCACATGCTTGTTCAGAGGAACTAGCTTTTCAGCTGATACTTGTTCGAGTATCAGACGCCCGCTCATAACTGCCCTTCTGGTTCGAAGGATAGAACCACTGCGGCAGCCCCACCACGATGACTACATTTTTGCCCATTCTTGTTGGTTGCTCAGGCAGTGGAGAAACGGCGTGTGACCCACCCTGCCTGGGGACCCCCCGCTGGTCAATCACGCTCGGGTAGGGGAGATACGGCATTCGTAGCTGTCCTACCCGGGGACTCCATCCACCTCTTACCCGTCGCGGCACATACGCACCTGATTTGGCATTTTTCATTTCAAAAAGTTCTGTTTGTTTAGGTAAATGTTTACATCCTGGAACATTTGGATGGTAAATCAGCACTGGTTCATGATTGGGAAGTGTGCTGTGTCCTAAAATTTGTTTATTGAAAAAAAATGAGGGAGTCTCACATAGTGACCAATTATAAAGGGTATAATTGGCACCAAAGGACAGACACACTAGCATACCAGATATTAAACAAAGATAGTTACAGATACTATGCTTGTTTCTACAGAACTCCAGAAGCTCCAGGACCGGAGAAAATAAAAAAAGAGAAGGAAAGAGAACAGCCATGAGGACTTCCTTCATATTGATCAACATACTGTATATGAACTTTTGGTTGAGCGTGAATGCGAACCCCATGACTTCAAACCCCCCCCCGCCGCTAATGTTTCACTGCCCCTCAGTACTCAGAACCCAGTCACCAGCGACACTACATCTTCTTGGTGTGCCAGGTTCATAACCTGGTACTCCCTGTCCTATGTGATCGAAACACTATTAGCGTTGGCGATACTCTGCTGTGTAGTGCAGACTATGCGTCTACGAAAATGGAGAAGGAGAGCCTACCACGCTCGAAGCCCGGTATATAGGATCAGATCCCCTATGTTTGGTTACGACCAGACCCCCGACCCCCGCGATCTATTACAAAATAATAAAGTGCATTCACTTGCGTTTACTGTTGTTGTAAATAAAGAGATGTAAAAAGCTTTTTCATGAGCAAAAAAAAATTGTATGATCCTGAGCTTCACTGCCAAGCCAGGAAAGACTGTATGAAATGCTATGATTTTGTTGTATGATTGAGGAAGGTAGGCTGATGGAATGTTTAGCGAGTGTAGTCTACTGAGGATAAGTTAGAGGTTCCAAGTTTGTTGTTTTGTAATGCATGCCCCTGTCTGACATAGCGCCCTTAGAATTGTAAGTTAAAATTTTTGTGCATAGCTGTGATCAGTGCAGAGGCCATGTAGGAGGTATCCCCCTCCGGGTCAGGGAATGGAAAGTAACAATAATGATGTGATCCTTCATGCTTCGCATTAGGATCACAAGGAGGGAGTATAGCCGGTTAAAATGGCTAACTCCCGATTAGAATGGCCAAACCCCGATTTAAAATGGCAAACGGAAGAGGCTGATGGGAAAATCAGCCAACAGGACTCAAACAGGCAGCTGCAGGCAAAACTGTGTATTCACCTCTGGGGAGGCCAGACAGAATCGATACCTGCAGCCATCAACAGAACAACACACCAGCCATCTGCATACTAATTAGCAATCCCCGGGAACAATATGCTACAAAATAGACACACAAAGCCAACACTGACTTTTCGGCGCCAGCAGGAGCTTACACAAAGAGAGGTGAATGACCACCTCGAAACCACCCATCGATCAAGAAATCGCTCCAGCGTTGGAGAATATCGAACCAAGTGATTGGGACGAAGTCCAATCACTTGGAACCAGGTACAAGGTCCGCCCCGAGAGGCGGGAAGCCCCTGGGGACTATAAGAATAGGGGCCAAGTTCAAATCGACCCTTCTTCTCCTCTCCGCACCCTTCAAGACCCTTCTACTGACCCTCTACAACAGCCACAAGAAACAGTAAGTCTTACTCCACCGCTCGCTACGAGATAGGCACTCCTGACTATCGACCTGTACCAGCTTTGAATCCCGCAGGCTCAGAACCCATACGAAAGGCCATTCATTTCCCTGACCTGGTGGGCCATTTCCAAAGTTAAGTATTGGCCTGTTAGTTGTAGGAAGTAGCTTAGAAGTAGAATTAATGTATAAGTATTGATTACTGAATATAATAAATGTGCGTTGATTTAACTCTTACTAACCGGTGTGTTGGATTATTGATCATTACTCGGACTTGAACCACGTGGCGGTATCAGAAAGATACCTGGCGACTCAAGAGCAAAGGTGATAGAACAAGAGCAATTAAACTAAGGCTAAAACGAGCAACATGCCCCCTCGTGTTGCGGCGAACCCTTCTGAACAAACTCTGAAGTCATTCTTTCGCAGAACAGTCATTTTATAAATTGTAGGATTTCCATGGGGACACTGATGTTGCAACATTAAAAAAAAATTCACATTTTGAACAAACACGTTACAAAAGCTCAGTTTATTCCCATTGATGAATTAGATATAGCTCTGACATTAACCAAGACAACGCCCAAAACTAGAAAATTCTAATCACAGTAAGGAACTAATGCAAACTGAAAATCTCACATGGCAACATTCCATTCAGCACCATCAGGCAACTCTTTAAGTCGTCTATTGGATCAGTGACACCCTTCGCCCTGCTGTAACTCTTAGAAAAAAAAAGTCGAAATTTTAGACTCTTTCATGAGCTGTTCTACTTCAATGGGCGATGTTGCTGCTTTATTTAAATGAAACAATACAATTCCAGAAGTGTGATTGTACAGCCTGGTGATTCTCTATTGTACATTTTTTATTTGCTTCGATTAGTCAGGAATTAATCATTAACTGTTACAATTTCCCCATCAACGCTGTAAGGCAGCACTCTGGGGTTCACCTCGGGCAGCACGGTAGCATTGTGGATAGCACACTTGCTTCACAGCTCCAGGGTCCCAGGTTCGTTTCCGGCTTGGGTCACTGTCTGTGCGGAGTCTGCACATCCTCCCTGTGTGTGCGTGGGTTTTCTCCGGGTGCTCCGGTTTCCTCCCACAGTCCAAAGATGTGCAGGTTCGGTGGATTGGCCATGATACATTGCCCTTAGTGTCCAAAATTGCCCTTAGTTGAGGGTGGGGTTACTGGGTTATGGGGATAGGGTGGAGGTGTGGGCCTCGGGTAGGGTGCTCTTTCCAAGAGCCGGTGCAGACCCGATGGGCCGAATGGCCTCCTTCTGCACTGTAAATCCTATGAAATCTCCTTACGTGTGTTCATTCGATTTCGAAATGTCAACGTGTATATCTTTTCTCTGTCAATGACTGAATTTGGAGAACGCAGCACCTCAAAATAATTCAGCTTCTCAAACAAATCGAGTCCCTTAGTCTTCTACAGACATTAGAAAAAATTCAACCTCTCAGTCTTATATAGACTCTGGAAAAGTTGCAGTCCCTCATTCTAATACAGACAATGGATCAAATGCAACCCCTCAGTTTGATTCAGTATCTCGATTAAGTGTTTCTTTCATTCTAAGAAACGAATATGCACATATACAGGCCCCTCAGTCTAATACAGGCTCTGGATGCAGTCCCTCAATCTTTAAAAAAAAATTATATGTCCTCACGTTTTTTTGTCCAATGAAAGGACAATTTGGCCTGGCCAATTCAAAAACCCTGCACATCTTTGGGTTGTGGGGGCGAGACCCACGCAAACACGGGGAGTGTGCAAATTCCTTTTGGACAGTGACCCGGGGCCTGGTCGAACCCAGATTTTCAGCGCTGTGAGGCAGCAGTACTAGCCACTGCGCCGCATGCCGCCGCAGTCCCTCAGTCTAATACACACACAGATAAAATGCAGTCCCTCAGTCTAATACTGACACTAGAAGAAATGCAGTCGCTCAGTTCAATAAAGACACTGTAACAAATACAGACCCTCAGTCTAATATAGACTTCCGAATAAATGCAGCCTCTCAGTCTCATACAGGCACTCGGAGTAATGCAGTCTCTCAATCTTATACAGTCCCTAAGTCTAATACCGATACTGGAACAAATGAAGCCCTTCAGTTCAATGCAGGCCCTGGAACAGATACAGTCTCTCAATCTAATACAGCCACAGACCCTCAGTCTTATGGTAGTCAAGGAGTGGTCCAGAAAGGAGACTCAAAACTTTTATATGTATATGCAACAACTGTTGAAGCACCAGCTGGGATTATTTGGGAACTCTGGCTCCTACCTGGGCCGGGTTTTATCCAGTGCAATTAATTGCATCGGGGACTGGGAAGACATTGATGTATTTTGGTTGGGCCTTGGGGTCTACCTTGATCTTGACCACGGCCCACGAATTTTTCCCCCAGGCCCTATTGGACCTCCCGGTACTTCTCCAAGACTTTGTGAAGGCCTCTGGTGCCCACCCGGAAGATCCTTTGCCAATGCAACCAGACACATTTTTGCCAATCGAGGCGACCGGTAGCGTAACGCACTCCTGCCCATCGGCTATAGACATGCCTACTATGGCTAGGGGTTCCCCCATGTGGCTGATAATCTTGACGTAGTGACCCGCAACCTCAGATGTTGAAACACCGACCTGATTTTCTAGCCTGGCCTGTCCAGCTGCATATCCAACGGGTGGCCGTTTTCCCAGACAGTTACTCGGATGGGTTCCCCATTATCCTCGTCACAAATATGATAGTTAAAGAGGATTCTGGAAAGGAGAGTCAAAGAAAGGGTTATTTGCAACCCTTGGTTCAGGAGCTCTTTATACAAGCAGCAGTCCATGGCGCTACCGGTACGATTTTGGAAGCCCAGCTCCTACCTGGGCGGGGGTTGATCCTGTGGAATTAACGCGGCCGCTGATGTCCCTCCGCCCCTCAGCGGGAGAGCTCGTACTCCACCATGTTCACCGTGATTACTCGGGTCTCGTAGGGGGGCGGGGGAAGGGTGGGGGTTGGTGTGTGTGTGTGTGGCGGGGGGGGGGGGGGGGGGAAGGGGTATAACAAGTCTAACACATTCTGGAATAAATGCAGTCCCACAGTCTAATGCAAACATGCGAGCAAATGTAGCATCACTAATTAACACAGTTTCTGAAATCAACGTCGTCTTTGAAACATCAAAATTCATCAAATTTGTTCAGCCCTTAAAGGCGATGGAGCCCCTCGTATCTGAGACTAATACAACATCCCAAATTCACACAGGGTCACACTGGCACAGACTTCTATGAATGTATTGGGAGTAATGCAGAATTAGGCTATTGAGTTGGATGATCAGCCATGATCGCGATAAATGGCGGAGCCGACTCGAAGGGCCAAAAAGCCTCTTCCTGCTCCTATATTCTATGTTTCTATGTATCTACATTCCAGATCCAACCCAGCAGCTCAGCCTCATGCAGCGTCTGAAACCCGTGTGCATCTCAAGGAACAAAGCATTTCGAATCCACACAGCACCACGAAATAGTACAGCATTTTAAAGTAACGAAACTATTAAAATTATTGCAGGTGTATGTTAACACTGTAAGATAATTCAATAAAAATAATTATAACCATTAAAAGTAATCTAAATCACAAACGATATAATCCTTTTAAAGAATAAAGCTCCACAAAATAACAAAGCACCACAAGGTTTCATGTGACTCTTGTACAATCAAAGGCCATTCGCTGTTAACACTACTCTGAAATGATGTAGGGCATCAGTCATAGAAACTGCCAAAGTATATGTGAATAATATTTAATCTGGGCAACACAGAAGTATGGACCTAAGCACCGGAAGTGAGAAAAACCCACAGACGCTGTCCATGCGCCAGTGAAAATTGTTCCTCAGGCACATTTATCGACTCGCATTACAATTGGGATAGCTTTCTCATAGCTAAATTCAGCATTGTCACATTCGCCGAATTATCTTATAGGCAATGTTCGATGCTCCTTTTTACAGTCCCTGGTTTGTTATTCCATTTGAAAAAAAACACGGACCTGATGTGGCCCCATTGTTTTGTACATTTGAAATCACATTTACTACCACTGCTGAGAGAACGCAGCATGGCCGGGAAAGTTGCAGGTGGAAAGGGAAGCAGCACGAGAGAAAAAGCTACTTACTTCACCCTCAACAGTCGTTCTATCGCAGATGTATCAGTAACAAGGAGCGTTGCTGGGAATGGCTGCCAACCTTCCCCGTCGTGACAAATTCTCGACTCCCGACTCCACATTGACGCCAAAGTTATCGTGTTATGCGGCACGATCGCCAATTGCGATAAGCTGTGCTCACATCCGACAGTTCGACATGGCGGTAACTGAAGCATTGGGGGCATTTAGCTGGCGACGAATTTTAGTCACACGGTCTTGGTACCTCATCTACCTTGACGATCATAATTTATCCAATATGGCGACCAGTAGATCATTATAGTGGCAACAACAGGAATTTTCTTAATGTTTTCAACCTGGTGAAGTCACAGCGTGGGACTGATACAATAAGAAGCTTGGCATAATCAAAGACATAGCAGCCCACTCTATTAGCGAGCTATCCATAACAATACACTTTCCGCACCACAGATCCACAGTGGCAGAAGTGCGTAACATGCAATATGTCCCTAAGCAAAGGTCCTTCGACAGCATCATCCAAACCCATGATGCACTGGAACCCCTAGACAAGTTCCCATCAAAATCTCATGCTCTCCTTCACTGTGACTGGGTCAAAATCCAAGCACTCGCTTATTAAAAGTACTGTCGATGGTGTGCGTGCAGAAGATAGAGTGGAGCTGTTGAACACTGGTACTTTTTTGAGGTCAATTATGAATGAAAAGTACATTTTGGTGTTGCCTGTGGCTTTCAAAGCCCATGAAAAGGAATGAAAAAAATGTAGAATCACGAGTACCTACAGTGGATAAGGAGGATATGAAGTTCCAGGATGGTCCTTTGCTCGTCCTCAGTAAGAACAGGCTTGTTTATTTTCACAGCCCACTTTTTGTCAACAGCACTACAAGCTCTCTGTTTTAAAGTACCTGTCAAACTTCGTATTAAATGTATTTTTAGAATTGACTTCAGTTAAAGCTTTTCAGATCAGCTATACTTCAATATTCTGCTCACCTCAGTTTCCTATGTTCTGCCAATGACGTTGAATATATGATTTAGTTTTATTGAATAACTCACCACAGGAAAATGTTTTCCGTAGCTTCAGTTGAATAACTTGCCACTCTTTAAACCTCTTAACTTTAAATATTCCAAACAAGTCAGTCCTTACTTTTCCGACCTCTCCACCTAACATAGGGACGGGATTCTCTGTCTCTGAGATGGAATTGACGCGGACGCAGAATTCGTGGACTATAACGCCAGAAAAACTGGTGCGGCACTTGGACCGATTCTGCTACTGTTAAGGGGCTAATGCCGTTCAGACACAGGAGGTGGTGCCGCCAATGACTGCCATCCAGGCCAACACCTCAGGTGTGGCGTCCACAGTCGACGCAGTGGGGGATGTGTTTGGCTATGGGTCAGCATGTCCAAGGCCTGCAGCAGTTTGTGCAGGCACACTACGAGCCCCGCAGGCAACCATGTGCCAGGGCCACCTGAGTATCGCATTGGCGCTCCTGAGCGTGGCACAGTCACAGCAGGCTATGACGGGGAACGTTGGTGGCATTGCCGAAACGCTGGCCAACGTGGACTGATGCACATGGACATGGCTCAGTACCAGAGGGAGATTGTGCAGTCACTGGCTGATGTGACACAAACACAGAAAGTGGTGGCACAGTCACAGCGTGATGTGGTGTAGACGCAGATGTAGAGGGGCCACTCCCTGTGCTACATGGCTGCGATCGTGCAGGCCCTGGTCGAGACCAGCGTTGGACTCCAGGACTGGCAGCACCTGGTGGCGGGGGAGCCTCAGGGGTTAGCTCTGCTTGCACCCCCATCCCATGCAGTAGTCTGGGGGCCATCGGGCACCCCGAGGAGGGGGTTATGGGGCCAGTGCCGGTGACTCCGGAACACCGCAGCTCCTCACCCCACACCTCCCCACCCCGTCATGTGCCTGTTGCATCTGCTGGGGAGCGGGCAGAACGGGGAACAACACATCAACTGGGGCAGCCATGCAGCAGCCGGGCCCATCCGGGCCCAGTTGCCCAAGAAGACACCCGCAAACGGGAACTGAAGTTGCAGGGCGGGAATCACATCAGACCCCCTCCACTCCTGCAGTACCGTCTGTGGAGCCACCTAGGCTTAGTGCTAGGGCCCTTAAGGTCAGAAAGTTAACACTAGTTAAGTTGGGTGCAGAGCAGTTAAGTTATAGGGCAGGGGCAGAAATCAGTAAATATCTGTTGACATTAAACACCAGTTACCATTGTCACAACCTGCCTCGATGCTTTGTCAGATGGCATGAGGGTTGCGCTGGTCTGGGTTGGCATGGGGGGGGGGGTGAGCAGACGTTGTGGGTGGGCTGGGTTCCCCTCACCCGCTACCGGCCCCACTACCACCACCCCAGGGATTCGATGGCACCAGATTCAATTCTGGTGAGCACACAACCCGAAGGATGTGGAGGCTTTGTAAAGGGCACAGAGGCGGTTTACATGGATGCTTCCTGGTATGGAGGGTAATAGTTATGAGGAAAGGTTGGATAAAATTCGTTTGTTCTCACGGTTGAGGTTGAGGGGCGAACTGATAGAAATCTGCAAAATTATGAAGGCATGGACAGAGTGGATAGTGGGAAACTTTCTCTCAGGATCGAAAAGTCAATTTCTAGGGGACATATGTTTAAGGTGCGAGGGGCAAGGTTTAGAGAAGAAGTGTGAGTGAAGACTTGTACACAGATAGTAGTGGGTGCCTTGAACTTGCTGCCAGAGGAGGTGGTGAAGCAGGTACGATAGTGACTGATAAGGGGCGTCTTCACAAGTCATGAAAAGGATGGTACCAGAAGGACATGGACGGTCTCAGTGTAGAAGGGTTCAGGTTAGACGGGCAGCATTGTCGGCACAGGCTTAGAGGGCCGCAGGGCCTGTTCCGGTGCCATACATTTCTTTGTTCTTTGTTCTCAGTTAGGCCAATAAGGCATGAATAAAAATAAAATAAACTCTGAAACAGGTCAGACCACAATATTAAGAAACTTACTGGCTGCATGATTTCAAATTAAATGCAAGTTAATATTAACCCAGTAAGAGTTGCACTCTCATGAGTCTCTCTGAAAGTATTTGTGTGAGATGTCACTGAGAACCATGGCAGCTGAGCAGTCTATCACCGTGAATAATGTCAAGTGTTCAGATGCTTTATAGTGTACATTTTCGGATGGCATGATGGCACAGTTGTTCGCACTGATGCCTCACAGCGCCAGGGGCCCGGGCTGAATTCCAACCTTGTGTGACACTGTGTGGCGTTTGTATATTCTCCCGTGTCTGCTTGGGTTTCCTCCGGTGCTCCGGCTTCCTCATACAGTCCAGAGATGCGCAGATTAGGTTGATTGGCCATTCCAAATTGTCCCTTAGTAGCCAAAGGTTGGATGGGGTTACAGCGATATGGTGGGCGAGTGGGTCGAGGCGCGGTGCTCTTTCAGAGGTTCAGTATAGACTCGATAGGCCGAATAGCCTCCTTCTACACTTTTGGGGTTCTCTTATTCCTGTCAGCTGCTCATATGGGGCATACACCAACTATCGATAATTTAAACAAAGCAAACGGCGCCTTCTTTTCTGAGTTTCCTTCTCTCCGTACCTTGCATTTCTCCCTCGTCCCCTCGATATTCAGATGCCCAGAGAAGTCTTCACGCCAAAGGTTTGCGGGGCCCAGCGCGAAAATGGCTGATCACACATCAAGCATAACTGAAAACAGAAGAATCAATACCAACAGCACATGTCCTGAAGACCGAATGCTAACTCAGTTTTTCTCCCCAGAACGTCTGTCAAATCTGCTCATTATTATCAGCAGTTCCTTCTGTCAAACAATAATAATCTTTATTATTGTCACAACTAGGCTTACACTAATGCAATGAAGTTGCTGCCGCCACAGTCCGGGTACACAGAAGGAGAATTCAGAATGTCAAATTCACCTATCAGTACATCTTTTGGGACTTGTGGGAAGAAACCGGAGCACCCAGAGGAAACCCACGCAGACAGGGGAACAACATAGATGGTGACCCAAGCGGGAATTGAACGTGGGACCCTGGCGCTGTGAAGCAACAGGGATATCCACTGTGCTACCGTGTTTCCAAATATCGACAGCACTTTGGTTCTTCGTCACATGCTCTGAATCCAGTTATTACGAAAATGAACCGGGAATATTCATCCCGTTCGTATCGTTTAATTCTGAAACCACCATTCTGATTATTGATTTTCTCCAAGGCTGGACCTGACTTACTGAGATATACTGGTCATAAAGCAGTTCCACAGCTTTTAGCAATACAATTAGCTTTGTTACGAATAAATCGCATCCGCATTGAAAACCTGACTGTTTTAAGCCACCCGAATGCCTCAGTGTTGAAGAAAGACCGAAAGCTGTTCCCACCTCAGGTTGACGGACAATCGCTTGGGTTTTACAGGCGGAGGCCAATAATGAGGCCGAGCATTGACGCTCGGGGGCCGCTGAGTGGGTCACCGAGAGGCCAGAAATAAACCAAAACCACCACTGCCCACAACCCACGCAGCATTTTCTATTTATATTTTATTGTTTCCCTGTTTGATCCCTTTTCCCATTACATGTAATGAGAAAAGGGATCAAACAGGGAAAGAATAAACTTACAGCGTTGCCTTCGGTGAATGTTTTCTTTTCATGTAATGTAGATTATCCTGAGAAATCAAACAGAATTGCTGCTTTCACAATAACAGAAAATACTTGGAAAAGGAACAATATCTGCGGAGAGAGAAATAGAGTTAACATATCGATTCCAATATGGCACTACTTCAGAGCTGAAAGACTGGGATACATGTGTTGGATTATATATCGGATAATGGGCGTGGAACAGGTGACAAAAAGTGGAGGGCCAGAGACTGGTCCGATCACAGGAGAGATTTTCAAAGATGTCATGGTTACCAAACAAAAGGAGTGTTAGTTGTAATGTCAAAGACTAAAGAAGGTGCTGACAGCATAAATATAAGATAGCAGGATGTATTAATAGGAGAACAATTTTCAGCACTCTGTGAAAGCAGAGCACAAGAGCCAGTGACATATATCCATGTGGGGGAAGGGGGAGAGTTGAGCCAAAAATACTAGTTTGAAAAAATGGGTCAAGATGGAAGAGCGATTTCATGATGTAAAGTTGTTGAACTCAGTGTTAAGTCCAGAAGGCTTCAAAGTGCCCAATCGGAAGATCAGGATTTGAAGTAAGGGGCAGAAAATCTAGATGGTATTTGAGGAAAAAGCCAGAACATGGTAGGAATTGGGGTACCACTGCCTGAAAGGCTGGTAGAGTCGGATGCCTGACAACATTTAAGAAGCATTTAGATGAACACGTAGCATACACGGGTATGGACCAACTGCAAGAAAATGGGATTGAAATAGAGAGGTGATTGATAGCCAGCGCTACCTCCGTGGGCCGACGGCCCTCTTGCTGTGATTTAAAACTCTGTGACTCCTCCAATTTGAGCTTGGCTTCACTGGATCATCGGAGCAAGCAAAGGACAGACATGTGGTCATGAAAACATGGTGTTGAGTTGAAATGGCAAGCAACAGGAAGGTTAGGGACATGCTTGTAGACTGAGCGAAGGGCTCCGCAAAGCATTCATACAGTCTGCATTTATTCTCCATAATGTATAAGAGGCCACATTGGGAGCAACAAATACAGTAGACCAAACTGATGGACGCGCAAGGGTCATGTTGCTTCACTTGAAAGGAATGTTTAGGACCTTGTACTGTGAGGAGGAAGGAGGTAAATTATCATGAATGGCACCTTCTGAAATTGCATTGAACAAGAACAAAGGACAGAGAAAATTACAGCACAGGAACAGGCCCTTCGGCCCTCCCAGCCTGCACCGATCCAGATCCTTTATCTAAACCTGTCACCTATTTTCCAAGGATCTACTTCCCTCTGGTCCCCGCTCGTTCATATATCTGCCTACATGCATCTTAAATGATGCTATTGTGCCCGCCTCTACCACCTCCACTGGCAAAGCGTTCCAGCCACCCACCACCCTCTGCGTAAAAAACTTTCCATGCACATCTCCCTTAAACTTTCCCCCTCTCACCTTGAAATCGTGACCCCTTGTAATTGACACCGCCACGATTGGAAAAAGCTTGTTCTATCCACCCTGTCCATACCTCTCATAATTTTATAGACCTCAATCAGGTCCCCCCTCAACCTCCGTCTTTCCAACGAAAACAATCCTAATCTACTCAACCTTTCTTCATAGCTAACACCCTCCATACCAGGCAACATCCTGGTGAACCTCCTCTGCACCCTCTCTAAAGCATCCACATCCTTCTGGTAATGTGGCGACCAGAACTACACGCAGTATTCCAAATGTAGCCTAACCAAAGTCTTATACAACTGTAACATGACCTGCCGACTCTTGTACTCAATACCCGTCCGATGAAGGCAAGCATGCTGTATGCCTTCTTGACCACTCTATCGACCTGCGTTGCCACCTTCAGCGTACAATGGACCTGAACTCCCAGATCTCTCTGTACATCAATATTCCCCAGGACTCTTCCATTGACTGTATAGTCCGCTCTTGAATTAGATCTTCCAAAATGCATCACTTCGCATTTGCCTGGATTGAACTCCAACTCTCCAATCTATTTATATTATGCTGTATTCTCTGACAGTCCTCCTCGCTATCTGCAACTCCACCAATCTTAGTATCATCTGAAAACTTGCTAATCAGACCACCTATACCTTCGTCCAGATCATTTATATATATCACAAACAACAATGGTCCGAGCACGGATCCCTGTGGAACACCACTCGTCACCTTTCTCCATTTTGAGACACTCCCTTCCACCACTACTCTCTGTTTTCTGTTGCCCAGCCACTTCATTATCCATCTAGCTAGTACACCCTGAACCCCATACGACTTCACTTTTTCCATCAACCTGCCATGGGAAACTTTTTCAAACTCCTTACTGAAGTCCATGTAGGTGGCATCTACAGCCCTTCCCTCATCAATTAACTTTGTCACTTCCTCAAAGAATTCTATCAGGTTTGCAAGACATGACCTTCCCTGCATAAACCATGCTGCCTATCACTGATAAGACTATTTTCTTCCAAATGTGAATAGATCCTATCCCTCAGTATCTTCACCAACAGTTTGCCTACCACTGACATCAAGCTCACAGGTCTATAATTCCCTGGATTATCCCTGCTACCCTTCTTAAACAGGGACAACATAAGCAATTCTCCAGTCCTCCGGGACCTCACCCATGCTCAAGGATGCTGCAAAGATACCTGTTAAGGCCCCCAGCTATTTCTTCCCTCGTTTCCCTCAGAAACCTGGGATAGATACCATCCGGACCTGGGGACTTGTCCACCTTAATGCCTTTTAGAATACCCAAAAGTTCCCCCTTCCTTATGCCGAATTGTTCTAGAGTAAGCAAACATCCATCCGTAGCCTCAACACCCGTCATGTCCCTCTCCTTGGTGAATACCGATGCAAAGCACTCATTAAGAATCTCACCCATTTCCTCTGACTCCACGCATAAATTCCCTCTTTTGTCTTTGAGTGGGCCAATCCTTTCGCTACTTATCCTCTTGCTCCTTATATACGAATAAAAGGCTTTGGGATTTTCCTTAACCCTGTTAGCCAAAGATATTTCATGACCCCCTTTTAGCCTTCTTTATTGCGCGTTTGAGATTTGTCCTACTTTCCTGATATTCCTCTAAAGCTTCATCAGATTTAAGTCGCCGAGATCTTATGTATGCTTCCTTTTTCATCGTAGCTAGTCTCACAATTCCACCCGTTATCCATGGTTCCCACATCTTGCCATTTCTATCCCTCATTTCCACAGGGACATGTCTGTCCTGCACTCTAATCAACCTTTCCTGAAAAGACTCCGACATTTCAAATGTGGATTTACCCTTAAAGAGCTGCTCCCAATCCACATTCCCTAGCTCCTGCCGAATTTTGTTGTACTTGGCCTTTCCCCAATTTAGCACGCTTTCTTTAGGACCACTCTCGTCTTTGTCCATGAGTATTCTAAAACTTACGGAATTGTGATCGCTATTCCCAAAGTAATCACCGACTGAAACTATAACCACCTGGCCGGGATCATTCCCCAATACCAGGTCCAGTATGGCCCCTTTCCGAGTTGGATTATTTACATAGTGCTCTAAAAAACTCTCCTGGATGCTCCTTACAAATTCTGCTCCATCTACGCCTCCAACACTACATGAGTCCCATCCAATGTTGGGGATGTTAAAATCTCCCATCACGCCCACCCTATTGCTCCTACATTTTTCTGTAATCTGTCTACATATTTGTACCTCTACTTCACGCTCGCTTTTGGGAGGCCTGTAGTAAAGTCCCAACAATGTTAGTGCACCCTTCCTATTTCTTAGTTCTACCCATATTGCCTCAGTGCTCGAATCCTCCATCGTGCCCTCCTTAATCATAGCTGTGATATCATCGCTGACCAGTAATGCAACTCCTCCACATCTTTTACCTCCCTCTCGATCCCTCCTGAAGCATCTATACCCTGGGATATTTAGTTGCCAGTGTTGCCCTTCCCGTAACCAAATACCAATATCATCATATTCCCAGGTACTAATCCAAGCCCTAAGTTCATCTGCCTTACCTGCTACACTTCTCGCATTGAAAAAAATGCACCTCAGACCACCTGTCCCCTTGCGTTCATCATCTCTTCCCTGTCTACTCTTCCCCTTAGTCACATTGATTTTATTATCTGGTATCTTACTGGCTTTAGTTGCTGCCTCTTTACTGACCTCTGACTTCCTAATCTGGTTCCCACCCCCCTGCCACATTAGTTTAAAACCTCCCCAACAGTGTTAGCAAAAGCACCCCGTAGGACAGTGGTTCCAGTCCTTCCCAGGTGTAGACCATCCGATTTGTAATGGTCCCACCGTCCCCAGAACCGGTTCCAATGTCCCAAAAATCTGAACCCCTCCCTCCTTCACCATCTCTCAAGCCACGTATTCATTCTGACTATTCTCGATTTTCTACTCTGTTGTCTCGTGGCACTGGTAGCAATCCTGAGATTACTACCTTTGAGGTCCTCCTTTTTAACATTTCTCCTAACTCCCTAAATTCTGATTGTAGGACCTCATCCCGTTTTTTACCTATATCGTTGGTGCCTATATGCACCACGACAACTGGCTGTTCACCCTCCCCCTTCATTATGTCCTGCAGCCGATCTGAAACATCCATGACCCGTGCACCCGGGAGGCAACATGCCATTCTGGAGTCTCGTTTTCGACCACAGAAACGCCTGTCTTATCCCCTTACGATTGAATCCCCTACAACTATAGCCCTGCCAGTCTTTTCCCCGCACTTCTGTGCAGCAGAGCCAGCCACGGTGCAATGAGCCTGGCTACTACTGCCTTCCCCTGGTGAGTCATCTCCCCCAACAGTATCCAAAACGCTATACCTGTTTTGTAGGGAGATGACCGCAGGGGACACCTACACTGCCTTCCTGCTCTTTATCTCCCTTTTGGTCACCCATTCCCTGTCTCCCTCACCAACCCTAATCTGCGGTGTGACCAACTCACTGAACGTGCTATCCACGACCTCCTCAGCATCACGGATGCTCCAAAGTGAGTCCATCTGCAGCTCCAGTGCCATCATGCGTTCTAACAGGAGCTGCAGCTGGACACACTTCGCACACATGAAAGAGTCAGGGGCATCGGCCGCGTCCCTGAACTCCCACATTTAGCACGAGGAGCATAACACGGGTTTGGGCTCTCCTGCCATTTTTACACTTTACCTTAACTGATTACAAATATAACATCAAATAATGAATAAGTGAAAGGAAAAAGGATTTTACTTACCAATCACAATACTTACCAACCCACGAAGAGTTAAATTTCTCCCAGCTACTTACTTTCCCAGCAGACCCCTGGCCACTGCTCCCGCCGAAAATATGAAGCTATAATTTGCGGATTAAAGAAAAAGAAAAGAGAGAGCTTACCTGATATTCAATCACCCCCTTAGGTTAGAGGAGGTGGAAGGGTGGGAGACATTACAAGTGTAGTGTCTCGGGTTTAGCTACCGCCCAACTTAAATAGAGGTATAAATCAACACTTGAGCACCTACCTGATTCCTAAACTGCACTCCGGCTCACTCTATCTCCCGCTCCCGAAAATGAAGGCCGCTGGAACCTTGGGGCAAGTTTAAACACCTACTTGAATCCCAAACTGCAGTCGCTGGTCTCCGGCGCCCCCTCCCGCTCCCAGAAATGAAGGCCGATGGAACCCGGGGGCAAGTTTAAACACCTACACGAATCCCAAGCTGCACTCGCTGCGTCCGGCTCCCTCTCTCTCTCCCGCTCCCGAAAATGAAGGCCGCTGGAACCTGGGGGCAAGTTTAAACACCTACCTGAATCCCAACCTGCATTCGCTGCGCTCCGGCTCCCTCTGAGAGGAATTCCTGGACTGTGTATGGGATGGTTTTCTTGACCAATTATGTGGGGGAACCAACTAGAGAGCCGGCCATTTTAGACTGGATACTGTGCAATGAGAAGGGAATCATTGCCAATCTGGTTGTACGAGACCCCTTGGGGATGAGCGACCATAACATGATAGAGTTTTTCAAATCAAAATGGAGAGTGAAGTAGTTGATGAGGAGACGAGTGTGCTGACTCTTAATAAAGGGAACTATGAGGATATGAGCCGTGAATTAGCCTTGATAGATTGGGGAGAGTTACTTAAAGGGATGACAGTGGATAGACAATGACAAACATTCAAGGAACGCATGGAGGAACTACAGCAACTGTTCATTCCTGTCTGGCACAAAAACAAAGGGGGTAAGAGGGCCAATCCATGGCTTATAAAGGAAATTAGAAATAGCACCCGATACAAGGAAGAAGCATACAGATTGGACAAGAAAATTAATAGGTCTGAGGATTGGGAGCAGTTTAGAATTCAGCAAAGAAGGACGAAGGGATTGATTCTGAAGGGGAAAGTACAGTACGAAAAGAAGTTTGCAGTGAACATAACGACTGACAATAAGGGTTTCTCCAGATATGTGAAGAGAAAGAGATTGGTAAAGAGAAATGCCGACCCCCCTACAGATATAAACAGGGGAATGCATAATAAGGGACAAAGAAATGGCTGAGCAATTGATAACATACTTTGGTTATGTCTTCACAAATGAGGACAGAAATAAGATCCCAGAAATGTTGGATAATGAAAGGTTTAGTGAGAGGGAAGAACTGAGAGAGATCAACATTAGTAGAGAAATGGTGCTGGGAAAACTGATGGGATTGAAGGTGGATACACCCCCAGGGCCTGAGAATCTGCATCCCAGAGTGCTGAAGGCCGTGGCTCTGGAAATACTGGATGCATTGGTGGTCATCTTCCGGGATTCTACAGACTCTGGAACTGTCCCTGCAGATTAGAGGGTCGTTCACGTCACTCCGATATGCAAAAAGGGAGGTAGAGAGAAAGCAGGGAATTATAGACCAGTAAGCCTCTTGGGAGCTAAAACAGTAAGCTAAATTGGGAGAGGAGAGTGTGTAGCGGAACCTGGATGGCCTTGTGCGCCATTCGCTGAAGGTAAGCACGCAGATGCAACAGACGATAAAGAAGGCTAATGGTATGTTGGTCTTCATTGCAAGAGGTTTCGAGGATAGAAGCAGGGATGTATTGCTGCAATTGTACAGAGCATTGGTGAGGCCACACTTAGAGTATTGTGTGCAATTTTGGTCTCCTTCTCGAGGACGGATATCCTTGCTCTCGAGGGAGTGAAGCAAAGATTTACCAGACTGACTCCAGGGATGGCGGAACTGTCATATGAGGAGAGATTGATTAGTTTGGGATTGCTGTTGCTGGAGTTCCGACGAATGAGGGGGGATCTCATAGAGCCTTATAAAATTCTAACAGGACTAGACAGGGTGGATGCAGGGAAGATGTTACCAATGATGGGTGTGTCCAGAATTAGGGGTCACAGCCTGAGGATTCAGGGTAAATCATTTCGGACAGAGATAAGGAGACATTTCTTCACACAAAGAGTGGTGAGCCTGTGGAATTCATTACCACGGGATGTATTTGATGCTAAAACTTTGAATGTATTCAAGAGGGGCAGAATATGGGGCAGCACGGTGGCACAGTGGGTTAGCCCTGCTGCCTCACGGCGCTGAGGTCCCAGGTTCGATCCCGCCTCTGGGTCACTCCATGTGGAGTTTGCACATTCTCCCAGTGTTTGCGTGGGTTTCGCCCCCCAACCCAAAGATGTGCAGGCTAGGTGGATTGGCCATGCTAAATTGTCCATTAATTGGAAAAAATGAATTGAGCACTCTAAATTTATAAAAAGAAGAAAAAAAGAGGGGCTGGATATAGCACTTGGGGAGAATGGGATCAAAGGCTACGGGGAGAAAGTAGGATTAGGCTATTGCGTTGGATGATCAGCCATGATCGTGATGAAGGGCGGAGCAGGCTCGAAGGGCCAAAAGGCCCCTCCTGCTCTTATCGTCTGTGTATCTATGTATCTATGCAACGAAGGGACAGAAGAGGCTGATATAATGGCTGGTACAGAAGAGGCTGCTATAATCGATCTAACAAGACAGTCCTGTCTGTGGATTTTTGGAAGGAGACAGAAGTGAGCTGTGCGGTGCTAGGGGACTATGAGTTTGGAAGATGGAGAAGAAAGACCGTCAGAGAAGGTGGGATCAGTGACAGTCCTGAAATGGCTTGATTTTCGGTGATGTGTTCATGATCCAGTGGGAGTTGGGATCAATGGACTGGGAATTGGCATCCAGCTTCTGTAAGGTAGAGGTCAACACCCCAAACAACAGCAGCACTACTCTAGCCAGTAGGATGGATCATAAGGTAATTGTTGACCCGGCAGAACGTAGGGCAGCAAATACAATTCAATCGGGCATCACTTCGCTGAAGGAGCAGTTCACCTTGTGTCACTCTCCAGCATCGTCCACGGCTTCCTGCACATTCTTCCTTGTCACAAATCCGCCTTGTTTCTTCCCTTGGATATCAAAGAATCACGGATGATCTGGTGAATATTTCTATCCTGTTAAAATGTATTCGCTGACAGGGTTAAAGTGATTCTATCTGTTAATTCAACAATTACGTTACTTCACATCTTTAGATGGAAAAATAAAACAACCGACACTCAATGCTAAAAAAACATTTTACTTTGTTTGGCTGCTTATGAATTTGCTATGTTAAGCGGCATTTAGAAGATCACCTGAAAAACCATAGCATACAAGGCTACGGACAAAGGGCTCAGAAATCAGATTAGAGCACACATTCCTGATAGCAGCTGCAGCTACGATGGGCTGAAGGGCCTCTTTCTATAATAGTAACATTTATTGTCACAAGTAGGCTTACATTAATAATGCAATGAAGTTACGTGCAAATCCACTAGTCGCCACACTCCGGCACCTGTTCGGGTACACAGAGGGAGAATTCAGAATGTTCAATTCACTTAACAGCACATCTTTCGGGATTTGTGGGAGGAAACCGGAGCACCCGGAGGAAACTCACGCAGCCACGGGGAGAACGTGCAGACTCCGCACAGAAAGTGACCGAAGCCGGGAATCGAACCTGGGGCCCTGGCACTGTGAAGCAACAGTACTTGTCACTGTGCTCCGTACTGCAAAGCTCAATGACTATCACATTCCACTGGAGAATGAGTAGGATTACACTCAAATTTTTCGACATTTCTACCACGTCACTTACATCAAGAATACATGCACAGGAAAGTGAACGCAACGTTGTAACTTCATTTAACACATTGAAATTGCATCAGAGTGAATAACAGAAAGTTTTAATCTCAAATGAAAATAAAAATTACTGGCAAGAACCTGGCATCTCTGACAGATGTAATGTTCTGGTTTGGAAGTTTATTCGCTAAACCTTCTATACTTCTGCAATGTTAATCCTCTCTTTCTCGCCTCACAGATGGTGCTGGACCTGCAGAGTGTTTCCCGAAAGGCCTTATTCTTTCAGATTCCCAGAGTGAGCAGTATCACACTTTTTGAACAATTAAATAATTCCTGTGCGGGAATTAATATTCAAATAAGAAATGGAAGCAGCAGAGTGAAACAATTCAGAGAATAAGTGAATTTCACTGAACCCCTGAATTCAATCCCGGCTCCACATTACAGTTCAGAAAAAAAACTATCATGAGGAGCAATAAGGAAACAAATCTCAGTCACACTTTAAATGGAAGCGAAGCGGAGGTTGGAAATCATTTTATTTGAATTACCTCCCTATGTGTTTTCGAAACATAATTTCACCGAAAAGGATCAAATTCAATTCGAAGCTTGGAGTTTCCGATTTGAAAAGTTTAAAAATCAACAAACTGTGATGGAACGGAATTGAACCCAAGTCAACTGCTGACAAAGCTGCTATGCTCGCCAATATACCACCCTCGCTGATGGGAAAGATTTCAATGTTCCAAAACGTTCTAAAGTATCTGACAAGTTAGCATTAAAAGTAGAAAGAAACGGATGCTGAACCACCGGAGATATTTGGTCAAGTGATGCAGAGCAGTGATTTGGTCAAAGAGACAGATTTTAGGAGCATCTTAAAGACATGAGGGAGCTGGTGAGCTGGAGAGGTTTAGGGAGTGAGTCCGGGATTTTGCATCAGATCATCTGAAAGCCCGGCTGTCAATGCTGTTGAAGTTAAAAACGGGAAAGTACAAGATGGCAGAAGAACAGAAATTATTTGTCGGGCTTAGGAGGTTCCAGAGAAAGGAAGGGGCGAAGCATTGGAGGGATTTGTAGAATCATAGAATTTACAGTGCAGAAGGCCATTCGGCCCATCAGGTCTGAACCGGCCCTTGGAAAGAGCACCCTACCCAAGCCCAAACGTCCACCCTATCCCCGTATCTCAGTCACCCCACCACACCTTTTTGGACACTTAGGACAATTTAGCACGGCCAATGCACCTAACCTGCATATCTTTGGACTGTGGGAGGAAACCGAAGCACTCGGAGAAAACCCACACAGGCACGGGGAGACTGTGCAGACTCCGCACAGGCAGTGGTCCAAGGCGGGAATCGAACCTGGGACCCTGGAGCTGTGAAGCAACTATGCTAACCACTGTGCTCGCGTGCAGCCCGATGTAAGTGAGGATGAGGATTTTAAAATTGAGGCATTGCCTGTCCAGGCGCCAGTGTGGGCCAGCATCACAGGGGAGGGTGTTGGCTATCCGCAAAACTCATAGAATAATATAACGATGCAGCACAGAAGTAGACCATTTGGCACATCTGGCCTGTGCGGTCTCTCTGGAAGAACTCTTCAATTGGTTCTACTCCTTTCTCTATAACCCTCTCATAACCTCCCAACATCACAGGTTTAGTGAAATCCTTTCTGAAAGTTATTATTGAATCTGTCTCCACCACCCTTTCAAGCAGTGAGTTCCAGATCAAACAATCCGCTGCATCAAATACGCTCTTCTTTTTTCCCCGCTCTGATTCTTTTGTACGTTTTCCATCCTCTGGTTAAAGCCTCTTGTCTCAATGGATACAAATTATTCTCGTTTGCTTTAACAGGTTTTCAGCATTTTGAACAACCTCCTCTTAACTTCTCTGTTGGAAGAACATTCCAGCTTTCTACTCTCTCCACATAACTGTGTTACCGCATCTGTGGTATTATTCTAGTAAATCTCCTCTGCACTATCTCGAGAACCTTATCATCTTTCCGAAAGTGTGGTGCCGGGAATGGGTGATAATATTTCAGCTGGTCGCTGATAGGCCATTCAGAAAGGTTCAGTATATCTTCTCTGCTTTCCTACTTCACGGCACCGAGAGCACGAATGGAGGACAGTGGGACAGATAGTCAGCAGCGGCTAGAGAAGGATGCAGGAGAAGATTGAAAACAGCATGAGAGAGCAGTGCGCATTCTGAGTATTGACGTCAGGCTTCAAGAGTAAGGCGGGGCAAATGGAAGCGGCCGACTGGGCCAGCATGGCCAGACAAGTATTTACTATATTTATTGCTTATGCTTTGTAATATCTTCATCTTGTGAATAATAGGTTGTAAGAGCTATATTCTGTGGTGACAAAGATCAGGGAAGAACGGCCCGAGAAGGCTGTTGACATGATTTGATTTTAAGTATCCATCACAATGTTTAATTTAAAGGGGTAAGTCATGGCAGCAGGGCTTAATGCTATGGTTCGCTCCTCCTGTTCTATATGGGAAGCCAGGAACAATTCAGGTGACTGAGGCCAGCATGCGTGCGGGATATGTCCCAGCTGCAGCTCCTGAAAGAGTGGTTTTCATAGCTGGATCAGCAGCTGGGGACACTGTGATGCATCCATGATATGGATAGTTTTGTGGATGAAGACGTGGCCACACCGCAGACGAAGAATTCACAGGCAGAAAAAGAATGGGTGACCACCAGGTCGTGCAAGCGGACTATGTAGGCAATGCAGGAATCCGCCGGGGCCTTTCACCTGCAAAACAGATAAAGCACTTTGGATACAGTTGGGGCAATGGCCTCGTGCGGAAAGCAGCATCACCCAAATCCGTTGTACCTAAGTTGGCTCTGCTGCATGGGAGAGGAGTTAAAAGTGTGATAAAGCAGTTGTTTTATGATTCAATTGTAAAGGGAATTGTAGCGTTACTGTAGCCTCCAATGATACTCAAAGAAGATATGTTGCCTCCCTGGTGCTAGGATCAATGAGGTGTCAGAGAGGCTAAAGGACATTCTGGAGGGGGAGGGTGAAGAACAAGTGGTCGTGGTACACATTGTTACGCACAGGATAGGTTTTAAAAAAGGATGACGCCTGAAAAGCAGGATATAGCGAGTTAAGAAGTAGGTTGAAAAGTGGGACCTCAAAGGTAAGGATCTCAGGATTATTACCAATGCCACGTGCTCATCACAGCAGAAATAGCAGGATATATTGAATGACTACATGGCTGAAGAGATGGTGAAACAGGGAGGCTATCGGATTCCAGGGACATTAGGACAGGTTCTGGGGAAGGCGAGAGCAGTCCAAAATAGATGGGTTGCACTGGTGCATGACCGAGGGGGACACGTTTCTAGAATGGTAGAGAAGGGCTTAAACTCAATTTAAGGAGAGAGGGGGAGAACTGACGTATGATGAATTTGAAAGGGTAACACAGGCCAATTTAAATAGGTGGGTACACATGAGGAATTGAGCAAACGAATGTGATATAAAATAGTTAGTTCAAATATTCGTTACAGTAATGTAGATGTGAGCTAGTCTGATAGTAGTGACTTCACAAAGGACAGGACAAAGCATTTCAGAAAGCATGGTAGGAAAGGGGGGGGGGAGGGGTGTCTGGTGGAGGACGGGAAAAGGATGCTGTGTAACAAGAGGCCCAGTGTTAAGGAATGAGAAGTGAGCCAATCAGGATATATGGCCAGGTCAGGAGGTGTATAGGATGGCCTATGGGAATCTTGTATGTGAAACTTGAAGCCATTTGAATGTATTTGTAGAGATTCCTTTGTCTCCGATAGCACTCGGTTGCTAGGGTTTCAGAAGACAGTTTGCGTGTTCAGAGGCTCATTATGAAGCGAGTCAGACTTGCAAGTGAGTTAAAATAACTAATACAATACCTACAAATCCACCTCGAGTTTTATTGAGGCCAGACTGACGGGTAAAGAATTCAATATTGTTACAAGAATTGGTAGTTAAATCACCCATGAGACTGAGAGAAGTTGCTTCTCAGAACAATTTAATAATTGACTACAATCTGTGAAAATAACACACATTGAAGACCAAAGGGTGATGACCGCTAAACAAACAGCAATAACGGCTGACGATTGTGAACAGATCCATAAATGCAAACTTTTGTTCCATCACACCCAAAGTTTTGAAAAGGATAGGAAGTGGGAGAGTTAGAGTAAGGCAGATAGCCAATGTAAGGAATGGTAGCTGAAAATGCTCCGAGATCCCCTTCGCAGACTCGGAATGAAGATAAGACTTGAAGGCCGAGGCGTTACCACTGCAATACAGTGGAACACGTTCGTTCAGCATGTTGGAAGTTGCCTAGGTGGCTTGTTGGAGCTCGTAAGAAGGATTCTGAAAAATAAAGGAAAGTGGAGAATACTACAGGGCAGACTGAGCTCTGATGGGACTTAGGGGGCCTGAAATAAACACTAGCATGGGAGCCGGTGAAGAATGAGGTAGATAGAGATTTGCAGGGTTTTTGCTGACAGTGAAGATTATCCCATTTTCCTCAACATATGTAGTCAACCGACAAGTATTTTAAGGGATACAGCTGCTACTCAAACTCTCTTACTGGAGAGGGATTTGGTTTTCCCTCCAGAGAGTTTAATGCAAGCTAAGATATCAATGAATAGGATAAGCAGAGATCTTATCCCTGTTCTATTTTATAAAGTACAATTGGAATGTGATTTATTGTCAGGTGGTTCATGTTGTCGGAGTGGTTAAGTTAATGTTTGGAGGAGACTTACCTTTGCGGAATGATTTGGCAGGAGTGAATGCTACAGCTTCACCCATAATTGCAGAGTGCCCCATGGAAGATAAGGAGACAAACATTTACAGAAACAATTTCCAGATATTTGCCATCGTGCAAGCTGAGCAGGGTAATGGCTAAACAAAGTTCATCACCAGTGGCTAAAGTCACGCCACAATGCGATGGTAGGGTAGCCGTAACTATACTTGAGAACCAGGATAATTCCAAGGAAGGTTTTGGTGAGATTTCATTAATTAAGGTCCTCAGGACAAACACATAGATTAGCACAGTCAGCTCTAACAGAAGTTGAGGGTGAGGGAGTTCCAAAGTTCTATTATATTAAGAACGAAGTTCTGAGGAGGAAGTGGAAGCATTCTCATGGATCTGCAGACAAGGAATGGATAGTTGTTCATCGGGTAGTGTAGGGAAATGCTGCGGATAGCACATGAAATACCAATGTCAGGGTATGTGGGAATTCGTAAAGCTCAGGCGTCAGTCAACAGACATGTTTCCTGGTCAGGACCGCATAAGGATGTAGTACAATTAATACCCACACAAATGATCGAAGAACCATTTAGTCCCCTACTGGTAGATTGCGTAGGGCCGTTGCCTAAAACGAAGACAGGGCATCAGTACATTCTGACAGTCATCGATATGACTCCCCAATTTACGGAAGCTATGCCTTTGAAAACAATTACAGCTAAGGAAGTAGCTGACACAGTTTTTCCACACGTTATGGCCTAACCTTGGAGTACAATCTGACCAGGGTTCTAACTTTATGTCTAAGATTTTCGAGAACAGAATTTGTAATCTCGGTCTCCAACAATTATAATCAACCGTTTATCACTCACAAACTCAGGCAGATTTGACAAGGTATCATCAAAAGAAAGTCTCAAAACATTAGCGCCTATTGCCATGAATATCCAAGAGATTGGGACAAGGAATTGCATTTGTTACTCCTTGCCACCAATGGGTCACCCACCGAAGCTACTGGGTTTAGCCTATATAATTTAGTTAATGACCATGATATACGGGATCCATTAAAACTGATGAAAGAGAAATTTCTAAACCAACAGGACAAATCCTCAATTTTGGATTACGTGTCTACGTTTCTGGAAAGACTCACAGAACCTTGTCAGGTAGCCTGAGAGCATTTTAAAGTTTCAAGAGCAAGAATTAAAATGTGGAGAGACAAATATTCTAGGTCCAGAACCTTCCAGGCTGCAGATAAGGTATCAGCATTGTTGTCCTTTCAGGGGGAACCTCTGAAAGTGAAATCCAGTGATCCGTATAAGGTGGTTAGGAGAATGACTAAAGTGGCTTACCGAATAGATGCTCCACACCGTACGAAGATTGACCAATTATGACACATACAAACGTTGAAGAAATACGATCATAAGGAAGAGATGAGGAATGGATAGGCTTGTCAGGTGTTACAAGTGGTCGAAGAGGACAGAGATGGGAAGAATGAGGCAGGAGAAGAGATCAGAAATTCACAGGATGACCCTCCGGCGATAGAACTGACAAATACGTACATTTTAGAGCAATTAAAGGCACAGTTTGCCTATTTAGAAGAAGACTAGCGAAAGGATCTAGTAAATGTACTGGGAAAATGTGGGAAGATTTGCAGGGCACATTGGGGTGCACTCCGTCAACTAATCATGATGTAAATATAGGGAACTCAAAACCAATAAAGCAACTTATGTCTTGAATAAACGCCCGGAAACTAGCTAAATTAGAGATGGAAATACAATGCATGTTTGATATCTTGGGGGAAAAAAGCGAAAACGCTGTGTCCACAGAACGCCAAATAGAGTTAGGGAAATTGAGGCCCATGTTAGTGGGCGAATCAGCGCAGTCCAGTCTGGATTTGTCCGGAGCTTTTAAAATGGCCACAGATGGCACGGACATGATGATGGGGACAGTGCAACCATAAGACAAGGATGCAGGATCGGCGAGGTCAAAGAGATACTAAAAAAAAACTACGTCCATGCCACATAAAACATTCTATCATTGAAAAGGAAGCCTCAGCATTGCCTGTACTGACAGAATATCGTGCTATTGGAGAGTTAGTTTTTGAACAGCGTAACGCAGACTTTCTGGCACCTGAGACATTGGATGGATTAAGTTTGATTGGTTGGCTGGTGGCCAATGAATTAACCAAAGGCCTTATTCTGCCCAGAGCAGGTGGTGATTGGGCTCTACCCATGTGGGATGTTTTTGAAAGAACTCAGGAAGGGACAATCGGTTCCCGGATCCAGAGAGAAGCTGTGAGCTCCTCTCTCTCTCTCCAGAAATTGTGAATAACTACTGTTTCCTGAACCAATTGAGAAGTTTTGAAACCTGTGTTAATCTATAGTGAAACTATTATTGGCTGACAGCAAAGCCCTCCAACAGAGGAATAGACTGAAGAAAGGTGAACTGGAAGACATCCATCTGAAACAAAGACTTCTATCCTATTTGCATTTCATTTTTTTTTCTTTACTCCCCTCTTTCCCCTCTGCTTGTCTGCCTTGCGGTTCTGTAGAAGGTGGAGGCAGGTTAAAGGGGGGAGGGCGGTGAGGTTAGGAACTATATCATACTTAACCAGTTATATTTGCTGCCTACTTACTCATAGTTATTGTTATTTTTAAAAACTAATTGTGTTTAAATTTACAAGCCTGGTGACTGTAGATATCGAGCAGCCAAACATCATAGACCTCGGGTATTTTTAAAGAATTAATTGTTAATTTAAATTGTGCTGCGATGCCAGGACAAATGGGGCTGCAATTGACCGCGTACTAGCCCAGGGTGTACAGGTTTATTCCATATGTGGAAAGCAAAGACAAACACGAAAAGGTAGTGGAGTTGCATTGCTGGTTAAAAAGGAAATTAATACAATTGTGAGGAAGAATATTGGTTGCAACGATATGGAATCTATATGCTGTTGCATCTCAAACTTGGGTCAACTAAAGTTATGGACAAAAGAAAAAGTGAAATTATCGTATCTTTCACCTTATTGTTTCTTACCAACGTACCCGTGAAGTATCAAAACACCAATATGAAGGGCATCACAAACTCTGTTCCGCACAGTATCCAAATCTGAACTATATGCACAAAATATCAAAAGCTCAGTTGCACACAATATCAATACTTTGCTCAAAAGCTTTGTTACACACAGTATCAACGGTTCCGTGCAAGGGGACAGAGGATTATACACCCCCACATCTCTCGCCCAGGTCTCTGCCCCGTCCGAGGGCGTCCCCTGGGGATACCCCCGACTACCCTGGGGGGCCCTGGCCAATGCCGACCTCCAACACTCGCACCCCACATTCCCAACCTTCCAGCTGGCTTTCCCCACCACCCCACACACCTTCTGCACCCAACCCAGCCCAGCTCATCCCTCAAACCCTGCCGATAGAGGGCCGAGGCAGTTCGGAACTTCGGTTCACATGTGGTTATTGATGATAGTGGTATGTCCAACAAATGTGCCCTAGCTCCAACCGCTATCCTATGTGCTGCACCCGTGCCAACGTAACTGATGTCTACCTTTCTATATTACGTGTCCCAATGGTCTACCTGGTTGGGGCCCCACCGGTACTTCAGAAGTATAAGCAGCCTGCTGCGCTTCCTGCCCGGCGATTTGGTCCCTGGATGGGCACGGGAGTTTTTTCAGATGCCACAAGCGGCATTGTACACACTGTTCCACCCGCGGCCCATCGGAAGCGCTCGGGACAGGTGGAGGATTGTCAGGCGCAGTGGTGTCGTCGCACGTCCCCTGCTGGAGTTACCGATATGGGTCACATCACCCACCTCTGTCCTCGGGGCGACCGATGGCCTCCGAGCTACTCCTTGGATGGGGCAACGCCGGAGCGAGCTCTTGGGGGCTTACCCATCATCTGGAGGCACCAGTTCTCGAGGCACAGCACTCGCCTCGACCAAGGTCCCGATGCTCGCGGCCAGGGAGTTCACGGGCCGTGCCAGGACCACCTGGGACTGTGTCGTCACATAGTAACCTTCCAGGTCGCGCTGTGAGCATCTCAGATCAGCCAGTGCCAGGCCAATGCTCTCAACGCCCGCAGCCCTGGCCCGTTGCAACAGTGTCAGGCTCTGGAGTGGCACAGCAATATCCATGTAGCCCTGGTACAAGACTGGCTGTAGTATGCCTCAGCCACCAGTGTGCCCCATGCCTTCGATAACCTGATCCATTGCCATGACACTTGCACCCAAGGATGCCACTTGTGCAATATTGGCCTGGTGGCATGCATTGTTGGCACCACGTCCTGCTCGTTCAGGTGTTTGGACACTTCCAACTGCACCTACAGGCACTGTGTGGTTTCTAACCCCAGCCCATGTGCTCCTCAGCTCTGCGTCTGTATTGCCAACATTGATGGGACTGCCAATTCCAGTAGCGGTGGAACTCTCTGAATCACAGCTAATTCTTGGGGTCGGGCTATCCTGCCACTGCCCGCCCTCTCAGAGGTTCGAACCTCCAGTTAATGTACCGATGAGTGTGCCTCGTGTGGACTAGATAGTGCGCAGGAGTCTTTTCATTGAAGTGCCCAACCGAGGCGACTGTCTCTGGGATGGTAAAGGGTGTTGTTGACAACAGTGACGAGAAGTTGGTGTCATCTCTGGACATGTTTTCGGGCAGTTGTAGGGTTGTAGGACACCAGCTGTTCGCGCATCATCGGGAGGTGGCCCTGCAAGACACAAGACAAGATGCATGGTGAGCTCGCGGTTAGGTGTGATGTGGGGGGGGGGAGGGGTCACTCTGGTGCCATAGGGACATTTCAACGTATTGGGGGCTCACTGTTGTTCCATACCAACCTGCACCTCTGCGAGGTCAATCGCCCTTTGCGCTATGATGATGAGGACCATCCGGCCTTCTCCCGCCAACTCTGGGTTTCCCAAACCTGACCACCGAACTCCCAATGCGCTGGGGAACCCCAAGAAATATAATGTTCTCGACCCTTTTTGCTGGAAAATAGATGAGAACACAAAGTCGAATGTAAAGAAGTCTCTTCCAGCTATATGAATGCATATATTCGTAAGCAGGGAGAAGCAAGCAGTCACATAAACATTCGCCAGCTATGCGGCCCCCTCGCCTTAGCCCCTGGGCCACGTACCCTCCCGTGGCGACTGATAATGAACCCCTGGAAGTAGCATGCACCTTGAGTGGGTAATCTAAACCACTGTCTAATTTAAAAAAAAAGTAAGTCTCACCTATTGTCATTTTGAATGGGAGGAATGATGCTGGAACGTTCCGGTCTAGGGTGGATTGGTACATTAAATAGAGTTTGGTCTGGTGAGCTAGTGAAAGAAGTTGAGTCAACAGCAGCAACTCAATCTTAGTAACAAAGAGATACATGAGTTCCTTGCATTTGTTCTTGGGGGCAAGGGTGGCGAAGACATGGGAGAAGGGTATGTAGAGAAAATAAGCTGGGCATTTGCCCTTAACAGTATCCTTAACAGTAGCAGTCAGACCACTGACTATTAGACCATAAGACATAGGAGCAGAATTAGGCCATTCGGCCCATCGAATCTGCTCCACCATTCAATTATGGCTGATGTTTTCCTCATCCCCATTCTCCTGCCTTCTCCTCATAACCCCTGACCCCGTTATTGAGCAAGAACCTATCTATCTCCTTTTTAAACACACTCAGTGATTTGGACTCCACAGCCTTCTGTGGCAGTGTTCCACAAATTCACCACCCTCTGGCTGAAGAAGTTCCTCCTAATCTTTGTTTTAAAGGATCGTCTCTTTAGTCTGAGATGGCTCTAGTTTTCCTACAAGTGGGAACATCCTCTCCACATCCACTCTATCCAGGCCTCGCAGTATCCTGGAAGTTTCAATAAGATCCCCCCATATACTTCTAAACTCCAACGAGTACAGGCCCAGAGTCCTCAACCGTTCCTCATACGACAAGCTGTTCATTCCAGAGAACATTCTTGTGAACCTCCTCTGGACCCTTTCCAAGGCCAGCACGTACTTCCTTAGATACGGGGCCCATAACTGCTCACAATACTCCAAATGGGGCCTGACCAGAGCCTTATACAGCCTCAGACGTACATCTCAGGTATTGTATTCTCGCCAACTTGATATCAATGCTAGCATTGCATTTGCCTTCTTAACTTGCCGACTGAACCTGCACATTAACCTTAAGAGAATCATGAACAAGGACTCCCAACTGCCTTTGCGCTTCTGATTCCTAAGCATTTCCCCATTTAGAAAATAGTCTATGCCTAAATTCCTCCTTCCAACGTGCAGAACCTCACACTTTTCCACATTGTATTTAATTTGTCACTTCATTGCCCACCCTCCTAGCCTGTCCAAATCCTTCTGCAGCCCCCTTGCTTCCTCAATGCTACCTGCCTCTCTGCTGATATTTGTACCATCTGCAAACTTAGCAACAGTGCCTCCAGTTCCTTCTTCCAGATCATTAATGTATATTGTAAAAAGCTATGGTCCCAGCACAGGCCCCTGACTCACACCACTGGTCACTGGCTGCCATCTTGAAAAAGACCCCTTTATCCCCACTCTCTGCCTTCTGCGAGCCAGGCAATCCTCTATCCATGCCAGGATCTTACCCTTAACACCATGGGCTCTTAACCTATTAAAAATCTCCTATGTGGCACCTTGTCAAAGACCTTCTGGAAATCCAAATACATCACGTCCACTGGTTCTCCTTCGTCTAACTTCCTTGTTACCTCCTCAAAAAACTCTAACAGATTTGTCAGACATGACCTCTCTTTGGCAAAACCGTGCTGACTCAGTCCAATTTTACCATGCACTTGCAAGTACTCAGCGTTCTCATTTTAATAATAGACTCTAAAATCTTATCAATGACCGAAGTCAGGGTAACCGGCCCATAATTTCCAGTCTTCTTCCTCCCTCTCTTCTTAAACAGTCGTGTTACCTTAGCCACTTTCCAGTCCTCTGGCACCCTTTCTGCCTCCACTGATTCCATAAAGATCACCACCAATGCCTCCACAATCTCCTCAGTTATCTCTTTTAGGACCCCGGGGTGTAGTCCACCCGCTCCAGGTGACTTATCCACCTTCAGACATTTCAATTTCCACAGAACCATCTCCTTTGTGATGGGCACTGAACTCACCTCTGGCCCCTGATTCTCCTGGAGCTCTGGCATCTCACTGGTGTCTTCCACCGCTAAGTAGCTATTCAGTTCGTCTGCCATTTCTTGGTTTCCTATTTAGCACTTCTCCAGTCACACTTTCCAGTGGTCCAATGTGTATTTGTGCCTGACTCTTACCTTTTTATATATTGAAATAAACTCTTCTTATCTCCCTTTATATTACTAGCTGGCTTGCATTCATATTTCATCTTCTCTCCCCTCATTGCTTTTTTAGTTGTCCTCTGCTCGCTTTTACAGGATTCCCAATCCTCTGGCTTCCCACTATTCCTTGCCACTTTGATTGCTTTTTCTTTTTCTTTTATAATGTCCTTGACTTGCCTCGTCAACCACGGATGCCTTGTCCTACCCTTAGCCCCATTCCTCCTTCTTGGGATAACTTTCTGCTGTGCCTGCCGAATAACCCCCCAAAACCTCTGCCATTGCTATTCCAGTGCCTTCCCTGCTCGGCGCCTTTTCCAATCAATTTTGGCAAGCTCCTCCCTCGTGTCTTTATAGTTACTATTATTTAATTGTGATACCGTTACATCTGACTCCAGCTTCTCCCTCTCAAATTGCCTGGTAAATGCTATCATATTATGGTCACTGCTCCCGAAGGGTTCCTTGACCTTAAGATCGCTCATCAAGTTTGCCTCAGTACAAATCGCCAAATCCAGAATTGCCTGTTGCCTAGTGGGCTCTACCACAAGCTGCTCCAAAAAAAATCTCTTAAACATTCCACAAATTTGTTTTCTTGCGATCCACTACCAACCTGATTTTCCGAGTGCACGTGCATATTGAAGTCCGCCATGATTATTGTGGTATTGCCTTATCTTACATGCTTTCTCTATCTCCTGATTTATTTTCAACCCAAATCCTAACTACTGCCATGGGGCCTGTACATAACTCCCATCAGGGTCTTTTTAGCTTTGTGATTCCTCAAGTCTACCCACATAGTTTCTATGCATTCTAATTCTATATTGCTCCTTGCTATCAATTTAATTTCATTCCTTACTAACAATGCAACCCCACCCCCTTTGCCCATATGCCTGTCTGTTCGATAGTTCACATATCCTTGTATATTTAGATCCCAGCCCTGATCCACTTGCAGCCATGTTTCTGTGATGGCCACAACGTCGTACCGGCCAATTTCAATGTGCGCCACAAGCTTATTTCCCTTGTTCCATATACTGCATGCATTAAGGTAAAATACACCCAAACATTGTAAAATACACCCAATGTTTAAACATAGCGGACCGCTCCGTTAAGACAGAGATAAGAAATGCTTTCTCTAAAGTGCCGTGCGTCTCTGTAACTCCCTTTATCAAAAGGCAGTGAAGCAGAATCTTTGAACATTTTTAAGACAGAGCTAAGTAGATCTGTGATTACGCAAGAATGTGGGGCCGAAGTTAAAAAATCGACGAGCCTTGATCTTGTTAAATGGCGGAAAGCAATCTCGAATGCCGATTATCCTACTCTTGCTCCAACTTCGTATGCTTGTACACAAAGAATTTGGGCTGAGATTAAGCCTCAGGAAGACCAAAATGAAGGCTCGGGCGCTGTTTTCCAACAAAATTGACAACCTCACTCAGGAGAATATCAAAACTTCATATACCTTGAATCAACAATCACTAGCAATCTGTCACTTGATGCCGAATACAGCAATAGGATTGACAAGGTCACAGTGTCAAGTCGAGTGTTGACCAACAGCAAAATAACTGAAAATACGAAGCACTGTGGGTATCAGGCTTGTATTCCCAGAAACTTCCTTTGCAGTATTGAAGCATGGACCACTTATACGAGCCAAAAAACGCAGCTCAACAGCTTGAACCTCTGCTTTGCCAGGTAAGTATTGGGCATACCTGGCAGTAAAGAGTGCAAAATATGAAAGCACACCAACATTCAGGGATCCCCAGCATGCTTGTCCTCTCAGGTCAACAGTGACTCCTTTAGCTGGGGCATGTCCACTGAATGGAAGATAACCACTTTCCGAAGGCAATGCTCTATGCTGACCTTACTACTGGCACAACAGTAACAGGTGATCCAAGTCTGCGATACAAGGATTATTTAAAGTAAGATCTGACGTTTGCCCAGTTCAGATTTAATGCATGGAAGGTCAATTGTTTACCGAGAAAAACAAATGCCTTGTACTTTCTTAAATAACACTGCTTTGTCATCCTGTGTTACTTTAATTTTTCTCTCATGCCTGTTGCTTGTAGTCCACATTCAGGCTTGTTTTGCAATGGCAATGATTATAAGTATTTATGGCATTTTAATTTGAAAAGACACCTGTTAACATTATGCACCATTTAATTCAATATCACAAATTAACTATTCCTATCGGTATCATTGCAAAATTCAAGCGGCAGGTACATTTTAACAGATTTAGTAATCTTTACAAGTGTAAATTGTTGCGCAAAGCAGTGTGACTATGGCTGACAACACGTTTATTCTAGTTTTGCCTCAGGATATTGTTAGAGCGAATTAAGTATTTTCATAATCTCATATTTGGAGGTCACATTCTGAGATGATTGTGTTCAATAATGAAAACTATAAGAAGTCCAAAGTGTTTAAATGTTCATCATAACACCAATATATATGCTCGTGTTGTTGCAAGAAACATTGGACTTTTGGGGCTTTCCACACTTCAAATATTCAGAAACACCAACACAGAATAGTGGGATTCCAATCTGCTACCTCCTGCATTTTTGGTCTTGATGTGCTTACCCAACCTGGGTACACAAATCACAGCAACCGTCCCAATATGATATTCTCCCTGGGACAAAATAGACTGTGGGTGTTTGTCAGTAAGACTCATCCTAGTTGATTATGTCCTGTCTCCATCCTGTTTGTACACGGATTCAATTCTCAGCACAGTCATAAGTTCATACGAAATAGGAGCAGAATTAAGCCATTTGGCCCATCGAATCTGTTCTTCCATTTACTCATGGCTGATATGTTTCTCATCTGCTACCTCCAATGGTACAGGCCAAAAGTTGGATTGCGAAATCAACAAGAGCATCTCCGTCATAAAACACATCACTTAGGAGCGGGAGTAGGCAATTTAGCCTCCCGAGCCTAACACACTCAATGTGATCATGGCTGATCCCATCCTGGCCTCTACTCCACCGTCCTGCCTGTTCTCCATAACCTTCAATCCATTAGCAATTAAAAATCTGTCTAACTCCTCCTTAAATTTACTCAGTGTCCCTGCATCCACCACACTCTGGGGTAGCGAATTCCACAGATTCACAACAGTAGTTCACAACAGGGAGAAGTAGTTTTCCCTCAGATCTGTTTTAAATTTGCCAGCTCTTATTCTAGGATTATTGGGAAGAAACCATGGGCAATGTTCTGCCAAAACCCAGGAACACAGTGTAGTTATCAGTGTCACTCTTCTGCCCAGGCTGAACTCTACCCTGTGTCCTTCTTTTCTGTACATTTCCCCAGTGCCTCATTGGAGAACATTCAGCCCTGGATATCCTGCAGAAGCCGCGATGTGGGGCTCAGAGGCTGAGTGTAGTGACCATGTTGCTGAGACTGTGATATCACAATGAGAGGTGACAAAGCTCGATCTGGAAACTGGGAAACGGCCGATAGGGTTTCAAGTTGAAGCGCAGCCGGTTAATGCAAATTAGACAAAATATTTATAGAACGAGATCAGGAACTTTTCTAAACTAACATGGTGACAACTCCACAACCAATCTGCATCTTGTATCCTGGAGCGACTTCAACCGATTTTAAAAGTGAACCGATTGCCCCATAGCCTGTAACCAATTTTAGATTAAACAAAAATCAACAGATTGAATAACAACAAAAATAACAAAGAAACTTGAATTTTTCAATAATAATTGTTCGGTAACGAAAGGTGGTTTTAAGTGGTTTCTATTTGTATTGATAAACAGTAAAAATAAGCTATAATTTTAGGTGGGCTTAATTTAACATTTCTGTGCCTCGAAGAGATCTATAGTTATATTCATCCTGGAGAAAGGTGATAGTATGTGCGGGTGTTGGTTTCAATTCCAACTGTGATTCTACGATAAAATGAGGCGTAAGTTGGCTATGATCGATTGGGGGAAGTTATTTAAAGGAATGACAGTGGATAGGCAATGACAATCTTCCAAAGAGCTCATGGAGGTACTGCAAGAATTGCTTATTCCTGTCTGGCATCAAACGTAAAAAGGGAAGGGTGGTGAGTCCATGACTTCCAAGGGATAATAGAGAAGGTATTCGATCAAAGGAAGTAGCATATAATTTGGCCAATCCAAAAACAAGTCTGAGGATTTGGAACTATTTCGAATTCAGCAAAGAAGGACTAAGGGATTGATTCAGAATTGGAAAATAAAGGACGAAAGGAAGCTTACAGGGAGCATAAAACTACCTGTAAAATTTCTTTAGGTACGTGAAGATAAAAAAGACTGGTGAAGACAAATAAATGTCCCTTACAGTTAGAACAGGGGAATACTTTATATAAACTAAATGCATACCTTGGTTCTGTCTTCATAAATGAAGACACAAATAAGATACCAGAACTTTTGGAGAATGCAGGGTTTAGTGAGAAAGAGGAACTGAAGATGATTAATATCAGTAGCGAAATGGTGTTGGGGAAATTGACGGGATTGAAGGCTGATAGGACAGCACAGTAGCACAGTGGTTATCACGGTTTCTTCACAGCTCCATGGTCCGAGGTTCCATTCCCGGCTGGGCCACAAACTGTGCAGAGTCTGCACGTCCTCGCCGTGTCTGCGTGGGTTCCTCTGGGTGCGCCGGTTTCCTCCCACAGTCCAAAGATGTGCAGGTTAGGTGGAATGACCATGCTAAATTGCCCTTAGTGTCCAAAAAAAAAGGTTTGGCTGGGTTTCAAGGGTTTCAGTGATGGAGTGGAAGTGTGGGGTTAAATAGGGTGCTCTTTCCAAGGACCGGTGTAGACTTGATGGGCAGAATGGTCTCCTTCTGCACTGTAAATTCCCACGCCTGATAATCTACATCCCAGGGTACTGAAAGAAGTGGTTCTATAAATAATGGATCCATTGTTGGTCATCTTCCAGAATTCTAAAGGCTGTGGAACATTTCCTGCAGATTGGAGAGTAGCTAATAAAATGAGTACACTATAAAATGAGAGGTCGAGAGAAAGCAGGGAATTATAGACCAGGAAGCCTGGCGTCAGTAGTGGAGACAATTCTAGAATCCATTATCAAAGATTTTATAGCAGAGTACATAAAAAACAAGCCAACATCGGACAGAGTAATCATGGATTTATGAAGGGGAAATAATGCTTAACAATCTACTGGAATTCTGTGAGGATGTAATCAGTAGAATTGATGAAAAGGAGCCAGTGGATCTGACGAATGTGAACTTTCAGAAGTCTTTTGACAAATTTTGCATGATAGATTAGCGTGTAAAATTAAAGCACATGGGATTGGGGTACTGAGATGGATAGAAAGCTAGTGTGCAGAGTGGAAACAAAGAAGAGGAATTAACGGGTCTTTGTCAAACTGGCAGGCAGTGACTCGTGGGGTACCACAGTGATCGGTGCTGGGACACCTTCTATTTACAATACATATTAGTGATTTTGATGAGGGAACAAACTGTCATATCGCCAAATTTGCAGATGACATAAATCTGCAAATTTGTGGAGGGTGAGCTGTGAGGAGCATATAGAGATCCCTCAGTGTGAGTGTGAATGGCAGATGCAGTAACACTTGAATAAATGCGAGGTTATCCACTTTGGTACAAAATCAAGAAAGCAGACCATTATCTGAATGGCTATAAATTCGGAGAGTGGAACGTGCAATGAGACCTGTATGTCCCCGTACACGAGTCACTGAAGATAAGCATACAGGTGCAGCAGGCGGTAAACAAGGCAAATTGTGTGCTGGCCTTCAATGTGAGAGAATTCGAGCACAGGAGTGGGGATGTCTTGCAATTATCCAGGGCCTTGGTGAGGACACACCTGGAATATTTGTGCGCAGTTCTGGTCTCCTTATCTGTGGAAAGATGTTCGAACATGAGAGGGAGTGCAGCGAAGGTGTGCCACGCTGATTCCTGAGATGGCAGGACTGTTGGACGAGGAAAGATTGAATCGGTTAGGATTGTATTCGCCGGAGTTCAGGGGGATCTCATAGAAACCAATACAATTCTAACAGGACGGGACAGGGTACATGCAAGAAGCATGTTCCAGACGGTGGGTGTATCCAGAACCAGTGGGCACAGTCCGAGGATACGGAGTAGACCATTACGGAGAGAGATAATGAGAAATTTCTTCACTCAGAGAGTGGTGAGCCTGTGGAATTCGTTACCATAGGAGATAGGTGAGTCCGAAACATTGTTTGGTTTCAAGAAGCAGTTAGATATAGTACTTAGGGCGCAGAGGATGAAAGGATATGGAGGAAAGCGGGATTAGGCGATTGAGTTGCATGATCAATTATGAACATAGTGAATGGTTTAGCGGTTTGAAGGACATTTTTTTATGTTTCTATTATGCAGGGATAGAGTTAGTGCATGAACAGTAAATATAATAGCAAGGGCGCTGCTTTGCTAGAGGAGGCCCATTCCCAGTACGGGGGTAGCTTTCCTTTGTTATTTCGTTTTCACTGCAAGCTAGCGCAGGTTTTGTTTTTTGGAAAATACAGCACAGAATAGGCCCTTCGGCCCACGGTGGTGTGCCGAACCTTTGTCCTAGATTAATCATAGATTATCATTGAATTTACAGTGCAGAAGGAGGCCATTTGGCCTTTGAATCTGCACCGGCTCTTGGAAAGTGCACCCTACCCAAACTCAACACCTCCACCCAACACCAAGGGCAATTTTGGACACTAAGGGCAATTTATCATGGCCAATCCACCTAACCTGCACATCTTTGGACTGTGGGAGTAAACCGGAGCACCCGGAGGAAACCCACGCAGACACGGGGAGGATGTGCAGACTCCGCACAGACAGTGATCCAAGCCGGAATCGAACCTGGGACCCTGGAGCTGTGAAGCAATTGCGCTATCCACAATGCTACCATGCTGCCCTTAAGAACAAATAAATCTACACTACATCATTTTACCGTAATCCATGTACCTATCCAATAGCTGCTTGAAGGTCCCTAATGTTTCTGACTCAAGTACTTCCACAGGCAGTGCATTCCATGCCCCCACTACTCTCTGGGCAAAAAACCTACCACTGATATCCCTCCTATATCTTCTACCTTTCACCTTAAATTTATGTCCCCTTGTAATGGTTTGTTCCACCCGGGGAAAAAGTCTCTGACTGTCTACTCTATCTATTCCCCTGATCATCTTATAAACCTCGATCAAGTCGCCCCTCATCCTTCTCCGTTCTAATGAGAAAAGGCCTAGCACCCTCAACCTTTCCTTGTAAGACCTACTCTCCATTCCAGGCAACATCCTGGAAAATCTCCTTTGCACCTTTTCCAAAGCTTCCACATCCTTCCTAAAATGAGGCGACCAGAACTGTACACAGTACTCCAAATGTGGCCTTAGCAAAGTTTTGTACAGCTGCATCATCACCTCACGAATCTTAAATCCAATCCCTCTGTTAATGAACGCGAGCACACCATAGGCCTTCTTCACAGCTCTATGCACTTGAGTGGCAACTTTCAAAGATGTATGAACATAGACCGCAAGATCTCTCTGCTCCTCCACATTGCCAAGAACTCTACCGTTAACCCTGTATTCCGCATTCATATTTGTCCTTCCAAAATGGATAACCTCACACTTTTCAGGGTTAAACTCCATCTGCCACTTCTCAGCCCAGCTCTGCATCCTATCTATGTCTCTTTGCAGCCGACAACAGCCCTCCTTACTATCCACAACTCCACCAATCTTTGTATCGTCTGCAAATTTACTGACCCACCCTTCAACTCCCTCATCCAAGTCATTAATGAAAATCACAAACAGCAGAGGACCCAGAACTGATCCCTGCGGCACACCACTGGTAACTGGGATCCAGGCTGAATATTTGCCATCCACCAACACTCCCTGACTTCTATCGATTAGCAAGTTCGTTATCCAACTGGCCAAATTTCCCACTATCCCATGCCTCCTTACTTCCTGCAGAAGCCTACCATGGGGAAACTTATCAAATGCCTTACTAAAATCCATGTACACTACATCCACTGCTTTACCTTCATCCACATGCTTGGTCACCTCCTCAAAGAATCAAATAAGACTTGTAAGGCAAGACCTACCCCTCACAAATCCATGCTGACTATCCCTAATCAAGCAGTGCCTTTCCAGATGCTCAGAAATCCTATCCTTCAGTACCCTTTCCACTACTTTGCCTACCATCGAAGTAAGACTAACTGGCCTGTAATTCCCAGGGTTATCCCTAGTCTCTTTCTTGAACAGGGGCACGGCATTCGCCACTCTCCAATCCCCTGGTACCACCCCTGTTGACAGTGAGGACGAAAAGATCATTGCCAACGGCTCTGCAATTTCATCTCTTGCTTTACATAGAATCCATGGATAAATCCCGTCAGGCCCGGGGGACTTGTCTATCCTCAAGTTTTTCAAAATGCCCAACACATCTTCCTTCTTAACAAGTATTTCCTCGAGCTTACCAATCTGTTTGACACTGTCCTCTCCAACAATATCGCTTCTCTCATTTGTAAATACAGAAGAAAAGTACTCGTTCAAGACCTCTCCTATCTCTTCAGACTCAATACACAATCTCCCGCTACTGTCCTTGATCGGACCTACCCTCGCTCTAGTCATTCTCATATTTCTCACATATGTGTAAAAGGCCTTGGGGTTTTCCTCGATCCTACCCGCCAAAGATTGTTCATGCCCTCTCTTAGCTCTCCTAATCCCTTTCTTCAGTTCCCTCCTGGCTATCTTGTATCCCTCCAATGCCCTGTCTTGTTTCCTCAGCCTTACATAAGTCTCCTTTTTCCTCTTAACAAGACATTGAACCTCTCTTGTCAACCATGGTTCCCTCATTCGACCATCTCTTCCCTGCCTGACAGGGACATGCATATCATATGTATGAGGATACGGAGAGAACGAGATGGCAGCTCTCACAGTTCTCCTAAAATCAGTTGCGTTCGACGACAAGGAACGGAAATCCCTCTCAGCTTCGCAATAACAAAAGGGTATAATAAAGTATTGGCGATCTAAAGAGCAACTAGTTCAAGAAACTAGAGAAATGAAGATGAGTTTTCAAGAAGTCTGGAGTTAATTGAACGGAAGTAACTGGGAACCAGTACGGCTTATTGTTCAGGAAAGTCAAAGAGAGGTGCAAAGCCATTGCATCTTGAGAGGCCAGAAAGATATCTGCTTTCGTGCTAAGGTTTGTGAGATATAACTGTAGTTTCTGTGACAATGTTTGAAATATCGGGCGAATCATGACTGGACCTCGGATTTTGAGCCTGTCTGACAAAGATATCCTAAAAGGGTATGTGTAAAATCATGGTCTGGATTCACTGTTAAAAGTGGAGCGGATGCTAATGTTTCAAAATATAATTTGTAAAACTTGGAATGGGTTTCGGAATGCAAACCATCAAGTGAAATAATTGTTACGAGGAAGATTTAAAAGTGTGTTTTATGGAGTACGTGACGATCATCTGAGGGGAGTCTGAGGCGATATTCACAGACATTCACTTGGGATTCTGAATAGAGTGTCTGTTAGATCACAGCTATTTTGTTTTTGTCAAAAGGATTTTGTGTGTCTATGAGACCATTGTAGCTTCAAATGTACTTTGCATTCGGTGTTAATCCTAAACCTTGCGTTTATGTGTTAAGCTAAAGCGTAGTAAAATAAGTATTGCATAATAATCCAATTGGTACAGTTTAATACATGTTTTAAAAACAAATTGTGAAGTTGTGAATCTGGTAATACAGAATTAATTATAAAAAATCCAAATTTACGATCATTTGAACCAGGATTCCATTCTGTGAACTTCCCGTACAGTTATAACATCAACTGGGATCCTAACATGAAACTGATGAATATTCTTCAAATAAGTGACTGACTCCCATTAATGTTTTAGCTATTAATTTAAACATAAATAAAAAACACTCACTTGATCCGCTCCAGACTCTTGCAGGTCAGTATGAGCTTGCAGAGTTGAGGGAGAGATCTATCTGTGAAGGAGTTTGACTCCAGGTTCAGCTGTGTTACTGAATGGTTTATACTGAGAGCGCAGAAGAGGCCATCGGAACCCTGTGAGATGGGTACCATCCAGCCTGGGGATCAGAAAGTGAGAAATACCAGGAATCAGGCGAAATCCTAAACTTTTATTCGTATCACTCACTGTTGGTGGTAGTAAAAACAATTTATAGGTTGATTAATAATATAATTAAGGACTCTAATAAGAGAGCTAACAGCCAGACCTATATTTGTCGAGTGTTTTCCACAACCTCAAGGCACCCCAAAGCACTATATGGCCTTTTAAGTACATTTTGAAATGTAGTCACCATTTTAATATTCCTATTGCTACAGCCAATTCTGCACACAACAAACATTCCACGTCCAGCAACGTGACAATGACCAGATTATCTGCTCAAATCTACAGGGCTTTTTAGCACAGGGCCAAATCGCTGACTTTATAAGCAAACCAAGGCAGGCCAGCAGCACGGTTCGATTCCCCTACCAGCTTCCCCGAACAGGCGCCGGAATGTGGCGACTAGGGGCTTTTCCGAGTAACTTCATTGAAGCCTAACTGTGACAATAAGCAATTTTCTTTTTCATTTCAAATAAGGCTGGATAATGTCTCTTTAACTTGTCCTCAGAACGTTAAAGTAAATACACTGTTATCCCCTGCTGCACTTGCAACCCATCTCAAATTATGGAATGATGTGGATTCTTTTTTTCGCCTGTAAACTGTCTTCTGAAGAACCTCTCTCTTGTCTTCCCCACCATCACCTCCAACACTCGAGCAAGGAGCTCGTGGATTACTTCATCATTAAGACCGAGATCATCCAATCAGGTGCCTGTGCCGAGCTCCTCCTTTTTACAAGTCCACCTGACGGAATTTACTTTTCTGTTCCTCCTTGTCCTAACGCTGAATTTGCGAATGCCATTTCGGGGCCAATCTCGCCCAAGTGACGTATCCCCTGTTCCCTCGATCATATTCACAGTAAACTGCTTATCACCCGACTTCGCCTCCTGTTGCCCATCTTAGCCACTATGGTAAATGCTTCGCTCTCTGCAGGTGTTGTCCTTCTCACCTTTAAATCTACAGTATCACTCGTACTGCAAAAAAAACTCTTGGCCCCGCTGACCTGGTAAACTAGCATCTTATCTCCAAATTCCATTTCCTGTGCAACGTCCTTCAACATGTTCTCACCTCCCAAATCTTTCCCATCACTGCCACGAAGCCATCTTTGAATCCTGACAATCACAGTTCCATTTGAGCCAGAATACCAAAACAGCTCTCATCAAAGTTACAAAAGAAATAATCTGACTAAAAAAGGCACAGTTTACCTCTTCACCCTTCTTGATCTGTCTGCTGGACCACACAACCTACTCCGCTGACTCCCCATGGTCTTTCACCTTATTAGAAGTGCTCACAACTGGTACGATTATGACCCATTTAATTTCAGGAACCTTCACTTCCTGCCCTCGCACCAGCTGTGGTGTTTCCCAAGGATTTATCTTTTATCTCCTTCTACAGCTCATCGACATGCTGCATCTCCGCAACATCATCCAGAGACCGTTAGGATATGTCAGGAATAAAAGAATGACTAGGGTAAGAGTAGGGCCAGTCAAGGACAGTAGTGGGAAGTTGTGCTTGGAGTCCGAGGAGATAGGAGAGGTGCTAAATGAATATTTTTCGTCAGTATTCACACAGGAAAAAGACAATGTTGTCGAGGAGAATACTGAGATTCAGGCTACTAGATTAGAAGGGCTTGAGATTCATAAGGAGGAGGTGTTAACAATTCTGGAAAGGGTGAAAATAGATAAGTCGCATGGGCTGGATGGGATTTATCCTAGGATTCTTTGGGAAGCTAGGGAGGAGATTGCTGAGCCTTTGGCTTTGATCTTTAAGTCATCTTTGTCAACAGGAATAGTGCCAGAAGACTGGAGGATAGCAAATGTCGTCCCCATGTTCAAGAAGGGGAGTAGAGACAACCCCGGTAACTATAGACCAGTGAGCTTTACTTCTGTTGTGGGCAAAATCTTGGAAAGTTTTATAAGAGATAGGGTGTATAATCACCTGGAAAGGAATAATTTGATTAGACATAGTCAACACGGCTTCGTGAAGGGAAGGTCGTGCCTCACAAACCTTATTGAGTTCTTTGAGAGGGTGACCAAACAGGTGGATGAGGGTAAAGCAGTTGATGTGGTGTATATGGATTTCAGTAAAGCGTTTGATAAGGTTCCCCACGGTAGGCTACTGCAGAAAATACGGAAGCATGGGATTCAGGGAGATTTAGCAGTTTGGATCAGAAATTGGCTAGCTGGAAGAAGACAAAGGGTGGTGGTTGATGGGAAGTGTTCAGACTGGAGTCCAGTTACTAGTGGTGTACCACAAGGATCTGTTTTGGGGCAACTGCTGTTTGTCATTTTTATAAATGACCTGGAGGAGGGCGTTGAAGGATGGGCGAGTAAATTTGCAGATGACACTAAAGTCGGTGGAGTTGTGGACAGTGCGGAAGGATGTTACAAGTTACAGAGGGACATAGATAAGCTGCAGCGCTGGGCTGAGAGGTGGCAAATGGAGTTTAATGCAGTAAAGTGTGAGATGATTCATTTTGGAAGGAATAACAGGAAGACAGAGTACTGGGCTAATGGTAAGATTCTTGGCAGTGTGGATGAGCAGAGAGATCTCGGTGTCGATGTACATAGATCCCTGAAAGTTGCCACTCAGGTTGAGAGGGTTGTTAAGAAGGCGTACGGTGTGTTATATTTTATTGGTAAATGAATTGAGTTTCGGAGCCATGAGGTCATGTTGCAGCTGTACAAAACTCTGGTGTGGCTGCATTTAGAGTGTTGCGTGCAATTCCGATCTCCGCATTATAGGAAGGACGTGGAAGCATTGGAAAGGATGGAGAGGAGATTTACCAGAATGTTGCCTGGTATGGAGGGAAGACCTTATGAGGAAACGCTAAGGGACTTGTGGCTGTTTTCGTTAGAGAGAAGAAGGTTAAGAGGTGACTTAATTGAGGCATACAAGATGATCAGAGGATTGGATAGGGTGGACAGTGAGAGCTTTTTTCCTCGGATAGTGATGTCTAGCACCAGGGGACATAGCTTTAAATTGAGGGGAGATCGATACAAGACAGACGTCAGAGGTGGGTTCTTTACTCAGAGAGTAATAAGGGTGTGGAATGCCCTGCCTGCAACAGTAGTGGACTCGCCAACACTAAGGGTATTCAAATGGTCATTAGATAGACATATGGACGATAAGGGAATAGTGTAAATGGGCTTTAGATTAGTTTCACAGGTCGGCGCAACATCGAGGGCTGAAGGGCCTGTACTGCGCTGTAATGTTCTATGTTCTATGTTCTAAGTTCTATGAGACAGTCAGCTGGAACAAGGTGGTTGCTTGAGACTGATTGTAACAAAAAAGTGCTTAACTCCAGGAATTTTGGAAGTGAGAAAATTTTAGTGTTCGATCTCCTTTTAAAATCTACCGAAGTTTGCGTTTCGAATTTAACTTAACTGTAAATTATCATTTCTTTCAGAGAAAGTGATACACTAATTGCAGGAGGTAGCTGCAGTTTGAATCATAGAGTGCTTACAATGCAGAACGAATCCCTTCAGCCCATCGAGTCTGCACTGAACCCCCGAAAGCGTAGCATACAGCCCCACAACCCCACATCCGCAACCAACCTGCACATCTTTGGACCGTGGGAGGAAATCGGAGCACCTGCAGGAAACCCACACCAACACGGTGAGAACATGCAAACTACACACAGACAGTTGTACAAGGGTGGAATTGATCCCAGGTCCCTGGCGCTGCAGCAGTGCTAATCCCTGTTCCGCCGTTAATTGGTTAGGTAGCTATTTGAATCTTGTTCCCCAGCCAGAAGTGGCTGACTCATCTCACTGAAACTTCAGATTGTACACAAAGAGCAGGGTTAGCAAATGCACAAAATAAGTCTCAAGAAACTGCAACTCGAGACTGAACGTTTAGCTCTGGGATGTGGTCACTGAGCGGATTCTGTGTAGTGAAGGAGGAGGTCTCATTCTGGTTCTTTGCAAAAAGGAGGCAGTCAAACCTGAGAGTTGAATCCTGCAGGCATAAATTAGGTGATCATGTGCAGGATTGGTTGTGATCTTTAAGTTTTGTTTCTCTAAACCGGGGAATTATTCCAATTTATACAGGGCGAAAAAAATTGGTCTCGGGGCTGGTTTAGCTTCGTTACTGGGCAGCTGGTTTGTGATGGAGAGCGAGGCCAACAGCGTATGTTCAATCCCCCTACTGGCTGAGGTTCTTCATGAAGGTCTCGCCTTCTCAATCTTGATCCCAGCCTGAGGTGTGGTGGTCTTCGGATTATATTACCACCAGTCAGCTCTTCCCTTCCCCTCATAGGAAAGTTCATGGTCATCAGGGATTACGGAAACTTTACATTTGCAAGTATAGTATTACACTTCGAGTGTAATTAGTTATGGATAATCGTTAGTGTTATTTCTAAATGTGAAAGTTAATTAGTTAAATAAAATACAATAAAGGTGGCAATGTAGGTGATATATTGCAGCTGTCGGATGTGAGAACTAGTGAACAGCTGCGTTATCCATTGCAATTTAAGGAGCTCCAATTCAAAGTTGATGAGCTTGATCGTTGGCGGGGCGGGGGTTTGGTGGGTGACGGGCGTGCGGAGGGAAATGTAAAGAAGAATGTTATTGTAGTAAGGTTCACCAACGTTACGGGGGTATATATTGCTCACTGCAGCTGAGAGTGAGTCCTGAAGGCTGTCTGGCCTGACCAGTCCAAATGTTAAGGACGTCATTTCAGGCGCAGCACGGTGGCCCAATGGTCAGCATTGCTGCCTCACGGAGCCGAGGTCCCAGATTCGATCCCGGCTTCAGATCACTGCCCTTGTGGAGTTTGCACATTCTCCCCGTGTTTGCGTGCGTCTCGCCCCCACAACCCAAAGATGTACAGGGTAGGTGGATTGACCACGCTAAATTGCCCCTTTATTGGAAAAGAAGAATTGGGTACTCTAAATTTATTTTTAAATAAATGACATTCTCTCAGGGCTGGAGAGAAAATTAGAGAGGGAGGGGGAGGGATCCAGTTTTCATGTTCCGCATCGATAGCAACGACATAGGGAGGAGTAAAAAAAAAATGATGAGGGAGTATGAGCGTTAGAGACTATTTTTTTGAAATTCAGAGCCACGACCAAATTGACACAGGCTAACTAATGACAGAGAGTTCAGTGCTTGGTCAATGTTGTGGGAGAAATGGGGTTTTATTCACGTGACACTGGTAACCGTGATTATATATTCAGTGTTGTCGATACATCTTTGAAATAAATCGTGAAGGGAGTGGAGGTTCATATGAGGAGGAATTTGGAAATTTCAAGAGAAAGGACAAGTGCTGTGTAGTGATGTGGGAAATGATAACCAGTGTGCGGCATTAAGCAGCAGGCGATACAAACGGAACAATTGCACGAGCAATTGGGGTCAAAGCAGGGAATATAGTAAATTGACAGAATTAAAGGTTTTAAAAAAAATCTGAATGCATGCAGCATTTGTAACAAGATGGATGATTTGGTGACACAAATGGAGTTAAATGGAGTTTGAAGTTTGGTATGATCGGGATGATGGCGACAATTACAACACTGCAAAAATTCATCCGTTTTGATATTTTTTAAAGAATAGAAGGAAAGGAACAGGAGACACGATAGCATGGTTAATAGGCGATGAGATCAGAGCAGCAGTGAGAATTGACCTTGGTTTAAAACAGCAAAAAGGAGACTACATTTGGGTGGGGATATGCAATAGCAAAGGAAAGAAGTCACGGTGGGAATGGTTTATACGAATGCACGTAGCATTTATAACACGACGGGTGATTTGGTAACACAAGTATCCTGGCCCTGATGGAATGCATCCCAGAATACTAAAGGAGATGACTAGGGAAATTGCAAATGCACTCGTGATAATTTACCAAAATCTACTCCTCTGTTGTGGTCCCGGCGGATTGGAAATTAGTAAACGTGTCATCACTGTTTAAAAAAGAAGGTAGGCAGAAAGCTGGTAATTATTGGCCAGTTAGCTTAACTTCGGTAGTACGGAAGATGCTGGAATCTATCATCAAGGAAGAAATAGCGAGGCATCTGGATGGAAATTGTCCCATTGGACAGACGCGGCATGGGTTCCTAAAGGGCAGGTCGTGACTAATTAATTCAGAGGAATTTGTTGAGGACATTACCGGTGCGGTAGACAACGGGGAGCCAATGGATGTGGTATATCTGGATTTCCAGAAAGCTTTTGACAAGGTGCCACACAAAAGGTTGTTGCAGAAGATAAAGATGCATGGTGTTAAGGGTAAAGGAGTAGTATGGATAAAGGATTGGTTAATTCAGAGAAAGCAAAGTGTGGGGATTAATGAGTTTTTCTCTGGTTGGCAATCAGTAGCCAGTGGTGTCTCTTAGAAATCAGTGTTGGGCCCACAATTCATCACAACTTACATAGATTATTTGGAGTTGGGGACCAAGTGCAATGTGTCCAGGTTTGCAGACGACACTAAGATGAGTGGTAAAGCAAAAAGTGCAGAGGAAACTGGAAGTCTGCAGCTGGATTTGGGTAGTTTAAATGCATGGGTTAGATATGGAAGGTGTACTACAATGTTGACACATGTGAGGTTCTCCATTTTGGTAGGAGTAACAGCAAAAGGGATTATTATTTAAATTATAAAATATTAAAACATGCTGCTGTGGAGAGGGACCTGGGTGTCCTAGTGCATGAGTCGCAAAAATTTTGTTTACAGGTGCAACAGGTGATTAAGAATGCGAATGGAGTTTTGTCCTGCATTGTTAGAGGGATGGAATTTAAGGCTAGGGAGTTTATTCTGCTATTGTATAAGGTGTTAGTGATGCCGCACCTGGAGTATTGTGTTCAATTTTGGTCTCCTTACCTGAGAAAGGATGCATTGGCACTGGAGGGTGTGCAGAGGAGATTCACTCGGTTAATATCAGAGATGAGGGGTTGGGTTACGAGGAGAGGTTGAGTAGACTGGGACTGTAAGCTTTGGAATTTAGAAGATTGCGGGGAGGGAGGGGGGATCTTATAGAAACATATACAATTATGAAGGGAATAGATAGGATCGATGCGGGCATGTTGTTTCCGCTGGTGGGTGAAAACAGTACTAGGGGGCATAGCCTCAAAATAAGGGGACGTCGATTTAGTACTGAGTTTAGGAGGAACCTCTTCACCCAAAGGGTTGTGAATCTATGGAAATCCCTGTCCAATTAAACTATTGAGGCTCCTTAATTAAATGTTTTCAAGATAAAGATGGATAGTGTTTCGGAAAATGGAGCCGAGTCCACAAAATATCAAACATGATCTCATTGAATGGATGAGCAGGCTCGAACTGCCAGATGGCCTACTCCTGCTCCAAGTTCTTATGTTCTTTTGACTTCTGACAGTAGCTACACTTTAGAACAGAGTATAATTCAAGAAAAAGGGGCTTCTAAGAAAGGCGCAACCATAATTACAGACTGTTGTGATCTTCATGTAAATTGCAAAAATCAATCAGCAAAGGTCACCTTGAGGCTGCGTTCATAGTGTGCATTCGGGATAGACTCTCAGACCAATGTGTTTTGGAACCAAGTAGGGAAGATCTATCCCTTCCGATATGCAATGAGACAGTATTAATTAACGACTTTGTATTGATTGATGACTTCATAGTAACGGATCCTCTTTAGGAATGAGTTAAGGAATTTAATCTAGAATTGTGCAGTCAAGGTTAATAAGGGGCTGCCCCACCCACTCACATAACTGATTGGCAGTGAACTGTCAATAATCTAAAGGCTACTTTGATCTAACATTAGCAGGTGGGGGGGGGGGGGATTCATCTCTGGCCAATTTATAAGAGCAATTTGAAATTCACTACCAGTGAGTTCTCCCAGTGATTCAGAGAAGGCACAGCCAGAGTGAGGCATATCGAAGAGTGAGTTTGGGAATTTGAAGCTAGATGGAAATTCGAAGCTGGGTGGTGAGGAGGTGCTTTTTATCCCTTTCAAGTCACTGGTAAGTCGTTTTCTTGTCATTGACTACAGCTCCGCATTCAACACCATTATCCCGACAAGACTAATAGACAAGCTCCGCAATCTTGGACTTGACCCTCACTGTGCAGCTGGATCCTTGACTTCCTCAGCAACAGACCGCAATCTGTCAGGATAGGCAACAGCACCTCCTCCACAATAGTCCTCAACACCGGGGCCCCGCAACGGTGCGTGCACAGGCCTCTACTGTACTTCCTGTACGCACATGCCCGTGTGGCAAGATTTTACACCAACGCAATCTATAAGTTTGCGGATGATACAACTATAGTGGGCCGCATCTCAAACAACGACGAATCAGACTACAGGAGGGAGATACATCACTTGGTTGCATGATGTACAGAAAATAACCTCTCTCTAAATGTCGGAAAGACCAAGTAACTTATAATCGACTTCAGGACGCGTAGTACGACACACGTTCCCGTCTGCATCAATGACTCCGAAGGAGAGATGGTCGATAGCTGTAATTTCCTGGGGGTCACCATCAGCAATAGTCTGTCGTGGTCCACTCACTTTGATGCAACAGTCAAGAAAGCTCAATGTCTCTACTTCCTACGGAAGCTAAAGAAATTTGGCATGTCTGCATCGACTCTCACAATCTTCTACAGATGTGCAGTAAAGAGCATCCTATCCGGCTGTATCACAGCCTGGTATGGCAACTGCCTGGTCCAAGATAGCAAGAAACTGCAGAACGTGGCGAATTTAGCCCAATGCATAGTGTTGAGGATTGTCAGAAGATACAGCAGGACATAGATAGGTTGGACACTTGGGCAGTGAAATGGCAAATGGAGTTTAATCCGGACAAATGTGAGGTAATGCATTTTTGTAGGTCTAACATTGAGGGGAAATATACTGTAAATGGTAAAACTCTTCGGAATAGAAAGCCAAAGAGATCTGAACGTGCAGGTCCACAGATGTTTGAAGGTGGAAGCTCAAGTGGACAAGTTAGTCAAGAAAGCATACGGAATGCTTGCTTTCATTGGATGGGGCATCGAGTATAAAATCTGGCAAGTCATGATACAGTTGTATAGGATATTGGTAAGGCCACACTTGGAATATTGCGCACAGTTCTGGTCGACACACTGCCAGAAGGATGTGGAGGCTTTGGCGAGGGTGCAGATGATGTTTACCAGGATGTTGCCAGGTCCGCAGGGTTTTAGCTATGTGGAGAGGCTGAATAGACTCCGACTGCTTTCATTAGGAAGACGGCGGTTGAGGGGTGACCTGATAGAGGTCGATAAGATTATGAGGGCATGGATAGAGTGGATGGACAGGCACTCTTTCCCTGGGTGGCCCGTCACCAGGGGCATAGGTTTAAGGTCGTGAGGCAAAGTTCAGAGGAGATGGACGAGGCAATTTGTTTATGCAGAGGGTGGTGAGTGCCTAGACCGCCTTGCCAGGTTGTCGAAGCAGATACATTAGCGACGTACAAAAGACATCTTGACAAACACATGGATATTATGGGTATAGAGGGACACAGCACAAAGATGTGCTGAGGCTTTTGGCAAAGGTTGGTATCATGACCGGTACAGGCTTGGAGGGCCGAAGGGACTGTTCCTTTGCTGTATTGCTCTTTGTTCTTTGTTCATTGTACAATGGGATGATCGAGGAGTTGGCTAGGGTAGATTGGGAGCAAATACATTGTGGTGGGACAATTGAGGAACAATGGAGGACTTTCAAAGAGATTTTTCACAGTGCTCAGAAAAAGTATACACCAGTGAAAAGGAAGGATTGTAGGAAAAAGGATAATCAGCCATGAATATCTAAGGAAATAAAGGAGGATATGGGATTGAAAGAAAAGGCATACAAAATGGCAAAGATTAGCGGGAAACATGAGGATTGGCAATTCTTTCAAGGTCAACAGAAGGCCACGAAAAAACAATCAAGAAAAGTAATATAGATTATGAGAGTGAACTAGCTCAAAATATAAAAACAGATAGCAATACGGAGAGTACTGTGTTGAGCATTTACATTTATCATAGAAATCTAGGAAACATATAGTTAACAGTAGCTTTTTAAAAATAATTTATTTTAAAATTTAATTTATTAATTAGTTAACGCAATGTCAATTAGAGGGATGCAGTGCTCTGACTGTGAGATGTGGCCGGTCCGGGAGGCTTTCAGCGTCCCGGATAGCTACATCTGCAGAAAGTGCACCCAACTGGGCCTCTTCACAGACCGCATGGTTCGGTTGGAGCAGCAGTTGGATGCACTTAGGAGCATGCAAGTGGCGGAAAGCGTCAAAGATAGCAGTTATGCAAATCTGGTCACACCCAAGGTGCAGGCAGAGAGATGAGTGGCCACCAGAAGGGCAGGCAGTCAGTGCAGGAATCCTCTGTGGTTGTCCCCATCTCGAGCAGGTATACTGCTTTGGATACTGTTGGGAGAAAACAGCAGCAGCCAGAGCAGCGGCACCACGGCTGGCTCTGATGTTCAGCAGGGAGGGTCAAAGCGCAGAAGAGCAATAGTCATAGGGGACTCTAGTCAAGGGCACATACAGGTGCTTCTGTGGACGTGAAAGAGACTCCAGGATGGTGTTATGGGCCAGGGTTTAGAGAACCACAAAATGTATCATGGAGTTCACCTGACCCACAACTTTTAAGAGATTGTTGTATGGGGAGCACACGGCCCACTCTACAATTGTGGTACAGCAGAAATCGAAAGGGATTTTTTAAAGCAAAACAATGTTTATTCTATGAACTCAAGTTAACCTCTTTAAAACACAGTAAACATCCTAGCAACAATTAATTCAAATACAACCCCCAAAGAATACAACATTCTAAGTGATACTTAAACTTTCCTTTTAACTTATAAGACTTAAAAAAATCTTTTAACAGAAGCACATTAGGTTTAAATTCACTACTGAGAACAGTTATCACTCTGAATTCACCAAATGATCAAGAGATAGGCTTTACATGGCAGAGAGCACAACATTACATCGTCTCTGGCTGACTGCAGCTCCAACACTGAAACGAAAGCAAAAAAACACAGAAGCACACAAGCTTTTCTCAAAGTGAAGCTACAAAGCAGAGCCAGTGCTCAGCCCCACCCACACTCTGACATCACTGCGGTAACTTTAGCAGACTACCATTTCTTAAAGTGACATTCTCATGACAATGGTATTTTGTCTCCCTGGTGCCAGGGTCCAGGATGTCTCAGAACGGGTAGCCGGCATCCTGAAGGAGGGGGGCAAACAGGCAGAGGTGGTGGTACATATTGGTACTAACGACATTGGCAGGAAGGGGCGTGAGGTCCTGCAGCAGGAGTTCAGGGTGCTAGGCAGTATGTTAAAAGACAGGACCTCAAGGGTTGTAATCTCCGGATTACTCCCTGTGCCACGTGCCAGTGAGACTAGAAATCTGAAGATAGAGCAGCTAGATACGTGGCTAAACAGCTGATGTAGGAGCGAGGATTTTAGTTATCTGGGCCACTGGGAGCTCTTCTATAAGAAGGACGGGTTGCATCTAAACTGGAGAGGCATAAATATCCTGGCTCCAAGGTTTGCTAGTGTCACACGGGAGGGTTTAAACCAGTATGGTAGGGGGTTGGGTACCGGAGCAATAGGTCAGAAGGTGAAAAATTTGAGGGATAACTGGTAAATAGGGCCAGTGTGGCTATGAGGAAGAGCAGACAGGGAGATGTTGCTGAAAACAGCGGGATTGGTGGCCTGAAGTGCCTATGTTTTAATGCAAGAAGTATAACAGGTAAAGCCGATGAACTTAGAGCTTGGATTAGTACTTGGAACTATGATGTTGTTGCCATGAGAGAGACCTGGTTGAGGGAAGGAGAGAATTGGCAGCTAAATGTTCCAGGATTTAGATGTTTCAGGCGGGATAGAGGGGAATGTAAAGCGGGTGGAGGAGTTGCGCTACTGGTTTGGGAGAATATCACAGCTGTACTGCTGGAGGAAAACTCAGAGCACAGCGAAGCTATATGGGTAGAGATAAGGAATAAGAAGGGTGCAGTCACAATGTCGGGGTTTACTACAGGCCTCCCAACAGCCAGCGTGAGATAGAGGAACAGATAGGTAGACAGATTTTGGGAAGGAGTAAAAGCAACACGGTTGTTGGGATGGGAGACTTTAACTTGCCCAATATAGACGGGGACTCACTTTGTGCTAAGGGCATGGAAGGCGCAGAATTTGTAAGGAGCATCCAGGAGGGCTTCTTAAAACAATATGTACATAGTCCAACTGGGGAAGCGGCTGTACTGGATCTGGTATTGGGGAATGAGCCCGGTCACGTGTTGGAAGTTTGAGTAGGGGAGCATTTCGGGAACAGTGACTAAAATTCAGTGAGTATTAAAGTGCTAGTGGACAAGATAAGAGTGGTCCTAGGGTGAATGTGCTAAATTGGGGGAACGTTAATTATAACAATATTAAACGGGAACTGAAGAAACTAGATTGGGAGCGGACTTTTGAGGGTAAATCAAAATCTGACATGTGGGAGGCTTTCAAATGTCAGTTGAAAGGAATTCAGGACCGGCATGTTCCTGTGAGGAAGAAGGATAAATATGGCAAATTTCGGGAACATTGGATAACGAGAAATATTGTAGGCCTCATCAAAATGATACAAGAGGCATTTGTCAGAGCTAGAAGGCTGGGAACAGACGAAGCCTGTGTGGAATATGAGGAAAGTAGGAAGGAACCTAGGCAAGGCGTCAGGAGGGCTAAAAAGGGCAACGAAAGTCATGGCAAATCGGGTTAAGGAAAATCCCAAACCTTTTTACACGTAGATAAAAAAGCAAGAGGGTAGCCAGGGAATGGGTTGGCTCACTGAAGGACGGGGGAGGGAATCTATGAGTGGAGCCAGAGGAAATGGGCAAGGTACTAAATGAATACTTTGCATCAATATTCACGAAAGAGAAGGTATTGGTGGATGTTGAGTCTGGAGAAGGGTGTATGGATACCCTGGTCACATTGCTCCAAAAAGACGAGGTGTTGGACGTCTTGAAAAATATTAAGGTGAATAAGTCCCCAGAGTCTGTTGGGATCTACCCCAGAATACTGAAGAATGCAAAAGAGGAAATTGCTGAGGCCTTGACAGAACTCTTTGTGTTCTCATTATCTTCAGGTAATGCCCCGGAGGACTGGAGAATAGCCAACGTTTTTCCTTTGTTTAAGAAGGGGAGGAAGGATAACCCAGGTAACGACAGCCCAGTGGGCCTTAAGTCAGTGGTAGGGAAATAACTGGAAAGAATTCTTCGAGACAGGATCTACTCCCATTTTGAAGAAAGTGGACATGTTAGCGAGAGGCAGCATGGTTTTGTGAAGGGAATGTCCTGTCTCGCTAACTTGATAGAGTTTTTCGAGGAGGTGACAAAGATGATTGATGCAGGTAGGGCAATGGATGTTGTCTATATGGACTTCAGTAATGCATTTGAAAAGCCCCTCATGGCAGATTGGTACAAAAGGTGAAGTCACACGGGATCAGACATGAGCTGGCAAGATGGTTACAGAACTGGCTAGGTCATAGAAGCAGAGAGTAGCAATGGAAGGGTGCTTTTCTGATTGGAGGGCTTTGGCGAGTGGTGTTCCGCAGGGTTCAGTGCTGGGACCTTTGCTCTTTGTGGTATATATAAATGATTTGGAGGAAAATGTAACTGGTCTGATTAGTAAGTTTGCGGACGACACAAAGATTGGTGGAAATGTGGATAGCAATGAGGACTCTCAGCGGACACCGTGGGATTTAGATCGTTTGGTTACGTGGGTGGAGAGATGGCAGATGGATTTTAATCCGGACAAGTGTGAGGTAATGCATTTTGGAAGGTCTAATACAGGTAGGGAGCGTACAGTTAATGGTAGAACCCTCAAGAGAATTGACAGTCAGAGAGATATAGGTGTACAGGTCCGCAGGTCACTTAAAGGGGCAACACAGGTGGAGAAAGAAGGTAGTCAAGAAGGCATACGGCATGCTTGCCTTTATTGGCCGGGGCATTGAGTACAAAAATTGGCAAGTCACGTTGCAGCTGTATCGAACCTTAGTTAGGCCGCTCTTGGAGCATAGTATTTAATTCTGGTCGCCACACAACGAGAAGTATGTGGAGGCTTTAGAGAGGGTGAGAAGAGATTTACCAGGATGTTGCCTGGTATGCGAATCATAGAATTTACAGTGCAAAAGGAGGCCATTCGGCCCATCGAGACTGCACCGGCTCTTGGTAAGAGCACCCTATTCAAGGTCAACACCTCCATCCTATCCCCATAACCCAATAACCCCACCCAACACTAAGGGCAATTTTGGACACTAAGAGCAATTTATCATGGCCAATCCACCTAACCTGCACATCTTTGGGCTGTGGGAGGAAACCGGAGCACCCGGAGGAAACCCACGCACACATGGGGAGGATGTGCAGTCTCCGCACAGATAGTGACCCAAGCCAGAATCGAACCTGGGATCCTGGAGCAGTGAAGCAATTGTGCTATCCACAATGCTACCGTGCATTGTATGGAGGGTATTAGCTATGAGGAGAGTTTGAATAAATTAGGTTTGTTCTCACTGGAACCAAGGAGGTTGAGAGGCAACCTGATAGAAGTCTACAAAATTATGAGGGGCATAGACAGAGTGGATAGTCATACTTTTTCCCAGGTTAGAGGGATCGATTACTAGAGGGCATCGGTTTAAGATGCGAGGGGCAAGATGTAGAGGAGATGTACGAGGCATGTTTTTTACTCAGGGGGTAGTGGGTGCCTGGAACTCGCTGCTGGAGGAGGTGATGGAAGCAGGGATGATAGTGACGTTTAAGGGGCATCTTGACAAATACATGAATAGGATGGGAATAGATGGATACGGACCCCGGAAGTATAGAAGATTTTTGTTTCGATGGGCAGCATGGTCGGCGCAGCATGGAGGGCCGAAGAACATGTTCCTGTGCTGTACTTTTCTTTGTTCTTTGTTGTTCAAACGTTTCATCAAAATGTGAAAGAAAAAAGGTCTATGGTAAATATTGGTCCTTCATAGGATGAAAAGGGGTATTTAATAATGGGAAATGAGGGAAAAGCTGAGGCATTGAATAGGTATTTTGTGTTGGTCTTCACAGTGGAAAACACAAATAACATGACAATAATTGTTGTAAAGGAGGCTATGAATAGTGACGATCTAGAACCGATCATTATCAATGACAAGATAGTGTTGGGCGGTACGGTAGCACGATAGCACAGTGGGCACTCGGTAGCAATGTGGTTAGCACTGCTGCCTGCCTCACAGCTCGAGGGACCCAGATTCAATTCCGGACTCAGGTTACTGTCTGTCTGGAGTTTGTACGTTCTCCCCGTGTCTGATTGGGTTTCCTCCGGGTGCTCTGGTTGCTTGCCACTGTCCAAAGAAGGACAGATTAGATAGATTGGCCATGCTAATTGCCCTCAGTGTCCAAAATGTTAGGTGGGGCTCCAGCGTTACTTGGGTAGGGTGGAGGTGTTCGCTTCGGTAGGGTGCTCCTTCCAAGGGCAGATGTAGACTCGATGGGCCGAATTGCGTCCTTCTGCACTGTAAATTTTATGAAAATGGGACCACAGGTAGACAGGTCTCCTGGCCCTGATGGAATGCATCGAAGGGTACGATAAGAGGTGTTGGACAAATTAGAAAATGTACTCGTGGTAATTTACCAAAATCCGCTGGACTCTGGGGTAGTTCCAGGAGATCGGAAAATAGCAATTGTGTAGCCACTGCTGAAGAAAGGAGGTAGACAAAAGGTGCATAACTATAGGCTGGTTAGCTTAACTTCTCTCATGGGTAAAATGCTTGACACTGTCGTTGAGGACGAAATAACGAGACATCATAGAATTTACCGCGCAGACGGAGGCCATTCGGCCCATTGAGTCTGCACCGTCTCTTGGAAAGAGCACATCTGTGGAGACGCAGCATGGGCTCGCGAAAGTCAGGTCATTAACTTTGATAGAGGATTGGTTAACTGACAGAAAACAAAGCGTGGGGAAGAATGGGAGTTTTTCTCATTGGTGATCAGTGGCTGGTGGTGTGCCTCAGGTATCAGTGTTTGGTCTGCAATTGTTCACAATTTACATCGATACAGTTGGGGACCAAGCGTCAAAGTTCGCAGGTGATACTAATATTAGTAGTGGAGCCGATGTGTGCAGAGGACACTGAATGTCTGCAGAGGGATAAATATAGTTTAAGTGAGTGGGTAAGCGTCTGGCAGATAAAGTTCACTGTTTAAAAATGTGAGGTCATCCATTTTGGTAGGTATAACAGTAAAATGGACTAGTTTTAGATGACAATATTTTTCAACATGCTGCTGTGCACAGGGACCTTGCGCATGAATCGCAAAACTTTGGTTTGCAAGTGCAGCAAGCAATTAAGAAGGCTAATGGAATATTGCCCTTCATTGCCATCCACGGAATAAGTCCCTCTTTGTCCACAATACCCTTTCTCCGGTATTCCATGTGCAGGTAACCAGTCTAACCAGGATTCTATACATTTAACGCAAGAAGTCTCTACTCCTGTACGCAAATCCTTTTGTTGTAAAAAAATAAGATACCATTAGTCGTCCTAACTGCTTGCTGCAGCTGCAGGTTAGTTTTCAGTGACTTAAACCTTTCTTTCCTGAATTAATAAGTGTTTTACAGTGGGTAGGAATTGATTTTTTCTCTCGAATTTACACTTTGATCACGGTGGTGCCTGATGCACGATCAATGACCACTAAAGCTAGGTTGTAGTCCAACTGAAGGCTTTAATAAGCTAGTTGTTTCGCCCAGTAACTCAGGTACAGAATGAAGCCTGCTGGGGCGGCACTGGTTCTTATACCCCGCCTAGAAGGGCGGAGCTACCATACATTCTAACCAATAGAAAACATAGTTTCCACCAATGGTGCTTTAGCCTATCAGGTACCGTAATACCTATAATACCACAGTGCCTTTTCGAGTTTTCTTCTCTCAGATTCACTGGTGGCTGTGAGTCTGTTATAGTATTGGCTGAACAATCCAGAGGTTCTCCAAATGTCTCCAAATATTTCTGATATTGAATTCAATAAACCACCTCAGTTATGGACTTACACCAGGTTGCTCAATGTGTGTAAAAACTATGCTGCTACACTTTTGCAGAGGATAAGCTAGCATTCGTATCCAGTCTGACCTATGTGCACTTCTAGTCAAGTTCTTCATGCCTTCTACTGGAGGGGCAATACATCTGATCACACACACCCTTCCAGCAAGTATAAAAAACACCATGAGAAGCTGAGGGATGTCTGGCATGTCAAAAGCTAGGAATTCTACGATGAGTAAATCGCCTCATGAACCCATAAGGTCTGTCCACCATCTACAGGGCACAATTGAGTGTAATTGAATATTCTCCATCTGCCTGAATGAGTGCTGCTCCAACAACTCTCAAGAAGCTCGACACCATCCACGATAAAACAGACCGCTTGATTGCTCTCTTTGCACAAACATTCATACCCTCCACCACCGATGAACAGTGGCACGTGTGTAACATCTGCAAGATGCGCTACAATAACTCATCAATGTTCCTTCCATACCTACGACCACTACAATCCTGAAGGCCAAGAGCAGCAGATAACTTGGATCACCACCATCTGGAGGTTCCCCTCCAAGTAGCTAATCAGCATGACTCAGAATAATGTTGGCCGTAACGTCAATGTCGCTGGGGCAACATCCTGGAACTCCCTCCCTAATAGCACAGTAGGTGTACCTAACCCTCAAGGACTGCAGCGGTTCTAGGACACAACTCACCACCACCTTCTGAAGGGCAACTAGGGACGGGCAATAAATGCTGACCTAACGAGTAAAGCCCATAAATTAATAAAACAAAGGAGCACAATTGTGCAGAAGTCACCAAAAAATCGAATTAGTTGGAGTGCTGGACTGCTTTTGCTGGACTGGCATTTTTGCTGTCTCCTTTTCTTTTAATTCTCATGGTGTGGCCATCGCTGGCAAATTGGGAATGTTTGACCCGCCCCCCTATTGTGGCGTAGTATTTAGCACTGCTGCCTCATGGCGCCGAGGACTCTGGTTCAATCCCGGTTCCGGGTTACTGTCCGTGTTGAGTTTACACATTCGCAGCGTGTTTGCGTGGGTCTCAAGCCAACAACACCAAAACATGTGCAGAGCAGGTGGAGTTACCAAGCTAAGTTGCCCCGTAATTGGGAAAAATAATTGAATACTCTACATTTATTCTTAAAAAATTATAACTAAATTAATTTCTAACACTATCAATGCTGTAACTCAACATCCTATATTTAAAATCAATAATGATATCTTAATACTATATTAACACCATAACTCCCCATATTAACACTATATAAATATTTTTTTTGGTAGAATTAGGTTAACATTGTAATTCTACATTAACTCTACATTCATAGTATAACCATATGTTAACACGGTGACACTCATACACACTATAACACTGCAAAGCACGATGGCTCGACATTATTTCTCTGTCGTGACATACTGTAACACTCTATATTAACTCTACATAGAGCACCTTATTAAAACCCTATATTATTACTCCTTAATATGAGTCTATAATGTTGACGTTGTGACTGTTTCTTTTTTCACAGATCAGGTCGTGTCTCTCCCACTGGGAATCCCCGGACGAGCAGGTTATTTTCAGCGCGCCTGCACTAGCGACGGCCTTCATGTCTCATGGTGATTTCAAACTGAAATCTGCCCTGAACTGACGTTCAGCGGCCCCCGATCCCGAGTGAGTGGGGCGCAGGCGCAATGGGAACATCCGCTTTCGTTTTGATTGGTTAATTCTCTCGCCCTGCGATGTGGGCCATGCTTACCCTAACGGTTGGACGTGCACTCTGTCGCTTCATTGAAAGAAACAAAGAGAAAACAGAGCCTCAGTGTTCACATTCATGATAAGGAACTGGCAAGAAGCAGCTGATCCTTTGGGAACCTTTGAAAATCACCATCCCGCCATTTACTTTTGTAAATTCCACCTTGTGAGAGACTTGGTTGACTGAATGAGGTTTCTCCAGAGGTTGGGGGCTGGGCAGTGTATATACACCATCCCCAGATCATGTGTCTCTTCCCCCATCCCTTTATTTCCCTCGCCCCGTTTCCCTCTCTCACATACTCACAGGTTCTCTCTCCGCGCCCCCCCCCCCAATCACCGCCCACCTATATTGTAGCCAGTTCCAGCCCCCTGAATGTACTATCACGGGCACAACGTAGACTGTGGCCTTGCTTCATTTAGTCTTTGTCGTAGTTCAACCTTCTGTGCATCCCTCGGCACATTGTCCTGGATCTTGGAATGTGCCATTGTGCACTTTACACTGGGAGACCAGTAAGGTTCCGACAGACCAAATGGTCTCTTTCTCGAACTTGATTGTTCTCCACCTGCGGTTGGTAGTTACCTCAGCACACGTCTCTGGGATAGCTCGTGGAGCACAGAATCTTGAGTGCCAGAGTTACGCAGGGTACGTTTTGATTAACATATTGTACAGACATTATTTGACGCTTCTTTCCACAAAGCGGTGGGAGGTAGTATTTTCTCCATCACTGCCACTGCAAGTGCAACATGCAGCACATGCAGAGGTGGGAGTACTCTATGTATTTCGGAAGGATCTGTTGAGGTCTTGGTGCTTGTTTGAAAATTCTGGAAATAAGGCAGTCTGCCAAACGACTTCACAATCTGCTCAGAGACAATAGAACAGAATCGACTCACTCATTTTGCTGCAGGGCATCCATGTTACATGTGGGACCCTGTCTCTTGAATTTGTGGCGAAGAAGTTTCTTTGCAATACTTCTCCATGAAGGGCGGGTTGACCGGCATGGTCCTACTTAATGATACATTCTGTGGTAACGTGAACAGATCCATCCCTCATAACACCTGCAACTGATACACACTCAGCTCGCAGTGACGCTTGGCGTTTGTATATCAAAGGTCAGTGCACAGTTTGGTGCAGCTGCAAAGAAAGGTGGGTATCAGGTATGCTTTTCTCCTTTTATCTAGAGATCACCACATTTTGAGTCTGCACACATGGCCCATTTTTGATGTGGACGAGACAGAGGTTGACTTGTGTGATCATAGTAGTAGACGTGTGGGGATTAGATTGGATTGTATTTGTTTATTGTCATGTGTACCGAGGTACAATGAATAATATTGTTCTGCGTAGAGTCCAGACAGATGATTCCATATGAGAAAAAAAAACATAGGGAAAACATAGGGCATACATCAATACGCAATGTAAATACATAGTCTCAGGCTTCGGGTGAAGCAAATAGAAATGTTATACAGGCCTGGGCCAGACCTGCACTATGTAGAGAAATACTGAGAGAACCTCATACCCGACGACAAGGTTCTTACCCAAAGTGCACAGGGAACTTCACTACCACATTCCCAATTTGTATTGAGCCATGTGCTATCCAGCCGCCAAAACAAATACACTTTTGAACGGCATTCCGCATTTTTCGACCGTGTCCCCGCGACGGCAGGGCCATACAATTCCTCCCTATGACTACATATTCTTTGCAGGTTTAAACATTTGTCCCTCCCCCTCTGTACCATATCCTCAAGCACCCTCAGTTGGACTAACCGGATGGCGAGGAGGACAAATGATCGTCCAGTTTAATTCCCAAAGAACATGTCCTCACTCTTACGACTGCTTAATTTGGCCATAAAGCCAGTTAAAACTGTTCACATATGATAATTCATTTCCACACTGACAGTGGGTCCGTTTCGAAGATTCCATGACGTCCATGAACAGGAGGCCTTAACCTGCACGTCAACATAGCCTAGTATCTTGACCCCACTTATCCCCACATCCTTCCTGATGTCCAATATAGGGCACAAAGAATACAACACAAGGGAGAGGGGACAGACTCGTCTCAGTGATTTGATCAAAAGCTTTACAATTCCCAACCATTGATTAAAAATTGTGTTATTGATGTTTATATAAGCAGTTGGATGCGGTTGCTGATTCAGGGTCAGAAATGCAGGGTTGGAGGATCAGCCCTGAGGGGGTTGCGAAATCAATGCTGAGGCGCGGAGTCCTGTTGGAGTGTTTTTGTACAAGGAGATCTGTATTGTCTGCGTGTGGGGTTGAGGGAGTGTTGCAGTGTTTGAGGAATCGAACCTGGGACCCTGGAGTTATGAAGCAACTGTGCTAACGACTGTGCTACCGTGCCCCCCGTGCATGATTTGAACAGCAGTGCTAATTGATATTTATGGGGCTAAGTCTCTACAGCTGGATCTCGAGATCTTAACATCCGATTCAAGACAAGTGACATTGCCACCCAAATGGTGGCACGGTGGCACAGTAGTTAGCACTGCTGTCGCAAAGCGCCAGGAACCCGGGCAAAACTCCAACTTTGGGAGGTCACTATCAGAATGTAACAGGAGTTGCTGTGAGGAAATCAGTAATTTACGCAACTAGCAGTGAATGAAAATAAGATGGGATGCTGTTAAGAGGCTGTCTAAAGTTGTAAATTTGCACTGAGAGGCTTCCAGCCTATTCGCCACGTTTTGTGTTTCCTGCTGAGACAGGGACTGGCCGGCGAGTTTAATGGCATTTTCATTCCGTTGGGTTAAAGTATATTTTGCTGGGTTCCCCGCCCCAAACTCATTCCACAGTCCCAATCTCACCATATCCCTGTATTAACCACAAACTCACTTAACATTCGCACTCTCTAACCAGTCCCGTGTATTAATCCCAAATTCAGTCCACAGTCCTAATCTCGCACCATAGCTCTGTATCAATCCCAAACTCATTCGAAAATCCTACTTTCTCACAATACCCCTTTATCAATTCCAAACATATTCTACAATCCCACCCGCTCGCCACATTCCTGTGGAAACCCGGAACTCATTTTACAATCTCTCACTCTCTCACCATACCCTTGCATCAACTCCAAACTCAATCCACAGTCCTACTCTCTTACAAACTCCTGTATCAACTTCAAACATATCCTGCAGTCCCAATCTCTCACCACATTCCTGCATCAACCGCAAACCTATTCTACAATCCCACCCTCTCACCATACCAGTGTATCGACCCCAAACTAATTTCACATTCCACTCTCTCACCGTAACCCTGCATTAACTGCAAACATACTATACAATTGCACTCTCTCACCATACACCTGTATCAACTCAAACGCATTCCACAGTCGCACTCTCTCACCATACCGCTTCATCAACTTCAAACTCATTCCACAGTCCCACTCTCGCAGCATACCCCTGCATCAACCCCAAACTCATTCCACAGTCCCAGCCTCTTACCATATCCCTGCATCAACTCCAAACAGATTCTACAGTCCCACTCTCTCACCATTCCCACCATAGCCCTTCACTCCATCGTGTCTGTGCTGTCGATCATGCACCTCATCCCACTTTTCAGCACTTGGTCCATAGCCTCATGTGCAATGGCGTTCCAAGTGTTCATCTAAATGCTTCCTGAATGTTGTGAAGGTGGCCGCCTCGACCACCCTTTCAGGCCGTGAATACCAGATTCCCACCAAAAAGCTTTTCTTCAAATTCTCTCTTACGTTCCTGCCCATTACCTTAAATCTATGCCCCCTGGTTTTTGATCCCTCAACTCATGGGTCTAAGCTTCTTCTTATCTACCCTATCGATGTCCTTCATAGTTTAGTTTATCTCAAGCAGGTTCATCTCAACCTTCTCTAAAGAGACAGCCCCTGCCTAACTAACATCTATTCATAGCTGAAATGGTCCGGCCCAGACAATATCAATTTAGAGCGCAATCGCATCCTCCCTATAGTGTGATGACTAGAACTGCACACAGTACTCTAGTTGTGGCCCAACAACAATTTTATACAGCTCCATAATAACCTCCCTGCTCTTATATTCTATGCAACGGCTAATAAATGCAAGTATCTCATATACCTGTTTACCCACCTTATCTGCCTTCCCTGTTGCCTTCAGAGACCTACGGCCATTGATTTGGGTTTATTGGCACCGAGGTACAGTCAAAAGTATTGTTCTGCGTACAGTCCAGAGATCGTTCCATACATGAAAAACATAGGAGATATGATGGATAGACCCCAAGGATATGCACCCCAACGTCCCTCTGGTCCCCGTGCAATTCCTAGCATCCTACCGCTCATGGTGTATTAGCTTTCCTTGTTCGTACTACCAAAATGCATCACCTAAAACTTTTCAGTCAACCCCATTTGCCACTGTTCTTCCCATCTGACCAGCTGTCTATATCGCCCTGTAATCTAAAGTTTCCCTCGTCTCTATTTACCGCAGGTCCAATTGCTGTGTATTCTGGGAATAATGGCATCACGTTAACTGTCCTCCAGTCCTCTGGCACTTCACCTATGGCTAGAGAACATTTGAAAAGTAAGGTCAAGGCCCCTAAAATCTCCTCTCTTGCCTTACACAGCAGCCTAGGATAAATCTGGGCTTGGGGATTTATCCACGTTTACGCCCACCAAAACCATTAAAACCTCCTCTTTCTCAACACTAATCTATTGAATTATATCGCAGTCTACTCCTTGCTTTCCATGGTTACATCACCCTTCTCCAATGTGAATACAGATGCAAAATACTCATTCAATACCTCACCGACGTCGTTCGGCTCCACTCACAGGTTGTCATTTTGATCGTGAATAGATTCGATTCCTTCCTTGGGTACACAATTTCTTTTAATGTACTTATAAAACACCTTACGATTCTGCTTTGTTTTCCAAACCCATGTTTTTTCAAGCCCCTTTTTCGCTTCCCTGATATTTCTTTTTGTTTAATTTTGGAATACCCATTTCTTTTTTTTTCCGATTAAGGGACACTTTAGTGTGGCAAGTCCACCTCTCTGCACATTTTTGGGTTGTGGAGGCGAAACCTACGCAAACTCGGAGAGAATGTGCAAACTGCAAACTCCACACAGACAGTGATCCAGAGCTGGGATCGAGCCTGGGACATCGGCACCGTGAGACAGCAGTGCTAACTACTGCGCCACCGTGCCGCCCTCTGATTTTTATTATAAATACCCCTCCTATACATCTCAAACTACCTTGAATCTTATTGAGTTATAGTCACTGTCACAAAAATGTTCCCCCACTGAAACGTCTACCACCTTCCCAGATTAATTCCCTAAAACGAGGTCAAGAACCGTCCCCTCACATATAGGACTTTCTACGTCTTGATTCAAAAAGTTCGCCTCGATGGACTATACTGGGTTACACCCATATGGCCCCAAAAGAGGAACGTGCTAACATATCATCCCACCTCACTGCAGTAATCGAATCCTTGCTCAATATTGCAACACAACCTCTTCTTTCACACAGCCCCATCAAGCCTCATCGAACGATTCTACACCCTGAAATATTGAGCTTCCAGTCCTGGCCTTCGCTTAACCATGTCTCTGTGATAGTAATACTATCATACTCCCATATGTTAACCAATGGCCTCAGTTCATTGGCCTTACCCATAAGACTCATTGCATTAAAATAAATGCCATCCCACCACATATCCTTGTGCCTTAACGTGTCTGTTTTGCTTTGGCTTCCAGACTGTTTTGGTTTTTCTTCCATATTTAGCTGTGCTTGACGGCTTATTGAATCTCCATACTGTCACCCACTTATTGCTCTTTTATTCCCTGAATTTCTCTTTCTCCCTTTTCGTCTGCCAGACGCTCCGTCCGTCCCCGGAGTTGAGCCGCGGGCTCCTCCTTCACTGTACCCTACTATTCATATTCACCCATTTTACATCCGTTTACCTCTATCTCCCCCACACCCCCCAGCTTTCTCCGTGCCATAATCTGTGTTTGCCTTCGCCTCTCTCGTCATTTTCCTGCCGGCATTCTAGCTTTTGCCCTTTATCATTGCTGCCCTGTCCATTTTTCTGGACAAACCTGTTGGCTTCCGGCGAAGGGTCAAAATTTTGTTCCTTGCCTTGGTATGACGCCCATGGCTTGGTAGGGTTGAGCATGCCAAACCTCAGCCCACATGTGTACAAGGCGTATTTGGCACTGTTGAATTCGGTGCAGCGATTGGCCAGGTGAACGCCAACATCCTGGTGAAAGTGGACGGATTTTCCTTCCCACTTGCACCCCCCCTCTCACACTCTTCGGCTACCTCAAGATTCACTCTTTATCTTGGTATCTGTGCAGCTTCACGATCATCATCCATGGTAGCCCTCTTGCCTTGGCCGGTGCCACAGCGAACTGTGTGCGTTCTATCACTGTGGGCTTCATCACCGACCAGCTTCCTGAGCATCGCTGCCACCATGTCACCATACTCCATGATGTTTCTCCCCTCCGTTCCCTCTGGTAGCCGTACAATTCTGCGGAAGCGACCTGTTCTCTGTGTTGTCCACTTTGTCTTTCAGCCGCTTTTGGATTCTGACCATGCTTGCCACCTCGGTCTCGAATGTAGCAATCCGGCCCTCTTGGTCTGTGGCGGCCCTCGAGTGGTCCCTTGTCACCTTTTCATGGGCCTCCAGTCTCTGCATATTGACAATCGCCTGCCTCTTGGTGACAATCGCCGCTTCCACTGCCGTTTCGACTGTTGCTAGAAGGTGTGTCCTCATATCCTCCCTGACTTTCTAGAGCTGGGAGGTAATTAAGTCCGCCACCCTTTCCATCAGTGCCTTGGTCTGCGCTGGGAGGTCTATGGGGTGGGCCTTCAGAAAGACATCAATAAAGATATCAAAGAGAGATAAGTGAGTTCAGTAAAGGAGGGAGGCAACTCAGCGTGCAAAGAGAGAGGTGGGAATTTAATAAAGAGGATGACGGGAGTGGAGGGGGCGGAACTTCCAGTGGTGGCCATGAACTGAGCGGTTGAGCGAAAGCTGGCCCTTGTGTAAGATCTTCGACGACGGCGTTTGAACCCCAGACACCGGGCATCAAAGGTACCTATAATCCACCACCGTATCGACCCCATCGACCGCACTGCCAAGCAGTATGGGAAAACGTCAGCAACAAAGCCGGAAAGCTATCAGAGGGGAGCGAAAACTCAGCCTCGGTTCTGGCAGACATACGTGGAGGCACGGAACGGGGGAGTACTGAGGGAGTATAACATTAGAGGGTTAGTACCACGGTAGAGCTATGCTGTCTGAAGGTCAGTATTGAGGGAACATAGCACTGCTTGAGAGTTAGTACTGAGGGATTGGCGAATGACTAGAACTGCAGTGCTAAGAGTTATGCCATGGAGCTCATGTCTCTACAGTGGGATCTTGAGCCTACAAATTCAAATGCAGAGACCAGAAAGTGATTGAGATCCATGAAACACAACCAAAATCTGATGGTGATGGAATATTTTCCTTCCACCCGAAAGAGCCTCTCATGCATTTGTCGTAATATTTTATCGCTTTCTTAAACTGATCAGGAATTGATATTATGAGTCCGAAATTGCTGAGTGCAAAATAAGGGAGGAACTTGTGTACAAACGAATATTTTGATAAGAAGCAGATTGTTCCCATGGACATACCCCTCCCAGTTTAAGCTGACTAGTCGAACCCATACGATTCGAGTGAGTTCATTCTCAGAATGTTGCATCAGATGTCGTGAGGATATGAGTAATTTACACAACAAGCAGTTCCAGGAAAGAAAGAGTGAAATATAGAATGATGAAACGGAGAAAGTAGCAATTCGGCCAATCGTGCCTGTGCGGCTCTTTAAAACATCATACAAGAAACAGCTTGTAAATGCATTTTAATCCTGGCAGAATTCCTGCGGTTTTAGAAAATCAAGATCGCCTTGTGTGGTCGGTAGAGGGGTCCACCCGAAGGTGGAAACCGTTCACTGATTTCATGGAGGAGGATTGAGGGGATAGCAAGGAGGGCGGGAGTTGGGGGCGGGGGGGGGGGGGCGTGGTGTTGGCGTGTGGGAGGGGGCGGGCGGCTAAAGGTGCAAAAAGTAGGATGGCGGGATCTGGTGGGGTGTTGGTATGGGGTGAGGCTGGGATTCTTGTTTGTTCAGGTTGGTGTGTTGGTCTTCTGATATTTTGTGCATGTATGTAAAAAGCCTTGAAAAAAACATTAAAAAAAGAAAATGCATTTTAATAAAGGACAAGAAAATATTTAGTAGGAAACGAAGGACTATCACTTGATGAGCATTCAGGAGGTTTGGTTTCAAGAAGTAATTCGGAATGGCCCTTGGGGCTAAAGGGCCGAAAGTATGTTTGCGGAAGGTGGGATCGGGCTTTTGAGTTGGATAATCAGCCATGATCATAATAAATGGCGGAGCAGGCTCTAAAGTTCGAATGGACCTCTCTTGCTCCTATTTTCTAAGCTTCTAATAAACCAGCATTAAGATGATGATGAAGCATTACATTTTGAATGTACATTTTAAATGTAGACGGTGGCAAATTGGTTAGCACTGCTGACTCACAGCTCCAGGGTTCCGGGTTTAATTCCTGCCTGGCGTGACTGTCTGTGTCTGCACGGGTTTCCTCCGGGTGTTCTGGCTTCCTCCCACAGTCCAAAGGTGTGGACGTTAGGTGGATTGCACCTTAGTGTCCAAAAAGCTAGGTCGGTTAACTGGGTTACGGGGATAGGGTGGAGGCATGGGCTTCAGTACGGTGACCTTTCCAAGGGCTGAGGTAGACTCTATGGGCCGAATGGTCTCCTTCTGCACTGTCAATGCTATGATTCTTTAAATGTGATTGCAATTGATTATTTTGTGTGTTGTTAGAAGAAAGGTTACCTGTGGTCACCTGATCCAGCTTCCTGCTTCGGCCGAGATTTGTTTTCATTAAACTGAGAGTATTGTTTGTTGAGATTCATTCTAAATGTATTTCTGTACTCATTCAACTCTCACCTGTGGTGTTTGTTGTGGCGACCTGTTTCTAGCAGGAACTATAAAAACGTGTTAGCATTCGAAGGGCTGGACCACTAGTTTAATTAATTGTATTTATTCACTCCTTTTATATTTCAGGAGTGTAAAGAACATCGTTATCATTTTATCAGCTATTAGAAGGGTTGCCGTTGACAGTTGCAAGGTGAGATTGATTCATATAGTAAAATTATCAGAGGTGACACGGTATATTTCTTTTTAAATTATCGTTTAAAGGAAGAGGGCGTCGCTAGCTAGATCAGCATTTAATGTCCTTCCCTAATTCACCTTGAGAAGATGGTGGTGAGCTGCTTTCTTGAACTTTTCAGTCCATGTGGTGTAGGTACACCCACTGTGCTATGAGGGAGGGAGGACCAGGACTTTGACCCAGCGACAGTTAAGGAACAGCGATATATTTCCAAGTTGGGATAGTGAGTGATTCTGAGGGGAACATCCGGATGGTAGTGTTCCCATGTATCTGCTGCCCGTATCCTTCTTGATCAGTGCTTTTCAAACGTTTTTCCTGAGACCCACTTTTGCCAAGTGGCGGACCTTCGGGACTCACGCCACCTTTGCTTTCCTTTAACTTTCCTAGGCCCTAATAAGTCTCTGGATGCTAACTTACAAACACATTCAACAAATGACATGATTATATTTACCTCAAGAATTTTCTTTTACAGTTTTCAAAATCATCATTTGGACATTGCATCAACAATTTTTCCCCTGTGAAGAGACCACCACTCCCAAGCAGAAATAAAATTTTAAAAATCTCCAGCTCCCAATTTCATAGCCAAACGTATTAGGGCATATGCTGGTTATATCGAAGCAGGAAATTGACAATTCAATGCATTTCTTGCACACATGCCCTGCTGGGCACCGACTGCCCAAAAGGAAAGGATAAGCAGAAGATGACACTGAAAAATGAGACTTCACATAAACATTCCAATTAAAAAAAAGATAAAATACATGTAAACACTATGAATGCTCTCCCGGCGCATGATATTCAGTTTGTGGCTCCTTACCACGGTGAGATGGCTGCAACAGTGTTGCATGAATTTGTTAGAATTTTAGAACATAATACCTACAGTTCAGAAGGCGGCTATTCAGCACAGCGAGTTTGTACTAACCCTCTCAAAGGGCACTGTGCCTAGGTCCACTCCCCCGCCCTATCCCCTTAACCTCACCTTCAATGCAGACATGGGAGGGAATGTGCGAACTCCACATAGTCACTCAAGGCCTGAATTAAACCAGGATCCCATGCACTGTGAAACCACTGTGCCACCGTGCTGCCCAATGTGTTGTTCAAATATCTTGTATAATAAGTTGGTGGATCACAAAACCATCCGACCAGACAGATGTCATACAAAACAACCATTTGAATGAAATCAATCAGTGCTGGTACCATTGTTATTTCTGTTCTCTGTTGAGGGTTTTTTTTAAATGGAGGAGGTGCATGCCTGCATGACTCTGGGTTGGATCTCTTTCTTTCTTGGCTTTGGAATATCAAAGATGATGACCGAAGAATATCTTCCAACTGACAATGAGACTGCAGGGGAGGTTAATTCATTCTGGATTTATTTCAAATGACGAGAAGTCTGGTTCAAGCAGGATGGATTATCTCAATGGGGCATTGGCCATCCGAATGTAATAGATGATTTTTAACTCGAACACTAGCAATTTTACTTCGACCATTGACAATGTTACCAAATTTCCGACCTGCTCCTTTCTGATTAGCAACTGCTACACCTTCAAATGCATTATTTCTGCGCTGTCCTGTCCCATTCCTGTAATCGGGATGATTGTCAACGCGACTTTGCTGCGAATGGCCATAAAATACATCGGCTTCCCACTGTAGCCCGCATTCCCTGCCTTCTGCTCTCCTGTAAAATCAATTACCGCATTAGCCTCACTTCTGATATATTTTCTAATTTCTTGTCTAAACTTCAAATTGCATTCTCTGTCCTTTGTCTATCCTCTTTTATTCTGATCCTTGCAGTTCCCATTTTGTTGCGTCACTGCACTCTGCGACCGTTCTGGCACCAGCCCATGACCCCCGTGCGGGTCGCGACCCCCACTTTGAAAAACGTTACTCCAGATGGTAGAGATGGTGGGCTTGGAAGGTACTGCCTGAGGAGGCTTGGTGAGGTCCGGCAGTGCATGCTGCTGCGACCTTGCGTAGGTTGCGGAGGGAACGAATGTTTGAGGAAGGGGTGCGAGTCAAGCAGGTTGCTTTGTCCTAGATGATGTTGAGCGCCTTGAGTATTGTTGAAACTGCACTTATCCAGGCAAGTGGGGCGCATTCCAGTATTCTTCTGATTTGTGCCTTTTAGGTGGCGTACAGACTTGGGGATTCCTAGCCTCTGGCCTGCTCTTGTCGTCACAATATTTACGTTGCCACTACAGTTCAGTTTAGTTCAGTGGTAACCTCCACGATGTTGATAGTGGGGTATTCAGGGATGGTAATGCCGCTGAATGTCAAGGGCGACGGTGTGATCCTCTCTTTTTCAAGATGACAATTTTCTGACACTTGTGTGTCAAATGTTACTTTCCCAATGCTGGATATTGTCAGTGTTGTAGATATACTGGAACAGCTTCACTTGTGGCATGGCACGTTATGGCGCACAAGGTTTCAGTACTATTTCCGGAATGTTGTCAGGTATATAATATCCAGCCTTCAGCTGTTTCTGCATATCACATGATGTGAATCGAATTGGCTGAAGACTGACACCTGTGATGCTGGAGACTTGTGGAGGAGACCAAGATGGACCATCCACTTGGCTCTTCTGGCTTAAGATTATTGCAAATGGTTCAGCCTTAACTTTTGCACAGATGCGTTGGGCGCCTCCATCATCTATTGGGATATGCGTGTACCTATTCATCCAGTGAGTTGTTTAATTGTCCACCACCATTCATGTCTGGATGTGGTTGAAACTGAGTTCTGATCCGTTGGTTGTGGGTTCACTTACCTCTGTCGTTCACTTGCTGATTATGTTGTTTGGCATGCACCAGGTTGACACCATATTTTCAATCTGCCAGGTACTGATCCTGGCATGAACTTCTGCCCTCTTCATTGAACCATGGTTGAGCCTGGCTTGGCGATAATGGTAGAATGGGGGATATGCCAGCAGATGAGATTGCAGGTTGTCGCTGTGTACAATGTTGCTACTACTGATGTTCTACAGCATCTCATGGATGCCCAGTATTGAATTCCTAAATCTGTTCTGAATATATCCCATTTAGCACAATGGCAGCGGCACACAATACGATGGATGATATCCTTAATGTCAAGATGGAATTTCGTCTCCACGAGAACTGTGCGATGGTCACCCCAAGCAATTCTGTCATGGACAAATCCAACTGCGGCAGAAAGATTGGATAGGATGAGGTCTCGTACATTTTTCCCTCTGGTTGGCTGCCTCACCAACTGTCTAAGACCCAGTCCAGCAATCATGTGCTTTCAGACTCGGCCAGCCCTGGCAGTAGTGGTGCTACTGAGTAACTCTTGGTGAGGTCCCCTACAGAGAATACATTTTGTACTCAAGACACCTTCAGGGCTTACTCCAAGTGGTGTTCAACATGGAGTACTGATACATGAACTGACGGTGGACGGTACGTGGTAACCGCCATACGGGTTCCATGTTTGACCTGATGCCACGAGGCTTCATGGTGTTGAAATTCGATGTGGTACACTCCCAGGGAAATTCCCGTCTAGCTGTATATCACCTCTGCCGGGTAGTTCCTGTCCCACCGGTAGTGGTCTCGAGGTCTGAATGATTCCTTCCCTATTTTCTTTTTACGACACTCGTGAATTGTGTCATGATCATCGTTAGATCTTTAATTCCACATATTTATTGGATAGAATTTCCAATATCTGGTTAGGTGGAATTCGAATCCGGTTCCCCAGAGTAATATTAAGGGTCTCTGGATCATCAGTTCAGTGACAATACAGCTCTGGCAGTAACTCCAAGTGTGATTATTTTAGTGAAGTGCTTTAATCATGTTTTTTCACAGAATTTACAGTGCAGAAGTGCATTTAGCCCATCGAGCCTGCACCGGCTCTTGGAAAGAGCACCCTACCCAAGGTTAACACCTCCACCCTATCCCCATAACCCAGTAACCCCACCCAACACTAAGGGCAATTTTGGACACTAAGGGCAATTTATCATGGCCAATCCACCTAACCTGCACATCTTTGGACTGCGGGAGAAAACCGGAGCACCGGGAGGAAACCCACGCACACATGGGAGGATATTTAGACTCCGCACAGACAGTGACCAAGAAGGAATCGAACCTGGGACCCTGGAGCTGTGAAGCAATTGTGCTATCCGCAATGCTACCGTGCTACCGTTTTGCTGCTGCATGTTCCAAAGGGTACTGATGGTACATTCATTCTGTCAACAGGGTCAGCTACTGGTGTAAAGCAATTGTTGGTGGAATCGCAGCTTCATTGTGTGAAAACAAACTGGCTGAATGTTCAGGGTAAATCTTCCCAACTGAAGTTCAGCACACATGGTGGTGGTTTTGTTATTTCCGTTTTCAGTTATGGCCGTTGAAGAATTTCCTCTATCGCTCGGGTAACAACCTGTCAGATCTTAATGTAAGAGTTGGAAGTTGGGGAGACCAACTGGAGGAAGAAAACCTGCAAGATAGTTGGGAACTACACTGAGAGATGAGGGGCAGATTCAAGGAGACAGACAGGACATACTGCCGTGGAAGGCAGAACGAGAGACACATCAGGGTAAAATGGGGAAACAGAAAGAGGCCTATATACAGGTAGACAGTGCAGAGAGGCAGGGAATAAAGAAATTTAGCCATGGCAGACAGAGCAGCGGAGGTGGGGGAGAGAGGAGAAAACGTGGCTGGACTGAGGTTCCGGATGGCGAGAGAGAAGCAATAAGAGACAGAGAAAGAGACCAGACAAAGGGAATGGAATTCTGTGGGGAGAGGATTCGGTGAGAGACAGATTAGAGGCATACATATTGGGATGACACACTTTGGTGGGAAACTGATAATGAGAGGCAGAGGTGAGACAGACTGAGTAAGCAGGCATGGGAATCAGCTAGAGGGTTTGAGATAGATGGTAGAGAGAGTCAGCTGCGGGGTAATGGGAGAAGAGGACTGCGAAACCAGAGGGAGAGACAGACTGGAGATGTAGATAGATGGAGGGAGAGAAATATGGAATGCAAAATACCAGGGAGAAGGGGTTTCAGATGGAGCAAATAGGATGGTGGGGAAGACAAAAAATTGGCGCAATAATAGAATAGAATCCCTACAGTGCAGAAGGAGACAATCCGGCCCATCGAATCTGTGCGGGCCCTCTGAAAGATCACCCAACTCATGTCCACCCATCACAACCCTGTAACCCACATAATATTTGGACAGTAAGGGATAATATAGCATGATCAATCCACCTTACCTGCACCTCGCTGGACTGTGAAAGGAAACCAGAGAACCTGGAGAAAACCCATGCAGACACGGGGAGAACTTGGAAATCTACACAGTCCGCGTCTCAAGGTCTGAATTGAACCCAGATCCCTGACACTTTGTGGCAGCAATGCTAACAACTGTACCACTGTGTATGATGGGGAGACAGATGGAGGACAGACGTAGCAAGAATAAATGAAGTTTGTTTGAAGCATTCATATACAGACCAGGAAAGGGCGGAGCAAAGGTGCATAGGGATGAAAAGTCGATTGATGAATGTGGAAAAGGTGGACAGAGGGATCTGGCTTGAGACAGAAATAGACACGGACATGGGAAATAGACCGGCTGGGAGACAGTGAGCAAGACAGATGAGATGATTGAATGAGAGCAGAATTGGGAAGACAGCGAGATAGGTGTAGAAGACAGAGATGGGGCGCCAAGTGGCATAAATATAACAAAGACATTAAAGGGTCGATGGAGAAATAAATATATAAGGCAAAGTGATGGGGAGCAAGTGACGGACAAGAGAGTTCGCGAGAAAGAAAATAGGGGAGATGTAGCTGGAGAGATGCAGTTGGAGCGCCAGACAAGAGAACGAGCCTGAGTCAGGCGTGGATAGCCAGAGGGTGATGAATGGAAGAGAAGGTTAGCGGAAGAAGACGAGGAACCAGCAGCTGAGCTGCATGTGGGGGTATGTCTGTATGACGGGTGGAAGGTTGACAGCTGGTCGGGAATGAAAAAGGGGCAACAATTGGAATAGTTCCGCCAAAAACCTGGATATTTACTGGAAGCCCAAGTAGCTGACCAGAAGCTACTGAAAGTAACATTCTATTTCACACAACCAATTGTTACCGTATTATCCATCTTGTTATCAGTAAACGCATTCAACAGCAGGAAGAACCTGCTGATGTGTATGCACACAGTGTTTGGTGCTAAACAGGCCTGCCATAAACCTTGTTGTCGCTGTCAAAGAGCATGGAACAAACAAACTCTAATTTCTAACATGGCCTTGCGCAGATGTATGACCATCCAACATGAAATTGGTAGCCATGGTTGCAGCTGCGGTCCTAACTATGAAGGAGCATCTGGTGTATCGGCATCTACTGATACGCAAGCAGACATCATGCAATGTCTCAGTGTCATTAAATCTCAGGGAATTGCCATGGGTGGAACATGCAGACTCCGCTCAGACTGCCCAAACTAGGAATCGAACCTGGGACACTGGAGCTGTGAAACAACAGTGCTAACCATCGTGCTAACGTGCCGCCCAGACTAACTAGATCATGGGATAGGGAGGGGGTTTCAGGGCCCTAATTTCCATATACTCTCTGGCCACAAGGGAGGTGCCAGAGGTCAAGAAGACAGCTAAAGCGCTTTCCTTGTTCAAGAAGGGAAGTAGGAGAAAACAGGCAACAACAGGCTATTGAATTTATCATCAATGGTAGGGAAATTATTTTTTTAAAAGTCAGTGGGAGAGAATGAATCTCCACTTGGGGAGGCATGGATTAAACATATATATTTAGCATGGCTTTAGCAGGGGGCGATCATGGCTAACATATTTGCTAGAATTTTTAAAGGAGGTGTCTAGGTTTAAATAAAACTATTTACAGGATGTGGGAGTGGCTGGATAGGCCTGAAGTTACTGTCCACCCCTAGATGCCCTTCAGAAGGTGGTGGTGAGTTGCCTTCTTCAACCGCTGCAGTCCTTGAGATTTGGATTCATTCATGTTTTGTGTTTTTTCGTAGCGGTTGAATACAACTGAGTGGTTTGCTTGGCCATTTAAGAGGGTATTTAAGACCTGATCAGATTGCTGTGGCTCTGGAGTCATATGTAGCCCAGGCCAGGTATTGATGGCATATTTTCTTCCCGAAAGGACATTAGTGAACCAGAACAATCGACAGTCGTTTCATGGTCATCATTAAACTTTTAATTCTAGATATTTTAAGTTTAAATTCCATTATCTGCCGTGGTGAGATTCGATCCCGACGTCCCCAGATCATAATAATATAATAATAATGATTGTTACAAGTAGGCTTCAATGAAGTTACTGTGTAAAGCCCCTAGTTGCCACATTCCAGTGCCAGTTCGCGGAGGCCGGTACTGGAATTGAACCCGCGCTGCTGGCTTGGTCTGCATTACAAGCCAGCTGTTGAGCCAACTGGGCTAAACCAGCCCCAATGATCTGCTAAACCAGATGCTTATCTTGGGCTTCTGGATTATGAGTTGCCACCGCCTCCCCAAGTGTAGATGAGGGCAGTGTATAAGTAAGGCTTCTGACCATCCCACGCAGAGGGGCTTCATCAAGAAGGTAAGAGGCCATGGAATCCAGAACAATTTGGCAGTTGTTAGCAACTCTCCGTCATAGCGCAAGGTGTTCTGGTTCAAGCCAGCCTTGGGCGACTGTCTGTGTGGAGTTTGTACAGTCTCCCTGTGTTTCCGTGGGTATTCTCCGGGTGTTCCGGTTTCATCCCGCAGTCCAAAGATATGAAGGTTGGGTAGAAGGTATTTGCTAAATTGTCCCTTTGCGTCTTGGGATGGGCGGGTTAAGTGCGGTAATGGAGAGGTTCAGGGATAGGGCTGGAGTCCGTTTTGTGGTGTCTTTAAGAGTGTTAATGCAAACTCAATGGGTCCAATGGCATCCTTCCACACTGTGGTGATTCTATGATTATATGAAAATTGGCTTAGTGGCAGGAGGCAGAATGGAATGGTTGAAGATTGTTTTTGTGATTGGAAGCCTGCGTCTAGGTGTGTGCCAGAGGGATCGGTGCTGGGCTCCTACATATTTGTCGTGTACATTTATTATCTCGGCGTGAATATAGGGTATGGGGGTGATCTGTAATTTCACAGATGATAAGAAAATTGGTGGTGTGGCAAACAGCGAGGAGGAAAGCCTTAGATTACAGGATGTTATTGACGGGCAGGTCAAACGGACAGAATAATGGCGAGTGGAATTTAACCCTGAAAAATGTGACGTGACGCATTTTTTGCTGGACTAACAAGGCAAGGGAATACACAATCAACGGTTGGATGTTAGGAAATATAGACGCCCGATGAACCTTGTGATGCATGTCCAATGATCCCTGAGTGCAGCTGGAAAGATAGAAATAGGCGGCGCAGTAGCACAGTGGTTACCACCGTTGCTTCACAGCGTCAGTGTCCGAGGCTCGATTCCCTGCTTGCATGGCTGTCTGTGCGGGGTCTGGACGTTCTCCCTTTGTCTGCATGTGTTTCCTCCGGGTACTCCAGTTTCCTCCCACAAGTCCGGAAAGGCGAGCTGTAAGGGAATTTGGACATTCTGAATCCTCCCTCCGTGTACCCGAACAGGCGCCAGAATGTGGCGACAAGTGGCTTCATTACAGTTTTAATGGAAGCCTACTTGTGACAATAAAGATTATTCTTAAAAGGTAATTAAAAGGCATGTGGGTTACTTGACATTTGCCAAGACATAGACTATAGGAGCAGAGGGTTATGATGGAGCTGCATGACACACTTGTTAGGCCACAGCGAGAGTATTGTGTGAAGTTTTGATCACCACACAAAAGGAAATGAGTGATTGCACTGGAACAGATAAAAAAGAGATTCACCAGGATGTCATCTGTGCTGAACCGTTTTAGGTATGAAGAGAAGTTGTACAGCATGTGATTGGTTTATTTCGAGCAGAGAAGGCTAAGGGAGGACCTAATTGAGGTGTACAAAATTATGAGGGGTATACATGGGGCAGATATGGAGAAACGTTTTACCTTAGAAGAACAGTCAATAACTGGGGGAATAAGTATAAGGTAAGGAAGAAAAGATTTAGAGGAGGTTTGGGTAAACATATTTTCACCCAGACTATAGTTGTTGTGTGGAACAGACTACCGAACATGAGGTCGAGGTGGGAAACCTAACCACATTCGTGTAGCATTTAGATGAGCACTTGAATGGCCACAGAATGGACCAAGTGCCAGAAAACTGAATTAGAAATAGATAGGCTTTTGATGGTCAGCATAGATATGATGGGTTGAAGGACCTATTTCTGCTGATAAAGTATATTACTCTACCTCTAAGAATGTACAATCGGGGAGAGGTGGCGACTGCCGTTCACAAATAGAGGAATTCACAGCTACATTTTAATTCTACATTCAGAAACTAGGGTGTGGGATTTACAATCACAAGTGGATTAATGTAACGCTATTTTTTTATTCGTTCATGGGACGCGGACGTCGCAGGCTGTGCCATCATTTAATTCCCATCCCGAATTGCATTTCAGGGCAGTTTAGAGTCAACCACATTGCTGTGGGTCTGGACTCGCGCGCAGGCCAGAACAGATAAGGATGATAGATTTCACTCCCTCAAGGACAGTAGTGAACCAGATCGGTTTGTTCAATGATCGAAAATGGTTTCATTGTTAGTTTTCGACTTTCAACTCCAGATTTCTATTAAATTCAAATTTCACAAACTGTCATGGTGGGATTCGAACTCGGCTCCCCAGAGCATGACTTTGGATGTCTGGATTTCTAGTCCAGAGACAATTCCCCAATTCCACTGCCTTGCCGAATGTTCATTGCTTTCTATTTTGTGTGTTAATTTTGAATAATGTCGAATCATATAATTTAAAGTGCAAAAGGGGGCCATGCGGTCCATCGAGTCTGCACCGCCCCTTGGAAAGACCACCCTACTTACTTAATCCGACGCCTATCCCCGTACCCCAGCAACCTCACCTAATCTTTTTGGACACCAAAGGACAATTTATCATTGCCAATACACCTAACCTACGCATTTTTGTACTGAGTAAGGAAACCGAAGCACACGGAGAAGGCAAACTCCATACAGGCAGTCACCGGAACCTGGAATTGAACCTAGGACTCTGGAGCAGTGAGACAGCAGTGCTAACCACTGTGCCACAGTGGTTGATTCAATAGTATTTCTCAAAGACGATTGAAGCAGAGTCTTTGAATGTTGTTAATGCAGCGCTAGACAGATATTTAATTAAGCTGGAAGGTTATCAACGCAAGGTAGGGATGGGGTTTCCGGGTAAAATGATGCCATCCATGATCTACTTGAATGTCGGAGCAGGCACGAAGCTCCGAAAGGCCTCCTAGTGCTTTAATTCTTATGTTTTTCCTATGGTCCTATATACAGGAAGAGTGACGGATAAAGGGGCATGTGACCACAGAGTAGAAATGAAGATCGTTCATATTTGAAATTCAAAGTCCTATTATATATGTCAGGTTTGTAATAACGTTCCAGAACAGTGGAATGATGTGCCATAGTTTTCAGGATGCAATATTACTCAAGCCCTAGTCTGAACTTTCAACATACAGAGTTACTGCCGGCGGGAGACCCAAACATATCACATTGCTGGCTCAGTATCTGAGGCCGAATAGTCAGGAGAAAAATACAGTTTTAGGCAGTGCTCCTCCCGACATGGCATTTCGCTCATTGCGCAATGTAGGATTGCATGGAAGCTAAAACAAAGCTCTCCACAAATGAAATGTATTTGTTTAATTTTATTTCTCGTTTCACTCTTAACCAGTGTCCGTCACTGAAGCGTTTACTCGCAAATCGGGCTTGTTTCTAACTCGATCAGTTTAAAGACAAATAGTATGATGCTCAGCTGTTTCCAACGCAGGGCGCCTCAACACGGTGCACAATACGGTTATCATGATCTAAGATCCCTTAATTTGCCGAATTATTAATCAATTGATAAACTAAGTAAAATCCATGGGTATTTAATTCTGGATCTGACCTTGCTGCAGGGTAGTCTTGGAAAAACAGTCCAAATGCATGTTACATTGTAAAGGCTGTTACTTCCTGTTGAACAAAAACATGTTATGGTGAATATTACTCAGATAGGAGGGGAAACCAATGCGCTCTCACACGAATACGGTTTAGTATAACATAATCTACCCTTTTTTAATAATACATTTTACTGGAATTAGAGTAGTAAAAGTTAACACGAAACGATATCCCAATATCAGAGGCCTTTTATGCCCATTTTTTGACTCCGACCTCCATCAGCTCTATTTATTCAGTCCGCTCTCAAGGAGCAGATTAATTATTTCATTTAGCAGTTTTTGGGCTGTATTGGAACTACTCTTCCTCGTATTTTAATCATGCATGTCTTATGCTTGCTCCTTCATGATTAATATTATTTCCTAGGTACAGAGGTGCCCCAGATCAATTCAGTGCACTACTTTCATTACAAACATATCTTCTTCCTAGCTGTATGAAAATATGGGTTGGGTGTGTGTGGTGGGTGTAGTTATGAGTTTCTTGGAATCTCCCCCACAAATTCTTGATATTTTAGGTGGTTTCCCAGTAATCAAATACAATCTTCACATTTTTCAGTTTAAACAAGGAAGCAACCGTCTACAAAATAGGACGATCAATGAACTATCTGAAGTTCACTCCCCTGACCTTCACTCACTTTGTTATTGATGTCAGTTTGCTTTTCTTTGTCGTGTCATGCCCACCTGGTTTATACTGAAGCAAACTGAATAGATAGACGAAGAACAGCTCCCATTAGTTCAGGGATAAGAACTAAAATCAAAGATAAAATAGTCTCTGGGAAAAAAAAACTGTATTAAAATTGTTGGTGAAAAAAACCTCTTTACCTCGAGAATTATGGGCTGATGGAATTCTAGGAAACTGAAATTATTTAGAAATAAGCAGAATTAGTATGTGGATGAATAAAAATAGGTCAGTGATTTGATATAAGGGGTTATATTATTGTAACCACCTGTTTGGTTGTCAGGTAAATCGGTTTGGAGTTAAGATAATATCTGCAAGAAAATCTAACCTCATACTGATGAGCTAATTTCCTGCTGCTCTATCATTTAAGATCTACCTGGGGACAGGAGCCACTTCTATTACCTTAGGAAACAATGGGCAGCGGCATCTGATGTGGAAACCAAGGTTTGTAACATCCATGCTATGATTAACTCGGGTAGGAAGCATTGCTTTGTTTTCTCATATTTCTAACAAATGAGAACATGAATACCCAAGGAGCTTTGACTACATTAATTAGCTCTTCTCTGAACTTCGCTTGTGTTCCTGCATAAATGCACGTGTTTATACAAGACTTCAGCTGGGTGAGCATATATCCGGTTTCATTGGCAAGGTACACAGGATCTCTATAATCAGGTCGGACATGTCGTAGCAGGCCGTCAAACCAATTACAGACCACCGATGTTATACTCAACAATATAAAATTGGCCGACATTGCAAAGAGTAAAATAATGGATTTCCTTCGGCTCTCCATCTCTGTATCGCACTCATTCCCAATCCCCGTCGAGCGGAGTCTCCTTCGCGCAATATTGACGACTACAATGCGTCTGACTGTTAAGCAATTAAACAATAATATCAAAGCAAATGGAACCAACGAAAACAAACAACTTTGGAACCTGATGTATGCTCGTCCTGCAGGAGATGTGAAAAAGGCCACGCTGGGGATATACCCCCAATGAATATTGTTCATTAATTGTTTATGTTCAAATGCAAACCAAAAAGGAATGTTCTCTAAACATATTAACACAGAAATAACAGTTATAACAACCAATGCAGTCCTCACTGTACAATACCTGTTTTTTATTTGCCCGCAGCATATAACTATAAACCGGTCAAATGTGAAGCCAACTGTAAACCACACCGACATTCCTACGCTGGTACAAGTCAAGTACAACATAAGTTTACAAACTACAGTGTAGGAGAAGAATGAATATGGAAAGCGTTCCCTGATAATTTGATGTGCAATTCTGTTGACGAATGTGACCAGTAGATCAGCTGCAGTCATGGCCACCATGTAGGTAGAGATACATTTAGAAAGGCGGCAATTTCCTCTGCAGAGGGTAATTATTGTCAATATGTTCACTGCAAGCAAGGGAGAGAAATTTTAAGAAAGCCGAATACTGAGAAACATCACCACATGTTGTGGGGCAATACAGAGATGTGTGCATACTTAAACTTAGGAGCACGATTTCCTTTAGAATATTGGTCAACATTCGAAGACATTGTTTTCCAAACAATTAAATCATTCAACACTAAATATATTTTCTGGATATTTCATTCGGAAGAAACCAGAGCCGTGCCTTTCAGGATTGGGAATTGTAAAAGTGAACAATCCAACCCTCACTTAAGCCCAGAAAAGTATGACACAAGACGGGAGGAAGTGGGGGTGGGGTTGGGGCAGGGTTTCAGCATTTTAAAATCAAGACATGATTTATTGAGAGCTGATGTAGGCTAGCAAGGACAGGGATGAGAAGCTAATAGAATTGTCTGTGAATAAGATGACATGTCGCAGTGATTTGAATGACCTCAAGTTTACTGAGGGCAGAATGTCGGAGGCCACCCATGTGTGCATTGGAATGCTGCAGTCCAGAGGTAACACAGGCTGGGATGAGGGTTTCAACAGTAGATGAAATGAGCCAGCGAAAAGTCAGAAAACGTTAGTGGCGTACATGAACACAGTCGAGTGATGGTGTGGATCTGCTATCTGAAGATCATCTCGGGGTGAAATCTGACACTAAGTTTGAAGGCAGTCTTGCTCCTTCCCAGATAAGTACTCGGCAGGTGAAATGCGCAGATAGTTAGGGAATGGAACAGGTATCAGAGAGAATGCCTTCCGTTACCCGATATTTAATGGAAGGACTTTGCTTATAATCCAGAGCTATATAATAGAAAGAAAAAAAACAGTAAGAGCACTTGTCAACAGTGAGTGAATCGGGAGATGGGGTTGTAAAGAAGAGCTGGGTGTCCTCAAAGTACATATGAAAACAATTGTTTTCTTTTTTGATGATGTGGACTAGGGGCAACATGCAGAGAAGTAATAGGAAGGTGGCAGATTTTAGCTAAACTGTCTCCGCAACACTCTCTGACAGTCCATTCCAACCCCTAACCACTTTCTATTGCATCTTTTAATAATTACTTCAAATATATATCCTCTCGTTCTCGATCACTTCACGGGTGGAACCAGATTCTCCTTATTTATTTACTTTCATTAGAACCCGGATGATATCGTAAACCTCCATCAAATCTCCTTTCAACCTTTCGTTTCCTGAACAAAACAGTTCTAGCATCTTAAATATTTCTTGGTAGAGAAGTACCCATTCCTTTAAGCTATTCTCCAGAATATTTTCTGCACCCTCTTTCCTTCGCATCCTTCCTAAAGGTCGACACACAGAACTGGGAGTACTGTATTTGAAGCAAAACTAGTGACTTATGGAAATTCCACATAATCACGTTTCTTATAAACTATGAGCCTATTTATGAAACCTAGGATATCATATGATTTGTTCACTGCACTCTCAAACTGTTCTGCTCCCTTCAATATTACTGCGCATGTGCACTCAGTTCCCAGTGCACCTGCAACCCGTTCAGAGTTATACACATTTTTATATTTCCCCTCCATTTCATTCTGAGCAAAGGAATCACGTTACTCTGCACTGAACGTCACATGCCACCAACTTCGTAGACGACATTTTGAAGTTCGACGAGGACAGATTCTTGCAGTCATATAAAATGTTACATTTTTTAAATTGATAAAGCACATTTTGCAGCTCTGGCTGGAGCTTAACTTTGCAGCAGGAATTCAAACAGGAACGTAGAATTCTGGGACCGGTAGACAACGAGTGAGGAGGCATCAATTTGTTCAAGGGTTTTGCAGAGCAGGCAGGGTTTGGAGGTTGTGCGGGGTAGATTTTTAACGACGGTAAGTTAAAGGATTCTACTTTTTTTTCTGAGGAAGTTGACCTTCCTCATGGAATGCAGGAGCTCACCCAAGGTAAGAAAAACGTTACCACTCTCACCTAGTATGGCGAGCAGGGCACTTCCGGTGATGACGATGCGCTGAGCAGTCGCACGTTCGGTGGCTCTCCTACCGTGGACCCGAAAAATAGCCACCTTTCAACTATAATTCGTCAGAAAGACACATCAATCCATTCCCCAACTTTATTAGGACAGAGGAAGGAAGAAAGTGAGAAATATAAGTAAAAATGCCCGAAGGAAGCCAAACGAGAGGCAGATCAGAGACCTGATGCAGAGGAGCCAGGGACGCCCACACTCAGACGAGCGAACCGGCGCACGAGGAGGAGCAGCGCAAGTTTCGCTGAAACAAAAAGAACAAGACAGACAGGAACAAATCCCTCCCGGACCAGGGGGGAACACCGAGGCACTGAGGGAGCACCAACAGGAGATAAAGGGGGAGGGAACAGCGGACATTTAGGCCACGGTGAAGGTGGCAGTGATTCGGTTGGACGCCCAAGAGGCGACCATCAAAGAGATGGAAAAGACCGCAACTGACCAGAGCGATCGAATCGTGTCGCTCGAGAAAGAGATGACGAAGTTGCTCACGACGCAGGCAGTCTGAAGGGCAAAGTAGAAGATCAAGAGAATCGCTCGAGAAGGCAAAACCTGTGGATTGTGGGCCTACAGAGGGGTTCGGAGACAGGGACCCCACGGTACGAATGGTCGAGATACTGGACAACCCAGTGGGGAGACATACTTTCTCCAACACACCAGAAATGGACTGGGCACACGAAATCCAAAACTGGGGAGAAACGGAGGGCAGTAATCGCTAAACTGCACCGGTAGCACGACCGAGAAAGAATCCTGCCCTGGGCCAGACAGGCCAAGAACTGCCGCCGGGAGGGACATAGTATTAGCATATACCAGGACATTGAGGCGGACGTGGCCAGGAAACGCTCTGAGTTCCATAGAGCAAAAGCAGCCCTGTATAAGGACAGTACGCGCTTTGGTATGCTGTAACCAGCGAAGCGCTGGGTCACATACCAAGACAAACAACATTTCTTTACAGTCCCCGCCGAGGCAAACGAGTTTCTCTTGAAATGCGGGCTGGAGCAGCGACAGCAGGGAAGCAATAAAGAGCCCCTGGCAAGGAGCAGCAGCATGCTGACGAGCCGACGTGGGTGGGTGGGTGGTGAGGAAATACGTCTCCCCACCCCGCTGAACGAAAAGAGGCAAACCACTACCTGAGGGACAGCTTTGTCTGGAAAATCTTGACCTCGTAAGAAAGAACGAGTGCAACAGAGAAGGGAAAGTGGGTGGGAGCAAATGGGGATAGGAGCCAGGGGAAGGGGGACAAAAGGGGAGAACACGGGATGGGAATGGGAGATAAAGGGGGGATAAAGGAGGGATAGGAGGTGTGGTGGACATAGGGAGGGGGGAATAGGGCGAGAGTGAAAGGAGCAATAAGGACACAAAGGGTCGCAACCAGGGGTCCGGAGCAAAGACGCACTGCAATTACTTACCCAGTACGGTCTCTGGGAAGACCCCTGAGTGTAGGGGCCTCCCCATGTGGCGGGTGCACAGTGGGGGGCCATGTTGGGTGCCGCCTGGACAGGGCGAAATCCCGCAGCGCAGGAACCCGAGCGCATGGGGAGAGCAGTTACAGCGACCATCTTGGACGGCCCTCTAACAAAGGGAAATCCCGGAGTGCACGGGCGCATCCACCAGGTAAGTCTGGTTAATCACACAGGACCGGGGCAGAAGCCCCCCGCCAGGATAGTCACCTGGAACGTAAGGGGACAACGGCCCAGTGAAGTGATCCACAGTCTTCACCCACCTAAGAAACCCATCTTCCTCCAAGATACACACCTGAGTGAGCAGGGACAACGGCGTGTAAGAAAGGGCTGGGTGGGACAGATCTACTATTCCTGTTACGGGACAAGGGCTAGGGGGCGGCAATACTGATCAACAATAGGACGATGTTTAAGGTGACGAAGATGGTTACGGACACAGGGGGACTGTCCGTCATGGTCAATTGGGCCATGGACTGGGCACCAGTTGTACTCGTTAACGTCAACTGGGAGGACACAAAATTCATTAAAAAGACCATGGCGGAAAACCCCGACACAGCGATGCACCGACTGATCATGGGGAGGAGTGGGGTGGGACTTCATCTGTGTACCGGACCCACGACAGGCAGGTCAAACCCCAAAACAGGGAAGACCTCAAACATGGCAATTGAACTCGGTCATTTTATGGAACAGATGGGGGCAATGGACCCTTGAAGGTTCATCCACCCAGGTCGGAGAAGGAGTTTTCCTTCTTCTCCTCATACAAAACGTAGATTCCAGGATTGACTTCTTTGTGGTGGGGAAATCGGTGCTTCCAGGGTTGGTCAAAGCGGAATACTCCACAATCGTAATCTCCGACCGTGCTCCACATTATATGGATGTGCAGTTGGACATGGGCAGGGCCCAACCCCTCACATGGAGCTTGGATACTGCTCTACTAGCCGATAAGGCTTTCAGGGAAAGGTTATCACAGGCCATAGTGGAGTATACGGAGACCAACCAAAACGGAGAGGTCTGACCCTCCACGTTCTGGGAGGCGCCAAAGGCCGTGATTAGAGGTAAAATTATCGCCTTCAAAACGCGAAGGCACAGGGTAGAAAGGACGGCTAGGCAGCGGTTGGTTGACTCCATACTGGTGGTAGACCATAAATACTCCGAAGTCCCAACCGTAGAGCTCCTGGCGGAGAGTAAAAAGCGACAAATGGACTTTGACCTGTTCTCCACGAGGAAAGCAGTGCACCAACTCTGCCAGGCACAAGGGACCCTATACGACAACGGAGACAAAGCCAGCCGCCTGCTGGCCCATTGGCTGAGAAAGCAGGCAACCACTAGAGAGATCGTGCAAATCAGAGACAAGAGAGGCACATTAGAAACAGACCAACAAAAGGTCAACGAAACCTTCGAGGCCTTCTACTGAGCCCGCAACACGGATTAAACTGTTCCTCAGTAGACTGGACATGTCAGTTGTGGGGGAGGACAGAAAACGGGGTTTGGAAGCACCACTAGGACTGGAAAATTATTAGCTTCATGCAGGCGGCCAGGCTTCAGGCGGATTCACGGCAGACCTCTGTAAACAATTTGCGAGAGCACTGGCCCCGCACCTGCGGGAGATGTTCATAGCTTCGCTGGCTAGTGGCACACTGCCAGCTACACTAGCACCGACCTCAATATCGCTAATACCAAAGAAAGACAAAGACCCAACAGAATACGAGTCACACAGACCCATCTCACTGCTTTTTTTTGGAACAAATTTAGTGCACCCAATTGAGTTTTTCCAATTAAGGAGCAATTTAGCGTGGCCAATCCGCCTAGCCTGCACATCTTTGGGCTGTGGGGAGAAACCCACGCAAACACGGGGAGAATGTGCAAACTCCACACGGATGGTGACCCAGAGGCGGGATCGAACCTGGGACCTCGGCGCTGTGAAACTGCAGGGCGAACCCACTGCACCACCATGCTGCCCCCGACCCATCTCACTACTACTTGTAGACGCCAAGACACTGGCTAAAAGTCTAGCCAAATGGCTGGAGAACTGTTCCAGAGGTGGTGGCAGAAGACCAGATGGGCTTTGTCAATGGTAGACAGCTAACATCGAACATCAGGCGCCTGCTGAATGTGATAATGACCCCATCCAGGGAGGGAACACCAGAGGTGATTGTCTCCCTGGACGCAGAACAGGCCTTCAAACGAGTCGAATGGAAGTACCTCAGAGAGGAGCTGGAGCATTCAGGCACCGATCAGGGGTCACCTCCTGGGTGAAGATCCTATACAACGCTCCCATGGCGAGCGTACAGACAAACAACACCAGCTCCCAGTACTTCCAGCAGCACAGGGGCACCAGGTAGGGGTGCCCGCTGTCGCCACTGCTGTTCGCCCTAGCGATCGAACCACTTGCGATCACTTGCAGAACAGGAAACAACTGGAAAGTGCTCCGAAGAGGAAGCAGAGAGCAGTGTTTCGCTCTCTATAGATGAACTGCTCCTCTATATCTCGGACCCTCAAAGGAGCATGGAAAGAATCATGGTCGAAGGGGGGAGGTCGAAGAATGCAAAATCCCTAAGAAGGTCCTACAAAAAACAAAGTCCAAATGGGGTGCTAGCCCTCCCAAGCCTACAATACTACCATTAGGCGATGACAGCAAAACGAGTAAGGGGATGGATTAAGGAGCCAGAAGCTGAATAGGTGCATGCAGAGGAGGCCTCATGAATCGGGACCTCGCTCCAGGCCGAGCCATGGCGGAACACCCATCACCACCCAAAAGGCACACCAGCAGCCCAGTGGTGGAAGCCACCCTCCAGACCTGGAACCAATTACGGCAGCATTTCGGCCTGACCGAAATGTCCGTCACAGCTCCCATCTGCAACAATCATAAGTTCGTGTCAGCGCCCACCGATGCCACCTTTTAAAAGGTGGAGACAGGACGGGGGTACCCTGACAGTCAAGTACGTATACATGGCCAGCAGGATCAAAACACTGGAAGAACTGACAGAGAGATTTCAGCTAGCTAAGGGCAATGAACTAAGGTAGGAACAGCTTAAAAACTTCCGACGGAAGGAGACAAGTAAGTATCCACGACCACCATGACAGGCATTACTAGAAGAGTTACTGGACGCAAATATTCTAGATAAAGGAAACTGTAGCAGCATGTATGAACGACTGGTAGAGGGGGCTGACACTGTGCTGGAGGCAACGAGGAAGAAATGGGAGTAAGACCTGGGGTTCAAAATAGAGTGGGGACTCTGGAGTGAAGTACTGCATAGGGTGAACTCCACCTCAACGTGCGCAAGACTTCACCTAACCAATTAAAGGTGGAACATAGGGTCCACTTGACAAGAACCCAAAAGAGTAGATGTGGACGGTGCCAAAGAGGCCCGGCCAACCACACCTACATGTTCTGCTCTTCTCCAGGCTTGCTGTTTACTGGGCAGCCTTCTTCGAGGCAATGTCCAAAGTGGTGAGGGTGAAGCCATGGCCGAAAGTGGTGGTTTTCCACGTATCAGACTAGCCGGATCTCTTCATGGGCAAGAGGACGAATCCTTCTCGGCTGGTGGTCAGCAGCACCATCCAAAGATGCAGACTGGTTGTCCAACCTATCGGAATTTCTCCGAAGGGAGAACATCAAATTCGCCATCCGGGGGTTGGAATATGGCTTCTTCAGAACGTGGCAGCTATTCACCCAAATGTTCTGAGACCTGTTTGTGACCAACGAAGAAGCCGATAAATAATCAAGTCGCGAAGAGCCAGGAAAATATAGCCAAAATATGAGAAAAGGGAGGTAATGAGGGGAAAGACCCGGGGGAGGGGCGAGAGCAGTACAAGAGGGGTTAGCTATACACAATAGAAAAGAAAGGGGAGCTGCAGGGAGGGAGAGGGGGAGGGAGGAAAAAGGGGGGGGAGGGGGAAGAAGGCAGCACAGGAGACAAAGAACAATAGAGGGGAGCCAGAGGAGGGGGTGAGGAGAGACCGGGGAACACAAACTGAAAGGAGAGCACGGAAACGACAACGACCATGACGAACACAGCACCAGAGAATAAGAAAATATACGAGGATGAAACGACGGACGGCCGAAGCGGAGGCAAACGCACAACAATAGTGGCGAAAACCGACCGGGACATGCAAGCAACATCAGGGGCGCCACCCAAGCGCCCCCCCCCCAGATCTATTTTGTATTTAGGATGTTGCATGTATTCTTTGTTAAAAAAAACCCAGAAGAAACGAAAGCCGCCTCCCCAAGGCATATATAGATGTATAATATAATTGCCTCCCCAGTGCCTCGATGTATATCCACATCCCCCGTTTTTTACTTTTCCACCCCTTGGTTTTTCATTTACAAAATGTTTCTAACTGTATTGTGTTGTTTTTTATCTTGGTTTTATCATCTTTTCTTTTTTCTTCTTCTTTGTGTACACCTGTAAATATACAATGTGCGAAAAACCCAATCAAAACATTTAAAAAAAGTATGGGGAGCAGGATTGGAGGCTGGGTGATCAGGTATTCATTCGGAATGGGAGCAAAAATGCCAGGATGTGGGTCTCATAGACAAGATATGTTTGAAGAGGGAATAATGCGAACATATCTTGAGAATGAGAAAATCCTTGAAGTATACCTTGGATATTTCTACAACCTGCTTATTTTTGGCAGTTACAAACGAATCCACATACAGATGTCTGAATGAATACCACTTTGAAGTACAGCGCGAGAATGCATCCCTTTACGAAGTTTTACAGTATTGATAACATTTTCCCCGTCTTCCTGAAAGCCCATGAAGCAAGTGATGGAGTTTTGAATTTAGTTGCTGCTATGTATTTGGAGACAGAAGCATTTGATGTTCCTGTCAAACAATATAATTTCCATGTATTCCTGCTCTGGAGCTGAGCAGAATCTGGTGGAACTGTAAAAGTTCTTTGCAGCCGAGAGTTTGGGAACTTGAACAATTATTTTGAAGAAAATATTTCAATGTCCCCTGTGAAAGTTCGGCTTTTGTTCCAAGAAGTATAAACTTAAGGTGATTAGGAAACTATGACACACAGCAGATGGCATAAATCTCACCAAGATATACTCAAAGTCAATTAAGCAGGGGAACATAGTTGCGTCACGAAGAACGTCCCGCACGGCGGGAGAGGGCGAAGGAAGAGGAGCTACCCGGACTCCGAGGCGGAGCGTGGCCAGAGACCTGTGCGCTTGGGAGGGGAGCGAACGCCAGAGGCACGAGGGCAGAGCCCCCCGGGGAGAAGGAGAGGATGCCGCAAGGGACCGGGGCGGTAAACTGCGGCCCGGGGCGAGGAAAGGTGTGCGGGAAGAGCCGGGGGCTGGAGACCAGGAAGCGACCGGAGAGAGTCGCCCCCCCCCCCCGCCCCCCCCACGAACGGAGACAGCGCATTGGAGCGCGGGCCTGCGAGCCGGCCCGACCGACCAAGTCAGCCCCCTCTCCGCACAGCAGAACGCAGCGGGCCACGGGGCAACAACGCGGGGCAGTGAAACACGGGGTAGGAGGAACAACCACCACGAGGCAGGCAGCGGCGGAACAAAGGGGGACTCCCGGCCCAACGAGAAGCCTTTTTCTCTCTCTCTCTGGTTCCAGGGTGAGTGAGGACGACAAAAAGAAAACAAGAACTCCCTCTTTTATTTGGGTGGGGGGGGGGGGGGGGGGGGAGAAAAAAGAAAGAAAAGAAAGACTTAGAAAAAATAAATGTTAAAGGGACCGAACACTCCCTCTCTCCTTCCACAATTCTCAGAAAAGAAAACCAAACTTACTTGAAAAGAGTCTCTTCAGAAGGGAGGGGGAGAGAAAAAGAGGGGAAAGGGGGAGGGGGGAAGGGAATGGGGAAAAAAAGAGGTGGAGAAAAACAAACAAAGTGAGTGGGTTGTGCGGGGGGAGGGGGGATGCCAGAAGGGAGCCAAAGCAGAGGGAGAAAAGGAACCAAATGCAAATGGGGCCATACACGAGCCCACTCAGACGAGTTAATCATCACTCGAAGCGGCGGAATGAAAGCCTCGCCGCAACAAGAACTGGGCAGACAGGAGCATTTTCCCCCTGGGCCAGAGGGGAACTGGAAGGCAGCCTTTGCCGAGGAGCTGAGGGAACACCAGAAAGAAAGCAAGGCAGGGACCAAAGCAGACATAGAGGCCGCAGTACAGGCAGCAATGGCCTAGGCCCTGGCGGAGGTGCAGCTCGCCCTGGGCAGAGCAGAGAAGAAACTGGAAGCCCAAGAGGAGAATCTGGAAGCCCAAGAGGCGACCTTTAAGGAGCTGACAAAAGCCGAGACTGACATGAGCGACCGGATCACGGCCCTGGAGAAAGATGTGGCGAGACTGGGCACAACGCAGGGAGGCCTGAAGGCCAGGAAACCCGCTCAAGAAGACAAAATGTCAGGATAGTGGGCCTACCAGAGGGGATCGAGGGTAGAAACCCCACGGCCTACGTGGCCGAGATGCTGGGCAACTTAGTGGGGAGGCAAACTTTCCCTAACCCACCATAAATGGACAGAGCGCACCGGTCGCTGCGCCCGAAACCCAGGGCTTGGGAACACCCGAGGGCAGTTATAGGCAAACTGCACCGGTACAAAGACACGGAAACGATCCTGCGCTGGGCCAGGCAAAACGGAACCTGCAAATGGGAAGGCTACCTCATTAAAGTGTACGAGGACATTGAGGTAGACCTCGCCGGGAGACGGGCCGAATTTAACAGAACAAAAGCAGCCCTTCACAGGAACAATGTGCACTTTGTTATGCTGTACCCAGCGAAGCCCATGTTACATACCAAGAAAGAGAGTATTTCTTTACAGCTCCCGCTGACGCAAACAAATTTATCGACGATCATGTGCTGGAAAAACAACAGCGAGGGTAGAAACATGGATCCCCTGGTAAGGGGCAACAGCACGTCGACGGGGAGGTGGGGGAGGGTTGAGGCAATGCCAGGCCACCCCGCCCCCACCCCCAACATGGCAAGCGCACCCTGAACATAAAGCAAACCACTACCCAACGAACCACCATAGGTGGGGAACCAGGCCCAGCACAAGGTACGAGAGTGGCGGAGAAGGGTGAGCAAACAGGGGGAGTGCAGGGTACGGCGGGGGAAGAGTGGGCAAAAAAACAGAGGCTGGGCAGGGGATAAGTGAGACAGTAACTCCTTAGAGGGGGGGGTCGCTGCATTAGCAAGAAAGCGAGCACCAGGGACATGCAAAAAAACAGGGCCGCAGCGTGCCACCAACAGAGGGGATGGCACCAGGCAGAGGGCGGGTGGGACCACTCAACAGAGGCGGGAGTGCAAACGGGAATAGGAGCAGGGGAAAGAGGGACAAAGGAGGGATATACGGGAGAGGGGGAGAAAGGGGGTAAGAGGGAGAGACTGGAGGAGGCACAGTGGGGGCAGGCAAACAGGGATGGAGGGACAAACAGGGCTAGAAAAGGAACAGCAATAGGGCTACCGAGTGCCGCAACCAAGGGCTCTGAACAAAGAATCGCTGCAAGCATCCACCCTGTACGGCCTCTGGGCGAAGGGAAACCCCAGAATGAAGGGGGTTACCCGCATGGCGGCCGCACAGCGGGCGGCCATTGCGGGGATCCCCTGGACGGAGGGAAGCCTCGGAGCACAGGGGCCCGACCACATGGAGAGAGCAATGTCTGCGGCAATCCTGGACCGCCGGAGGAACCGTGGAGGGCAGGGGCGCGTCAACCAGGTGAACATGGTGCATCCCACAGGAGCGAGGGGACAGAAGTCTCTCACCAGGATAGTCACCTGGAATGTAAGGGGACTCAACGGCCCAGTGGAAAGATCCAGAGTCCTCAACCACCTAAGAAACATGAAGGCAGACATCATCTTCCTTCCATAGAGGCAACTGAGGGAGCAGGACTGACTGCGGGTAAGAAAGGGCTGGGTGGGACAGACCTACCACTCCTGTTATGGGACGAGTGGGTGGCAATACTTATCACCAAATGGATGATGTTAAGGGCGGCAAAGACAGTGACGGACCAAGGGGGATGGTACGTCATGGTTAGCGAGACTCTGGATGGGGCACCGGTAGTACTAGTTAACGTGTACATACCCAACTGGGATGACCCGAGCTTCATCAGGAAGACCACGGCAGAAATCCCTGACATAGCAACGCACCGGCTAATCATGGGGGGGGGGGGGGGGGGGCTTCAACTGTGTACAGGACCCAACGACTGACAGATCAAACCCAAAGACAGGGAAAACATCAAACATGGCAAGGGAACCCGGTCACTTTATGGAACAGATGGGAGCGGTGGACCCGTGGAGGTTCACCTTCAAAGGGGAGAGGGAGTTTTCCTTCTTCTCCCCAGTACACAACGTATACACCAGAATTGGCTTCTTTGTTGTGGGTAAACGGTGCTTCCGGGGATAGACAAAGTGGAATACTCCGCAATTGTGATATCAGACCATGCTCCACACTACATGGACGTGAGGCTGGAAACGGGCAGGGCCCAACGCTCCACGTGGAGGTTGGACGTTGCCCTACTAGCTGACAAGGCCTTCAACGAAAATATATTGTGTGCCATAGCAGTATACATGGAGAAAAATCAGAACGGGGAGGTCACACCCTCCAAGTTCTGTGAAGCGCTAAATGCGGTACTAAGAGGGGAAATCATCGCTTTCAAAGCGCGAAGAAATAGAACATAGAACATAGAACATTACAGCGCAGTACAGGCCCTTCGGCCCTCGATGTTGCGCCGACATGTGAAACCACTCTAAAGCCCATCTACACTATTCCCTCATCGTCCATATGTCTATCCAATGACAATTTGAATACCCTTAGTGTTGGCGAGTCCGCTACTGTTGCAGGCAGTCACACCCTTACTACTCTCTGAGTAAAGAACCTACCTCTGACATCTGTCTTATATCTATCTCCCCTCAATTTAAAGCTATGTCCCCTCGTGCTAGACATCACCATCCGAGGAAAAAGGCTCTCACTGTCCACTCTATCCAATCCTCTGATCATCTTGTATGCCTCAATTAAGTCACTTCTTAACCTTCTTCTCTCTAACGAAAACAGCCTCATGTCCCACAGCATTTCCTCCTAAGATCTTCCCTCCATACCAGGCAACAGTCTGGTAAATCTCCTCTGCACCCTTTCCAATGCTTCCACATCCTCCCTATAATGCGGCGACCAGAATTGCACGCAATACTCCAAATGCGGCCGCACCAGAGTTTTGTACAGTTGCAACATGACCTCATGGCTCCTAAACTCAATCCCTCTACCAATAAAAGCTAACACACCGTACGCCTTCTTAACAACCCTCTCAACCTGAGTGGCAACTTTCAAGGATCAATGTACACAGACACCGAGATCTCTCTGCTCATCCACACTGCCAAGAATCTTACCATTAGCCCAGTACTCTGTCTTCCTGTTATTCCTTCCAAAATGAATCACCTCACACTTTACTGCATTAAACTCCATTTGCCACCTCTCAGCCCAGCGCTGCAGCTTATCTATGTCCCTCTGTAACTTGTAACATCCTTCCGCACTGTCCACAACTCCAGCGACTTTAGTGTCATCTGCAAATTTACTCACTCAACCTTCTACGTCCTCCTCCGGGCTATTTATAAAAATGAAAAACAGTAGTGGCCCCAAAACAGATCCTTGTGGTACACCACTAGTAACTGGACTCCAGTCTGAACACTTCCCATCAACCACCACCCTTTGTCTTCTTCCAGCTAGCCAATTTCTGATCCAAACTGCTAAATCTCCCTGTATCCCATACTTCCGTATTTTCTGCAGCAGCGTACCGTGCGGAACCTTATCAAACGCTTTACTGAAATCCATAGACACCACATCAACTGCTTTACCCTAATCCACCTGTCTCGTCACCTTCTCAAAGAACTCAATAAGGTTTGTGAGGCACGACCCTACCCTTCACGAAACCGTGTTGACTATGTCTAATCAAATTATTCCTTTCCAGATGATTATACACCCTATCTCTTATAAACCTTTCCAAGATTTTGCCCACAACAGAAGTAAGGCTCACTGGTCTATAGTTACCGGGGTTGTATCTATTCCCCTTCTTGAACAAGGGGACAACATTTGCTATACTCCAGTCTTCTGGCACTATTCCTGTTGACAAAGATGACTTAAAGATCAAAGCCAAAGGCTCAGCAATCTCCTCCCTAGCTTCCCGGAGAATCCTAGGATAAATCCCTTCCGGCCCAGGAGACTGAAATATTTTCACCCTTTCCAGAATTGTTAACACATCCTCCTTATGAACCTCAAGCCCTTCTAGTCTAGTAGCCTGAGTCTCAGTATTCTCCTCGATAACATTGTCTTTTTCTTGTGTGAATACTGACGAAAAATATTCATTTAGCACCTCTCCTATCTCCTCGGACTCAAGCACAACTTCCCACTACTGTCCTTGACTGGCCCTACTCTTACCCTAGTCATTCTTTTATTCCTGACATATCTATAGAAGGCTTTAGGGTTAGCCTTGATTCTACCTGCCAAAGATTTCTCATGTACCCTCCTGGCTCTTCTTAGCTCTCTCTTTAGGTACTTCCTCGCTAACTTGTAACTCTCGAGCGCCCTTACTGAACCTTCATGTCTCATCTTTACTTAAGCCTCCTTCTTCCTCTTGACATGTGTTTCGACTGCCTTAGTAAACCACGGTTCCCTTGCTCGATCACTTCCTCCCTGCCTGACAGGTGCATACTTATCAAGGACACGCAGTTGCTGTTCTTTGAACAAGCTCCACAATTCCATTGTGCCCATCCCCTGCAGTTTTCCTCTCCATCAGATAGGGAGGAAAGGGCGGCTAGGCAGCAGCTGCTGGACTCCATACTGAAGGTAGACCGTAAATTCTCTGAGGCCCCGACCGGAGAGCTACTGGCGGAGCGGAAAGAGTTACAAAGGAACTTTGATCTGCTCTCCACCAGCAAAGTAGTGCTTCAACTCCGCCAAACACGTGGGACCCTAAACGAACACGGCGACAAAGCCAGCCACCTGCTGGCACACCAGCTGAAAAAACAGGCAGCCACCAGAGAAATTGCACAAATCAGGGATACTAGAGGCGCATTACAAACAGAGCCAGAAAAGATCACTAAAGCAGTCAGGGTCTTTTACCAAGGGCTGTACACCTCAGAGCCCCCAATTGGGGAGTCCGGGATGAAACGGTTCCTTGATGGACATACCAGTCGTGGGGAAGGGCAGAAAACGGGGCCTGGAAGCATCACGATCACTGGGAGAGATCATGGGCAGCATAAGCACCATGCATGCGGAGAAGGCACCGGGACCGGACGGATTCCCGGCGGACTTCTACAAATGTTCACAGACTCGCTGGCCAAGGGCACACTACCACCCACGCTAGCACAGGCCTCAAACTCGCTAATACCTAACAAAGATAAAGACGCAATGGAATGTGAGTCATACAGACTCATCTCACTGCTGAACGCAGGTGCCAAAATACTGGCCAAGATTCTAGCCAAAAGGCTAGAAGACTGCATGCCAGAGGTGGTCGCAGAGGACCAGACTGGCTTTGCCAAAGGTGGACAGCTTCTCGAACATAGAACATAGAACATAGAACATTACAGCGCAGTACAGGCCCTTCGGCCCTCGATGTTGCACGGACCTGTGAAATCACTCTAAAGATCATCTACACTATTCCCTTATCACCCATATATCTACCCAATGACCATTTGAATGCCCTTAGTGTTGGCGAGTCCACAACTGTTGCAGGCAGGGCATTCCACGCCCTTACTACTCTCTGAGTAAAGAATCTACCTCTGACATCTGTCTTATATCTATCTCCCCTCAATTTAAAGCTATGTCCCCTTACCTCCAACATCAGGCACCTGCTGACCGTGATAATGACCCCTCTGGGGAGAGAACACCAGAGGTGATCATCTCCCTAGACGCAGAAAAGGCCTTCAACAGAGTCGAATGGAAATACCTCATAGAGGTACTGGGGCGGTTCGGGCTTGGAACAGGATTCACCTCCTAATAAAACTCCTATACAACACTCCCATGGCGAGCGTATGGACAAACAACACCAACTCCCAATACTACCAGCTGCACAGGGGCACCAGACAAGGATGCCCACTGTCCCCGCTGCTGTTCGCCCTAGCGATCGAGCCACTATCAATTGCACTCAGAGCCCCAAAAGTTGGAGTGGGATCCGAAGGGGTGGCAGAGAGCACAGAGTCTCAATCTATGCAGATGATCTGCACCTCTACATCTCAGACCCACAAAGAGGATGGATGGAATCATCGCGCTCCTGAAAGAGTTTGGCACCTTCTCGGGCTATAAACTCAACATCAGCAAAAGTGGGATCTTCTTGGTACACCCACAAGTAGGTGGGGCAGCACTAACGGGACTGCCGTTTAAACAAGCCAGACTCAAATTCCGCTACCTGGGGATCCAAATAGCCCACGACTAGAAAGGGATCCACATATGGAACCTCACCAGTCTGACGGAGGAAGTTAAAAAAGACCTGCAAAGATGGAGCACACTCCCACTCTCCCTTGTGGGGAGAGTCCAGACGATCAAAATGAACGTGCTGCACAGGTACCTCTTCCTATTCAGATCTATCCCAATCTACATCCCCAATGCCTTTTTCAAAGCATTAGACAAACTAATCATGGCGTTCTTATGGGTGGGGGAGGGGGGGAGAATGCTAGGTAGAAAGACGGTCTTACAGAAAACAAAATCAAGGGGAGGGCAAGCCCTCCCAAACCTACAATTCTACCACTGGGCGGCGATGGCCAAGCGAATAAGGGGATGGATCAAGGAGCCAGAAGCCGAGTGGGTGCGCGCGGAAGAGGCCTCCTGTAAGGGGACCTCCCTCCCGGCCCTCACCATGGTGGCACTCCCATCCCCACCTAAAAACACTCCAGTAGCCCGGTGATGAAAGCCACCCTCCAGTCCTGAAAGCAGCTACGGCAGCAATTTGGCCTGACCAAAATGTCGGACAAAGCTCCCATCTGTAACCATAGGTTCGCACCAACACTGACTGATGCCACCTTCAAAAGGTGGAGACAGGACGAGGGGACACTGACAGTCAGGGACCTATACATCGACGGCATGGTCGTGACACTGGACGAACTGACGGAGAAATTCCAGCTGGCCAGGGGGAATGAGCTAAGGTACCTACAACTCAGAAACTTCCTATAAAAGGAGACAAGGACTTACCCACAACCGCCACGACAGACATTACTCGAAGAGTTACTGGACGCAAGCACATCAGAGAGAGGAAACTGTAGTGACATGTACGGCCGACTGGTAGAAGGGGCCGACACTGTACTGGACGCAACAAGAATGAAATGGGAGGAGGACCTGGGGATCGAGATAGGGTGCAGACTCTGGAGCGAAGCACTGCATCGAGTCAACTCCACCTCCACCTGCGCATGGCTCAGCCTGATGCAACTAAAAGTGGTACATCGAGCCCACTTATCAAGAACTCGTATGAGTTGGTTGTTCCCGGAGGAGGAGGATGGGTGTGAACGGTGCCAAAAAGGCCCGGCCAACCACGCCCACATGTTCTAGTCTTGCCCCAGACTTGTGGAGCACTGGACAGCCTTCTTCAAGGCAATGTTCAAAGTGGTGGGGTGAGGGTGGAGCCATGCCCGAAAGTAGCGGTCTTCGGGGTTTCAGACCAGCCAGATCTATTTCTGTAGAGGAGGCAGACGCCCTTGCCTTTGCCTCCCTGATCACCCGCCGTAGAATCCTGTTCGGCTGGTGGCCAGCAGTATCACCTAAAGCTGCAGACTGGCTGTCCGACCTCTCGGAATCTCTCGGAATTCGCCACCTGAGGGTCAGATGACGGCATCCACAGAACGTGGGAGCCATTCACCCGATTGTTCCAGGACTTTTTTGTGGACGAATAGCCAGGTAGCCAGGAACCAGGGGAAAGCAGCCAAAGCATGTGAGGGGGAGACAGACCGGGGGGGGGGGGGGAGGGGCGGACAACTCAGTCTAAGAGGAAGGAAAGGTGAACTACGGGGGCGGGCGGTGGGTGGAGGAGGGAAGGAAAGGCGAACCACAGGGGGTGGGGCTGAGAGAAGAGACAGGGAGCAATAGAGGAGAGCCAGGGAGGTAGGTGGGAGGGGGGGGGGGGAGGAGGGGAGGGGGGAGGCAGGGAAACGTCGACCAACTTGACATCCACAGGAACAAAGAAAAAGGAGAATACAGGCGGAAGACGGGAGGGCTGGCTAAAGTGGCAGCGTACACGAGAAGACAATGGCGGCGTAATCCGGCCGGGAGAAGTGAGGGGCAACACCGGCACCAGACCCACTCGAGGATTGCCCTCCAGAAGTGCCTCGCCGGCTCAAATGAATGCCTACTTATATCATATCCTGTGTACACAACGGCAAAATATACTCTGTTCAAAAATCCAATAAAAAACGTTTATTAAAAAAAAAGACAATTAAGCATAAGACGTTGGTAATCCGACATTTATTTAGATTATGAGACACCTATGGACGTTAGTTTGCAAATGCATCTTAAAGTAAATGGTTCAGTTTGAATTTCTGCTCTTAGAAATGCATTAGAAGAGAAGTTGTATGTGAGGAAACACAATTGTTTTATGGTTTTACGACAAAAGTCTATTTGAGTTTGAGCCGAAGCATCTGGAATGGAGTTAATTGCTATAATAGAATGAGGTCCTTCCTTTTCAAATCAGTTTGAATGAATAGACAAAGCAGTCTTAGCGTAAGATGACTGTGATTAACCCAACCATGTACTGTTTCAATTGATCTATACCAGAGTGGAATCTTTCTGATATCTGTCGGACTTGGGTTAAAATGTGTTGACATGATAATGTGGCCTTTACAGGTAATTGTTTGGCATCAGAAGCAACGCATAATTTGTTTGCAATAGAATGTAAACTTCTGGAATCTGAGAAAGTACAGGGTAGATTTATGTCTTCGTTCACGACGAGGACATCAAAGGTGAGTGGCAGGTGATGATTTGAACGACGATAGGCAATAGGACGGGTGCATTTAGACGATCTAAAAAAAAGTGAGAATGAGAGACTGACGGATGGAAGTTCACGCGAATTAGTGTCTTTGTTGGCACAATAGTAACATGGCTTCTGTGCTTTGATTCTTCTGGACACCGTTCAACATTACTTCAACGACAGAGAGAGAGAGAGAGAGCGAGAGAGAGCGAGAGATCGGCTGTACTGACAACAACAATAATTCCCGATATTGAGAGACGGTAAACTTCTATTTTGTCTTCATTGCTTATTTTTGGAAAATGGCTGTTGAAGTCGTTAAATATTTGTTTTTTTCTGATGGTCGCGTGGTGACTTCGCACAATAAAATATGAATTTAACTTGGTAGATTGTGTTATCTTTCAAGTCTCCCTGTGGCTGTCAAAGGCAGTTTTGTTTTACATAAATTTGGAGTACTCAATTAATTTTTTACCAAATAACGGGCAATTTGGCGTGGCCAATCTTCAGACCTTGCATATGTTTGAGTTGTGGGGGCGAAACCCACGCAGACACGGGGAGAATATGCAAACTCCACACATACAGTTACCCGGGGCCGTGATCGAACCGAAGACTGATTATTAAGTTCAGGAACCTTTGTTCCTATTATCTTGAGAATTTACCTTTTTTCCCCTTTTTTTTCTATTACATATTTTAAGAGAGAAGACTCAAGACGTAATCTGCTTGCTTGCTTTTTTGAACATGCAATGCTAATTTCACTTATAAATAGCTAAGATTGAATGAAAGCAAATTTAAATGCTCTGGAAACGTATGAGCACGGGAGCTTCCATTAATTCTGTGTGTTTTTAACAAGGAATTTGTGTGGATTTTCTTTTGCTATGTGTTACCAGTTTAAATGCTTTTCTCTTCCCCTCAAATTGACTTTGTGCGACCAGTTTCAGCACTGAGTAGAAAAAATGAATTGTGAACTGCATTAAAAGTGCAATTTAGCCTGATAAATTATTTAATCTCAGGTCTGGTTATTTGCTACAAACTGTCGGCCGAGATAAATCATTCTTCCAGGAGGATATTATCATTCTGTTGCATGGTAATTAACTATAATTTCAACTACAAATAGACGACAGCATATACGGACATACCAGGAGTTCCGATGGCTACGAGCACGGGATAATAAATGTCCTTGATCTGTAGAATTATTGGTCGTTCCATTCGTTCTAGTAATGTTCGCTAGTTGCCCCGTTTGCAGTTCGTATTCGAATGTGTCTGAGACCGCTCTGTGTCCCGCTTTATAGAACCGTCCTCATTTAAATCAAACATATTGCACAATATGCACCGTTAGTTACAGTCACTAAACAAACAAACAGCGGTTTCCACTTCATTGCCATGAGGAAAGGAATGGCAAAAATGAGTTGAAGATTCGCCGGAAATTCTTCCGATAGATTTCAACAAAAGAAAGAAAACCCAGACGAAATGTGTCTCATTCATATAGAACTTGGACTGTATAGTTTTGTCGACTCAGCAAGATAAATACTTTTTAGAGCAAGTAATGTGCAATGAGAAAGGTGTAAATAAGAATCTTACAGCAACGTGGTTTCTAGGGAAGAATAAAAATTATATGGTTGCAAAATACATTGAATTTGAAATTGACTTAATTTACTCATAATGTATGATGCTAAATATCACAATAGCAAATCGCGTAGCTTTGGGGTGTAAGCTGTCAAACATAGATTGGAACACCGCTTCATAAGCCTTGATGGTAGACACGCAATGGTTGGCATTTAAGGAATACTGCATATCCTTCAATATGCATACAACCTTTCAAGGCACAACAGACTCATGTAAAACAATGGCGCAACTGTGACTGACAAGAGCAATTAAAGGCACAATAATGTAGCCAGCTAAAAAGTAAAGCTCAGGAATGGAAGGGTATTATAGTTCAACAAAAGGGGACCGACATTGTTAAGGGTACAGTGAAGAAAATCTGATATCACACAGAGATACTGACATAGAAAAATCTGTAAAATATTATATGAGGCATGTAAATGGAACAAAAACAATCGCGAGAGTAAATTTTGACCCATTAGGCTCAGGGATAGGGAAATCATAATGGCTAATCAAGAAATGGCAGAGCAACGTTACAAATATTAAGGAAAAATAGAGAACTTGTGGAAATTAGTCTTAGGAAACGAATAGTACTGGAGTCATTCAAGTGGCTGAGGGAACGAATCCTCCAAAAGCAGCTGACCAGCAGCTTTTGATTTTTATAAAGATCTAGTTGCAAAGAGGTGGCCGAATGACTGAAGAAGAGCCATATGACATGAAACATGTACTCTGTTTCTCTATACACTGATGTTGCCAAATCTGCTGAGTTTTTATTCAGCATTTAATGATTTGATTTCAAGCAGTGACTGAATTAGACTTAAACTTTCAGAATTACTTGGATTCACGAAGAGTTCACAAGTACTGGGATAAAATTAACACAGTCCCCTTATTTAAGAAGGTACCAAGAGAGAAAGTGGAGAAACATAGAATCACATAAAGTACTTGCAGGAGAAGGTCATTCGGCCGAGTGAGCTTTCCATTAACTCTGCTCATCATAATCTATCTCAACGCCATACTCGCCCCATGATTCTTGACGCCGTTGGTATCTGGAAATCTACCGCAGTGGAGAACGAGGCATTTATCGACGTTATAAGGAATTTGCCACTTATTTGCCCACTCCCTGCACGATCTTAAATCGGCTTGAGCGTTTTAATTTCCTCGACCCCACTCAAATTCCACCTGTGCTTTGGAGTAATTTAGTTTGACAATTTTAAAATTGGTTCCCTTATCCAAATGTCTGTGTAATCCGGCCCCCCGTTCTGCACTCAATTTGCGCATTTATCTTCCCTGTTTTCCTATTTCTATCAGCACTGGCGTTTGATATCAGAAGCAAACTACAGATTACTACTCCTGAGATCCTGCTGGTTGTCTTATCTCGGGGCCTCCAAATTCATTTTGCAGTTCCTTATCCATTATTCTATCCAGATCCAAGCTACAGATTTCGTTTGTTCTCACGTCTGCTTCACAATATTCTATAGTTGCCCAGTGACATCTTTAAACATGGCAGCATACTATTCCAAATTCACATCCGTGTCCACAGAAATAGCTGTCTTTTCCGGTCGCTATATAATCCCCTATCGCTATTGCATTCTTCATCTCCCACACGTCTTAAAAATCCCAAACAAACGTTAATTCCTTATTTAGAATGGTTAGAGAACGAGAGCTGCCTGCTGCAATACCAGCCTGCTTTTTAGGGGTTCAGTCACCTGTTCCCGTTTTGCTTGTACACACTTAAGACAGCGTCGATACTGTGTTTTATTTGCATTCGAAATTGTTGTCAAACAATCACAAATGCCTCAATAAAATTAAAAAAAAAAAAGACAACTTCGAGAAACATAATGCGCAGGAAATTCTGATTTTTTTGCGGATGCATCACTGATACTCCACCTTACCCTCGAGCACTGAAAACCCAGTGCTCTTACTACTCCAGCGGACAATATGTCTTGCATATGTGGTTGTCCAGGACTCAAGGCACTCCCTGCATAAGTCTATTGGAAAGGAATATGTGTTGATTGGAACTGGGCTATTCTAACTTGTGTCTATTTATAGCACGATAAATTGACTTTATAGAACACAGAACATAGAACAGCACAGCACAGTCCAGGCCCTTCAGCCCACGATGTTGTGCCGACCATTTATCCTAATCTAAGATCAACCTAACCTACACCCCTTCAATTTACTGCTGTCCATGTGCCTGTCCAAGAGTCGCTTAAATGTCCCTAATGACTCTGACTCCACCGCCCCTGCTGGCAGTGCATTCCACACACCCACCACTCTCTGTGTAAAGAACCGACCTCTGACATTTCCTATGTACCTTCCTCCAATCATCTTAAAATTATGTCCCCTTGTGACAGCCATTTCACCTTGGGGAAAAGTCTCTGGCTATCCACTCTATTCATGCCTCTCATCACCTTGTACAAATACATTTAAAGCGTTAAATATATAAACACTCACCAGCTTCACCAACGCCCAGCATAATTTCAGTAAAACATACCTCTTTCTATACTCAAATCCTCTCGCTCGGCAGGGCAACATACTATTTTACTTCTTCCCGCTCTGCTGCACATGAGCGCTTACTTTCAGGGACTGATGCACGAGGAGACCAAGGACTCGCTGAGTATTCACATTTCTGAACTTAGACCCAATCAAATAATAGAGTGCTTTCCTGTTATTTAGTGCCGAAGTGGAGAACTTCACATTAGCTGAAATATGCAGAACCAGCACTGCCTCAGTAGTCCCGCTTCTATGCAGCAGCAGTAGTCAAAACGTTGCAGGATATTTTCAGAAGTATCAACACGATAACGCAGTGGCTGCTCAATACTGAGGGTCCAATAGTGCATAAATCATTCAGTATAATGCTTCTGACTGTAGAGTTCTCTTGATGCTTCCACACAAAAAGTTCACTCTTCCTCAGCTTTTCTCTTCAAACAGCGCAGCAATCTGTGAGTGCGCATGCTGCAAGTCTGCACAGCATGGTCAAGAATCCCCGACAGACTGGAACCTAAATTTAGTTAGGTTCTTTCATATCCACACACTGCAAACATTAAGCCGATGCTATGATCCAAGTGTACCAGCTACATCTTTAGTTGGAGACGGCTGGCTCTGGTTTTCAGCTCTCAGATATCGGGGGCGGGCTGGGTTAGACGAGACGGCGAGTCGAGGTGACCGAGAGGGATGGGGACAGAGATTGCATCACTGTCTCCTGCCTAGACTTTCAAACAAACGTTCACCAGCACTCCGTGATCTTGTTGCGTTGAGCAAATATCTAACAATGTTGTATTTGTGTTTATACGATCTGTTTTCCATGCAAACCTACAATGTGACGCATTATCAAATTCCTTTTGAAGACCCCATTTGCCTTGTCAGCCTGCTGCTTCATCAAATAACTTAATCACGTTGTCCATATATCCATTATTATTAACATTTCGCCCTAAATTTCCTTTATTTTCGGACAGTATACGAAGTGTGTGATTTTTTTCCGGCATTATCTTTTGGATTGCTTTCTATCATCGACGTCTGACTGGTTGAATTCTGATTGCTCGCTTTATCCACTTCGGTACTAAATCATAGTTTTTCTTTTCGAAATGGGTGTAACTAACAGTGCAAAGATCCAATCATATGGAAGATTTACACTGACTTTGTTTCCAAATGACTGTGACTATTAAAGGTTTCTCTCCACATATAGATTGTTCACTGTGCTACACAAACTTGAGAACACATTTTCTCTTCCTGGCAGCTGAGGCGGTTTTGTCTTGCCGTTTAGGTAAGAGCTTTAATTCCATATCAACCATTGGAGAGATTTTATGTTAGGGAAGCGTTGGGAAGTGTGAAATAGAAGCAACAAATGAGTAATTACATTTCCTGAGTCCTTTCGGAATGTAATAGATTCTAATTCGATGGAAAAAGCTTTGGGAGTGGTGTCATTATACAGGGAATTCAATTGAGAAATTAATCTACCGACGTAGAAAGACTAGAGAATTGTTTTTCTCCACCTGAGAGTTTATATTTACAAACAATTAAAAAAAATATATATATATTTTATTCAAATTTTTTTCGGTCAAACAAGAACAATACAGGATTTTCTCCTTTTTACAAATTTAAAACAATATAAATAATAATGACCGTTTTTTTTAAACAAATAAATAATATATTAACTAAACGGCAACTGCCAACAACAAAATAATAATTCTCCAAGACAATAAAGTCCCACATGCCAGTATAAATAACTAATATACAAACAACAATAGGAAACTCCCGAGGGCACGAGTGGGCCCTCCCCTCCCCCCCCTCCCCTCCGGGTTGCTGCTGCTACCTTCTCCATTTCCCTTATCGTTCTGCGAGGTAGTCAAGGAACGGTTGCCACCGCCTGGTGAACCATTGAGCCGAACCTCTTAGTGCGTACTTTATCCACTCCAATTTTATAAACCCTGCCATGTCGTTTATCCAGGCCTCCACGCCCGGGGGTTTAGCTTCTTTCCACATAAGTAGGATCCTTCGCCGGGCTACGAGGGACGCAAAGGCCAAAACATTGGCCTCTCTCGCCTCCTGCACTCCCGGCTCATCTGCAACCCCAAATATAGCCAACCCCCAGCCTGGTTCGACCCGGACCCCCACCACCTTTGAAATCACTTTTGCCACACCCACCCAGAACCCATGCAATACCGGACCTGACCAAAACATGTGGGTGTGGTTCGCTGGGCTTCCCGCGCATCTCCCGCACCTATCCTCCACTCCAGAAAATCTACTCAGCCTTGCTCCCGTCATATGCGCCCTGTGTAGAACCTTGAATTGTATCAGGCTGAGCCTGGCACACAAGGACGAAGAGTTTACCCTACTTAGGGCATCTGCCCACAGCCCCTCCTAAATCTCTTCCCCCAGCTCCTCCCCCTATTTTCCCTTCAGCTCCTCTACCATCGTCTCCCCCTCATCTCTCATTTCCCTGTATATATCTGACACCCTACCATCACCCACCCATGCCCCCAAAATCACTCTGTCCTGGATCTCTTGCACCGGGAGCTGCGGAAATTCCCTCACCTGCTGCCTCACAAATGCCCTCACTTGCATATAGCGAAATGCATTCCCAGGTGGCAACCCATATTTTTCTGTCAGTGCTCCCAGACTCGCGAACGTCCCGTCTAAGAACAAGTCCTTCAATTTCGCAATTCCTGCTCGCTGCCACGATTTAAATCCCCTATCTATCCTTCCCGGGACGAACCTATGGTTGTTCCTTATCGGGGACCACACTGACGCACCCGTCACTCCCTTATGTCGTCTCCACTGCCCCCAAATTTTCAGTGTTGCCACCACCACTGGACTTGTGGTGTACTTTTTCGGGGAGAACGGTAAAAACGCCGTCGCTAATGCTTGCAGGCAGGTTCCCCTACAGGACGCCATCTCTAGTCTTTTCCACACCGCTCCCTCCCCTTCCCCCATCCACTTGCATATCATTGATATATTGGCGGCCCAATAATAGTCACTTAAGCTCGGCAGTGCCAGTCCCCCCCTATCCCTGCTACGTTGCAGAAACCCCTTCTTCACTCTTGGGGTCTTCCCAGCCCACACAAAGCTCATAACGCTCTTATCCACTTTTTTGAAAAAGCCTTGGTAATCATCACAGGGAGGCACTGGAACACAAAAAGAAATCGCGGAAGGGCCACCATTTTGACCGCCTGCACCCTGCCCGCCAGTGACAGGGGCACCATGTCCAATCTCCTAAAATCCTCTTCCATCTGCTCCACCAATCTTCCCAAATTAATCTTATGCAAGGTTCCCCAGTTCCTGGCTATATGGATCCCTAGGTACCGAAAATCCCTTGTTACTCTCCTCAGCGGCAAATCATCTATTCCCCTGCTCTGTTCCCCAGGGTGCATCACAAACAGCTCACTCTTCCCCATATTCAGTTTATATCCCGAAAATTCCCCAAACTCCTTGAGTGTCTGCATTATCTCGGGCATCCCCTCGACTGGGTACGCGACATACAGCAACAAATCATCCGCGTATAATGACACCCGGTGCTCTTCTCCTCCCCTAAGTACTCCCCTCCACTTCCTAGAGCCCCTCAGCGCTATGGCCAGTGGCTCAATTGCCAACGCAAACAGTATCGGGGATAGGGGACACCCCTGTCTTGTCCCTCTATATAGACGGAAGTAGTCAGATCTCTGCCTTTTTGTGATCACACTTGCCACCGGGACCCTATATAAAAGCTAAACCCACCCAATAAACCCCTCTCCAAATCCAAATCTCCTCAACACTTCCCACAGGTAATCCCACTCCACTCTATCAAATGCTTTCTCAGCGTCCATCGCCACCATTATCTCCGCCTCTCCCTCCGGCGGGGACATCATCATCACACCGAGCAGCCTCTGTATATTAGTGTTCAACTGTCTCCCCTTAACAAACCCAGTTTGATCCTCGTGAACCACCCCTGGAACATAATCCTCGATCCTCGTCGCCATCACCTTGGCTAAGAGCTTGGCATCTACATTCAGAAGGGAGATAGGCCTGTGAGACCCACACTGCAGCGCGTCTTTGTCCCTCTTCAGGAGCAACAATATCGTCACCTCCGACATCGTCGGGGGGCAACGTCCCCCCTTCCCTGGCCTCGTTAAAGGTTCCCGTCAGAAGCGGGGCTAGTAGGTCCATGTATTTCCTATAAAATTCCACCGGGAACCAATCTGGTCCTGGGGCCTTCCCTGCCTGCATGCTCCCAATCCCTTTTACCACCTCCTCCACCTGAATCTGTGCACCCAATCCTGTCCTCTCCTGCTCCTACACCTTCGGGAATTCCAGCTGATCCAGGAAGTGCATCATTCCCTCCTTCCCTTCCGGGGGCTGAGCCTTATACAGCCTCTCATAAAATGCCTTCAACACCCCGTTCACCCTCTCTGCTCCCCGTTCCATCTCACCCTCCTCTTCCCTCACCCCACCTATCTCCCTCGCCGCCCCTCTCTTCCTCAATTGTTGGGCCAGTAACCGGCTCGCCTTCTCTCCGTACTCATACTGTACTCCCTGTGCCTTCCTCCATTGTGCCTCTGCCCTGCCCGCGGTCAGCAAGTCAAATTCCGTATGCAACCTTCGTCTTTCCCTGTACAGTCCCTCATCCGGAGCCTCTGCATATTGCCTATCCACCCTCAAAATTTCTTTCAACAATCGCTCCCTCTCTTTACTCTCTTATTTCCCCTTATGGGCCTTTATGGAAATCAGTTGCCCTCTGACCACCGCCTTCAGTGCCTCCCAGACCACCCCCACCTGAACCTCTCCATCATCGTTAATCTCCAGGTACCTTTCGATACATCCCCTCACCCTTACACACACATCCTCATCTGCTAACAGTCCCATATCTAATCTCCAGAGTGGGTGCCGTTCCTTTTCCTCTCCTACTAACAGATCTACCCAATGTGGGGCATGGTCCGAGATGGCGATGGCCGCATACTCCGTCCCTGTCATCTTCGGGATCAGTGCCCTTCCCAGGTCAAATAAGTCTATCCGAGAATACACCTTGTGGACATGGGAGAAGAAGGAAAACTCCCTACTCCTGGGCCTAGTGAATCTCCAGGGGTCTACTCCTCCCATCTGCTCCATGAAGTCCTTAAGCACCTTGGCCGCTGCCGGCCTCCTCCCGGTCCTAGACCTGGACCGGCCCAGCCCTGGATCCTGCACCGTGTTGAAATCTCCCCCCCCCCCATTACCAACTTTCCCGCCTCCAGTTCCGGGATACGCCCCAGCATATGCTTCATGAAGCTTGCATCATCCCAGTTCGGGGCATATACGTTCACCAGAACCACCACTTCCCCTTGTAATCTGCCACTCACCATCACGTATCTACCCCCACTGTCCGCTACTATGGTCCTCGCCTCAAACACTACCCGGTTCCTCACTAATATAGCCACCCCTCTATTTTTCGCATCCAAGCCCGAATGAAATACCTGCCCCACCCATCCTTTACGTAATCTGACCTGATCCGCCAGTTTCAGATGCGTCTCCTGTAGCATGACCACATCTGCCTTTGATTTCTTTAGGTGCGCGAGTACCCTTGCCCTCTTAATCGGCCCATTCAGCCCTCTCACATTCCACGTGATCAACCGGGTCGGGGGTCTCTTTACCCTCCCACCCCCCATGTCGACTAGCCATCCCCTTTTTTAGACCAGCTCCTCACCCGGTTCCCACGCTCCCGTTTGTCCCCCCGATTGTGTCCTCCCGTCCCGACCACCCCGCCCCCATAACAGCTCCCCGTTTCCCTTAGCAGCAGCAACCCAGTTAACCACGCCCCCCCCTCCGCTAGATCCCTTTCTAGCGTAATTGCTCCTCCCATGTTACTCCCAGAAGTCAGCAAACTCTGGCTGACCTTGGCTTCCCCTGTTTATCCTTGCCCCCCCCCATTGTGTAAGGCCCCCTCCTTCCTGCGCTCCCTTTCCTGCCGCAATTACCATAGCGCGGGAACAAAGCCCACGTTTCCCACTCGGCCCCGCCCCTAATGGCGCAGCTCCCTTTCTCCTTCCCCCTCTTCTTCCCCACCGGCGCCCACAGTTCACCATACCCCCCCCCCCCCCAACGAGGGGAATAGAGAAAATCCCCCCCCCTTCCCCGTCCCATACAATCCCCCCACTACTTTATTACAGAAACTCTTTCTCTCTCCAGTCTAGTCCAACCTCTCCTCTACAATAAATTCTTCCGTCTCGAAGTAGTGAGGTTTCCCTTGGTGTGTAACCCACAGTCTCGCTGGCTGCAGCATTCCAAATTTAACTTTCTTTCTATGTAGCACTGCCTTGGCCCGATTGAAACTCGCCCTCCTTCTCGCCACCTCCGCACTCCAATCCTGGTACACGCGGATCACCGCATTCTCCCACCTGCAGCTCTGTGTCTTTTTCGCCCATCTCAGGACCATCTCCCTGTCCTTATAGTGGTGAAACCTCACCACTATGGCTCGACGTATTTCTCCTGCCTTTGATCTTCGCGCAAGGACTCAATATGCTCCCTCCACTTCCAAGGGGCCCGTCGGGGCCTCCTGTCCCATTAACGAGTGAAGCAATGTGCTCACATATGCCCCGACGTCCGCCCCCTCTGCACCTTCGGGAAGACCCAAAACTCTTAAGTTCTTCCGCCTCGAGTTATTCTCCAGGTCTTCCAGCCTCTCTACACACCTTTTATGCAGTACCTCGTGTATCTCTGTCTTCACCACCAGGCCCTGTGTTTCATCCTCATTCTCAGCAGCCTTTGCCTTCACATAACGAAGCTCCAACTCCTAGGTCTTCTGTGCCTCCTTTAGCCCTTCAATCGCCTGTAGCATCGGGGCCAACACCTCCTTCTTCAGCTCCTCCACACAGCGCCGCAGGAACTCTTGCTGTTCCGGGCCCCACAACGAACGGCCTCTTTCCGCCACCATCTTGCTTCGTGCTTCCGTTCCTTGCCGCTGCTCCTGAGGATCCTGTGCAATCCAGCCACTACTCTCTTCTTTCTCCATCTATATCCGGGGGGATTCCCTTCGATTTCACCGCACAATGGTTTTAGCCGTCAAAAATTGCCGTTGGGGCTTCTAATAAGAGCCCAAAAGTCCGTTCCAACGGGAGGTGCCGAAACGTGCGACTCAGCTGGTCATCGCCGCACCCGGAAGTCTTTACAAACAATTTTTAAAACTTAAAATCCTACATACAATGCATGCATGACACTTATCGCAGTAATGAACATAGATCGTAAATAACTGAATCAATAGCTCTAAAACTAATCCTTGTTTTACACAACTCGTTGTAGATTTCCAGTATGAACGTTTCTCATTAATTTCTCCTCTCTATTTTCTGTCCATTAACCAAACCTCAATCCACTCTACTCTATTGCCTATTGGATGAGACCTAATATTTTGTAGCTATCTCTTGTGTGGCGCTTCTTGAAAGCGTTTTGGAGATACAACCCTTTGGCAACCCCCTTCAGTGGTAGTTATATAATCAAATCCTAGCAGAGATTTTCAAACAGAGTTCGCCTTCCATAAATTAGTGTGAACCCTGCTCAAACATATTGGCAAATTATTCCCGTCTCTGGATATGCAGCGAAATGGCATTCCAGGACAGTGTAGAAATCATCACTTGTGAAGTTCTGTGGTCGTTTTTCAGCCTACTACAGCTTCTGGCGGGCAGTGTCATGGCTTCCCAGTATCCTCTTCGAATATCTTCAGGTGTGAGCTAGTGTTTGACACTGGTAACACTTCTGATGTCCTTATCTTGATAGTTCCCCAAAAACAAAGTACACAGAACAATGCGGCAGAGGAACAGGCCGTTCGGGTCTCCAAGCCTGTACTGGTCATGATATCACCCATGGCTAAACTCCTCAGGTCTTCCTTGTGCCATGTCCCTCTGTACCCATTCTATGGATGTATTTGTCGAGATGCGTTTTGAACGCCATTAATGTACCTGCTTCCACAACTTCCTCTGGCAATGTATTCCAGGCACTCGCCACCCCCTGCCCAAGAATCCTGCCTCGCACAGCTCCTATAAACCTTGACCCCCAGACCTGAAACCTATTCCCCTGGGGACTGATGCCTGCACTCTGGGAAAGAGAACAAAGAACAAAGAAATGTACTGCACAGGAACAGGCCCTTCGGCCCTCCAAGCCCTTGCCGACCATTCTGCCCGACTAAACTACAATCTTCTACACTTCCTGGGTCCGTATCCCTCTATTCCCATCCTATTCATGTATTTGTCAAGATGCCCCTTAAATGTGACTATCGTCCCTGCTTCCACCACCTCCTCTGGTAGCGAGTTCCAGGCAACCACTTCCCTCTGTGTAAAAGACTTGCCTCGTACATCTACTCTAAACCTTGCCCCTCTCACCTTAAACCTATGCCCCTAGTAATTGACCCCTCTACCCTGGGGAAAAGCCTCTGACTATCCACTCTGTCTATGCCCCTCATAATTTTGTAGACCTCTATCAGGTCGCCCCTCAACCTCTGTCGTTCCAGTGAGAACAAACCGAGTTTATTCAACCGCTCCTCATAGCTAATGCCCTCCATACCAGGCAACATTCTGATAATATCTTCTGCACCCTCTCTAAAGCCTCCATATCCTTCTGGTAGTGTGGCGACCAGAATTGAACACGATACTTCAAGTGTGGCCTAACTAAGTTTCTGTACAGCTGCAACATGACTTGCCAATTCTTACTAATCAGACCAGTTACATTTTCCTCCAAATCATTTATATATACTACAAACAGCAAAGGTCCCAGTACTGATCCCTGCGGAACACCACTAGTCACAGCCCTCCAATTAGAAAGGCATCCTTCCATTGCTACTCTCTGCCTTCTATGACCTAGCCAGTTCTGTATCCACCTTGCCAGCTCACCCCTGATCCCGTGTGAATTCACCTTTTGTACTCGTCTACCATGGGGAACTTTGTCAAAGGCCATGACTGAAATCCATATAGACAACATCCACTGCTCTACCTGCATCAATCATCTTTGTGACCTCCTCGAAAAACTCTATCAAGTTAGTGAGACACGACCTCCCCTTCACAAAACAATGCTGCCTCTCACTAATACGTCAATTTGCTTCCAAATGGGAGTAGATCCTGTCTCGAAGAATTCTCCCCAGTAATTTCCCTACCACTGAAGTAAGGCTCGCCGGCCAGTAGTTCCCTGGATTGTCCTTGCTACCCTTCTTAAACAGAGGAACAACATTGGCTATTCTCCAGTCCTCCGGGACATCACCTGAAGACAGTGAGGATCCAAAGATTTCTGTCAAGGCCTCAGCAATCTTCTCTCCAGCCTCCTTCAGTATTCTGGGGGAGATCCCATCAGACCCTGGGGACTTATCTCCCTTAATATTTTTTAAGACGCCCAACACCTCGTCTTTTTGGATCTCAATGTGACCCAGGCTATCTACACACCCTTCTCCAGACTCAACACCTACCAATTCCTTCTCTTTGGTGACTACTGATGCGAAGTATTCATTTAGTACCTCGCCCATTTCCTCTGGCTCCACACATAGATTCCCTTGCCTATCCTTCAATGGGCCAACCTTTTCCCTGGCTACCCTCTTGCTTTTTATGTACGTGTAAAAGCCTTGGGATTTTGCTTAACCCTATTTGCCAATGACTTTTCGTGACCCCTCCTAGCCCTCCCGACTCCTTGCTTAAGTTCCTTCCTACTTTCCTTATATTCCACACAGGCTTCGTCTGTTCCCAGCCTTTTAGCCCTGACAAATGCCTCCCTTTTCTTTTCGACGAGGCCTACAATATCTCTCGTTATCCAAGGTTCACGAAAATTGCAGTATTTATCCTTTTTCCTCACAGGAACATGCCGGTCCTGGATTCCTTTCAGCTTCACTTGAAAGCCTCCCACATGTCAGATGTTAATTTACCCTCAAACATCCGCCCCCAATCTAGGTTCTTCAGTTCCCGCCTAATATTGTTATAATCAGTTCCCGCCTAATATTGTTATAATTAGCCTTCCCCCAATTTAGCACATTCACCCTATGAATGGAGTTTCAGCTCATCCACTCTATCCATGCCCTCAAAATCTTACAGACTTCTATCAGGTCACCCCTCAACCTTCCCCATTCTAATGTAAACAGTCCGAGCCTACTTAGCCTCTCCGCATAGCTAATACCCTCCAGACCAGGCAATGTCCTGATAGACCTCCTCTGCACCCTCTCCAAAGCCTCCACATCTTCTGGTAACGTGGTGACAATTGTGCGCAATTTTCCAAGTGCGGCATTACCAACATTTTATACAACTGCAGCATGACTTGCCAGTTTATATATTCGATTCCCGTCCAATGAAGGCAAGCATTCCACATGATTTCTTAACTACCTTGTCCACTTGCATTGCCACTTTCAAAGATCTGTGGATCTGCACGCCCACATCTCTCTGACTTTCTATATTCCCTAGAGTTTTACCATATACAATGAATTTCCCCTGTGTGTTAGACCTACCAATATGTATTTCCTCACGTTTGTATGGATTGAACTCCATTTGCCATTTCTCTGCCCACGTCTCCAATCAATCTATTTCCTGCTGTATCCACTGAAAATCCTGAACAATTTACCTGCCACTCCACCAATCTTGGTGTCATCGCAACATTACTAATCAGACCAACTACATTTTCCTCCAAATCGCTCAGGTATACTACAAAAAACAGAGGCCCCAGTACAGGTCCCTTTGGAACACTACTGGTCACAACTGTCCATTCAGAAAACACCCTTCAGCTGCTACCTATGGCCTTACGGGACCGATCCTGTTCTGTGTCCACCTTGCCATCTCACCTCTGATCCCGTGTGACTTCAGCTTTTATACCAGTCTGTCATGAGGCATCTTGTCAAAGGCTTCACTGAAGTCCATGCTTTTTTAACAGACATTTTATTCATGCATTTATGGTTTTATAACAACAAAAGATACAAATGCAAGTGTAAACATTATTCAGTACGTAACCCCCCGCCCCCGCCCCCGCCCCCTTCCCAACCAACAAGCATACCCTGCCAACAAATCTTATACACATAATTCCCAAGTCCCTCCATCTCCACTCGCTGATGCTGCCTAAACTAAACTAATTCCCCCTACCCCCTTAATTATGTAATCCGCCCCCCCCCCTTATTGTATCTGCTAACAAGTTAGTTTTCCCCACATAAGTCGATAAACGGCTGCCACCTCCGGACAAACCCACAATCCTCTTAGGGTGAACTTAATTTTCTCAAGCCTGAGAAACCCAGCCATGTCACTAACCCATACACCCTATTTTGGGGGCTCCGAGTCCATCCACGCTAATAAGATCCGCCACCTCGCTGCCAAGGAGGCAAAGGTCAAAACGGCAGCTTCTCTCGCCCGCTGGACTCGCCGGGCTTCCCACACTCCAAAGATTGCCACCTCTGGACTCGGCGCCACCCTCGTTTTTATCACCATGGACATGACAACGGCAAATCCCTGTCAGAATCCCCTAAGTTTCGGACATGCCCAAAACATGTGCACATGCTTTGCGGGCCCTCACACATCTGCCCTCTACACCAAAAACCTCCTCTTCCGGGCCGCCGTCATGTGTGCCCGACAACACCTTGAATTGTTTCAAGCTGAGCCTGGCACATGTTGAGGACACGTTGACTCAGCACAGAGCATCCTCCCACAAACCTGCCTCTAACTCGTTCCCCAGCTCAACTGTCCACTTGCACTTCACCTCCCTTATCTGGGCTCCCTTCCACTCCATTCTCTCTTTATAAATTTCCGCGACCTTCCCCTCCCCCACCCCCGTTTTCGAAACTACCTTATCCTGTATTCCCTGTGGTGGTAGAAGCAGAAAGGTCAAAACCTGCATTTGCCCAATGTCCTTTACCTGCAGATAGCGAAACCCATTCCCACCGGCAATTCAAACTCCTCCAAATCCTCCAGAAGAGGAAAGCTCCCATCGATAAACAAATCCCCCAGCCTGCTCTCTGCCACCTCCAACCAACCTCCCCAGGACAAACCGGTGATTGTCACAAACTGGAGCCCACATAGGCGCTCCCTCCATTCCCAAATACTTCTGCCACTGCCCCGAAACTCTCAGAGCCGCCACCATCACCGGGCTTAACGTGTACCGGGCCGGCGAGAACGGCAGAGGTGCCCGTAACAGTGCCCCTGACCTTGTGCCCCTAAATAATACCACCTCCACCGGCCCCTCCCCCTCTACCCACTTCCTAATTATGGCTATATTTGCCGCCCAGTAATAATTGCTAAAGTTCGGTAGGGCCAACCTTTCGCCCCCCCCCCTCGGTTCCGCTCCAACAGCACCTTCCTTACCCGCATAAAAAAGAACTTTGGTATAATAATAGGGAGACAATGAAAAATAAACCAAAATCTCGGGAGAACCGTCATCTTTACGGTCTGTATCCTTCCCGCCAGTGACAACGGGAGCATGTCGCCTCCGAAAGTCCTGCTTTATTTTCTCTACTAACTGGGCCAGATTTAATTCATGAAGCTGCTCCCAACCCCGTGCCACCTAAATTCCCAAGTATCGAAAAGTCGCTCCACCAATTTAAACGGCAACTCCCACAGCGTCCTCTCCTGTCCCCTCGCCTGGATCACAGAAATCTCACGTTATCCCATATTCAATTGATACCCAGAGAAAGGGGCAAATTTCCCTCAAATCCGCATAATCCCTCCCCCCCCCCCCCCTAGCGACTCAGAATTATACAGGAGCAAGTGGTCCGATTATAACGAGACTCTGTATTCCACCCCACCCCCTCCCACCCCCCACGAACTAGCCTCTTCCAATTCTTTGACGCTGTCAGCGGAATCGCCAATGGCTCTATAGCCAAGGCAAACTACAGTGGGGAGAGTGGACATCCCTGCCTCGTCCCCCTGCTCAGTCTGAAATATTCCAAGCTGACTCGGTTCATTTGCACACTCGCCACCGGCGCCTGGTACAACAATTGGAACCAGTCTGCAAAACCCCCCATAAACCCAAACCCAAACCCAAACCTCCCACAAATACTTCCACTCCACCCGGTCAAAGTCCTTCTCCGCGCCCATATCGGCCGCCACCTCCACCTCCCTCCCCTCGGAGGGCATCATGATGACATTCAAGAGCCTTTTGACATTGGCCGTTTACTACCTACCTTTGCCAAATCTCGTCTGGTCCTCCCTTATCAATCCCTGAACACAATCCTCAATTCTCGATGCCAAAACCCTGGCCAGCAGTTTGCCGTCAACATTTAGAAGGGAGGTTGGACTGTATGACCCGCATTGTTTTGGGTCCTTCTCCCGCTTCAGGATCAATGTGATCGCCGCCTGTGATATTGCTGGGTGGAGAACACCACGCTCCATAGCCTCATTAAATGCCCTCACTAGCAGCTGACCCAGCACCCCAGAAAACGTCTTCGAAAATTCCACTGGGTATCCGTCCGGTCCTGGGCTTGCCGGATTGCTTGGCCTCCAATCACTCTGGTACTTGCACAACCCCGATCGGGGCTCCCAGCCCCTCCACCAACCTTTCTTCCACCTTCGCAAACACCAACCCCTGCAAGAATTGCCTCATCCCCTCCACCCCAGCTGGGGCTCCGACTAATACAGCCGACTGTAAAATTCTTTGAACACCCCGTTCACCCCCGCTGGGTCCAAATCGTGTACCCCCTTCTATCCTTCACTCTTCCTAGCTCTTAGGCTGCTTCCCGTTTCCAGAGCTCGTGTACTAACATCCTACTGGCCTTCTCCCATATTCATACACCGCCCCTCTCGCCTTCCTCAACTGCCCCATTACCTTCCCTAAGGATATCAGACCAAACTCCATCTGCAGCTTTTGCCGCTCCTACAACAACCCCGCCTCCGGGGATTCCGAGTACGTTCTATCCACCTGGAGATCTTCCGAACCAGTCTATCCATCTCTGCCCGTTCCGAAATCAGCGCCCCATTAACTACTGCCGTCAGTGCCACCCATACGGTTGCTGCCTAAACCTCCCCTGTGTCATTTATCTCCACACAATTCTGAATGGCCTCCCTGACCTGCACACACCTCCTCATCCGCTAACAGTCCTATATCCAATCTTCATTGCCGGTGCTTAACCCCCTCCTTTCTCACCCGTAAATCCACCCAGTGTAGGGCATGGTTCGACACAATAATGGTCGAATACTTGGCATCCACCACCCCTGCCAGCAAAGCCCTGTTCAAAACGAATACATCGATTCGAGAGTACACTTTGTGTAGGGGCATAAAAAGGAAAATAATTTCGCTCTTCGTCATCCGAACGTCCACAGATCTACTCCTCCCATCTGTACCATAAACCCCTTTAGTTCCTTCGCCCCGGCTGGCACCTTCCCTGTCATTGGACTCGACCGATCCAATCTCGGATCTATAACCATATTAAAGTCCAAGCCCATGATCAACGTATGTGAGTCCAAGTCTGGGATCTTCCCACAACACCCGCCTCTCAAACTCTGCGTCGTCCCAGTGTGGTGCATAGCTATTCACTAATACCACCGGCATCCACTCCAGCTTCCCACTCACCATAACGTACTCCACCACTATGCTTTTTTCCTCAAATGACACACGCTTATTGATTAACAACGCTGCCCCCATAGTTTTAGGTTCTAGCCCTGAATGGAATAAATGCCCACCCCACCCCTACCCCAATATAGTCTAATCCACTACGCTCAGGTACGCCTCCTGCAGCATTGCCACACCCGCCTTCAACCTCTTCAATGCGCAAACACGCAAGTTCTCGTGACTGACCTATTCATGTTTCATGTGATCAGCCTGGTCAGGGCTACCTCCCCGGGGCTACCCCCCCCTCCCCGCAACCCCCGCTACCGATCAACCATCACCTTTCTTGCGCCAGCCTGTGTCCTGCGCCTCCTCAAGCCCGCCATCGGGCGCCCACCACCATCGACCCCCAATTTGTCTCCAAGCACCAGTCCCTCACCTGTCACCCCCACTCCCTCCCACTCCCCCTCAATAACAGAATAACAATCACAACACCCCTCATCAAAGTTATCACCTGCTCGACCCCCACTCCACTTCGTGGGCTGGCCCGCCCAGCTAGCCCATGGTACCAAGCGTATTACCCCTCACTGATCTACCCCCGCTCGAACATATATATGCAAAACATCACAATACTCAACGAACACAAAAAAAATCTACCCTCATTCTACATTAAGAACAAAGTTAACCCACATACATAACAGAGCAACGGCCCAAAACTTCGTGAAAAATGATACATACAAAACCGGAAGTTGAAGTTACAAACTCACCACTATTCTTAGAATTCCCCCTATACCAAAAAGGGTCGATATTCTAAATGGTGAACAGGGATTCTCACTCCCTGACTCCTTTGCAGGCTTAGGTGGGTGTTATTCAGGTGAAACTATGTTTTCAAGTTATCCCTCGGTATAACCCATACGTTCACAGAAGAATTTTACCTACTTACCACTTAGTAGCATTGATATCCTGGGTCCTGAGTTGCTAAGTAAGTAAAGTAGGCTTTGTAATAACCACTGTTTCAGGTTAAATCGTTTAAGTTATTTTATTATTATATTTTTTCCTTTAAAAGATGCAATCAGTGTCTTTACAGAAAAGTAAAAAGATCTTGCTTCTGGAGTCTCCTGGTTGGTTGAAGAGACCTTCAGGTCCACCTTGACAATCACTCTTGTTTAGCTTTTGGGCTTCCTCAGATGTGTTCGCTATTCAGCTCGGTTGCTATGCTCTATCTTTCCCATGTACCGAGCTGTGAGAGATGTCTCTCTCTCTCTCTCTCTTTTTTAGCTTTGGCCTTTCTCAGATGTATTAGCTGTTTTGGCTCGGCTGCTTTGCTCTGTCCCTTTCCCATGACCGAGCGATGAGAGCTGACTCTGAGCTGACTCAAAGCTGACTCTGAGCTGCCTCTGCTTGCTTCTCTTGTTCCTTCTCTGCTTCGCTGCCTACCATTCCCTTTCTCAGTGTTTATATATCTTTCTAACAGTTATTAAGTTTTTATGACTTTATTGTAAAGTAACTTTTATTTCAAGTCGATTGTAAAAGGTATCTTTAATCTGAATTTTTCTAACATGGCTAAGTATTCATTTTGAGCATGACCTCATCTCATACATCTCTGATTACATTGTTTCCTTTGTGATGTTCAACAAGGCTTTGATTTCACTGTGGTGTGACCTTTGATTCCTGTCATTTCTATAGTTTCATTATCATCAACTTGTGTCTCCAGCTCATAATTTTGACTTTGATTTGGTTCTAACGTGTGTTCCCGCAGGCACGTTGTCTCCAGCTTTCTTTAATTTACGTGATGTCAGCAGAACTTCACACCTTTGTCACCTAATTCAACTGAAAACCTCATCCATTCTTTTCCAGCTGCTTACTTAACTTCAATGAAGGTCTGAAATATTGCTTTTAGCTTTATACTAAAGATTCAGTTGGTGGTGAGTTAAAAGACTTGCCTCACATTCAAACATTTGTCACCTAATTCAGCTGAAAATGGTATCCATTCTTTTCCATCTGCTTACCTAGCTTCAAAAGGAGGTGCACAACATTGCTTTTAGCTGTATATTAAAATTCTCTCGATTGTGACTTTAAAGACATCTTGTTCTGTTTGCTGCGCCTGTTTGACAAAGGCTATCTCCATTTCACAGCTCTCTCCTGCAGCTGCTGTTCACCCTTCGTGGGATTTTTCCCTACATTCTCTCATGTTTCTTAGATCAGGTATTGCCAGACTCCCATGTTTCAAATGACATATCTTTCCATATTTTCAATTACAAAGTGAAAAGAAATTAACAGCATATCAAGAACACAGCTACTCACCCCCATGTTCAATGCCCTCCATCACCTGCCAAGTCCCCTCTCCTTAACAAAGTTCATCGCCTCAACTGGCGTTCCAAAGTAAGGTTCCTGGGCCACATAAGTGACCGACAAACGCGCTGTGTTCAGCATCCCAAAGTTCACCCCTTTCATAAAGAGGGCCGATTTCACCTTGTTGGAACTCGCCCTTCTTTTGGCCAGTTCCGCACCCACGTCCAGGTAAATATGCAGCTCGTTGCCTTCCTATATGCAGCTCCCCGTCTGCCTGGCCCACCTCAAGGTCTTTTCCTTGTCCAGGAGCTGGTGCATTTGTATCATCATCACCCTCGTTGGCTCATTCCTCAGCGGTTTCCTCATCAGCGCTCTATGAGCCCTGTCCACCTTCAAGGCTCGACCATACGCACCTTCCCCTTGCAAATTCTCTAACATACGTGCCGCATATATCATTGCATCCGATCCCTCGTTGCCCTCTGGGAGGCCAACAATCCGTAGGTTCTGCCTGCGCGATATGTTCACCAAATCCTACACTTTCTCTTGCAGTCCTTTCTAGTTTCATCAGCCCCATTAACACCGTCATCGTGGCTAGCTTGTCCACGTTCTCAGCCACCCCCTCTTCCACCTTCTGGATCACCTGGCACTGGGCTTCCAATCTCTGCTCCACACGGTCTTAATCGGGTCCAGGAATTCCTTTCTTTGCTGAGCAAAGCTCTCCTGCAGAAAGGCTGCTTGAAGTGGGAGCTGGCAGATCCCATTGCGAGCTGCAGCGACCACATCTGCAGTAAGTGTTGGCTGCTCGAAGAGCTCTGGCTCAGAGTTGATGAGTTGGAGTCTGAGCTTCAAACACTGAGGCACATCCGGGAGGGGGAGACTTACCTGGACACTGTGTTTCAGGAGGCAGTCACATCTGTCAGAGTAAGTAGGTTAAATCCTGCCAGTGGCCAGGGACAGCAGGGTGTGACTGCAAGTCAGGCAGGTAAAGGGAACCAGCAGTCAGGAACTCAGGAGCCTCAGCCCTTGACTCTGTCCAACAGGTATGAGGCACTTGCTCCCTGTGTGGATGGCGAACAGGGCTGCAGGAAGGATGAGTCAGCTGACCAAGGCACCATGGTTCAGCAGCCCATTCAAGGGGAGGGAGTAAATAGGCAAGTTGTAGTTGTAGGGGATTCTATTATCAGGGGGATAGATAGTATCCTTTGTGAGCAGGATAAAGAGTCCCGCATGGTATGTTGCCTGCCCGGTGCTAGGGTGGGGGACATCTCTGACCGGCTTGAAAGGATACTGGAGAGGGAGGGGGTGGATCCAGTTGTTGTTGTCCATGTCGGAACCAACAACATAGGCAAGTCTAGGAAAGAGGACCTGTTTAGAGATTATAAAGAGCTAGGATTCAAATAAAAAAACAGGTCCTCAAGGGTCATAATCTCCGGATTACTGCCCGAGCCACGTGCAAATTGGCATAGGGAGGCAAGAATAAGGGAAGTTAACACGTGGCTGAAAGAGTTCTGTGGTAAAGAGGGGTTCCTTTTCATGGGACACTGGCATCAGTTTTGGGACAGGGGGGGCCTATACCGTTGGGATGGTCTCCACCTGAACCGAGCTGAGACCAGTGTTCTGGCGAAAAGAATATATAGGGTGGTCAATAGGACTTTAAACTAAAGAATGGGGGGGGGGGGGAGGGAAAGTCAGGGAACCAAGAGGTGAAGTAATCAGTGGGAAGCGTAGCTGCTCAGGAATACAAAAAAGCACGAAAAGACAAAACTCAGGAGAGGTTACCATAGTCCCCATCCCACAAAATATGACACAGTGTATGGAAAGGCTCAGTAAACCAAGGTCCACCACACTAAGAAAACAAAAAGGGACGGTCAATAGAGAATTAAAGGTGCTATATTTCAATGCGCGCAGTGTACGGAACAAGGTAGATGAGCTTATGGCCCAGATTGTGACTGGCAGGTATGATGTGGTAGGCATCACAGAGACATGGTTGCAGGGGATTCAGGACTGGCATTTAAACATCCAGGGATTCACAACCTATCGAAAAGACAGGAAGGTGGGCAGAGGGGGTGGGGTTGCCTTGTTAATTAGGAATGAAATTAAATCAATAGCACTAAATGACATAGGGTCAGATGATGTGGAGTCTGTGTGGGTAGAGTTGAGGAACCACAAAGGCAAAAAAACCATAATGGGACTTATGTACAGGCCTCCTAACAGTGGTCAGGACCGGGGGCACAAAATGCACTACGAAATAGAAAGTGCATGTCAGAAAGGCAAGGTCACAGTGATCATGGGGGACTTCAATATGCAGATGGACTGGGTAAATAATGCTGCCAGTGGACCCAAGGAAAGGGAATTCATTGAATGTTTACAGGAGGGATTTTTGGAACAGCTTGTGATGGAGCCCACGAGGGAATAGGCCATTCTGGACTTAGTGTTATGTAATGAGTCAGACTTGATTAAAGATCTTAAAGTAAGGGATCACTTAGAAGGCAGTGATCATAATATGGTAGAATTCAATCTCCAATTTGAAAGAAAGAAGGTAGAATCAGATGTAAAGGTGCTACAGTTAAATAAAGGTAACGACAGGGGCATGAGGGAGGAACTGACGAAAATCGACTGGGAGCAGAGCCTAGTGGGAAAGACAGTAGAACAGCAATGGCAGGAGTTTCTGGGAGTAATTGAGGACACAGTACAGAGGTTCATCCCAAAGAAAAGAAAGGTTATCAGAGGGGGGACTAAGCAGCCATGGCTGACAAACGAAGTTAGGGAATGCATCAAAGCAAAAGGGAAAGCCTATAATGTGGCAAAGGGTAGTGGGAAGTCAGAAGATTGGGAAGGCTACAAAAACAAACAGAGGATAACAAAGAGAGAAATAAGGAAAGAGAGGATCACATATGAAGGTAGGCTAGCCAGTAACATTAGGAATGATACTAAAAATGTATTTAAATACATTAAAAACAAACGGGAGGCAAAAGTTGACATTGGGCCGCTCCAAAATGACGCTGGTAATTTTGTGATGGGAGACAAGGAAATAGCTGAGGCACTAAATAAGTACTTTGCGTCAGTCTTCACAGTAGAAGACATGAGTAATATCCCAACAATTCCGGAGAGTCAGGGGGCAGAGTTGAATATGGTAGCCATCACAAAGGAGAAAGTGCCAGAGAAACTAAGAGGTCTAAAAATTGATAAATCTCTGGGCCCAGATGGACTACAGCCTAGAGTTCTAAAGGAGATAGCTGAAGAAATAGTGGTGGCGTTAGTTATGATCTTTCAAAAGTCACTGGAGTCAGGGAAAGTCCCAGAGGATTGGAAACTCGCTGTTGTAACCCCCCTGTTCAAGAAGGGAACAAAGAAAAAGATGGAAAATTATAGGCCAATTAGCCTAACCTCGGTTGTTGGCAAGATTCTAGAATCCATTGTTAAGGATGAGATTTCTAAATTCTTCGAAGTGCAGGGTCAGATTTGGACAAGTCAGCATGGATTTAGTAAGGGGAGGTCGTGCCTGACAAACCTGTTAGAGTTCTTTGAAGAGATAACAAATAGGTTAGACCAAGGAGAGCCAATGGATGTTATCTATCTTGACTTCCAAAAGGCCTTTGTTAAGGTGCCTCACGGGAGACAGCTGAGTAAAATAAGGGCCCATGGTATTCGAGCACGGTACTAACATGGACTGACGATTGGCTGTCAGGCAGAAGGCAGAGAGTTGGGATAAAAGGTTCTTTTTTGGAATGGCAACCGGTGACGAGTGGTGTCCCGCAGGGTTCAGTGTTGGGGCCACAGCTGTTCTCTTTATATATTAACGATCTAGATGACGGGACTGGGGGCATTCTGGCTAAGTTTGCCAATGATACAAAGATAGGTGGACGGGTAGGTAGTATGGAGGAGGTGGGGAGGCTGCAGAAAGATTTAGACAGTTTAGGAGAGTGGTCCAAGAAATGGCTGATGAAATTCAACGTGGGCAAGTGCGAGGTCTTGCACTTTGGAAAAAGGAATAGAGGCATGAACTATTTTCTAAACGGTGACAAAATTCATAATGCTGAAGTGCAAAGGGACTTGGGAGTCCTAGTCCAGGATTCTCTAAAGGTAAACTTGCAGGTTGAGTCCGTAATTAAGAAAGCAAATGCAATGTTGTCATTCATCTCAAGAGGCTTGGAATATAAAAGCAGGGATGTACTTCTGAAGCATTATAAAGCATTAGTTAGGTCCCATTTAGAATACTGTGAGCAATTCTGGGCCTCACACCTCAGGAAGGACATACTGGCACTAGAGCGGGTCCAGCGGAGATTCACACGGATGATCCCAGGAATGGTAGGCCTAACATACGATGAACGTCTGAGGATCCTGGGATTATATTCATTGGAGTTTAGGAGGTTGAGGGGAGATCTAATAGAAACTTACAAGATAATGAATGGCTTAGATAGGGTGGATGTAGGGAAGTTGTTTCCATTAGCAGGGGAGACTAGGACCCGGGGGCACAGCCTTAGAATAAAAGGGAGTCACTTTAGAACAGAGATGAGGAGAAATTTCTTCAGCCAGAGAGTGGTGGGTCTGTGGAATTCATTGCCACAGAGGGCGGTGGAGGCCGGGACGTTGAGTGTCTTTAAGACAGAAGTTGATAAATTCTTGATTTCTCGAGGAATTAAGGGCTATGGAGAGAGAGCGGGTAAATGGGGTTGAAATCAGCCATGATTGAATGGTGGAGTGGACTCGATGGGCCGAATGGCCTTACTTCCGCTCCTATGTCTTATGGTCTTATTGCTACCAGCTGCTCCATTGACCACTGGGCCAGCAATTTCGGTCCTTGACCCTCCGCCATATAGTCCTGCGCTGCAGACTCCACTCCCGTCTTCGACAAACGATTTCTCCATTTCAGACCACCTCTCGTCCACGAATCCAAACACTGGTAGTGAAACCTTCTCCTCTACCTCACCAGTCTCCTGTTTTGTGGACCAAATCCACCGAAACTCAGGATAAAGGTCGCAAAGCTCCACCACGAGCGGGAGCTACCAAATAAGTGAACTCTCACTCCATGGCCGCTACCGGAAGTCCACTGAATTCCATGTTAACAACATCCATCGTTCTCCCCTCATCAATCATCTTTCGCACCACCTCTAAAAACTCTATCACGTTAGTGAGGCACGACCATCCCTTTACAAAACCATGCTGTCTTTCGCTAATGAGTCCATTTGTTTCCAAATAGTCATAAACCCTGTCCCTGTGAATTCTCTCCAATAATTTACCTACTACCGACGTGATCGCACCGGCCTATAGTTTCCTGGATTATCCCTGCTATCTTTCTGAAACAGCGGTACCACATTAGCTGTTCTACAGTTCTCTGGGATCTTACCTGTAGCCAATGAGAGTGTAAAGATGTCAATAAATGCCCCAGCAATTTCCTCTCTTGCTTCCCTCAGTGTCTGGGGTGAATCCCATCGGGCCCTAGAGACTGAACTACCTTAATGTCTTAAAGCACCCAATACTTCCTCGTTTTCGATGTCAACATAACCCAAACTATCCACTTACAGTACCCACGAATCATCTTCCACAAAGTTATTTTCTTTGGTGAACAACTGATGCAAAGAATTTATTTAGTACCTCGCCCATTTCCTATGGCTCAACACATAGATTCCTGCACTGTCCTTAAGAGATCCAATCCTTCCCCTGGCCACCCTTTAGCTTATTACATATTAATAATAAACGTTCGGATTCAACTTGATGCTACTTGCAAAGGACATTTCATGAACCCTCCTACTCCTTCCTTTTTCCCGCATAAGTAGCTTTCTACTTTCTTTATGCTCCTCAAGGGCTTCGACTGTCCGCACCTTTTAAGACCGTACACAAACCTCCTTTTTGTTTTTTACGAGCTTCACAATATCCTTCATTATCCAAGGCTCCCTAAACTTCCCATAGCTTTCCTTCATTCTCTCAGCAACGTTACTTTCCTGAATCCGAATCAACTGTCGCCTGAAAGACTCCCACCTGTCCGATGATGATTTATCCTCCAAGAGCCCAAACCAATTTTTTCTATTCCTGTCTGATTTGCCTTTCCCCATTTAGTACGTTAACGCGAGGATTACCCTAATCTCTATCCAAAAGTACCCTAATATTTACGGGATTGCGGTCAGTACTCCCAAAATGTTCTCCGACTCAAACTTCAACCATCTGTCCAGGCTCATTTCGCTGTACCAGGGCCAGTACTGCCCCTTCCCGAGTTGAACAAACCACATATTGCATCAAGATGTTTTCCCGGATACACCTTACAAACTCTCCCCCATCCGAGCCCCTAGCACTATGTGAGTCCCAGTCAATATTGCGTAAGTTAAAATCCCCTACCACAGCAACCCTGCTACATTTGCACCTATCCAAAATCTCGCTATCTATCTGCTTCTCTATCTCTCGCTGGACGTTGGGGAGACTGTAATCAACTCCCAACATTGCGGTTGCTCCCTTCCCTTTCTTGAACTCTGACTAGATTGCCTGATTGTATGAGCCCTCCGAGGTGTCTTCCCGCAGTACGGCTATAAGATCCTCCATAACTAGTAATACTACTCTCCCACCCATTTTACATCCCACTCTATCTTTTCTGAAGCATCTATATCCTCCAATGTTTAGCTTCCAATTCTGCCCTTCCTTTAACCACTTTCAGTTACAGTCACAACATCATAGTTTCAAGTACTAATGAGTGCTCTAAGTTCATCTGCCTTCCCTGCCATATTTGTGGCGTTGAAACAAATAAAATTCCAACCACTGTGTTTAGCACACAGTGTGATGTTATTCTCTTATTTTTGTTCTCTATTTCCCCTTCAGGTATTACATCTTCTAACCGAACACTCTGGTTCCCACCCCCGTGCCATACAGGTTCAAATCATCCGGAGTGAATCTAGCAACCCAGAGGGCACAATCTCAGACTAAAGGGACGATCATTTAAATGAGAGATGTGGAGGAGTTTGTTTCGCCAGAGGGTGGTGAATGCGTGGAAGTCTTTGACACAGATGTCTGTGTGCGCCAAATCACCGAGTGTCTTTAAGATAGCGATAGATGGCGTATTGATTAATAAGGCGATCAAGGGTTATGGTGCGATGGCAAAGGACGGGGATAAGAAAAATATCAGCCATGATTGAACGGCGGAGCAGACTTGATGGGCCGAGTGGCCTAATTTTGCTTCTATGTCTTATGGTCTTAAAATGGTGGGGGAGTGCAGAACTAAGGGTCATAGTTTGAGGACAGGTCGCAAATCCTTTAGGACTGAGGTGAGGAGAAATGTCTTCACCCAGAGAGTCATGAACCTGTGGAATTCGCTACCACAGAAAGTAGTTGAGGCCAAAACGTTGTGTAATTACAAGAAGGAATTATATATAGCTCTTGGGGCTAATAGGATCATGGGACAGGGGGGAAAGCGCAATAGGAATATTGAACTTGATGACCAGCCATTATCATAATGAATGGCGGAGCAGGCTCGAGGGCCGAATGTCCACCTCCTACTTCAATTTACTATGTTGCTATGTTTCTATGCTCCAAGGAAGCACTACAATATGTTTCAAATTCCACGTAAATAAAAAGGTAACACGGAGGGGACATGAGAAGTATTTGGCAGGTAGGATCAAGGAAAATCCAAAAGCTTTCTATAGGTATGTCAGGAATAAGCGAATGACTAGGGAAAGAGTAGGACCAGTCACGGTCAGGGATGGGAAGTTGTGTGTGGAGTCTGAAGAGATAGGCGAGATACTAAATGAATGTTTTTCGTCAGTATTCACTCCGGAAAAAGATAATGTTGTGGAGGAGAATGCTGGGACCCAGGCTATTAGAATAGATGGCATTGAGGTAAGTAGGGAAGAGGTGTTGGCAATTCTGGACAGGCTGAAAATAGATACGTCCCCGGGGCCCGATGGGATTTATCCTAGGATTCTCTGGGAGGCCAGGGAAGAGATTGCTGGACCTTTGGCTTTGATTTTTATGTCATCATTGGCTACAGGAATAGTGCCAGAGGACTGGAGTATAGCAAATGTGGTCCCTTTGTTCAAAAAGGGGAGCAGAGACAACCCCGGCAACTATAGACCGGTGAGCCTCACGTCTGTAGTGGGTAAAGTCTTGGAGGGGATTATAAGAGACAAGATTTATAATCATCTAGATAGGAATAATATGATCAGGGATAGTCAGCATGGCTTTGTGAAGGGTAGGTCATGCCTCACAAACCTTATCGAGTTCTTTGAGAAGGTGACTGAACAGGTAGACGAGGGTAGAGCAGTTGATGTGGTGTATATGGATTTCAGCAAAGCGTTTGATAAGGTTCCCCATGGTAGGCTATTGCAGAAAATACGGAGGCTGGGGATTGAGGGTGATTTAGAGATGTGGATCAGAAATTGGATAGCTGAAAGAAGACAGAGGGTGGTGGTTGATGGGAAATGTTCAGAATGGAGTTCAGTTACAAGTGGAGTACCACAAGGATCTGTACTGGGGCCGTTGCTGTTTGTCATTTTTATCAATGACCTAGAGGAAGGCGCAGAAGGGTGGGTGAGTAAATTTGCAGACGATACGAAAGTCGGTGGTGTTGTCGACAGTGTGGAAGGATGTAGCAGGTTACAGAGGGATATAGATAAGCTGCAGAGCTGGGCTGAGAGGTGGCAAATGGAGTTTAATGTAGAGAAGTGTGAGGTGATTCACGTTGGAAGGAATAACAGGAATGCGGAATATTTGGCTAATGGTAAAGTTCTTGGAAGTGTGGATGAGCAGAGGGATCTAGGTGTCCATGTACATAGATCCCTGAAAGTTGCCACCCAGGTGGATAGGGTTGTGAAGAAGGCCTATGGAGTGTTGGCCTTTATTGGTCGAGGGATTGAGTTCCGGAGTCAGGAGGTCATGTTGCAGCTGTACAAAACTCTGGTACGGCCGCATTTGGAGTATTGCGTACAGTTCTGGTCACCGCATTATAGGAAGGACGTGGAGGCTTTGGAACGGGTGCAGAGGAGATTTACCAGGATGTTGCCTGGTATGGAGGGAAAATCTTATGAGGAAAGGCTGATGGACTTGAGGTTGTTTTCGTTAGGGAGAAGAAGGTTAAGAGGAGACTTAATAGAGGCATACAAAATGATCAGGGGGTTGGATAGGGTGGACAGTGAGAGCCTTCTCCCACGGATGGAAATGGCTGGCACGAGGGGACATAGCTTTAAACTGAGGGGTAATATATATAGGACAGAGCTCAGAGGTAGGTTCTTTCCGCAAAGAGTAGTGAGGCCGTGGAATGCCCTACCTGCAACAGTAGTGAACTCGCCAACATTGAGGGCATTTAAAAGTTTATTGGATAAACATATGGATGATAATGGCATAGTGTAGGTTAGATGGCTTTTGTTTCGGTGCAACATCGTGGGCCGAAGGGCCTGTACTGCGCTGTATCGTTCTATGTTGTATGTTCTATGTAAGTCAGGGTTACTTGCTGTTCGTTGTGTACAGACGTTTTAGAGAGAGACCTTTTCAAGAGCAGCCACTTGACACTTCTCTTCCACCAAAATCAAAAGGTAAAACGGCCTAAGTACAGACCGACCTGGCGATTCCCTTTAATTGCATAATCGGTCACAAAGCAAAAGGTATCCTCCAACCAAGCTGTCCCATGACCTGCGTAGCGCGGATTGAACACAATCCTTCATAAATTACCTATATCCCAGGTATGGTCTAAACATAACAGTATTTCATTACCGATCTATATATATATATCAAGTAAATGATTATAATCAATCAGTACCTCAAATTTAAGGCATTATTTACAGCTTTGCAGACATACTGCACCTTTATTCGAAATATTTTCTTGAACATTACTGCAACAAATATAAAATATAATATATTAAAATTCTTACATGTATCACACTACCACATACCTACTTACCTATTTATGCACGTACCCACCTCATCTATATCGAATACCTGCTGAAATTCCTCTAGCCAAGTGTCAACCTTCTACACCTACAATACTACCCACCTTACCCACCCTCACAGCTCATCCAATTCGCAGGCTCACACATCTATTGTTCCTTTAGTGTGCAATATCATGTCTGTAAACCCTAAACAAATTACTGACTTACCACCCCATAGCCTACCATTGTTCACTTACCCAGCTACTTACTTAGCCCAGCGCATACATCTTACACCTTTAACCACTTCACCCACGTACACCATTAAGATGTTTATCCGTGTGGCAATCTCAACCAAATCGCCTCTATAAAATTACACAGTTTAAAACAAATGCATCATTTCCTAATGGAATACCTATCAGATATTGTCAGCTGACAGAGCAATACATTTTATTTAAACACAATTGGGGACATCGCAGCACATCATATTCCTCACTGTACCCTCACCACAAAGTGAGGAGCCAAACAATGGTTCAGTGGGGGGGGGGGGGGGGGGGTATAAAAAAGAATGCAAAGAACAGCATTGACCACAACTGAAATTAAATTTCAACCTGGTGAAACGACAATACAGGACTAAATGTATGTGAAGCAGTGAAGAGAATTTGTGTTCCTACAACTAATGGGATAGATTAACTTTATTCTGTCGTTTCACATTCAATATATTTGGCCACTAAGGGCAGCACTGTGGCACAGCGGTTAGCATTTCTGCCTATTGCGCTGAGGACCCGGGTTCGAATCCCGGCCCTGGGTCACTGTCCGTGTGGAGTTTGCACGTTCTTCCCATGTCTCCGTGGGTTTCACCCCCACAACCCAAAGATGTGCAGGTTAGGTGGATTGGCCACTCTAAATTGCCCCTTAATTGGAAAAAATAATTGGCTGTTCTAAATTAAAAGAAAAAATATATATATATTTGGCGACTGATAGTTAAATGACTAATCAAAGGAGTCGCCTCTACAAGCAGCTGACTGATGAGGAAAGAGGCACGTGAGTGCAAAACGCCTAGTTGAAATATTTGGACGCTTCTCAAAACAGAGCTGCAGAGCATATAATTTATCCCTGCCCTCGCCGTGAGCGACCTGTAAATAGATATGAAAATCTTCAGTGTATCGATTCACGCCACTCATCTCACAATTCTGCAGATTTAACAATACACAGCAAAGCGATGTGCTCTAATAATATCCTAACCCTAATGATGAAGGCGTCTCCTCGAGAACCGCCAAATTCTCAAATAGCGATCCTCCAGTACAGGCGAAGCATTCCATCCAGAATGAAAAATAGAATGTTATGTCACTCTTCCATAATATAGGGCAAATGCAGCCTATCAATTACTATCATATCGGACAACTCATGCATCAACGATGTGACGGAAACTGAACTCAACAATGCTATCGCGTGGCGCAGAGTTAAGAAACAGCTACGCAGGATGGTCATCTGGGTTCCACCAACGCCACTCTCCTCTCGGCCTCATTGGAGCCTCAGCCCGAACATGAACACACAAAACTACTGAATTCCACAGATAGTTTGCAATATAACTCTGATATAATTGCAACTATTGGGAAACAAATATATCAATATTCGCCGCCTCTAGTACAGCGAAAGGCAGTCGATGGAAAACACCGCCAGCCGGAGGCCTACTGCGCCCAAAGGACATTGGTTGTTGTTGTTGGATGGCAATCATCTCAGTAAGATTTGACAAGTAACATAGAAAAAATAAGAGTAGGAGGAGGGTTTTCAGCACATCAAGCCTGTTCTGCTATCAATTTTAATCATGGCTGATTATTCAAATCAATAGCCTAATACTGCATTCCCACATATTCTTTGATGCCCTTCACCCTGTGCTATATCTAAGTGCTTCTTGAAAATATGCAATGTTTTGGACTCAGCTACTTCCTGTGGCAAAACATTCCACAGGCTCCCATTCTCTGGGTGAAGAAATATCTCTTCATCTCTGCCCTAAATGGTCCACCCTGTATCCGCAGATTGTGATCCTTGGTTCCCGACACACCCTTCATTGGAAACATTCTTCCTGCATCTACCATGTCCAGTCCTGTTAGAATTATACATGTCTCTACTAGATCCCCATCATTCTTCTGAACTCTAGCGAATGCAATCCGAAACAATTCAATGTCTCCTCGTATATCAGTCCTGCCATCCCAAGAATCCGTCTGGCACAACTTCGCTGCACTCCGTCCATAGCTAGGAAATACTTCCTCAGATAAACCAAAACTCTCACAAAATTCCAGATGTGGCCTCACCAAGGCCCTGTATAATTGCAGCAAAAGATCCCTGCTGATGTACTCGAATCCTCTCGTACTGGTGGACGAGGGCACTCAGGTATCGCTGCACGTCCGTCTCTCCTGTTTATGGCCATTCAGATAATAGTCTGCCTGAACGTTTTTTCTGCCACAGTAGATAATCATGCATTTATCGAAATTATACTTCATTTGCCATTCATTTGCCCACTCACTCAACTTGTCCAAATCACAGTGAATCACCTCTGCATTCGGCTCACAGTTTCCCCTCCAATTTAGTGTCATCTTCAAATTTGCAGATATGGTATTTTGTTTCCTCATTTAAATCGTTGACATACATTGTGAACAGCTGGGATCCTAGCATACTCCCTGCGATACCCCATTCGTCGCTGGTTGCCAATTTGAAAAGATCCATTAATTGCTACAATGCTGATAAATGACAATTAATATTGCGACAGTCAAATGTCAGAGAATTAAGATCTCCAAGAGCAAAGAACGAAGAACACAGGAAGGTACAGCACAGGAACAGGCCGTTCGGTGTCCAGGTCTGAGGTGCCCGCTAAAACAAAACCTACAATACTTCCACGGTACATATCCCTGTATTCCTATCCTACCCACTATTTGTCAAGTCGCCCCTTAAACATCCCTATCTTATCAGCTTCCACCTCCTCCTCCAGAGGCAAGTTCTCGACACACACTACTCTCTGTATAAAAAAACGATTCCTCGCACATCGCTTCCAAAATTTGCATCTCGCATCTTAAACCTTAAACATTATATCCCAAAGGAGTCCTACCTAAGGTTCTGTACAACTACAGCATGACTTGCAAATTTTTATACTCAATGCGCCGGCCGATGAAGGCAAGCATGCCATATGCTTTTTTGATTAGCTTTCGCACCTGCATTTACACTTTCAGTGATATGTGGCCCTGTACCAGAAGATCCCAATTCCTGTCAATACTCTTAAATGTACTGCTTTTCGTGACCCCGTTTTAGCCCTCCAGACTCCTGGCTTAAGTTCTTTCCTACTTTTCTTATCTTCCTCACGGGCTTTATCTGTTCCCCGATTTCTTGCGCTCAGAAATGTTTCTTTTTTATTCTGGACGAGGGTCACAATATCCCTCGTTTTCTAAGGTTCCAAAAATTGCGATATATATCCTTCTTGCTCTCAAGGATGCATAGTCCTATCAACATGCCAGATGTTGATTTATCCTCAAACATCCGCCCCGAATCGCGATTTTTCCGTTTCTGCCGAATAATGTTGCACAAAGAACAATACAGCACAGAAACAGGACCTTCGGCCCTCCAAGTCTGTACCATTCATGATACCAACCTTGTCCGAAACCCTCAGCACTGCCTTGTGCCATATCTCTCTGTACCCATCCTATCCAAGTATTTGTCAAGATGCCTTTTTAACACTGTTAATATATCTGCTTCCACAGCCTCCCCTGGCAACGCCATCCAGGCACTCACCGCCCTCTGCATAAACAAACTGCTGCGCACATATACTTTAAACTTTGCCCGACGGACCTTAAACTTGTGCCCCCAGTGACTGGCCCTTCAAATCTGGGATAGAGTGCCTGCCCATTCACTCTATCCATGCCCCTCATAACCGTGTGTACCTAATTAGCTAAATAATTAGCATTCCCCCTGTGGTGAATGTATTGCTGTAACAATTCACCATGTACATATCTGTATTAAGCTGTTGCCCATGTGGGCTCCACATATGGACCATTGTAAGGTATTACCTCCTGACGTAGTATGTTGGGGCCGTGTGGGCTCCGCCCCTGGCTCCTCCCCTTGAGGGGAAGTATAAGAGCAGTCGCCCTGTAGGCGGCTCCCACTAACAGACAGTCGCACGCAGGCGCTGTTCTAGTTGATTAAAGCCACAGTTTACTTCTACACCTGGTTCAGTGTGAATCGATGGTCGCACCAATTTAATCAACTGCAACGCTACTATGGAATCGGCCCTCAAACCTGGCTGCCTGGAACTCGCTCCGCAAGCCGCGGAGGCGAAAGAGATTTTTTCGCACTGGCTCTGCTGTTTCAAGGCCGAACTCGCCTTCCATCACCGAAGAACAGAAGCTGAGTCTCCTCCACGCACGGGTGAACCATCGAATCTCTGTTCAACTCGAGGAAGCCTCCACCTATGCAGACGCCGTCACGATGCTAGAGTGCCTCTATGTAAGGCCCGTGAACGAGGTCTATGCACGGCATCTCCTCACCACTCGCCGCCAGCGACCCGGGGAGTCACTGGAATAGTATCGACGTGACCGCATAGTCCTTGCACGAAGCTGCAATTACCAGACCGTTATGGCCACTCAACATATGGACCTCGCCATCCGGAACACCTACGTGGCTGGAGTCAGGTCCAACTACGTGAGGCAGGGGCTACTCGAAAAAGGTGCCCTAAACCTGGAAGAGACGGCAGAATTAGCCTCAACTCTGGAAGTAGCGTTCCAAAGCCGTAACGCATTCCCGTCCGATAATGCAACCCCCTCGTGGATCCCCGGCCAACGAATACCCCAGGCCTGTGCCACCCGCGCACCATGGGGGGCTACCCTGCTATTTCTGCAGCCAGCCTCAACACGCCAGGCAGCGCTGCCCGGCCCGAAACGCGAACTGCAGCGTCTGCAGCAGAAAAGGACATTTTGATAATGTTTGCCTCACAAGGTCTCAAAACACTAAACCGCAGGCTCGACCCTGAGACTCACAGGCCCGCAGATCCTGCAGTGTGGCAGCGTGTCTGCCGGCTCCCCCCCCCCTCCCCCCCCGGACGCGTCATCGGCCTCGTGTTGTCCGTGGGGGCAGCCATCTTCCAGCCCGCACAGCGTGTGCGAATCACGGGGGCCGCCATTTTGGCCATCCTCGCCCACGCGGCCCGCCACGTACGATACATGGGGGCCTCCATCTTGGCCTCCATCTTCCTCACCGCCCGACACATGCGACCGACGGGGGCCGCCATCTGCTCGACACATGCAAACAATGGGGGTGGCCATCTTGGGACTGCCCCAGCACCGCCCACCACGCCGGCTAACCGCAACCCAGCGTGGTCACCCTTGACCAGTCATGACCCAAACACCTCCGGAGCTCTATGATGACCGTCTGAGTAAACGGGCACGAAACGCCCTGCCTCTTCGACTCCTGGAGCACAAAGAGCTTCATTCATCCAGACATGGTAAGACGTTGCTCGCTCCCAATCTTCCCGGTGCATCAAACCATCGCCCTCACCTCCGGGTCGCACTCGGTAGGTACGGGGGTGAACTACCACAACCCTGGCAATACAGGGCGCCGAGCACGCCAACTTTAAATTATATGTACTCTCCGACCTCTGCGCTCTTCTCCTATTGGGACAGGATTTACAGTGTAACCTCAAGAGCCTAACCCTGAAGTTCGGCGGGCCCCTACCACCACTCATCGTATGTAGCCCTGCGACACTAAAGATCGACGTTCCCCCGCTCTTAGCAAATCTCACCGCCGACTGCAAAGCAGTCGCCACCAGAGGTAGGCGGTACAGCATCCAGGATAGGACTTTTATCAGGTCCGAGATCCAGCGACTCTTGCGGGATGGAATCATCGAGGCCAGCAATAGCCCCTGGAGTGCCCAGGTGGTGGTCGTCAGGACCGGCTAAAAGAACCGGATGGTTGTAGATTACAACCAAACCATAAACTGGTACACACACCTCGATGCGTATCCCCTTCCCCGGATCGCAGACATGATTAATCAGATTGCGCACTGCCGGGTGTTCTCCACGGTGGATCTGACGTCTGCATACCACCAGCTCCCAATCCGCCTGGGGGACCGGCACTAGACGGCTTTTGAGGCAGATGGCCACCTCTTCCACATCCTCTGGGTCCCCTTTGGCGTCACGAACGGGGTCTCGGTCTTCCAAAGAACGATGGACCGAATGGAGGACCAGTGCGGGCTATGGGCCACATTTTAGTACTTGGACAACGTCACCACCTGTGGCCATGATCAGAGTACCACGATGCCAATCTCCAGGGATTTCTCCAAACCATCCAAACCCTTAACCTCACTTACATTAAGGAGAAATGCGTTTTCCGCACAACCAGACTAGCCATCCTCGGCTACATCGTGGAAAACGGTGTTCTAGGACCCGACCCCGACCATATGCGCCCCCTCCTGCAACTCCCCCTTCCCCACTCCGCCAAGGCCCTGAAAAGATGCCTCGGGTTCTTTTCATGTAACGGCCAGTGGGTCCCCAACTTTGCGGACCAAGCCCGCCACTAATCAAGGCCACCATCTTCCCACTGGCGGCTAAGGCCCACCAGGCCTTAAGCTGCATCAAGGCGGATATTGCCAAAACCGCGATGCACGCGGTGGACGAGTCTGTCCCCTTCCAGGTGGAGAGTGACGCATCACAGGTCGCATTCGCTGCTGTGGCAGGCAGGCAGGCCAGTAGCGTTTTTTTCACGAACCCTCACCACCTCCGAAATTCGACACTCCTCAGTCGAAAAGGAAGCCCAAACCATCGTGGAAGCCATGCGGCACTGGAGGCACGACCTCGCTTGTAGGAGGTTTGCCCTCGTCACCGATCAACGATCGGTAACCTTCATGTTCGATAATACGCTGCGGGGCAAGATCAAGAATGATAAGATCTTGAGATGGAGGATCGTATAATTATGATATAGTATATCGTCCTGGGAAGCTCAACGAAGCCCCAGATGCCTTGTCCCGCGCAAGATGACTGACTACGTGCTATCCACGATGACCTCTGCCACCAGGGGGTCACCCGGCTTCTCCACGACATCAAGGCCCGCAACCTGCCGTACTCCACCGAGGAGGTCAGATCCATGACCAGGGACAGCCAAATCTGTGTGGAGTGTAAGCCGCACATCTATCGACAGGATAAGGCACACCTCTTAAAGGCATACCGGCCCTTTGTGCGCCTCAGTATCGATTTCAAAGGGCGCCTACCCTCCAACAACCGCAACACATATTTCGCCAACATCATCGACGAGTTCTCCCGCTTCCTCTTTGCAATCCCTTGCCCCAACATGACCGTGGCCACCGCCATTAAAGCCCTACATAGTGTCTTAACCCTGTTTGGTTTCCCCACGTACATTCACAGTGACCGGGGCTCGCCGTTCATGATCTACGAACTGCGTCAGTACTTGCACGGTAAGGCATCACCCCCACTTTAGCACATTCACCCGAGGACTAGTCTAATCTGTATCGAACAGTACCTTAAGACTTGCTGAATTATAGTCACTGTTTACAAAGTGCTGCCCAATTGAATCTTCGACAACCTCGCCAGGTTCAATTCCCAATAACAGACAAATCTTTCTGAGTTGGACTATCCCCATATTGTTTTAAGAAGCCCTCCTGGATGCTCTTTACAATCTCTGCCTCGTCCAAGCCCCGTGAATTAAGTGAGTCCCAGTTAATATAGGCGAAGTTCAAATCACCCATCACAACAACCCTGTTGCTTTTACACCTTTTTAAAATCTGCTTACGCATCTGCTCCTGTGTCCCGCTAGCTGTTGGGAGGCATGCAGTAAATACCCAAAGTTTTGACTGCACCCTTCATATTGCTCAGCTCTACCCATATTGCGGCGCTGCATAAGCCATTTGAGGTGTCCTTCCACAGTGCAGCTGTGATATTCTCCTGAACCAGTAATGCAACACCCACACCCCTTTTACATCCCCCTCTATCCCACCTGAGACATCTACATCCTGGAACGTTTAGTTGCTAATCCTGTCCTTCCCTGAACCAATGTCTCTGTGATGGCAACAAATTCATAGTTTCAAGTACTAATCCAAGCTCTAACTTAATCTGCCTTACCGGTTATAGTACGCATATTGAAACAAGCAGACACATTATTTATGCCTCTTGAAATTTCTTGGTATTATCGTTGCTGAAGCCCCGAAAACCAACATGCTGGGGTGAAGCATTGCCAAGAAATGTAATTTTACCAGTCTTATAAACACAATGGCAAGACAGGTCAGTCGTCAGGGGTTGCTGATATAACTTTTTGCATCCCAAACTGTCCACCACGGATAATTCAGAAATCAGCAGTTAATTTAAAACACTGCATTAGTTCCAAGAAGTGGATATCTAACAAATGTAAGAATCTGGACAAAATCCATTCAATAAATAGCCTGCCTAACTGACATCCATCTATTACCAAAAAATGTAATTCCCCCGCACCCGCTCATAATTACAGAAGCTTTTGCAAATTGCGATGTATATTAGAGCATTAGAGCAACTAATCTATGATCACTGGAAAGAGACACCATCAAAAGGATAAGGCCAACTGATGCACGAAACACTAGGACCAATGGAGTTTGGAAGCAAGCGAAGTTCAGGTTACAACAAAAAGGTAATAGCCAATATCAAGAGTTTCTGCAGGTATTTAAACAAGGAAAATAGATGGTAACGTCAGTGTTCTTCCTCTAGATAGTGAGAATGGGGAGTTAATAATAGACAAAATAGATATAGCGGATGGTGTAAACGAATATTTTACTTTTATCTTCACGATAAAAGGATAAAGAAAACGCTCCAGGAGCTTATAGTCGTGCAGTGGAGGAAAGAATTTATTGAAGTTACAATCACTAGGAAGACCATGCTGAGCCAAGTGTGGCTGTGCGGGATAGCAAGTATCCGTGTGCAGATGTGTCTGAAAGGAGGTGGCTAATGAGAGTAGAGATGCGTTGGTGGTAAACTTCCAAAATTCCATAGATTTTGGAAAACTTCCAACAGACTGGAAATAATTAAATATAAACCCTCGATTCATGAGGTAAGAAGATAGTAAACTATGGATCAGTTACCTTGAAACCTGTCGACCCTTCACGAGGTTGCAGTTGGGCACGCAAAAAACCCCTCATGCAAATCAGGAATATTCAGCAAGATTTTATGGGAGCGAAATCTTGTCGAAACACTTCACTGGCGTTGCTTGAATGATGATTGATGTCTGTTGAAATATTTTCCATCCTTAGGGAAAGCATGGTAGCACGTTGGTTAGCCCAGTTGCTTCGCAGCTCCAGGGTCCCAGGTTCGATTCCCGGTTTGGGTCACTGTCTGTGCGGCATTTGCACGTTCTCACCCTGTCTGCTTGGGTTTCCTCCAGGTGCTCTGGTTTCCTCCCACAGTCCAAAGATGTGCAGTTTAGGTGGGTTGGCCATGTTAAATTGCCCTTCGTGTCCAAAACGGTTATGTGCGGTTACTGGGTTCCGGGGATGGGGTGTAGATGTGGGATTGAGTAGGGTTCTCTTTCCAAGGGCAGGTGCACAGTCTATGGGCTGAACGGCCTCCTTCTGCACTGTACATTCTAAGATTCTGTGATAACAGTATATATCCCCCACTCTCAGGTACTCGAATGTTGTTTACAATGTTCAGTGTTTTCGAAAATTTTCGAAAATTCTAATGCACCACAAAAACAGCTTAATGCGAGAAGGAGCAGCCCCACGAACAAAAACAGAATAGGCAGCATTTTCCGCAGCCGACAGAACAATCGAGAAAGACGATTAGGTGGAGAATTGTGGTGGCTGCCCGGCGTACACCAAATTGCAGTACTCCTGTTCGTCAATAGCGCCATCAGTGCATCCTACTCAACACGTACAGTAAATGCCATGGGCTGGATTCTCTAGAAATTTGGCTCTGTCCCCATGCCAGCGTAAAAACGTTGGCGTTTCACACTGGAGTTTCCTTAAGAAAGTCCTGAGCGATTCCCCTACCTGCAGGGGCTGCAGGGCGGGGGAGTGCTCCTCGCAGTTCTGTCTGCGGATACGGGGCCACGTATTTCCGGTCTGGAGTCCACGCATGTGCACCGCGGCGGCCTGCGGATGCTGCCTCCCTGCAACATGGCGGAACAGCACCGCAGACCATCTTGAAAAATGTAGGCCGCTCCCGGAGATTGCGGCCGCCCGTGGCTCCGTGCCGCCCGATCGCTCCCCTGACCGTCCATGAGCAACCGCCCCACTCCCCCAGTGACCGATTCCCTCCCCCCTCCCCCCACCAGGGCGGCCGCAGGCTCAGTCCGCAGCAGCCACTCGTGGTTCCCGACGGCCCATACGTGGTGAGAATCACGTCGTCGGCAACTCGGACACTTTTGCGCGGAAAATCACATGGGGGTATTTCTCAATGGCCCCCCACCGTGCCGCATTGATCGCGCACAAGCAATTCCCGAGCTGCGCCAGTCCCGATTTCCGTGTAAAATGGCATTCTCTGCCCCCGCGCAGAACGCGGTTTCGGAGCAGATGCTCGGCGAAACCAACCCCATTTGTATTTCATTAGCGGGCCTGATGCTTTATCTCTCGGGCCATCGCAATGCTCCGCCTCCACACGGGTGAATTAGAGACGCCTAGAGTGAGTGGTTGTTTTAAAAATTGGGAAGCAACTCTCGTGGTCGATGATGGAGGGTGAGGAAGTAGGGCAGACAGACACTTCAGTCCTGCCGCTGGCAGCGGGAAGTGACAGGAGGAGCCAAGGGATGTGCCACGGGACTGGGGAGTCCAGGCACGGACCGCCATTGCTCTGAACTGCAAAGCAGCCAGCTTGCTGCACACCCAACGGCCGCCCACCGTGGCCACTGGTTATGCAGAGTTACATCCGGTCGGATGGGTACCACCAACAGGGCACCCCTGCATCCCCCGCCGCCCCCCACCAACACCCCGCCACCCCAACTTGCCGCCTGCCGCCTGCGCGCAGCAGGCGTCACACCCAAGTAAAATCCACAGTAATCCCTGCTGGGCGTCTCCGGGCTGGTGGGGCGTTCCGCCGGCACGGGGAGCGTCAACCATCTGTAACCATTTTGCCAGAAACTGCGCCAGGACCAGGGGCCCTCATGTTGCTCAGCATTGACGGGGGTCAGTTGTGCGGTAGGCAGAGTGCAGGGGGAACGCCCAGCGTTGGATATGGAGACTGGGGGAGGAGAGTAGGCGTCTCATGCAAGGGCACGGCATGCGCTGCAGACGGGGCAACCGTGTAGCCGGTGGTCTTGGTAAGGGATGGCTTGCTAACGTGTATGACTTTCACTCTCTGCAGACAATGGACCGGAATTCAACCACAAATGGTAGACTTCATCGTAGTCGCCTCAGCCTTGGGGGATGTACTAAAGCTGTCCGAGCTGAACCTGCTCGGGGAGTACGCTACAGCAGCGGAGCCTGCTCCAGAGAATCAGGAGGCAGCTGGCGACGATAGAGAGCCAGCCCCCCAACAGGGCGTGAAGGAGGAGATGCAATGGAGGCACCGCATGAGGTCTTGTGTATGTCAGCCGCACATATCGTTTGAGAACCAGTAGCAGCGGGCATGCATTCAAAGACTCCGGTTGAGCAGACGGACAGTGCAACATATCTGCAATGTCATAGCCCATCTGGCAACAGGAATGTTGGAGGACATCCACTTCGCTGGACCACAGGCTTCGATCGTCCTGAACTTTTACGCCATGGATTATTCTGAGTGCTGAAAGCGGACATTTCCGGAATCTCCCAGAATTCAGTGCATAGGTACATCCACGCCGTCACGGATGCCCTATATGACCGGTCGCCACAATACCTAAATTCGAACATGGACTGTGACCACCAGATGCCCGATCAGCGGGATTCGCCGTCATCGTCAAGTTACCATAGTCTATGTGTTGATCGACGGGATGCAAGTCCGTCTCCGACACGGCCGATGACAGACCGGTCTTCACAAACCAAAAAGGGTTGCACTCAACGAATGTGCATCTGGTGGGCGACCATGAGATATGTCTAATGCACGCCTGTTCCTGACACCCGTGCAGCATGCACAACGATTTCATCCTGACATGCTCGATGCTTCCTGACCTCATTGAGTCACCCCCCCGTCTGAGGGGTTGACACCTAGATGACCGAGGTTACACACTGCAGTGATGGTTGATGACGCCCATCCAGAAGCCAGAGGCCGCTGCAGAGACCCGTTACAACAACGCCCATGTGTTGACAAATATTATTAATATTATTAATACTTATATTTCAATAATGAATATTATCGACAAATCTGTTGGAATTATTTGAAGATGTAACCAGGACAGTTGACAAGGGGTAGCCAGTCGATGTGGTACACTTGGACTTTCAGAAGGCGTTTCACAAAGTCCCACAGAAGGAATTATTGTGCAAAAATTAAAGCACATGCGATTGGGGGAAATGTGTTGAGGTGGATAGAAAGCTGGTTGGTAGAGAGGAAACAAAGAGCAAGAATTAATGGGTCCTTTTGAAATTGGCAGGCAGTAACTAGTGGGGTGCCACAGGGATCGGTGCTGGGACACCAGCTATTCACAATATATATTAATGATTTGGATGAGGGAATAAAATGTCACATCTCAAAGTTTGCGGATGATACCAAGTTGGGTGGGAGGGTGAACTGTGACGAGGATGCAGGGATACTTCAGCATGATCTGGACATAACTGAATGGTGGTAAATCGGAGAGGGGAGTGTGCAGCGGGACCTGGATGGCCTTGTGCACCAGTCGCTGAAGGTAAGCATGCAGGTGAAGCAGGCGTAAAGAAGGCTGGTATGTTGGCCTTCATTGCGAGAGTTTTCGAGTATAGAAGCAGGGATGTGTTAGTGCAATTATACCGGCCTTGTTGAGCCCACACCTGGAGTATTGTGTGCAGTTTTGGTCTCCTACTCTGAGGAAGGATGTTATTGCTCTAGAGGGAGTGCAGCGAAGGTTTACCAGATGGTGGGACTGCTGTATGAGGCAAGGTTGACTGTTTTGGGATTGTTCTCACTGGAGATTAGAAGAATGAAGGGGGATCCCATATAAAATTCGAACAGGACTAAACAGGGTAGATGCAGGGAAGATGTTATAGAACATAGAACATAGAACAATACAGCGCAGTACAGGCCTTTCGGCCCACGATGTTGCACCGAAACAAAAGCCATCTAACCTACACTATACCATTATCATCCATATGTTTATCCAATAAACTTTTAAATGCCCTCAATGTTGGCGAGTTCACTACTGTAGCAGGTAGGGCATTCCACGGCCTCACTACTCTTTGCGTAAAGAACCTACCCCTGACCTCTGTCCTATATCTATTACCCCTCAGTTTAAGGCTATGTCCCCTCGTGCTAGCCATTTCCATCCGCGGGAGAAGGCTCTCACTGTCCACCCTATCTAACCCTCTGATCATTTTGTACGCCTCTATTAAGTCTCCTCTTAACATTCTTCTCTCTAACGAAAACAACCTCAAGTCCATCAGCCTTTCCTCGTAAGATTTTCCCTCCATACCAGGCAACATCCTGGTAAATCTTCTCTGCACCCGTTCCAAAGCCTCCACGTCCTTCCTATAATGCGGTGACCAGAACTGTACGCAATACTCCAAATGCGGCCGTACCAGAGTTCTGTACAGCTGCAACATGACCTCCTGACTCCGGAACTCAATCCCTCTACCAATAAAGGCCAACACTCCATAGGCCTTCTTCACCACCCTATCAACCTGGGTGGCAACTTTCAGGGATCTATGTACATGGACACCTAGATCCCTCTGCTCATCCACACTTTCAAGAACTTTTCCATTAGCCAAATATTCCACATTCCTGTTTTTCCTTCCAAAGTGAATCACCTCACACTTCTCTACATTAAACTCCATTTGCCACCTCTCAGCCCAGCACTGCAGCTTATCTATATCCCTCTGTAACCTGCTACTTCCTTCCACACTATCGACAACACCACCGACTTTAGCATCGTCTGCAAATTTACTCACCCACCCTTCTGCGCCTTCCTCTAGGTCATTGATAAAAATGACAAACAGCAACGGCCCCAGAACAGATCCTTGTGGTACTCCACTTGTGACAGAACTCCATTCTGAACATTTCCCATCAACCACCACCCTCTGTCTTCTTTCAGCTAGCCAATTTCTGATCCACATCTCTAAATCACCCTCAATCCCCAGCCTCCGTATTTTCTGCAATAGCCTACCGTGGGGAACCTTATCAAACGCTTTGCTGATGTTACTTATGATCCAGAATCAGGAGCCACAGTCTGAGTATTGAGGGTAAAACATTTCAGACAGAGATGAGGAGACATTTCTTCATCCAAAGAGTGGCAAGCCTGTGGAATTAATTATCACAGGAAGTAGTTGATGCTAAATCATTGCATATATTCACGAGGTAGCTAGATATAGCACTTGAGGAGAATGGGATCAAAGGCTATGGGGTGTAAGCAGGATTAGGCTATTGAGTTGGATGATCCACCATGATTGTGATGAATGGCGGAGCAGGCTCGAAGGGCCAAAAACCCTCCTCCACTCCTATCTTTAAAGGATCTATGTATCTAAGCACAGACAACGGGCGTGATCGTCCGTGATTCGGCATGTTAAGATGCAGTTAGGTGCCTGGACTGCTCTGTAGGACTCCTCCACTATTGCGCTAGGTGAGTTTCTCACATCTTGGTAGCCTGCTGCATCCTCCACAACATTGCACAACTGAGGAGTGACGTGCTATATAAGCGGGATGAAAGCCAAGCCTCGTCCAATGAGTAGGATGCCAGAGAGGGTGAGAATGGGCAGGATATACAGCCCGGCAGACACGGTAGCCACACAATGTGTGTGCCAGTGCCAACATCAATGGACAGTCTAATCCTCTCTAGTTCATTCAAGGGAGACTGGCCAGTGGCACGGTCATCCTATCCTCACCCTTCCTCAGCTGGCTAAGCACTTAGACCCATGAACACCCTCCCTGCGCATCCACCCCTTAGCAACACCCTCCACGATAGTTATCTCCCTCACTGAGGGGTGCGGGCCAAGGGCTAGCAGTATCAACGATTCTGGTCCGTGGGATGGCGGATGATGACAACCTGCTCTGGGATGAACTGTGGTGCTCCACATCGCTTGATGCCGTGTGGGTGCTGGTCACAGTAGCATTTTCCAGTGTCCAACTGGGTGATCCCTGCATGAAAGCTAACCATTCCATCACCCGGTTCCATAGAATCCTTTGATTTGCGGAGGTAGAGACATGGGAGGGGAGACCCGGGCGGACAATGGACCTGGCTGAACTGCGGCCCCTGGGCGAAGCCCACATACAGCGGTCGCATCCTCCGCACCTCCCCGTCTCTTACGCACACTTTTTGGCCAGCCCAGGCCATTCCTCGCACCCTCCTGACAGAGCACAGACAGACTGTAACATTGCGCACAGCTGTTTAATGTGAGCAAAGTGTCCGAGCCGCAAACGCTATATCGTGCCCTGAACCCGTGCAAAATTAATTATTGTCTACCTTTCTAGCATTACGGGCACAAATGCAATGCCTAGCTGGATCCCCAAACGGTGCATTAGGACTGGAGGCGGCCTGCAGCGAATTCCGCCTTGTGACCTGGTCCATTTTGGCGGCTGTCGTTTGGGACCACCAGCCTGATGGCCCCAGCTTATGTCTTAGGTGGTGTATTTCCACCTTGTTCTTCCAGCTACCGGTCAAGTGAACCAGGGATGGATGGGGGGGGGGGGGGGGGGGGGGGGGGGCGACCGAGCTGTTTTGTCACATCCCCTGCGATAGTCACCAGCAAGGGCCTTATTACCTTCTCCGCCCTTGGTGTTGACGGAGCAACCCGGGCTACTCCATGGGACCTGGATGTCAGCAGAGGTATCTGCTAAGGCTCTGCCGCCACCTGTCATAATATAATTTTAATTAATGTCACAAGTAGGCTTACATTCACGCTGCAATGAAGTTACTGTGAAAATTCCTTAGTTGCCACACGCCGGCGCCTGTTCGGGCATACAGACGGAGAATTACAAATGCTCAATTCACTTAACAAGCACGTCTTTCGGTACTCGTGGGAGGAACCAAAGCACGCGGAGGAGCGCACGCAGGCACGGGGAGAACTTGCAGACTCCGCACAGGCAGTGAGCCAAGCGCGAATCAAACCCGCAACACTAGCTCTGTGAAGCTACTACTGTGCTACCATGCGACCCTGGCGCTTCCAGACCTGTAGGCGAGGCCCGCCCCACCCAGGTCTCGCTGCGCAAGGCATGGAGCGCAGGGAGTGGACCTTCACTGGGACAGTGCCACATCACGCTCTTACTGTGCCACCACCAACTTGGTCTGGCCAACATGGTCCAGTGCCTGGATGATGCCGCTAACTCTTGCAGCCATAGCACGCTGTGACTTGGCCATGCTCAGGAGCGCCACAGCAATGTGCACGTGGCCCTGGCACATTGCTGTCTGTGGTGGCAGTCATCTCCTGGGCCTCGGCCAACACGCGCACAGAGTGCCCAAGGCCTTGCACAACTTGACCTATGGCTGAAATCTTCGCCCCCAAGGCCTCCACCACGGACACCATCCGTGCGGTGTTTCCCTTGGTGGCACAAATGGTCGAAACCATCACATGCTACTGCAAACGTTCTACTCGTCCAACCGCACCTTACAAGTGCTGACGGTTGGCCTGCCTCCCAAATGTGGTCCTTTGCTCTGAGACCGCAGCTCCACAATTCATGGACATGCCTTTTCCGGAAGCTGACCACCCCTCCGGATGTCTATTATTCCCTGAGATGGGGCCATCCCCTAACCATCTATGCACTATATGCAGCTGCAATACAGCGACACGTGTGTGGTGCGCACATTGTAGTGCTACAGGAGCCACTTCGCTAAATTGTCCAACCGAGGTGAGTGTCTCTCGGATGGTGGAGGGTGTTGGAGTCAGCCGTGACGGAATGTCAGTGGCACCCCCAAAAAAGTGCTCTGGGTGTCTCTGGCTGCCGACCGAGTGCTTCCTTTCGCGTCTGTGTCATCCTCCTCATCATTACTTTCCACCTGGGTTTGGGGTTCAGGTGGTCGACACCAGTAGGGCGCAAATCCTCGCTACGTGATCCTACAAGACTAAAGTCAAGACGCATGATTGGAGCGCGGGTTGGTATCGTCGCTCGTATTAGAGGTGTCAGTGTCTGTGGTGGGTGAGGTTTTGTTGCGGGTGGCGCAGCGAGGAGTGTGTGGGAGGGCGGGCTGGTGGTGATGGTGGAGGCGATCGTGGGGGTTGGTTGTGTACGATTGGTGGCTACGGTGGAGAGGGCAGTGTTGGGGTATGTGGAGTGGTAGTGGAGGGTGCCATGGTGCATCTTGGGGTCAATGGAGGGTTCCGCGGAGGTGTGTGGTGATGCTGGGGGCACTGTGTTGTCGGTAGATGGGTGATGGTGGGTGTGGGGTGGAGGTGGTGACACAAATGCCACGTGTAACTGCAACTCACCCAGGCCTCACATTCTCACCCAATGCCATTCTCGGTCATGTAGACTGCCCTCCATGTAGGACCGCCAATCAGATTCAGAGGCCCATGCTCTGCTGCAGTGAAGGGCCGAAGGTTGAGAGGTCCCCCTTAGATTTTCTCCCGCTCTCGGCGGTTCTTCGCTGCCTTCTATTGGAGGTGGAGGTGGGCGGGGGTGTCGGCAAGACTGAAAGCATACAGTGTTATACAATCGGATGCATGCAGAGCAGACGGCGGGTAGCCATATTGGCCAGGGTACATGGCCATCGCGGCCGTTATGGATGTTATGTGATGCAGTTTGGGGGGTTATGCACACCCACGTGGGGTTGGAGGAGAAGCAGTGGGATTCTGGGTGTGTGGGACGGGGGTTAGTGCCAAGGGCACAGTGCTGCTACTCATCCTGGCCGCCATGTGATTGTGTACACTTTATTGCGGATCTGCTCGGTCCGATCCTTGTCATGTTGCCACAGAACTCTTATCCTCTCCAACCTGCACCCGGCCTGTTGCACGGCGGCGGCTGGCAGTCTCCTTTCCCCCACGGGATACAGGGTCACTTACCTCTCTGCACTGCACCGCGTAGGGGCTGTAGTTCATCGTTGGTGAACCGCAGTGCCTCTCTCCTTGCAGCCACCTTCTTGGTTGGGTTGAGTGCCTATGGGGAGTGGAGTGCTTAGAAGTGGCTGCAGCTTGTCAGCCTCTCGAGTGTCAATCCCGAATCTGGCGGGGGGAGGGAATGAAAGATGTCTTAGCCACAGAAACCAAGGGAAAAGAATGCTAACACGTCAGAAACCAAGGGCAAAGAGTGTTAATGGCAGTCCCCAGAGAGAATAAATGGTATGAAAGACCAAACAGCAGAGAAACTGAAATCAGAGTGTGAGCTGTGACAGATGGAAGGGGAAGGGGAGAGGAAAAGGAGAGAAAAGGTAAGGAGACGGGCAATAAAATATGGGGTGGGGGGGGGGGGGAGGCGGCGGAATCTATATATAAAGAAAGACAATAAAGGAATAAAAGGAAAAAAACAGGTCAATATACATGGAATGAAAACAAAGTAGTCGAGGTGTGGTAGAACTAATCATCTGAAGTTGTTGAATTCGACGTTGAGACCAGAAAGCTGCAGTGTGCCGAACCGGAAGATGAGATGCTGTTCCTCAAGTTTGCATTGAGCTTCACTGCAACATTACAGTAGGCCAACTGCAGACATGTGGGCATGGGGGCAAGGTATTGTGTTGAAATGTCAAGCAACGGGAAGGTCAGGGTCCTGAGTATGCACAGACCGAAGGTGCTCATCAAAGCGACCACCCAATCTACGTGTTGTCTCTCCGATATAGAGGAAACCACATTGGGAGCAGCAAAAGAGAAAATGCTGGAAAATCTCACTCTTCCAAAGTCCCCCATCGGGCAGGAGATACAAATATCTGAGACCACATACGAACAGATTCAAAAACAGTTTCTTCCCCGCTGTTACCAGACTCCTAAATGGACCTCTTATGTACTGCCCTGCATGCTTCACTTGATGCCGGTGTCTATGTATTTACATTTTGTCCCTTGTGTTGCCCTATTATGTATTTTTTTTTCTTTTCTTTTCATGTACTAAATGATCTGTTTGAGCTGTGCGCAGAAAAATACAATTCACTGAACCTCGGTACACGTGACATTAAATAAATCCAAAGGTCTGGCACGATCTGTATGGAGAAAAGATCTAACATTTCGATTCCAGATGACCCGTTGTCAAAGATAAAAGAAAAGGGGTCGCCTGGACTCGAAACGTTAGCACCTCCAGTACGGAGTCCATCCGTTGTTGTCTCCTGCCCTGTCCTTCCTGTCCGTGCGTGTTGTGTACTCAATAATCTCCACCCTTATCACTGCCTTCAATGCATCCCAGAACGTGGAGGGTGCGACGTCGCCGTTTTGGTTTCAGATTACATACATCCGCTCATTGGATGCCATGTCGACTAGGGGCCATATCCAACCTCCGGAGGGGAACGTTGAGCGCGGGCCGTCTCCAACCTCAGGTAGAACTCCAATTAAAGGTAAGTTGAAGTCACTGGAAGCACTGATTTCCCCAGAACATGATGTCAATCCTACTGTAGACTCTGTGTACCTGGCACAAGTAGGAGAACTCATTCTCCCTTGGGTGCACGAAGCACCATCGGTCCTGTGTGCCCCACCTGCGCTTTAAAGGTGTTTAGTTTCCTCGCAATGCTTGACTGTTTGGCCGATTTGGGGAATGATCTCTCGGTCGGATGGTTCTGTATGCGGATAAAGCCAAGCCCCCCCCCCCCCCACCCCCCCCCCCCCCCCCCCCCCGCCACCCCCATAAGGAGTGGTGCGAAACTATGACCGGGATTTGTGCCATGGTTATATTTATAAATTCATCGTCGCCTCCGTTGGAGAAATGCATATTTACGAGCACCATTGGTGCCCCTCCAGAACACCGTTCAACAAGACACGGTATTCGTCGCCTTCATTGCTGTTCGCCTCTTGTGCAGAATGGCCACTCCCTTTAAACCTCGGCTGGTAAGACGGTGGTTATGTCTGTCCAACCCAGCACTTTCCTAAACTCAGTCGGTACTTTTCCCTCAGATGTGTCTCTTGTAGGACGTCGGCTTTCAGGCTTTTCAGATGGGCGAAGATTTTGGAATCTCTCACTGGGCCGTTAAGTCCCGCGACATTCCAGGAAGAATTAAATAACCACTGGAGCTGAGGGAACTCATGGAGAGCATCAAATCCTTGAAGGTGGAGAAGACACCATGGTCGGCCAGATTCCCTCGGACCTCTGCAAACTATTTGTGCCAGCACTTGGCCCCGCACCTGCGGAATATGGTCGTTTACTCGCTGTGAAGGGGAGCTTGCAACGAACGCTGGCTGAGGCCCCAATAACACTGATCCACCAAAACGACTAAGACACGACGGAGTGTGGGTCATGCAGACAGACTCATCTCACTCCTTAACACTGGCGATAAGATCCTGGCGAATTACCTGGCTAGGCGTATGGTGAGCTATTTACCACAGGTCTTCACAGAAGATCAGAGGGCTTTGTCAAGGGCACGCAATTAAAAGCGAACTTCTGAACGTGTTCAGTGCACCAATCCGCGAGAGAACACTGGGGGTGATCATATCCTGGGATGGAGAAAAGGCCTTCGCCCGTGTTGAATGGACGTCCGTCATGGAGGTACTGAAGAACCTTTGGCCAAGACACACGTCCTGGATGAAACTATAATACTTCGCTCCCATGCCGAGCATACGGAAGGGACACTAAGCATACGGACAAACGTCACCAGCTCTGAATATTTCCTTCTACAGATTGGCACCACGTAAGTCCTGGGGAAGATTACAAACAAGTTACAGCTCCCGAAGGGGAGCGAAGGTAGTTATAATCAAATTCGAAACCTCCTCTGCACGGAAACAAGGCCATTCCCCCAGATAAAGGGAATCACACGACTGGTCGGACTACTGACTGCAACCGAACCATAAGGGAGAACGTATGGAGACATGTACGGACGGCTGCTGGAGGACATGGCTGGATGAGACATGAAGAAAGTGGGTTGCTGATCTCGGCAGGGAGAGAGCAGGCTGCCTCTGGATCGAATCAATGTACAGGCAAAATTTCACCACCACGTGCACAGAGGTGAGCTTAACACAGCCAAAGGCGGTGCATAGGCAGGACGAGAATGAACAGTTCTTTCCAGAGGTGGAGGACAGTTGTTAACGGTGCAAGGGCCGACCAACCACACCCACATTTTCCACGCCTGCCAAGACTTGTCAGATATTGGACGTACTTCTTCGACCACATGTCCATGGTTGTGGGGTGAGCGTGGAGCCGTGCCCACTGGTGGCTACCATTGAGGTATCAGAACCGCCAGCGTTCATCATGGGGAGAAGGGGTCCTGTCCTGGCCTTTGCCTCCCTGATCGTCCGCCAGAGACTCCTGATCGTCTGGCAATCGACAGAACTACCCAAAGTCTGCCCGAACTGGGAGAACTTCTTAGACTAGAGAATAAATAATAATGCCATCAGAGGATCTCGGGGCTTCTATGAAACATGGAGAACATGTACCAACATGTTCCAAGAGCTGATTATAACAGGTGCACAGTCAGACAAAGTGGGGACGGTATTGTACAGGACATGTCACGAAATAAGGTAGAGAAAGGAGTGGGGAAGATAAAACCGCGGGAGCAGGGCAGAAAGGGGGGAGGGAACGGGGAAGGGGTGGGGGGGGAGAGACAGCACCAAGAGAAAACGCAGGGCAAGTACCTGAAAAGGGGAAAACCGCAAGAGACAAAGGGAAACAAATGAAAGAACATACCCAGCAGATGCATAGCGGCATTGGCCGATCAGCGGAGCCCCCACACAATGATGCACCCACCACTCGTAGTAAATTGAGGGTTCCTGCCAGGGGAAGACAGCCAGCTCCTGGTCCTCACTTGGCAGATTGGACGTACTCCTGGGCCACAGCCTGCCGAGCTCGCGCTAAACAGCAGTTTTCTTTTTCGTGTAAGGTACTTCTTATGTGTCTGTCTCGATCACCTTGTGATCTCAACCTTTGAAGCTTGTTGGACAGGCTCCGCGTCCTGTCTACTAGTTAAAACTACAATGGTTGTAGAATTGTTACATATTTTGATCTTGAAAAAGAAAATCCGCCATCAGATGTTCGGGGTGGGGGGAGGGAAGCGGGAGAATGTGATTTTTGTTATTCTTGAGGGCAGGTATTTGTTGTCGGGCTGGTGGGAGCTATAGATTCGGTAGATTTTTCCGGTATTTTATTATGACACAATACTCTGTCGGAGTCGCGTTCTGGGCTCTGATATTGATGTTGTTTTTGTTATCAGTGAAAAATCTTTAACAAAAATATATTTTTAAAAAGGTTTGATAACCAAGTTATCGTTGGACTTGAGAGAAGGGAATGCAGCAAGTTCAGAAGGAGACGTTGTCGTTTTGCGAAACTATATATTTTATTCACAAACGTGCAAAGGCACATTCCATGACTGTTCCTGTTTTCCATGAAGTGTAATCTCGACACGTACATTATGTGTCAAACTGACGGTCTTCAACATCCTTAAACACTAGTTCGATTTATAATTATAATTATATAAGTAAAAAATAATGTCTATCATATTATAATGCAGACATCGGAACCGACAGTTCAGCTCAACATCGGAACCGACAGTTCAGCTCAATATCAATCTACTTATTTCCTAGATGAAAATAGCGATTGCCAGAAAACCCAGCAGGTCTGTCAACAACAATGAGAATAGAGACATGACGCTTAGAACACAATATGACTTATCTTCGGAAGGCTGAACACTATCCTTTTCGCCCAGATGTCCAACAGCCGCATTTATGCTTTCATATTTCCAAGATACATCTCGATGTAGATGAGTTACAGTTATACTCAACTTCCATGACTTATGACGTTTATTATTATGTTTATATTTCCAGCTCCCAACCGATGGCTTCAACCATTGGGTGTCGGAACGGCTCATATGTGTGATGACCAAGGAAAAGTTGGGAAAGCAACTGATTAACATAGTGCTTGCTAAAATTAAAAATGGGGTATAGTGCACCGCAAACACAGAGATGTTCAAGAGATCTCCCTCTGCTTCAGTCTCTTTGTATCATACACATCAGCAGACACACATAGAATATATGCTGTCTCGATTGTCAGAGTCCGTCCAGTTGATTCCCCTTTCTTTTGATTTGCTGTTACATATTTGATCGGTGGATGATTTATGCACATGTGTCTTTAAGGAAGCGTTTGTCTTTAATTCAATCAGAACGAAAACGTGGTCTGTGCCTTTAATTCAAATAGAAGCGTGTGCTGATTTGAACAGGAGGCTGACCTGCAGAAATGACAGAGATTGACTGGGAATCAGTTTGATTGATTTCGCTGGTTGCCAATGAATTGGCCCAAAAGCATGCGTTCTGCCCGCTATTGACTGCTGATCGGGTCTGATCGAACTGAAATGCTTTCAGAACTCCTAAGATCGAGTTTGATTTCAGTTTTGGTTTTGGCAGAGCAGGGAAGGACTGGCTATCCTCCTATCTCCGTTTTTATGAAGAAAGGCTGTGCTTCTCTACTGGTAGAAAGGCTGCATGAATCTATGTACAGCCAGATTCCAGAACTGACCAACTCTTTCCTTAATGGCAAAGGCAGAACCGTGTAACTCGCACTACAGAAACATATAGGCTTGAAGGCGAACCTCGAGCTGAAGGCTCAGTTTGATCATAGAATTTGCAGTGCCGAAGGAGGCCATTCGGCCCATCGGATCTGCACCAGCTCTTGGAAAGAGCACCCTACCCAAGCCCACACCTCCACCCTACCCTAATAACCCAATAACGCGACCCAACACTAAAGGCAATTCTGGACTCTAAGGACAATTTATCATGGCCAATCTACCTAACCTGCACACCTTTGGACTGTGGGAGGAAACCGGAGCACCCTGAGGAAACCCACGCGCACACACGGGGAGAACGTGCAGACACCGCACAGACAGTGATCCAAGCCGGGAATCGAACCTGGGACCCTGGAGCTATGAAGCAATTGTGCGAACCACTATGCTACCGTGCTGCCCCATGAGAAAAAAAATGTTTTTCCATAAAGCCGCTGCCTGTGAGTATTATATTTTCTAACCTGTGGTGACCTTTAATGAATAATTCGACAAAGTAGGCGATTACTTGCTGAAAACCAGGGACTTTCATCATCAAGCGTGCTGCGAAGAGCGTGTGCTGAGGAACTACCGTCTGAAGAGAAGACTATTATCTTTTCACCTTCATCCGTAATATTTTCTCACCCCCATCATTGGGTGTTTGTCTGTCTTTTGTGTGTGCCGATAGAGGGTGGGGCAGTTAAAGTGGGATTCGATGGTAGATGATAGCTAACCGGTTGTATTTACTACTATTTTTATTATAGTTCTTGTTAGAAATAAGGCGTAATTGTGTTTAAACTTACAAGCCTGGCGAGTGCAATTATTGGGCAACAAAGAGTTAAAGATTTTGAGTATTTATATCCGAATTATTGGTCAATTCAATTGCGCAGTGACTCGGAAATTGACTCTGCACTTTTCCATGTTGGCAGAACAGCATGCCTATACATCCCTACCAACCCAGCCAGCCTTCATCCCCACCACACACACTCATGCACACACGCAAGCACACTCAAACGCACACACACGCACACAGAAAATGAACTGGCATCAACTTGAAGACCTCCTCCTGCTGGAATATATGTGTATGACATACAAAGACACGGACACGCAGACAGAGATACTCAGATAGACAGACACGCACAGTTAGACACGGAGAAATACAGGTACGCACATTTCACGCCCCCTTGTCCAATGCCCCCTCCCATCACACACACAAACACGCACATGTGAGAAGGAACTTGAAAACGATCTTCAGAAAATACCCGTTGCTGTTGCATGTCATAATTATGCGCACAAAACAGTTCAAGATAAATATACAATATTGTGGAAACGAACATTTATTTGTTAGATATGTTTCTGCAAGCAATTCAGGGAATGACGGTTCATTTTTTATTTTCTTGGGTATGACAACTGATCCACAGGCTTAGAGTTAGATCATACTTGTTAAACTGAGCTCATACCCAACATGTTACTGCGAGTGTGAATTGGACTTAATAACTGCCGTATAGCACATAACACATTTACAGCTAATTGTTATATGCGGCTTGATATCACATTTTTGTTTGTTATTTGCAGCACAGAAGGAGGCTATTCCGCCCACCGTGGTCACACCGGCTCCAAAAATAGCTATCCAGCTACTCACATTTTCCTAACTCTGTAGCCCGCTAAATTAATCACTGTCAAATATTTTTCCAGCTCTCTTTTGAAACATACATGGAATCCGCCTCCACCATTATCCCGGCAGCGCATTCCAAATCCCAACAACTCTCTGGACAAAGAAGTTTCTCCTCATCTCACTCCCAGCTCTCGTGGTGACAATGTTGAAATTTTGACCTTGAGTCACTGGCATACCAACCAGTGGAACAAAATATGCTTCGTTACCCTGTCAAAATTGATCATCATTTTGAACTCCTCAATAAGGTCGCCTCTTAATTTTCTCTGCTCCAAGGAGAACGAGCCCAATTTCTTCAATCTTTCCGTGAAACGTAAATTCCGAATTCCTGGTATCATTCTGGTAAATATTCTCCGTACTCTCTCTCGGACATTTATATCCTTCCTTAAATATTGTGTCCAGAACTGACCACAATACTGCAAATGTAGTGTGACCAATGGTTTGTGAATGTGTAGCATCACCTCCTTGTTTTTATACTCTATGTCTCCATTTATAAACCCAAGGTCCCTCTCAGGCTTCATAACAACTGTTTCTTAGTGCCAGACCACCTTCAGAGAATGAAAAGTTTGAACCTCGAAATTCCTCTGTTCCTCTACTCCCCTCAAAGTTATGCCATTGCGCAGATACTGTCTTCGCATGTTTCTTACGTTTCGCTGCATCGACGTTCATCTGCCAGGTGTCTGTCCATTTATCCAACGTGTCAATGTCCCTTTTAAGACGCCCAGCGTCATCCTCAAGAAGTAGTTTTAAATTGCGCCTCATGAGCAACGAAAACTTGGAAGCATTGTGAAATTTGAGGAGCAGAGAGTCAAACATTTAATGGAAACAGAAAATTTGGTAGATTGCTTGGACATGTTGCAGACGCAGCTCACTCCAAGGAATTCATTTTGCAATGTAGAATTCTGAAGAATGACAGGGTACAAACTAAAGCGACTACTTGAGCTGAGAAAATTAGGCCTACTTGTGTATAAACGCTGAATCTGGCAGAGCAGTTTGAACGAGTGGTGAATAAAGCATACAATACCAGGGACTTAATTTAAAAAAAATAAATTTAGAGTACCCATCTTATTTTTACTTAAGGGGCAATTTAACGTGGCCATTCCACCTACCCTGCACAACTTTGGGGTGTGGGTGCAAACACGGGGTGAATGTGCAAACTCCACAGGGACAGTGACCTAGGGCCGGGATCGAACCTGGGACCTCAGCGCCGTGAGGCAGCAGTGCTAACCACCGTGCTTTATTAATCGGTAACGAGTGTACAAGAGCCATGACAATACGTCGTACTTGTAAAAATCACGTGATCGGCTGCAGCTGGTGTGCTGCACCCACCTCTGGGTGCTGCACTTTAGTAAGTATATGAACGCACTGGATAATTTGCAGTCTATATTCACAAGAATAGGTACAGCGATAAATCTCTTCGGATACTAACATAGATTTGAGTAGTTACATGTGTTTTCTGGGGAGGAAGTGTTTGAGAGGATATTCCATTGAAGCATTTAACCGTGGGGGTCGAGGCAGGATAGATATAGAAACAATGCTCTCACTGGAAAGGATTGGCAGTATGTGAGGGAAAGTGATATGTTAAATCGGTGGGAGGGGCTTCAAGCCCTCTGTACATGTGGCTGCCTGGAATTGCCACAGATACAATTTTTGGTCGTGTGCATCTTGATGCCCGGAAACATTCCTGAGCACATGCAGAGACCATTTCAGGAGAGGAACTTGCCCTGTGGATCGTGACAGGGTGGACAAGAAAATCATACACTGCGAAATGGCAGGTCAGGGGTTCTGATGAGGAGAGTCATTCGAGAGGAGCCGGACACGTGGTGGGACACGGAGACTTCCCAATACAACGCAGACGAATCCACACCAGGAATGGGACTTTAAACATGTTTCAGAACAAGGAACCAGCAAAAGTACTGGATATAAATCGTGGAAAAGATCATGCCGAGCAAAACTGAGAGAAATACGGTTTGCACCATGTGAATTGAGGCATCGTATGAAATACAACGTTTCAGGCTGCGTATTTGTCCTACACACAGAGGGGCTTAGGCGGGCTGGGTGGGGTGTGTGGTAGATGCTTGATGCGCGGGTTGAAGGGAGTCCACGGAATCTGATTTTGTGGCATTTCCTCCTTGTTTTCCGTATGTTGTGTCCGACCACATTTCGGCTGTTAATTCACGTGCACCACACATTTAGAGCACAACGTACATATAGTAAGTTGATTTATTTCCCCAAATTTCTATGTAGCCGTAAACATATGCTTGGACGAAGCATTGCGGAGTGTTAGATTATTTGCTGGAGTTTCTATTATAAGATATTTACGGAGGTCACATCGGTCGTTATTTTCTTGTTTGATAAGTGTAGTGTTACAGTACCATAAGCAGAAAGCTGCGATTTTGTTTAGCAACTTTCCACTACTGTTTCCAAAAATATTAAAGTTAGACACTACCGAGCATGGTTGCACTCTGGGATCGACTTTTTTTTATAATTAACATCAGCTGGAATGCAGTTAATGCAATGGCATATATTTAACATTATTACCAAATAATAACCAAAGAATACGTGTCGCAAATTCTATTTTAGCACCAAGTAGGAAAGGTGTGGAATGCAGTGCCTGAGATTTAGATTGTTACATTCGATCGAAATATTCAAAAATGAGCCTGACTCTGATCAAAAACACACACAGAATATACAGTGTTACGAGGAGAAGGCGGGAGAGTGGCAGTAAGTGAATTGCATGATTTGAGAACCTATGCAGATACACAGAATATACAGTGTTACGAGGAGAAGGCGGGAAAATGGCAGTAAGTGAATTGCATGATTTGAGAAACTATGCAAATACTCCGTTATAGACGTCCTGCGAATGTGTTTCATCTTTGTTCCTCCCTTTGTTCCTCTTTATACTCGCTCAATGACTGCCACCTGGTTGCTGCTTTAATTAATATCAGTAAAATGTCTTTGCACTACTATAATTGTCAGTTTGGCTCGGCTTTAAGAATCGTTGCTCAACCTCCACCCACAACTGAGCTGTATGAATTCTTAACGCTTGATTCGGAATCAATTTGCGGCTTTGGACAGTGGGCCGAATTACGTTTGAACATAGTAAGGACATAAGAACGTAAGAACATAAGGGCTGGTTTAGCACAGGGCTAAATCGCTGGGTTGGAAAGTAGACTAAGGCAGGCCAGCAGCACAGTTCAATTCCCGTACCAGCCTCCCCGAACAGGCGCCGGAATGTGGCGACTAGGGGCTTTTCACAGTAACTTCATTTGAAGCCTACTTGTGACAATAAGTGATTCTCATTTCATTTTCAACTCGGAGCAGGAGTAGACCATGGCTATTTAGCCTGCTCCGCCATTCAATGAGATCATGGCTGATCTTTTGAGGACTTAGCTCCACTTTCCTGCCCGGACACTTTTTTTCCTTTATTCTTCAAAAAACTATCTCTTTATCTTGAAAACATTTAATGAAGGAGCCTCACTGCTTCACTGGGCAGGGAATTCCATAGATTCACAAACTTTTGTCCGAAATCTACATACCCTTATTTTGAGGCTCTGCCCCTTAGTTCGGTTTTCATCCGCCAATGGAAACAATCTACCTTCATCTATCCTATCTATTACCATCATAATTTTATAATTTCGATAAGATCTCTCTGCATCCTTCTAAATTCCAACAAGTACAGTCCCAGTCTACTCAATCTCTCCTCGTAATCCAACCAGCTCAACTGTGGGATTAACCTGAACACCCTCCAGAGCCTGTACGTCCTTTCTCAGGTAAGGAGACCAACACTGAACACACTTCCCAAGGTTAGGCTTCACTAACACCTTATAGAGTGGCAGCATAACCTCCCTTGTCTTAAACTTCACCACTCTAGCAATGAAGGAAAAAACTCCATTCGCCTTCTTAATCACCTGTTGCACATGTAAACCAATTTTTGCGACTCATGCACTAGGGCACCCAGGTCCCTCTGCACAGCAGCATGTTTTAATATTTGATCATGATCCAGAAAGACAACAATAAATATTAATCACCATATGGATGCTGTGCAAAAGTCTAACTTATTGGTCGGAATTTGAATAGTTGTTCCATTGTTCCAAGACATTCCACACAGTTGGAACTCGTTGGATGGATCAGGGGGCTGTCACTCAGCGAAAATTTCCAATTCTACTATTAGATGTCGGTCACACTTTAGGCACATTATATTGGTTGGGTATGCTGTCGGTCAAAGATAGGCTTGCATTATGTTTCGATCTGGACTGCGAAATGGCGACGATATCCAGGGTTGACAGATTGTCTGAGGCGGATGTCAGTCAGCGGCGGCACTCATTGGTTGACAGAGAACGCCGTCAGGCGCAGGGTAGTGAACCTTGATTGGTTGAGGTGGCTGTCAGTCCTCCCCAGTGCTTCCTGAATGGAACAGGTGGCTGTCAGTCACTCGACAGAGCTCCCTTTTTCCCTCCGAGTACTGGCACACACCGGCTAGAATCACTTGATTGGCGAGGAAGACTGCAGTCGCCGATCCGTGAACGGTGATTGGCTGAGGTAACTGGCAGTGACGTTGCAGTGCTTATTGATTATCTGAGGTAGCGAACACTCTCCAGGCAGAACACTTTAATTAGCTCTGTCGGCTGTCAGTCCCGAAGGATTTACTGGCTCCAGAATCATTTCGTGAATGTGTCTGATTGGTTCAGGCTACTGTCAGTCGCTGGGAAAAGACTCTTATTTGTTCCTCCATGAGTGATTATCGGCAAATTGGGGACACATGATAATATGAATATGTTGAAACCAGAGACACTCTCCATATTCGGGTCTATCCTACAGGGTGAGCTGTGACTCTACTCCTGTCTCCCGGGCCCCCAGACCCTCCACTATTACGTCAGCTTCTGCAGCCCTCAGCTCTTGCACAATGTTGCTCTAATCTATCTCATGTGTTTTATGGGAGTTTGGCGATATATATTCAATTTATGGACTGGAAACACTACGAGCCGGGTCTGGGCTATTCCTACTTTTTTTCTTTATTCATTAACTTCATAATTGACGAAATGGGATATTTAACCGCACTTCTGACCTGTTCTCTGAACTTGGATTGAGTTACCCCATAAATGAATGTGTTCGTGCAGCAACTTAAACCCCGCAGAACATAACCTACTTGTTGAAATATATATTCCGCATATGTGAAATCTTTCGGACTTGTTCTCGTGATGTTATAATACAAGAAATATATAACATACAACAACCACAGAAGTATGAAGCTGCCGGATATGGTAAAAAGTAAAATCACCGACTTCCTTCTGCTCTCCATTTCCGGGTCACTGCGATTCTCTGCCTGTTGTTTAGCCCTCAGTCCTTTACGGACTCTACTGGCCACTAAAATATGCCTGACTGTCAGAGCATTGAGCAACGTAATTAAAGAGAATGGGAGCAATGGGGTCAAAACTGTATCAAACCAGTCAAAGACAACCCATCCGGTCTCTGTATAAAGGCTTGGTTTTCTATTACAGAACCAAGGCACATTGTCAATAACCTCTCCAGGTTCCTTTGTAAAGTACCAGGGAATGTTTTTTAAACAGAACAGAATGCCCGTTGTTGCTAGAACCACAACCGCATTTTTTTCGGTGCAATATTTTGTTTTAAGTTTCTGGCAACAAATAGTCACAAATCGATCAAAGGTGAAAGTGACAGTGAACCAGACAGAGCAGTCTGCGGCTGCACAAAACAAAACAGCATTAACGCTACACACAGGTGTGATGTACAAGAAACATTGTGGGAAATAATAATAACTGATCCGCCTCATCATGACATCGGTGATAATGACCAGTAGATCCGCTGTTGCCATGGCCACTAGGTAGCGAGTGGTGCAGATGGAGAGGCCACACTTTCCCCGGGATAGTATCACAATTGCCAGAAAATTAACTGCAAAAGAAGGAAATAGAGTGGAAATCAATCTTCCCTGGCTGACCCAGGTATTACTGGAAGGGCTTTGACACCAAACAACAATTTCTAGGTAGTGGACTGGAGTTCTGCTTTGGGGCGGGTGAGAAGTGGTACAGTTTGTCGGAATTCCACATTAATAAATCAAAACTCCTAGCCAATTCAATTTACATATTTTAAGTGTGTTGCTTTATGGTTGTGTCTCTCTGAACAGCTGTTCCCTCATTAGTAATCTCAGCATTACTCCCTGTTCCATGTCCCAGTAAGTCTGGAAATAAGAAGGCAGTGCAGCTCAACACGTCGCTCAACCACTGGTGTAGGAGGGAGGGTTTCAGATTTCTGGACCATTGGGATCTCTTCCGGGGCAGGTGCGACCTGTACAAGAAGGACGTGTTGCATCTAAACTCGAGTGGCACCAATATCCTGGCTGGAAGGTTTGCTACTGTCATTCGGGAGGTTCAAACCAATATGGCAGGGATGTGGGAACCAGAGCGTTAGCTGAGAAGGTATCACAACTGAAGGGGAAATAGAGAACAAAAATAATCGAACATCACCCTCAAGCAGAGCAAAAAAGGTGACAAATATGAGAAGGGAGATGCTCAATGCAGAACTGAGGGTGTTGTACCTTAATGCGTGCAGTACATGGAACAAGGTAAAGGAGCTTGTTGCACACATTGAAGTTGTCGGGTACGATGTTGTGGGCATCACAGAGACGTGGCTGCAAGGGGATCAGGGCTGGGATCTAAATGTACAAGGATATGTGTCCTATCGAAAGGACAGGCAGATGGGCAAAGGGGGCGGGGCCGCATTGTTGGTAAGGAATTAAGTTAATTGAATAGCAAGGATCGAAATTGAATCAGAAGGCATAGCATCTCTGTGGGAAGAGTTGAGGAATCGTAAAGGTAAAAAGGCATTGATGGGAGTAGTGTACAGGCGCCCTAGCAGAAGTCAGGATGTTGGGCAGAAAATAGATCAGGAGGTCGAGAAAACATGTAAAAAATGCAATATCACAACAATCATGGGCGACTTCAATATGCACGTGGACTTCACAAATCACACTTATAGTGGATCCCAAGAAAATGAATTTGTGGAATGCTTAAGAGATGTTTTTTTGGAGCAGCTTGTGGTGGAGCCCACTGGGGAACAGGCAATTCTGGATTTGGTGATGAGTAATGAGGCAGACTTGATGAGGGATCTTAAGGTGAAGGTACCCTAAGGGAGCAGTGCACACACTATGATAGAATTTATCCTGCAATTTCAGAGGGAGAAGCTGGAGTCAGATGTAACGGTATTACAATTAAATGAGGGTAACTCCAAAGGCATGAGGAAGGAGCCGGTCAGAGTCGAGTGCAGAAGATTGTAGTGTAGTTTAGTCGGGCAGTATGGTCGGCACGGGCTTGGAGGGCCGAAGGGCCTGTTCCTGTGCTGTACATTTCTTTGTTCTTTGTTTGATTGGAAATGGAGACAAGCCGGGAAGACAGTGAAACAACAATGGCAGGGATGGGGGTTATTCGGCAGGCACACCGGAAATTCATCCCAAGGAGGAGGAAACATGCTAAGGGCAGAACAAGGCACCCACGGTTGACGAGGGCAAGGACAGCATAAAAGCAAAAGAAAAAACATACAAAGTGGCAAGTATCGTGGAAAGTCAGAGGATTGGGAATCATTTAAAAGCGAGCAGAGGACAACTAAAAAATCAATAAGGGAAGATGAAATATAAGTGCAAGTTAGCTAGTAATATAAAAGATGCTAGGAAGAGTTTCTTTCAATATATAAAAGTAAGAGAGGCAAAAATAGACATAAAACCACAGGAAAACGTTGTTGGAGAAGTAATAATAGGAAACAGAGAAATGGCAGAAGAACTGAATAGTTACTTTGCATCAGTCTTCACGGTGGAAGACACCAGTGGGATGCCACAGCTCCAGGAGAATCAGGGGCAGAAGTGAGTGCAGTGGCCATCACTAAGGAGAAGGTTTTAGGCTTTTCACTAGTCACAATTTAAGACCCTCCCACGTCTGATGCTGTCATCAAATTTGGACGCTTATCAGCATCCCGCTCTTTCCGGTTTAGACCCTCATCATTTTCTGTTTTTGACTTCATGAGGTTCACATACTCTCCTGGTTCGGACCCTCACGAGGTGTAGAAAACATCAGGCACATACCCTCACCAGATTCTTGGGCTCTCCAGATTTGGATCCTCAGGATAAATAGTTACACACTCTCAACAGGTGCCACGCCTCCCCTAATTTGTGTCTCACGAGGTTCAAGGTCTCACCAGGTCCATACTCTCACCAGATTCGAAACATCTTCAACTTCGGATTTTTCCAAGGCATAAATAATCCTCGGTATTGAAACCCACCCCGTTCAAATCTGCATCCTGGCATAGTCCATACACCCAGCACAATCTGATCCACCCGGGTTAAGGTTCTGAAGCTTTTCAGGACCTCTGCAGATCCTCACCATGTACAGATCCTAAACATAATCAGATCCTCACTAAGTTTGAATGTTAAACAGGAGTATTTTTTAACCCCCATTGGATTTTTAATCTTCCCAACCTCGGCCACTCAAAGCGTTTGAACATTAACGATTTGGAAGAAGGAACTGAGGGCACTGTTGCTAAGTTTGCAGATGATAGCAAGATATTGGATTGGGTTTGTTTTTTGTCACGTGCACCAAGGTACAGTAAAAGGTATGTTTCTGCGAGCAGCTCAACAGATCATTAAGTACATACATTAAGTACATATGTAGAGGAACAGGTGGTATTGAGGGCGGGGGTGGCTACAGCAGGGCTTGGGCATGCCAGGAGAGTGGGCAAAGAAATGCAGACGGAATACAATGTGGAAAGTGTGAGGTTATGCACTTTGGAACGACGAATGGAGGCATAGACTATTTTCTAAATTGGGAAATGCTTAGGACATCAGAAGCACAAAGGGACTTGGGAGTCATTGTTTAGGATTCTCTTAAGGTTAACGTGCATGCCGGAAAGCAAATGCAATCGCAGCATTCATGTCGAGAGGGCTAGAATACAAGAGCAGGGATGTACTTCTGAGGCTGTATAAGGCGCTGGTCGGACCACCTTTTGAGAATTTTGAGCAGTTCTGAGCCTCGTATCTAAGGAAGGATTTGCTAGCCTTGGAAAGGGTTCAGAGGAGGTCCATAAGAATGATCCCTGGACTGAACAGCTTGTCGTATGAGGAACAGTTGAAGACTCTGCGTTTGTACTCATTGTAGTTGAGAAGGTTGAGGGAGCATCTTATTGAAATTTACAGGATACTGCGAGGCCTGGATCGAGTGGACGTGGAGAGGATGTTACCACTGGCAGGAAAAACTAGAACTAGAGGGCACAAATCTCAGACTAAAGGGACGATTCTTTAAAGCAGAGATAAGTGGCATTTCTTCAGCCTCAGAGTGGTGAATCTGTGGAACACTGCCACATCTTTCGGGACTAGTGGGAGGAAACCGGTGCAACCAGGGGGAACCCACGTAGACACTGGGAGAATGTGCAGACTCCACACAGACAGTGACCCAAGCCGGGAATCGAACCTGGAGCCCTGGCGCTGTGAAATCGGGGTGCTAGCCACTGGGCTACCGTACTGCCCTGATTGATGGATAACTTCTTGATTAATCAGGGGTTATGGGGAGAAGGCAGGAGAATGGTGATGAGAAAAATATCAGGCATGGCTGAATGGCGGAGCCGGCTCGATGGACCGAGTGGCCGAATTCTACTCCTGTGTCTTATGGTCTAACTCACAGGGTTCTTGCACTTATCAGCTTTGTTCCCTTATCGACATCAGGCCATCACGAGATAGGCCTTGATCATGGAAACAGTACTTCACTAGATGTGGATACTTCAGAAGCGCACACCTTCTGTTTACGGACACTTACCAGCTTACTTCCCTCAGCAACATCGGAGAATCACCGGTTTAAGATGTATCCATGAATTCAGTGCTGCATCAGATTTGAACACTTCACATGTTAGTAGTTACTCCACCTTCGGACCCTCACTTCTGTGGGGTAGAGAGGTCGGAATGGGAGTTGGATATATAATTAAGGGGAGAAGTGATTGAGATCTCAGATCCACGCTTGCAAACAAAGTGGCATTCCCCTCAAGTACAAGGGATTCCACCATGAGCTTTTAATTCAATCAAGTCGTTGTTTCTCCATTAACAGGTGGTTGTTATTTAGAGGAAATGTGACGGGGGTTTATCTGCGTGGCACATGGTATAGCGGCTAGCATTGCTGCCTCCCCGCGTTAGGGACCCGAGTTCAATTGCGGTCTTCGTTCACTGTCTGTGTGGTGTTTGCACTTCCTCCCAGTGTCTGTGTCGGTTTCCTCGGGGTGCTCCGGTTTCCGACCACAGTCCAAAGGTGTGCAGGTTAGATGGATTGGCCATGACAAAATTGTCCCTTAGTGTCCAGGGATTTTCAGGTTAGTTGGGGAATCGGGATTGCAGGGATATGTTAAGGGAGTAGGCCCAAATAGGGTGCTCTTTCAGAGGGTCGGTGCAGATTCAATGGGGCGCATGGCCCCCGTCTGCACTCTAGGTATTCTATGGATTCTATCTCCTGCACTTTTACACGAGTACCAAGGCTTCCTGATAAGGTGTTCGGGGCACGGGACTATTTTTCATGACTTTTGTTCAGGTGGGATGTGGCCATGATAAATTTCCCTTAGTGTCTAAAACAAAAGAGTGGGTGGGGTTACTGGGTTACAGGGATGGGGTGGAAGCGTGGGCTTAAGTAGGGTGCTCTTTTCAAGGGCCGGGCAAACTCGATGGGCCGAATGGCCTCCTTCTGCACTGTAAATTCAATGATTCTATGATGGTGAGCTGTCGGCAGGATACGGAGATGCCTCTACGTGATTTGGACAGGCCGAGTGACTGGGCATGTGCATGTAATCCTCAGAATCAACCTTCTCTCCTAGTTTATTTCAATCACAAGCTTGCAAATATTACATTTGGATCAAACATCAAGATCTTTGAGAAGGATCCTCCACTTTTCACAACGTTACAACCAGAGAACAGCTACTTTATTCCTACTCTCTGCTTTATGCCCGTTATGACGTCAGTGGTCCATGCGTATAGATGAGCCCCTAAATTTATTCGTTTCGTTTTCTTGTATTACCACCTCTGCGAAATATGTTGAAAACTTTTAGAAAGTGGAATTCAACATGGTCCATTTGTCCCCTCTTATTTATTGTCCTGGTAATATAATGAATAAGAAAACTCCAAGAGTTTTGCCAACAGGATATCCCTTCTTCGACATCATGTCCATTCTGCGTAATCCATCATTATTTTCCAAGTTTTCAGTTATCACATAATTTTCCCTACTGCTAACGTCAGGCGAACAGATCTGAAGTGACACGTTTCTCTATCCCTCCAGACTTAAATATCCAGGTTGCAGTTGGGGTTTTCTGAACGACAGCTAGCATTCCAGTACATAGAAGTCTGAAAGATGACAGTCAATGCACCCGCCAATACTTACGCCCGTAACATTCATCGTATTGTCGGTCATCGTGTCTAGGGAATTTACCATTATTAAATACCATACATGTCTCCAAAATATTTTTGATTCATGCAAATTTCTTTCACTTCCTCGTTCCGGTTACTGCATTTTCTCCTGTATTGTTGGCAGTGTTTCTTTCACCTTCCCCGGTAAAGACAAACACAACGTAATTATTCAGCTTCTCTACATTTTCTAATTCCCCATTATAATTTCTCCTGTCTCGAACTGTAACGAACCGCCATTTAACTTTATTAATCTGTTGTCTTTTATGTAGGTTCCGAACCTTTTAAAGTCCGTTTTTGCAGTTCGGTTTTACGTTTCTGCTAAATAATGTAGATGCTATATTCTGCCTTTATATATCAGTCCATTGGTCTTGATGTGTTTAATTATAGAGTGCTCCCAATCTTCGTCCGATTACTTTTTCATGGCAAAGTCACAACTTATGGCAGTGATCAAATGCGATCAACTGCCCCGTATTCGCCATGGTTGGTCCATATTTCCTGTTATGTTCTTAAGATCATAATTAAAGTTTATCTGTTGCAAGTCATGCATTATTTTATTTTTTTGTAAACCTATACTCTGCTTGTCTACCATCATGCCTTTTAATGTATTTTGCAATCTGCCACGACCAATTTACCCATCATCCCTCTATTTGTTTGACCGTTGGTTTTATTTTAAGAGCCGGCCTTCTTTGATTGAAGTATAAAGCTTTTAAATTCAATGGAGACTTGTCTATATTCCGGTCTCTCTTCATTAAAAAGTTTCCACCAACATTCTTCGTGAGGTATCCTCATCTCAAAATATTGGATCGAGGATACCTCATGCCTTTAATATACTGGTCTAGCAAATATCTCTTACACATTCCAGGAATTCGTTCTCCAAATATGAGTGCAAATTCGTCTTACCATGTCGACATGTCGATTGTATCTGACGATGGTTACTTCATTGCCCTTGTTATATTCCCCTCTAATTTCTGATTTGTGCCTTGTCTAGCCTGACCCGTACTCTTTAGTGGTATGGTACTTCCACTTGCTGTTTCTCAGATCCAACCAATACATACTCCGCATCGTTAGGGCTGGGGTCTCCGGTTCCCCAGGCATGGCTTTATCGGCAGCGCATCGTTTGCTATTGGTGGGATTCTCTCTTCCCGCGGCTTGTCAATAAGATTTCCCATTCAAGACACCGCAGCCTCCCAGATGCCCATGAGCATGGGTGCGCTGCGAGCGGGAAAGGAGAATCCCAATGGCCACAGAATTACGGTCACTCATGAAGGGACTGATTTCATCCCTCATTGTCAGCACCCACACCTGATTTATTTTAAAATCATGAGCAGTTTCCAAACGTTACCCATTAAAGCAGATAGGTAGAGAGATTTTGGATAGGTGCAAAAGTAACATGGTTGTTGTGGTAGGGGGTTTTAACTTCCCCTATATTGACTGGGACTCATTTAGTTCCAGGGGCTTGGATGGGCAGAGTTTGTAAGATGTATCCAGGAAGGCTTTGACAAGGTGCCTCATGGCAGACTGGTACAAAAGATGAAGTCACACGGAATCAGAAGTGAGGTGGCAAGATGTTAACAGAACTGGCTCGATCACAAAAGACAGAGGGTAACAGTAGATGGGTGATTTTCTGAATGGAATGTTATAACTAGTGGTGTTCCAGAGGGATTGGTGCTGAGGCCTCTGTTTTGTAGTTTACATGAACGATTTGGGGGAAAATGTAGCTGGTCTGATTAGCCCGTTTGCGGATGACACCAAGGTTAATGGAGTGGCGGGTAGTGTTGAGGATTGTCAGAGGATACAGCAGAACATAGATAGGTTGGAGCCTTGGGCAGAGAAATGGTAAATAGAGTTTAATCTGGACAAATTTTAGGTATGCATTTTGCTATGTCGAACATCGAGGGAAATATACCGTAAATGGCAAAACGCTTAGGAATATAGAAACTCTGGGAGATCTAGGCGTGCAGGTCAACAGATCTTTGAAGGTGGAACAGAGTGGACAAGTAAATCAAGAAAGCATACGGAATGCTTGCCTTCTTTGGACGGGGCATCGGGTATAAAAACTGCCAAGCCATGCTACAGTTGCATAGAAACCTCATAAGGCAGCACTTGGATTTGCGCAGAATTATGTTCGCCACACTACCAGAAGCATGTGGAGGCATCTTGAAACATACAAGAATAGCAAGTGTTTAGATGGATACGGCTATAGAAAGTGCTGAGTGTTTTTGCAAAGGGTGTTATCATGACCGGTACAGGCGTGGAGTGCCGCAGGGCCTCTTTCTATGCGGTATTGTTCTTTATTATTTGTTCAATCGTTTGATCTCCCAATTGAAAATCCGCTATGTTACGTTCTTAGCTGTAGCTTTGTCTCCTCACAAAGATACATTTCACTGAACTATGCGCAGGTATTTCTACAGGTGGGTTTCAGAAACGCTCTAGAACGTTGATAAGATCCAATATAAAAATTCTTAACCAATTATTGAAGTCGGCTCTTTATTTATCTTAGCCAATATTAATCCCAATAAGAAGATGATAATAAACCGCAGTATTCACGGTCAATATTTTTTGAGGACCGTGTTGTGGTTGAAGTTAAATAAAACTTAGAATAAAATAAATTGTTTTCAGTAGTAACTATACAGTGTCAGAATGTGTTATTGTGAGGACGATTGGAATAACCTTACAATTATGTCTGATTGTTTGAATGTTGATATATTTTATTGTTGGAACTGTTTAATAGATAAAAACGGTATCGAGACATGTCACGGTATGCCGCAAAATATCTTCATTTAACGTGAAACTCTCTTTCCAAATTCTTAGATTGGTAAAAGATAGAGGCAGGCCAATGAAATTGAAAGATCACTGTCTAAAATTGGGTGATTTCAATGAAGTTGCAACTTATTTCAGTATACTCCGTCATCCACATTTAGTACTGTTGAACAATGACCGATACTCCCATTGGGCATGGTCACTGGATATTAGTATAATACTCTGGTAAATAACCCATATTCACTATGGTTTTATTGTGACCTGAATTAATTTCTTCCTTGAAGTGTTGGCCTTCACTCGGCTCTGATTCAACATTAAACGTTATTTCGCTAACTCCAATAACTTGTTAATTCAGAATGCCAATGAGTTACAAACTTATGTTGATTGCTATTGAAAGAAACATAATAACATTGCTGGGACAATACAAGTCATTTGATTGAATAGACTCTCTCATTATTGTGGTGTACGCATAAAGATGATAGTTGGATCAGTGTGCAACATTTATCATTCACAAATAAAACCAGAACGCAGATTGCAAACAGCTTTAGGAAACTTCAATAGTTATGGTCACTTACCAGGAACACCAAGAACGGCTAGAATCAGGTAATATAATTTCAGGATTTGGTCAATCGGAGAACGCATTTTCGGTGAAAGAATCAGATCCTTTGTCCAGGACGAACTCTCTCACTATTAAACTCTGAGATGATACATTCCCAAAGCCTTGCATATATACCCTATGCGATCACCTCAGGGATATCAATGTTACGACATAGTTCCATGCTTTTCAATGAATATATTACGACACAGAGTTATTTTGATCTTTTGATGGAATATATTTAGCACTGGGACTCAATTGTACATTTCAGATCTCAATGCTTAAACACAAAAAAGAAAGCTGAATTCGGCCAGCAATTCTTCTGTCCAGTCGAGCACCATCACTCCTATTTGCAGTTATAATTTCGTGTCAGTGATGTCCTTCACTAAACTGTGAAAACTCAGTAATTTGATTTCAAATGTTAAAGTGTCTCTCTAAAAGATTTTAAACTGCCAACTATAACTGTGTTCATCCAGTTATAATTAAAGTGATTATTTGTGGCTATGCACTGGGTTCCGAAACGTATATAAATATTGAAGTTTAATTTGGGTTTTCTATGTTTCAGTTTGTGCTTTTGATTTGAGAACGGTGAACATTGGGTTTGGATAAATTCAGGGATCTTCATCGTGACATTTTTAATTAGGTGAGACAAGCCTTGAAGTAAGCAGCTGGGTTATCAAGGGGTTAGTAGATTACTGAAATGGAAACAGAAATATAAAGTAGAAATATTATGTTGTTACCGAGCAACAGGGTTCCAGAGACGAGAAAAAATGAACATCTAAAATTCTTCAGTTAGAACTGTTGGCTGACTGCCGAGAACATGAGTTTCAAGAACCTTGGTGCGGTCCTCGGACCTTTCTTACATAATGAGTTTGTCACGATGTCTCGGGGAGATATCAGTTTTGGAAGGAAACCCAGTGAATGTTCAGAAATACAGTGTGAAAAGAGTGGCACATATTCACTGGAGTGTTTGGTCTGTGAGAATATTTCCGAGATAAAACGGATGAGCTCATATCATAGAATCATAGAATCATAGAAGTTTACAGCATGGAAACAGGCCCTTCGGCCCAACCAGTCCATGCCGCCCAGTTTTTATCATTAAGCTAGTCCCAGTTGCCCGCACTTGGCCCATAACCCTCTATACCCATCTTACCCATGTAACTATCTAAATGCTTTTTAAAAGACACAATTGTACCCGCCTCTACTACTACCTCTGGCAGCACATTCCAGGCACTCACTACCCTCTGAGTGAAGAAATTGCCCCTCTGGGCCCTTCTGAATCTCTCCCCTCTCCCCTTAAACCTATGCCCTCTAGTTTTAGACTCCCCTACCTTTGGGAAAAGATGTTGACTATCTACCTTATCTATGCCTCTCATTATTTTATAGACCTCTATAAGTTCACCCCTAAGCCTCCTACGCTCCAGGGAAAAAAGTCCCCGTCTATCCAGCCTCTCCTTATAACTCAAACCATCAAGTCCCGGTAACATCCTAGTAAATCTTTGCTGCACTCTTTCTAGTTTAATAATATCCTTTCTATAATAGGGTGACCAGAACTGCACACAGTATTCCAAGTGTGGCCGTACCAATGCCTTGTACAACTTCAACAAGACGTCCCAACTCCTGTTCAATGTTCTGACCAATGAAACCAAGCATGCCGAATGCCTTCTTCACCACCCTGTCCACCTGCGACTCCACCTTCAAGGAGCTATGAACCTGTACTCCTAGATCTCTTTGTTCTATAACTCTCCCCAACGCCATACCATTAACTGAGTAGGTCCTGGCCTGATTCGATCTGCCAAAATGCATCACCTCACATTTATCTAAATTAAACTCCATCTGCCATTCGTCGGCCCACTGGCCTAATTGATCAAGATCCCGTTGCAATCCGAGATAACCTTCTTCACTATCCACTGTGCCACCAATCTTGGTGACATCTGCAAACTTACTAACCATGCCTCCTAAATTCTCATCCAAATCATTAATATAAATCACAAATAACAGTGGACCCAGCACCGATCCCTGAGGCACACCACTGGTCACAGGCCTCCAGTTTGAAAAACCCGTCGCTGAAGGTAAGCATGCAGCTGCAGCAGGCAGTAAAGAAGGCTAATGGTATGCTGGCCTTCATTGCGAGAGGTTTCGAGTATAGAAGCAGGGATGTGTTACTGCAATTATGCAGGGCCTTGATGAGGCCACACATGGAGTATTGTGTGCACTTTTGGTCTCCTTCTCTGAGGAAGGATGTTCTTGCTCTCGAGGGAGTGTAGCGAAGGTTTACCACAGTGATTCCAGGAATGGCGGGATTGTCATTTGAGGAGAGATTGACTCGGTTGGGATTGTTCTCGTTGGCGTTCAGAAGAATGAGGGGGGGGGGGTCTCATAGAGACTTATAACATTTTAACCGGACTGGACAGGATAGATGCAGGGAAGATGTTACCAATGATGGGTGTGTCCAGAACCAAGGGTTATTGTCTGAGTGTTGAGGGTAAACCATTTCGGACAGATAGAAGGAGACATTTCTTCACCTGTGGAGTTCATTACCACAGGAAGTAGTTGATGCCAGAACACTGAATATATTCAAGAGGCGGCTTGATATAGCACGTGGGGACAATGTGACCAAAGGTTATGGGGAGAACGCAGGATTTGGTTATTGAGTTGGATGATCAGCCATGATCGTGGTAAATGGCGGAACAGGCTCCAAGGGCCAAAAGCCTCCTCCTGCTCCTATCTTCTATGTATGTATCTATGTATGTGACACTGACATTCTACTGAGCCTTCCACTGTGACGCCAAGCATAACATATACAAATGTTCATTCAATTCGATTCACACCATGTGTCATAAAACGATTTAAGGCACTGAATACACGAAAGGGTCTTGACACTCATAACATTCCGGCGATAATGCTGAAGAGCTATGCTGCCGAAAACGATCGGAAAACTAACAATGTGGAAAATTGCCAGGTTCTTCCTGTCCACAAAGATCAACAAGAAAATTATAAACAGAAAAATATTACCTATCATTTCACACTGACATAATTAGGAAAAAGATGGAAGCTAAAAGGAAATTATTGCGGATGCTGGAATTTGAAACAAAATTAGAAAATACTGGAAAATCGCAGCAGGTGTGACAATATCTGTTGAGAGAAGGGCGCTAATGCTACAAGTCTGGGTGACTCTTTGTCAAAGAGGGAGATGGAAGCTGTCTTAGAAATAAAGTACAATTAGAATAAGAAACAAAAATCACCCTGGTCTCATCTTTGATATTATGTGTTGAAGATGTTTACACAGATATAAAATAGGTGTAGCAAACGGTTACAAAGTTAAAGTGGGCTGTTGGCTCTGGAGCACCTTCCAGAGATTGGGAATCCTGTAGGAACGTTTGGAAGTAACAGAAGCGGTGAACGGTCAACGCGCCATTAGTATTTTTATAGGTAGGCAATGTTGTAATGGTTTACGACACCCTGGGCTAATGCATGGCCAATTTCAGCCCCACAATCCCCTGAATTGCAACATAGATGCATTAACCAATAATTCTTATATTTTAGGGAGATCATTGACTCTTGAGTGCCCCGATGACGTACAGGCATCAGATTTCTAAACAAAACATAAAATCCTGTTTATTCATAACAAGAGAAGAGATACGCATGTCATGGTAATAAGGGAACAACGGTCTGCTAATCTAACTATTTGGCTAACACCGTCCCACGCTTAACCATCACACACACATAAAACAGACACACAGCGGGGGGCGGGGGTGGGGGTGGGGGGGGGGGGGGAGTGCAGGGAAGGATCAAAAGAGTCGGGGATTAAGCCGGAGGGTGAGATGAATATCTTCACTGCTGAGGTTGCCGACTTAGCGGTCTTTGTAGGCGCTTTTGATTCGGGATTTTCTTTTTTATTCATCTCTCCATTCCTGGCTTTATAATAGAACACAATGTCAACGAACACGAGACCATTGAAACTTAAAAAAAATATATAATTCTAGATATTTTAAAAACAAATTTCGAATACAGCCTCTATTTCCATCTTTGACAAAGGTCATCCAGAGTCGAAATGTTAGCTCCTTTCTCTCTCCACTGATACTATCAAACCTGCTGCAAATTTTCAGTGTTTTATGGTTTTATTTCAGATTTCAGCATCCACAGTTAATTTCGTTTAGCTTGCATGACTTCCCGGATTATCCGATTGTGAATGATAGGATGATAACTGTCTGTTTGGATTTTGACTTGTTGAATCTTTGTGGAAAGGAACAACCTGGGCAATTTCCCACATTGTTCATTTTTCGACAGTATGGAAATAACTTGGCGACTTCTGCAGGATCACCCTTCGGTATTATTGTCGGAACGTTATCATAACCAGCAGATTTTGGTGTATTCATGTCTTTATGGCACATGGAATGAATCAAATTGACTGAAGACTGACATATGTGATGCTTCGCACCTCAGTAGAAGATCCACGTCACATTTCTGGCTGAAGGTTGTCGCAAATTCTTCAGTCTTGTATTTTACATTGATGCACAGGGAACACCCGTTATTGAGAATGGGAACAGTTGCTGGTCCTCCTGCTCGAGTTCATTGGCGAATTGTTCAGTGCATTCCATACTGTGCGTGAGAATGCAGAGTATTTAGTTGACAACACCAGGTTAAAGTCTAGCAAGTTTGTTTCAAATCACTAGCTTTCGGAGCACTGCACCTTGCTGGGGTGAATGGAGAGGTAGGTTACAGAAACATTTGTACAGACAATGTCAAAGGTGCAAGACGATACTTTGAATGCCAGCATTTGCGGGTAATTAAGTCTTCACAGAGCCAGAGAGAGGGGTAACCCCAGGTTAAAGAGGTGCGAATTGTCTCAAGCCAGGACAGTTAGCTTGATCTGATCTTTGGGTAAGCGTTCTCCAAGGCGGCCTTCAGGACGCGCGACAACGCAGAACTGCAGAGCAGAAACGTCTCGCCAAGTTCCGCACACACGAGTACGGCCTCAAACAGGACCTTGGATTGATGTCGCATTACATTCACCCCCCCCCCCCCGCCACCTGGCCTTGGCTTGCGAAATCCTACCAATTGCACTGGCTTGAAACAATTCACACCTCTTTAACCTGGGATTAGCCCTCTCTCTGGCTCTGTGAAGACTTAATTACCTGCAAATTCTCGCATTCAAAGTATCGTCTTGCATCTTTGACTTTGTCTATATAAATGTCTGTATAAATGTTTCTAGAACCTACCTCTTCATTCACCTGAGGACGGAGCAGTGCTCCGAAAGCTAGTTATTTGAAACAAACCTGTTGGACATTAACCTGGTGTTGTAAGATTTCTTACTGTGCTCACCCCAGTCCAACGCCGGCAGCACCACATCAATTGATTGTTGGATCACTTAGCTCTGGTGTCGCCCAGGTATGCTGGTGTCGCCCAGGTATGCTCTGCTGCAGTCTCCGTTGGAAGAGTGTCGATCCCTCGGTACGAAGGAAATGATGGTGTGAGATGTATGCGTGAGAAATGTTCATGTTTGTGGTTGAAAACAATTCTGCTTCGCTGATGGCCCCGCATGGATACCCAGTTTTAATTTTGAAGATCTGTTAACATTATTAGCAGAACGTGGTGCCACTCAACACGTGAGCAGAATACCCTTAATGTGAAAACAGGGTTTCCTTTCACAAGACTCACTCACACCGATAAAATTGGGCGCATATGTATAATGGTGAAAGCATTTCATTATTTTCAGTAACTTAAGTTATTTAACTTGTTGCATCCATTTCTAATGTTGAAATGGATCCATATACTGTATGTTCTGAATCCTGAGACGGTTCTCGTCCCACCTCTTATTATACGGGACATGTCGGGTCCCAGATTGGAACGTGGCTTGATAGATCATAACTTAACGAAACGTGGTGGATATATACTGAAATGATGCATAGGAGCATGTTGTTGACTTTTTAACAAAAGAACAAAACATGTATTGAAGAGGAAACATTAACTACATTACATCAAATAGCTCAAATATGTCATAACATATACCAAGAATCAATGATTCAAATTTGTCCATCTGATTTATATCGGACGTATTCCGTCAGAACAAACACACCAGTGAAAATATACCACTGTTTTCACATTGGACCTCTGAACATTCACTGACTTTCCTTCCAAAAATGAGATAACCCCTAAGACACCGAAAAAAAACCAATGATTCAATTAAGTTGTGAGGAATACACAGTGGTTCGCGAAACTAAGTCATCAACATTTCGAACTGAGGAATCTTGGATGTTCATCATTCCCCTCTCAGGCACACACATAAAGTCTGAACTAAACACCACTTATGCCATTCCCTGTGTTTATGGACCCCTGCTGCTCGGCAGCAACATAATTTTTATACTTTATATTTCTGTTTCAATTTCAGTAATCTCAAATAACTTGACAATTTAGTTACCTCAAGTGTTGCCAAACCTAATTCAAAATGTCACGATAAAAACCCAAAATTCATCCGAACCCAATTTTCATAATACTCAAATCAAAAGCACAAACTCAAATATAGAAAATCCAAATTAATCTTCAATTTTTATATACGTTTCGGAACTCAGTGCATAGTCACAAATAATCCATTTTAATTACGTAAGTGGATGTCCACAGATATAGATGGCATCGACATCCCAAAGAGTAGTTTAAAACACTCTAACATTTGTATTTAAGTTACTAAGTTTTCATATTTGAGTGAAGGATATTACTCAAACAAACTTATATCTGCAGATTGTAGTGATGGTAGCCGAGTGGAAAGTACTATTGCTGGTCGAATTCAGCTTAGTTACTTGTTTTTTAAGCATTGTAATCGGACATGTATGATTCAGTCTCAGTGCTGAATATACTCTATCAAAAGTTGGAAATAATTCAGTGTGGTAATCTGTTTGTTCATTAATATCCGTGGAACAATGTTGCAAGATTGATATCCCTCATGAGATTGCATATTGTACAAACGCAAATAATTTTGAATGTATCATCTCGGAGTGTAATAGTGAGAGACTTCCTGCAGAACAAAGGATCTGATTCTTTCCAACGATATTGCGTTCTGCGACTAACCAAATCCTGAACATATACATCTTGATGCTTGCTGTTATTAGTGTTCCTGGTAAGTGCCGATAACCATGGAAGTTTCCCAATGTGTGCAACCTGCGGTCTGGTTTTAATTTGTGGATGACAAATATTTAATGCTCTCCCAATCATCAGGTTATGCAAGCATCAGAATAATGAAAGCATTTTAGACAACAAATATCGACGAATTGTCCCAGCGATATTATAATATTTATTCTCCTGATAATAAACATATGTCTGTAACTCATTGGCTTTCTAAATTAGCAAGTTATTTGAGTTTGTGAAATACTGTGTAATGTTGAATCAAAGCGGTGTGTAGGTCAGCGCTTTGTAGGTGGGAAGATATTAGTTTCGGTCAGAATAAAATTATAGTGAATGCCTTGTATGGGTCATTAATCAGTGTATTACACGAACATTCATTAGCGATGCACTATTGACAGTGTCGGTCATTGTACTAATCTGTAGTAAATGTGGATCACACACTGGAATTCAATGAGTTGCTACTTATTTAAAATCATGCAATATTGATCAGTGATCTGTCTATCCCGCTATCAATGTCGAACAACACTCAAGCTGCACTTGCTCAACCAACCCCATCCATCTCACAGCAATGGCGCCCAGGGGACCGGCCCCACGATTCGGGGATACAGACCTGCGGAGGCTGCTAGATGCGGTGGAGGCCAAGAGGGCTGTCCTGTTACACTGTTGGTCCCTAAGGGTGAGCCACAGGTAGCCAGTGCTGCCTGAAACGAGGTGGCGGCAGCAGTTAGCTCGGGCAGTGTGACCAGGAGGACAGGCCTCCAGTGCCAGAAGAAGGTGAACAACCTACGCCAGGCAGCTCGAGTGAGTAGACACGAACGTTCAAACCCCCAAGGTAGCATGCCCCACAAAGCGACCCCCAACCCTCCATGCCCCTCTCACCAGCATTCCCTCCACCACCCCTTCAACTCTCCCTCCACGCTAACCCTCCCTTCACACAACCCTCCACAACTGTGAAAACCGTATATGGCTAACAATGCCTTCTCTGAGCCCCATCAAGAAAAGCTGTCCCATAATCGGCAGGACAGGGTCTAGACTGGCAGTGGGGTGCCGGTCCTGAGAATTCTCACCTCCTTCAAGGAGCCATCCCTGGAGGTGACCGGTGTGACCAGGGACCGGGCAGTCACCAAAGCGGAGGGTGGCAGACGCCACAGAGGTGAGGGACCACCAGGCTCCACCAGTAGTGCATGGCTGCTGAATGGTCGTGCAATACACTTATTACTGCCTCACATTAACTACAATTTTATTCTGACCGAATCTAATATCTTTCTACACACAAAGAGTTGGCCTACACACGGCACTGGTTCAACATTACACCGTACTTCGCGAAAACATATAACTTGTTAATTTAGGAAGCCAATGGCTTACAAGCTCATATTTTATTACCAGGAGAAGAAATATTATAATATTGGCGGGACAATTCAATGAAATTGATGAAATAAAATGCTCTCATTATTCTGGTGCTTGTCAAATGTAAGTAGTGATTGCCTTACTGACTGACTGATCCTTCCCAATAACCACGTGCCCATTCTCCCGTAGGTCTAGCAGCCAACGCCGCCGCTCCATCCCGGGCCGCTCCCTCTCTTGACTCTAGGAAGAACACCTCGGAGTGGAGCTGGGAGGATGCAACTTTATTGTCGCGGTAGAGCTGTCATCCTCACCCTCCACCAATGCAGATACACACACTTCGGTGGGAAATGTTAATGGTCAGACTTCTGGGGCACAATCTGGTGATCACCACACTGCTTCTAATGTATATCTGGCGGAGGCAGAAAACTCCAGGCTTGACAGCAATGGGAGGTCTGCTGGATCCGTGGATCCAGCTGGGTCCCAGCATGATACTGAGCCCCTGGAACAGAGTTGCCCGGAGATGATGGAGGATAGGAGCTAACCTGAAGTTTCAGAGAGCGATGTCAGCGTCAGTCCAGCAAATCCATCGCCGATTGGAGGAGTCCCAGGAAGTGCAGGAGATAGTGCCGGAAATGAGTGGCATTGAGGCCGACACAGCTAGGATGACGACTGCAGTGACAGCGTGGTGCACGACGTCGGCACCATTAGTGAAGGTGTCTAAGGCATTACGCAGTTGGTGACGGCAATAGGTGATGGTCTCGGCAGTATGCATGCCTCACTTGGGGATGTTGCATAATATCAGGCCGTCCTTGATGGGGGTTCTGCTTGACATCTGCTCTTAGATGGAAATGGCCGAGGCCCGACGGAAATTTTCCCACTCACAGGTGGGCATGGCTGAGGCGCTGAAGAGCATGGCCCGGTTACTGGAGGATGTGTCCCTGATGAGGATAGTAAGAAGTCTTACAACACCAGGATAAAATCCAACAGGTTTGTTCCGAAACACTAGTTTTCGGAGGGCAGCCCCTTCCTCACCTGAGAATGCTGAGAATGCGGCTCTGATCCCTCGACCTCTCTGGTGGCGCACTGAGGTACAGCCCCAGAGGATCGCCCGCTTTGTGTTTGCCTGCTGTGCCCAAAACAACCTGGCACAGAAGCTGCCCTTGGAGGGCAAGGAACATGCGGTCACTGACGAGGACGAGGATGTGCCAGACCAGGGGTTGCTGGAGGATGAGACTGGAGGGGGGGTGGTGGTGGTGGTGGTGGTGATGGTGTGGGGGGGGGGGCTTGCAGGACCAGCCAGAGGATGGAGAACAGTTCTTAGACGCGAGCGTCTGTAATACCCGGAGGGACAGGGAGGCCCTCATCCTCGCCTGTGTCTTACAGGAACGTTGGCTTCGTCCATCATGACCCCATCCGCCCCATTCCAGTACCCATCCCCCCTCCAACTCCCCAAATCACCCTATTTCATCCTCTCAGGGTCGATGGAAAATCGCTCAAGGGTAATGTGAACATGTCGGCACTGTCAACTTGTCACTGTCGATGACATTGGAGTTCATGATACCCGGCTCTGTGTTGAGTGCTGGTTCTCGTCAAACTTTGCCGTAGTCTGACTCCTGCCTGTCTGCTGAGTGTCTGTTTTTTCTTTCAGTTTAATGGCTGTTAGATCTGACAGCAGCACTTGATACGGTCCTTTCCGTCTAGAGAAAAATAATCGTTTTTTAATGCTTTCACATATACTTGATATTCAGGTTCAAAGGGCTGTGTATTTCCCTCTTTTGATTGCATCTGAGCCTGTCGTATTCTTTCATGTATTTTTCCAGTGGTTTCACACATGGCTTGGGCATATTTTAGTGTTGCCTGATCTGTCCATATTACGGCTGCGGCCGCTGGCGTAATTAGGGGTTTATTCTAGTATTCATGGGGCATCCCATTAATATCACATACGGGGTTAAGCCGTGTTGCGGTATTTCTGATTTCTCAGGGCATACATTACCATGGGTATGTCATTTGGCCATAGCGGCCAATTTTCTTGACACGCTTTTGTTACTGCAGTTTTAATTATTCCATTCGACCTTTCCACCATTCAGACATAGATACATACATAGAAGATAGGATCAGGAGGAGGACTTTTGGTCCATCAAACCAGCTCCGCCATTTATCACGATCAAGGCTGATCATCCAACTCAATAGCCTAACCCTGCTTTCTCCCCATTGCCTTTGATCCCATTCTCCACAAGTGCTATTTGTAGCCACCTGTTGAATATATTCAATGTTTTAGCATCAACTACTTCCTGTGGTAATGAACTCCACAGGCTCACCACTCTTTGGGTGAAGAAATGTCTCCTCCTCATCTCTGCCGAAATAGTTTACCCTGAATCCTCAGGCTGTGACCCCTGGTTCTGGACACACCCATCATTGGGAACATATCCCCTAAATCTATGCTGTCTCGTCCTATTAGAATTTTATAAGTCTCTATACGATCCGCCCTTATTCTTCTGAACTCCTGCGAGAGAAATCATAACCTAGTCAATCACACCTCAAATGACAGTCCTGCCATCCCTGGAATTAATCTGGTAAACCTTGGCTGTACTCCCTCGAGAGCAAGAACATCCTTCCTCAGAAAAGGAGATCAGAACTGCACACAATATTCAAGGTGTTGTCTCACCAAGGCCCTGTATAATTACAGCAACACATCCCTGCTTCTGTACTCGAAACCTCTCGCAATGAACATGCCATTAGCCTTCTTTCCACCTGCTGCACCTGCATGGTTTCTTCAGCGACTGGTGCACAAGAACACCCATGTGCCGCTGCACACTCTCCTCTCCAAATATACAACCATTCAGGAAGTAATCTGCCTTCTTGTTTTTCCTTCCAAATTATACTGGATCTGCCATTGATTTGCCCACTCGCCCAACCTGTCCAGATCATGCTGTAGGATCCCTGCATCATCCAAATCATGAATATATAATGTGAATAACTGGGGTCCCAGCATCGATCCCTGTGCCAGCCCACTGGTTACAGCCTAAAAACTTGAAACGGACGCATTAATTGCTACTCTGTTTCCTGTCTGCCAACCAGTTTTCTATCCACCTCAATACACTTTCCTCAATACCTTGCGCTTTAATTTTACACAATGGTCTCTTATGTGGGACTTTGTCAAGCACCTTCTGAAAGTCCAGATATACCACATCAACTGGCTCCTCCTTGTCAACTGTACTGGTTACATCTTCAAAGGATTCCAACAGATTTGTTAAGCACGATTTCCCCTTGATAATTCCTGAGGATTGTGGCTGATATGGTATATGCAATTTCCAGTCAAATCCTATGGCGTCTGTTAGGACTTTGGTCAATTTGCTAGTGAAATGAGTTCCTCTGTCACTGTTAATACCCAGTCGTATTCCAAACCTCGGTTTAATTTATTTTAACAGAATATTTACCACTGTTCTGGCATCATCTATTTTGGTTGCAAAAGCCTCCGCCCATCGTGAAATCATGTCCACTATATCCAGCATGTATTTGAATCCTTTAGCCATCAGCATGTGTCTAGAATCTATCTGGACATTTTCAAAAGGCATGTCGGGCTCTGGGAGGTGATCAAAGACTGCGGGTGTTTCACCAATTCTTCTTCTGACAAATCATAAATATGTGGGCAACTTCTTCAATTATTACCGTAATACCTGATGCATACCATTGTTTACATATGGCGTGTGTCATCGCTCCTTTGCTTACCCGAGCCTGCCCTTGGGCAAGGCGACACAGTGTCAAGAATAGATTTCTGGGGCATACTACTCGGGTAACTGGGTGGATCGAGATTTGATGTTTGTTTCGATAGCAACCCGCTTTTGGACAACAGCGATGCTCTCGTAGGGAGGCTTGCTCCTGAGCCTGTTTTTACTGTGGTTCTGTTATGGCGGACGGAGTTTCAACTGCAGCAGCTTGCAGGTTTGGCCGTTGTTTGAGAGCCACTCCTTTTGCAACTTTCGCAGCAAATCTATTACCGCAGGAGACTTCGCCGTCTGCAATAGTATGTGCTTCGACTTTAAAACGGCTATATTGCTGTGGAGCTGAACAACATCTAGTAAATTTAGAGCCAATTTACCATGTTTAGTAGGTTCGCCGGAGGAAGTTATGAATTCCCTGTTTTCCATAATTGGCCAAAATCATATACTACCCCGAATGCATATCGAGAATCAGTATAATTATTAACCGTTTTGTTTTTGGCTAGAATACATGCTCTAGTAAGGTGAAACAACTCGGCCGCTCGAGTAGACGTTCCCGAAAGCAGACATCGAATGGAGTTATTTTTGCATAGCCGGCCAGGAGGGACATATCATTTGGTTGATGTAATGACCCATCGGTAAAAAAGATAATGTCAGGATTTTCAAGTGGAAGATTCAATAAATCAGGTCGAAGGTTTGTGGTGGCTTCAACGAATTGTGAACAGTCATGATCGAACAAATGTTTTGCTTCTGCGGCGTCGGGCAAGAGCGTAGCTCGGTTGACAGCTGGTGCTCGCTTGTAGGTGTAGTTGGTTTTATTTTTTTCATTGAGACTCTATGCCTTCTCTCTGCCAGATGTGATAATAACAGAAGGGTGCCCTGTTGACAAGCAAGTCCCCCACCCCCCTCCCCCCCGCAACTGAGGCTATCAATAAATCCTCAGCATATTGAAGGAGTGTTGAGCCTGCAGACAACTGTCACTCGTCCAAGTCTCTTTTAACTGCCGCAGGACAGACTGCTTGACCTTTCCCTATAGCCTTCTGGCAGGCGTGTCCAAGTGTATTGTTGATTCCGGTATGCAAACGCAAATAGATATTAACTATCCGAGTGCAATGTTATGATGAGAAAGGCTGAACATAAGTCCATGACGGAGAAAGTATCCGCTGTTGCTGGTGTAGATGATAAAATGACATTTGTGTCAGGCACCAATGGAGCAATAGCAATGACTATGTTCTTGATGGCTCTGATATCTTGCACACACCACCACTCTTTGGGTTTTCCTACATTTGGAATGGGGAGTATGGGGGTGTTACAGGGGCGTTGTGTTTTTTCAGTACCCCATTGCTGTGAAAGTGCATTTATCACTTCCTCTATCCGCTTTTCTGCTTCCGACGTCAACCTGTACTGTTTTAAGGAGGGCAGGGCAACGTTCCTCTGTAACTGCACCCAATGCGTTGGGGCAGAATGTACTTTTCCAACATGATTTTTATGTTGGGCCCATAGATGTGATAGGTACCTGGGCCAGTACTGAAGGGAGCAAATGGCGGTTGTTTCGGGGCGGCTGTTGTCTTTCAAATTTAGCGGGCCATTACTCCTTTTTCCAGGTCACTCACCCCTCCGGTTACTGGAAAATTCTATCAGACATTTTTTACTGTCTATTTCAATATAAATCTCACCGTCTAATTTTTTGCCTTTGGCTTCTTTGATCTGTTCTCCTATTTGCTTTGCCTCGGCGGGATGTCTTCCGGCCAATGTTATATGGTGTGGACATGCCGGCGTTGGACTGGGGCGAGCACAGTAAGAAGGCTTACAACAACAGATTAAAGTCCAACAGGTTTGTTTCAAATCACTGGCTTTCGGAGCACTGCTCCGGAATTCACTTGCAATGAAGTCTGCTTTTCCAAGTGACATGCTTGCTCGTCCTTACGAGCATATGAAGCCGTGCAATGAGTCATAATATTTTCTCGGCTGGTGCTTTATCAGGTGCTTTAACAGCGGCGTGCAAGGGTCATTAACCTTTTGTAGGATTTCCTGAAGTTTCTCAACAGTTTTACTGTTAACGTTCAGCTGCCAGCAATACAACACAGATGAGGTGCAGCCTCCAAAGTTATTACATTTAACAACTGATGAGTTCGTAATGGAGGTATTTACATAATTAGTCCCTCATTACGGCAATGAATTACCACTCCTAATTTGTAGAATGTCTGTCTGCCAATATGTGAAGGGGCACTATTTTTCAAATAATCACAGTATCTACCAGGGTGACATTGTCTATTTCCATGTTTATTGGGCGTGATAATGGCTCCGTAATGGGAATACTGGCTACTCTCACAGTGACAATAGAGGATTCACCGGAGGGGGGGGGGTATTCCCACGGTGGAGGGTACAGAGGTCATAGTAGCGCCGGTATCGACCAGAAGGTCCACATAATGGTCTCCTATTTTTTACCGTTGTCGTGGGTTTTTCTCTCATTGATTTGGGTAGTCTGCACTTAGTCGCCTGTAACACATTTTCTCCGTGGCACCCCTATTGGATTTGATTAGGATTGGGGTAAGAGTACGTAAAATGTGCATCCAACGAAACACCAGCATGTTCTTCCCAACAATTTTTAAATCCAGCCACAAATTCGGACACTCTCTCGCTCTTCTTCTGCGAACACCGAGTCACTTCCCCTATGTCACTATTTTCTTGGCCACGTTCATGATAGCTTATTTACCCCTATTTGCTAACGAGTGATCAAAGGATTATTTCCTTCATTCAGCTGATTATTATTGGGAGCCTAGACCCCATTTATGCCGGGTGGGACTGGAATCCTATCCTTCAAAGCTGACCAAGAAGCTCCATAAGAGTATCATCATTTTAGTCAATTTTGCAATGATTGATTTTATTGGCATTAGCTATTTTAGAGACGTATATTTTTCTTTGACAATTGAGAACAGATCAACTGTCTGCTGAAATGGTTAATTTTCCTACAGAACCTAAAGGGGCGGAGAGTGGGCGGAGAATTTGGAATGTCATTTGGGTCCCTACATATAATCTAAAAACGTATAATGTTCAATTACTTTTATTCCGCTTGAATTTCTTTCCTTTAACCTGATTTCAATTTCCGATGTTCAATGCTTGAGATAAATCTTATAAGCTTCGTTTTAGGATTTTATTGACACGATATCGTGGAGAGCCTGCAGTAGCCAAATAGCCACTTCACAGCACTCTGAAATTACACAGCAGAAACCATACCTTTATAATCTGGAATAAACAACTAAAGAAGTAGACAGCATCTGGCTGGCTGTGTTGATGTTAAACAAACCTTGAGAATGCTCTTGGTTCATTATCTAGTACTTATTCCTTGCCCTTACTAAAACAATTCGTCATCATAATACGGCCAAGTTCAAAATATGGTATTTTGGTTACATTACCCGACCTTCTAAGCTTTGTTCAAAAACAGTGTCAAAATATAGTCACGCAATCCCATCATGCTTTACCGAGTGCCTTTTTTTAATAGCAACTAGATATTAATGTATTCTCGAAGCGGGCAACTAATCCTCATATTAACTTCCGTTCCACACTGTAGGAAATTGAGAATATTCCGCTTGAGTAAAAACTAGGTGACTAGAAAAACAGATTAATAATAATCTTTATTATCGTCACAAGTAGGCTTACATTAACACGGTAAGAAGTGTTACAACACCAGGTTACAGTCCAACAGGTTTATTTGGAATCAATAGCATTCGAGTGGAGCTTCTTCAGGTGAGTCATAAAGTATGAATCTTGTTTCGGGTTGACAGGAGTCACTCACCTGATGAAGGAGCTACGTTCTGGAAGCACGTGATTCCAAATAAACCTGTTGGACTTTAATCTGGTGTTTTAAGACTTCTTACTGTGCCCATCCTAGTCGAACGCCGGCATCTCCACATCAGACATTAACACGGCAATGATGTTAGTTTAAAACCCCCTAGTCGCCACATTCCGGCGCCTGCTTGGGTACATGAGGGATAATTAAGAATTTCCAATTCACATAATAAGCACGCCTTAGTGACGTGAGAGGAAACCGGAGCACGCAGAGGACACCCACGCAGACCCGGGGAGAACGTGCAGACTCCGCGCAGACAGTGACTCAAGCGGAATCGAACCTTGGACCCTGGCGCTGTGAAGCAACAGTGCTAACCACAGTGCTGCCGTGCCATCCGTTAATTGTGAGGAGTTCCCCAAGATGAGGTACAGAGGGATCTTAATTGCCTGGTAAATGAATTAGGTAAAGTTAGAATGCAGGTGCAGGAAGTATCTCAGAGGCAGATGTCCAGCCGTTGCGATTCAAGTTCCACGGTCACGACACCTCCATTCGCGGGTTTCCCGGTGGTGAGTGATGTCTTAAATGGGAAAACCATTTACAAGCGACGAGAGTAATGAATCCCGCTGCCAGCGAATGGCGAGCCACAGAGGAACACGCTACTGAGGGACCGGAGAATCCAGCCCTGCCCGACATGTTTATCGAACTACATGAGGAACATGGAGTACATGGATATCAATGTCTCTCTGCCCATGTACACATTACAAAAAAAACACAATTGCTGCCTTTCCACAGTAGCCGTTTTGAAGTTCATATTTTCACTTCTCATTTTCTCTGATGAATTCTGTCTATTTTAATGCGTTGTTATAATGCATGCATCTTTCTATCTTTATTCCGTTCTGACCGTATCAGTTGCTTTGTAAGTCTTCTTCTGTCACTTTCAACTAATGAAGAGATAGACTTGTGATCCATATCATTGCCTTGCATTCTCTATCTGACATACCAACTACCAACCGGTGGCCCGACGTGTTTTATCATGAAATGCTTCCAGCGGCTAGTCATGAAACGGATCAACGCCAGCCTTCCAGGTAGTCTTGAACCTTTGCAGTTTGCCTATCACCGCATCCGGTCCACAGCAGAAGTTATCTCCCTGGCGCTACAATCAACACTCGAACACCTCGACAACAAGGACACTACGTGAGATTACTGTTCTTAGACCAGCTCCACCTTCAACACCATTATCCCATCGATACTTGTAACCAAACTGTGCAGTCTTGGATTGATCTCTGCCTGTGCAGCTAGGTCCTTGACTTCCTCACCAACATACCGCAATCTGTTAGGATAGGCACCGCCACCTCCTCCACAATAGTCCTCAACACCGGGGCCGCGCAAGGAGGAGTGCTCAGTCATTCAATGTACTCCCTATACACACACGACTATGTGGCAAGATTTAACTCCAACTCAATCTATACGTCTGCGGATGATACGACTGTGATGGCAAGTATCAAGACAATGACGAATCAGACAACAGAATGGAGAGAGCTCACTTGGTTGTATGGTGTACCGAAAACAACCTCTCTCGAAATGTCGGAAAGACCAAGGATCTGATCTTCGACTTCAGGAAGCGTAGCACGACGCCCCCCCCCCCGCCCCGCCCCCCTCTCCCACTGCCGTCGGGGGCCATCAGCACCAACAGTCTGTCCTGGTCCACTCACGTTGATGCAATAGTCAAGAATGCCCAGCAACGTCTCTACTTCCTGCAGAAGCTAGCAAAATTCGGCACGTCTGCAATGCCTCTGACAAACCTGTACAGATGTTCCACAGAGAGCATCCTTTCTAGCTGCTTCACAGCTTGGTATGGCAACTGTTCGCCCCAAGATCGCAAGAGTGTGCTGAACACAGCCCAACGAATCACACAAGCTTCCCACCCTGTTTTCACCTTCCCCTGCCTCATGAAGGCAGACAGCATTATCAGAGTCCCGTCCCACACAGGCTTCGCCTTCTTCTAGACCCTTCCATCTGGTAAAGTACAGAAGTTTGGACATAGGAACAGCTTCTTCCCCACAGCTACTAGACTCCTCAACGACTCTCCCTCGAACTGATCTGTTCCCTGTAAGAACACTATTCACGACGCCCTATTCACGCTCTTGCTCATGTATTGCCTTTGTTTGGCTCCTTGTTCCGCACTGTAACCAATCACTGTTTGTCGATGTAGCATTTGTCAATGTACTCTGCCGATTATTCTTTTTTGTCTACTACGTATGTACTGTGTACGTACCCCTAGCCGCAGGAAATTACTTTTCTCTGTACTTTGGTACATGTGACAATAAATGAAATCAATCAAACATGTTTTGGATATCCGATTGTTGTCTCTCGGTTTCAAGTTTCTTGATCCTTATGTGACACAAATGAATCTTAGAAAATCATAATGGTGAAGTAATCCAGGACTGGTCCCATATTCTGTTATATCTTCAGTGTTCATTTAACTCTGAATCTAAGCCTTGAGCACTTTTAACCCTACACTCCAGGGTGGCGATATGTATATGTCCACCAATTTGTTGAAGAAAGCTCTCACCAGGATCGATATTCCAAACTCCAGATAATATACTTTCTGTTCCCTAAATCTCACCCCATAACTCTGGAGTGGATGTAGGGATCACACTAAATAGATATTAACAAGTCAAAGCATCTCACACGTTAATATTCCTCGTCCAGCCAACAAGGCCAAAACGACACATATTTGTTTATTTCCAGTCCATTGGAACAAAGGATGCCTTGAAGACAGAGAGAGAGAGGGAGAAGGAGACAGTAGGAGAGGGAGAGAGAGAGTCAAGTCAGCCAATGGAGTACTGCACTTTTGAAACCGTAAAAATCGTTGTGATTCAAAATGTGAAATATTTTAAAATATGAATGGGCCATGGAGTGATAAATGCCTGGAGCACATGAAAAAAGCGCTTCTGTCTATCACGTCTGTGCTACTCCAGAATAACCATCTATCTATTCTAATCCCATTTCCCAGCACTTGGAAAATAGCCGCGTATGCCTGGGCATCTAAAGTGGACACACAGATGCTTCTTAAATGTTATGTGGGTCTCTGCCTCCATCTTCCTTTTCAGTCAGCGACCTGCAGACTCCTACGTGTTTCCACGTTCGTACGCTTTTTCCTGACATCCACATTTAAACCCCTGTCCATTCTCTTAAATCTGTGCACCCTGGTCATTGATCGCTCCACCAAGAGGAAACGTTTCTTCCCGTCTAATCTCTCTATGCCCCTCATGATTTATGCATCTCAGTTCAAAATTAAAACAAATTAATGTTGATTCAGTGCAAAGCAAGTGAGGACACAGGCTTATTTATACTAAAACAGAATTAATTAGCAGGTCAAATATGAAGTGTACATCATGTGACCCTACTGTCTCCTATGAACTAATACAAACAACCCTAGTCTGTCCAATATCTATTGCTAAAGAAACTATACAGGCTGGACAACATCCTGGTAAGTCTCCTCTGCATGCTTTCCAGTACTACCATATCTATAATATAATGTGGATTCCAGAACGGAAGACAATATTCTTGCTCTAGCTTAATTCACGTTTTATACAGTTCCAGCATAACCTTCCTGTTTGTAAATCTGTGCCTCGGTTACTAAAGCGAATTATACCATGTACCTTCTTACCCAAATTACCCATGTTCCCTGTAACATTAAGGGAATGGGATACATGCACACCAAGTTCGCTCTTATCCGGATACTTCCAAGGGTCCTGCACTCTTACATTCATTTGCATTTTTATCCTGCCCAAGTGCACCACCTCACACTTATCAAAATTAAATCCCACTTTACCCGATCAGCCCATCTGACCAGCTCGTCTATATCTTCGTCTATATCAAAAGCTATCCGTCTCAATATTTCCCACCCCACCAATTTTCGTATGATCCGCAAACTTACCGATCAATTTACCTCCATTCATCTCTAAATCATTTATACAAACTACAGACGGCAACAGACACAACACTGATCCCAGCGGAAGACCAGCGGACACATGCTTCCAGTCAAAAAATCACCTCTTGACTATAAGAACATAAGAATAGAAGAGGTCAGAGCAGGAGTAGGCCGTCTGGCCCCTCGGACCTGCTCCGCCATTCAATAAGATCATGTCTGATCTTTTTATGGACTCAGCTCCACTTCCCTGTCCGGTCAGCATAACCCTTAATTCCTTTACTGTTGAAAAATCTATGTCTTTGCCTTAAAAAAAAATCAGTGAAGTATAGCCCAGTCTACTCAGTCTCTCCTCATAAACCAATCCACCCAACTCCGGAATCAACCGAATGAATCTCTTCTACACCCCCTCCAGTACCGGTACATCATTTCTCAAGTAAGTAGACCTGAACTGTACACAGTACTCCAGGTGTGGCCTCACCATCACCCTATACAGCATCAGCATAACCTCTCTGTTTTTAAATCCATCCCTCTTGCAATAAAGGACAACAAATTCCGCTTGCCTTCTAAATTACCTGCTGAAACTGCAAACCAACTATGTTCGATTCATGCACAACGGCACCCAGGTCCCCCTGCACAGCAGCATGCTGCAATGTTTTACCATTTAAATGATAGCCCAGTTTTCTGTAATTCCTGACAAAATGGATGATCACACATTTACCAATATTGTTATCCATCTGCCAGATCTTGCAGACTCACGTAAACTACGTACAATCCCTCTGCCGACTTTCAGTGTCATCTTCAATGGGCGGAACGGTAGCACAGTGGTTAGCACAGTTCCAGGGTCCCAAGTTCGATTCCCGGTTTGGGTCACTGTCTGTGCGCAGTCTGAACGTTCTCCCCGTGTGTGCGTGGGTTTCCTGCTGGTGCTCCGGTTTCCTCCCACAGTCCAAAGATGCGCAGGTTAGGTGGATTGGCGATGATAAATTGCCCTTAGTGTCCAAAAACGTTAGGTGGGGTTACTGGGTTACGGGGACAGTGTGGAGTCTTGGGCCTAAGTGGGGTGCTCTTTCCTGAGGGCCGGTGCAGACTCGATGGGCCAAACGGTGTGCAGATGAGAGCAATGAATTTGAGATAGTTTACTTTGGCTTTAACAAGGCTTTTGATCAGGTCCCACATGGGAGACTGATCGTAAAGGTAAGAGCCCTTGGAATTCAAAGGCATTTGGGATATTGGATCGAGAATTGGGTAAGTGGCAGGAAGCAGAGTAGGATGAGGCATTATGTGCGCGGACGACAACGGGGAACCGGTGGATGTGGTGTCTCTAGATTTCATCCGGCACTGGATACATATCCAATGTAAACCTGCCACACGTCCACTGTTTCTATGTTAATTTATTTTATTCTATCACAGTCCTTCTCATAATTTTATACCGATCCCATATCCCTCTCCCTAGTCAACACGGACAAAAAGGATTAATTTAGAATACTGCCTCAGTCCGCTACTTCCACACATAAATTATCCGTAATGGGCCTTATTCTTTCCATTGTTATAATTTTTACCTAAATGCAGTCATAAAACAATTAAGGATGTTCTTTTACGTTACCTGCCTGTATCCTTTCATGCCCCATATTTGCTCTCTTAATTTCCCTTTGAAGCTCTCTCTTTCTCATTCCATCCTCCAATAGGGCTCCTGATTTTTGATGCTCTCGATATAACCCATAAGCCTCTCCTTTTCCTTTATCGACTGCTCTTTCTCCCTCAGCACCCAGGGTTCAATGGATATGTTCGTCCCAACATTTTATTCTATTGGAACATTTGGCCCTGTAAAATCCCTATTTCTTTCTTGAATGCGTCCAACTGTTCTCTTACAGATTTACCTGTAAATACGTGCTCCTGGTCCACTCTGGCTAAATCATATCTGATGTTATTAAAATCGGTCTCCCCCCAGTTCAGAACGTTGATTTCAGGCCCATCCTTCTCCTTCATAACAATCTTCAATCTAACAGAGTTACGATCTCTGTCTGCAAAATTCACACTCCCTGCTGCTTCAACCATTTGAGCGGTTTCGTACCTATAATTAAGTGCTGGGCCGTTCCCGCTCTTGCAGGATTTTTAATGTACTGGTTGAAAATGTTCTCCTGGACGCATATTAAGAATCCCGCCTCGTCTCGCATTTAACAGTAGGACTACCCCAGTTAATTCTGGGGAAGTTGAAATCAATTACTATCACTCGCCGATTACTTATACGCTTCTCTAAAGCTTGTCTCAGTGTCTGCTCTTCTGTTTATCTCAGACCGTTCTGGGGATCAAAAGCAATCCCAGCCATGTGATTTCCTTTTTGTTTTTTTAATTCTACCCAAATGGCTTGATATTTAGAACTTTCTAAATTGTCATCCCTCCTTTCTGATGGAATCGATTTCCTGCTCAGGATTGCGACAACATTGACTCTTTCACCTTTTTCCGTGTCTCAGCTGAATATCCGACACCCTGTAATACAGAGGTGCGAACCCTGACCCCCTCACCGATGGTTCAGCGACAACAATGACATTACAACTCATCTCTTTTTTAGTGAGACTCATGCATTGAAATAAATACCATGCACACTTACCAAACTCACTTCGAATTTAACTGGACTGCAGGTTCTATGCCTTTCTGGCTCACTTCTTGTGTCATAAATGTGGCTGTGTATCTCCCATTCCCAAGTTAATTTAAACCTTGTTAAACAGCACCAGCCATACTCCCTGCACGGACGCTGTTTCCAATGCTGTCCAGATGCAACCCAGCCACCTTGCCGAAGCCACTGCCCCCAAATTGCAATATTTGCAAAAGCAGGGATCTCAATTAAAAACATATTGTGGTCTTTGCAAATGAATTGTGGATGTATCTGTATGTTATTCATCAGAGATGTCTGTGTAACTGTGTGTTACTTCTCAATCCACTTGTCTTTTCGGAGTATTGTAATATAGCAGCGAAATACGTAGGTCGAAATAATAAAACATTTTGAATGAAATCTGATCCAATGAAATCAACGAAGGAGGAACATAGGTGATTTTAAATCAATGTGCGAGCCATAGAGGCATGAATGAAGGCCCATTGATCACGCAACTTCAAAAGGATATCGAAATTACTTTTTAAAGTTTCATTACATATTGAATGTTCGGTTCAGTTAGGATTAGGATTAGGGAAAACCATAATTATATGCAATCAGGAACACACCCGAGTTACATTCTAAATGGAAGATAAGTGGAGACTGGAAATCGTTTCACTTAAATTACACCCGCATGTGAATTTGCTGCAAAATCTCACCGAAACGGACCAATGTCAGCACCAAGCTTTGGGTTTCTGGTTCGACGAAATGTCATGGCGGGGAATCAAACACTGGTCAACTGCTTGGAAAATAGCTATATTCACCACTGGCCCACCAACACTCCCTACCTCGCCCACCATACAATGAATAGTCCAAAGACATTTAATAATCACGTTATTATTAAAAGAAACAAAGTTGATGCTGAACCACAAAAGCAGATTCAGTCAAATGCCAAAAACATGAATAGAAAGATATATTTTACAGAGCATCTTACAGAGGAGAGTCGGCAAGAGAAGTGGACTTGTTTAGGGGTGGATTCCAGAATTTAGGGCAGGTCAGCAGAAACCACAGCTGGCAATGCTGTAACCATTAAAATTAGGCATTTACAAAGTGGCAGAATAGCAGAAATTGAATCATAGAATCTCTGCAATGCAGAGGGAGGCCATTTGACCCATCGATTCTTCTCCGAACCTCTAAAAGAGTACTCCACACAAGCCCAGTTTCCCACTATTCCAATAACCCCTTACCCTAGCCTACAATTCCTGAAAACTAAGGGGCAATTTAGCATGGCCAATCCACCTAACCTGCACATCTTTGGACTGTAGGAGCAACTGCAGACACTGGAAACTGCAGATCTGGTAACGTACATCAATAATAGGAGAAATTCTGTTCCAAAGAATTGTGAGAAATGGACACGTGGGCAATCATGATCTGATTAGGCATCGTTAACAAGGGCTTACGTACGTACAATTATGCTGGGCGAATGTGTTGGAATTAATTGCAGATGCTGTGTACAAAATTATGAAGGAGAGTCGCTGGAAGTAGTATTTTCGGATTTTCAGATGGCTTTTGTCAATTTCCCCCTCGAAAGTTGATCAGTAACTAAAAACGTGTGGGGTAGGAGTCAACATACTCCCATGCAATAAGGATTGGCTTACAGGCAGAAAGCAGAGTTATAGTTAGCAGATCACTCAAGTGCAGCCAGGCTCTGGCTAATGGGGTACCGGAGTGTGGATAGAAAAGACACTGGAGCCAGGTGTTGTCAGTTTCAGAATGACAATCCTGGACCCCACAGTCATCACCAGGCGTTGGTGGAGAAGTTCAGGAAACGTTTTTTGAAACATTTCTTTCCAATTAAGTGGCAATTTAGCGTGGCTGATTCACCTACCCTGCATAGCTGTTTAGGTTGTGAAGATGACACCCACGCAGACATAGGTAGAATGTGCCATCTCCACATGGACAGTGACCCGGGGCGGGGATCAAACCAGGATCCTCGGCGCAGCCAGGCAGCTGTGCTAACCACTGCGCCACCATGCTGACCCCTTAGGTCAGCAAACCAAACTGAATTTGACTAAGTTCGATCAAAATCTCATTTACCACACAAGGTAGGTGGAGATTCAAGTTAAAAGACTTTACAGATTCTGTTCATCTGAAGGGTAGTGGGTAGACATGTGGAGCCTGTTATTGATACCGTGGTGCTTCGCACCGCGCACGCAAGAGGATGAGTGGTACATGGGTATTAGACAGTTAGCGCGTGTGGGAGAACTGCGCATTCATTAATGCTGTGTGAGTGGCAATGTGTGTGTGCTTTCAGCACTGGAATTGAACGGGGTCGGTAGGTGACCACGTAGACAGAGGAGCAGGGAAAGGTTGCCAAGTGAAATGTACCGCTGATATCCCAGAAAGAAAGCTCCTGCTAGCAATGAAAGTACCGCTGTCTTATGCTGAATGAGAGGCAATAGCGGAAGAACAGAGCCCGGGGCTGCACTGGACCAAAATAAAGAGGGGGCAGCAAGCAACAACGGACGCTCCCATAACACAGCAACTGAAGATGGAGCTATCGGTGCATGATCAAGACCCTGCGATGCAGGGTATTTTGACTCTTCAGGCATTTGTTCACAGATCCTTGTGCCCTTGTTGCTGAAGAACTCACAACACAGGCCACAATCATTGTGGCCTTGACCCGTTTCACTACTGGCTCCTTTCTAGGATTAGCAGTGGACCTAAATTGCAGATAGTATACAGCTGTGTATCATTGCATCTCGCAGGCCCTGGTTACCCTCTTTCATGTGTTGGATAGGACATTTGTCAAATGGTATAAAGAGGTCACTTCCTCCTGCCTTCCTGTTGGAAGTGGCGTCCATGCAGTCACTCATGACCTCCAATTCCACATCGATCAGAGAGGCCATGCCCCGGGCGCTGGGAATCGGGCATCACTGAGACAACTCACTTCCCTCTGGTGCTGTGGAAGAATTGACATCAACTGCTGATCTGTTCCTCAGAGCAACCAGCACCCTCAATGATGGTTGCCGAATTAGTCTAAATGATTATGTTAATCTGACATCGATCCATGGCAGTTTCCACTGTTTCTACGTCCTAAGTGAGCAATAAACCCATCTCCATCCGAAGTAATGTCTTGTGCTTGAAAAATCATGACTTCAGAAATTCCCATAGTGGTAATTTTCTAGCGGTAAAATACACCCAGCTCTGCTTTTCACTTCTTCGGTAAAAATTAGCCTACTTTAATGTGTTTCCCCGTCTTTCCATTTCAACTGACTCGCAATAAACTGGGAGATTCAGGAGCGAAAATACTGTCTGCGGCTCCGATAAATCCAAAATGTGAAATATAGAAAGGACAGTAAGTACCAAGCTCTCTGATGTCATGTTAAAAATAAATACATGCCTGACACTAAACTGTTATGATCAGAAATAACATTATTAATAACATTGAATATCAGCATTATTATTGTATTAAACATTGAGTGGAAAATTCTGGCTGGGTGATATGCAAAAACAGGAAAATCATCGAGACTGGCTGGTATTGGAATACCTAATGTTGTGCTGCTACAACTATATGTTAGTACCTCTGCAATTAGGTTCCTGCTCATGCCAGAGCAGGAAAGGATATGCTTTCAAAGTTACAAATTGTGTCCGCCTTTATCCTTTTCCAGTCGTTTGCAGCCTTGACATGCTTCTTTTTTTAACAAACATTTTATTAAGGCAGTTATGGTTTTATAACAACAAAAAATACAAATACAAATGTAAGCATAATTCAGTGCGTAACACACCCCTCCATCTCCCACTGTCCCCGCCTAAGCTAGACAAAAACGTATCCTAACTCCCCCTACCCACCCACCCCTTACTCCCTAACACCCTCGCCCATTATTGAATCGGCTAACAGTTTAGTTTTCCGCGAAGAAGTCGATAAACAGCTGCCATTCCGACGGAATCCTAATACTGACCATCTCAGGGCGAACTTAATTTTTTCAAGCCTGAGAAACCCAGCCATTTCACGGATCCATACCCCTGATTTCGGGGGTTTCGAGTCTCTCCATGCCAATGATATCTTTCTCCGGGCTACCAACGGAGCAAAGGCAAAAACGTCAGCCTCTCTCGCCCCCTGGACTCACAAGCCTTCCGACGTTCCAAAAATCTCCACATACTTGACCACATCAACATCATCCAACACATTTTCTACATTCCCCAGTCGGATGGGATTGCACTAACGTGGTTCCATGATTATTCATCCGCTATCAGTAGAATAATTTCCTCCTGTATGTTCTGTTTGTCCTCTAACGCCGTCGCATTCTGTATCCCTTAAGCATCTATCCTTGTCCCCTGTCTATTTCTCAACTACAAGCCACCCTTCGACAACATTATCTGAAAACTGAACGAAAGGTTCCACATGTCGACGGATACCACTCAGCTCTACTTTTCCATGACTTATCTCGTCCCCACTCTCCACCGTTTTTCTGATGTTGCTCCTCCAATCCTGAACACTGGATGAAAAATGTTTCTTCCAGTTAACCTTGGAAAGTATAGTGATGTTGACTTCAGCCTCTTCCGCAATCTACAGCCCATGCCAAACAATTCCCTGCTCCACGGTAACGATTAACTTGGTCTGTGGAATGCAGTTTCCAACTACAACTCGCAGTTCATCTCTACTCTGAGTTTTAAACTTCAAAACCACCAGGAAGACAATTTGTTACCACGTTGTAATATCACCTAATTACACTTCTGCATCGGCCTCATCCCGCCTATGCTGGATCGGTCATCACTGCCTTTGTGTCAAAGTCTTGATTATTAAAAATGTTCCTGGTTATTTTGCCATCTTCCTCCATATTCAACTTGGTGCTCGTCTAAACTTCTGCTTTGTGTATCCTAACTTGCGTGAAGTCCCACTCCCCTATTACCGCTGTGCTCACAGACATTAATTGGCTCCTGATTTATAAAATGCCACACACATAAACTTATCATTCTTAGTCTGTTATACTTGCCATACTTTGGCCCTCCCCATATATCTCGCTCACTCCCCTCCACTGTACAAATCTCCAGAGATATATGTAACCTTCCAAATTTGACCTATTGTGCATCTCCGATTTTCTTCACTCCATCGCTGGTTGTTGAACGCTCAGCTGACTAGATCCTACACTCTGGGGTTTTGCCGATAAATGTCGCCATTTCTCCATTTCACTGTTCCTGTGAGACGGCCCTTCAGCCCCACCTCTTAACTGCCTTCTTATGTGGCTCGTTTTGTGTAATGTTAACTCTTGTGACGCACTTCGTGACAATGGGTTTTCAGCTCAGCTAACACTGGAGCCGAGTTCCTGATGGCAGCTAACTTCTGAACCCTCAATCACTTGTTTCAAGACTGCATTCTACTGGATTGACAGGCTGTGCCCCAGTAAATAACTAACTGCGAAATACTAATTGTACTGACCGGATGACTGCTGATCGCTACAGATTTCTGTTTACTTAAAATGCTAATTTCCACAGAGCGGAAAGCTTCACTTCAACTTCACTGAGCTGTCTAATAATCTAAGGCTTGTTTGATTCAGTTACCACTGCTCCAGGGCTTCTGTAAACCACCATTTACCTGTATTGTGTCGTTTACACTGTTCCTCGACTTCACTGACCCGCAATTACCAACAGTATGGACATACAACTGCTCTAGGATGTTACAAAAACCGAACTTCTCAGTTCAGTGAAGCTGTCACCCGTCCAGGACTTCATGAAGAGCAATTTTCTTACCGTTTCTCCGAGTTACAGCTGCACGCAGCTGGCGGTTTTCTACACTTTGACTTGTGGTCCAACCTTATTACTCGTTATCTCTCGTGCCATAAAATAAACCCAGTCACCTAGTCAGTTACTTTGCTATCAAATTCTGGACCGATGTTCGGGTTTTCACGAAGGGGAATTTTTAATCCACCCTTTGCACATGTGTAGCGTGTCCCACTTGCCGCTTTCCGTGCTTGGGCCAGAACTCCAGGTATTCTGAGATTTCTTGTCCTCAGTCATCTCCAAGTGGTAATTCGAAATCACTTCCCACTGTATCCTGCAGTGTAACCACTACACAACTCAAAGCGGAAAGCAGCAGTGCCAAGTTGCCGCACAGGGTGCTGAAAATAATCAGCAGGTCGGCGAAGAACTTCAGAGATAAGGGATCAGCCTTTTACAACTGTGAGTGAGGTCCATTAGTTGAATGGCAGCCACAGTGAGAGAAGACAAGCCCATCGTGATTATGTTGGAAAAGAATATTGCCAGAGTGCAGGGAAGGGATTTTATTTGGAAACCAGTGAAGCTGAAAACTGGCGGGATGTAATTGTGGCTTGTAACCAGGAAATTGACTTGAATTTAATTATATTTTTCCATGGTAAGAGGGCGGCATGGCAACAATAAAGAGGGCGTCAGATTGCCTGCAACAGTGAGTGCAACTATTTGCTTATGAACTATTTCACTCAGCCTTTGAGACTTCCAGTGAGGAAGCATATTCGACAGGGAGAAAGCAGTAGCCACATGAAAGCAGTAGCCACATCACAGAGAGTGGCAACAGGATTATGAAACTGAGTGGAAGTTCAAACGAGGCGGGTGCAGATAAGCAAACAACTGGACGGTGTTGCATATTTGGCGCTACCTACCACTAGGATATTGCCGTACATACGTTCAGTTTCCTGCAATGCTACTGAGGACTACCTCTTCAGGGAGACGATTATCAAGTTGTGAAACATGACTGAGAATGTGCTGAGCCCTAGAGAAATTGTCGAGCTCCAAATTAATATACTAACCAAAGTGACTGAGACATTTATCCCTCATGATCTTCCCAGTGATCATCTTGAGATAGTTAGGTGATCTCCCAGTCTGTGGCTCTTTACCGAATGCAGATGGTCATCACTACAACCTTCCAGAGGTCCAGCGAATTGAATCAGTCGGACTCTAAGGTGCAAGGCCAGTATAGTATGCTCACAAGCATGGGAAACCATCGACTGTACGCGTGTGATTAAAAAGCTCCCACAGAGCAAACGGCAGCCTTCATCAGCAGAAAAGACTTTTCACTGGAACAGCGTGCAACTGTTCAGCGACGACCTCACATTGGTCCTTCATTTCTGTGCCAGTTGCCTGCGACGTTGCAGTGATGCCTACAAGCTAAAGCAATTCCGGGTGCCTGCCCTTTTCATGCTCCCCAATCGTCTTTGTGGATGTATACAGTGGATGACACAGGTCCTGTAGTCCAGCCTAATGTCCTGTGAACATGGGTTCAAATCAAACCATATCAGCAGGTGGAATAACATTTCAAATTTAATGAATACATGAATAGAATCTGGAATTGAATATTATTCTCAGAAATGCTGTCATGCAAGTTTCGTCAACTTTTACACAACCCATATGGTTTACTCGTGTCTTTATGGAAGGAAATCTCCTGCCCGGTCCGACCTTTTAGTGCCTGCAGGCACGCAATGTGGTTGATTCATAACTGCCCTTGAAAGATCCAAACAATACACTCAGTTATAGAGAATTGAAAAAATATATAACCCGGATAGACACCTTCCATCCATATAGCCACCATAAATGACATGACAAACACTGCTCTGTCGACGTTGCAAAGTCCTTATGGCAAAATATGGGGGTGTGCAAAAATTGGAATAACTGCCCGACAGAGAAGCAATAGACAGACATGGTCGTAGTGACATAATATCTTGTCATCTTAATACCAATCAAAGATTAATAAATGAGCAGGGAGACATTGGGAAATCGCTGATAGCGATATGAGTGCAGCTGATGGAGTGAAAGACCTAATAGATGTGAACAGAAGAGACCTTGGTGACCGCAAAACAAACTGCTCATGTGTCCATCACTGGATACAACGATTAGCCAGTCTAATCTTTGTATCCAGTGATACACACATGAGCAGTTTGATTTGCCGTCACCAGGTGCTCTTCTGTACACATCTATTCCTGTCACCTCTCACTCCCTCAGCTGTACTCATATCGCTATCAGCGATTTCCCAATATGTCCTTGCTCCATTTATTTATCTTTGAGTGGTATTAAGATGACAAGATCTGGACACCTGCACACTTCTTAGCCCGTTCCCTGACATTATGCGCTCTCTTATACAAGCACGTGCATTTGCATTGTACCTTACCCATAAAAGGTGCATACCAGGCTGCGCTGGCGTCAGCATGTCTGTCCATCAGGTCTCCACAGGGATGCCTGCTCTCTACCACTCGCTTATGGCAGTGAAAAAGTAAACTCTGACTGATCGGGAACCTATGCCGAGAGGCTGACTTGCATTTAACATTCAATGTTGCTGCCTGGGCATTGCACCTGTAAGGTTGGGCATGACCGTTCTACCAATTAGCTTTTCATCCTTAATCACATATAAGGCTGTAAGTTTAACATTGTGTGCTGAACACACCAGGTGCTTGATCTTTTTGAGACACTGGAACATCAGTGACCGACACGCGGAGTGAATATCTTTTCTGTTTACTCTCTGCACACCACGCATCACCTGGAAAACACCTATTTGGTCATCTTATATCCTTCTAGGTTTGGAGCACAACGATCGGCACTTTTCCAACAAATCCTCACAACTGAGGAATTTCATCATTGAAAATCTCCCAGTAACTGTCCTCTGTCTTCTTTCTATTGCATTTGCTGAAAGGGTGTGGCCAACATTAACGACACGACTCCTTACTCAGGTCGAACTGCAGATGTTAAAGTTCCAACATGATGAAGCTCCTTTTATAAACGATTTCTGAACTATATAATGCCAAATGACCAATATTATTTTCGAACTCGATGATGAATGTGGCCTCTATGACGACAAAGGTCTCCCTATCCATATTCACGTGACAATGAAGTCGGATTTTCAATGCACTAACTTTCCATACTAGTCCTCACAAAGTTCATAATTTAACATCATAATTGCTCGTATTGAGTTTTCCTACTTTCCCGAGTTATTATTAAGGTTGTCTTTCTTCCTGAACATCGTTCTGAGCGGATCGGTACAATGTCCGCCAATGCTCCAGTACCGTTCCCTGATGGAGGAGCGGTCAGGATTCGACTCCCCGCATTTATCCCGTTTATCATTGAATCTTACCTGTTCTCTGGACAATCACATACTTTCCCTTTTGTTCTCCTTTCCACTCTCCAACTGAGGTAACAGGAACAACGTAGGCAGTTAAATTTCATACACAATTGTTTCATTATCATTCATGGAGACGCAGCGCCACAGACAGATCATCAGTTCCACAGGCACAGATACTAGAAATAAACACCATTAGTAAATCTCCATAATTCTCCCTTCGAGGGACATATTTTATTCGTCAGTCAGAAAGAGCAAGAAAGAAGGCAGTTGATTAAATTTCACTCCAAATCAGTCAACATTTAGCGAACAGGTTTATATAGAAATACCAGCCTCCAAATCACAACTACTATAAGATTTAACCGGGCTGTGTCAATCTCGCAGGAGTAACCCATAATAACTAATTGAATAGCAGATGGAAAGATACAAATTCAATCCTAATCATGTCACAATTTCTCATTAAAACTCAATGTTATTCACAATCCTGGTCAGAATTATGGAGATTTACTAATGGTGTTGATTATTATCTTTGACGCTTCATGCCAAACCGACAATTTGGAATACTTGTCCTTGATCACTGAGAGCAGAAATAACCGCTTTTGATTGCTGCGGGTTTTGTAGGGCTAATCTGGGAAGGGAAAAAATATGGATTTTTTTAGAGTCACAGATAGACTCAATGTGCCTATGCTGACTTTCAAGCACCTATCTAGTCGAAACCCATTTTCTAGCACGTGGTCCGTACCGTTGTGCGCTCTGCTGTTTGACGCGCTCGGCTAAATGTGTTTTAATTGTTGTGAAGGTACACGCCCCAACCACGATGTTTGACAGTGATTTCCAGATTACCACATCCCTCTCGATGTAAATATGTTTCCTAAAATCCTCTCTAAGTCTCCAGCTCCTTACCTTAATCTATTCCCGCGGTCATTGATCCACGAACTAAGGAAATACTCCTTTATTGCTATCTGACGTATCCAACATAATGTTGTACACCTCGATCAGGTCTTCCTCCATTCCCCTCAGCCTTTCCTGGCTAAGGAAAACAACCACAGCCTAAGCAACCTCTCTTCATATCTGAATGGCTCCATTCCCGGCTGAATTCTAGTGAATCAATTCTGTACTTTGTCTAGTGCAATCAATGCATTTATATAGTGTGGCGATCAGGACTGCACACAGTTCACTAGCTATGCTGTTATAAACGTTTTGTACAACTCCATCATAACCTCCCGGCTCATATGATATCCCTCGGCCAGTAAAGCAAAATATCCCAGATGCCTTCTTAACCACTTTACTACATACCCTGCTCCTTCGAGGATATTTGAACATACACTCAAAAGGCCCCATGAACATTTGTACTTCTTACTGTTCATCGTGCATTTCCCTGCCTTGTTAGTGTTCGAAAATGTATCGCCTCATATTTTTCAGGCTTGAATTCCATTTGCCACTGTTCTGCGCATCTGACCAGCCCATGTATATCACCCTGTTACCCAAGTGTTTACACCTTGCTATTTATCACAGCACCACTTTTCGTGTCATCTGTTTCTTTGCATATTATAAACGTCCCATCACCTGCCCCTCCACAGTCAAGTATACATCATTAATGTACACTCCAAGGAACCCAAAAGCAATATGTTCGATACACCATTGGACACAAGCTTCCAGTCACAATAATGATCTTCGACCATTATCTTCAGCAGTTTTGCGAATCCAAGTTGCCAAACTGCTCAGGCTGCTACGGGCTCATAATTTCTTGATCAGTATCCCATATGGATTTTTGTTAAAGAGCTTACTGAAATTCATGTCGCGCACGTCAATTGTACTGTTTGCATCTACACACCTACTCACCTTCAGGAAATCTCAATAAAGAAGATAGAGATGGAGGTCCTCCCGATCCCCTTCCATATGTTCGCATCCTTGCAGTTTCCTTATCTACTCTCGTTAATTCTGCTTTACAAAATAGAAACGCTGCGTTCTTTGGATTTTGTCAGTCAAACCATAAACACAGGCGATCCACATCTGAAGTATAGTTGAACTTATTCAATGCCGCTGTCTGCAGAGTAACAAACCGTTTTTTTATTTTACCTTCAGCAATATAAGCTACGCAGCATCTGTGCATCATCGCAAAATACACTGTTCGATTGAGAGCAAAACCTGCAGGCCACATCCACAAGTATGATCATAGATCATCGTGCGACTTGAAGGGGACGGGGAGTGCGGTAATGATTTTTGTAACATCTTAATAAACTAGATATTTAGAGTTATAGTACTTTAAATTTCATGGACAGAGGAAGAATTGCCACGCAACAGAGCAGAGGAAAGATGGCCTTCTGAAGGAGTTAGAGTTTGAAATAATATCCACATTTCTAACGTTCATCGGGTCATTCGGCCCATCGAGACTGCATCGGACCTTGGAAGACCACCACACTTAAGTCCACAGCTCCACCTTATCCCCATAACCCAGAAACTCCACCTAACAGTTTTGGACACGCAGGGCAATTTATAATGGCTAATCTACATAACCTGCACATTTGGGACTGTGGGAGGAAAGCGGAGCAGCCGGAGGAAACACACGCAGACACGAGGAAAATGTGCAGACTACGCACAGACAGTGACCCACGTCGCAAATTGAACCCGGTCCCTGGTGCTGTGAAGCACAGTGCCAACCACTGTTCTGCCGTGCTACCCCACGTTATATACGACACGGAACTTCTGATGAGAAAAAGAAAAGTTCAGTTGGAAAGGAATCGATCCGACTCTGAGAAGTCCCCAAATGTGTCTGAGTACGAAAAAAAAAACAGAGACACAACCGAATCATTTAACTATTTTCTTTATATCAAACTTAACATTGTATTCGAGTTTGCTTCATACCATCACAACGAAAGGCTTTTGGATTGTTTATTTATGTTTGATAAATAAACTGAAATTAATTGCTGGAAGGCATTGCCGTTCCTTCGGTGAATTTATTGACCTTCTCTCAAATACCAAAGAAAACAGTACAGAATTTTCATTGAAATAGTTTGACAATTCGATGCGGTTGATATTTTATCGCGTTTTCAGTTCCTCTCTAAATTTTCTCTGGGTCACACCATAAATGCATGTGTTCGTGCAGGTGCTCAATAGCTGAAGCATAATTCCTACTGATTCAAGTTCGCTGTCCGTTTAGTACTCAGCATCTTTTACATGTAGCGATATAAAGTACGCAGTTATTGTGCTCCACAACACTACGAATGTGCCTGGTATACTGAAGAGCAACAGAATGGATTTCTTCCGGTTCTGTATCTCTGGATTCTTCTATTTCCCCGCACTTCTGCCATCCCTGAGTCCCTTGCGGACTCTGCTGGTAACTAAAATGTGTCTGGCAGTGAGACAATTGAACATCAAAATCAAAATAATTGGTGCACAAGGGGTTAACATCAGGTGAATTAATTCGAATGCCCCCCCACGCTGGTGATGTAAAAAATACCTCTTTTGCGACACAACCATACGTTACATTATCCATTATATATTCCGGTTCGTCTACAAAGTACCAGGGGATGTTTTGTAAACTGCTCACTACACTGACCGTACCAATAACAGCCCCTGCTGTTTTCTCAGTACAATAATTGAGTTTAAGCTTGTCGCAGCAAATTGCGACAAATCGGTCAAAGGTGAAAACAACCGTGAACCAGACTGAAGCTTCTGTGGCAGCAAAACTCAAGACTCCATTGAGACGACATATTTGGGTAATGGTCAAGAATGAAGTAGGGAAATAAATATTAATCATGCATCTTAATATGGCATCGGTGAAAACAACCAGGAGGTCCGCTGTTGCCATAGCCACTAGGTAGCGAGTCACACATTTGGAGAGACAACACCTTCCCAAGAAAGGATGATTATTGCGACACAATTAACTGTAATAAAGAGAGAGAGAGCTATGAGAGTACACAATCTGGATTGTTGTTTATCAATTGTAATGGTTTAAGTTTGTTCACATAAATCAGTGGTAATCGTGGTAAATATCAACCCTGAGGTTGGTATTTAGGTGCCTTAAGGCTCTGACAAACAAATGTTGATCTTTTACGGAATAAACGGACATGGCAGCAGAAAGTCGACTTGCAGCTGAAGATCAGTCATGATCACATTGGAAGTTATTGCACGCTCTATGCCCTCGGCGGCCTTTCCTGCGCGTAGTTACTGTGCTCATCAATTGTGACAATAAAAAAAATAAAGATAATGAACAGAACGAACTGCAATACTGCTTGGCACCTAGAAACCAGGAATATATTTCAATTGAACGGGGAAAGATTTATAAGGGAAACCTGAGCAGCAAGTGCAGCCAGAGATCTAAAGAGCATTAGATAGTGTCAAAACAAAAATGTTGAATGTACAATATAGACTAATAAATGTTCAAGTATGTGTGGAGGGCATGGTGAAGGTGAAATGTGGAGTGAGGAGGAAGCTGTGGCAATGTCAGCTGTGCCAGTTAAATGTGCAAAGTGAAATGAAAGAAAATCGCTTTTTGTCACAAGTAGGCTTCAATGAAGTTACTATGAAAAGCCCCTCGTCGCCACATTCCAGCGCCTGTTTGGGGAGGCTGGTACGGGAATTGAACCGTGCTGCTGGCATGCCTTGGTCTGCTTCAAAATCCAGCGATTGAGCACAGTGAGCTAAACAAGCCCCGTGCACTGCGGAGGTCGATAAATCAGTGAGAACAGGCCTGGGTGAAGGCGTAGTACCAACTTCGCAAGGTTAAAGCGCATTGAAAATTGCGAATTATCGATTTAAGAAGGTTAAATGTTTAATGGGGATTGTGAGCGTTGACAAAACAAGGGTTATTGCGCAGATTGAGCTATATTGTGGACTATGTTGGCTCAATTGAAACGAAAAATGAACGTGAATTTTCTATAGGGTGTTGGCAGTATTAAGGGTTAAGAGGAACTGCATGTGCAATAGGATGTGAAGTAAGTGTGCAATTAGCAGTGGATCCGTTAAATTGAAATAATGAACGGAGAGACTTGTGTGTCGTCGGGACTGGGGAGTGTAAAGCTAAACTTGTGAGGGACAAACTAAAGGCGTACATTTGAAAATGCAAATTTTGAATATCTTTGCTTAAATACATTTAGAGCACCCAGTTCATTTTTTCAATTAAGGGGCAACTTAGTGTGTCCAATCCACCTACCCTGCACATATTTGGGTTGAGAGGGCGAAACCCATGCTAACACGGGGAGAATCTGCAAAATCCACACGGACAGTGATGCAGAGCCGGGATTGAACCTGGGACCTCAGCGCCGTGCAGCAGCAATGCCCAGATATTAGATATCTTACGAGCAGATCGTTAAGTCATCGAATTTCTGCAATGCAGAAGATGGCCATTTGGCCCATCGAGTTTGCACTGACCCTGCGAAATAGCACTCCACTCAATCCTCCGCCAGATCCCCATTACCCGTTAATTCCCCTTAATCTTTCTACACTATGGAACCATTTATCATGACAAATTCACGCAACTTGTACATCTTTAGCAGTGGGAGGAAACGGGAGCATCGAGAGGAAATCAACTTAGATAAGGGGAGAATGTGCAAACCACCCGGTCACCCGAAGTGCTCACCACTGTGCCAAACAGTGAATGAGCAATGTTGATATTCAGGCTGAGTCCATATTAGAGTACGAAGGATGGGTGTGCTACCGGGACAGGACAATGTGATGAATAACAGGCGCTCCTGCTGTTCGCAAGCATCAATCATAAAAGTTACATCATGGCATTGCAAATCCATAGAGAAGCAAAAAAAACAAACAAGATTTATTTCAGGAATGATGGAATTAAAAAATAGAGAATTTATGATGCCCCTTCTTCAGACGGTGGTAGACCACAATTCAATTATTGCATGCATTTGTGGACGGCATATGATAATAACCACACAGGCACACGGGATATGATGCCGAGAATATTTACAAAGATTACAGCACAAATATGTGGGTATAGAATTCTTGTACACATTTGCAAACTGGGCCTCTGCTCTCTTTAAAGAACGTAGACATAGGATCCAATAGAGGTATTGCAATTATGAACTTTTCTGACAAAGTGCATAATAAGAGAATGATTTCACTAGTATAAAATAGAATAGCCAGAGTCCAAAATTATAAGATACAAATAGCATAGAATAGAGCTTAGATCGGCGACAACAATTCAAAAGAGAATTCAGGAGAAACATATTTCCCAAATGACTGATAAAAATGTGTATTTCGCTACAACTAGGAACCAGTAACATGAATACGTGCAAGAGGAGGCTGTCCAAACAAAAAAAAAGGACATGCGTTTTTGATGACAGATGCAACTGATGTAAGATCGTTCGAAAACATGTCTCTATGACAACTAAACACTTGTTAGGCAACATGAACTGTATCTGTGGCATGCATATTATGAAATCCAAAGGAACCAGAATGCTGCCGAACGAAAACTGCCTGAGAGTTTGAAATATGACTGGATCTGTGTTTAGTTCAATGCAAATGAAGCTGTGCTGAGTGGATGCAAATAATTCGATTGAGTTGACTTTTATAGCACGCTACACAGACATGCAATGTTCAATAAAAATATTTACTGTATTTCAGCTGTGTCAGTTTTTCAAATTTAACCAACATTTTAGTTGACAACTACAATCTGTTGGCAGTGAAAATGTGTTAAAAATTCATACAGATTTGGACATAATCTGCACAGTTGTCAAGAACTGGTCTTCCCCCGGAGGAAGTCAGATTGTAACAGACTGCCTGTTGAATGCCGATTCGATGACATTAATGAAGCCAGAACTCAACCCGCTCCTTACTGGAATGGATATCACCCTCTTGTAAACGAAGGTGATATATAATGAAGAAATCCGGGGCTAGCGTGCTAAGTTAGTATAGTTTCAAAATTGCTCAGATTTGTCAGTTTCTGACCTCAACAGTTAAAAAACAATAATTTGATTATTTCCCGTAGGAAATCAAAATAACCTAACATTTCACGATATGGAAGAAGGTGGGCGTGGCCCCACGAGCACACTCGCCACTCAAAAATTATTTCGTTTAACTGTCTCAACTCCAGTTTTTCCGCACACTCACCATCCCTTGATGCACCGAGACATCAACGACCTATGGCCTCCAGCCTGAAAAGATGTGCAAAGATTTCCAAAAATGCAAAACGTTCTGCATGAGCAACGGTCTCCTCACCTCAGTCCTACTTAATCAATTCCAAATCGTTACCGTTTCCACACAGTTAGTCCCAACCGCGAGAGGAAATAACGCCTGAGTGTCTACTCTGTCATCCCCTTTAAAATAATGTATGTTGTAATTCTTCTATGTTCTTTGGGATTCAGGACAATTTGTCTTGCCTCCCACCATTAAACTATTTTTAACATTTCAGGAACCAATCTCGTGAAGTTTCGTTGCATCAGTGAACAATGCTTATTGTTACATATGGAGACTGAAAGGCGCTCTTCACACCACCGTTCACCACAATTGTAGCACAATTCCATGATCTGGAATCAATATGGAAAAGAAGAACAACATGCTATTGTTTTTTCTAATTACTTGTTGGATCAGCATGCTAGTTTGTGACTTCCCAAGTCTCCCTGAATATCACGCACCATTAAAAAGAGAACATCCTCAAATTGCCCCATACTACTGTCCATTTGCCACGGTGTTGCTCATAACACTTAATGTGTTTACATATGTTGAAAGTGTCATGTACCTTTCTGACAGTGCACATATCAAAACAACTCTATGCTGTCAGTGAATACGAAGTTATTATATTAGAGCTTTCGGTCTAAGCAAAGAATGTAGGTTATGAGTAGCTCTCTGAGGTCCAAGCACTGATCGCTCAAGCATGCATTCCATATGCAGTCTGCCAAATCGAAAATACACCATTTTGCCCGACCGAGGCTTTCTGCCCATTGCCCAGTTCGCTCTTCAGACATTATCCTTTAATTGCAGCAATCTTAGCATGACAAATTACACTTACCTTACAGAATAATGTACTGAAATGGCCACTACAGGTTTGCATTTGACCAACCGACATAAGTAACGTCAGCGAGGATTGCCGGTTCGTAAAATAACGCTACCATTGTTTTGGGGGCGTGGAGAATTCATATATTATGATGCGCAGGTTCTCATAATTGTAGGCCAGACTCGATGGCAGAGAGTTTAAGGAATGTAGATATAGCATAGAGTCATGAATTTATGCATTGTGCAAGTAGGTTATTCGACCAGTGGCTCTGCAGTGAATTCTAAAGAACCATCAATCGATGTCATTTTTCCATCATGTTGTCCCAGGACAGAAAATTCATCTCCAGGTTTCTGAAAGTTAATGGACGGGATACTCTTCTTCTCCCAGACGTGTGTTTCTCGGAGGTGCGCCGTTCGGTGAGGGTGGATTATCTTTTCCCTTTGAAGCCACACCACGCTGTTGACAAACCTGCCACGGAGCTGCGCTACCAGCGGGGACACAGAGGACGCAATTCTCCCATCGGGAGACGAATTCCCGACGCTGGAGAGAAAACCGGAGTGTTTAACTGTAAATTCTATGAAATTCTGTGAAATTCTATGAAATTCTATGAGAACACCTTGGCCTGGAAAATTGGCCAATGTCGTAGGTTTTAGGTGTTTGAATCACTACCGATGAGGCAGCAGCACGGAGCTCTCACACTCTTTACAGACACCATGGGCGAAATTCTCTGGAAACGGCGCGATGTCCGCCGACTGGCGCCCAAAACGTCGCCAATCAGACTGGCATCGCGCCGCCCCAAAGGTGCGGAATGCTCCGCATCGTTGGGCCGAGCCCCAACATTGAGGGGCTAGGCCGACGCCGGAGGAATTTCCGCCCCGCCAGCTGGCGGAAACGGCCTTTGTTGCCCCGCCAGCTGGAACGGAAATGACATCTCCGGGCGGCGCATGCGCGGGAGCGTCAGCGGACGCTGACAGTTTCCCACGCATGTGCAGTGGAGGGAGTCTGCCACCTCCGCCATGGTGGAGACCGTGGCGGAGGCGGAGGGGAAAGAGTGCCCCCATGGCACACGCCCGCCCGTGGATCGGTGGGCCCTGATCGCGGACCAGGCCACTGTGGGGGCAGCCCCCGGGGTCAGATCGCACCGCGCCCCCCACAGGACCCCGGAGCCCGCCCACGCCGCCTTTTCCCGCCGGTAAAGTAGATGATTTAATTTACGCCGGCAGGACAGGCAATTTATCGGCGGGACTTCGGCCCATCCTGGCCAGAGAATCGAGCGGGGGGCCCGCCAACCGGCGCGGCGCGATTCCCTCCCCCGCCGAATATCCGGTGCCGGAGACTTCAGCAACCGGCGGGGGCGGGATTCACGCCAGCCCCCGGCGATTCACCGACCCGGCGGGGGGTCGGAGAATGTCGCCCCATATTAGCAATGAGGCGATTATTTCTGGAACGGACTGTGGTCATAAATCTCTCAACTTCACATTCTCCATAAATGTGACAGTAAGTATTTATTCTAGTACAACTTGTTTTGGAACAACAGCGATGCTTCCAGGGGTCAATTAAGAAAAGGAGGCAACCTGGAATAACGGCCTTGGCCGAGAGGAAAGGCCGCATTCCATGGGATGCAAGGGAGGAGATAACAGGTGCACAGCTAGTAATTTTCAAATTATCTCCGGCCATAGATCAGGTGCCAGAGAACTGCAGGACTTCTGCGATTGACTCATTATTTAAAAACAATGAAAGTTTGGGATAAACCAGGAAATTGTAGGCGAGTAAGCCTAAACTCAGTGGTGGAGAAGTTGCGAGAACTAATTCCGAGTGAGAGAATAGATATGAACTTTGATACACACAGATTAAATCAGGTTTATTGAGGATGGATCAGCTTCGGGATGATAATGTTTGACAGACACAAATGGATTTTATTCGGAAATTAGCAGGAATGCAGATGAGGGTAATGCGCTTGATTTATTCAATATAAACGTTACCAAGGCATTTGATATGGTCCCAAATGCAAGACCGATGAAAACATTTAAGGCGCAAGCGAGCCAAGGTAAAATGGCACACTTGATCCAAAATTACCCGGGAGGAAGAAATCAGAGGTCTACTGTCGAGGGTTGTTTCTGTGATTGGAAGTCTATTTGCAGTGAGATTCCCCAGGGCACGTTCCTGGGGCCTTTGCTATTTGATATGTACCATTGAATCATCTAATCCCTACAGTGCAGAAGGAGCCCATTTAACTCATCCAATCTGCACCGACTCAGTGAAATAGCAGCCAAACTAGTACCACTCCCCCATCCTTTCCGGAAACACCGCAACCCCACGTCTCTCTCCCTACCTTGTTTTTTCCACCTATATCATTCTTACCTGGGAGAAAAGAAGATTAAAAAAAGGTAGAGAATGGAACGTGAAAAGAGATGAAAGAGATAAAAATGGAAAAGATAATGTAACAAGAGAGAAAAGATGGATGGATGGGTGGATGGATGGATGCATGCATGGCTGGATGTTTCGATGGATGGATGGATAGATGGATAGATGGACTGACGGAGGGGTAGATGTGTGACCAGTCGTCATGTGTGACACCAACACAGACAGATTTACCAAGCCAGGGTCAGAGGCAGAGACAGAAACATGGAGAAAGATAGACCTAGTTAGGGACTCACTATACCATATTGTAGATTCCCTTTAGTAAATTTAGGGATGCTGGTAACTATCCTAGGTATCTTATCTGCTACATGATACTTATGGAACGCAACAAGTAGGAACAACATCCAATTGAACTACTTCAAAATGCAGTAGTTATTATTCTCAGTCCTTGAAGAAATGTGAAGAAATCATAGAATCATTGAATTATAGAAACGCTACAGCGCAGAAGGAAGACATTTATCCCATCTTGCCCAAGGCAGCCCCAATACAACCAGGTGCCCTTTGTAATCCTACCTTCCAGGAATATTTGCACAACCCTGTAACTTAGAACACTTAACCTGCAGATCCCGGTCCATTTGAAAAATAATTTAGGGTCTCTGTCTCCACCACCAATGCTGGCAGAGAATTCCAGACTCCACTATCCTCTGCTTAAATCAATTCTTCATTTTAAAATAATAATGCTTATTGCCACAAGTAGGCTTCAATGAAGTTACTGTAAAAAGCCCCTAATTACCACATTCCGGCGCCTGTTCGGAGAGGCCGGAACGGGAATTGAACCTGCGCTGCTGGCCTTGTTCTGCCTTGCAAGCCAGCTGCTAAACCAGCCCCTCTACACATTTTGCCACTTATCTTGAATCTATGTCCTGTGTTAAGGAATGGGTAAAGAGGCATTACAATTAGATGTCTCATCGATGTTAAGTGTCCAATAATTGACACTGATATGTAAAGAGGTTGTAGGTGGTTCTTGCGGCATGTGGTGTGGTGATACAGTCACTCAACAGCAACCGGAAGCTAACAGTGGTAGCAGAAAATGTTGTTGTGCAAATGTAAAGGGTTGAAAGATACATATTTTCCAGAAGAAAAAACATTCTGCATCAACCAAGGAGTAAATGAAAAGGAAATAAAATGTTACCTGGACTCTTTGAATGCTGACAATCGTAATAAGGTTAAGGAATTTGAAAGTTCCACAAGTTTCAGGTTTGGGTATGATAATCCTGTGAAGTCGCTGAAAAGAATGGTGATCCCTTGCAATATTGCCCGAGTGAACATTTCATTAGCACAGTTTTATCAAGTGAGAAACCGTTGCTTCTGATCAGACTGTGGATGAAAAAGCACACATGGAAGTGGATATGAAACAGGATAAGGCAACAGTTTTCGGAAAGACGGTGGACTGACAATTTACACTGTCGGGACACTATTGTGCTCCATTACTGGCAAATAATATTTCAGGTGCAGTTGTCACGGATGTGTTCTTGGGAACTGGAAGTGGGATTTTAGCTGGTAAAAAGATTGCTGTATAAAACTGCATAGACAATTGACTCACCCGTCTCCTCGGAGGTTGAAAAATGTATTAAAGGATGCAGGAGTAAGGGCTAAAGACTATACTAAGCAAACTGAACAGGTTAGTGATCGCGGTGAGGTTTGTAGTAAGTGGAGAAGGACATCCCGCAGCGAAAAATGTTCTTCCGGATGGAACTTATAAGGCAAATGCCAGGCTTGTGGCAAGGGGATTTGAAGAAAACTTAGAAGATCAAGATTTAAGGGTAGATTCCCCGATCGGGTTTCGCAAAAGGAAGCAATGGTTTCAAAGATGGGAAAAAAACAACTGCGTAGTTTAATTGGGCACCTGAATTGGTTCGGTAGACAGACTAGAGCGGACGTTAATTTTGATGTTTAGAGTGGAGTAAAAAAATGAATGATCCAAAAGTGGAAGACCGAAACAGAGCAAACAACGCATTGGACAAACTAAAAATGCAGGTGTGTGTTTTGAGATTCCCGGTTTTAGGTGATCTCAGGCATTTGAAACTCATAGTTTATAGTGATGCATCCTATGCAAATGTATGTGATGTGGTTTCAAGCGCAGGAGATTTTATAATTTTTCTTTTGGGAAACAATGGTAAATGTTGCCATCTTGTGTGCGTAACAAAGAAAAGAAGGAGAGCGGTCAAAAACACATTGGCTGTTAAGCCTTGTGGAGGCGGTGGATATATATCCCAGATATTGACAGAAATGTTGGGATTAGGGGATTTGGGAAACAGACCCATTGAGTGTTGTTAAGTAATTGATTAAGAGACATTCCAATTACTTGTCTCATTTATGCTAAGTATCAAATAATTGACTGATATGTAAAGCGGCTTCAGGTGGCCTTTGTGTCAGGTGATGTGATGACAGAGCTTTGTGCAGAGTCTGTTAAAGTGAAATAAAGGTATTTGAGAAAAGAAGCAGTACCTTTGACTCTTTATATAACAGCAGCTAAACGTCTAACAAATGGCAGCAGAGGATAGGTCCTGTGCGAATGTGAAGGGTTGAAAGATACAACTTTTCCAGACCAAACCAAGGAGTGAGTGAGAAGAAAAAAAAAGATATATGGCTGAACCTAGGATAAAAATGGCCGGATAGGTCTCTCCCCCGCCCCCCCCCCCCTTATTTTCTGAAAGGGGACCGCACGACCAATGAAGAAATGCAGTAGTTATGTGGCCTTGGAAAGAGAAAACAAGGTATGGCATTTGCTCTTTCTCGACCTTATGATGTAAAATCCGGAGCAAAGTGTTTTCTGAGCTGGCATTGGAAGACTTAGACTCAGAAGAAGGTCTGCAGACTCTCTTACGTTATATGGATAAGATTTATATAAAGGATGACTTGTTTAGAGCATATGAAGCATGGTCGGATTTTGACAGGGTCCGGAAAATAGAGGATTTCTCCATTGAAGAATAGATAATGGAATGTGGAAGACTGTATAAAAGGCTGCAGAAACACAACGTGGAATTTCCACAGTCTGTCTTGACCGTTAAATTACTGGACTGTTCTTGAGCGAGCAACATTGATAGGCTCCTTGACAGGAGTTCAGTTTGCAGATAAGAATACCTTATTCGAACAGATGACAGTAGCTTTAAAAAAACTTTCTGGGGAAACATTCGATTCCGATGGCTCAGATGACCCAAATAGGTCAGCCTACAATAAAGCAGAATATGGAAGATACATTACTAACAGGATGGCTACGAACAGATTCCAAGACTATAGAAGGAGATCGGGACCCGGAAAGTATGAAGACAGAAACCCAGTGAGAACCTACAGTAGGAAGATGAATCCCAGAAATGCACGGGGCATGATAGATCGCTGTTTTCGATGTGACCCTCAATACTATTATGCTTTCAACTGTCCAACACGTTATAATAGAGCGTATGAAGCGACACATGACACGGAAGAGTCAGACGAGGAAACATAGTGACCAGAAAGACGGCATTGTCATGGTAACAAGCAGTTTTACGCCGGAATGAAGGTGTTGGTTGCAGAATCTTTCAATTGTGCTGTATTGGACAGTGGCTGCACATCTACTGTGTGTGGAATTGACTGGTTAAATTGATACTTAGACTCCTTGAATGCTGAAAATCGTAACAAGGTTAAGGAATTTGAAAGTTCCACAAGTTTCAGGTTTGGGGATGATAATACTCTGAAGTCGCTGAAAAGAGTGGTGATCCCTTGAAATATTGCCGGAGTGAATAATTTCATTAGCATGGATGTTGTATCAAGTGAGACACCTTTGCTTCAGAGCAGACCGTCGATGAAGAAAGCAGACAGGAAATTGGACATTGAAGAGGATAAGGTAACAGTTTTTGGAAAGACGGTGAATTTACAATTTACACAGCCGGGACACGATTGTATTCCTTTACTGACAAATACCATTTCAAGTAGAGTTGTTAAAGATGTGTTAATGGCAGTTGAAAATCGGACTTTAGCTGATAACAAGCTTGTGAATTTAAAACTGCACCGGTAATTTGCGCATCCGACTCCTCGGAGTCTGAAAAATGTATTAAAGGATGCAGGGGTAAGGTATGAAGACTAAACCAAACTGATAGAACAGGTTAGTGATCGCTGTGACGTTTGTAGGAAGTACAGAAGGACACCAGCACGACCGATAGTAACCCTACCTTTGGCCAGGGATTTTAACAACATTGTGGCCATGAACCTTAAGATCTGGGATAAAGCCAATAATATATTTATTTCGCATTTTGTAGATTTAACAGCCAGATTTAGTCAATCAACGATTGTACGAAGTAAAGAAAAGAGAGTAATTCTGGGATCAAATCGTGGAAAAATGGATAGGGACAGGAATGGGCCCACCGGCAAAATCTCTTACGTACAATGGGGGATAATTTGCTCATCACGAGTTTAGGGGTATGTGTGAAAACGTGAACATCACAGTTATGAATACGGCTGCGGAAAGCCCATTTACTAATGGTGTCTGTGAAAGAAACCATGCTGTAATCGATGACATGCTCCGGAACATTTTGGCAGATAGACCGAATTGCAATCTAAATTCAGCGTTAGCATGGGCGGTACATGCAAATAATTCATTGCAGATGGTTGGGGGCTATAGTCCTTATCAATTAGTGTTTGGTAGAAAACCTAAAATTCCGTCCATTTTGGGTGACCAGCCTCCAGCTTGGGAAGGGACTACAATTAGCTCTGCCTTTGCTGAGCATTTGAATGCATTACATAGCAGTAGAAAAGCCTTTTGAGAAGCAGCAGTCTCTGAAAGAATTCGCAGAGCTTTAAGACATAATGTACGGCCATCAAATACCGTTTGTCAGCACGGAGACATAGTATACTTTAAGATAAACAGTTTTAATGAATGGAACGGCACAGGGAAGGTCATATGCATTGATCACAGAGCTATTATTTTGCAACATGACAATCAAACTGTACATTCATCAAGGATCATAGGTACAGACTACACATTTTCAAATTTAGACAGAGCAGACAGACCTGACGAGGAACCAGGGTCATCTGGTACACACGTTACAGAACGATGAGGACCAGTTAACTGATATAGACAGGTTTCTGTAGAGGAACACAACACTTCTGATGAATTAGAACAGGACGTTTTTCCGAAAGCACAACTGCAAAAGTTGGTACAAAAGTGACATACTTGCCAGAATGGTCCAGTCAATGGAAGGATGCAACTGTTATTAGTAGAGCAGGGAAAGCCACTGGAAAGTATAAACATTGGTTCAATGTACAGCATTCAGGGGAGGGAGTCAAGACAATGGATTTGGAACACGAAGTTCAACAATTGAGGGCACAGACACGCAGTGCCAGTTTAGATAGTACATCGGATAATGAACAGGCCCGCAGGAAAAGGTCGAGAACTATTGAAAGGACATCCCACAGCAGAATGGAAAATCAAGCAGCAGCAGTACAGAACGAGATACCAGGCTGGAGAGGGGACGTAGTTTATCAAGGTCTCGGAGCATGAGTAAGACTCTGAATACTAATAGGAGTAGAAGCCCACGTGAGATTTTGGTGGTTTCTAATAAATTAGATGAAAACGTTATCAAAGATACCAAACAGCAAGAACTGCATAGTTGGAGTGAATTTGGGGTATACACGGAAGTACCGGTTAGGGGACAAAGAGCTCTATCCAACAGATGGATTTGCATGGAAGAGGTTCTTCCGGTTGGAACTTATAAAGCAAAGCCCAGGCTTGTGGCAAGGGGATTTGAAGAAAGCTTAGAAGATCAAGATTTAAGGATAGAGTCACCTACGGCAGGAAAGGTGAATTTAAAGATCTTCTTGGCACTATTAGCTAGAAAGGCACGGGACTGCAAATCTATAGATATAAAGTCTGCCTTTTTGCAGGGGCAACAGCTCCAGAGAAACATTTTTCTCCGTCCTCCTAAAGAGGCAGCCAACACAGAAGCTGTACTCTGGAAGTTGAACAAATGTGTTTTTGGATTAAATGATGCGTCTAGAGTCTGGTATTTTTTCGGTAATGTCAGTTTTGTTAACGTTAGGCTGTTGCCAGTTGAAAGCAGATCCGGCAATGCTTTACTGGCACTATAAAGGAAACCTTTCTGGCATCTTTCTGAGACATGCCGATGATTTTTTTGTGGGGTGGGACAAGTGATTTTAAAGCTATTGTAATATCTGGTTTGAGGAAAGAATTCAGGGTTGGAAGTCATATTTCCGGTGCATTTAAATATATTGGACTGGAAATCGGACAGACTAAGTTAGGGGCAACTTTTCGTCAGCAATCTTATTTGGAAAGCATCAGCCCAATAGCAATTCATCGTGGCCAGCTTTCACAAAAAGACGGAATGGTTTAAAAGATGAAAAAAGAGTAACTGCGAAGTTTCATTGGGCAACTGAATTGGTTAGGTAGACAGACTGGACCGAATGTGAGTTTTGATATCTTAGAGTTGAGTACAAAAATGAATGATCCCAAAGTGGAAGACATAATAAGAGCAAATAAAGCGTTGGTCAAACTAAAAATGTAGGAATGCGTTTTGAGGTTCATTGTTTTAGGTGACCTTCGGCACTTGAAGCTCATAGTTTATCGTGATGCGTCCTATGCAAATTTATGTCATGGGATTTCAAGCGCAGGAGGTTTTATAATTTTCCTTTTGGGGAACAATGCTAAATGTTGCACTCTTGTGTGGGAAACAAAGAAAACAAGGAGAGTGGTCAACAGCACTTTGTCTGCTGAGACGTAAAGCCCTGTAGAAGTCGTGGATATGGCCTTTTATATATCTCAGATATTGACAGAAATTTTGGGATTAGCGAATTTTGGCACTATACCTATTGAATGTCACATTGACAATAAATCCGTGTGGAAAAATGTGCACTCTGCAAAAAGTGTCAATAAAAAAAGATTAAGGATAGACATCGAAAGTTTGAAGCAGATATTGGACAGAGGGGAAATAGCAAAAATTAAATGGGTCGACAGTAGCTGTCAATTGCCAGACTATTTTCCAAAAAGAGGGGCTAGTTTACAGAAACTTTTGGATATTTGTAATGAAGGGGGCCTGTTTCTGTGACTGTTTTTTGTTTCTTCCAAAAGAAAATGAAATAAAACTAAAGGGGGAAATTGCGTGTGTGTTTTTGAGTTTCTTGTCATTTTGTTTTCACCTAATTACCTTTTTTCTCCAAGGAAAGGGAGACTGTTCCGTAATGGGTTATGAGACATTCCAATTAGTTGTCTCATATATGTTAAGTATCTAATAATTGACACTGATATGTAAAGGGACTTCAGGTGGCCTTTGTTTCAGCTGATGTGATGACAGAGTTTTGTGCAGAGTCTGTTAAAGTGAAATCAAGGTGTTTGAGAAAAGGAGAAGTACCTTTGATTCTTTATACGACAGCAGCTAAACGTCCAACAAGTGTCACATTGATAATAAATCCCTGTGGGAAAATGTGCACTCTACAAAAAGTGTGAATGAGAAAAGGTTAAGGATAGACATCGCAAGTTTGAAGCAGATGGTGGATAGAGGGGAGATATCAAATGGGTCGACAGTAGTTATCAATTATCGAATTGTTTCACGAAAAGAGGAGCTAGTTCACATAAAGTTTTGTATATTATTAACGAAGGGCGCCTGTTTCTGTGACTTTTACAGAAAAAAGAGGGGGGGGGGGATTGGATGTGTTTTTGAGTGTCTTGTAATTTTGCTTTTTCGGGGAAACTAATATTTTCAAAATTATGTTTTATCTGTGAAAAAGGGGTGACTGTTAAGGAATGAGTTAAGAGACATTCCAATTAGGTGCCTCATTTATGTTAAGTATCCAATAATTGACACTGATACGTAAAGAGTTGCAAGTGGCCCTTGTGGCATGGGAGTTGGTGAAATAGTTTTGTACAGAGCGTGTTCAAGGAAAATAAAGGTGTGTGTGAAAAGGAGCAGAACTTTTCACTCTGTACTCAATAGCAGCCGGAAGCTAACAGCCTGGTTCAAGAATTTTCCACAAAGTGAAACAGTGTTATCGTGTCCACAATGTCCCGTCCCCTCATAATTTTGTGCCCCTCAATTAAGTCACCCCTCAGCCTTCCTTGCTCGAAAGAAAATCACCCCAATCTATCATTTCTCTGCTCGTACCTACACTTTTCTAGCTCTGGTTACATTCTTGTAAACCTCCTCAGCTCTCTGTGAAGAGCAATAACATCCTCCCGATAACGTGGCGATTAGAATTACACACAATATTCTGGTTGTGACCTCACCAGTGTTTTGTACAATTCCAAAAGTATATACTTATTTTTATATTCTATGCCTATGCCAGTGAAGTGGAGCATTCGAAATGCTTTCTCAACAAACTTGAACTGCTGCCTTTAGGGTTTTGTGTACTTGTACCCCAAGATCTTTCACTTGATCTACCCTTCTCAGTATATTTCGTGTAGACTCAATCGGGGCCGCTGTGTAACTTGTAAGCTTCAATAAGATCCCCACCACTCCTTCTAAACTCGAACGAATAGAAACCCAGATCCCTCAAACACTCCTTCATTCCAGTATTTGTTGTTATCCTCTACTGGAACCTCTCCAATCGCCCCACATGCTTCTTCAGTTATAGGCCCAAAATGGCTCACAATACTAGAAATGGGGTCCGTCCAGTGTCTTATAAAGCCCCAGATGTACATCACTGCTGTTGTATTCTAACTCCCTCGACATGAATGCCAACATTGCATTTGCCTTCCTAACTGCCACTGGCCCAGCGCAGTAACCTTAAGGGAATCGTGAACTAGCGCACCTAAGTCACTTTGTGCTTCTGATTTACTAATTCTTTTCTCATTTGGAAAACACTCTTTGCCTCCATTCTTCCTTTTAAACTGCATAACCTCACAATTTTCGACATTGGATTCCATTCACTACTTCTTTGCCCACTCTCCCAGCCTATCCAAGTTATTCTGCAACTCCCTGCTTCCGCAATATCACCTCTTGCTCTGCATATTTTTGTATCAGCTGCAACTTAGCAACAGTGCCCCTCAGTTGCTTCTTCGAGATCGTTAATGTATGTTGTGAAAAGTTGTGGTTCCAACTCCAGCCCCTGAGGCACACCACTACTCACCGGTTGCCACCCTGAGATATATCCCTTTATCCACACTCTCTGCCTTCTGCCAGTCAGGCAATCCTCTAACCATGCCAGAATCTTAACCTTAACACGATGGGCGGTTAGCCTATTTAACAGTTTCCTATACGGCACATTGTCAAAGGACTTATAAATAAATCGTATCCACTGCTTCTTCGTTGCCTAATGCCTTTGTTCCCTCCTCAACTAATTCTAACCAATTTGCCAGACACAGCGCCCCATTGACGAAACCATGCTGACTTTGTTCTATATTATCACGCACTTCCAAGTAATCCCCAATCTTATCTTTAAGACTGAACACTAAAATCGTACCAATGACCGAAGTTAGGTTGACCAGTGCCCACCCGTCTGTCCTTTCGAAATAGGAAGACGTCTTACAATACCAGGTTAAAGTCCGCTAGGTTTATTTTGAATCACTAGCTTTCGGATGAAGGCGCTGCGCTCCGAAAGCTAGTGATTCAAAACAAGCCTATTGGACCTTAATCTGGTGTTGTAAGACTTCTGACTGTGCCCACCCCAGTCCAACACCGGAATCTTCACATCATTCTTTTAGAAGCTCACATGTCCTTGGATACTTAGACCCCACCATGGTCCCTCTGCAGCCACATCTCTGTGATGTCCACAATATCGTACCAACCAATTTCAATGTGTGAACCAAGTTCATTTTCCTTGTCCAGTACGCTACCTGCATTTAGCTACACCACCCTCAATCCTCCATCAATCACCTCCCCTCTCATATTTATCACTTTTTTGCGCTGCCTGAAGCTAGACTGCTGACACCTTCTATACTCTCTGTTCTGATGTGTTCTGGAAACTTTATTAATCGCTCCTAATCCCTCGGTCCCTTTAACTAGTTTAAAGTCCTCGTCATTAACCTGCACTTTCCACTTTTCCTTTATGTTTGATTTCTTAATTCTCCTCGCAACTGCATTCTCTCCCCCCCCCCCCCCACTATTTAGTTTAAAGCCGTATTTACAAACCTAGTTATGGGATTCACCAGGACGATGATCGCAACATTAGTTAGATCAAGGCAATCCCGTCGGAACGAGTCCCGTCTTCAGCAAGACTGGTGTCAATGTCCCATGAATACAAACCCATTCCTCCCACACCAGTTTTTGAGCTATGCATTTACCTCGTTAATGTTATTGATACTATGCCAATTCTCTCGTGACTAAGGTCGTAATCCAGAGATTATTACCTTTTTGGTACTACTCTTTAATTTATCTCATAGCTGTTCATACTCCCTTAGAAGTACCTCTGACCTTACTCTCCCTATGTTGTTATTCGTACGCGGACCACGCCAACTGGATCTTTACCCCCCGACTCCAAGTTTATCCGCAGTTCAAATGAGATAACACGAGCCCGAGTTCCAGGCAGGCAACACACAAGTGGGTAGATAAAGTGAACCTACTCAGGTACTGGCACAATCCCTGCACCTGGAAAGCTGGAGTATTTCATGGACTAATCCAGTTTTTGTCAACCACTCAGCCTTTTGCATTTGTCTGTGGTCAGCAAAACCACTGTCGTTTGTGTAGGACCTCCTAACTATGGTCTGTCTCCTATCCATCACCTTGCTGCTGTTAACAGTAGATGGATAATTTATATCCTACAAAAAGTACGGGAGGACCTCTGGTTGTGGCATATTTGGACGTCGAGTGTTAGACGTTTAGAAGAGGTGCGTGTGCGGAACTTTGGAGCTGGTCTGTTTTTTTCGCGTTGGGGAGATAGCTCTACCAAGGACCGCCACGCCAGCAAATGTTATGTTGGCTCGAGAACGGGAGCAAGGTGAGGGAAGGTGCTGCAGTCGTTGGAACCTGTAGCAATGCTGGCCAATGCGCCTCATCCGCGTCCCTTTCATTTCTGCAAAATTGTCTTCCCCCAGTTCAATTTCTTTTTAACAATATCTACAAGAGAATAAAGAAAGTTAACCTGTTCAAGCACTAGTACAATACCTGCACCTGGGAAGCAGGAGTATTCAGTGGGTTCATTCAGATGTTGGCTATCACTTAGACTTTTGCAATTATCTGTGGTCCGTAAAACACTGTCGTTTGCGTAGGACCTCCTTATGATTGTCTGTTTACTATCTATCAGCTTGCAGCTTTGAACAAAAGATGTATAATTAGTCGTTGATGAAAGATACGGGTCTAGTTCCCTCTTTGGCATATTTGATCATAGTATCGTGTGAGAGTACCTTTAAGAAATGGATGTTTAAGCAATGTTCCTTTAGGAAATGGAGCTGATCATATTACTGAAGTGATGTCAGAGGGTGGGAGGAGCTGAGCTCACTTCTGCTTTTTGAGTTTCAGTTTGAGAGAGCAGCTGCGAGTGTCTGTGTTTCGCTGTGACCCGAGGAAAGAAACACGGAGCTGGTCTGTTGATTTCTGCAGTCCAAAGACTATAAATATATTGAATGTAACCTAATGCGCTCCTATCTTTGAAGGTTTGAAGTCTTTAGGATGTTTAAAGGAACAGTTTGAAGGATTATTTAGTGTTGTCGTGTTTTGGGGTTATCTTTGAAGTAATGGGTGTTAAGATATTCAATGTTTGTTTTAAAAGGGTTAACTTGAGTTCATAGAATAAACATTGTTTTGTTTTAAAAACCACTTGTCCATTTCTGCTGTTTCACACCTGGAGAGTGTGCTTCCCACACCACAATCTATTCAAAGTTATGGGTAGGTTTATCTCCATGCTACACTTTGGGGTTCTTTAAACCCTGACCCATAATAATTCGGGGCTCGAGGGGGATAAAAGCCTTACTATTGGATTGGCTTAGTGAACTTAAAGACATGAGGGGCGAGCATAGAGTGTGGTTGTTTTTCAGGTGTGGTATTTTAGTTTACGTGGGGAGTGTGTTGCGGACAATGGCTCCTTCAGAGGCTCAGACGTTTTTGGGGTGGGCACGGTAACACGCAGTACCTTACGGAGAGAGACTAAAAGCAGACTGTTAGATTTGGCAAAAACATTGCAGTAAATATTGCCTGGCAAAATGCGAAATGATGAGGTACCTACCGCGGTAGCTGAGCATTTGCATTTGCCCGACATACATTCTGACTCATTAGAAATGGCAAAGCTCCAGTTGCAGATGAAACAACTCGAACATGAAAAAGAATTAAAGCAACTTGAACATGAAAAACATTGAAGCCGCTTGAACATGCAATGAGAGAAAAATAAAGAGTAGCCCTGGCAGAACAAAAAGAAAAAGAAAGAATAGCCCTAGCAGAGCAAAAAGAATTAGAAAGGGAGATATAGATCAGGGAAAAAGATAAAGAGAGAGTGTTTGAACTTCGTAAAATGGCCATGAAACATGACGGTCAGTTAAAATAGGCAGACGTAAAGGGAAACGTACAGTTAGATGAGATTGATGAGGATAGTGAGACAGAGCGTCATAGTCGAAGACGTGGTGGGGATCTATTTAAATATGGCCAAGCATTGCCAATGTGTGACGAGAAGGAGGTAGAAGCCTTTTTCATTTCATTTGAGAAGGTAGCTAAACAAATGAAATGGCCACAGGACATGTGGGTATTAATGATTCAAACAAAGCTGGTAGGTAGAGCTAGTCATGTGTTTGCATCACTACCCAGGAGGTATCTGAAACGTATGAAGAGGTGAAAAAATCCATCTTAGGTGCATATGAACTAGTGCCTGAAGCTTACAGACAAAGGTTTAGAAATTTAAGGAAAGAATTTGGTCAAACATACATAGCGTTTGAAAGGCTCAAACAGAGTAATGTTGATAGGTGGATAAGGACTTTGAAAATAGACCAAACGTATGAAGCTCTCAGAGGCATTATATGCCTGGAACTCACTACCGGAGGAGGTAGTGGAGGCAGGGACGATAGGGACATTTAAGGGGCATCTTGACAAATATATGAATAGGATGGGAATAGAAGGATACGGACCCAGGAAGTGTAGAAGATTGTAGTTTAGTCGGGCAGTATGGTCGGCACGGGCTTGGAGGGCCGAAGGGCCTGTTCCTGTGCTGTACATTTCTTTGTTCTTTCTTTGTTCTTTTGGAGGCGTTTAAAAATTCAATTCCTGATGTAGTGAGAACTCATGTGGAAGAGTAGAGGGTTAAAACTGCGAGGTTAGCAGCGGAAATGGTAAATGATTATGAATTAGTTTATAAATCAAAGCTTGATTTCCGACATCAGTTTCAGCCTGTGAGGGATAGAACTGGGGACAGGAGAAATTCTAAAGTGGTAAAGGTAAAGGTGATCTGTTCGGAGATAATAAAGAGAGTGTACCTCAGGTTAAAAACGAAATCCAGGAGGGTGGAAGAGAAATGAAAAGTTTCAAATGTTTTCACTGTAATAAACTAGGACATGTAAAGTCACAGTGATGGTGGTTGAAGAAAAGAACTGGGAAGTCCGATGTGATAAAACAGGATAAAACAGTGGGGTTTGTTAGAATTGTAAAGGAAAGCCCAAGGGAAGCGAAGGAGGTGCAAAATATTGTACAGCCTGATCAAGAGATGATTGATAAGAAGGTGCCAGATCTCTTTAAGGAATTTACTTGTGTGGGTAAAGTTTACTCATGTGTATCAGGAGGAGCAGGTAAATAAGTCACAATTTTAAGAGATACGGGAGCTAGTCAATCGTTAATGGTAAGAGATGAGGAATTATGTAGTTTGGAAAAATGTTGCCAGAAAGTTGCTAATATGTGGAATTCAGGGTGAAAGGAGTAGCGTTCCATTATATAAGGTAAGGTTGGAAATTCCAGTGAAGAGTGGTGAAGTGGTAGTAGGAGTAATAGAGAAACTATCTTTTCCAGGAATACAGTTTATCTTGGGTAATGATATAGCTGGGTCGCAAGTATCAGTGATGCCTACTGTGGTTGATAAGGCAGTGGAAAATCAGACAACTGAAGTGTTGAAGGACGAATATCCTGGGATATTTCCGGATTGTGTAGTAACAAGTTCGCAAAGTCACAGGTTAAGACAAGAGGAGAAATCAAAGAGTGAAGATGAAGTTGAAGTGCAATTATCAGAAACGATTTATGATCATATGTTTGAAAAAGAACAAGGACAGGTGGACGATGAGGCGGATATGTTTAGTTGAGGAAAATTGGCGGAGTTACAACAGAAAGTTGTAGAAATAAAACGGATGTATCAGAAAGCATATACGGAAGAGGAATCTGAAAGTATACCTGAGTGTTATTGCCGTAAAAGTGATATCTTGATGAGAAAATGGAGACCTGTACATATGCAGGCGAATGAAAAGTGAACAGAAGTTCATCAAGTAGTATTGCCGATAGGGTATAGAAAGGAGGTGTTGCGAGTTGCACATGAGGAACCAGTGGGAGTTCATTTGGGGATAAGGAAAACTCAAGCGAAAATCCAGAAACATTTTTATTGGCCTGGACTACATAAAGATGTAGTTAAATTTTGTCAATCATGTCACACATGTCAAGTGATAGGGAAACCTCAAGCAGTGATAAAACAAGCGCCCTTAATACCCGTTCCAGGATTTGAGGAATTGATTGCGCAAGACCGCTTCCTAAAACAAAAAGTGGGAATCAGTATCATTTGACTATAATGGATGTGTCTACTAGGTTCAAGAGGCCATTCCAGTACGTAATATTACAGCTAAAAAGATTGAGGAGTTACTTCAATTATTTACTAGATATTGACTACCCACAGAAATACAATCGGGTCAAGGATCAAATTTTACTTCAAAGTTATTCAAAGAAAGTATGGATAGCTTAGGAATAAAACAATTAAATCAACTGCGTACCATCCAGAATCTCAGGGAACGTTAGAAAGGTGGCATCAGACAGTAAAGACAATGTTAAGGGCTTATTGTCAAGATTATCCAGAGGATTGCGATAAAGGAATTCCATTATTACTTTTGAAATTATGGTTGCACCTAATGAGACAACCACATTTAGTCCTCTTGAGCTAATTTTTGGTCATGAGGTAAGAGGACCACTTAAATTGATTAAGGAAAAATTGGTGGGTGAGAAATCGGAAATTACATTATTGGATTACGTGTCAAATTTTACGAACGATGAAATAGAGTAGGTGATTTGAAAGTTGCACAAAATGTGATGAAATGGGTAGCGGAGAAGAAATCCAAAGTTCGTAGTTTTGCCAGTGAAGATAAAGTTTTAGTGTTGTTACCAGTGGCAGGTGAGCCTTTAAAAGCTAGGTTTTGTGGACCTTATCAGATTTAAAGGAAATTAAGTGAGGTGAAATATGTGGTAAACCACCAGATAGAAGGAAGACTCACCGAGTGTGTCATGCGAATATGCTTAAAAGGTACTTTGAAAGTAAAGGAGAGAAAAATGAGGTTTTAATGATTCTAACTCAAAGTGACGAACCACATCCAGATGCCTGTGAATTTGACATACCTCAAATTAAATTGGAAAATGTGGATGTCCTTAAAAATTGGGATAAATTATTAAGTTACCTTCCAGAGGAAAAACGAACTGACCTGAAAGAGTTATTGATGTCACATGGGCAAGTTTGTAGAGATAAATTGGGAAGTACTAGAATGCCTATACACGATGTGGATGTGGGAAATGCTGTTCCTACCAAACAACATCCATGTAGACTGAATCCTTTAAAATTGGCACAGATTAACAGAGATTGAGAGTATGCTTAAAAATGGCATAATTGAAGTGGATTGCAGCCAATCGAGCTCACCTATAGTGATGGTACCTAAACCAGACTGTACCCAACGGTTGTGTGTGGACTATAGAAATGCAGTTACAAGGACGGAGTCCTATCCTATCCCACGTTTGGAGGATTGCATTGAGAAGTGGGACAATCCGCTTTTATTTCCTAATTGGATTTACTTGAAGTTTACTGACAGGTACCTTTATCTGAAAGGGCGCAGGAGATTTAAACTTTTGTGACTTTCGATGGTATATACCAATTCAAAGTTAGGCCCTTTGGCACGAAAAACGCCCCAGCCATGTTTCAACGGTTAACTAATACAGTCGTTTCAGGATTACCCAATTGTGCGGTATACATCGACAATCTGGTAGTTTTCAGCCAGACGTGGAAAGAACATCTAAAACATCTGATGGAGTTATTCGATCGACTTCAGGAAGCGGGTTTGCTGATAAACCTAGCCAAAAGTGAATTTGGAAAAGCCCAAGTCACTTTCCTTGGACATACAATCGGACAGCGTCGAATGGTCCTAAGGGATGTGAAAACGAAAGTTATTGGGAGTTTGCTATACCCTCGACACGACGGGAAATAATGCGATTTCTTGGTATGAGTGGATTTTACCGGAAATTTGTACCACATTTTAGCAGTGTGGTCGCTGCACTGACGGACTTGCTCAAGAAGCGTAACAAATTCCAGTGGACAGCCGTGAGTCAACAGGCATTTGACGGCCTGAAGGCTGTGTTACCCCTCCTCCTGTGTTGCTCATCCTAAGTTATACCAAACCATTTAAAGTGGCTGTTCATGCGAGTGATGTGGGTGTACTTCTACAAGACGACGACGACGGCCGAGAGCGGCCTGTTGGTTATTTTTCAAAGCAATTGAATTCTCACCAGAAAAGGTATTCGACAATAGAGAAGGACACTTTGAATTTGGTGCTGGCTATGCAACATTTTCACATTTATGTGACCAACAATCCGTCTGCCACCATTATATTTTCTGATCATAATCCGTTGCTGTTTTTGGAGCGATTCCGGAATAACAATGCAAGGCTGTTTCGCTGGAGTTTATTGTTACAGCCATTTCATTTAAAAATGGTACATGTGGCAGGAGGGGAAAACGGGTTAACCGATGCTTTGTCGCGAATGTGATGAACAGAAGGATTTCGGTTGGAGGAAAAGGACGGAAAAAATGGAATATACTATTACACCTGTTTGTGTGTATTGTTTTGTTTTGAACCGATAAAGTACTTTTACTGTGTGCATTTCTTAATTGATGGTGCAACGGTGAAAAATGAAACCATCTTGAAGTTGATGGTTTAATATTTTTTCTTGGGGGGGAGGTGTCATGTGAGATTACATTTAAGAAATGGATGTTTAAGCAATGTACCTCTAAGAAATGGCGCTCATCATATTACTGAAGTGGTGCCAGAGGGTGGGGGAGCTGAGCTCACGTCTGCTTTTTGAGTTTCACTTTGAGAGAGCAGCTGGGAGTGTCTGTGTGTTTTGCTGTAAGCTGCAGGAAGAAACACAGAGCTGGTCTGTTGATTTCTGCAATCCGAAGACTATAAATATATTGAATGTAACCTAATGTGCTCCTATTTCTGAAAGTTTGAAGTATTTTGGATGTTTAAAGGAACAGTTTGAAGGATTCTTTAGTGTTGTAGTCTTTGGGGTTACCTTTGAAGTAATGGGTGTTAAGATATTCAATGTTTGTTTTAAAAGGGTTAACTTGAGTTCATAGAATAAACATTGTTTTTTTTAAAAACCACTTGTCCATTTCTGCTGTTTCACACCTGATGAGTACGCCGTGTGCTTTCCACACCACAATCTATTAAAAGTTGTGGGTCGGCTGAACTCCATGAAACACTTTGGGGGTTCTCTAAACTCTGACCCACAACAATAGGAAGGTTGTTGGGTGTTTTGAAGAAGTGGATGTGCGGGTCTTTGGAGCAGATATGTCTTTTCAATCTACTGGCAGGTGCCACCGTACTAGCAGACAAAGCAACAAAGAAACAAAAGAAGTGCAGCACAGGAACAGGCCCTTCGGCCCTCCAAGCCTGTGCCGACCATGCTGACCGTCTAAACTAAAATCTTCTACACTTCCAAGGTCCGTATCCCTCTATTCCCATCCTATTCATGTATTTGTCAAGACGCCCGTTAAATGTCACTATCGTCCCTACTTCCACCACCTCCTCCGGCAGCGAGCTCCAGGCACCCACTACGCTCTGTGTAAAAAATCTGCCTCGTACATCTCGTCTAAACCTTGCCCCTCGCACCTTAAACCTATGCCCCATAGTAATTAATCCCTCAACCCTAGGAAAAGGCCTCTGACTATCCACTCTGTCTTTGCCCCTCATAATTTTGTAGACCTCTATCAGGTTGCCCCTCAACCTCCGTCGCTCCAGTGAGAACAAACCAAAATTATTCAACCGCTCCTCATAGCTAATGCCCTCCATAGCTGGCAACATCCTGGTAAATCTCTTCTGCACCCTCTCTAAATCCTCCACATTCTTCTGGTAGAGTGGCGACCAGAATTGAACACTGTACTCCAAGTGTGGCCTAAGGTTCTGTACGGCTGCAACATGACTTGCCAATTCGTTACACTCAATGCCCCGGCCAATGAAAGCAAGCATGCCGTATGCCATCTTGACTACCTTCTCCACCTGTGTTGCCCCTTTCAGTGACCTGTGGACCTACACACCGAGATCTCTCTGAATTTCAATACTCTTGAGGGTTCTACCATTCACTGAAATTCCCTACCTACATTATTCCTTCCAAAATGCATTACCTCACATTTGTTCGGATTAAAGCCCATCTGTCATCTCTCCGCTGATGTCTCCAAATGATCTAAATCCTGCTCCATCCTCTGACAGTCCTCATCACTATCCGCAATTCCCCCACCTTTGTGTCGTCTGCAAACTTATGAATCAGACCAGTTACATTTCCCTCCAAATCATTTATATATTCGACGAGCAGCACAGGTCCCAGCACTGATCCCTACGGAACACCACTGGTCACAGCCCTCCAATTAGAAAAGCACCCTTCCATTGCAACTCTCTGTCTTCTATGACCTAGCCAGTTCTGTATCCACCTTGCCAGCTCACACCTGATCCCATGTGACTTCACCTGTTGTACCAGTGTACCATGAAGGACCTTGTCAAAGGCCTTACTGAAGTCCATATGGACACAATCCACTGCCCTACCTGCATCAACCATCTTTGTGACCTATTCGAAAAACTCTGTCAAGTTAGTGAGGCACGACCTGCCCTTCACAAAACCATGGTGCCTCTCGCTCATACGTCCATTTGCTTACAAATGAGAGTAGATCCTGTCTCGAAGAATTCTCTCCAGTAATTTCCCTACCACTGACGTAAGGCTCACCTGTCTGTAGTTTCCTCGATTATCCTTGCTACCCTTCTTAAACAAAGGAACAACATTGGCTATTCTCCAGTCCTCCAGCACATCTCCTGAAGACAGTGAGGATCCAAAGATTTCTGTCAGGGCCTCAGAAATTTCCTCTCTCGCCTCCTTCAGTATTCTGGGTTAGATCCTTATCAGGCCTTATCTACCTTAATATTTTTCACGTCGCCCAACACCTCGTCTTTTTGGATCACAATGTGACCCATGCTATCTACACACCCTTCTCCAGACTCAACATCCACCAATTCCTTCTCTTTGGTGAATACTGATGCAAAGTATTCATTTAGTACATCGCCCAATTCCGCTGGCTCAACACATAGATTCCCTTGCCTATCCTTCACTGGGCCAACCCTTTCCCTGACTACCCTCTTGCTTTTTATGTCCGTGGAGAAAGACTTGGGATTTTCCTGAACCCTATTTGCCAATGGCTTTTCGTTCCCCCTTCTAGCCCTCCTGACCCCTTGCTCAAGTTCCTTCCTACTTTCCTTATATTCCACACAGGCGTCGGCTGTACCCAGGCGTCTAGCCCTGACAAATGCATCCTTTTTCTTTTTGACGAGGCCTACAATATCTCTCGCTATCCAAGGTTCCCGAAATTTGCCGTATCTATTCTTCTTCCGCACAGGAACATGCCGGTCCTGAATTCCTTTTAACTGACATTTGAAAGCCTCCCACATGTCAGATGTTGATTTACTCTCAAACATCCGCTCCCAATCTAGGTTCTTAAGTTGCCGCCTAATATTGTTATAAATAGCCTTCCACTAATTTAGCACATTCACCCTAGGAACACTCTTATCCTTGTATACCATCACTTTAAAGCTTATTGAATTGTGGTCACTGTTCTCGAAATGCTACCCTACTGAAACTTCTACCACCTTCCCGGACTCATTCCCCAATACCAGGTCCAGTACAGCCCCTTCCTTAGTTGGACTATCGACATATTGTTTTAAGAAGCCCACCTGGGTGATCCTTACAAACTCTGCCCCGTCTATGTCCCTAGTACTTAGTGAGTCCCAGTCAATATTGGGGAAGTTGAAGTCTCCCATCACAAAAATCCTGTTGTTTTTACTCCTTTCCAGAATCTGTCTACCTAACTGCTCCTCTATCTCCCGCTGGCTGTTGGGAGGCCTGTAGTAAACCTCCAACATTGTGACTGCACCCTTCTTATTCCTGATCTCCACCTATATAGTCTGGCTGCCCTCTGAAGTGTCCTCCCGAAGTACAGCTGTGATAGTCTCCCTAACCAGTAGCGCAACTCCGCCATCCCTTTTACATCCCCCTCTATCCCGCCTGAAACATCGAAATCCTGGAATGTTTAGCTGCCAGCCCTGTCCTTCCCTTAACCAGGTCTCTGTAATGGCAACAAAATCATAGTTACGGGTACTAATCCAAGCTCTAAGTTCATCTGCCTGAGCCGTCATACTTCTTGCATTAAAACACGTGCACTTTAGGCCACCAGACCTGCTGTTTTCAGAAACACCGCCCTGTCTGCTCTTCCTCAGAGCCATTGTGGCCCTATTCCCTAGTTCTCCCTCAATGCGTTCACCTTCTGACCTATTGCTCCGGTACCCCCCCCCCCCCCCCCCCCCCTGCCATTCGAGGTGAAACCCTCCCGTGTGACACTAGCAAACCTCGCAGCCAGGATATTTATGCCTCTCCAGTTTAGATGCAACCCGTCCTTCTTATACAGGTCACCCTGCCCCGGAAGAGTACCCAGTGGTCCAGATATCGGAAACGCTCCCTCCTACACCAGCTGTTTAGCCACGTGTTTAGCTGCTCTATCTTCCTATTTCGAGCCTCACTGGCACGCAGCACAGGGAGTAATCCCGAGATTACAACCCTTGAGGTCCTGTCTTTTAACTTTCTGCCTAGCTCCCTGAACTCCTGCTGCAGGACCTCATGCCGCTTCCTGCCTATGTCGTTAGTACCAATATGTACAACGACCTCTTCCTATTTGCTCTCTCCCTTCACGATGCCCGCTACCCGTTCTGAGACATCCTGGAACCTGGCACCAGGGTGGCAACATACCATCCTGGTGTCTCTTTCACGTCCACAGAAGCGCCTTAATTGCAATCTTATATAACCGTCTTCACTGTGGAGTATGCCACTAACCTTGGTGTCATCTGCAAACTGAGGAGCCATGTTTCCTACATTCTCATCCAACTTATTTTTATATATAACAAGCAACAGTGAACCCAGCACCGATGCCTGAGGCACACCGCTGATATCAGGCCTCCCGTTTGAAAACAACCCTCCACAACCAGTCGCTGGCTTCAGTCGCCAAGCCAATTTTGTATCCAATTGGCGACATCTCCCTGGATTCCGTGAGCTTTAACATTTTGCAGCAATCTGCCGTGCGGTATTTTGTCAAAGGCCCTACTTCAGCCCATGCAGACAACTTCGATCGCACTGTCCTCATCTTGCTTTTTGGTTACCCCTTCAAATAAGAACTCAATCAAATTCCTGAGATATGACTTTCCCCTGACAAAGCCATGCTGACTTTCCCTATTTACCCCTTGCCTGTCTAAATGCCTGAAGGTCCTACTCCTCAGAATACCTTCGAACAACTTACACACTATAGAAGGAAGGCTTACCGTTCTTTCGTTCCCAGGCTTATCCCTACAGCCCTTCTTAAACAAGGGCACAACATTTACTACCCTCCAATCCTCAGTCACCTCTCCTGTGGCTATCGTTGATTCAAGAATCTGAGCTGGGGCCGGCAATTTCATCCCTAGCATCCCAAAACGTCCTGGGATATATTTCACAAGGCTCTGTGGATTTATCTATCTTGATCCGCTTTAATACCTCATGCACCTCCTTCTCTGCAATATGTACACTCCTCAGGATATCACTTTTTATTCCCCCATTTTCCCTAACGTTCGTGCCTTTCTCAATAGTAAATACTGAAGAGAAATAATCAGTATTTACTGACTGCAAATGCTGAAGAGTTGTAGGAAAAAATGCAGCAAGGCAATGTACCATGAGCGGATCGGTTCTCGGTGGAATTTTACACAAGTTGAGAGGAAGAATGCTTAAGGGAGATCTGCCATGTAGGTTTGTCACACTGAGATTGGTGGGTGCCAGGGACTGGCTGCCAGAGGATGCGGTGGAAGCAGGCGTATTGAGAACATTTAACAAACATCTGGATGGGTATATGAATAGGGAGGAAATAGAGGGATAAGGACCGAATAAGGGTAGAATGTTTTGTTTTTACTTAAGGCATAATGATTGGCACAGGCCTGGAAGGCCGAAGGGTCAGTTCATGTGATGTACGTTTCCTTGTTCTTGTTGATGGATAAGTTGGCACTGGTGATGGGAGAAATGCTTGAGGACGCAATGGTAAGGGAGTATTGCCGGAGATGATGAGGCAGGCACACATCTAAGTATTACTCAAAAAGGAGAAGGTGCAGTAGAGTATTGTGTGTTACAGGCCCATTTTTTTCGACTGAAAGTGGATGCTGAGATATTTGCGAAGGTATTGGTGGTTAGCTTGGAGCGTGCCTTCCAGTGGAGGTGGGGAAGGTTCAGACGTGGTTCATCAAGGGAAGACAGCTGCCGTCAAACGTGCAGCAGTTGCTGAATGTGGTGGGTCCTATCCGGCAGAGAGAAGGGAGGTCGCGGGTGGTGGTGGCATTGGCCGCGGAAAAGTCACTTGACCGGGTGGAGTGGACTTATTGGTTTGCCGTGCTGCAGTAGTTTGAGATTGGACCTAACATTGTGGCATGGGTGACATTTTTATTCAAGAACCCAACAGCATTGGTGCGGATGAACGATACCGATTCGGGATTCTTTCCACTATTTTGGAGATTAATGCAGGGATGCCCCATTTCACCTCTTCTGTTCCGATGCCGATTGACCCCTTGGCCACTGCGCTGAGGTGCTCAGGCTTATGGAAGGGAAATTGATGGGGATGGATCACAGGGTCTTCTTGTACCTGGACGATCTGCTGCTGTATATCTCAGACCAGAGCTGGTCCGTGAGGGACATAGCGGGGCTGTTAAGGACATTTTGGGTGTTTTCGGTATAAGTTCAAATTCAATATTTTATGGAGCCTTTTCGAGTTGCAGGGGCGGGAGTCAATGCGTTGCGATTCCGAGCAGCGACAGCTCATTTTTGGTATTCGGGGAGCAGGTGGCGCGGTACTGGACACGACTTTGTAAGCTAAATTTCATGAGCCTGGTGAGCAGGGTGAGGGCGAACTTAATGCAAAGGGATAGTCTTACCTTGTCGCTGGTAGGCCGGGTCGAAACAGTAAGAATGAACATTCTTCCAAGGTTCTTTTTTCTGATTCAAATCGTGCAGTCATTTTGCGAAATTAATTCTTTAGAGGAGTGGGCAGGCGGGTCTTATCGCTTGTGTGGGCAAGGAAGGCAGCCAGGATAAGGAAGGCGGTTCTCCAAAGGGGCACCAGTCCATGGGTTTTGAAACTTGCTATACAATTACTAGGTTGCAATTGTGTAGAAGGTACGGGCTGCACTCGAGGGACGGAGGCTTTGTGGGTTCGGATGGAGGCCGGTTAGAACATAGAACATAGAAAAATACAGCACAGAACAGGCCCTTCGGCCCACGATGTTGTGCCGAACTTTTGCCCGAGATGAAGAACAAATTAATCTACACCCCATCATTCTACCATAATCGATGTAACTATCCAATAGCCGCCAGAAGGTCCCTAACATTTCCGACTCAACTACTTCCACAGGCAGTGCATTCCATGTCCCCACTACTCTCTCTGTAAATAACCTACCTCTGACATCCCCCCTATATCTTCCACCATTCACCTTAAATCTATGTACCCTTGCAATGGTTTGTTCCACCCGGGGGAAAACCCTCCGACTGTCTACTCTATCAATTCCCCTGATCACCTTTTCAACCTCTATGAAGTCGCCCCTCATCCTTCTTCGTTCTAATGAGAAAAGGGCTAGCAACCTCAACCTTTCCTCGTAAGACCTACTCTCCATTCCAGGCAACATCCTGGTCAATCTCCTTTGCACTTTTTCCAAAGCTTCCACATCCTTCCTAAAATGAGGCGACTAGAACTGCACAGTACTCGAAATGTGGCCTTACCATGGTTTTGTACAGCTGCATCATCACCACACGGCTCTTAAATTCAATCCCTCTGCTAATGAATGTCAGCACACCATAGACCTCCTTCACAGCTCTATGCACTTGAGTGGCAACTTTCAATGATCTATGAACATAGACCCCCAAGATCTCTCTGCTCCTCCACATTGCCAAGAACCCTAACGTTAATCCTGTATTCCGCATTCATATTTGTCCTTCCAAAATGGACAACCTCACACTTTTCAGGGTTAAACTCCATCTGCCACTTCTCAGCCCCGCTCTGCATCCTATCTATGTCTCTTTGCCAACAGCCCTACTCACTATCCACAACACCACCAATCTTCGTATCGTCTGCAAATTTACTGACCCACCCTTCAATCCCTCATCCAAGTCATTCATGAAAATCACAAACATCAGGGGACCCAGAACTCATCCCTGCGGTGCGCCACTGGTAGCTGGGCTCCAGGCTGAATATTCGCCATCCACCACCACTGTCTGACTTCTATTGGTTAGCCAGTTCGTTATCCAACTTGCCAAACCTCCCACTATCCCATGCCTCTTTACTTTCTGCATAAGCCTACCATGGGGAATCATATCAAATGCCTTACTAAAATCCATGTCCAGTACATCCACTGCTTTACCTTCATCCACGTGCTTGGTCACCTCCTCAAAGAATTCAATAAGACATGTGAGGCAAGACCTACCTCTCACTACTCCGTGCTGACTATCATTAATCAAGCAGTGTATTTCCAGATGCTCAGAAATGCTATTCCTCAATACCTATTCTATTACTTTGCCTACCATCGAAGTAAGACTAACTGGCCTGTAATTCCCAGGGTTGTCCCTATTCCTTTTTTGAACAGGGGCACGACATTCGCCACTCTACAGTCCCCGGGTACAACACCTGTTGACCGTGAGGACGAAAAGATAATTGCCAACGGCTCTGCAATTTCATCTCTTGCTTCCCATAGAATCCTTGGATATATCCCGTCAGGCCTGGGGGACTTGTCTATCCTCAAGTTTTTCAAAATACCCAACACATCTTCCTTCCTAACGTATCTCATCGAGCTTACCAGTCAGTTTCACACTGTCGTCTCCAACAATATGGCTCCTCTCATTCGTAAGTGCTGAAGGAAAGTACTCGTTCAAGACCTCTCCTATCTCTTCAGAATCAATACAACATCTCCCGCTACTGTCCTTGATCGGACCTCCCCTCGCTCGAGTCATTCTCACATTTCTCACAAAGGTGAAAAAAGCCTAGGGGTTTTCCTTGATCCTACCCGCCAAATATTTTTCATGCTCTCTCTTAGCTCTCCTAATGCCTTTCTTCAGTTCCCTCCTGGCTATCTTGTATCCTTCCAGTGCCCTGTCTGAACCTCGTTTCCTCAGCCTGTCATAAGTATCCTTCTTCCTCTTAACAAGACATTCAACCTCTTTTTTCAACCATGGTTCCCTCACTCGGCCAGCTCTACCCTGCCTGACAGGGACATACATATCAAGGACACGTAGTATCTGTTCCTCAAACAAGTTCCACGTTTCAATTGTGTCCTTCCCTGACAGCCCATGTTCCCAACTTACGCACTTCAGCTCTTGTCTGGCAGCGTCGTATTTACCCTTCCCCCAATTGTAAATCTTTCCCTGTTGCACGCACCTATCCCTCTCCATTACTGAAGTGAAAGTCACAGAATTATGGTCACTATCTCCAAAATGCTCCCCCACGAAAAAATCTATCACTTCCCCTGGTTCATTACCAAATACCAAATCCAATATGGCCTCCACGCTGGTCGGACAATCTACATACTGTGTCAGAAAAGCTTCCTGGACACACTGCACAAATAGCACCCCATCCAAACAATTTGACCTAAAGAGTTTCCACTCAATATGTGGAAAGTTGAAGTCACCCATGACAACTACCCTGTGACTTCTGCATCTTTCCAAATGTGTTTCCCAATCTGTTCATCCACATCTCTGCTGCTATTGCGGGGCCTATAGAATACTCCCAACAAGGTGACTGCTCCTTTCGTATTTCTGACATCAACCCATACTACCTCAGTAGGCAGAACCTCCTCGAACTACCTTTCTTCAGCTGTTATACTATCTCCAATTAACAATGCAACCCCCACCTCTTTTACCACCCTCCCTAATGTAATTGAAACATCTACAAAAAGCAACCTCCAACAACCATTTCTGCCCCTCTTCTATCCAAGTTTCCGTGATGGCCACCACATCGTAGTCCCAAGTACTGATCCATGCCTTATGTTCACCCACCGTATTCCTGATGCTTCTTGCGTTGAAGTATACACACTTCAACCCATCTCCGTGCCTGCAAGTACTCTCTTTTGTCAGTGTTACCATCCCGACTGCCTCATTACACGCTTTGACGTCCTGAACATCGGCCACCTTGGTTGTTGGACTACAAATCCGGTAGCCATTCCCCTGCCAAATATGTTTAAACCCTCCCGAAGAGTACTAGAAAACCTCCCTCCCAGGATAGTGGTGCCCCTCTGGTTCAGATGCAACCCGTCCTGCTTGAACAGGTCCCACCTTCCCCAGAATGCGCTCCAATTATCCAAATACCTAAAGCCCTCCCTCCAACACCATTCCTGCAGCCACGTGTTCGACTGCATTCTCTCCCTACTCCGAGCCTCGCTATCACGTGCCACCGGCAACAAACCAGAGATGACAAATCTGTCTGTCCGGGCTTTGAACTTCCAGCCTATCTCCCTAAACTCGTTTATTCCATCCACGTCCCTTTTCTTACCAACGTCGTTGGTACCAATGTGCACCACGAAATCTGGCTGCTCCCCCTCCCCCTTAAGGATCCTAAAGACACGATCTGAGACATCCCTGGCCCTGGAACCAAGGAGGCAACATACCTTCCGCGAGTCTCGCTCGCGGCCAGAGCATCTCCTATCTATTCCCCTAACCATTGAGTCTCCTATCTCTATTGATTTTCTATTCTCCCCCCTTCCCTTCTGAGCCCTAGAGCCAGACTCAGTGCCAGAGACCTGGCCGCTAGGGTCTTACTCCGGTAGGTCATCCCCCCAACAGCATCCAAAACGGTACACTTGTTTTGACGGGGAACGGCCACGAGGGATCCCTGCACTGTCTGCCCGTTTGTTTTCTTTCCCCTGACTGCAACCCAGCTACATTTGTCCTGTACCTTGGGTGTGGTTACCTCCCTGTAACTCTTGTCTATTACCCCCTCTGCCTCCCGGATGATCCGAAGTTCATCCAGCTCCAGCTCCAGTTCCCTAAAACGGTTTCTGAGGAGCTGGAGTTGGGTGCACTTCCCGGAGGTATAGTCAGCGGGGAACACCGGTGGTATCACTCACCACTCACATCCTACAGGAGGAGCATGCAACTGCCCTCACCTCCATCCACTCTTACGTTACAGAACATAGCTGGACTGTGGTCGAACTGGAACTCCGCCCTTCGCCTCTACTCCCAGTCAGCTGCACTCTCTGTAAACTCCCGGACCCCTTCACGCTCTTTGAGGAAATGTAGGAAATGAAATGAAAGGAGCACATTACTCCCTCCTCACCTAACTCTCTCAGTCACCAAACTCTCACTATAGCAATCAAATGCACCCACATTCAACACTCAGTGCAAACAAAGTTAGCTCTGTAGCTGGCTCTTGTTCAACGTCGGGTTCCGGGCGCTGGCAACTGCGCCACAACCGGCCGCCCTGGTGATGTACTCTGGCAGTCCTGTGGTGGTAAACACGCTGAGGATGTGGGATTATTGCGACAGCAGTCCAAGTTGAGGCAGGTTAGACGTTTTAGCTTATAAGAGGGAATCATGTATTTGAGCCAGAGATGATGGATGCGAGATTCCGGGGATGAGCGGAGAGACGGGTGAAAGAGATGAAAGATCTGATTTTGGAGGGGTAGTTTTCAAGCTTGGCGGAAATGGGGTGATGTCTTGGCTCCTGCGTGAGGAGGGATTCATGTGTTTGCATGTGCGGAACGTCACAAAAAAGGTCTTCCCCACCTTACGGGTGACACCGTCCTACTCGTTGTTGGAGGTGGCGCTGACAGTAACGGCTGGAAAGTCCTGCCAGTTCGGTGATCTATGGTATGGACAATTACTGGAAAAGTAAGGTTTAAGGCCAATTGGGAGGAAGAATTGGAAAAGTATTGGAATAAGGATTATGGTGCAAAGTGCTTCAACGGTTCAATGCCTCGGCCTCGTGCGAGTGGCAGGGGTTGATTCAATTAAAAGTGGTGTACACAACGTAAGTAACGAAGGCGAGGATGAACAGACTGTTTGAGGCTGTGGAGGACAGAGACGAGGGCTGTGGGAGGGGCCACTCAATCATGTTCGTATATTCTGGTCCTGCTCGTCGAATGAGACATTTTGGGGGTCGTTTTTCAGCAATGTATCTGAGGTTCTATATGTGGAATAGGAGCCGGGTCAACTGGAGGCGATACTCTGGGTGTCAGACCTGCCAGAGTTCCAGATGGATGCAGGGGCAGTTAGTTTAGCCATCGCCTCGTGATCATTCGCAGCGGGTCCTATTAGCGACGAGGTCTGTTCTCCCCCATGTGCCTCAGCGGGGCTGGGGATCTCCTGCGTGTGGAGAAGTTGAGATTTGCTTTGAGAGGAGCAGATGAGGGGTTCTACCAGAGATGGGGTTTGTTTGTCTTACATTTTGGGGACCTGGTTACCGTCATGGGATGGGGGTAGGGTCGGGGTTGCAGCTCTGGGGGGGGGGGGGGGGGGGAGGGGTCATGTTGGTGTCGAGGATGGGTTTATTGTTGCAAAAATCTAAAAATATAAAAGTATTTGACGCAGAATATCTTTGAAAAATGTAACGGTGAAATATCGTAATGTTCTGAGCGTGTTTCTGTTCCCATCATCAGAATGGATGTTTCTTAATGAAGAAAGTTCAGAAAGTATTTAACCTGAATATACTAACGTTTATTCAACCATGATAAGTTCCTTTATATTGAAGCTAATTATCTAAATATTGGAGAAATTCAGTTTGCTGAATTACCGTTGTCGCTTCTTGCTAAATTATCCCAAATATGTATCTGCTGAATCATTCTGAATAACCTGAGTAAGGGACATAAGATTGGATGCCCTTTTTTCTCAAAACTACTCTTGTAATATAATCCAAAGAATCGTTACAGTGCCGAAGGAGGTCATTTGGCCCATCAGGCATGCACCGCCCCACCGTAAACACACTCTACCTAGGTCCACTCCCCGCCCTATCCCTCTAACCCAGCATAGTGATCAAGTCCAACTAACCGAACTATCACATCTTTGCACTGTGGAAGGAAACAGGAGTAACCGGAGGAAACCCACGCAGACACGGGGAGAACTTGGAAACTCGACATAGGCAGTCACCCAAGGCCTGAATCGACCTCGGGTCACAATGCCACCCTTCTGCACTATCTCTCTCAACAGATAATGACCAAGCACATTTTTCCATTTCGCTACTGTTTTCATCCAATAAGAAAGTGATTTGACATGATTAAAAACTGGAAAATCACCAGGGCACTATAATCTACATCCCAGAGTATGAAGAAAACGGCCCTAGAAATAATAGATGCATTCGTGGTTACTTTCCAAACTTCTTTATGCTCTAGAATAATTCTTGCGGATTGGGGGGGTAGTTAGTGTAATCCCACTATTCCAAAATGGAAGTAGAGATAAAATATGAAAATAAAGACAGTAAAACTAACGTCGACAGTGGGGAGGCTGCGAGAGTCCATTTTCAAGGATTTCAGAGGACAGTATTTCGAAAACCGCACGATAATAAGACAAGGTCAACATGGATTTACAAAAGGGAAACCATGGTTAGCAAATCTAACTTAATTCTTTGTGGATGTAAGTAATATAATTGACCAGGCAGAATCAGTGGATGTAGATTGTCAAGACTTTCAGAAGTCCAAGCACATGGAATTGTCCGTTGTGCCTTGAGATGGGTGAAAACGCTCTACCAATGAGAAGCAAAGAGCTGGAATAATTCATGATTTTCCTTCCGAATGGCAGGCAGTGATTAGTGGACTAACACAGGATTAGTGCGAGGACTCCAGCTTTTCACATTTCACATTTATTATTTCGACGAGGAAACTGAGTGCGTTTTCTTCTAATTTGCAGATTTTCCATTACTGCGTGGGAGGGTGAGTTGGGAGGAGGATGACAAGGTTCTTCGGCGTGATGCAGACAGCTTGGGTGATTGTGCACGTGCATGGGAGATGCAGCATGAGGCAAATCTATGTGAGGTTATCCGCTTTGGTAGCAAAAAATTGGAAGGTAGGTTATCACTGGATTGGAGATAACTTGAGAGAGATGTATACTCAGAAAGACCTTGGTATCCTCGTTCAAAAGTAACTGAAAGTGAGGTAAAGAAGGCAATAAAGAAAACAAATAGTATGTTGGCCTTCATAACGAGAGGATTTAAGTATAGGAACAGGGATGTTTTATTGCAATTGTACAGGACGTTGGTAAGGGGAAACCTGGAATATGGTGTACAGTTTTGGTATCCTTATCTGATGAAGGATGCTATTGCAATAGAGGGTGCAGCGAACGTTTACCAGCCTGATTACTGGGATGGCAGGATGTCATATGAGTGGAGATTACTTCGCTGCGGATTATATTCATTTGAGTTTCGAAGAATAATGGGGGGGATCTCATTGAAACTTACACAATTCGGACAGGATTAGACAGGGCATATCCAGAAAGAATGTTCACAATGTTCGTGGATACCAGAATAAGGGGTCATATTTCGAGAATAGGGGTGAACCTTTTGGAACTGAGGTGAGGATAATTATTTTATCACTCCGAGAATCGTAATTCTGTGGAATTGGCTACCACAGAAAATAGTTGACCATAAAGCCAAAAGACTTTGGACTGGAAGTAGGCTATTCGGTCCATCTAATCTGCTGCGCCATTTAAACATGGTTGATATGCTTCCAATACCCATTCTACCCATAACCCCTTATGCGATCATTAATCAAGAAACTATCGAACTCTGTTTTAAAGATGCTCAGCGACTTGGGCACCACAGTTTTCTGCGGCAATGAGTTCCACATATTCACCACCCTCTGCCTAAGAAATTCCTCCTCATCTCTGTTTTAAAGTATAATTCCTTCAGTCATAGCATTTGCTCTTGTGTTATTGTTTCCCCCAGTGGAAACATCCTCTCCATGTTCATTCTCTCTAGGCCTCTCAGCATTCTATAATTTTAAATGAGATCCCCAGTCATCCTTTAGTGCAGAGTCCTTACCCACTCCTCATAGAGCAAGTCCTTCGTGCCAGGGGGTCATTATTGCCACCTGCTCTGGATCCTCAGCAAGACCAGCACTTCCTTCCTTAGATATGGGGCTCACGACTGCTCCTATTATTCCAAGTGGTGTCTGACCAGAGCCTTTTATAGTTGATGCCAAAACGTTTGTGATTTCAGAAAGGAATTAAATCTAGATATCGGTGCTAAAGGGATCAAGGGATATGGGGGGATGTGGGATCAACGTATTGAATCTGTGATCAGCCAGGATTATAATGCACGGCGGAGCAAGCTCAGAAGACGAAAGGGCCTACTGCTGCTTCTGTTTTCTATGTTATGTGTCTAAGTGATGCAACCCCATTGGCATGGCTGTAGCTACCGAATTAATTCTAAATTCATTGCCATGAGCAGAACAGTTATCGTTACGCATAACACAGTGGTAAACAACTGTCTTGTAATGCAGAACAAGGCCAGCAGCGCGGATTCAATTGCCGTACTGGCCTCCCCGAACAGGCGCCGGAATGTGGCGACTAGGGGCTTTTCAAAGTGACTTCATTGAAGCCTACTTGTGGCAATAAGCGATTATTATTATTATGAGTAGGTAATGGAGATCAGAACTGCCCTCTAAAGGACGAATGAATCCTGTATTGTAATTAAGATCCGTATGAGAATGGATCGTATTTCACAACAATAGCAATGAAAAACATATCTTCCAGAGAACCACTGATCATTACTTTGTCCTATTTTTAAATTTTTTACAAATATGTGAAATAAATTTCGCGGAAATCAAAGGAGAGTTTGGATATGATATTTTCAATCAGAAAGAGGTTGATAAATGTACAATATGAAATACTTCTCGGCATAATGTGGAGGCAAACAATCTTTTTTCTGGAAGAGACTCAACTGCTAGCCGTATAATTCCGAGGTTTGAATCAAGATAGGCGAATAACGGGGCAAGCTCCACTCCCCGGATCGTGCAACAAAAACAAACTGCAAAGTGAATATAGAGAACAGAGCATCCTGGATCAGTATTGATCAGTTAACTCCGTGTGGTATTTCATTTGCGCACAGTGTCTCCAATGTCTGTGATCTAGAGATTCTGTTGTCGGCACATCAGCAATGCATCCACATTATTGCGAGGGAAATTCACCCTCAAGTACCCTGTAACAGCATGGCTAACATGGGCAGTAATGTTGCCTAAACACCATTACCTTCAGAATTCCCACTGAGCAATGCTCAGTCTCGCCTTTACCTTCATTGCTTCCGTTCATCGTGATGGTTTAAAATCTTACAATCGTTCTCCCTGGTGGACGCCCAATCACCAAAAGTACAACAACAAAATCTGAAGGAAATACATCACCACAGATGCAGACGCTTTGGAGATGTACAATATTTATGGTATTGGACATATCCAAAGAACAAATATCTTAGAAATGTGATTGGGATATTGTTCCCATTGCCGTCGGTAGCTCAGCCCAGCCCGTGGATTTCCCAGTGCTGGAGGGTGGCTTCAATCGGGAATAACAGTGCAAGCGGCGGGGGTAGAGAATTCAGGCACCAGTGAACAACATGCCACCGAAATACATGCAGCTAGGGAACTGGAGAATCCAGCCATATTTTTGTAAGTCACATGAGCTGACTCTGGACTGAAACATATTTCTTCTAATGCACATGGTGATTTTTATAATAGTGCAGTTTGGATGAGAAAATGTAGTTGGGGAGTGTTTTGGCTGATCTAACAAGACAGTTGCACAGCTGCGCACCATAGCCCGAAAGAACTGTTACCATCTTGAAAGACATGCTGCAGAGGCAACAATACAGTTTACAGTGATGTGTATAATCAACCCTGTGCCTAATCACTTACCAGGAACTCCAATAGCTGCAAGAACCGGGTAGTAAATCGCCATTATTTCTTTAAGTAGGACGCTCATCTTCTCACTGAAGCAAACCGATTCGTTCGTTTATTATGTGCAAGGCTCGATGTGATTTTGCGTTCTTTACATTGAATGCTAATTTATAGGAAACTGAAATATCCACTGGTTCAGTTCTGTGCCCTATGGCCATTGATGTTAGTTGCAGTCAATTGAACAAACATATTGCATCAGCGGCTTCACTCACGGATTATAGAAGGATTATAGGTAAACAATTTGAAGTGAAGAAAAAAACAATCAGGCGACCCTCAGCAGCCCAAACGTTTCAAACCTTCCTCGTCTTGAAATATTTCTCCAAAACATTGGTAGTAGATGTATCCAAGTGGACACTGCAGCCAATGACAAGGTTGTAGGAAGAGTATTTGGACTGGCTGCACATTGTCAAATTTGCACCAGCCACTAAACTAGTTGGCGAAGTAGAATTGGATACGCGGAAAAATAATAACCACCAGGACATTGTTCGAAACAACACATGACCACAAACCAGCTTCACGAGAATATGCGTTTTCTGACGCATGTGTTTCTTTCTTTTTGCTCCTTCTTTTTCTATCATAGAAACATATCAACACGCATCGACCATTCTGTCTGTCTAACCATTTTTTCTGTTGATTTTTATCATAGTTCCAGGTGGACCATTTTTATTCAGCTTTATTTTTAACATAGCATGTGCATGTTTCGCCGTCCTCATCCATTCCATTAATGACTAATCACCTTGTCAATAAATGATGCTTGACAGCCTGGTGGCTGCAATACTACCGCGAGCTGTTAATCACAATGCTGTAAAACTGACTGATATTGGCCGCGATATTCTGTTCCCCCATCACTTTGGCCCCAGAGCACCTCTTGGACAAAATTTGCTTCAAGACTGTCAGTGCTTCAAATATGTTGCAAATGGTCTTTGACGTTCACTTGAACCAAAGTTGTCAGAACTCCAAGTAATTATCCCATTAGTGATTGGAGACATATTGTAAACACGTTAAGATATATGTACCAGACCGCTATGTTGGATTACTGTTTTCCCAGACGCACGTATGCTAGGTGCAACCAATTTCACTCAGTCATATTTATTTAAAGAAACAACTGAAGGCGCTGGCTATAGCAAAGGCGATGTATGCCAATAAGACCGGGCAAATGCACTGAAAACGTCTGTTCTGGAACTAGCCTCAGCCAGCTTCAATTTGCTTCAATACTGGCACAACACTGCCGTTTACACAAAACATGGAAATTTCCTCGTCATGCCCTATTCTGAAAAGCAGAATTCATACAATCAGGCAACTTACCACCCCATTTGACCTCCCTAGATTATCATCAAATGAATGTTTTGACATTGCTGCTAACAGTTATTTTCTCTGATGCTCAGGCCACTCTGTGCCTGACTAAATTACATACTTGGTGACAAAATGAACAACGCGCTGAACTGGAGAGACTGCCCCTTGACGTGGCGGCATAATGTCACCAAGTGTGGCATCTCGAATCCCTACAGAAATTAGATCCATGGGAATCGGTGGAATTCGAGTCATACCTTGCATAAATGACAGTGGTTCTGGATTTAAGGTTCATCATGTGGGCCATATGCGCCGACTGGATCAGCACGTTCGCCTCATTATGTTCCCAGTATCGCATATGACAGGAGCCAACCAATTCCATTCAGTGTACGTATCTAAAGAAATGTCTGTCGGATACAGGGCACAGCAGAAGGAACTCCTCAGTGCATTGCCCTCGGCTCACCATCTCAGCTGCTTCGTTCCAACGTAAGGACATCAATGGCAGAAACTTAGTGGCCACTCTGCAATGTTAAACACTATTCCCGATACCTCACAGTCCGAAACAGGGTGTCCGCATAAGTATAAAGGCTTCGAAATATTTCAGACATGGTTGGCTAATTAGTAAATGAAATTCGAGGTATACACGTGCCACGAAATGACCATCCGTAAAACGAGAGACCTCTATTTCATATTCAGTGACATTACAAAACTCCCAATATCAACGTTTACAATTCACGAGGTGCTTAACTGGGCTAGCTGTAGATGCTGACTGTGTCTACCAGAGCATGTCAGGTTTGGGAATTCTATAGTTACTAACTCACATACTGGGTGGGATTTTGCGTTGGTCGATGCCGAAACCGGGAAAGGCGATTAGGCGGAGAATCGGTTCCCATGCCAAAAACACGGTGGGCGCTGACATAATGGCAAATCTCAATTCTCCATCACCTCGACAGAGGCATCAATGCGTCGTGGGAATGCTCGTATAGAAGTCACAGTGGACGGGTTTCTCCATTTCAGAGACTAAGAGTTGATGCCACTGTAGTTTCCGGAGACTTTTGAAACAGATAAACCTGATGTTCCTGGACCAATTCCGCTACTGTTAAGAAGCTAATATCCGCACCACGAGGGAACGGTGCCAAATTCGCCAGTTTCGTGATAGCACACAAATGCTGACAAGCATCAGCCGCATATAAACAATCCCCCCCCCCCTCCCCCAATCCCACAGCATCCCAGCCAACAAGATGGCAGCGAAGAAAGTAACCCCGAGGTTCACAGACGCTGAGTTGGAGACCCTCTTGGACGCGCTGGAGGAGAGGTGAATGGTCCTGTACCCCAGCCCTGAAGGGGCTGCCAGCCAGCCGTCGTTCGCAGTGCCTGAGCACAGCTGGTAGAGGCCATGTGCGCCGTTGGCAAACCATGCAGGCTGGCTAGGGGTGCTGACAAAAAAACCGGCATGATCTTCTCATGCAGCCAGGGTGAGTAGGCAGCTGTGTTACCCTGGCACCAACCTCCTCCGACACACCAGGAAACATGCCCCCTGGACGGCGACCGAGCCCCAACCTACACCACATGCGGATGTCCATACCGACCGCCATGGCTGGGTGATCTGGACAAGGAGTACATCACTTACCCACCCGGTGGTCTGCATGCGTCGGATTGTGTAACACTCTCATTTTCGGTGTTACCCAAACGTCGGGAGCGGGAGAAGACAGGAGGGGGACCGCCGGACCTGCAGCCCGTCACCGTGACAGAGCAAAGGGCCCTCGACCTGGCTGGCGGCCCAGAGAAAACGGAGGTCTCCGAGGTGGAGTTCAGCCGCGGGCGAGGAAGTGAGACCCTGCTGAATTGCGGTTGCATGTGACAAGTGTGCTACCCCCTCCCTCACCCCACCCCACACCATCCTCACCCACACACCATCCTCACCCCAGCACCATCCTCACCGCCAAACCACCCGCACACCCACCCACGCCCGCGCCTACACCATCCCCACACTACTACCTTCTTACCAGAGGCGAAACCCACCACACCCGGCCGGCGATCTAATCTGTACCTTATCCTGTATCTTGCAGGACCTTCTGGAGATGTGGTTTGACCAAGTAGCGTCCCCCGCCACCAGCCCGTGTCACAGACGGAGGCCACCCACTTGAGACGAGCAGTGATGTAAGCAGCTCGACAACCATCCCTCCACCCGGCACGCAGGATACCCCAGAGTTCGGATCGGTGGATGACCCAGTTTCCTCGTCACTGTTGTCTCCAACACCTTCCACCATCCCAGAGACACTCACATCGGCTGGGAACTTTAGTAAAGTGGTTCCTGGGACTCTCGCTACAGCGCAAACCACAGCTAATCCGGTACAGCAGATGCAGGTAGGAACACCCCAGGGGGCGGACGGTGGGAGAGCAGGCCGGCCTGAGGAACGACCGGCCCTCCAGACAGATCTGGACCAGACAGTTCCATCGATTGTGGAGATGCAGTCGCAGAGCCAGGGACTACATGAGGGGTATACGGCGAGAATCCAGCACCTTCAGGGCCGAGTTGCCGCCTCACATCTGACCATGTCCCTTAACTACCTACAAATCGCAGCAGCGTTTCTGAGCGTGGCGCAGTCACAGAAGGCCACGTTTTGGAACGTCGGTGGAATTGCCCAGGCGCAGGCCGTTATGGTGCAGACAAAGCGGGAGTTTGCCCAGTCCCACAAGGAGATGTCGCAGTCACTGGATGACATGATACAAACCCGGAAGGTGGTGGCACAGTGGCAGCGTGATGTGCTGCAATCGCAGATGGCGATGGTCACCCCCCTGTGCTCCATGGTCGCAAGCATACAGACTCTGGTCTAGATCAGCCTCCAGGAGTGTCAGCATACGATGTCGTGGGGTCTCAGGGGATAGCTACCCTCGCATTTCCATTGCATGGGTTAGCCCAGGGTCCATCGTTCACCCGAGGGAGGTGGAGGTGATGGGGTAAATACCGTTGACACCCACAGGGGAAGTGCAGGCACACCGCAGCACCTCATACACCCCCTCCTGTCCCTGGCGCAACTGACCGGACCCGTCCAAGCCCGGTCGCTCCAGAAGTGCCCGGCAACGGATTTCATGTCGCAGGGCGGGATCACAGTACCATCTTGGGACCCACCTAGATGTAGCGTTAGGGCCCGTAAGGCCAGAAAACTAGATACCAAATAAGTTGGCACAGATACTGGGCACAGATTAGATATAGGAGCTATGGGAGAAATCTGCAAATGTTTGTTCACAATAAACGCCTGTTAACATTGTTACAAACTGCTTCGGAACTCTGTGTGCTAGGTGTGAGGGTGGGCTGGTCTTGGCTGGCCGTGGGGGAAATGGGCAAATGATGGGAGAGGTAGAAAGGGTAACCCCAGTGAGTGGTCCGAATTTCCCACCACCGCCACCCGAGGGATCCGATGGGACCGTGTGATGGAATTGCCAGCTCGCATGCAGGGATCACTCAGGTGGACAGTGGAAATGTGACCGTGGGCAGGAGTCAAACACAGTCAAATGATGCGGAGCACCAGAGCTCACTGCCGAGCGTGTTGCCATCATCCTGCATCCCATCGTCCAGACCTGGTGTTACCCAGAAACCCCACCTTGTAATGTGATAGGTATGCATTACGTTGTCAGTTGCAGGTTGGGGTTGGCCAGGGGGGATTTAGGGAGTATGGGGTTGTGATGCCGTGTCCGTGCCCCTGGCCAGTTCACCAAATGCTTGCGGTGAACCAGGAGACAATCAGAACCTCCCGTGCGCGTTGCCCTGGCACACATAGCGTGCGGCCTCCCGTGCATGCCAGGCTCCATGTTATGCTTACTCTCGGCCCCCTCTGCATCCGTTGGACGAAGACTGGGCTCCACCTTCCTCCTTCATCACGTAGCCCCACTGCTGCACGATGTTGTGGAGGACGCAGCAGGCCGCCATGATGGGGACAACCGACTCATCATCATACTGGAGCGCCCCTCCAGAGTGGCCCTGGCACCTGAACCGCTTCGTCAGGAGCCAGAAGCACTGCTCGATCACGTTCCAGGGCATCCTTTTAGCGGGTCTCCACGTCAGTCTCTGACCACCCGATATGCGTCAGCATCCATGACAAAAGCAGATAAATCCTGTCAACAAAGAACCAGCCCCGATCCCCCCCCCACCCCTCTCCGAATGCCAGGTGGACAGCCCGAACATGTCAGGAGCCGCCGAGTCTGCCAGGATGAAGGCGTCATGCACCCTGCCTGGGTACTGGATGCTGATGTGTATGATGCACAGCTGATGATCACGTACCAGCTGCACGTTCATCAAGTGGAACCCCTTTCGGTTAGTATATAGCGCCTGTCACCAACCGCTATGGGGACATGCATCCCAACAATCACCCCCCTGCACCCGTCAATGGCGTGGAACCCCGCCGCCCGGACATTCGGGTGGGCCCGGTCCACACTGAAATGGACGTATTGATCTGCCTGGGCATATGCAGGGTATGGGAGATGGGGCGGATGCACCACTGCACCAAGATCTGTCAGATCCAGGATAGGTCTCCAATCAGCACTGGTAGGACCAGGACACGTAAACGACTGTCACCTTGATGGTCATCAGGAACGGGTGTCCTCCCCCATAACACCATGATGTCTTGATTTTTAAAACACAACCCGCGCAGTCGGGAACTCGGCCCTTTGGAGGATGACAAACGCGGAGTCCCTCTAATGACATGCAAACGATGTGTACTGTATGTACATTTTGGTACGCATTGACACTGTTGTCGAGGTGATGGAGAATTGCGATTTTGGCGCCCGACACGTTATTAGCCAGTCTCCGCACAAATGCCTTTTGCGATTTTGGCCTTTCAACCCCTGGAGGCATTCAGCCAGCAATGGTGTCCTTCCTACTTGTCTACAGGCCCTGCGGCGATAGGAGCAGGCGCTGTTTGAGGAAGAGGAAGCTGCAGCAGCGGACTGTGCAGCAGTGAAGCGGGCAATAGCATTGTGTGGAGCAAGGCAGGTGGCACCTGCCAGGTTGGAGAGACAGCTGCCCAACTGGCAGAGGAGGAGGTGACAAGAAGGCGCCACATGAGGCCTAATATGTATCAGGACTGCCTGTCTTTAAAGGACCTGCCAGGCTGGGCATGCCGTCGACGACTCCGCCGTAGCAGAGAGACAGTGTGACATAGATGCCAGATGATGGCACAGCTGGCACCACGGCGTATGTGGGAGGCCACATGCTACCGGTGACATTTAAAGTTTGGTCGGCCTGAACCTTTCTGCAACGGATTCTTTCCAGGCCTCGAGTGAGGTACTGTTCGGCATCACACTGACCGCGGTGCATAGGTGCATGCATGCTGTCTCGGAGGCCTTCTATGCCCAGGCGGATCAATACATCCATTTCAGTATAGTCCGAGCCCCCAAGGATGTCCGGGCAGCGGAGTTTGCAACCATCAACGGGATGCCCCGCGTCCTGAGGTTGATCGACGGGATGCATGTCCCCCTACGAGCACCGACTGATGACAGGTCGCTTGACCCCAACCGGCGTAGGTAGCAAGAGTGATGAGGTTCTGCAGAAGCTGTCCAGGGAGTTAGGCAATAAGCTAAAAAAGAGGACCTATAGGGTTGTATTCTCAGAAGTACTCCCTGTGCCAGTTGTCAGTGAAGCCAGAAATAGGATAATAGAGCAGCTATATACGTGTCTAAACTGGTGGTGTTGGAGGGAGGGATTCAGGTTTCGGGACCACTGGAATTTGTTCCGGGGCAGGTGTGACTGTATAAGAAGGAGGGTTGCATCTAAACTGGATGAGCACCAAAACCTGGCTGGCATATTTGCTCCAGTCACTCAGGAGGATTTAAACTAGTATGGCAGGGGGTTGGTAACCAGGGCCCTAGCTTAGAAGGTGTAATAACTGAAGGAGAAATAGAGAACAAGTGCTCAAACGCAGTAGTTTGAAGTGTATTTGTTTCAATGCATAAAAGTGTAGTGGATAATGCAGATGAACTTCGAGCACTTATTAGTACTTGGAATTATGATGTTTTCGCCATCACAGAAACGTGGTTATAGGAAGGTCAGGAATGGCAGCTGAACGTTGGAGGATATAGATATTTCAGCAGAGATAGAGGGGGATTTGAAAGGGGTGAGTGGGTAACATTACAGGCTAAGGGCAATATTATAGCCGTATTGCGGGAGGACACCTCAGAGGGCTCATACAATGAGGCAATCTGGGTAGAGCTCAGGAACAATCAAACAAACAACAAAGAACAAAGAAATGTACAGCACAGGAACAGGCCCTTCGGCCCTCCAAGCCCGTGCCGACCATGCTGCCCGACTAAACTACAATCGTCTACACTTCCTGGGTCCGTATCCTTCTATTCCCATCCTATTCATATATTTGTCAAGATGCCCCTTAAATATCCCTATCGTCCCTGCTTCCACTACCTCCTCCGGTAGCGAGTTCCAGGCACCCACTACCCTCTGCGTAAAAAACTTGCCTCGTACATCTACTCTAAACCTTGCCCCTCTCACCTTAAACCTATGCCCCCTAGTAATTGACCCCTCTACCCTGGGGAAAAGCCTCTGACTATCCACTCTGTCTATGCCCCTCATCATTTTGTATACCTCTATCAGGTCTCCCCTCAACCTCCTTCGTTCCAGTGAGAACAAACCGAGTTTATTCAACCGCTCCTCATAGCTAATGCCCTCCATACCAAGCACCATTCTGGTAAATCTCTTTTGCACCCTCTCTAAAGCCTCCACATCCTTCTGGTAGTGTGGCGACCAGAATTGAACACTATACTCCAAGTGTGGCCTAACTAAGGTTCTATACAGCTGCAACATGACTTGCCAATTCTTATACTCAATGACCCGGCCAATGAAGGCAAGCATGCCGTATGCCTTCTTGACTACCTTCTCCACCTGTGTTGCCCCTTTCAATGACCTGTGGCCCTGTACTCCTAGATCTTTTTGACTTTCAATACTCTTGAGGGTTCTACCATTCACTGTATATTCCCTACCTGCATTAGACCTTCCAAAATGCATTACCTCACATTTGTCCGGATTAAACTCCATCTGCCACCTCTCCGCCCAAGTCTCCAGACAATCTAAATCCTGCTGTATCCTCCGACAGTCCTCATCGCTATCCGCAATTCCACCAACCTTTGTGTCGTCTGCAAACTTACTAATCAGACCAGTTACATTTTCCTCCAAATCTTTAATATATACTACAAAGAGCAAAGGTCCCAGTACTGATCCCTGTGGAACACTACTGGTCACAGCCCTCCAATTAGAAAAGCATCCCTCCATTGCTACTCTCTGCCTTCTATGGCCTAGCCAGTTCTGTATGCCAGCTCACCCCTGATCCCGTGTGACTTCACCTTTTGTAATAGTCTACCATGAGGGACCTTGTCAAAGGCCTTACTGAAGTCCATATAGACAACATCTTCTGCCCTACCTGAGAGATCAAGGGGGCAATCGCAATCGTGTGGGTTTATTACAGGCTCCCCATCTGCCAGCGAGAGATAGAGGAGTGGACAGGTGGATAGATTTAATATAGATGCAAAAGTAACATGGCTGTTATGGTAGAGAATTGTAACTTCCCCTCTATTGACTGGGACTCATTTAGTGCTCCGGGCTTTGATGAGAGTTTGTAAGTTGTATCCACGAAGGCTTCTTGATGCAATATGTAGATAATCCAACAAGAGAAATAGCAGTACTGGATCTAATATCGGGAAATGAGCCAGGACACGTGGTTGACGTTTCAGTAGGGGAACATTTTGGGAGTAGCGACCTAAATTCCGTATGTTTAAGGGCACTTTTGCACAGGGATGAGGGTAGCCCTCGCGATAAGGGGCTAAACTGGGGAAGAATTACGGTAACATTAGACAGGAATTAAAGAATTTGGATTGGTACGGTTGTTGGATGGTAAATCAACATCAGGCATGTCGGAGTCCTTCAAGCGACAGTTGAATAGTATTCAGGAAAGTCGCCAGGGAACGAAGGATGAGTATGGGGAGTTCAGAGAGCCTTGGATAACGAGAGCTATCGTGCGCCTTGTCAAAAAGGAAAAGGTGGCTTTTGTAATGTCAAGAAGGGTCCGGACAGTCGAACCCCTTGAGGAGTGTAAGGAAAGTAGGAAGGTACTTAAGCGGAAATTAGGAGGGCTAGAAGGGGTCATGGAAAGTCCTTGGCAAGGAGGATTGAGGTGTATCCGAACGCTTTTTATTCATATGTAAAGAATAAGTGGCTGGCCAAGGAAAGTTATGAACCACTTTAAGGACAGTGGGGGGAATCAATGTGTTGAGCCAGGTGAAATGGGCGAGGTACTAAATGAGTAATTTGCAACAGTGTTCATCAAAGAAATGGACTTTGTGGAAGATGATTCCTGGGTAGGGTGTGGGGACAGTCTGGGGCATGGTAACATCGAAAGCGAGTACGTATCGGATCTTTTGATCGGAACACTGGAAGCATCACGGATCTCCTAGACCTCACAATTCGAGGACTGCACCCAGCTGAGTTACATTTAAGCACTTGTTAATTAATTCAAACTGAATACTTGAATCGTTATTAGATTAAGTTATGATTACCCATATCGTCCCTGGCGCTAGATATTTACTGTGACATTAAATACTTAACACTAATATCTGCCCTCAGGTTTCGGTACTCCTCTACTTAGTTAAGTAATTAGTTTTACGAATGTCTTTATTTCAAATTTAACACTCTACATACTTACATTTCAGGTCTCCATTGCTAATCTGGTTCGTCTCACTTATTTGCGGATATACGTCACCCACGATTCTTGCAACACCTTTCTTGTAAGTCCAGATATTATGGGGCTTTGTATTCTGTCCTACGATGTACCCACTGTTAGTGGACGAGAAAATACATCTACGAATGCGTTATTTAATTTTCTACTTCCTATCTCTTCCCAAACTGATTCTACACCTTGATGTTCTGTACGTATCTCATGATTTCACTTATGTCATCATTTCTGAACAGCACGACGTATTTCCTTTTCCCAGCTTCTTATTCTTCCAAACTGTCAATGCCTTGAATAGTCAGGCCTGAGCCGACGAGTAGTTACTATATCGTATCGCTAATGGTTATTATATCATTCTCATTCATTTCTATTTGTGCTATCAGTTTTGTTCCGAATGTTATGAACAATTAGATGAAGATATGTTCGGTTTGGTATTTTTCTTACCGTGTTTCCCTATTGTGATCAAATTTGAAAGCACACTCTTATATGTGTGTACCCTCTGCTCATTCATGCCAACACTGAATCATCACCAATATTATTACATTACTGCCTTGGCCTTTCCCTTAAACTATCCTGACCCCTGCCCCGCTATTTCATGCTGGTGCCAGAGTCTAATTTGCCAAACAGAACCGAATTTGTAATCCCACCCCGATCCTTGAGCCATTTAATTAAAACCGTGATGCTAAATACCCTGCCCAGTTTTCCGCACGTCCAGGAAATAACTCAAACGTTGCTGCTCTGCTTGTTACGTTAGTCCGAAGCAACTCATATTAACTCAAGGCAACGCCTTTCTTAGTTCTACTTATGCCATTGATATCCAAATGGACAAAGGAAAGTGGATCCTCCGCCCTGTTCCAGGCGTCTCTCAAATCCTGAGGAATCTTTCTTAATGCAGACATCTCGGCAGAAAACAGAGCCGCCGGTATAAAATGGGCTACTGTGAACAGCATCTACCTTCTACACTATATAGTCCCCTCCGAAAAATGCATCCTTTTAACCCTCCACTTCCTAAATTGGCTGTCTTAATTCACCAGGGTGCTGTGGTCAGTATGCTTAACCGCCCAACCGTCCCGACTCAAGCACACACAATCTGTAAGATTAGTAAATCTATTGGATATTTGCAAGGGTTGAGACACCTTCTTGCTTCCAGTACCTGCCGTAGTCATCATTACATCGTCCTATTCCATACGACCGATTAAATCCGAATCACCGAGCCTAAGTGATTTGACGTTCTGCTGGAACAAAGCGCCGACGCAACTTTCCCCTTTTGTAAACACTGAAGCCTCTGAAAATCATAGTTCTAACTAATCAATTTTGAGAATACGTTTTTCCCGCTGCCGGCACTTCGTAGCATTTGCTTGCTGTGGATAAACAGTTGTACACCAGCTGCAATATGACACAGCTGCAGCAGATCAACTTCATTGCGTTTTCTTGAACGAATTGAAATTAGAAATCACTCAACGATTATTGTTAGCTGAATCAAATGGTTCAGCAACTTAAGTTAGGGAAATAATGCAAATCTTATATATCTCCAGTAAACAGCAACTTATACAGACAGAAAAACACAATGATACTCACCAATCGCTCTCTTATCTGCTGCCCCATTTCAGGCTCTCAGTTGATACTCTGCGGATCCGGGCTCCCTCTGTCTTTTTGTTGCGTATTTCTTCCAACTAAATACAGGAGACCCAGGTACAATCGTTTACTCATGATTGAAAGATAGAGCACGTTCCTCCAGAGAACGTTCCTCAGCATCACATCCCTCTAATACAGCCCTCAGCTTGAAAACAGTCCTCCCAAAGAGAACACTCGAAAACAACACTCTCAGCTGTAATTCACAAATGCACATTGTATTTATCCAGTTGGTCAGTGCACAGAACACTGTTTTCAATTCGAATAATGCCGACATTGGTTTATTGTTAAACCTGCAGTCAGATGCAATGCTGTTTCCTGCTCCGAACCAGAGACTGTCGTAAGGGAGATAGAAACACTTGAAAACGTCAGTGAGTGAGGCAAAGTTGGAGGTAGCAGTGATTTTAACCGTTCACGTCAGTAAAGGTTCCTTGCAAGGTGGTCAGGATTTTAAGTATTAATCCCATATTCCTATACCTCAGGAGTGCAACTGACCCAACAGGTATTTGCAGCATTTCCAATATTTTCTTCTCATATTTTTACTTATGTCAATTTAAGATTCTTCGTTTTTTGTTTCATTTGGCTGTTTCTTTAAGCTTTTCATAGCACACAATTGGATGCTGCTAGCTTTATATCCTGTGTGGATTCGGGTGCGTACCCCTTGCTCGTTTTGACATGCGTCATCCTATTTCTGCATTGTGTGTCTCCGAGAGGCAAACGATCACCAGCTGATTAATATTTTCTTTTATTTACCGCCCCCGTATTAAAAATTGGAAGAGTTGAAAGTTAGTGAAGCTATGTTGAATATGAATGATCTGACACTGCTTAATAACTGCTGTTCAGAGACTATGCCGATCGTCGAGGTTGTTTGTCTCTGTACTGATTACAGTGAATTGACAGGAACTGCTTTCTGAGTGCAATCTCCAATTTCATTCGTCACCAGACCAGAGACATTTCAACAATAAGATCTGATGATACCCATGTGAGTTGAGCACCGTGAAAGATGTCATATGTTGGTATTTGCCAGTGAAGGAAATAGTGCTCTACTCCACATTACAGCTAATTGTCGGACAAAATTACTCTCAACTACTCCAATAACTAATTTGTGACTGTAGTTTGATACATAAACGTCACATCCCATGACATGATTCATGCTGGAATGTAAAAGCAGTGACCAGCTACTCCCATCCTTATTCCCAGCATTCTCTGCCTCATTTAAAAACCTGTGTACACTGTATAAAGGTCCGCAGTTCATAACACTATGTGTACATGTGTCGTATATTTCTCCCCAGTTCGACGGAAGGGGTCCCTCTTGTTTGTGCTCTCACAATACACCGAGATTCCCTATTGTTGTTTCTCAGTCGGCAGTGCATTATTGAGTTGACCTTAATTATTATTTCATGCTTAACTGATAGGCTAAATTTTGACATAGTCGAAAACGGAAAACTATTGACGGAGTGCAGAAGATAGAGGGAATAGATTTATTAGACATAACAAGTCATGCCATAAATATATTTTTATATTTCATGCCCATATCGGAAACACATGGGATTTCTGTAAAACTTCGAGTTTGGGATTTAAAAAATCAATTTCCGCCCTGCACTTCACACAAACCAACTGTTACTGTTTGATCGCACTTGCATTGTCCTCCTCACGTTACACACTGTCCGATGTTACTGGCTCCATCCTCCCTGAGTTACCCATTTTCTGATCTCACTGGCTCCATCCACCCCGGGTTACACACTGATCTGACTGGTCCATCCCCATCGGTTTACACACTGTCTGATCTCTCTGGCTCCATCCTCCCCGGGTTACACACTGGCTGATCACACCGATTCGATCTGCACCGAGTTAAACACTGTCTAATCTGACTGGCTGCATCCCCCCACGTTTCCACACTGACTTATCTAACTGGCTAATTGCTCTGCATGCACCCTGCAGGGGTGCACAGTATCTGGCCTCAATGTCTCCATCCTCTCAGGGTTACACAGTGTCCGAACTCCCTGGATCCATTTCTCTCGGGGTACACACTGTCCGATCTTACTGGTTCCATCCTCCCTTTGTTATTCATTATCTGATCAGGCTGATTCCATGCTCTCTGTGTTGCACACTATCTGCGCTCACTGCTGCCGTCCTCCTCCATTTACAATCTGTCTGATCTCACTGGCCCCATCCTCCTCAAGTTTCAAACTGTCCGATATCATTGGCTCCACCCTCCCCGGTTTACTCAGCGTCTGCTCTCACCCCCCCCCCCCCCCCCAAAGCCCTCGGCTCCTATTGTCCGATCATGGCGATCCGTACTGGTTTCAACGCAACGCATATCGTTAAGCCAGTCGATTATCGTGCTCGACTTATCTGGGAGGTATAATCCGAGAAAATTCCTTGCACACAAGATAAAAGAATAAATCTATATTGGTTTGAATTCTCAGCGTTTTTCCATCAGGATTTAACGACATTATTTGCCCGACAAGAGTGAACCCCGATTAAAAGGAAATTTTGAATTTGCAACGGATTTTCTCCGATTGAACTGCAAATAAAATACTCTGCTGCCTGGGTTATCCAATTTTGATTTGTCAAATGATGTGCAGGGACCCCAGATAATCCATTTAAAAACTGGCAGGACAATTCGTCATATTTTACAATTGCAAAAATATTAGAGTTCTAATTCTCTCCATTTGGAACGGAAATTTGACAGGAATATACAACTTCTAATTTCATATTCTGAAATTATATGTGGTTTAGTTGAACTCCTTGCTGTTGTGAAGACTATTAACAGACATCGTTTTCTATCTTGTCACAACCATAAAACTGAAGTTAGACGCAGCATCATGTGTCCGACTATGTAATGATAGAAGCACAATTTCTGATGAATTGAAAACGTAAATTGTAAATTGTGAATCCCAGGAATATCTAAAAATGATTTCAGAAATAATGGTACGAATTCTGTAACTGCACACATGTTCAAAGGAAATCCTCGACGCATGCGTAATAGGTCGTAAATTCCATATCTAATATTTTCCTTGGAACCATTTTATTACATGTTTCCTTTACGAGAAGGAAGATGAGGACATTTTATAAAAATAATTAAAGTCATCCCACCATAAGAAATTCTATGAAAGCATCGAATTTGCATGATTTTTTTATCGTAATTTGACGCCTTTGATCTGTGCTTGGCTCATAGATTATTGTATTGAGTGGTCATCTACAAATTCCTCGTATATCTACAGCTATTTATTTACTCTTTCAAATATCCTTATATATCTTCAGTGTGGTAAGCACTGTTGCCTCACGGCGCCGAGGTCCCAGGTTCGGTCCCGGCTCTGGCTCACTGCCCGAGTGGAGTTTGCACATTCCCCCGTGTTTGCGTGGGTTTCGCCCCCACAACGCAAAGATGTGCACGTTAGGTGGATTGACCACGTTAAATTGCCCCTTAATTGGAAAAAACGAACTGGGCTCTCTAAGTTAAAAAAAAATGTACCTGATCCAAAGTCCCGGGCATTTATTCAACATCGAACAATGTGCGACCGCATAATTATCAACTAATCATTTTCACTGCATGTAGATATTGAGCAAAACACGAAATAATCAGTTAATCAATAATATTTGAATTGTAGACTCCTTTCTTTAATAAATAACTTGCATCATATCTATAGACAACAATTCGGTAACTGATTTTTCATGTTTACATTATCTTAATATTCAATTTCGGAGTAGAATGAGGCATAATAAAAAAAAATCTCTCATGATACTTCTATCGACCTCACAGAAAACGGTGGAATCCACCTTTTGGTGGACGGGTGCACGAGTACAAACAACAAATGAATTAATATCCGGGGAAGAAAATGTGAAACATCACACGATTGGGATTGAACTGGACAGTTTCCAGCGTGAGAAAATGTATCACGTGATGGGGGGTTAGTTATCTTTGGTGATGAGGAATTGTTCCCTCTCGTGAGACCAACACCCGCAAAACCGAAGGCGTTCTCGGCATTCGTTTCTTGTTTTGAATTGAAACTTGATCCATGAATAAAACTAACGCACCCGATTCCCGCATTTGGAATGTAAGTATTTCCTCTGTGTTAATTAAATGTCCCAAGTCAATGTTGAAATCCATGATTGCCCTCTCTGATCTCTAAATGTGAAATTCTCCGAATCTACGGACGGGGAGGGTGGTGGCACAGTGGTGACTTGGGTCAACCAAGCGTGGGTGATTGCACTTTTCCCCCGTGTCCGCGTGAATTCCTTCAAGGTGTTCCGGTGGGGAGTGAATGATTTTGATCCAACGGTAATGAAATAACGTCGATATATTCCAACTCCGAATGGAAAGTGACTTGGAGAGGGACTTAAAGGTGGTGGTGTTTAATGTGTTTTCTTCCCGTTTCCATCATTGATCTGTCGTGGGTTTGGTAGTTACTGCCTGAGGAGGCTTACAGTATGCGACACATCTTATAGAACTCTTCTAGGAAATTTGCACGGAGCCTTCTCCTATCCAAGTTGCAATCCAATCATCTGCAATCTAAGCTAATGAGTCTGAGAGATACGTCTGTGAATTCGCTTTCTTAGAAATTAGAGGAGGCTGTGTTGTTGCAAACACTGCAGTCGCAATTCGATAAATTCGCAACTCGGCGTGTTAAAGAGTATAAGGAGGCCTAAATCAGATGAGCCATGATCCTACTAACTGTTGCACATTGGCGGAGTGGCTGAATCCCCTATTCCCATTATTAGTATGTTTATAAATCTCCAGCAATCAGACCACTTCTATTCTCAGTTCTATATGGGATGGAAGACAAGAAGGAAATTAATTCCTACAAAACAATATTCTTCCTATGTTGGAAAGCTTCTGTTGTCTAGATATGGTATGTTTATGTTTTCTTTCATAATGTATGATAAGTGCAAATCAACATAAAAATGTGGCGAATCGATTGGCTCATCAGGATAGATTGATGGCCTGAAGGAGGCGCTGCGACACACGTTCTCAATATTGTTTTATCTGGGCTTCACATCTTACCCTTCTGACAATACCTTTTAATTTAGCTGAATATTCTGCCAGTTGAACTCACGTCCTCCTGCTACACCAACATCACTGGAACCCCTTTGGCATTGTTTCCATACCTTGCCGCTTCCTTCCAGATCGTTGGGTGATTAGGTCTTGCTGCCTACCTTCTGCATGTTTGTCATGCTTTCACACTTACGACACAGGCTGTTCTGGCCCTCTACACTTTACATCACCCTCAATCGGCTTCATCTTTGAGCTTCTCTTGGCATTCTGATTATTAATATGTTGGATAACTGATGCAACTGGATATGTCACCGTCCTTTTGAATTGCTCCCTGAAATTGGACTGGGTCACCGCATAAATAAATGTATTTGTGCAGCAATTTAAGTTCCGGAGCATAAATCCAAATTGTTCAAAAATATAAAAAGCATTGTTATTGAAATAATGAGCAATATCAAAGAAATACAAAATGTTCACAAACCAGAGAAGTATGAAGCTGCCAGATATGGTGAAGAGTAAAATTATAGATTTCCTTCTACTCTCCACTTCTGGGTCACAATAATTCTCTCCTTTACTCTGACCCCTCAGTCCTTTACGGATCCGATTGGCTTCTAAAATGTGTCTTACTGTCAGAGCGTTGAGCAAAATAATTAAACCAAATGGTATCATTGGTGTTAAAATCTTGTCAATCAACTTAAATCCAATCCACCCAGGATCAATAAAATAACTGGGCTTATTAGAACAGTACCACGGCACATTGTTGATGTACATTTTCGGTTCAAATCTGAAATAAAAGGGAACATTTTTCACACAGAGCAGAATGCAGGTTGTTAACAGAACCACAGCTGACGTTTTCTTGTTGCAATATTTCGCTTTGAACTTCTGGCAACAAATTGCGACAAATCGATCAAAGGAGAAAGTGACAGTGAACCACACAGAACAATCTATTGCTGCACGGTGCAAGACGTATATAATACTACACACAGGGGTGATGTCCAGGAAATGCATGTGGAAAGAAAGACCACTGGTCCGATAATAATAATAACGAAAACGCCTCAATATGATCTCAGTGATAATGACCAGTAGATCCGCTGCCGCCATTGACACCAGATAGTGAGTTGTGCAGGTGGAGAGAGCACACTTTCCACGGGACAGGATCAGAATCGCCACTACGTTAACTGAAAGAGAAGAGATAATAAAACATTTGGCATTACTGGTGAAAGTTTCTCTGTTTCTGAGCACAGGCAATAGGAGATTAAATTTCGCAGCAACAAAAGCGTGGTGTGGGGTCCGTTCAGAGGTTAAATGTCCCAACTCCAGCCTCCAGCTGCTTCAAACCTTTGGACTTCCAGGTTTAAATAAGGTAGGAAAGAAGACAGAACAGCAGATATTTATTTGTTAGTGTTAATTTCTAATTTAACCTCGATGGGCAAATTTCCTTATCAGATGCCACCCATGACACAGTCCATGCTGGGGCCAACTTTCCAGCCGCAGATATAATGGAAAGGCCCACTAATACAAGAAGTCAAAATCCCCGAACTTGGTGTTTCCAATCTTTTTGGTTGAACGCCTTTCAGTCTCCAATCATTTGGGATTGGACTCTCACAGGTTCTGTCTCATACACTGAGAGATAGTGACATAATAATATTTATTGTCACAAGTAGGCTTACATTAACACTGCAATGACGTTACTGTGAAAAAACCTTAGTCGTCACATTCCGGCGCCTCTTCGGGTACACAGAGGGATAATTTAGAATGGCCAAATTACCGAACAACACGTCTTTCGGGACTTGTGACAGGAATCGCATGCAGACACAGGGAAAACGTGCAGACACCTCACAGACAGTGAACCAAGCAGGAATAAAACCCGAGAACCTGGCGCTTTGAAGGAACAGTGCTGACAACTGTGTGACCGTGCCGCCTAAAGCAAATAACAGAAAGTCTGCAACACTTTCGCTTTATCTCTTTGCAATTTCCCCCAGGCTTACAATTAGAACTTGAAGCATCTCTCGCAGCTTGATGGTTGTCACATATGGTCAAGCAGCCAGGAATGCTTCTCATTGGTGAAACACTCTGGAACATTTTTTTTTCAAAAATCATTCATGGGGTGTGAATTTAGCTGGTTGGGAAAACAATTGCTGCCTACCCCTGATTGCCCTTGAGAAGATGTTGATGTGTATCCACGTGGGATGGTACGTAGGTCCATAATATAGATCCAGCAACAATGAATGAAAGTTAACATTTTTACAGTTACGATTGTGATTGTTTGGAGGGGAACTTCGGAGGCCGCTGCTCCCATGTGTGTTTGCATTTTTCTATCGTGGCGCTCGTGGATTTGGAAAGCACAATGTAAGGACCTTGCTGTGCTCCTGCAGCGCAACTGGAGGTTGTACACACTGTTGACAATGTGCGAAGTTCAAAGTTTGTGGAAGGGTCGCCATTCAAATGCCTTGTTTTATGCTGAAGAGTATCGAACTCCTTGAGTGTTGTTGGAGATGCACTCTTCCAGGCTACTGGGAAACATTTCACCGCATTCATGAATCGTGTCTTGTAGATTATCGACAAGCATTCGTGAGTCAAGATGTGAGTTACACGCCACAGGATCCCTGAACTCTGTCCAATTCTTGTCACCAAAAGTTCGGTGGTTAGTCTAGTTCAGTCTCCTGTAGTTGGTAACATCCATCATGCACATAATTCACTGATTGTAATGGCAGTGGATGACAAGGGGCTATGGTTAGACCGTCCCTTGCTGGAGATGGTTATTGCCTGGCAAATAGATATTGCTTTTGACTTGTTAGCCCAAGCCTGTGTATTTTTATCGTACATGTTCTGAGCCATTTAGAGTCGATTTCACCGGGAGCGGTGCGCAAGTGATTTCTGGGAGGTAAGTTTATCCCTTAGAAACACTTACCTTCACAGGAGCAGGCCAGTCAATGTCCGCGTGAGTGGTGCGCAAGTGATTTCTGGGAGGTAAGTTTATCCCTTAAAAACACTTACCTTCACAGGAGCAGGCCAGTCGATTTCAGCGGGAGCGGTGCGCAAATGATTTCTGGGAGGTAAGTTTATCCCTTAAAAACACTTACCTTCACAGGAGCAGGCCAGTCGATTTCAGCGGTGCGCAAGTGATTTCTGGGAGGTAAGTTTATCCCTTAAAAACACTTACCTTCACAGGAGCAGGCCTGTTGATTTCAGCGGGGTCGGTGCGCAAGTGATTTCTGGGAGGTAGGTTTATCCCTTAAAAACACTTAACTTCACAGGAGCAGACCAGTCGATTTCAGCGGGAGCGGTGCGCAAGTGATTTCTGGGCGGTAAGTTTATCCTTTAAAAAAAAACACTTCTTTTCTGTTTTATTTTTTTCGACCCGCGGACGAACGGGAAGACCCCCCCCCCCCCCAACCAATAAATTCTGGTGGAGAGGAAACCCGAGACACTACACGTGTACTGTCTACCACCCGCCCTCCTCCTCTAACCTAATAATAAGACCCATTGGCGTGAGGTAAGTGCCATATTATATAATTTTTGGCATTATTATATGATATTATTAGCATTACGCAGGTCAAGGAGTCACAGCCGGAGTGAGAGAGATACAGACAGTGAGAATTTGCTAGTTTGGTGCAGTAAGGTAGCCAGGAAACGTAAGTGGTGAATCTAATTGTGCTGTTTTTCAGTTAAAAGTGCAGAGTGGTATCTGATTGGCTGAAGCTGCCCCCACCATAATCTTAAATTAAACTAATTAATTAATTAGTGATGGCTGGTCAGGTAATGTGCTTGAGCTGCTTGATGTGGGAGCTGGCAGATCCCATTGCAAGCTGCAGCGACCACATCTGCAGTAAGAGTTGGATGCTCGAAGAGCTCCGGCTCAGAGTTGATGAGCTGGAGTCTGAGCTTCAAACACTGAGGCACATCCGGGAGGGGGAGACTTACCTGGACACTGTGTTTCAGGAGGCAGTCACACCTGCCAGAGTAAGTAGTTTAAATCCTGCTAGTGGCCAGGGACAGCAGGGTGTGACTGCAAGTCAGGCAGGTAAAGGGAACCAGCAATCAGGAACTCAGGAGCCTCAGCACTTGACTCTGTCCAACAGGTAAGAGGCACTTGCTCCCTGTGTGGATGGCGAACAGGGTTGCAGGAAGGATGAGTCAGCTGACCAAGGCACCATGGTTCAGCAGGCCATTCAAGGGGAGGGAATAAATAGGCAAGTTGTAGTTTTTGGGGATTCTATTATCAGGGGGATAGATAGTATCCTTTGTGAGCAGGATAAAGAGTCCCGCATGGTATGTTGCCTGCCCGGTGCTCGGGTGCGGGACATCTCTGACCGGCTTGAAAGGATATTGGAGAGTGAGTGGGAGGATCCAGTTGTTGTGGTCCATGTCGGTACTAACAACATAGGCAAGTCTAGGACAGAGGACCTGTTTAGAGATTATAAAGAGCTAGGATTCAAATTAAAAAACAGGTCATTTAGCGTCATAATCTCCGGATTACTGCCCGAGCCACGTGCAAATTGGCATAGGGAGGCAAGAATAAGGGAATTTAACACGTGGCTGAAAGAGTGGTGTGGGAATGAGGGGTTCCTTTTCATGGGAAACTGGCATTAGTTTTGGGACGGGGGGGGCCTATACCGTTGGGATGGTCTCCACCTGAACTGAGCTGGGACCAGTGTTCTGGCGAAAAGAGTAAATAGGGTGGTCAATAGGACTTTAAACTAAAGATTGGGAGGGGGCTGGGGAGTCAGGGGACCAAGAGGTGAAGTAATCAGTGGGAAGCGTAGCTGCTTAGGAATACAAAAAAGCACGAAAAGACAAAACTCAGGAGAGGTTACGATAGTCCCCATCCCACAACATATGACACAGTGTATGGAAAGGCTCAGTAAACCAAGGTCCACCACACTAAGAAAACAAAAAGGGACGGTCAATAGAGAAGTAAAGGTGCTATATTTAAATGCGCGCAGTGTACGGAACAAGGTAGATGAGCTTGTGGCCCAGATTGTGACTGGCAGGTATGATGTGGTAGGCATCACAGAGATATGGTTGCAGGGGGTTCAGGACTGGCATTTAAACATCCAGGGATTCACAACCTATCGAAAAGACAGAGAGGTGGGCAGAGGGGGCAGGGTTGCCTTGTTAATTAGGAATGAAATTAAATCAATAGCACTAAACGACATGGGGTCGGATGATGTGGAGTCTGTGTGGGTAGAGTTGAGGAACCACAAAGGCAAAAAAACCATAATGGGAGTTATGAACAGGCCTCCTACCAGTGGTCAGCACCAGGGGCACAAGATGCACCACGAAATAGAAAGTGCATGTCAGAAAGGCAAGGTCACAGTGATCATGGGGGACTTTAATATGCAGGTGGACTGGGTAAATAATACTGCCAGTGGACCCAAGGAAAGGGAATTCATTGAAAGTTTACAGGAGGGCTTTTTGGAACAGCTTGTGATGGAGCCCACGAGGGAACAGGCCATTCTGGACTTAGTGTTATGTAAGGAGCCAGATTTGATTAAAGATCTTAAAGTAAGGGAGCACTTAGGAGGCAGTGATCATAATATGGTAGAATTCAATCTCCAATTTGAAAGAAAGAAGATAGAATCAGATGTAAAGTTGTTACAGTTAAATAAAGGTAACTACAGGGGCATAAGGGAGGAACTGACGAAAATCGACTGGTGCCAGACGCTAGTGGGAAAGACAGTAGAACAGCAATGGCAGGAGTTCCTGGGAGTAATTGAGGACACAGTACAGAGGTTCATCCCAAAGAAAAGAAAGGTTATCAGAGGGGGCATTAGGCAGCCATGGCTGACAAAGGAAGTTAGGGAATGCATCAAAGCAAAAGAGAAAGCCTATAATGTGGCAAAGAGTAGTGGGAAGTCAGAAGATTGGGAAGGCTACAAAAACAAACAGAGGATAACAAAGAGAGAGATAAGGAAAGAGAGGATCAAATTTGAAGGTAGGCGAGACAGTAACATTAGGAATGATAGTAAAAGTTTCTTTAAATACATTAAAAACAAACGGGAGCCAAAAGTTGACATTGGGCCGCTCCAAAATGACGCCGGCAATCCAGTGATGGGAGAAAAGGAAATAACTGAGGAACTAAATAAGTACTTTGCGTCAGTCTTCACAGTAGAAGACATGAGTAATATCCCAACAATTCCGGAGAGTCAGGGGACAGAGTTGGATATGGTAGCCATCACAAAGGAGAAAGTGCTAGAGAAACTAAGAGGTCTAAAAATTGACAAATCTCCGGTCCCAGATGGGCTACATCCTAGAGTTCTAAAGGAGATAACTGAAGAAATAGTGGATTCGTTGGTGATGATGTTTCAACAGTCACTGGAGTCCGGGAAAGTACCAGGGGATTGGAAAATCGCTGTTGTAACCCCCCTGTTCAAGAAGGGAACAAGGAAAAAGATGGAAAATTATAGGCCAATTAGCCTAACATTGGTTGTTGGCAAGATTCTAGAATCCATTGTTAAGAATGAGATTTCTAAATTCTTGGAAGTGCAGGGTGAGATTAGGACAAGTCAGCATGGATTTAGTAAGCGGAGGTCGTGCCTGACAAACCCGTTAGAGTTCTTTGAAGAGATAACAAATAGGTTAGACCAAGGAGAGCCAATGGATGTTATCTATCTTGACTTCCAAAAGGCCTTTGATAAGGTGCCTCATGGGAGACTGCTGAGTAAAATATGGGCCCATGGTATTCGTGGCAAGGTACTAACATGGATTGACGATTGGCTGTCAGGCAGAAGGCAGAGAGTTGGGATAAACGGTTCTTTTTCGGAATGGCAACCGGTGACGAGTGGTGTCCCGCAGGGTTCAGTGTTGGGGCCACAGCGGTTCTCTTTATATATTAACGATCTAGATGACGGGACTGAGGGCATTCTGGCTATGTTTGCCGATGATACGAAGATAGGTGGAGGGGCAGGTAGTATGGAGGAGGTGGGGGAGGCTTCAGAAAGATTTAGACAGTTTGGGAGAGTGGTCCAAGAAATGGCTGATGAAATTCAACGTGGGCAAGTGCGAGGTCTTGCACTTTGGAAAAAAGAATAGAGGCGTGGACTATTTTCTAAACGGTGACAAAATTCATAATGCTGAAGTGCAAAGTGACTTGGGAGCCCTAGTCCAGGATTCCCTAAAGGTAAACTTTCAGGTTGAGTCCGTAATTAAGAACGCAAATGCAATGTTGTCATTCATCTCAAAAGGCTTGGAATATAAAAGCAGGGATGTACTTCTGAAGCTTTATAAAGCATTAGTTAGGCCCCATTTAGAATACCGTGAGCAATTTTGGGCCCCACACCTCAGGAAGGACATACTGGCACTGGAGCGGGTCCAGCGGAGATTCACACGGATGATCCCAGGAATGGTAGGCCTAACATACGATGAACGTCTGAGGATCCTGGGATTATATTCATTGGAGTTTAGGAGGTTGAGGGGAGATCTAATAGAAACTTACAAGATAATGAATGGCTTAGATAGGGTGGATGTAGGGGAGTTGTTTCCATTAGCAGGGGAGACTAAAACCAGGGGGCACAGACTTAGAATAAAAGGGAGTCACTTTAGAACAGAGATGAGGAGACATTTCTTCAGCCAGAGAGTGGTGGGTCTGTGGAATTCATTGCCACAGAGGGCAGTGGAGGACGGGACGTTGAGTGTCTTTAAGACAGAAGTTGATAAATTCTTGATTTCTCGAGGAATTAAGGGCTATGGAGAGAGTGGGTAAATGGAGTTGAAATCAGCCATGATTGAATGGTGGAGTGGACTCGATGGGCCGAATGGCCTTACGTCCACTCCTCTGTCTTATGCTCTTATGGTCTTATGTTAAGTTTCAGCATCGACTGCTTCAACATCTGATTATTCCTGAACATTTACAACTCCAGGAAAATCCTCACTTTACACCTGAATATCCAAGTAAGGTCATTGATGAAGCAACCGAAGATGGTTGAGCCTAATCACAATTAGGGTAGAAAGTTTTACTCTTTTGTTTAACACTCCTGTTGAATGTTCATATTTACTGTGCACATTAAGACTCATCACTATGAGAAATATTGTACGATTTGCAGTTATTGTGTGGGATTCTCCGTTCCAGAGAATAAATATTGACGCACACAGACAATCTGCCGACCTTTACAACAGACCAACCGGGCGTTACATCTGGACCGATTCCGCTACCATTAAGGGGCTAGCCCCAGTGCCTCGTGGAACAGTCACGATTCCACTAATACATGGTGTGGGATACGCTGGGTCCATGATCGACACTGGGGAGGCTGACAAGCTGCAAACGCACAAACACATTACTCTCTCTCCACGTAGTTATCCAATCCAAAAAGAAGGCGTTGGAGTGCACCCATACAGCAGATGGGTCGTCTGGGGCCAGAAGGGATGCAGGGAGTGTCCTGAGGGGCACCTATACGATCTGTGGCACTAAATTCAAAGTAGGTTGTAAGAGGTGTGCGCAGCTGCAGGGCTGCCTTGATGGCCAATGCAATGGTGTTTCGTGTCCGTCCATCCTGACCCCACAGCACACCTCCTGGCCATCCTCCACTACTCCCCCACAAAACTGGCAGGAACCGTGGCCAGCGGAAAATAGACAGAAAACATGGCGGTGTTGGACACCTTCCGGACCCCCTCCCTTCTCCCTCAGTAGCCGTCATGCTGGTTTCACGACTTTTAGAAACACAAGTGAACTACGCCATCGTGAACTCGGCCCTTCGGACATAGAAAATCGCGGAGGCCCCGGAGAATACAGGCCGGGTCGGCTAATGATATGTAAATGGAGTTGGATTCTGCGATTCTGGGGCGATGTCCCCACGGTGGCGTAAAACGGCCACCGATTCACCGTTTCGCTGGGGGCTAGCATGTCAGCAGCGTAGAGCACACGGATCGAGCTGGCAAAATGGCCCGGAGAATTGCCTGGTCCGTGTGGACCCGGCCCGCAAAATAATGTCCCCGCTTGGCCGGCTTGGGTGCCCTTGATCACCCGCCCTGCACATTGCCCCGAGCCGCTAATAAAGTCCCCCGTGCCCGCGATCAGCCCTCCTCTGACTGTGGCAGCGCTAGAATGAGTCCGCAGCCTCGACGTGAGTTCCCAACGGATGAGACCACACGTGACAGATGCTGTTAGGCACTCGGTCGATCGTGGGCGGAGCGTCGGGGAGCGGGCCTCAGGCAGTGTCCTGAGGCCATCGATACATGGCGTGGTGTACTCCGCCAGTGTGCTACTTTGGATGGGGCGGCGCAATGCGAAAGCGGCGACGCCCCAGATTTCTTCGGGAACTATGATTCTCCGGCCAATCGCCGAACGTGATTTTGGTGTCGGCAACCGGAGAATCCAGCCCACGGTGTGTGCTGTACGTGCAGAGTGAAACATATTGATGCCGTTTTCGAGGTGATGGAGAATCCGTCAAATCGGCGCCTGCCACGACTTCGGCATAGGAAGCTATTCTCTGCCCAATCGCATTTCCAGATTTCAGCGTCAGCTGATGGACAACCCGTCCACTATATCTTGCCTTCCATGCATTGTGAAAGTAATTGTCTGTGAGTACCCTCGCTTAGGTTAATTAAAATGTTGTTAGCGAGCTCATAGATCTGTTAGGGCTGTGTCATCGACTACCCTGATTTGGATACACTTTTTGGCAGTAAACATACCGTCCATTTATTCATTTTTCTCTTACATTGAGGGACTGCTCCCACCCAGAGGATGCTGGCCGTTTCCCAGTTCACTCCCCTATGATCCTTGTTGTACGGATTCCACCGTCTGTCCTCCTCTGGATGCATATTCGTCTCCTCGAAACCCTAGAATTCACTATTGTCCCCACTCCATCACTGGAGTTTCCTGAGAGTCTATGCATTCTGCCATTTTCCTGCTTCTTTCTTGGCTCCTGGGATTGAAGAAGAAAATGTTGACCTTACACACAACTGCACATTTATGACTGCTGCACGCCATTAAAAAATATATACTGTGACCACGTGACACAAGAATATTCATAGGCGTATAGAAACATAAACGCATATGGAGTGAGCGCAGGCAGCAAAACATGTGAAATGTCTGCACGAGATTGAGAAGCTAAAATGTCAGCTAACCATTAAAAGGGGTGAAATGTCAGCTTTCTCCACCAAATGCGGTCCATAATCCAGGGATAGAATGGGAGAAATTAGAGTAAGGCGCCTATGTTTATCCAACGACCAGTCACACTACCAACTGGGGACACCCACATCCCACGGAATACAACCGACAGTACCGCACAATGCATTTGGTATTCTGATGAATCCTGTCACGCCCCGCCGAAAGGATGGACAGAACTGCAATGTGACTTACGTGACTCGCTACACTATAACAGAACTCATGGGCATTACTAAACCCATTGGCGTATTTAAAAATCAAGTAACCCAAATTATCTCTTTGAGGAAGTTACTGAATACTATATTTTAAACAGCCTGGGTGAGGAACAGGAGGTCAAGCTCATTGTATTATATTTAAGCCCCGCAATCCGTTCCGCCCTACCCGACCCCCAGAATGTAGTAGTTGTAACCGTACCACAAAGTGAAGGCAGCCGTTCTGACTGCCGTAGGGTACAATAAGGATGACCTGGTGAACGGTTTAAACAATTGTCAGCAAGAGGTGAGAACATCCGACGGCACATGCCATTTGGCTCTGCAATCAGTTCTTAGGTGTTTTCGGGCAGCTAAACAAGATAATATTAATCCCACACAACCGTCCACATGGATACGTACCCTGATTTCAAATGCCACCGAAGGAGTTCGAAAGGTGTGAAAAAACCTCGACCCCGATGACAATACCCACGATGAGGAATGGGCAATTCGAAAAATGACACAAGCTAAGAGTGCGACATCAAAACACGAGCACCCACAAACCCACACAACGAGAAAAGATGAGACACAGCCGCCCACACTCGCATTCTGGCACGCTGTGGCGTTACGAGGGCAAGGCAGAAGCAGGAGTATTAAACACTGGGCACTCACGCCCATCTCCTCCTGTTCATCAGCGAAGCAAGGAATTGCAGCCCCGCACAGACACCCGATATTGTACCAACCACATACACTGAGAGCAGTATGGGACCGACTCCAAATATCCATCTCTACAACACCTCTACAACGAACTGTTGTAGCTGTGGTCAGATCGGCTATTTTGCCAGAGAATATCGGGCACCGGCCCTCCAATACCTACTGTCTTATCAACGATTTTCCGATGAGGACATCCGACCGATGGCAGGAGAACGACATTCGCTCCAGACCAACATAATCCTGGGAACAACTCTGGACGCCCCCTACTGCTTATACGCACACTCCCTACTGCTTATACGCGCACTGAGTCAGTAAGGCTAAATGGGATAGTGTTATGGGCCACAGTTTATAGAACGCCAAAGTGTATCATGGAGTTCACCTGCCCCACAACTTTTAATAGACTGTGGTATGTGGAGCTCACGGCCCACTCTACAGGTGTGGAACAGCAGAAATGGAGAAGTATTTTTTTAAAGCAAAACAGTGTTTATTCTATGAAGTCAAGTTAACCTTTTTAAAACGTACAGTGAACATCTTAGCAACCATTAATTCAAATGCAACCCCCAAAGAATACAACACTAAGTAATCCTTACTTTCCTTTTAACATCCATAAGACTTAACAAAAAAGCCTTTGAACAGAATCACATCAGGTTTAAATTCACTAATGAGAACAGTTGCAACGCAGAATTCACCTAATGATCAAGAGATAGCCTTTACATGACAGAGAACAATGTTACACATTCTGTGGCTTACCTCTGCTCGAACACGGAAAGGTAACCAAAAAACACACACACCCAAGCTTTTTTCAAAGTGAAACTAAAAGCTGACAGACAGCCCAGCCCCACTCACTCTCTGATATCACTGCAGTAGTAAACACACATTTCTTAAAGGTATTCTTACATGACAATAGTGTAATTATAGTCAGGTACAAAACCAAGCATGAGGCCATCGTGTGGAGTTCCCAAGGACACATTAGGATCCGCACTACCCTCAACACATCCTTTCACCTTGGTTACACATGGCGCATCCGGAAAAAGAGGTTAATGCCCTCATATCAGAATCCACACCGACCGACGTAGGAAAAGAAGAAAAATACATCGACCAAATTTCTGCCTTTGGGGAATTGTGGATGAAACCCACAGAGATGAAAGATGACCAAGGAGCAAAGGCATATTAGGCAAAAATACAAAGGCTTTCGCCAACCAGAGGCCGAACGACAGGTGAAATTATCTTAGAATAGCCTGAAACAAAAACCCCAAAGGCAGTACGTCTTCCTTAACAAGCTGAAGGGCAAGAGGCCAAGATAATTCATAGGTTATTACAACAGGGAGGCTTGCGCTGCACTGCCTACACTAATAAGGAGTCGCACGTTCGACTACTATGCGCAGAATCAAACAACCCCATCACATCTCCCGCCGTTGCAACAAGCCCCAACGCCATGATGTAGCAAGCTCCGCATGCCAAAGATATTAGGGTTTTAAATATAAGTAACGGCGTCTGATGAATCCCTTTTGACCATTACTGCCAATACATATTCGCCATCACCTCCCAGGGACAGCGGTGTGTGTCTGCCACAGGGTTTCTCCAACACTATTTCCATATTTCATCAGAGACTTCAAGTGTTTTCGATATCCGAATGTTTGCATCTGCCTGTAGACAATCTTCTCCTCTAAACTGAAATCAGGGAGTAGCATATTAAATTGCTAAAATAACTCTGAAACCCTTCCCTACATCATTCTTCAAGGTAAAACACAAGGACGCCGAAATAATGAGACCACACATCTCCTAAATAAAAGCAAATTTCGCGAATGCTGCAACCTGAAACGAAAGAGAAAATGCTGGAAAATATCAGCATGTCTGGCAGCATCTGTATGGAGAGAAAAGAGCTAAATGGTCATCTGGACTCGAAACGTTAGCTCGTTTCTCTCCCCACAGGTGCTGGCAGACCTGTTGAGATTTTCCAGCATTTTCTCTTTGGTTCCACACATCTACTACTTGGATACGGTAGTGACTGAGGGGAAGCATGCGATTGAAAGGACTCATATGGAATCTATAACACTCTTTTCACTACCAAATGACCTGAACATGTTGCGCTCCTTTCCATGTTGCCTGGTGGGTCACTGCCAAACCCTCATCAACGGTTTCGGCATCAAGTCCGCCCCCTTGTCTGAACTCTTACGCAAAACACCCCATGGATCTGGACGGAGCAGCACACACGTGCGGCCTTAGAACTTAAAAAATCCCGAGCACAGGCGCCTTCCCTATAAGTACCTAACTTGCGTCTTCCTTTTGCACTGGAGGCAGTGCCCACTGGCAGGGCACTAGGAGCTCTGCTCATTCAAGAACGGCACGTGGGGTCTCTGCCCGATAGCCTAAACGTCTCACTTTCGGACTCCGATGGAAAAGCTGCCATAGTCAGCGTAAACACCCTCACCATCCTCAGTGAAAATACCCCCATGAAATTATTGCCTAACGGATGGATCAAAGAGCTAGAACCATATCGCACTTATGCTCCAGGGCTTGAACATTTCAGCAAAACATACCCGACTCTCCACCTTCTCAGCAGACAATTCAACCTACGAGGGGAGTCCCATGGATGCTAGATCCTAACAGCAAATTATCCAACGGGGCAATTTCTGTCAAAACAAAGGGGGGGGGGGGTAACAAACCAGACAACAAAAACAGTCACACCGTGAAGATTTATGTGCATTGATCTTCTATGGTGGAGCAATGGAACAGGAAATGGGTTACGGCATTGATTTAGAAGACCAGGAAGATAAGAACCTGCGGGAAATAGCTTTGCAACGTCCCACATACATGACTGCCCAGGTTGCAGAACCAGCAGCCCATAATATACGTGGTAAGCTACCGCAAAACTCCCCACCCCATAGGACATACATCCAGGTAATACGTATGTCTGCAAAAGTTCCCTCCACTAAGGGAAGCGTGTGGATTCGGCCCAGAAGACGTGAAACATATGCGATCATCACTTCTTTTAATATTCATTTTCCAGGGCAGCACGGTGGCGCCCTGGGTTAGCCCTGCTGCTTCACGGCGCCCAGGTTCGACCCCGGCTTTGGTCACTGTGCGTGTGGAGTTTGCACATTCTCCCCCTGTTTGAGTGGGTTACGCCCCCACAACCCAAAAATGTGCATGGTAGATTGTTTGGCCACGCTAAATTGTCCCTTAAATGGAAAAAAATAAATGGGTACTCTAAATTTAAAAAAACTTTTTTTTAAAGATTAATTTTCCAATGAGTGTGGGATCATTAAAGTTATGGCCCATCATCGCAGCTCCTGACTTGAGAACATAAGTGCGGATGAATTAGCCAAACAGGGTCTCCGGGAGAATTTTGGCAAGCGTTCATTACTGAAAGCATTGAAGATGTGAATGCCAGCCAAACCAAATTTCAAGACCTTCAAGAAGCTCAAAACATTCTCAAGGACCTGAAACTAATTCATGAAGGCAATACCACATCTCTTTTGCTAAATAGCGGAACACCATCATATAACAGGGCGGGCTCGCCCTCAAAGTAGGTCTGTACGCGGGACCAATCAGGGATCACAACTAATAATGTATCAAAATCATGATATCCAGGGCCATCAAGGGGCAGGAACCATTGGTGAGCGTATTCAGTGATTATACTGGTGGCCAAATCTGGAGCAGGACGTGAGACATTACCTCGATGACGGTATGATCTTTACCATAAAGAAACCCTGATAAATATTCTCAGAAAGTTAAATTGGGACATACTTTCTATGTTCAAGGCCTCTAGGCTACCTTACAGATTGAATATGTTAGTCCGCTACTACCTAGGTGGGAGGTGCCAAGTACATTGTGGTCGTTGTAGACACATTTTGTTCGTGGGTGGATGCATTTGCAACGCGCACTAGTATGGTAAAATTCGCGGCAGACATACTAGCGCAGCAAACCTTTACTAGGTGGGATCTTCCCCAAGGTATCGACTCCGAACGGGGCACTCAATTCGCAGCCCAGGCAATGCGACGTGAAGGGAGTGTTTGGGGTAAAACATCAGTTCTACATTGCATACCACTCCCAGTCCAATCGAATTGTAGGAAGACTGAATCGCACATTTAAGGAAAACATCCGCAATACCGTTCAGGAGAACAATTACTGATGGAACAAAGTGATGCTCTTCATTTTAATGATAGTACGGAACTCCATATCCAGTTCATCAGATTCATTCCCCACGTCTAAATGAGCAGGCGACTCATGCGAGGAATCGACACTCTGCTCGGGTTAGTTTTGTCCTAACCAGAGATTGCAGCGCCAGCCCATGGGAGCGCCGGTAAAATGTTACTGGACAACGTTCTGGAAGTGCAACAGACCGCCGGATTAGAATAGGATGACATAAACAACAACATAAGTCGTACGTCGATGGGAAAGTGAATCCCGTCCAGAGTGAAGTGTTATAACCAAATAACGCTCTGGCTGTGCCTGCATGCTACCTCCTTGTCCTCCAAATGTGCCAGACTCTATGTGATAGTAGACAAAGCCAGCTCCCCCATGTACATGATAGTTGTGCACCGCAGGGAAGCCGGATGTTGTCCTGTCAACCAGACAAAGGCCGTCGGCTCCCAACAAAATTTTCCATCAATATCACGTTTCCTGAGAAGGAATTGACGAACCCCACGCGCCGCCAAACCCCAGCATGTGCCAATGGATCCGAACCACGGTCCTTACCCCATGCCCCAGTGCCCGGGCCCACACCCTGTTCTACTGGGACCGACACATGGCCGCCGCGTTTCAGTCCGAATTCACAGGCCGTCAGGAGGAAAAGCCCGCCTCAAGGGACTCAAGCGAAAAAACAAGGGATGCCAACAGACCAAACCCTTATGGGGTCCCTGGAACTGAGAAACTGGGCTGTTTAGCACAGGGCTAAATCGCTGGCTTTGAAAGCAGACCAAGGCAGGCCAGCAGCACGGTTCAATTCCCGTACCAGCCTCACCGAACAGGCGCCGGAATGTGGCGACTAGGGACATTTCACAGTAACTTCATTGAAGACTACTTGTGACAATAAGCGATTTTCATTTCATCTCATTTTCATATGACGATCACCACCAGAGCTGGCAGAACAGCAAAACCGGAACCAAGAGCACAACTTAATGCCCAATCTCAAAGGAAATACAGGCACATTGAATGTTCCTCATCATAAACATACGTTGCCCGTAACGTACACAGCTTTTAGCTGTGTAACTCTCACCAAACAACACTTCGTCCCTGAAAAGCAACTCATTCAACACAGGATCTGCGGTATCAGATACGAAACAGAGCGTTCACAGAAGGCGTAAATCAAACACGCAGTCCTGGACCACATCCTCATCGTATGCGATGTGGAAGTCCTCGACCCAGAATAGTGAGAAGAGTCCCAAGCTACAGCAGGATTTGTTTTTAATTTAGAGTACCCAATTATGTTTTTACAATTAAGGGGCAATTTAACGTTGCCAATCCGCCTAGCTGCACGTCATGAGGTTATGGGGGTGAAACCCACGCAGACACGGGGAAAATGTGCAAACCCCACACAGAGAGTGACCCAGGGCCGGCATCGGACCTGGGTACTCAGAGCCGTAGGCAGCAGCGTACAGCTGGGTTTTTAATGGCAGGTCAAGGATTCGATTTGCGGTACCCTGGACACATTCAATTTACCGCAACAGTTGTGGGCGTGTATGAGCATCGTATCCTGTAGGTGCAGCGCGACAAAAGTATACCACCTAACCACCCTGACAATACAACTCGTCCAATGGAAGAAGGAATTGATGCAGTGCTTGGACGTTGTTTCAGGTGATGAGACACCACGAAGGAGTATATTCAGGTCTCAAATTTTATTGTTTCATGTAATTATTACCTGTGTATTTTAGTTTTATTGCGTGAAGTTATTATTTTTTAAATTATTATTTTTAATGTTTGATGTATTTATTTCTTGTGCATTTCTTTCATGTTTTCTAATTACGTATTTAATTTATTATTTCAGTGGAATGTATGTGTGTTGAGTTAGGGCGTTTGATTGTCAACCCATGTTTCAGATATTTGCTCGTTTCGATTTGGTTAGTTTTGTGTGATCCTGTTTGCTGATGCTCACTGGATGAAGAGGAGGGACTGTGGCAACCTGACATGGTTATATCTAGGGTCTACATTTGAGCACGATCAAATTGGATATGTTAAATTAAAGAGTTGGACACTTTAAATCATACTAAGATCATCTATCAGAGAGGCTGTTGGGAATTCAGATTTGACCGAAGTGAAATACACAACCGACGGACAAACTACCACAACATGTGTAAAACTGTGCCATGAGTGACCAATCAGAGAGCATCGCACCCTGTTGATATGCATGGATGTATTGTCAGTAGCCCAGTTTGAGACAGACTTTCGAGCACCCAGAGATCAAGCCATTACCTTATATCACAACAAGATATGTTCAAGCAACACCACAAGAGATGGACACTTGAGGCAGGATCATATACTCTCTCAACCGATGATCAACCGTAGCATTGGGTGCTGACACTCTCTCTGGCGCGTTCTTTGACAGACATCCGAGGAAATGGCAAAAGGGGGCAAAGGGAACTGGGATAAACTAAAGCACTCGACGCACATCATCAGCATCGACTCCATCCAGGGTCAACCATAACATCTGACAGAGGTTGAAGGATGCAACGTACGAGAGCCACTTTCGCAACGACAGACCTAAGAGACTCAGAGAATCAATCCCATGGCTCATCCGAAGTAATTTTTACGTGTGGTACACCGAATCTTCAGAGCCTTTAGGAAATGTTATTGGGTTATTTCAGAATAAAATTTGTTGTTGTTAAGGTTGGTTTGATTTTAGACTTAAATGGTCCTATAAACTGTTCGCTCATAAATACATCCGGGTAAAACTTTGAATCAAATACTGGTCGAAATATCTGATATGTTGGTGATGCAACAAAAGCAGCCGGAATGATGACACGACGCGTGAATGGAAGAATGACAGAAATTGAAGGTGTATCCAGAGTAAGTGTACAGCAGAATATCAGCGTGGGGAAAGGGTCCCTGGAATTTGTGGACAATATGAACAACGTTATAATGATTACGGAAATACGTAAAAACAAGCTGGGTAACACGAGTGGTGTTGTTGCAGCCTATCGGTTGTGCCACTAGAAACTTCCAGCTCCAAATTCTGCCCACACTTCCTTGATTGTAATTCCTTCTTGTGTCTCTCCACCATTTCCAATGTATGCCATCAAATAAATTGGGAACTACGCTTCCAATCTGAAATTTTCATTCTCAGCATTGAATCTGACAAATATTTGGAAAACTAAATGGTCTGCTGAACCTCATTGCGCTTAATTGTGTCAGGATTGAGGACGCCTATGGTAGAGACGTCAGAGTAAGAATAGAATTAAAATGAAAAGCATGCCTTCAACTAGAGGAAGTGTTTATAATGCGAAATTACAGCGCGAGGCGTTTTGGACTATCGGTACAATACCTAAACTGGAAGAAGTACAGTTAAATTGCGCCTTCACCTGAACAGGATACTTGGGACTTGGACAGAAGGAGAAAAAGACAGATTGAGCAATGTGTTACATCTGCTGCTCAGGATTTTGACGGTGGAATAGGGTACAAATGTGTACCAAGGTGCTGGGGACAGAAGTCAAATATAAACATGTATTTCGCGGATAATACAGCTGGACATGTTGAAAATTACACACTGAAAGTGGAATCGTCTGAAATAGGAGATGAGATCAAAATAAAGTTGACGTGGTTAGGCAGGGAGGAGAGCGCGTGAAGACAGGGCATAGAAAGTGGAAGGCAGGATACTGGAAAATGCATTGGAGGCAATGATAGGCTGAGGAAAAAATGTCAGACAAATGAATAAATCCATGCCAAATTGATGATATAACCATAATAAAAGTCAGGGGGCAATGTGTTTCTGGGGCGCTAAATCTGTCACGCTTTACTGCATGAACCGAGGTTTGAGATCACATGGAAATGTAAGCAAAGCCTTGGGACTCACCACCACATGAAAAAAAGAGGAAATCTACAATATGCATAGCAGCTTATTTATGCCAGACATAAATATTGAACAACATCTTCATATTCATGTTACAACTTAACGTCCAGACACGAGAGATGTTTGCAGCATAACAATGTCATCGGAACCGAAAAGTTATCAAACAGCCGGGAAGATTGAACAGGAGGTGGTTCTTTTTCATTATATCAGCGCTGGTTGGGAGGAGACCTAACAGAGTCTGTTGAAATTTTAAGAACATTATTTTTTAAATTGTGAGGCAATTTAAATAGTTTGGATAGATGATTGACCCTGATAATTTTCTTGCCCAAGAAATGGGGCAAATTATCAAGTGCTTGGGCACAATACGTTTCTGTGCATGTTTGTCTGTGCGTGTGCGTGTAGGTGTGCGTGCGTGTGTAAGTGGAGAGTCACATCGCATACAGTTTAGGGGTCCCAGTGAGAGATCCTGATGAGGGAGCAGTGACCATCGGCTGCAGCCTTCTTCAGATATCCGGAAGGAGGCGGAAGATTAAATGAAAACACTTTGTGTGAAACGTTTGAGCACTCTCTTAAATTAGGTAACCGCTCCCACTTGTCACTGGTTTATGTAGAATTGATTAACTTATATATAATCTGTTGTTTGTTAATAGTTTTAATGAAGCATCTTGAAATCAATTACGAAAAGTCGACTGTTTACTTTGTTATCTGAGGTGGGGGGGGGGGGTTGTGTGTGTGTATGTGTGGGTATTAAGTCGCTTGGCTGGGGCGACTGGACATCCAGCAATCGTCCACAACTGGACATCAATGGGGCATTCCCACCATCAATATCATCAACTGAATTCTGCAAAATCATTGTTCAACACATCCCACGACGTACAGTGATCTTCCAGTCCAGTCAAAGGTTCAAGTCTGCATCAGTGAAGTGTTACGACGAGTAAGTCAGGAGCAGTGCCCACTTAATCGCCGATAGTTGTAAAAACGAAATCATTGTGCCGTAATATTTAACAGCATTGTTGAAACAACCACTGCCCTTGCTCGGGGGTTATTATGGACCAAATATTTTACTAGACCAGCGATGCAATTTGTATGACTGCAAGGGCAGTTCAGGAGCTGTAAATTCTGCGGCGATAAATTCAGCACTCCCACCCCCCCCCCCCCCCCCCCCAACGCCTGCCCATTATCTCCAGAATGGAAAAAGGGATTGTGCTGGCTAAACGTCACTTAGGGTTGTAAATATTACTCAAACAAATTCCAAGATATTAAACCTCATTCCTTTCACCGGATGTTCACTTTGTCGGCATTACGTACAATATGCGAGATGCACTGTGATTTTATATCGTAATTCATTCGCCATTTGAGCCCGAGAATTTCTAATGAACAATGCTCCCTCCGCGTCCACACGCCCAGCAGCCCTCGCCCTTCAGCAACAAGATTCCGGCTCTGCCCACATGGAGTGCAAGGATTCATTTATGCAGGTCACCAGCAACTTCAGTGGTGTTATTAGGGAAAGCAAGGCTGGGGTTGTCACAGATGTTGACATCCAATTACTGATCGAAAACAATTGCCCTGTGCCAGATATTACCAGATGTTCAGAGCCACCTACCGCGGTTTTCACTTCAGTTAGGCGCCCCACGCTGAACAGATTTCTGCTCGACCAGTTACTCACAGTTATGGTTAGTCACAGGGGCAGGTGATTCGCTTACTGAGCACAGCGTGGAATTGTTTAATGACACATGCTCCCAGTCGTACATAGACACGAGAGTCTGGTGTACGACGTATGTCTGTATGTTTCGTTGCAGTTAGTGATCATCACTGAGTATAAATATACACTAACATACGTTGCCAGGAATATCATAGCAATGATATATTACACGAATGTTTCATTATCAGTTTACGAGCTTCTATTAAAGATAATAAGATGACAATTCATCGAGACTGTGTTAGAAACAGAGGAAGTCGAGGAATATAACACTGTAATAGAGATAATTCTGGATGTCAGCCTACACAAAATTATAGCACTGAGTGAGGGCCTGTATAATTCTCGTCATTAGTTCAGTGTGTAACATTACCTGTCAACAAAACCAAAGTTCAGCTCACATATAGTTTAAAGACATTCGATGAATGCAGTCACTTACCAGGAACACCAACTGCAGCAAGGGTCGTGTAGTATATTTTCCTGAAAATGTTAAACGTTTCAGACATTTTCTTCGTGAGTGATGTGTTCCTCTGCGCCGTCGGCAATCCCTCCGAATCAAACTGTGAGATGACATAGTCTCGGAGTATTTATTTTATACCCAACGCAATCTCCTCCGGGACACGGAGGTTGCAACATTTTGCAATGTCTTTTTAAAAACTTGAACACACAACTCATGACATCAGTTTAAGTCCATGTTATAATAGAATATATTTATTTCTGCGATTGGCTTCGAACCGTAAAAATTAGACAGTTCTGATTACATTAATTTACTAAATAAATCATAGACGCTAAGTTTCTGGAAACTGATATTACCTCGCAAACGGCATATGGCCCATCTCGAGATCTTACAATGTTTATAAAAACATATTTAGCTGCATTTTCAATTTTACACACATTTGCATTTTATGTTTAATATGCACAGTGCGAGAGGATCTTTTACTTACTTCTTGTCATCCTCTCTTTTGCTGTGCTTCCCTTCCACCTCCCCTTTCGCACACCGACTCCCCTGCCCCCGCTCATTGGTCTCCTCCTTATTAATTGGCGTGTGCTATCCCCGGCTTCTGCTCTCCCATTTTCTTCCATCTTTCCTTTGTGCTTTTTGCTCTGTCTGCCTTGTAGGTCGCGCGCGCGCGTGTGTGTGCGTGTGTGTGTGGGGGGGGGGGGGGGGGGTCTTCGGCCTCTCCCTCTCCCTCTGAAGTATTTCCCTCGTTTTCCCCGGTTTCCCTCCTATGTTCTTCCACGCCTCTCTCAGCGCTGTGTATTCGTATCTGTCTTCTCCCAACACTCATTTTATCTCTAGTTACTTTTGGCTCCGAACAGATCTTGGAATAGGACGACGAATAGCCCCCAGTCTTTGAGGTAGTCTTCCTTCGATCCTCGGGTGGTGCACTTGATCTTCTCCAAGGGGAGATATTTCACCAGGTCTGCCAGCCAATCTGCAGTTCTGGATAGGGCTGCTGATCGCCAGCCGAGCAGGACTGTCTGGCGTGGGATTAGGGAAGCGAAAGCAAGAGCGTCGGCCCTCTTCCCCATGTGTAGCTCTTGCTGTTTGGATAGCCCGAAGATTGCCACTTCTGGGCACGGCTCCACTGTCACCCACAGAACCTTGGACATTGCCTCGGAAAAGGCTGACCAGAAGCCATCAAGTTTGGGACAGGCCCAGAACATGTGGGCGTGGTTAGACGAGCCTATCTGTCACCGTTCAAATTTATCCTCCACCTCCGGGAAGAACCAGTTAATTCGGGTTCTGGTCAGGCGCACTCTGTGCACCACCTTAAGTACATGGGGCTGAGCCTTGCACAGGTGGAGGTGGAGTTGGCCCTGCTCAGTGCTTCACTCCAGATTCGCCAGCCCACTAATGTCCCTAGTTCGGCTCCCCATTTTCGTCTGTTCCCGTCCAATGGCAATCGAGCACTGCACAGTAGTTGCCCGCACATTTTCCCGCAGTTTCGCCCTTCTTTACTGTCCAAATCTATCAGGTCCACTAGTACTGTGGCCTCAGGGGGCCCGGGTATCCTCATCTCTCTTTGTGGAGGAACTGCTTTATTTGTAGGTGCCTTAGTTCCTGACCTCTCGGCAGTTCCAGCTCTTCAGCCAGTTCACTCAGTGTCGCTCGACTGTTTCCTGTTTAAACAGCCCTGAATGTGAGCGTCCCCCGTCGTGTCTGCGGGTATTGAAAGTGTGTCTAGCTTGGCTGGTGTAAATTTGTGGTTTCTGTCGATGGGCGCCTTAGGAGACATCTTGGTCAGGTTGAAATGTTATTGTATTTGATTCCACATCCTTGGTGTGGCTAAGAGCACTGGACAGGATGTGTATTTCGTCACGGGGGTTGGGGGTGTGGGGTGCGGCCGTGTCGAGGGCAAGGAGGATCCTCCCCTTGCAGGAGGTCTCCTCCATCTGCACCCGTTCCGTATTGGGTTCATGTACCATTGCCTCAATCTTTCTGTCGTGGCTGCCCAGTGATAGTACTGCAGGTTTGGTAAGGCCAGGCCTCACCAATCCTTTCTCCTTTGCTTTGTTCATTTCAGGAATCTCGTATTATTACACGCCCCTCTTACCGCCCCCCCTCCCCCCCCCCACACACACACAGAAACGCCATGATCATTCTGTCCATGTTTTGGAAGACAGCCTTGGGGATAAAGATTGGTACTGATCTGAAAAGGCAGAGGCACCTTGGCATTATGTTCATTTTGATTGTCTGCATTCACCCCACTAGGGTGAGCCGGAGCGAATCCCACCTTTACATGTTCTTTTTTGCTTTCTCTGCCAGGCTAGTCAGATTCACTTGGGGATCCGTGTCCAGTTCCTGGCTATTTAGATCCCCAGGTATCGGAATTTGTGTTGAGCTAGTTTGAATGGGAGTCCCTCCAGCTCTGTGCCTCGCTTTTGCCCACGGTAGGTTTGTAACCCGAGAAGGTTCCAAACTCTTTCAGGACCTGCATGATTGCTCTGAGACCTTTGTGCGGTTTCAAGGCGTAGAGGAGCATCTCATCTGCATAAAGTGCGACTGTGCTCTCTGTCTCCCCTTCAGATGTCCCTCCAGCTGTTCGCATCTGGCAGAAGTATCGCCACGGTTTCAATTGCTAGGGCAACAGGAGCGGGGACAGTGGGCATACCTGCCTTATGCCTCTGTGCAGCTGGACGTATTCAAAAATGGTGGCGTTGGTTTGAACGCTCGCCTTGGGGCGTTGTGTAGGAGTTTCATCCTGGAGGGAATCCTGCTCCTAGCACAAACCGCTCCAGTACCTCGAGGTCACTTCCATTCGACTCTGTTCAAGGCCACCTCTGCATTAAGGGAGACGATTAACTCAGGTGTTCTCTCCCTGGGGATCGTCATTATTACATTGATCAAGCACCTGATGTTCGCAGTGAGTTCCCTACCCTTGACAAAGCTTGTATGGTCTTCCGCGAACAACTCTGGTAGACAGTAATCCAGCCTATTCGCCAGCACCTTCGCGAGTATCTTTGTGACTACATTCAGTACTGAAATGGATCTATATCAGCCGCACTCTGTCGGGTCTTTGTTACTTTTGGGTGTCAGCGATATAGTGGCCTGTGCTAGTGTAGGGCGCAGAGTGAGCATTTGCCAGCGCAAATTTGTTGCACAAGTCCGCCGGGAACACATCCGGACCCAGCGCCTGCCCTCCCTGCCTCGAGCTGATGCTCCCCATGAATTCTGCCAGATCTATTGGTGCTTCCAGTTCTCCTTGCCAGTCCTCCCGCACAACTAGCACACCCAGTCCGTTCAGGAACTGTTTGATCCCCGCTTTACAGTGGGGGCTTCGGAGGTGTACAGCCCTCGGTAAATGATCTTGAATGCTCGATTGACCACATTTGGTTCTGCTACTACTCTGCCTCTGCTGTCCTTAACCTGCAATATTTCTCCCGTGGCTGCCTGCTTTCACAGCTGGTGAGCCAGTAGGCGGCCAGTCTTTTCCCGTGCCCTCCGGGCCTGGCGGAGTTGGTGCACTGCTTTCCTAGTGGATAGCTGGATCATGTCCATTTGTAGCTTTTCCCTCTCCGCCAGCAGCTTTACAATCGGGGCCTCGGAGTACGTGCCATCGACCTCCACGATGGAGTCGATCAGCTGTTGCCGCGCGCCCGGTATGCAAATATTTCCCCTCTGATCACAGCCGTTAGTTCCTCCCACAATGGTGGAAGGTGAGACTTCTGGTTGTTAGTCACGTAGTCGATTTTGGCCAGTGATATCTTCTGTCAGAAGGCCTTGCCGGCCACGAGGTCCGTGTCCAAGCTCCATGTGGGACGTTGAGCACGGCCCTTCTTTAACGTCACATCCATGTAGAGTAGATCATGCTCGGAGATAATTATCGTGAAGTATTCTGCTGGAAGCACCGATTTCCGCACTGCAAAGAAGCCGATTCGAATGTATGTCTTTTGTCCAGGCAAGAAGAACGCGAATTCCCTCTCGCAGGCTTGCCAGAACCTCCATGGGTCCTCCACCCCACCTGTTCCATACATGCTCCCAGTTCCTTAGCCACGCCTATCTTATTCCCCGTTCCGGGACTTGATCGGTGGGTCTACCGGACCTGCATGCATTTTATGTCGCTCCCCATTACCAGTCAGTGTGTGCCAGAATGGGGATTTCCACGATGGTCCTGATTATAAAATCTGTCATCCCAGTTGTGTACATTTACCAGCACTATCAGTGTCCCGTCTCGGACACAACTGACTCTGCATTACTGTCCCCCTTGGTCCGTAGCTGTCCTGGTCTCCGTAAATTTCGTCACCTTACAATGAATTTGGCTACTGCTCTCGCCCTCGTCATGTAACATAAATAGTACGTTTCTCCCACCCCGCTCCTCCTTACCATCAGTCTGCCCTTCTCCCACAGGTGTGTCTCCTGTAGATAGATTATGTCGGCCCTCAGATTTATCTGGATCTTTTCACCGGATCATTAAGACCACTTACATTCCAGTTGACTATCCTGATGGGGGGGGGGGGGGGAGTTATGACTCCCCGTTCCTCTGCAAGCCTGTTCTAAAGAGGGGAGGTGCCTGATTGAATAGACAGTCCGCAACTGGCGAAGCTAGCCAAATGACAAGGGACTCTCAAGGGACCAGAGTATTGTCAGCGAACCCCAACTGCAAAATGGAAGGGATAACGCAGGTAAAGATGGTCCTGATGATTCCTATCATCATACCGGACGCAGGGCCATTCCCTCACAACCAACTGGAAAACTTTGGAATTGTACGGGCTAACACCTCGCTCAGATACTATCTCACCATGGCCTCTGCTATACGAAGGAATAATATATGGGATCTCTCTCACGGGGTGTAAACAGAAAGGGGACATTACAGTATGCCCAAACCCGGTGGGACAGGGAGAGTTGGACGAATGTGGGTTAATCAGAACTCATGGTTGTGTCTTAGAGATTACACCTGCCCTCATGCATTTCAAGTTTATGGAGGGAAAGGAAAATACTGCGTCTCCACCACAGTAACCACCTATCGCTATAACTTTTGTTCCCCTTTGGCCCACCACTTAGGCCGAGCAAGGATCGTTTGAGTTACGATTATAAAGAGCCAGAGATGGTCCCACATCTGGCAGATACTCTGAGGGAACGAAGACTCAAGATCGGTGAATCAGGTAAGCTTTACCACCAGTTTACCAATTTGTGGACCTAATGGGTAGACTGGCTCCATAACATCCTCCACCACGCCGACCATCCGTACCACAGTCGCCCCAGTGATTCGATAGTGCCGTGTGATGAAATGGCCAGCATGCATGCAGATATCACCCAGATGGATGAAAAGTGCTACTGTGGGCAAGAGTAAGACGCTGGCGTAAAATGTAGATCACCAGTTGTCATTATCCTCCAACCCATGAACCAGAACATTTGTTCCTGCCACCCCAGTACCTCCACCACTATTGCAGCATACATGTAACACGGAGACAGTTGCAGGTGGAAGCCGGCTGGGGGACGGGAAGCGAACGTGTGAGGGGTGGAATGCGGTGTCCCTGCCCGTGACCTGCCTTCCCCCCCTCCCCGCCCTCCCCGGATCCACCCCCTCCAGTTGGAGAATTTGAGGCGATCAGAGCGTGCCGTGCATGTTGGCACTGCCGCATATATTGTGCCTCCCTTGCCTGCCTGGCCCCATGTTAGCCCATTCTCTACCTCATCCACATTCTCCTCGTCGGAAGAGCCTTGGCGTTCGTCCTCCTCCTGTAGCACGTCATAGCTGTACTTCCGATGTTGTAGTGGACGCAGCAGGCCTCCACAAGGTGGCCGACCCTCTCAGCATCACACTGGAGGGCACCACCAGTGCCATCCAGGCACATGAACCTCATCTTCATTCAGGAGCCCGAAGCACCACTCGCTCACGCACCTTGTTGGTGTACTGACGTTTTTGTTTGGGTCTGAGCATCTGTCTGTGGCATGCGGAGATGCATCATCAGCCACGTACAGCGTGGATAACTCCTGTCGCCCAGCAACCAACCCCCAGCCACGGGGCTCCTCGCACAATTCAGGGAACGTCGAGAGTGTCAGGCTCAAAGCATCGTGCTCACTGTGTGGGAATCGGGCGCAGGTGATCCGCAGCGGATGGTTACATATCGGCTGCAAAGTCATCGAGTGGAACATCTTTCGTTTGTGTAGAGTAGCCGTTCATCTGCATGTGCTTGGAAAGGGACATGCATCCCGGTGACTACCCCCGGGACCTGGGGCACCCCGTGCAGACTGTTGGGCTCCGTCCACATTGAAGTGGACCTGTGCCGCCCGGGCATATGCAGCTCCGTAATGGCGCCACGGTCTGTAACACCCAGGACAGGTGCCCACTCACCTGGAGGGACCAAGTCGCATAAACGACCCACTCATGTTTCCCAATTTAGGTGCCTTCCAATGGAGAATTCCGCCTGTGGGTTTTCAGGAAAAATCAATTTCTGCACAACTGAAAAGTAATGCCATTGTAATAATTTGCTGAGTTTAAAAAAATAAGCAAGGAAGTGTGACCGTTTGTAAGTGTGTTGCTGCGTTGTGTCGGTGTGTGATGGTATCAGTGAGTGAGAGAATTGAGAGTGGGCATCAATAAAGTTCGAAGTTGATCCCACCTGCTCAGCCCCCGCTCCCTCAGTTCTCCATCTCCTCTGTCAGCTTCCTCGCCCCGCACCGTCTTTCCCAAACCCGTCAGTCCCTCACCTATTCATTGCCCCGACCCCTCAGTTCCCTTTACCGCCAACGTAGTCGCCCGTCAGGTCTTTCCCAGTTCGCCATCTCCCGAGCGCGCAGTCTCGCACTTCTTCACTATCCTCTCCAGCAACCTCTGTCGCACGCCCGCTCACTCCAACGCGCCCTCAACCCCTGTCCCCTCAGTCATTCCCTCCTAACCCCTCTTTCTCAATCAGGCACGCCATTCTGCAATGACCATTCACTCAGTCACTCCCTACCGCCTCTGTCCAGACACCCAGCCTCACGCACCCACACACTGTCACTCATTCCATCTAACACATTCTCACTCAGTCACTCACTCTCTCGCACACTCAGTCGCCGTCTCCACCAGCGTCCCAGCAAAATCAAGAAACGTCACGTTCCCCGTTCGCAACTTTACTTTCGCTTGCCGGCCCTCCATTAGCAGGCGCCCACGGTCCCGAATTAAACAGCGCCTGAGCTCCATTTGTGACTGAAACTGGCTTCGCGGCCGACTGTTCGACATTCCGAGCCTTCCTGCACTCTGCCCAACAACGCCCGGCTCCGCTTGAACCTGCCGTCCTGAGCTTCGGACCCATCACTGCCTGGCTCCCGCGGCTCAGACTCCACAATTGTCCCTCCCTAATCTCCGGCTTCACCATTGCCACCACTGCGAGTTTACCCTCTTGGCCCACTGAGGTCAATTACATCAGTGCCAAATACGAGTAATGATCTGTACCCACGTGATTCTGAGCCTGCAGGATGGAGATCGCGAGCGCCTATAGACTTGTATCCATGTGCGTCCTTCTGCTGTTGCGCAGGCACGAGTCCCGGTACTGCTGCTGCCAGTGGAGGACCGGAGCATAGCGGTTGGTTTGGTGCCTTGTGCAAACCTGAATTTTGGCTGTATCCCCGATTCCCAGTCTGATTGCGATCCGCATTGCAGAGGAAGAATTCAGCCCAATATATCTGATGGTCACCCTTGGAGTTGTCTTCCACTGGATTTATGCAGGACGTTCAAAGTGACACAGATTGTCTTTGGCCCTGTGAAACCTGGGACAGATGTAAAGGAGCGATTTTACCAGCGGTGGCGGCCGCTTCAACTCATTTGACCAGGTAGCTGATCTGTGAGACAGAATAAGGAAACAGCGCTGGTTAATTTCCCTTACCTGCTGAGGTTATTGATGCAGGTCCCCCATTCACAACCTTGCTCCTCGCCTGAGGGTCGGGTAGTCTTCCGGTCATATTCGCCACTCGTCAGGTTTCCTCTCAAAGGGGAAGTATCAAGAGAAGAAGGCGTATTTTATTTTACTTCAATTATTTCGCAGTTTCCACATTGAAGACAGCGGTTTCTATTTCGTGTGACGGGATCTGTACCTTAACTTTAAAGTAATTCACGTCGCTCCGTACCCAGTGTTCGCATTCAGTGTTCCAAGGACAGGTGTAGCATTGCTTAGACAAAAAGTAATGCTCTACCTACAATGCATTCCTAAAAGCCTCCCAGGATCAATACAGCATTGAACATAGAACATAGAACAATACAGCGCAGTACAGGCCCTTCGGCCCACGATGTTGCACCGAAACAAAAGCCATCTAACCTACACTATGCCATTATCATCCATATGTTTATCCAATAAACTTTTACATGCCCTCAATGTTGGCGAGTTCACTACTGTAGCAGGTAGGGCATTCCACGGCCTCACTAATCTTTGCGTAAAGAACCTACCTCTGACCTATGTCCTATATCTATTACCCCTCAGTTTAAAGTTATGCCCCCTCGTGCAAGCCATATCCATCCGCGGGAGAAGGCTCTCACTGTCCACCCTATCCAACCCCCTGATCATTTTGTATGCCTCTATTAAGTCTCCTCTTAACCTTCTTCTCTCCAACGAAAACAACCTCAAGTCCATCAGCCTTTCCTCATAAGATTTTCCCTCCATAACCAGGCAACATCCTGGTAAATCTCCTCTGCACCCGCTCCAAAGCCTCCACGTCCTTCCTATAATGCGGTGACCAGAACTGTACGCAATACTCCAAATGCGGCCGTACCAGAGTTCTGTACAGCTGCAACATGACCTCCCGACTCTGGAACTCAATCCCTCTACCAATAAAGGCCAACACTCCATAGGCCTTCTTCACAACCCTATCAACCTGGGTGGCAACTTTCAGGGATCTATGTACATGGACACCTAGATCCCTCTGCTCATCCACACTTTCAAGAACTTTACCATTAGCTAAATATTCCGCATTCCTGTTATTCCTTCCAAAGTGAATCACTTCACACTTCTCTACATTAAACTCCATTTGCCACCTCTCAGCCCAGCTCTGCAGCTTATCTATATCCCTCTGTAACCTGCTACATCCTTCCACACTATCGACAACACCACCGACTTTAGTATCGTCTGCAAAATTACTCACCCACCCTTCTGCGCCTTCCTCTAGGTCATTGATAAAAATGACAAACAGCAACGGCCCCAGAACAGATCCTTGTGGTACTCCACTTGTGACTGTACTCCATTCTGAACATTTCCCATCAACCACCACCCTCTGTCTTCTTTCAGCTAGCCAATTTCTGATCCACATCTCTAAATCACCCTCAATCCCCAGCCTCCGTATTTTTTGCAACAGCCTACCGTGGGGAACCTTATCAAAAGCTTTTTTGAAATCCAGATACACCACATCAACTGCTCTACCCTCGTCTACCTGTTCAGTCACCTTCTCAAAGAACTCAATAAGATTTGTGAGGCATGACCTACCCTTCACAAAGCCATGCTGACTATCCCTGATCATATTATTCCTAACTAGATGATTATAAATCTTGTCTCTTATAATCCCCTCCAAGACTTTACCCACTACAGAAGTGAGGCTCACCGGTCTATAGTTGCCGGGGTTGTCTCTGCTCCCCTTTTTGAACAAAGGGACCACATTTGCTGTCCTCCAGTACTCTGGCACTATTCCTGTAGCCAATGATGACATAAAAATCAAAGCCAAAGGTCCAGCAATCTCTTCCCTGGCCTCCCAGAGAATCCTAGGATAAATCCCATCAGGTCCCGGGGACTGATCTATTTTCAGCCTGTCCAGAATTGCCAACACCTCTTCCCTACGTACCTCAATTCCATCTATTCTATTAGCCGGGGCTCAGCATTCTCCTCCACAACATTATCTTTTTCCTGAGTGAATACTGACGAAAAGTATTCATTTAGTATCTCGCCTATCTCTTCAGACTCCACACACAATTTCCCATCCCTGTCCTTGACTGGTCCTACTCTTTCCCTAGTCATTCGCTTATTCCTGACATACCTATAGAAAGCTTTTGGGTTTTCCTTGATCCTTCCTGCCAAATACTTCTCATGTCCCCTCCTTGCTCGTCTTAGCTCTCTCTTTAGATCCTTCCTCGCTACCTTGTAACTATCCATCGCCCCAACCGAAACTTCACACTTCATCTTCACATAGGCCTCCTTCTTCCTCTTAACAAGAGATTCCACTTCCTTGGTAAACCACGGTTCCCTCGCGCGACGCCTTCCTCCCTGTCTGACCGGTACATACTTATCAAGAACACGCAGTAGCTGATCCTTGAACAAGCCCCACTTATCCAGTGTGCCCAACACTTGCAGCCTACTTCTCCACCTTATCCCCCCCCCCCAAGTCACGTCTAATGGCATCATAATTGCCCTTCCCCCAGCTATAACTCTTGCCCTGCGGTGTATACTTATCCCTTTCCATCATTAACGTAAACGTCACCGAATTGTGGTCACTGTCCCCAAAGTGCTCTCCTACCTCCAAATCCAACACCTGGCCTGGTTCATTACCCAAAACCAAATCCAACGTGGCCTCGCCTCTTGTTGGCCTGTCAACATATTGTTTCAGGAAATCCTCCTGCACACACTGTACAAAAAACGACCCATCTATTGTACTCGAACTATATCTTTTCCAGTCAATATTTGGAAAGTTAAAATCTCCCATAATAACTACCCTGTTACTTTCGCTCATATCCAGAATCATCTTCGCCATCCTTTCCTCTACATCCCTAGAACTATTAGGAGGCCTATAAAAAACTCCCAACAGGGTGACCTCTCCTTTCCTGTTTCTAACTTCAGCCCATACTACCTCGGAAGAAGAGTCCCCATCTAGCATCCTCTCCGCCACCGTAATACTGCTCTTGACTAGCAGCGCCACACCACCCCCTCTTTTGCCTCCTTCTCTGAGCTTACTAAAACACCTAAACCCCGGAACCTGCAACATCCATTCCTGTCCCTGCTCTATCCATGTCTCCGAAATGGCCACAATATCGAAGTCCCAGGTACCAACCCATGCTGCCAGTTCCCCTACCTTGTTTCGTATACTCCTGGCATTGAAGTAGACACACTTCAAACCACCTACCTGAACACTGGCCCCCTCCTGCGACGTCAAATCTGTGCTCCTGACCTCTATACTCTCATTCTCCCTTACCCTAAAACTACAATCCAGGTTCCCATGCCCCTGCTGTATTAGTTTAACCCCCCCCCCCCACAAAGAGCACTAACAAATCTCCCCCCCCCCCAGGATATTTGTGCCCCTCAGGTTCAGATGTAGACCATCCTGTCTGTAGAGGTCCCACCTTCCCCAGAAAGAGCCCCAGTTATCCAGAAATCTGAATCCCTCCCGCCTGCACCATCCCTGTAGCCACGTGTTTAAATGCTCTCTCTCCCTATTCCTCATCTCACTATCACGTGGTACGGGCAACAACCCAGAGATAACAACTCTGTTTGTTCTAGTTCTGAGCTTCCATCCTAGCTCCCTGAAAGCCTGCCTGACATCCTTGTCCCCTTTCCTACCTATGTCGTTAGTGCCAATGTGGACCACGACTTGGGGCTGCTCCCCCTCCCCCCTAAGGACCCGGAAAACACGATCCGAGACATCCCGTACCCTTGCACCTGGGAGGCAACATACCAAACGTGAGTCTCTCACGCTCCCACAAAATCTCCTATCTGTGCCCCTGACTATAGAGTCCCCAATTACTAATGCTCTGCTCCTCTCCCCCCTTCCCTTCTGAGCAACAGGGACAGACTCCGTGCCACAGGCCCGTACCCCATGGCTTACCCCTGGTAAGTCCCCCCCCCCACAAGTATCCATAGCGGTATACTTGTTTCTCAGGGGAACGACCGCAGGGGATCCCTGCACTGACTGCTTCTTCCCAGTCCCTCTTACAGTTACCCATCTATCTCCAATCTTTGGTGTAACTAATTCCCTAAAGCTGCTATCTATGACCCCCTCTGCCTCCCGAATGATCCAAAGTTCTTCCAACTCCAGCTCCAGTTCCCTAACTCGGTCTTGGAGGAGCTGGATATGGCAGCACTTCCTGCAGGTAAAATCAGCAGGGACACTAACGGCATCCCTCACCTCAAACATCCTGCAGGAGGAATATTGCACTCCCTTCCCTGCCATCCCTCTAACTTTCTACCAAGATCTGTCACTACAAAGGTGAACGATTTTTACTTTATAAATAACGTCTAATAGTTTAAATACCTCGACAACATATCCTCCCATCATTTTACACTGCAGCGAGTATAAACCCAAACTGTTAATCTATCCATATAGTTCAACACTTTCATTCGCGTAACCAATGTGGCAAGCCTGCTCTGAACTGCCTCCAATAGTACCACGTTCTTCCTCATCCGCGCATGTGCCATGCATAGGGCGACACGGTAGTACAGTGGTTGACACTGTTGCCTCAAAGTACCAGGGTCCCAGGTCCGAAATATGTGCTGTTAGGTATTTTGGTCATACTGAATTCTCCCTGTTGTTCCTGTCTAAAACACACTGTGTCTTGACCTATATACAGTGGATAAATGACTATGAGACTCAGTTTATAAAGCGGAAGAATATTTATTCACACGCACTCAATGGTTATCGTTATTCAATCACACACTCCCAATCATAGGTTACACTATACACCAATAGTTCCAAGATCTTAAATTAGCGTGGCAGTGACCGACAAATGCTGGGAAGATGCAGGCCTGATATTTGTCTTCGCAGTCTTGTAGTCTCTGTTAGTTATCAATCTGGTTTTCCTCTGGCTCTGGCCTTCCTTCTGTTGGCAGCGTGATGGTCTTTCTCTTCGGCCGGTGAAAGTCACTGCTGTTGGTTGCTGCCGCAGAGAGAGATTCGCAGGTGGTGCAGCGCCTTTTAATCGGCTTGGATTTCGTGCTCTTTGGTGGGCGGTGTCAAGATCATTTGTAAATCAATCGATCAAGTCCAATCAGGGACTGCAACATCAATTTTGAGGTGAGCACCCAGTGGCCATGCCTGCAAGTATTGGGGGCATGTAGGCCCTTCCGAATAAGGAATTTAGTTACCGCTGCGTCCGTAAACAAGTGTGATTGACAGGACAGTTCTATTGTCCATGGGATGGCTTGGAGATGGCCTTTTGTCTATGCTGTGTGCAACAACCTGTGAAACCTTTTAAGGTCTGTAAATCCTTTTACTGTAACTTTGTTTGATCTGTTCTACAGCCTGTTTATCCATAACTCATGTACATCTTTCCCAGCTAGACGCCTTTTAGAAAGCCACAATCTAAACAGGCGGCGGAGTGTGTCTGCTAGGGGATTTTCACAGTTACTTCATTTCAGTGTTAATGTAAGACTACTTTTGACATTAATAAAGATTATTATTATGTTGCTATGTTACACCTTGTCCCTGCTTGCGGCTCATTTCTATCGTTTCTAAACAGTTGATGTCCGGGCGCTGACCCCTGCGGCACCCCGCTTGTTAAAGTTTTCCAGTTACAGAACAAAGAACAATAGAGCACAGGAACAGACACGTCGGCCCTCGAAACCTGCGCCGATCACGGTGCCTATCATACTAAAACCGTGTGCACGTGCGGGTCAGTATCCTTCCATTCCCACCTTATTCAGATATTCATGTCGATGTCCCATAAATGCCGCTATCGTATCCTGCTGCCATTAACTCCCCAGACAGCGTGTTCCCAACATTTACCACCCTCTGTGGAAAAAAACCTGCATCGCACATCTGTTCTAAATTTTTCCCCACGCACATAAAACCTATGTCCCCTAGTACTTAATTCTCCCATCCAATAACCATTTATTACGACCTTCTACTTTCTGTCAGTCACTCAATCCAGAATCCCTTACTCTGTCCGAAGTACCCTGCAATCTCACCTTCTGGAGACTTTTATGCAGCTCCTTGTCAAACGCCTTCTAGAAGTCAAGATGTACGCCACCACAGCGCCCCCCCCCCCCCCATTATCCACCTTGCTGGGTACACCCTGAAAGAAATTAAGCAAATTAGTCAAGAATGACTTAACCTTCATAAAACAATGCTGACAATGGTGGACTGACCTTTGCCTTTTCAAGTGTTCCATGTTCTACATAGAACATAGAAAATACAGCACAGAACAGGCCCTTCGGCCCCCGATGTTGTGCCGAACCTTTGTCCTAGATTAATCATAGATTATCATTGAAGTTACAGTGCAGAAGGAGGCCATTCGGCCCTTTGAGTCTGCACCGGCTCTTGGAAAGAGCACCATACCCAAACTCAACACCTCCACCCAACACGAAGGGCAATTTGGACATTAAGGGCAATTTATCATTGGCCAATTCACCTAACCCGCACATCTTTGGACTGTGGGAGGAAACCGGAGCACCCGGAGGAAACCCACGCAGACACGGGGAGGACTGCCTTAATCTCCGCCTTAATGAGTGATTCGAGCAAGGTTCCCAGCACATAGGTCAAGTTAACTGCTCTGTAGTTTGCTACTGTTTGTCTCATAAGAACATAAGAACTTAAGAACAGAAGAACTAGGAGCAGGCGTAGGCCATCTGGCCCCTCGAGCCTGCTCCGCCATTCAATGAGATCATGGCTGACCTTTTGTGGACTCAGCTCCACTTACCGGCCGAACGCCATAACCATTAATCCCTTTATTCTTGAAAACTGTATCTATCTCTATCTTAAAAAAGTTTAATGAATGAGTCTCAACTGCTTCACTGGGCAAGGAATTCCATAGATTCACAACCGTTTGGCTGAAGATGTTCCTCCCAAACTCAGCCTAAATCTACTTCCCCTTATTTTGAGGCTATGCCCCCTAGTTCTGCCTTCACCCGCCAGTGGAAAAAAACCTGCCCGCATCTATCCTATCTATTCCCTTCATAATTTTATATATTTTTATATGATCCCCCCTTATCCTTCTAAATTCCAACGAGTACAGTCCCAGTCTACTCAACCTCTCCTCGTAATCCAACCCCTTCAGCTCTGGGATTAACCTAGTGAATATCCTCTGCACACCCTCCAGCGCCAGTACGTCCATTCTCAGGTAAGGAGACCAAAACTGAACAGAATATTCCAGGTGTGGCATCACTAACACCTTAGGAAATTGCAGCCTAACCTGCATAGTCTTAAACTCCATCTCTCTAGTAATGAAGGACAAAATGCATTCGCCTTCTTAATCACCTGTTGCACCTGTAAACCAACTTTTTGCGACTCATGCACTAGCGCACTCAGGTCTCTCTGCACAGCAGCATGTTTTAATATTTCATCATTTAAATAATAATCCCCTTTGCTGTTATTCCTACCAAGATGGATAACCTCACATTTGTCAACATTGTATTCCATCTGCCAGACCCTAGCCCATTCACTTAACCTATCCAAATCCCTCTGCAGACTTCCGGTATCCTCTGCACGTTTTACTTCATCTTCGTGTCGTCTGCAAACTTGGACACATTGCCCTTGGTCCCCAACTCCAAATCATCTTTGTAAATTGTGAACAATTGTGGGCCCAACACTAATCCCTGAGGGACACCACTAGCTACTGATTGCCAACCAGAGAAACACCCATTAATCCCCACTCTTTGCTTTCTATTAATTAACCAATTCTCTATCCGTGCTAATACATTCCCCTTAATGCCATTCATCTTTATCTCATGCAGCAACCTTTTGTGTGGCACCTTGTCAAAGGCTTTCTGGAAATCTAGATATACCACAAACCATTGGCTCACCGTTATCTACCGCATTGGTAATGTCCTCAAAAAATTCCACTACATTAGTTAGGCACGACCTGCCATTTATGAACCCATGCTGCGTCTGCCCAGTGGGACAATTTCCATCCAGATGCCTCGCTATTTCTTCCTTGATGATAGATTCCAGCATCTTCCCTACTACCGAAGTTGAGCTCACTGGCCTATAATTACCCGCTTTCTGTCTCCCTCCTTTTTTTAAACAGTGGTATCACGTTTGCCAATATCCTATCCACCCGAACCACCCCAGAGTCTAGTGAATTTTAGTGAATTATCACTAGTGCATTTGCAATTCCCCTAGCCATCTCTTTTAGCACTCTGGGATGCATTCAATCAGGGCCTGGAGACCTGTCTACCTTTAGCCCCATTAGCTTGCCCAACTCTTCCTCCTTAGTGATAACAATCATCTCAAGGTATTCACCTGTCATAGCCTCATTTCTATCAGTCACTGGCATGTTATTTATATCTTCCACTGTGAAGACCGACCAAAAAAACTGTTCTGTTTCTCCGGCATTTCTTCATCTCCCATGATGAAGTCTACTTCTCATCCTCTAAAGGACCAATATTTACCTCAGCCACTCGTTTCTGTTTTATATATTTGTAGAAACTTTTACTATCTGTTTTTATATTCTAAGCAAGTTTACTCTCATTATCGATCTTACTCATCTTTATAGCTTTTTTAGTTGCCCCCTAAATATTTTCCAGTCCTCTAGTCGCCCAATAATTTTGCCACTTTGTATGGTTTTTCCTTCAATTTGATACTTTCCCTTATTTCCTTAGATATCCACTGTCGATTTTCCCTCTTTCTACCGTCCTTCGTTTTTGTTGGTATAAACCTTTGCTGAGCACTGTGAAAAATCGCTTGGAACGTTCTTCACTGTTCCTCAACTGTTTCACCATAAAGTCTTTGCTACAAGTCTACCTTAGCTTTCTCTCATCCCATTGTAATCTCCTTTGTTTAAGCACAAAACACTAGGGTTTGATTTTAGCTTCTCACCCTCCATCTGTCTCTCTCCCTTTTTGAATAGCGGCGTCACATTAAAATGTTTCCAATCCTCCGGAACCCTTCCAGTATTCAAGGCTTTCTGAAATATCATATCTCTATCTCTGCTGCCACCTCCTTTAATACCCAGGATGATGTTCATCCGGTCCCGAAAATTTACCGTCGTTCAATCCTATCAGTGTATTCAATACCATTCCCCTAATGATGATTATTGCACCAAGTTCAACTGCCATACCTGTAGTTTTTGGGAGTTATCCAGTGCATACGTCATCTCTGTGTTCCCCATGATTACATCACAGTGTCATCTTCTAAAGGGTTCACATTTACTTTAGATACTCTTTTTCTTTCTATGTTCTTCCAGACGTTTTTGGCATCAGATTTTATGTTTTCTGCCAGTTTCGTTTCGTAAATAAAACAAGCTCTTTTAAATGTAATTATTTACTGATCCTTAAAGTTGTCCCAATCCTCCAGTTTACCACGAGATTTTGCAATGGTGTAATTTTAATGTACTTGACTAGCCACCAATGAACACTTTAGGAATTCTGGGACTTGTTCACTTCTCTATTTAGATTGAGGCAGTGCTTTCGTGGGAAGAAGCGCAGATTCAAATTAAAGTCCCTGCTTGTTATACCTAGACAGCAGCTGACGTAGGTTTGAAGTCTCTCTCTATCAGTTAAGGCTGCATAATTTAAAACATTCTCTCTATCTAGCCAGGTCTGCGAAAATTCAACCGCTGTCTCAAAGTTTGACAAAGGCAGAGTACTAACAGTTCTCTCCTGAGATCATGAGAAGACTCTAAGAAAAGACCAGTTTCCTCTTTGACTTCAGGACTGTTTATCTTGATCTGCAGCAAGAACAGGCAAGGCTTCCAGAGACAAAGTGGGTAGAAATCCCTCTGTTACATTTACAGGCAGAAACTGATATTGTCTCAGTGAGACTGTGGTCAGCCAAATGAAAATGATTCGCCAGACGCGATTCTACTGACTGTAGGTTTTAACTGAAGGCAAAGACTAGTGGATCCGATCCAACTAGTAGATTCCAAGACTTTGCTTCCCTGAAGGATAACAGATCAGAAGGTCAGCAGCAAAGATCCTAATTTCTCCTTCCCTGCTTACTATCCGTTATTTTCTTCCTGCCCTACTCCATGCTGTGTGTGTGTAGGTAGAGGATGGGACGGTGTTAGCTGAATAGTTAGATTAGCAGACTTGCTGCAATATTATCAATATACGCTATCTCTGCTCTTCGTATAAACAAAGTTTTAATGTTTTGCTTATAAATCTGGTGCTTGTAAGTCATTGGCGCAATCGCGTGTCAAAGATCTCCGGAACATATGGACCTTATTTGTTGATTCATCTGAGTTGGATGATTAATCAGTTACCACCTCCATATCTGACAAACATCCCCATCCTCTAATTTAACAGTAAACATAAATCTACTACTTCTTGGCGTTTTATATGCACATTGCCCGCTGTGTGTCCTCACTTGAAACATTGAGTACAGTTATAAGGTTATTCATTCGCAGTATTTCGTTAGGGGACGTACAGAACTTCGTAAAAGGCGCTGTTGATGAAGGATTTTTTTTCCGTCTCACAATGACTTCCTTCAGAACAACACAGAATATCAAGAAGCAATTTCGAAGGCAGCTTCCGTCTCTCTCCTGATTATCTGAATGTGAAAAGAACTGTTTGTTTGGAATCGTCCTTGTTTGAAAGACAATGGACCTCCCGGCATCACTACCATACAATTTCCATGACCTCTCCAGGATATGAACTTCCCGTTTAAGACAGGCAGGCTTTCCCCTTTCAGGTGCCTGTGTTTTCCCTTTGCAAGGAGAGTCTCGGTTGTATTAAAACGCCGGCCTAGCTGCAGGTCGGGGAAAGGAGACTCTTCGAGGATAGAGGATTAATGTAATCGTACAGGAATAAACCCGGTTCTGTAATGTCTACATTCTACATGCGTTTGGCTGTCGCAGATTCAACTGTCCTGTCGATTTTTGTGGACAGGAAGTACCGGGCAATGTTCCAAATTGTCCGTTCTAAGACTCAATTGGAGCAACATGGTGACTTTGGCAGAACGTCTTCACTACTATTACCAGAATGTTATCAGAGTCAACAGCCTTTGGTGCATTCAATGCACTCAATACGTTTATGGCACATGGAATGAATCGAATTAACTGAAGACTGGCATCTGTGGTATTTGGAACCTCAGAGTACGTCTCACATTGAAACTCCACATGGCACATCTGACTGAAGATTGTAGCAAATGTTTTAGTCCTGTATATTGCATTGTTGTGTAGGATACACTCGTTATTGATGGCGATAGTTGCCGGGCATTCTGCTCGAGTTGGTGAAGTTTTCAGTGCATTAAATACTGTGTGTTAGGCGGCACGGTTTGAATTTGATTGTGGGGTCACTGAGCTCTGTCTGCTGCTTCCGCGCCTGGCATACACGCAAACCTGTGTTGCAGCTTCACTGAGTTAACACTTTGTTATTATGTATGCCTGTACCGCCCCATGTTTGCCCTCTTGCACTTTCCACTGAAAGAATGTTGACCACTTGGTACGAAGGTAATGATAGTATGAGATGTGTGGCTGCAAAAAACGACATGTGTGTTGTTCAAAACAACTACTCTGAGCTAATGACCCATAGCCGCGCATGGACTCCCAGTTTAAATTCGCAAGAGCTGTTGCAGAGCCATCCCCTTTAGAATAGTGCTGGAGGTGTCATTCAACACGTTCGGCAAATATAGTTTCTGTGAACGTGGGGTTACTCACCACAAGACGCATTCCTACCGTTAAGGTGAGGCAAATATGCATAATTGTGAAAACATTTCACTAGTTTCAGTTGCATAATTTAATTTACTTGTTATATGAATCCCTACTGTTTAAATAAATTCATGTACTGTATGTTCTGAATCCTTCAGTGGTTCTCGCCCCCCCCCCCCTACCCCCACCCCCCCAACCAGGTATTATTACGGGTCATGTCGTTTTCCAAATTGGAACGTGGCGTGACAGATCATGATCGCAAAGAAATGTGCAGAATCCATACTGAAACTATTCACAGCACCATACTACTGACATTTGAACAAAACAACAAAAGGGTTATTGAACAATCATTAATTATATTACACTAAACTGCAAGAATATTTCAACACAGGTATCAAGACAAATGCTTAATCTTAAATCTATTCCTTTTATCCCAGAAATATGCTTACAGTCCAAACATTCTAGTGAAAATGTACCACAGTTTTCAGCTTGGACTTCTGAACATTCATTTGGTTTTGTTCCTAAGCTGCTATCTCTCCTGAGATACCGAGAAAAAACATATAATTTCATTAAGTTGAGAGAAATACACAGAAGTACTCTAAATTCATTTTCTCGGCAGCCTGACTATATTTTCAACCATAGACTCTTAGATACTCATCATTTTTCTCTCAGACAGCCTGTTGCTCGTCAACAAGACCATTCATCTACTTAATATTAGTGTTTAAATTTCCGTAATCTGTTAACCCCTTGGAAACCCATATGCGTACTGTATGTTCTGTGTGTTGCGAAACCGAATGAAACTTGTTACGAACTTTAATTACTTAACTGGATGTCCACGGTTAAAGATGGCAGCGACATCCAAAGTATTGTTCCAAAGTTTTGAGAGAGGCACTCTAAATGAAATTACTGAGCTTTCCCAGGTTAGTGAAGGATATCGCTGAATCAAAATTAAATCTACCGCTGGGGGTGATGGTGGTGAAGTGGACAGTAACATTTCTGGCGGAATTCAGCTTTATCTTTTGTTGTTTTAAGCATTGAAACGTACAATTGAGTCTCAGTACTGAACAGAATCAATCAAAAGTTGGAAGAAACTCAGAGTCGTAATCTGTTTATCAAATCACTGGAACAATCTTTTAATATTGATGTTCCTGAGGTGATCGCAGAACATATAAATACAAGGAGCATATTACCTCGGAGTTGAATAGAGAGTGAGATTTCCTACATAACGAAGGGTTTGATTGTTTCCCCCGAAAATGCGTTCTGTGATTGACCAAATCCTGAACATATATTACCTGATTCTTGCTGTTACTGGTGTTCCTGGTAAGTGACTATAGCCGTTGACGTCTCCTAATGCCGGTGTGAAATCTGTGGTCTGGTTTTAATTTGTGGGTGATATAGTAAATGCTGATCCACTCATCAGATGCTACGGAAACCCGCATGATGAGAGTATTTTATTCAATCAAATTTCTTCAATAGTCCAAGAAATTTTAGCATATTTCAATAAACAAATGATTTTAAGGCACAGGCTTTCTGAGTTAACAAGGTATTGGAGTTAGTGAATAGCGTGTAATGTTGAATCAGAGCCGAATGAAGGAGAACTCTTTGTAGGATGGATGATCTTAGTGCGGGTCAGAGTAAAATCATAGTGAATATCTGTCATTTACTAGAATGTTATACGAACATCCAGTGACCATGTCGTAACGCACGTATCGGTCATTATTCAGCTAAATTAATTGCGGGTCACTGTCTGGAATGAAATAAATTGCTCCTTATTTTAAATATTGCAATTTTGATCATTGTTCTTTAATGTAATTGAGCTGCCTCGATCGATTTCCAATGTAATAAATTGGAAGCAGGACATTTTCACTGTTCACTGAAGACGCTGAAGATATTTACTGCATACCGTGAAATGTCTCAATCGTTCTCTTTTCTATTGAACAGTCCCAACATATGCCAACACTCAAGAAATCACTCAAAACTGTAAGGTTATTCCAATCGTCTTCAAAATCAACATTTTCTTAGATTGTATGGTTACAACTGAAAACACTTCGCTAAGCTGTATTTATTCGCCATCACCCAGCACATCCTAAAATTCTATGGAGCATGAAGGCTCAGTTTAATTATCGGCTTGTTATCAGGATTAATCTTGGCTGAGATTAATAAAGAGCCCAGTTTGATAATTGATTCAACAATTTAATATCTGAATATATCAACGTTTCTCAAAACGCCTGGAGAAATACATGCGCTCAGCTCAGTGAAATGTATGCTTGTGAGGAGACAAAACTGCAACTGAGAAAGAAGCATAGCGGTTTTTCATCGTATGGATATTAAAAAGATTTTAAATGGATATCATTTGTATGCTATCCATTTAAATCCATGATGAAAAAATAGGTGCAATTCGCTGAGTTGTGAAATTATCCGACTGAAAATAATTCCACCAGTCCATTCATTCCATACAATAATTTCTCTAATATCGAGAATGCACTCTGATCAGTAAGCTTAATTTTCCATGACGAAATTCAACGTTTTCTGATCTTGAATTTTTGATTTCATTTGATTTATTATTGTCACATGTATTAGTAGACAGTGAAAAGTATTGTTTCTTGCATGCTTTCCAAACAATGCATACGGTACATTGGGAAGGATGGAGAGACTGCAGAATGTTATGTTACAGTTATAGCAAGGTGCATGAAAATATCAACTTAATACGCGGTAGGTTTGTGGTTCAGTTCTTGTTTTTCTTTACTCCTGTTGATCTAGCAATTAAACCAATGTTTTGTTTTGGATTTTTTTGGTCTTCTTAACATGCATTACTGATTTAAATGACTTACTATGTTCCAATGGTCCCTTCAAGCGTGGACAGACTGAGATTTATTTTGACCACGGATTATTTCAAAATATCACCGCTGTCGCTTTGATGTATTCATATTAATTAGTCACTGAAATACACATTGTCCAAAATATGAATCACTAAACATGAGTTAAGACACTGTGCTGTATTCTTGCACGTTATTCATGCAATATCAGTTTAGGTTTGTCAGCAAATGGTAGCACTGCGTTTCTGCTTACCGATTCCTTATTTAAACGTTGAAAGTCTGTTTTGCTGGCGCTGTTCCGTGTCGAATGTCATGTCAGAACTTTTCATTAAAATATGCTTCCTGTTTAATTTTTAGAACCAGATTTCTGACCATTCCGCGTCTCGTCCCTGGCTCTACTGGCTTTGAGATTAGTCACAATGTCGGGTTGGCTGGTTTAGCACACTGGGCTAAATATCTGGCTTTTAATAGCAGATCAAGGCAGGCCAGCAACACGATTCAATTCCCGCACAAGACTCCCCGAACAGGCGCTGGAATGTGGCAACTAGGGTCTTTTCACAGTAAATTCGTTTCCTACTTGTGACAACAAGCGATTTTCATTTTATGCAGAAATGTGCAGGTGCCTATTACAATCAGTGTTTGTCATCCAAGCTGACATCGGACACCTACCGTACAATTTCCAACATTTTTGTCAGTACATTAGACATTTAGGAAGGGCAGGAAAAAGTAAAATGAGTTGAGGATGCGCTGGTAATGATAGCTAAATTCGTGAGTGACCGGAATTCTCTGGCGATTATAATTTTTTTCCCCTTCAGGTAGCCCACCCCTGACCAAGCGACGTGGGGTGGCTGCAATGCGCAATCCCATTGACAAGGAGCGGGAAGGGAGAACACCACCACCAGCGAACGATGCGCTATCGAGAAACTCACCGCTGGTTAAACGGAGAATTCAGCCCAGAAGAACATTCTATAGGATGAACAGGAATCGGATTTTATTTTTGGTTCGAGCTAAGAAACAACAATGGCCAACAATAGTCAGTAGGAAAGCTGAAAATAGTAGGTCTGATCTTTGACCCGGTACAAATCAGTATTAAACGGCATTTAAGAAAGTAAGTAAAGTAACCGTTGTCAGCTACAGTCTATTTCTCAACAGGATAAGGACAATTAGCACTGTTGAGGACGATTTTCTGGATTGTGTAAGAGATGCTTTCTAGATCAATATGTTAAAGGTATAATATATGCTGTACTATGAAATGAGCATAACTAATTGATAATGTTGGTGCAAAGTAACCTTGAATGACGAGTAAACGGGAAATGCACACATTCCCTTGCAATTTGAAATCATCCTACTTCAATCGAAGACTACGCTCCTAAATTGAAACAACGCTGAAGGAAATTAAGCGGATTAAACAAGTTCTGGTAGATTGGTAAAATACATAAATGGCAGGAAGGCAGACAGGGAGATGGTAGTCTTAGAAAAAAAACGGACTAATGCCTGGATTACAACAGAAAAAAATAATTTAAAACGTAGGAAACTAGAAGGAAAGATAGACCAAACATGGCGAGCAAAGGTAATTCCTTGCACTTGATCAATTATAGAAATTATGACCTTGCCACGAAAAGTGGTCGGGCGAATATTGGTAGCATTTAAAAATTCAACGAATCAATGCCAATGAATTGCTGTATGCCATCAGAATAGAACACCTGCATGATTGAGCAAAATCACAGAACAGGAATGCAAAAACAGACTGTAAATGTTTTGCCGTGGCTATAAAAGGCAACAGATTAGCAAATATAAATTGGGGTCCATACATTTCTGGACAGAATAATTTATAACTGTGAATTGGAACATGTTGAGAACAAAATAGATAAATATGTTTTTTAATACTTTATCAGAGTTACATAGCCAGAGCTCAGAGTGTAGACAGGGGCAAACCCTTAATCCAGCTCCTTGCCTGCTCCAAAAACCAATTCAAATTCAATTTAATTCATGGTGCCTGAACTCACGCTGACCTGACCTCTGAGCCAAAAGCCGAGAAGCGACGATAGTTACATCGTGTTTGTATTTATCGAGGACGATGAAAGGAAAACCGCCAAAAATACACAACAAAATGCAATAGCAGAAATGGGGAACAAATAGTAATTAGTATGAGTAAAAAAAATGTAGAAATTGATGATATTGAATGATGATAAATACTCAAGACACGCTTATCTAGAAAACAAAATGTTGATAGATACGGGCATAAGAATGGCGGGTCATCTTTCAGAATTTCATACTTTGGAATTGTACCAGCTGATTTGAAAATCCCAAATGGAACCAATTTATTTAAGTATGGAGGGAAAGAGAAAAGGGGCACTATAGATCTGACAGCCTGACGTCAGCAATGGGGAAAGCACCAGCTACGAGTGATCACTGAACACTGGAAATATAATGTCGTATTACACGGAAACGATACGGACCCCTCGAAGGGATATCCTGTTAGCAAAACTCTTGGATGTTCCCCATTAAGGATATTACCAGGCCAATATGTAAGATGGGGCAAATGAACGTGTTGTATTTTATTTTCAGAAAGTTTTCAACATGTTTCACACAGGAGGGTAATACAAGATAACGGATCGCATGGGTTATGGGGCAAAAATATTCGCCTAGATCACGGATTTCATAATGAACGTAACAGAGGGGTTAGAAATCAACTGGCCGTTCTCAGCTTGAAGGTCTGTGGCGAATGGTGTACCCTACTCGAGGTGTTGGATGTTAGGACGAAATGTAATATTTTTATAGTATTGCTGTGTCAATCAAAGAAACTAGTGGGGAAGTTGGTTCTGAGGTTTACATCAGGTGATATCTCCAAGTCTGCAGATGATACAATGATGGGTGTGGTGGAGAGCTGCTTCAGAGTGATTTTGTCAGGCCAAGTGAGTGAGCATCTGCATGGCAGAAGCAATATGATATGGACCACTGCGAAGTTGTCCACTTCGATAGAAAAATAGGAAGACTAATTATTATTTGAATGGTTGTAAATTGAGAGAGGCGAATACTCAACGAGCCCTTGAGGTCCTCGTGCTCAGTCACTGAATATAAGTGCGTAGGTACAGCAGGCTGCAAAGAAGGCAAATGGCATATTGGCCTTCAAAGCAAGAGGAATTGGATACACGAATAGGCATTTTTTAGGTTGACTGTATCTTTCCATATCAAATTGCTGCCTTCAATGTGCTCTCGTTTATCATCGAGTTAATTCACTATCATTTAGTAGTTTCGAGACAGCCTTCAACGATCTATCTCTCTCCTCTTCATGTTCAGATTGTCGCATTTATTCACTGTGCCCGATAATCCCAGCAACAGTAACCACCTTAATTTTGGTACCTGAGTAGCGCTCCATAACTCCAATTCCATTGATGTCCATGTCACTCTGTGCTACCTTCATCCAAAGTCAACTTTCCTTAAATGATCAGAGAATTTGTCTTGCCTGTCATAAACCATTTTATTGTTTTCCGGCCAGTGACCAATTGCCATCTCTTGCTGGCAGCCATTTGGTACTGATACGTTTAGTTTAATTAACGAAACAGTATGGTTGGATCGGTTTCTTCCTTACCGGCTGAAACTGGGAATTGAAGCAGCAGTTGGTGATGGTGATAATTTGCGGATCACCGTTTTAAATCGAAATCGGAGAGGGAAAATAGACCTTTGTACGCCCTCACTGTTTAGCTCCTTTTAGATCTTGTATGTTGAAAACAAGATCAATTCATAACATGACATACCCCAATTGCTGTAATATAGACAACGATTAATCTTTAGATAACCTCCTGGACGCTTTTCAAAAAATGTTGCGAAGGGGATGTGGGCTAGCTGTAACCGAATTTACCCAAATTGTCTTTGTTCTGAGTAGGCCAGCGGGTTCAATTCCCGTACCAACTGAGAATTCTGAATTTTCCCTCTGTGTACGCGAACAGGCGCCGGAATGTGGAGACGAGGGTATTTTCAAAGTAACTTCATTGTGGTGTTAATGAAAGCCTACTTCTGACAATAAAATAATATTTATTTTTATTAATCATTCCGATTGGCTCGCCAATTTCAGAGGACCCTGAAGGGTTAACCGCATTGCTGGGGTATGTAATCACACAACGGCTCGAAAGAGAAAGGACAAAAGGATTTATTGAAAGGGTTAGTTGCTATGATTTTTAAATGTTGAATTTGGACAACCAGTGACCACTGTCCCAATCCCCAGCCCCCTCAGCCCCAACCCGATTCCACCACGTGGCACTAGTTATCGAAATCCTTCCTTTACTGCTGAGATCAGACACGGAAGACTGGCAGGTGATTAATTTCCGCTCTGTTTCCTTCTGTTACAGTTAATTTCCTGGCAATTGTGATACTGTCCCGAGGAAAGTGTGGCCTATCCAGCTGCACAACTCGCTACTTGGTGGCCATGGCAATAACGGATCTACTAGTCATCGCCTGTACTTATGGGGGTTGGGGGGGGGGGGTGCTGGATTGCTGCTGTGCTGACTGAGGGGGAGTTGGAGGTGAGAGAGAGAGTCGGGACGGGAACCTCCGCCTGGGGGGCTGGAGAGTGCGGGAGGCGTGAGCACGTGGCTGGCCTAAAGAAGGAGATGGCTAGTCGGCAGGGGGGGGGGGGGGGGGAGTCCCCCGATCCGGCTGATCTCGTGGAACTTGAGACGCTTGAATGGGCCTGTCCAGAAGGCCCAAGAGTTTGCGAGCTTAAAGGGGCTAAAGCCAGACGTAGCCACGTTACAGGAGACGTAGCTGAAGATCGCGGATCAGACCAGGCTGAGGAAGGGATGGGTGGGGCAGGTTTTTCACTCTGGGCTGGACGTGAAAAACAGGGGGGTTGCAATATTGGTGAGTAAGCGGGTGACATTTGTGGCGGAGAGTATTGTGGCGGATAAAGGGGGTCGATATGTGATGGTGAGTAGCAGGCTGCAGGCGGTCCGGGTGGTGCTGGTGAATGTATATGCCCCAAACTGGGACGATGCAGGGTTCATGAAGCGGATGAAAAAACATGAACATCGCTTATTGTCACAAGTAGGCTTCAAATGAAGTTACTGTGAAAAGCCCCTAGTCGCCACATTCCGGCGCCTGTTCGGGAGGCTGGTACGAGGCTGGTATGTTGAGCCGGATTCCGAATCTGGAGGCAGGTAATCTGCTAATGCGGGCGGGGGGGGGGGGGGGGGAACTGGACTTCCATGCGGTACTGAACCCGGCATTTGATCGGTCTAGGTCGAGGTCGGGTAAGAGGCCAGCTGTGGCCAAGGTCCTGAGGGGGTTTATGGATCAGATGAGGGGAGTGGATCCGTGGAGGTTTGCCAGGCCGATGGCGCGGGAGTGCTCCTTCTTCTCCCATGTGCACAATGCCTACTCGCGAATAGACTTTTTTGTGGTAAGCAGGGCCCTGATCCCGAGAGTGGAGGGGATGTAGTATTCGGCCATTGGGATTTCGGATCACGCCCCGCACTGGGTGGAGCTGGAGTTGGGGGAGAAGAGGGGCCAACGCCCGTTATGGCGCATGGATGTGGGACTGCTGGCGGACGAGGAGGTGTGTGGGCGGGATCGGGGGTGCATCCAAAGATATGTGGAGGCCAATGATAATGGGGCGCTGTCGGTGAGTGTGGTCTGTGAGGTGCTGAAGGCAGTGGTCAGCGGGGAGCTAATTTCAATCAGGGTTCACAGGGAGAAGAGGGAGCGGATGGAGAGGGAGAGAATGGTGGGGGTGATACTGAGGGTGGATAGGAGATATGTGGAATGCCCCTGGGAGGGGCTGTTGAGGGAGCGCCGGAGCCTCCAAACAGAGTTTGACTTGGTGACCACGGGGAAAGCTAAGGCCCAGTGTAAGACGGTACAGGGAGCAGTGTATGCGTATGCGGAGAATGCGAGTAGGATATTGGCGCATTAGCTGTGGAACAGGGTGGTGGCTAGGGAGATTCAGGGATATCAGGGATAGGGGGGAACACGGTGTGGAGTCCTGCTAAAGTAAACGAGATCTTTAGCGACTTTTATGGTAAGTTGTACAAGTCAGAACCCCCGGAGGGGGGTGGGGGGAGGGTATGCGGCAGTTCCTGGACCAACTGAGGTTTCCAAGGGTGGAGGAGGGGCGAGTAGACGGTTTGTGGGCACCGATCGAGATGGTGGAGCTAGTTAAGGGGTTGGGGAGTATGCAGGCGGGCAAGGCCCCGGGGCCGGATGGGATCCCGGTTGAGTTCTCCATGAAGTTCTCGGAACTGTTGGGCCCGTTGCTGCTAAGAACCTTTAATGAGGCAAAAGAAAAGGGAATCCTTCCCCCGACCATGTCGCAGGCTTTGATCTCGCTTAGCCTCAAGCGGGATAAGGACCCGCTGCAGTGTGGCTCATATAGGCCGATCTCGCTCCTCAATGTGGATGCCAAGTTGTTGACGAAGGTCTTGGCCACTAGGATAGAGGATTGTGTCCCGGGAGTGATACATGAGGATCAGATGGGGTTTGTGAAGGGCAGGCAGTTGAACACGAATGGGCGCCGTCTCCTGGATGTGGTTATGATGCCGTCGTAGGGGTGGTGGGGGGGGGGGGGTGCAGAAGTGGTAGCGGCAATGGACGCGGAGAAGGCCTCTGACCGGGAGGAGTGGGAGTATCTGTGGGAGGTGTTAGGCATGTTTGGGTTCGGGGACGATTTCATTGGGTGGGTTAAATTGTTGTACAAGGCACCGGTGGCGAGTGTATCGACGAATCGGCTGCAGTCAGGATATTTTATGTTGTACTGTGGGACAAGGCCCTTTGTCCCCCCCCTGCTTTTTGCCCTGGCGATTGAGCCGCTGGCCATCGCGTTGAGGAATCCAGAAACTGGAGGGGGTTGGTTCGGGGAGGGGGAGGAGCACCGTGTCTCATATATGCGGATGACCTGCTGCTGTACATTGCGGATCCGGTGGAGGGGATGGGGGAGGTCATGCAGGTCCTTAGGGAGTTTGGAGACTTCTCGGGATACAAGCTCAACGTGGGGAAGAGCGAGCTGTTTGTGGTGCATGCGAGTGGCCAGGAAAGAGGTTGGAGGAGCTACCGCTCAAGATGGTGGAGAGGAGTTTTCGGTATTTGGGTATCCAGGTGGCCAAGAGTTGCATAAGCTCAATCTGGCGCGGCTGGTGGATCAGGTGGAGGAGGACATTAGGAGGTGGGACATGTTGCCACTCTCCCTGGCGAGTAGGGTGCAGCCCGTAAAGATGACGGTTCTCTCGGTTCCTATTTGTCTTTCAATGCCTGCCCATTCTCATCCCCAAGGCCTTCCTTAAGCGGATAAACAGGAGTATTATGGGATTTATGTGGGCAAATAAGACCCTGAGAGTTAAGAGACTGTTCTTGGAGGGCAATCGTGGGGGGAGGGGGGTTGTTAGGTGGCGCTGCGGAACCTGGGCAGCTATTACTGGCAGCAAATGTGTCTATGGTTCGGAAATGGGTAATGGAGGGAGAGGGGGCGGCGTAGGAAAAGGCTAGAGGCGGCGTCCTGTATAGGTATCAACCTGGGGGCACTGGTGACGGTATAGGAGGGGAGGTAGGGGCATCAGTCTGGACCCCGATACGGAACAACCACAGGATCGCTCCAGGCAGTGCAGATGGTGGGTTCCCAAGCTGGCACAGAGCAGGAATCAAAAGGATGTGGGACTTGTTGATCGATGGGACCTTTGCCAATCTGAGGGCGCTGGAGGACAAATTTGGGTTACCTCCGGGGAATGCCTTTAGGTATACGCAGGTTTGGTCGTTCGTAAGAAAACAGGTAGGGGAACTGCCCTGGAGGAGACAGGACAGGGTGGTTTCCGGCGTGTGGGTCGGGGAGGGTAAGATATCGGAGATATACCAAGAGCTGCAGAAGGTGGAGGAAGCCTCGGTGGAGGAGCTGAAGGGCAAGTGGGAGGAGGAGCTGGGTGAGGAGCTGGATGAGGGACTGTGAGCTGACGCCCTGGGTAGGGTCAATTCCTCCTCATCTTGCGCCAGGCTCTGCCTAATCCAGTTAAAATGGTGCACCAGGCGCAGATGACAGGGGCGAGGATGAGCAAGTTTTTGGGGGTAGAGGACAGGTGTGTGAGATGTTCGGGGAGCGCAGCAAACCACGCCCATATGTTCTGGACATGCCCGGCCCTTACAGAATTTTGGAAGGGCTTTGCAAAGGCTTTGTCCAAGGTCTTGGATACTCAGGTACAACCGAGCGGGGGGACAACGATATTTGGGGTATCGGACGATCCGGGAGTGCAGGAGTCGAAAGAGGCCGGAGTTCTGGCCTTGCCTCCTCGGTAGCCCGGAGAAGGCTCTTGTTAAAGTGGAGGGACGCGAAGCCCCCAAGCGTAGGTGCTTGGGTCAATGACATGGCGGGGTTTCTTAGGTTGGAGAAGATAAAGTTTGCCTTGCCAGGGTCCTTGCAAGGGTTCTCCAGGCGGTGGCAACCGTTCCTTGACTTTCTTACGGAACGTTAGGTGGAGGTCAGCAGCAGCAGCAACCCGGGTGGGGGGGGGGGGGGGTTGGGAGGAAGGGGGGGCGGGCTGATTTATTTTTCTTTTTGTAAGGGGCGCATGCCCCACTTTGCTTTGGATTGGGTGTTAAATTGTTAATCGTTTAGAGGGCTAAGTTGTTTTGTTTTGTTGGCATATTGCCCTGTTTTCTTTGTATTATCTCCTTTTTTTGAATGTTCTGTAAAATTATTGAAAAACCTTGAATAAAATAATTATTTAACAAAATCACTGCACTTATAATAGGGCGGATATTTCCTGGACATCACCCCTCTGTCGTGTTAACTCTGTCTTGTTTTGTGCATCCGCAGACTGCTCTGTCTGGTTCACCGTCACTTTCACCTTTGACCGATTTGTGACTATTTGTAGTCGGAAACTGTAAATAAAATATTGCACTGAACAAAATGCAGCTGTTGTTCTAGCAACAACTGGGATACTTCTCTGTTTCAAAAACATTCCCTGGTACTTTAAAAATGAACTTGCGGAGGTTATTGACAATGTACCGTGGTTCTGTAATAGAAAACCAAACATTTATGTAGAGACCGGATGTATTACGTTTGACTGGTTTGACACGGTTTTGACACCTTGCTCCCATTCGCTTTAAATGTGTTGCTCAATGCTCTGACAGTCAGGCATATTTTAATGAACAGTCAAATCCGCAAAGGATTGAGAGGGCAAATTCAGCGAGAGACTAGCAGTGACCCGGAAATGGAGAGCAGAAGGAAGTCGGAGATTTTACTTTTTACCATATCCGGCAGCGTCATACTTCTGTGATTGTTGTATGTTGTATATTTCTTATATTATAACATTACAGGAACAAGTCCCAAGGATTTAACCTATTCTGAATATATATTTCAACAAGTCGGATATGTTCTGCGAGGTTTCAGTTGCTGCACTAACACATTCATTTATGGGGTAACTCAATCCAAGTTCAGAGAACAGGTCAGAAATGCGACGAAATATCCCCTTATGTCAATTATTAAGTTAATGGAAAAACAAAACAACGAGGAAAAGTCAAGATCCTCTCACAATGTTTCTTCTCCATGAATTCAACATGTATCCCCAACTTTCCATAGGACAATGGACAAAACGCTGAGCACCATTGAGCAAGGTGTGAGGACTTTAGGCGCTGATCTGATGGCTGGCGGGGCAGGTGAAGAGTCGCAGCCCACCCTGTAGGACAGGCCTGAATATAGAAAGACTCCAGGACTTCAACTGATAGTTCAGGAATTTGCCTTATTATCACGTACCCCCATGTTGCAGATGGTCAAGCATGGAGGGAAATATGAGAGGCTGCACCCAGCCGCTGACAGTAGCCTCAATCGATCAGAAAGCGACATGAAATGACTGTCGATCCATTCAATCCGTTGGTCACTGACAGCCGACAGACCAGGTTAAGGTATTCCTCCTGGTGACTGCAAGCGGCGTCAGACAAGCAGAAATCTCCGCAAAGTAACTGTCAGTCGCCTCAGCCAATCATGCAGCTCTGAGCGGCGAGTCGTATCCTTCCCATCCGATCAAGTAGTTCCAAACGGTGACTATTAGTACTCTGAGCCAATCAGGGAGATCCACCGAGTGGCTGAGAGCCACATTTGCCATTCAGCGAACAATGCGGAATGACTGACAACTACCTCAATCAAAAAAGGTTCACTGCCCACTGCCTGACAGCGCTCTCAGTCAATCAGTGTGCTCCGCCTCCTGCCTGACAGCCGTTTCCGACAATATGACAGACCTGGCCAACGCTGCCATTTCGCAGTCCATTACGAAAAATGAGACAGCGTCCCAAACCAATAGAATGCGCATAAAGTGTCACAAAAATCGAGCAGTCGAAGGGGAGCTTTCGGGTTTCCCTGTGACATTCCCCTGAACCATCCACAGAGTTCCAACTGTGCGGAATGTCGTGGAACAATCGAACGACTACGCAAATTCCGCCGCAAAATTAGAGTGTAGCGCAGTTTTGCAACGCTTCCGTATTGTGACTTACAGATTGTAAAACGAGCACATTGACCAATCATAATGCGGCACACTGTCCAATTACTGCAAAGTCATTCCGAGGCAAATGTTAGGACGTCAATCAGCACGGTCGTAGGTCGGTGTAGCGCAACGATCTTCAAAGCCAAGCCAAACGGACAATTGTAGGAGTGTAAGTATATTTTAATTAGATATATATGGTAAAGCGGTAACTAGATGGCAGTCGTTGTGCGAATATGATGGGGAGCTCAGAGAACTGCAAAGATCAAATAAATTCATAAAACGCCGATAACGAAGAAGGAGAACATTTGATTCAATTTGTCAGCACAGGCTCACAAATCAAGCAATTCAAAGAGTGCCAACCTCCCTCCTTCTCCTCGTAACAATGCATATTATTTCTTTTTCTGATGAGAGCCAGATTCATTTTTGAATCGGAACGAACAATCACAGACACAGGAAGCCCGTCTCAGCCCTGAACGTACTTGCAACGAGAATACAATTTTCGTCACGTAGTCTTTACTTATTTTTGGCAATTACCTTAAATTTGTACCCTACTCAATGTTTGCGCTCCAGCTCCTGATAGTAAAAGACAAGGTGATACCAGAATGGAACCTGACTCGATAGCTCGGAACTTTCATTCATTTTTTGAAAAAAATGGGGCATTGTTCCTAAACAAAGAACAAAGAAAAGTAGAGAACAGGAACAGGCATTTCGGGCTTCCGAGCCAGCAGCTACCATGCTGCACGTCTAAATTAAACTATTCTACACTTCCGGGGTCCGTAGCCTTCTATTCCAACTCTATTCATGTATTTGTCAAGATGCACCTTAAATGTCACTATCGTCCCTGCTTCCACCACCTCCTCCGGCAGCGAGTTCCAGGCACCCACGACCGTCTGTGTAAAACATGCCTCATACATCTCCTCGATACTTTGCCCCACGCACCATAAACCTATGCCCCCCCCCCCCCCCCCCCCAGTAATTGTCCCCTCTACCTTGGGAAAACGTCTCTGACTACCCACTCTGACTATGCCCCTCATAATTTTGTAGACCTCTATCAAGTCGCCACCCAACCTCCTTCGTTCCATTGAGAACAAACTAAGTTTATTCACCCTCACCTCATATCTAATGCCCTCCGTACCAGGCAACAGCCTGGTAAATCTCTTATGCACCCTCTCTAAAGCTTCCACATCCTTCTGGTAATTCGGCGACCAGAATTCAACACTATACTCCAAGTGTGGCCTAACTAAGGTTCTCTGCAGCTGCAACATGGCTTGCCAATTTGTGTACTCAATGCCATAGCCAATGAAGGCAAGCATGCCGCATGCCTTCTTGACTACCTTCTCCATCTGTGTTGCCCCTTTCAGTGACCTGTGGACCTGTACACCTAGATCTCTCTGACTGTCAATACTCTTGAGGGTTCCACCATTCACTATATATTCCGTACCTGTATTAGACCTTCCAAAATGCATTACCTCACATTTTTCCAGATTAAACTCCATCTGCCATCTCCCCGCCCAAGTTGCCAAACGATCTAAATCCTGCTATATCCTCTGACAGTTCTCATCGCTGTCCGAAATTCCACCAACCTTTGTGTCGTCTGTAAACTTACTAATCAGACCAGTTACAATTTCCTCCAAATTATGTATATATACTACGAACAGCAAAGGTCCCAGCACTGAACCCTTCGGAACACCACTAGTAACAGCCCTCCAATCAGAAAAAAATTCTTCCATTGCTACTCTGTGCCTTCTATGACCTAGCCAGTTCTGAATCCATCTTGCCATCGCACCTCTCATCCCGTGTGACTTCACCTTTTGTTCCAGTCAGCCACGAGGGGCCTTGTCAAAGGTCTTACTGAACTCCATATAGACAACATCCGTTGCCTACCTGCATCAAGCATCTTTGTGACCCCCTAGAAAAACTCTATCAAGTTAGTGAGACACGACCTCCCCTTCATAATACCGTGCTCCCTCTCGTTGTTACGTCCACTTCCATCCAAATGGCAGTAGATCCTGTCTCGACGAATTCTCTCCAGTAATTTCCCTACCACTGACGTAAGGCTCACAGGCCTGTAGTTTCCTGGGTTACCCTTGCTACCATTCTAAAAAAAAAGAACAACATTGGCTATTCTCCAGTCCTCCGGAACATCACCTGAAGACAGTGAGGATCCAAAGATTTCTGTCAAGGCCTCAGAAAATTCCTCTCTTGCCTCCTTCAGTATTCTGGGATAGATCCCATCAGGCCCTGGGGACTTATCCACCTTAATATTTTTTAAGACGTCCAACAGCTCGTCGTTTTGGATCTCAATGTGACCCAGGCTATCTACATACCCTTCTCCAGACTCAACACCCACCAATTCCTTCCCTTTGATGACTTTTGATGCAAAGTATTTATTTAGTACCTAGCCCATTTCCTCTGGCTCCACACATAGATTCCCTCCCCTCTCCTTCAGTGAGCCAACCCTTTCCCTGGCTACCCTCTTGCTTTTCATGTACGTGTAAAACGCCTTGGGATTTCCCTTTACCCTATTGCCCAATGACCTTTCCTGACTCCTTTTACCTTCCTGACTCCTTGATTAAGGTCCTTCTTACTTTCCTTATATTCCACGCAGGCTTCGTCTGTTCCCAGCCTTCTAGCCCTGACGAGAGAGCGTCCCAGGAGCCTCTTCACGAAAGTGCCCATCCGAGACGATAGTCTCTGAGATGGTGGAGGATGTTGGAGACAGCTGTGATGGAAAGTCCGTGTCCTCTTCTGACCCGAACTCCGGCGTCTGCTGAGACTTGGGCAGGGGGCTGGTGTTCAGGCTGCTCTCCCCGTCAGTGCTCGGCCGCCTGGGGGTACCGACTCTGGCACTGGCTGGGGGCAATGCGGCTTCGGATAGACGGGCACCATCTCCGCCAGGTCCTCTAAGACACAAGAAGTCATGTACGGTTAGACAGCGGGATGGGGGGAGCGGGGTGGGGGGGGGGGTGGCGGAGTTGGGGGGGGTTAACAGTGAAGTCTGAGGGTGTCATGAATGAGGTGGGTGGGGATGAGGGGGGGGGGGGAAGTGATGCCCACACATGTGTCATGGAGGTCCGCAACTGAGAAGGGTCTCACTTGCTCGCCCGCCACCGACCTCTGCGTCAGCGACCTCCCTTTCCTCTGAGGCGCCGTCCACGTCCAGTGCCCTCTTCCTGGACATGGTGAGTGGCTACAGGTATGGTGGTCCCCCAGTCTTCTCCCTCTCTCGGTGGTTGTGTGCGGCCTTCTCTTGGGGTGGGGAGGGGGGTGGGGGCAACACCAACTTATGACACTGTTAGACGTTCGGACGCGGGCAGCCCAGGGATTGGGTGGATAATGACATCAATTGCCAGGGCACTTGGCCATTGCGGCTGACATTGGTACTGACATAGAGTACGGGTGGGGTTTCGACAGTCTCACGGGGGCGGGGGAGTGGGGGTGGCGGCCCCGGGTGACATGTGTGTGGGAGGAAGGGGGGTTGCTGCCGATGCACCCTGGCCATCCTGAGGGGTTCCTGCAGTTTCTTCTTATACTGGATGCCAGTTGGGGCGACGTTGCTCATGGCGCTGACTGCGTCTGCCATCTGCGCCCAGGCACGGCGAACGGCGATACCTGATGGCCTTTCTCCCGGCCCGGGTCATCCTTCTGTCCTCCACGGCGTCCAAGAGGGTGTCCAACTCAGTTTTTCTAAGCAGTGGCACTGCTCTCGTTGCAGCCATCTTGCTTACTGGGATCGTGTGTGTAGCGGATAGATCGCTGAAGTGCGGCTGCGGCGTGGATCCTCATGTGCGTCAATCACGGACCCAGCGAATCCGGCGCCATTTCGCATATAAACCCATAAGTATGGTATACTGGGGCAATACATTTTCAACACAGATTCACGTCTAACCGCAGCACCTGATTTCGTAATTAAGTTTTCTGAACGTCACATGTAAGCACAGGACACATGTAATCACGGTGGCCACACACACAAAAATTACTGGAATGATTAACAATTTATCAGAACATTTCAATCTAAATGAGATTGTACATTTCTAATCCAGCGCTATTATGGTGTTTTACAACAAAAATGTACAAAGAAAAATGGGCCATTGTAACTTTGTGTGGCGTAGTTCAGTGGACTCAGAAAATGGTTACATACATAAATAAATAAATATATAGAAGGTAGGAGCAGGAGGAGGCCTGCTCCGCCATTCATCACGATCATGGCTGATCATCCAACTCATTCGCGTAATCCTGTTTTCTCCATCTCTGGATCTGTAAAGATTTAATCACCTGCTAATGCTCGCATTCCTAGCATTGTTTGGCATCTTTGCATTTGTCTATATATGTGTTTCTGGAACAGACCTCTTCATTCACCGGAGGAAGGAGCAGCGCTCCGAAAGCTAGTGACATCGAAACAAACCTGTTGGACTTTAACCTGGTGTTGTAAGACTTCGTACTGTGCTCACCCCAGTCCAACGCCGGCATCTCCACATCATGCCTGTTTTCTCCCTGCCGCCTTTGATCCCATTCTGCCCAAGTGCTATATCCAGCTGCCTCTTGAATATATTCAAAGTTTTAGCGTCAACAACTTCCTGTGGCGCACCACACTTTGTGTGAAGAAATGTCTCCCGATCTCTGTCCGAAATGGTTGACCCTGAATTCTCAGTGTGTGACCCCTGGTTCTGGACCGACCCATTATTGGGAACGTCTTCTCTCCATCTACCCTGTCTAGTCCTGTTAGAATTTTATATGTCTTTATGAGATCCCCCCTCATTCTTCTGAACTCAATCGAGAACAATCCCGACCTAGTCAATATCTCCTCATATGACAGTGCCGCTATCCCTGGAAACAGTCTGGTACATTTACCCTGCACTCCCTCGAGAGAAAAAACATCCGTCCTCAGAGACATGAGACCAAAACTGCACACAATTCTCCAGGTGTGGTCTCACCAAGGCCCTGAACAATTGCAGCAATGCAACCCTGCTTCTTTACTCGAAACCTCTCGCAATGAAGGCCACCGTATCATTAGGCTTCTTTACAGCCTGCTGCACCTGCATGCATAACTTCAGAGAATGGTGCACAAGGCCACCCAGGTCCCACTGTACACTCCTCTCCCAATTTACAACCATTCAGATAGTAATCTGCCTTCCTGTTTTTGTTTCCAACGTGAATAACCTCATACATCCAAATGATACTGCACCTGCCATTGATTTTCCCACTCTCCCAAACTGTTCAGATCATGCTGTAGGATCCCTGCATCCTCGTCACAATTCACCCTCCCACCTGACTTGCTATCATCTGCAACCTTTGAGATATTACAATTTGTTCCCTCATCCAAATCATTAATATATATTGTGAATAGCTGGGGTCCCAGCACCGATCCCTGTGGTACCACACTACGTACTGCCTGCCAATCTGAAAATGATCCATTAATCCTTACTCTTTATTTTCTCTTTGCCAACCAGTTTTCTATCCACCTCAATACATTTCCCCAATGCCATGCGCTTTAATTTTGCACAATAATCTCTCATGCGGGACTTTGTCAAACGCCTCCTGAAAGTCCAAATGTACCACATCGACTGGCTCCCCCTTGTCAACTTTGATGGTTATATCTTCAAAGAATTCCAACAGATTTATCAAGCTTGATTTGCCCTTCATAAATCCATGCTGACACTGACTTATCCTGCCACTGCTTTCTAAATATCCCGCTATAAAGTCCTTGATAATGGTTTCAAGCATTTTCCTCTCTACCAATGTTGGGCTTACTGGTCTATAATTGTCTGTTTTCTCTGAACCTCCCTTGTTGAATATTGGAGTGACGTTAGCTACCCTCCAGTCTGTAGGGACAGTTTCAGAGTCTATAGAATGCCAGAAGAAAATGCCGCCAGCAGAGGGCAGTAGAATGGAGCTGCTGATGGGCTGTTGGGGGGATAATTTGCATAAGTGCCTTGCGGTCACTGCATCCAGCAAGTGTACCTGAGCAAGACACCCTACGTGTTCAAGTCAAGGCAAGCATCCAGCAGAGGGCAGTAGAGCGGAGCTGCTTATTGGCTGTTGCGGGGTAAATTTGCATCAGTGCATTGCGGTCACCGTATCTTGAAGGTGGTTTGTGGAGAAGCTGTGTTTCCCTCCATACCTCCTCCTCTAACAAAAGAAAAAGACAATCACTGTAAGGATCCCAGCCAAGTAAAGATGAAGAGGGAGACTCGAGGGCAGGTAGAAGTAGAAAGAAGTTGAACCGTGACGTCACAGCCTGCAGTGAAAGAGCGCGAGGAGAGCGGCGGGGACACAGGATAAAAGAGCGCGAGGAGAGTGACAGGAACACAGGAGAAAAGAGCGCGAGGAGATCGGCCAGGACACAGCTGCCGGAGAAGCGGCCTTTAGATTTTCGGCGGGAGCAGTGGCCAGGGGTCAGTCGGGAAGGTAAGTTTTCCTCTTTAAAAACTTACCTTGAAGAGTGACATCACAGCAAAGCAGTGACCTGATTGGCTGGTAAGGAAAGTGCTCCAATTAGCAGCAGCTGGGAGAAATTTTACACTTCGTGTGTTGGTAAGTATTGTGATTGGTAAGTAATATCTTTATTCCTTTCACTTATTCATTATTTGATATTATATTTGTAATGAGTTACTGTCAAGTGTAAAAATGGCAGGAGATCCCAGACCCGTGTTATGCTTCTCGTCCTAAATGTGGGAGTTCAGGGACGCGGCCGATGCCTCTGACTCCATCATGGGCAGGAAGTGTGTCCAGCTGCAGCTCCTATTAGAACGCATGATGGCTCTGGAGCTGCGGATGGCTCACTTTGGAGCATCCGCGATGCGGAGGAGGTCGTGGATAGCACGTTCAGTGAGTTGGTCACAGCGCAGATTAGGATTGGTGAGGGAGACAAGGAATGGGTGACCAAAAGGCAGAGAAAGAGCAGGAAGGCAGTGCAGGTGTGCCCTGCGGTCATCTCCCTCCAAAACAGGTATACCGCTTTGTATACTGTTGGGGGAGATGACTCACCAGGGGAAGGCAGTAGTAGCCAGGCTCATGGCACCGTGGCTGTCCCTGTTGCACAGATGGGCGGTGAAAAAGCCTGGCAGGGCGAGAGTCATAGGGGATTCAATCGCAAGGGGAGTAGAGAGGCGTTTCTGTGGTCGAAAACGAGACTCCCGAATGGTATGTTGCCTCCCAGGTGCACGGGTCAGGGATGTCTCAGATCGGCTACAGGGCATACTGAAGGGGGGGGGGGGCAGTGAACAGCCAGTTGCCGTGGTGCACATAGGCACCAACGATATAGGTACAAAACGGGATGACGTCCTACAATCAGAATTTAGGGAGTTAGGAGATAAGTTAAAAAGTAGGACATCAAAGGTAGTAATCTCAGTATTGCTACCAGTGCCAAGCGATAGTCAGAGTTGAAATTCGAGAATAGTCAGAATGAATACGTGGCTTGAGAGATGGTGCAGGAGGGAGAGGTTCAGATTTTTGGGACATTGGAACCGGTTCTGGGGACGGTGGGACCATTACAAATCGGATGGTCTACACCTGGGCAGGACTGGAACCAATGTCCAAGGATGTGATTTTGCTAACACTGTTGTGGAGGTTTTAAACTAATGTGGGAGGGGGATGGGAACCAGATTAGGAAGTTAGAGGGCAGTAAAGAGGCAGCAACTAAAGCCAGTAAGGTACTAGATAATAAACCCAACATGACTAAGGGGAAGAGTAGACAGCGAAGAAATGATGAACGCAAAGGGACAGGTTGTCTGAGGTGCATTTGTTTCAATTCGAGAAGTATAGCAGGTAAGGCAGATGAACTTACGGCTTGGATTAGTACCTGGGCATATGATGTTATTGGGATGACTGAGACTTGGTTGAGGGACGGGCAAGACTGGCAACCAGGGTATAGATGCTTCAGGAGGGATAGAGAGGGAGGTAAAAGGGGTGGACGCGTAGCATTACTGGTCAGAGATGATATCACAGCTGTGATTAAGGAGGGCACGATGGAGGATTCGAGCACTGAGGCAATATGGGTAGAGCTAAGAAATAGGAAGGGAGCAGTAACATTGTTGGGACTTTACTACAGATCTCCCAAAAGCGTGTGTGAAGTAGAGGTACAAATATGTAGACAGATTATAGAAAAAGGTAGGAGCAATACGCTGGTCGTGATGGGAGATTTTAACTTCCCCAACATTGAATGGGACTCATGTAGTGTTGGAGGCGTAGATGGAGCAGAATTTGCAAGGAGCATCCAGGAGAGGTTTTTTTTAGAGCAGTATGTAAATAGTCCAACTCGGGAAGGGACCATACTGGACCTTGTATTGGGGAATGGTCCCGGCCAGGTGGTTGAAGTTTCAGTCGGTGATTAACTTTGGGAATAGCGATCACAATTCCGTAAGTTTTAGATTACCCATAGACAAAGACGAGAGTGGTACTAAAGGAAGAGTGCTAAATTGGGGAAAGGCCAAGTATCACAACATTCGGCAGGAGCTAGTTAATGTGGATTGGGAGCAGCTGTTTAAGGGTAAATCCACATTTGAAATGTGGGAATCTTTTAAGGAAAGGTTGATTAGAGTGCAGGACAGACATGTCCCAGTGAAAATGAGGGATAGAAATGGCAAGATTAGGGAACCATGGATGACGGGCGGAATTGTAAGACTAGCTAAAATGAAAACGGAAGCATACATAAGATCTAGGCGACTTAAAACTGATGAAGCTTTGGAGGAATATCGGGAAAATAGGACAAATCTCAAACGCGCAATAAAAAGGGCTAAAAGGGATCATGAAATATCTTTAGCGAACAGGGTTAAGGAAATTCCCAAAGCCTTTTATTCGTATATAAGGAGCAAGAGAGTAACTAGAGAAAGGATTGGCACACTCAAAGAAAAAGAGATAATTTATGCATGGAGTCAGTGGAAATGGGTGAGATCCTTAATGAGTACTTTGCATCGGTATTCACCAAGGAGAGCGGCATGCCGGATGTTGTGGCGAGGGATGGATGTTTAAATCCTCCAGGTCAAGTCGGCATAAGGAAGGGGGAAGTTTTGGGCATTCTAAAAGGCATTAAGGTGGACAAGTCCCCAGGTCCAGAAGGGATCTATCCCAGGTTACTCAGGGACGCGAGGGACGAAATAGCTGGGGCCTTAACAGGCACCTTTGCAGCATCCTTGAGCACGGGTGAGGTCCCGGAGAACTGGATAATTGCTAATGTTGTCCCTTTGTTTAAGAAGGTTAGCAGGGGTGATCCAGGGAATTATAGACCTGTGAGCTTGACATCAGTGGTAGGCAAACTGTTGGAGAAGATATTGAGGGATAGGATCTATTCACATTTGGAAGAGAATAGACTTATCAGTGATAGGCAGCATGGTTTTGTGCAGGGAAGGTCATGTCTTTCAAACCTAATATAATTCTTTGAGCAAGTGACTAAGTTAATTGATGAGGCAAGGTTTGTAGATGTCATATACATAGACTTCAGTAAGGCGTTTGATAAAGTTTCCTATGGCAGGTTTATGGAAAAAGTGAAGCCGTATGGGGTTCAGGGTGTACTAGCTAGATGGAAAAAGAACTGGCTGGGCAACAGGAGACAGAGAGTAGTGGTGGAAGGGAGTGTCTCAAAATGGGGAAAGGTGTCTAGTGGTGTTCCACAGGGGTCCGTGGCCGGAGCACTGTTGTTTGTGATATACATAAATGATCTGGACGAAGGTATAGGTGGTGTGATTAGTAAGTTTGCAGATGATACTAAAATTGGTGGAGTTGCAGATAGCGAGGAGGACAGTCAGAGAATACAGCAAAATATAGATAGATGGGAGAGTTGGGCAGAGAAATGGCAGATGGAGTTCAATACAGCCAAATGCGAGGTGATGCATTTTGGAAGATCAAATTCAAGAGCGGACTATACCGTCAATGGAAGAGTCCTGGGGAAAATTGATGTACCGAGAGATCTGGGAGTTCAGGTCCATTGTACCCTGAAGGTGGCAACGCACGTCAATAGAGTGGCCAAGAAGGCATACAGCATGCTTGCCTTCATCGGGCGGGGTTTTGAGTACAGGGGTCGGCAGGTCATGTTACAGTTGTATAGGACTTTGGTTAGGCCACATTTGGAAATACTGCGTGCAGTTCTGGTCGCCACATTACCAGAAGGATGTGGATGCTATAGATCGGGTGCAAAGGAGGTTTACCAAGTTGTTGCCTGGTATGGAGAGTGCTAGCTGGGAAGAAAGGTTGAGTAGATTAGGATTGTTTACGTTGGCAAAACGGAGGTTGATGGGGGACCTGAATGAGGTCTCCAAAATTATGAGACGTATGGACAGGGTGGATAGCAACACGCTTTTTCAAAGAGTGGGGGTATCAATTACAAGGGGTCACAATTTCAAGGTGAGAGGGGGAATGTTTAAGGGAGATGTGTGTGGCAAGTTTTTTTACGCAGAGGTGGTGAGTGCTGGAACGCTTTGCCAGCGGAGGTGGTAGTGGCGGCACGATAGCATCATTTAAGATGCATCTAGACAGATATTTGAACGGGCGGGGAACAGAGGGAAGTAGGTCCTTGGAAAATAGAAGACAGGTTTAGATAAAGGAACTGGATTGGCGCAGGCTGGGAGGGCCGAAGGGCCTCTTCCTGTGCTGTAATTTTCTTTATTCTTTGTTCTATGACCACCAATGTATCCACTATTTAGAGAGCCACCTCCTTAAGCACTCTGGAATGCAGATTTTTAGACCCTGGGGATTATTCCGCCTTCAAGCCCATCAATTTTCCCAGCACCATTTCTCTACCAATTTCGGTCTCCCTCAGTTCTTCCCTCTCACTAAACCTTTCATTCTCCAACATTTCTGGAATCTGATGTGTGTCCTCATTTGTGAAGACAGAACCAAAGTATGTATTCAATTGCTCAGCCATTTCTTTGTCCCTTATTATGCATTCCCCTGTTTCTGTCTGTAGGTGGCCTACATTTCACCTTACCAAACTCATTCTCTTCACATATCTATAGAAACTCTTAATGTCAGTCTTCATGTTCCCTGCAAGCTTCCTTTCGTACTCTACTTTCCCCTTCTTAATCAATCACTTCGACCTTCTTTGCTGAATTCTAAACTGTCCGCAATCCTCAGACCTATTTTTTTCTTGGCCAATCTGTAATCTTCTTTCTTGTAACGGATACTATTTCTAATTTCCTTTGTAAGCTATGGATTCTTCCTCTTAACCCCTTTGCTTCAGTACCAGACAGAACAGTTGCTGTAGTTCCCCCATGCGTTCCTTGAATGTTTGCCATTGTCTATCCACTGTCCTCCCTTTAAGTAACTCTCCCCAATCTTTGAAGTCCAACTCACACTTCATATCATCATAGTTCCCTTAATTAAGATTCAGCACCCTAGTCTCCGAATCAAGTACTTCATTCTTAACATTGATAACACAAATTTCCACATGCTATGGTCGCTCATTCCCAAAAGGTCTTGTACAGCCAGATGGGCAATGACTCCCTTCTCATTACACAGTACCCAGTCTAAGATGGCCTGCTCTCATGTTGGTTCCTCCACATATTGGTCATGAAAACCACCCCGTATACACTCCAGGAATTGCTCCTCTACGGCATTGTGGCTAATTTGATTTACCCAATCTATGTGAGGATTAAAATCACCCATGATCACCGATATTCCCTTGTTACATGAACTCTAAGTTCTTGTTTAATGCCATTCCCAACCTCACCACTGCAGTTTTGGGGGTCTATATATGACACCCACTAATATTTTTTGTCCCTTGGTATTTCTCAACTCTACCCATACAGATTCCACATTGTCAGAGCTAATGTACCCATACAGATTCCACATTGTCAGAGCTAATATCCTTTCTCACTACTGTGTAAAGTTACTTTTAACTAGCAGTGCCACGCCACCACCTTTTCTTTTATGCCTGTCCTTCCTAAATACTGAAAACCAACCTCCACCAGTACCGGTGCCAATGCCCCTGGAATCTGAAACCCTCCCCATGACACCATCTCTTCAGCCTGTATGCCCTGTCATTTCTACTCTGGCCAGCATGTGGCACCGGTAGTAAACCTGAGATCATTACTTTTGAGGTCAGCTTTCTTAACTTCCTTCCTAATTCCCTGTATTCTGCTTTTAGGACCTCATTTCTGGTTGCAACACTGTCGAAAGAATAGAGCGAGAACGGTGCAAACGACGCAAATGCGTTGAATGTGTTGTGTTCCGTCAAAAGAGAAAATGTCAGTGAGTGGTTCCAGCTCTCTGTAGCAGCAATGGTGCTTGTCCCACCGTCACATACTTTCCCTGTAGCCTTTCATTTTATTTACCTCAAGCGCTTATCCGTTTCCTTTGGAACTGTTTGGTGAAATATAATGCAAGTTTACATTGTTCAACATTTTGAACCGCTCACATCGACTCTCAATGTCCGTTCTCTACGAAAAACCACTCCACCTTCAAAAATCATCCACGAAACTGAAATCCTTTAGACTCTGGTCAATTCTGCTTTTTAAAAATAAATTTAGAGTAGCCAATTCATTTTTTCCAATTAAGGGGCTATTTAGCATGGCCAATCCATCTAACCTGCACATCCTTTGGGTTGCGGGGACGAAACACACGCAAGCAGGGGGAGAATGTGCAAACTTCATGCGGACAGTGGCCCAGAGCCTGGATCGAACCTCGAACCTCGGCGCCGTGAGGCAGCAGGCCTGACCCACTGTGCCACCGTGCTGCTCCCGTGAATATTCCTGAGTATTTTCTTAAACAGCTCTGAAATTTAGAGCCCTTGATATTTCGCATTGTTTCCAGAATTCAACAAAATACTCTTTGTTGAATCGGATGCCAAGTTCTTGAAAGACTCACCATAATTTCTGTTAAAATCCCCACGAACATGACGAAGTGTCATCGATTGATCTTTCCGTGGGCTTCGTGGAATGCAAGCTCCCGTATTGATCAGGTAGAGGCTTGTTAGAAAGATCGTAAATCCTGTTACCCAAATCCGGGCCGGTGCTCCCCAAGGCCCCGGGGTGGGACACATTGTCACAATATTTAAAAAAATACTTGCGAAACCAATTCTATTATTTAGTTTTTCCGGGCAATTTCGCCTGGCTAAAACACCTATTCTGCACAGAATTCGGTTTTGGTGATGAGACCGCACAGACACGGGGAGATTGTGTGAACTCCATTTGGACAATAATCCGGTAACGGGGTCGTACCTTTGTCCTCGTCGCTGTGAGGTGCACTGCTAATCGTTGCACCACCGCTGTGCCTGCAAAGCCCACTCTAGCCATTAACAAGGCCACTGAGATTGCCTTGTCCCTGGAAAAGGCTGAAAATTGATTTCAGGAAACTCAAGGCTCACTAGAGAATGGTGTTCTCAGGTTGGGGGGAAGAGTACTATAAATGATTATTAGTAAGTACAGAGAAGTCTTCCAAGAGGGCTCAGTATAAAATAAAGGATCCAGGATCAGAACCTATTGTCGACCATGAAAAAATTGAGAGGATGACCGGCTCCATATTCATCATTCGAAAAGTTACAAATTGAGTTTTTTGTTGTTGTTTTACAACATACAGTGCAGAAGGAGGCCATTCTGCCCATCGAGTCTGCACTGACCCACTCAAGCCCTCACTTCCACCCTATCCCCGTAACCCAATAACCCCTCCTCACCTTTTTGGTCACTAAGGTCAATTTATCATGGCCAATCCACCTAACCTGCACGCCTTTGGACTGTGGGAGGAAACCGGAGCACCCGGAGGAAACCCACGCAGACACGGGGAGACCGTGCAGACTCTGCACAGACAGTGACCCAGCGGCGAATCGAACCTGGAACCCTGACGCTGTGAAGCCACAGTGGTATCCACTTGTGCTACAGTGCTGCCCATTACGTTTGAGTGATTGGAAAAGCTTGGAATAACATGACGGGTGCTGTTTGTGGAGAGGACTGCACCCGCTGTTCCCATCCTCAAATGTCATAGATCAGCACATCTTTCGAGGGGATTATAAATTCATGGTCATACGGTCTCAAATCTGGACCGGTATCCATAGAGGACCTTTATGCCAAATTAACAGGTGACCAGACCTTCACAAAACTAGTCATAATCCACACCTGCCTCCGGCTGGAACGAAACGCAACATCCCCTCCGCACGTGCGTCACGATTAACACATATAAGCACATGTATGGATATACCGGCCTGCTCTTTGCAGTCTCGCCGTTGCGTGACATATTTCAGTGTATTGTGGCAGAATCCTGCAGGGAATGTCGACGGTGGCAATGTGTTCGTGGCGTATCGATTACAGTGACTACAGAACAGGAGCACCTGGCAAACTATGATTAGGTGTTGAGACAGATTTCCAATACAGGCGTACACCTCAAAGGATTTAAGTTGATATATTTGATTTGACTTATTTATTGTCACAGGCACAGGTGTACCTTGTACAGTATTTTTCTGCGGCCAAGGAAACATACACAGTACATGCACAGCAGGCAGAAAAACAGATAGTAACAGTCAATGATAAACGTACACTGCACATTGACAAATAAATAATTAGTTACAGTATGGAACAAAGGAAAATTAACAAAGCAAATACGACATACGCAAGAGCAGCATCGAAAGTCGTGAATAATGTCTTATAGGGAACAGAACATTCCGAAGGAGAGACGTTGAGGAGTTGGGAAATGTGGGGAAGAAGCTGTTCCTAAGTCTGGATGTACGGGTCTTCAGCCTTCTGTATCCTCTGCCTGATGGAAGGGTCAGAATGGGGGAAAAGCCTGGGTGCGAGGGGTCTCTGACAATGCTGTCTACCTTCCTGAGGCAGAGGAAAATACTTGTGAAACCCATTCCATTGTTAATACAAAAATGCATATTCGAAGGAATTTCGGTAAATTATTCACTGAATCCATATAATACCTACCGTGCAGAAGGACGCATCACAACTCAGAAAATCCAGTGAGATGGCAGAGAAACAGAACAGACTTTAGAAAACTGGATAAAGAAAATACTCGACCAGATCCATGAAGACAAGATTGCCATGATTCCGATTTATTTATCGCACTACATCCCACATTAAGATGGGATTCACAAGGCAGTACAAATGATGGAATCCCATGAGGGCCGAGAAAGGGCTTAAGACTGGGAATGCCGTAAATGTGTCCCTGGAGTAATATTAGAGAGGATGCGGCCGGTCTCTTACAAAGTCAAGGTCCAAGGAAATGCCGTCAAAATGTACCTGGATCAGCATAGAGCAGGGAGCCTGCACCTGTTGAAGTCATGTGTACAACGCTACTCCTGGCGTCTGTGACATGCAGATGCAGAAGGACGAGGTCAAGTAGGGTTAACCCTCCCAATCGTCCACTCACCACCTGCCGCCGCCACAGACAAGCAGATATGTTTGTATTGTGCTGTCGAACCACTCTGGGACGTCAATGGAAATTGTTGCCCCCCCCCCCCCCCCCGGCCATCCAGAGTAGATTATGTGCCCTTGTCATCCTGAGTGCATCTTCCCAGTATTGTTCAGAATGGTAGACTGCTCAGCCTATGGCTAAAGGAGCACTGTGGCGGAGGGGGTGGGGTTGTGTACGTAGAAGAGTTGTTAACAGGAGATAATAACCAGGATGAGGTTTTGTTGCCCATATTTCCTTGATGCCACGAGACTTCATAGGCTTCAGAGTAAATCTGAAGGAATCGAAGTTCAGGCTTCTTTAATACCGAAAATGTTCTACTTTCCCAAACTTGTAGAATTTTCATCATAAGTTGTGTTCAATATAGAACCAAATTAACGATTATAATCTTAAAATATTCTCGATTTAACACGTAACTGCCTGTGCTATGAAGGTAGACATTTGAATAAATTGTCCTTACCCGCACGGGTTTTAAAAATACCTGTATTACCGACAGCAAAGATCGACCAGAGACGGCAAGACAATGATCAGGAGGATGTTGAGAAGAGATACTTGGAAGATGCACTCATATTGGAAAGGGCACAGAATGTACTCAGGATAGGGCACATCAATATCCATTGAAGTCGGAAGATGAGGTGCAGGTATTCCAGTTTGCGCTGGAATTCATTGGAAAATTGCAGCAGGCCAAATACAAACATACGGGCACGAGGGCTGGACGGTGGGTTGAAATTACAAGCAAAACGAAAGTCTGGGTCCTGCTTTCGGACAGGCTGAATTGGTGCGGTAAAGAGATCGTATAGTCTGCGTTTAGTCTCTCTATTATTGAGTACACTGTATTGGGAATGGAATAGACCAGGCTGAAGGAGGTGCAGAAGAAGCACTGCATCATCTGAAAAGAATATTTCACCCGAGGATGGTAAGCAGGCAGCAGATAAAGGTGCAGATGGTACATCTTTTGCATGGAAAGGTGCCGTGGGAAGATACTGAGGCTTTAGGGGTAGTGGATCAGTGTACCCCAGAAGGACTGATCGCTGAAGAATGTGGGGGTGGGAGTGGGGGTGCGAAGAGGAGGGCGGGGGTGTGTGTGAACGGTTTCCTGATAGCATCATTCTAGAATTGGCAAAACTGGCGGAGGACGATAATTTGAATGTGAAGGTTGGTGTAGTGAAAATGAAGTCAACGGGCACCCCATCTTGACTCCCTGAGGGGGTGGAATAGATGAGAGGAGATGTGCGTGACAAGGGTCAAATAACGTTGCATATTCTCTCGACCACAGTGGTTTAAATGTCAGCATCCACAGTCATTTACTTTAAATAGGAAATACAGCTGTAACTATCCTATAATGTACCTGTAATCTGGATTTATCTCTTCATGGGACCGATGCGAGTAGCGAGCATTACAATTTCAAGACTGAGATTGGGAGTTTTCATTTTCTTACGTATGGTATCAAGGGTTTTGAGTAGTACCCAGCAAACTGAATGGAGCCATAAAAACACCGTGACTTTACTTAATAGTGGAGCAAGTTTCAATGTCGGAATTATTTACTAATTTTCCTATACTCTATGATAATACATGACTTAATGAACAGTAAGGTATCACACAGGATAGCAGGACAAAAACGTGGTGTACACGGAATTCAATAGGAAAACAGAAATAGATGAGAACAATTACATAATGAAACTTGGCAATGATCCCGATCATTGCAAAATTACAGGACTATGCTACATAAGCAATTTTAATACTTGGGTTTATGAAAAACCCGCAATAAAGCAATTTAAGAGTTGTTTCATTACTGTTTCATCACTTTGTCTGCAATTTATTGAGTTTGTCAATTCACGGGTGATGACAACACGTGTTGGCCTCTGGGTGAAATGGAAAATACGCAATAATTCAGTGTAGTACAGGAGTCGTTATAATCAAGTTGATGTTTCCTTTCTGCTAATGGGAAAACATACATGCATCAGTTAGATTAATTGAAAGTTGTACAGTTCAGTTTCTGATGAGGCATCGGAATTGTACGTTTTGAGAACTAGTCGGCAGGATTCTCCTATCCTGAGCACTGGGGAAAAATTCTCCGGTCTCCAACTCCGAAATTCCTTTCGATGATCTGCGGGAGAATCCGAGTTGGCGCCGAAATCTCCCATGGTGAGGCATAACAACGCCGGCTGTCCCGTTCTAGTTTTCACGCGCTCCCGGTAGTTATGGGTTGCCTTCTCCTGGCCGGGAGGGGGGGGGGGTGCGGGTGAGAGTAAAAGACAGTGTTAGACCATCCGACAAATGCAACTGTGGCCAGGTGGAGGCCTCATTTGCCAGGGAACCTGGTGTATAAGCCGCTATGGGTGCTGGCATATGGTGCAGGGTGGGGCTAAGGCCACACTGGTCGGGTTGTGGGGCATTATGAGTGTGTGGGTTGGGGTTGTTTGCCAAGTGCACAGTGTTGCCCACTCATCCTGGCCGCCATGACGAGGCCATGACCTATTTTCGTGCACTGCAGGGGAGTACGAATGGTGTTACTGACCGCATTTGCCGCCTGTGCCCGGGGATAGTGAATGGCGTCTGGCAGTCTTCTTCTCAGGACCGGATACGGGGTGGCACGCCGCTCCTCCACGTCATCCAGGAGGGTCTCCAGCTTGGAGGCTATGAAGCATGGTGCGCTCTCCTCACTGCCGCCTTGTGGTCTGGGATGGTGTGTATGGAAATGAAGTGTGTATATGCGGCAGCAGCTTGTCGGCCCCCTCAGTGTCGATCGTGATTCCAGCCCATCTAGCCCGGTTTCTCATTTGAATCGATTGTGTTCCACATGGCGCTGATGATAGCCTCTTATCAATCGTTGAATCCAAGTGTGGCGCCTGGTTTGTTGTCGAGAAAGTCAATGAATCCTGCCCCGGCATCAACACTTAGGGCTGGATTCTCCGATTTGGAGACTATGTCCTGACGCCAGCTTGGGAATGGTGTCGTTTTATGACCAAGAAATCGGCGAAAAAGGGCGAACGATCCTGCCTCTGATCGGCGCTAGCAGGCACGCAGTGTGGACCACTCGGCTCTAGCTGTGGATACGGCCGGAGAATTGCCGGTCCGTGGCCGCACATGGGCGAAGTTGGCGGCCCTGAGGAAAAGGATGTTGCAGGGTTGGCAGACGGATGTGGGCAAGTAAGTGATTCCCCACTGAGTTGTCGGTCCCGTGATACGTGTGTCAACCCAGCCCCGAACATTACCTCCACCATCTCCTTACCCCCACCCACATCCCACTCTCAGCCCCCATCCTCACCCTTACACCACCCTCAACACGACTACCTCAATGCTCAAGTATCCTGATCGAATTATGCATGCAGTCTTGTGGCTTGCAGCACCTTCTCGTGATGGGTGGGGTACATGTGCTGTCCCCCGCCCCAGGGAGTAACACAACCTGAGCCCTCCGTCAGCCAAACAGAAACGAGTATCCAGGCACAGACGGGATCCTGATTATGCCCGTGAACGAGACAGCCTGAATCTCGAGTCCGGGGTTGACACTGATTTCCCATCCCAGCTGTCCTCAACAGCCTTTACAATCCCACACACACTCACCTCGGTTAGGCCCTTTAGTGAAGACCCTCCTCTGGCAGTCTCTGGCGTAAACCACACAGCTGCTCCGGTACATACGATGGAGGCAGTAACTCCCAAGGGGGCGGGTGGTCGGAGGCGGGGCAAACCCAGGTACCAGCTGCCGTCCAGGCTAGCTTCGGGCTTCTGAATCAACAGTCACATCTATAGAGGAGAAGCAGTCACAGAGCAGGGTACGGCACGAGGGGCTGCGGCGAGCATCCAGCAACTGAAGGTGCAGTTGGAGGAGTTCAACGGTCACTTGGTGCAGGTGGTGGTGCCGAACATGCGTGGCACCCAAGCCAAGAACACATGCGTGATGTCTGCGATGGAGGCATTGCTGAGACGGTATGGCTATGCATTAGCATGTCCAAGGCCTGGGGCACTTTGTACAGTCGGTGGATGAGGCCCAGGAGAGGGCAGCCATCTCAAAGACTGCAATGTTCCAGAGTGAACCAGAAATTGTAACGGCGGTTCTCAGTGCACCCTTGTCACAGAAGGCCATGGCTCACAACAGCAGTGCCTTTTCCCAGGCGCAGGTAAACGTAGTGCAGACACAGCGGAGATGACCCAGGCATAGCGGGTGGTGGCATAGTCACTAGCTGATGTGGAACAGACACAGAAGGTGGTGGCATTGTCACAGTTGATGCGGCGGAGTACCAGGCGGAAATTGTCCTCTCCCTGTGCTCCATGGAAATGCGCATGCAGACTCTGGTCGAGATGAGAGCGGACCTCCAGGACTGGTAGTGCAATGTGGCATGGGGGTCTCAAGAAAGTGACCCGCTCGCAACGCCGTCCATAGAGTAGCTCTGGGGCCATTGGTCACCCCGTTGGAGAACGAGGTGATTGGGCCCGTGCTGGAGATACCGCAGGGGATGTACCAGAATACTGCAGCACCTCGTACTTCCCTGCTCCTGTTCCAGCCGCATCTGGTAGGCAACGGGAAGAATAGTACAGCAGGTCGCCACTGGTACACACGAGCAGAAGCCTGGTCCATCCAGGCCCGTTCCTCACAGAAAACGGACTCCAACGGCAACCCAGGTCAGACAGCGGAAATCACAGCAGGCCGCCTCCATCTTGATGATCATTTGGCGATCCACACAGACATAGCGTTAGGCCCCTAAGACCTGAAAGTTAGACGCAATTTTAGTCGGAACCGGTGATGCGCACAGTGTAGTGACGTGTGCTAGGTCACGTCTCCGTAGATATTAATTCACATTAAATACCTGTGCACACTGTTACAACTTGCCTCGGTGCTCTGTCAGATGGGGAGGAGAGGTGGACTGGCCAGAGAGGGGCGCGTCGGGAGATTAGGCAGCCTTTGGAGTTGGGCTGTGCCCCCCACCCTCTCAACACTGACCATCAACAGCTCGCCACTGCAGTGATCAGATGCCACCGTGTAATGGAATAACAACTCGCATGCAGGGATTACCCAGGTGGATGGTGGGAGGTGCTGTCAATGGTAGGACTCAAACATGTCAAACGAAGAGGAGCACCAGCACTCATCTAACAGCGGGTTGTCCTCATCCTTCATCCCATTGACAGGGATCTCTGTTTCTGGCAACCCATGGCACACAACCCCGTAGTATGGCAGGTATATAGCACAGAGGCTATTACGAACGGGGATTGGCTATGTGAGGAGAGGTGGTGTGTGGGGTTGTGATTCGGTGACCATTTACCTAGCCATTCTTCCCCTAGTCGGTAGTCCTGGAGGTGAGCAGAGCATCCATTTCATGATAGCCATGGTGCACACGTCATGGAAACTTCCTTACCTGCGTGAGATACATTTCCAGTCTATCGTCGCATTACCCTGCATCCTCCTCGTTGTAGTAGGCCTGGCGTTCCCCCTTTTCCTCCAATACGTTACTCTCTGGCTGTACGCTTTGTGGAGGATGCAGCAGGCCGTCTCGATACGGGGGGCCCTCTAAGTGCCACAGTGTAGGGTCCCTTCCTGTCCAGTAACCGGAACTGCATCTTCAGGATGCCGGAGCAACGCACGATCACATCATGGTCGCTGCTTGGGCGCCAATGTACTGGGTTACAACGACTGTCTGTGGCCTCGCCATAGTCGTCATCAGACACGACAACAACGGATAGCCCCTGTCACCCAGGAACAAACCGCCCAGTCGGAATCAACGAATCTGTCAAGGTGAAAGCTCCGCGCATGCTGCCCGGGTATCGGGTAGAGATGTGCATGATATGCAGTGGATAGTCACAGATCACCTGCGGTTGATCGAGTGGAACTCATTGTAGTTTGAGTAAAGCGGCCTGTCATCTGCACGTGCTCGAAGTGTATCATGCATCCCATCGATCACTCCCCGCACCCTGGCATTTTGGCGATGGCAACCTGATGCTCTCGGCCGACAATGAAATGGGTGGATCATGCCAACCATGCATTTTGGGCCTCCGGAATTGTGCATATGCACCCCTGCGGCCGGTTTCACTCTGCAGAACCAAGGCCAATGTGGGTGGTCAGTGGGGTGCACTGCAAGATGGCTGCATTGCAGGCTGCGGTAACCTGGTGGTGCGTGCTTGGACATCAACCCAGTCTCTTGGGGGAGGAGGGGGGTCACCCCGGACACATTTCCCGTTTCTCTGTCAACCCTCACGGCCCAGGCAGGACCACCTCCAACCCGGCCAGAACGGCCAATGTCCAGCCCGGTAGCCAGGGTCGCAACGCTCCGTGTCCTACCTCCTCTCCTCTTTTGACACAATGTAGGTTTCATGATTTTTAATAGCACAAGTGAATCTCGGCGTCCGGAATTTGGCCCATTGTAGGTGGAGAATCGAGTGGTCGCCGGAGAATACCGGGTAGGGCCCAGTAATGATATGCAAGAGCATTCGCTGTACGTGCATGCAGCAACAGCTTAACGCCACTGTCGAGACAATGGAAAGTTGCAATTTCGCGTGAAACCGTCCCTTGCCTCAATTTCGACTTCTGAACCAATATCCACCCAATCACAGTTCCCGATTCCGGCGTCGGCCGACAGAGAATCCAGCCCACCACGTTTAGATGGGGCTATAACTGATGTAACTAAATATCACTTGAGGATGAAGGCCCTTCTTCTGAATCATTCCTCTCCTTGTAAGACTGTTGACGACCAAGCATTTGCAACAGTCTTACCATCTTCTTCTACCACGATCAAAGGTTTGGTATGTAAACACCTAGGGCTCCCTGCTTCTTCCCCTGCGACCTTCGAAATTGAGCCTTCCTGGAACATATTGCTTCTCCATAGGTCTTTCAACGGCAGCAAGTTTCTTGACAATGAGTTAACTTGCACCTGACATGTAAATTACAACAGTCCGTTTGTCTTCCAGATATAAACAGATACCCTTCTGAATGATGATAATTTGAAAGTTTAATGTCCTAACGGTGAACCCCAAGTCTATGTCATCAGTACTTTTCAGAAGGAATGTAAATCTGATTGGCAACACACATTTCTGAAGTATACAACTGCACGATTGTCATATGAATGTAAGAAGCATCAACTTCTGATCACTGTTAACGGTTTCTGGTATTGACCAATTTCATATATAACCAAAGAACTTTCCTTTCAATCAAAGCGAATTCAAGTGTGCGAAAATGTCTGATATATGATATTTTATCAAGCACCTGTTGTAGTTCATCAATAGTATAACAGGGGGAGGATGGGGCCAGTGAGACCAGATAGTGTTTAACCCGTGGTACATGGAACCAGTGAAATCAGACAATGTCTCACCCGGGGAGAATGCAGCCGATCGATGAGACCAGTCAATATGCAACCCTATGAGGCAATCAGCCAGTGTTTTCAGACAAGAGGAAATGGGTTCAGAGAGTGTGTAAACCTGGGAGAATGGGACCAGTGAGATCAGGCAGAGTGTAACCCGGGAACAATGGAGCCAATGGGAACAGATAGTGGGAAACCTGGGAAGGATGGAACTAGTGACATCAGACAGTGTGTAACCCGGGAGGGAGGAACCAGCGAGAGAAAGCAATGTGTAACACGGGAACATGGAGCCACTGAGATCGGCAGTGTGTAAACCGAGCCTATAAGGCCAGACTTTGTAAGCCGGGGATGTTAGAGACAATGGGTTCAGATAGTGTGCAAAGCTGGGAGGTTGGGGCCCACGAGATCAAGCAGTGTTTAGCCCGGGAAGGATGGGCACAATGACATAAGACAGTCGGTAACCCGGGAAGGTGGAGCGAGTCAGCTCAGGCAGAGTGCACGCGGGGGAGGACCGATACAGTGAGATCCGACAGTACACATCATGGGAAAGATGCAGCCAGCGAAAGCAGCCAGTGCGTAAACCAGGCAGGACGGAGCCAGTGAGATCAGATCTTGTGTAACCCGGGGAGGATAAAGGCAGTTAGATTAGACAGTGCGTAATCTGGGAAAGGTGGAGACGGTGAGAGCGGCAGTGTGTAACCAGGAGAAGGTGGAGCCAGTGTGATCAAATCTCATGTAAGGCGGCGATAATGGAGACTGTGAGATCGTAGCTTGAAACCTAGGGAGATCGGAGTCAGTGAGATCAGACATTGTGTTGCCGAAGAAGAAATAACAAGTCATGCCAGACAGTGTCTAACGGGGAGAGCGTAGACAAGTGAGATCGGACAGAATGTAAATCTGGGAGGACAGATCCAGTGAGACCAGACAGGTTGTATTCCTGGGAATATGCAGTTGGTGAGATCGGCCAATTTGTATTAAGGTGAGGATGGAACCTAATATATCATTCGGTGATTAATACCGAAGCATGAAACAATGAATCCCAACACCACTGAGCTGCTGCAATTATATGATTATCCCATGATGATTTTATGAAGATATTCGGTAGCATTGTGGACAGTACAATTGCTTCACAGCTACAGGGTCCCAGGGTCGATTCCGGCTTGGGTCACTGTCTGTGCGGAGTCTGCACGTCCTCCCCGTGTGTGCGTGGGTTTCCTCCTCGTGCTCCGCTTTCCTCCCACAGTCCAAAGATGTGTAGGTTAGGTGGATTGGCCATGATAAATAGCACTTAGTGTCCAAAACTGCCCTTAGTGTTGGGTGGGGTTACTGGGTTATGGGGATAGGGTGGAGGTGTTGACCTTGGGTAGGGTGTTCTTTCCAAGAGCCGGTGCAGACTCGATGGGCCGAATGGCCTCCTTCTGCACTGTAAATTCTATGATAATCTATGAATGCCATCAAAGCGATAGCAACTTAATTTTAAATGCTGATATTTGATGCGGTGAAATTGAACTACGGGTCTTCATGTTAACTTCAATGTCTTGCCCTTCAATGGAGAATAAGCCGTTGCATGAAGACCAAGATTAACATGTTTGCTCTATGATCCATATAAATATTCAAATTGCAGTGATCATTCCCTGCACCCGCAAAGTAAATATACTGGCTTCTCTTCCCTGGTGCATTTGGATCATATTCAGAATATTTAGTTAATTTTCCTTGTCCCAATGCCTGCACGGACCTTTTCCATATCTCTTCATAGTAATATCAGAATCTGCACTGCTTGTTTCCACTTCATGATTCAAACTTTCCTTTTCTTTTCAGTCAAAGAACGTCCGAAGTTTCTCTGCGATCACAGCTTTCCGGGATGAGTGTCCCACGATTCCGCCAGACAGAATCACAGTCCAACCGTTAACCAATATTTTGTACAGACCAGGAATTGATTCAAGGTCACTTATCCCTGTTTCTGGATGGGACAAGGAGGTAATTATATTTAAATTTAAATCTGATCAGCCATAATTTTAATGAGCGGCTAATTATCTTGCTGGCCTGATTTTTGACCTCATACCAACTGAGAATCAAGATTCCGGGTCTCGGTCTCTGTACGCCCATTTTCCGATGAATTACATTCTCACCTCCACCTTTGATGCCCTTAACTCCAATAACACCCCTATGTTGTTATTCTATTCTAAAATGACATGTCCATGCTCTGGTAAGCCCACTGGCTGCATGGTCGAGAATTCACGGCAGATATTTGGCCATTATCAGCAGATCTTGTGGTACGACATAACTTTGTTCTGGGTGCGGTTCTTCTTGAGAAATGCTTCCAACTCTTCCAGCATCATCCCAGATTGCTGGAATAACCCAGTTTTATTCTTCTCAGTTATTAGCCGCCATCTTTTTGCATTCGCAATAGGTATTTCCAATCTTATCTCAAACAGCATTTTCGAAATACTCAGGCATATCTCAGTAACGGGAGTTGCGTAGTTGATGCTTCCAACATCATGCATTCTTGCCCACTTATTAAATATTTTCAATTATGTTTCTAAGTCCACTACCAAGCACCGCACACACAGCATTGGATTTGATTGGATTGGATTTGTTTATTGCCGCGTGTACCAAGGTACAGTGAAAGGTATTTTTCTGCGAGCAGCTCAAACACATCATTTAGTACACAAAATGAACAGAAAATACAAGGTAACACAAGGTATACAATGTAAACACATAGAGACCGGCATCAGGTGAAGAATACAGGGGTGTAGTATTAATCAGATCAGTCAATACGACGGTCATTTAGGAATCTGGTGAAAGCGCGGAAGAAGCTGTTTTGAATGTGTTTGTGCGTGTTCTCAGACTTTTCTATCTCCTGCCTGATGGAAGAAGTTGGAAGAGTGAGCAATCCTGGTGGGAGGGGTCTTTGACAATGTTGCCCGCTTTCCCAAGGCAGCGGGTGGCGTAAGTAGAGTCAATGGACGGGAGGCGAGTTCGTGTGATGGACTGGGCTGAGTTCACGACTCCATTAAGTTTCTTGCGGTCTGGGCCGAGCAGTTTCCATACTCGGCTGTGATGCAGCCAGATTCGGATGTTTTCTATGGTGTACCTTTAAAAGTCGTTAAGAGTCAGTGTGGATATGGCGAATTTCCTTAGTTTTCTGAGGAAGCAAAGGTGCAATGGTGCTTTCTGGTTGTAGCGTCGAGGTGGGTGCACCAGGACAGATTTATGGTGATGTGCACATCTAGGAATTGTATGCTGTCCACCATCTCCACCTAGGTTCATGCAGACAGGGTTAAGTACAGTACTTTGCTTTCTGAAGAGTGGGCTTCAGTGGGTGGGGGGTGGGGGGGGTGGCTCTTTCCATGGGATGGTGCAGACTCGATGAGGTGAATGGCTTTCTGCACTGTAAATTATATGATTCACCCGGACTTATTGTATAGGTCAGCGGCCACTGATTTGATGGCCTCAGACCTGTCCTTGAGTAGGCAGACAAACTCCCGATCAAGCCATGGTTTCCGGTTGGGGAATGTACGTACTGATTTCTCCACACATGTGCTGATGGAGTCTGTGATGGTGGTGGCATACTCATTTTGGTTTGTCGATAAGTACTTAAGTATGGACCAGTCAAATGTCTCCACGCAGTTACGCAGGAGGTCTTCTGTTTATGCGGACCGGCACTGCACGATCTTTTTAGCCCTATTTTTCCGCTTGTATTTCTGCTTGTACACTGGAAGAATGAGCACCATCTTATGGTCTGATTTTCCATTTCCCCACAGCACATGTGTCACCCCCACACCAACCTCACACAACCATAACCCTCACATCACCCTCACGCCGTCCTCACCCCACCCCCACACCACACCACCCACACAACTACCCTCCACTACCACCATCCCTAAACGCCTCCCCAACACAATCCCTCAACCCCAATCCACCCAGACCGCGATACTATCATGCACCTTGTCTTGGGTCTTGCAGAAGTGAATGACTGGGCCCTTCTGGTGTCCTCGCCCCTGACCCCAGCCATAATCAGGACCCAGGTGTCGACCAACTGACAAGGAGGGAGATCTGGACCACCATATCAGGACACCCCGGACTCGAAACCTGTGCTGAAATTTTTTCCCCGTCACAGCTGTCTCCAATACCCGCAACCATCTGCGAAATACTCAGCTTGGTTGGGCACCTCACTGAAGAGGCTCCTGGGACGCTGTCTGGGGCGCATCACATCGATTTGGAGAAGAGACCAGGGACTACACGACAGGTTGGCGAACATCCAGCACTGTAGATGCAGTTGGAGGAGTCCAGCCACCTGCAGGAGTCGGAGGTGGTGCTCATCAAGCGTGCCATCCAGTCCCAGAAATCACAGGTACTGCGCAAGGTAGAGGCATTGGGGGCGAAGTTTTAATCTATGGAACAACGCGTCCAAGGACTGGGGCACTCTGTGCAGGCAGTAGCCGAGGTCCAGAACTGGGCTGCCTTATCACAGGAAGTCATGTGCCAGGACCACCTGGATATTTCAGCGGTTCTCTGGAGCGTGGTTCAGTCCCACCAGATCATGGCTTCTGTGGGCAGGAGGCAGATGGTGTCAAACGGTGCAGAGATCTTCAAAAGGGCGGGTTGTCACCAATCTCCATCCCATGCACCATATCCACTACTACACTAACTCAGGTCCCTCACCCATTAGTGCGGCAGGTATATATCACGGAAGTTGCTGCAGGTAAAGGGTTGATGCTTGGGGGTGGGGTTCATTTACCATGCCCTGTCGAGTCCCTCCACTGGTCAGTGAACGTCGCGGCTACCAGGGCGACCCGTGCACGTTACCCAAGTGCACACGTTGTGCAGACTCCCATGCCAGTCCAGGAGCCATGTCCTGCCCTGCTTCGTCTGCCCCTGCAAAATTCCTCGTTGGACGAGGCCTATCATTCATTTCTCCTCATCCAGCACGTCGCCCCTCTGCTGCCCGATGCTCTGGAGGACGTAGCAGATCAACATGACGTAGGCTACCCACCCAGCTCCCATCCTTGCTGCCAATAATATTGTCGGCTGGTGAACACCTTGCCAGACCTACGGTCCGTGGCACACGTTCGTAGCCCCTCTTTAGGCACTACTATGGACATTATCATTGGGTGGGCGGCGTAATGCCCGCTGGCTGGAGACTGCCAGTTGTGGGACTGACATGGCAGAGGGTGGGCTGCCGATTGGGGGGCGGGGGGGGGGGGGGGTTGAAGAATGGTAGGGGTGCGGAGGTGGGCAGTATATGGTTGGCGGCACTCTGCAGGACCACAGGTCATGGTGTTCGGTCAGTTGTGTACACAGTCCCGTGGGTGGAGCTCACTGGATGAAAAGGTGTTAGAGGCTGGAAGACTCACAGCCTCATGGTCTATCCCTCCGTCATCCCTGCCCTCGGCCCTTGCAGCGACTCCTTCTAAGCCAGGCCGGTCAGCAGCCCACAAACGCATGTCTACATGCCCTAGCTCCTCTCTCTGCCTCATCAGCGACGGCGCCTGTTTCCCAATTTTTCAAACCACAAGTCAAACTCACCATCGGATATTCGACACAGTGATAGCAGCGATTCGCAGAGGCCCCAGGGATTACACGGGGTGGGATACTCCGATCCTCTGCGCCCATAAGGGCGGAGAATGGCCTCTGACGGGAAAATCCATTGCGACGCCGCTCCCGCGATTCGCGGCACGTGTTGGGGGCCATTGGCAGAGGCCCCCGGGGCGATTCAGGAGGACAAATGGCTGGGGTCCGTATGGGAAGAGCGGGGCTCACAGACGGCCAAGCAAGCGGTAAAGCGGCACTTATCCGCGGGCCCGTGCGACCTCAGGGGGCCCTACATTACTGGTGCCACTCCATGGGCTGAGTCCACCATGTTTTACGGGGCGGCTGCCACAGGCCACCGGCGTGCGCATGCGCAGAGTCCCGGAAGTACAGAGCCGTGTATCCGCAGCCAGAGCTGCGAGAAGCACTCCGGGGCCTTGCTAGCCACCTTTCTTAAGGAAAGTTCAGAGTTAAACACCCGCGTTTTGACGCTTGAGTGGGGACATATCAGCATTATTGGAGAATCCCACCCACGTTTAGACCCACTGATGATATGCGAACGGCATTTACTGCACATGCAGAGTGGAACCTATTGACGTCGCTGTTGAAGGACCAGAATTTTCCGTGAATCCTGCGCAGTGCACGATTTCGGCCTCGAATATGATTCTCCGCCCAATTACCTTTCCTGATTTCGGTTCAGCAGACGAAGAACCCGCCCAATCTTTGTAGCTTCATCCCAAACCGGAAATGTAAAATAATTATCTTTGATCACTGTGATCAATAAATAACTGCTTTGGATTACTGTGTGTTTTGTAGGACAGAGTTGGAAGGGGATAAAAGGTGGATTTTGGAGAGTCATATCGTATTTCAGAGGACCTTCCGTATAAAGTGCCTGAGCTGGCCGCCAAGCACCTCGTCTTTCTATATCCATTTTCTAGCATTTGTCCGTATCTTATATGCTATGGCCATATGTAGCGCTCACCTAGATGTTCCTTTTTAAATGCTATGAGACTTCCCGCCTCTACCACACCTTCATCCAGTGAGTTCCAGATTCTCACAATCCTCTGGGCGAAAGATGTTTTCCTCAAATCCTCGCGTAATCTCCAGCTCATTACTGTAAATCTATGCCCCCTGATTATTGACCCATATACCAAAGGGAGACGCGTTTATTCCTATCTAACGTTTCTGTGCTAAAGGTAACGTTGTGCACCTCAGTGAGAATGCCCCCTCAGCCTTCTCTGCTCTAAGGAAAACAACCACAGCCTAACCAACGTTTGTTCATTGCTGAAGCGCTCCAGCGCAGGCTATAGCCTAGTGAATCTATTATGTACCTTTTCTTGTGCAGTCAAATCACTTATACAGTATGACGACCAGGACTGCAAACAGTATACTGGCTGTGGCCTAATGAACGACTCATGCAGCTCTATCATATCCTCGTTGCACGTGTTATACCCCTCAGCTCATGAAGCAATATTTCTCAAATGCCGCCTTAACCATTTTACCACCTGCCCGGCTGCGTTCAGGGATATTTGGAGATGCACCCCAAAGTCCCTCTGGTCCTTCGTAATTCCTAATTTTCTACTGTTCATTGTGTGTTCCGCTGCCTTGTTATTCTCCCAAACTGCATGGCCTCACATTTCTCTGTGTTCAGTTCCAGTTTCCATTATTCTGCGCACAGGACCACCCCATTTATATCTCACTATAACCTTCCCTCCTTGCCATTTAACGGTACCAGTTTTCGAGACATCAGTGAATTTACACATTAACCCCCCCCCCCCCCCCTCCAACCTCAGTCACGTCAACAGCATAAATGGACACTACAAATAGCAAGCAATCCAGCAGCAAATACTGCTATACACTATTGGTCACAAGCTTCCAGTCGCAAAATAAACTTCGACCATCATCGTCCCACTTCGTCAAATTTGGATCAAATTTGTAAAATTGCCCAGGCCCCACGTGCTCTTACTTTCTTGATATATCGCCCATGCGGGTTTTTGTCGAAGGCCTTCGGGAAGTTCTTGTCGAGTACATCTACTGCACTGCCCTCATCTACACACCTAGCCACCACCATGAAAACGTCAACAAAGAGAGAGGTGGAGATCCTTCTGAGACCCTTCTGATCTGTACACATTCTTTCAGTTCTTTTATCTACTATCGTTCACTCTGCTTTACACAATGCAAAAGCTGCATTCTTTGGATTTTAGAAGGCTCTAACACACGCATTGGTACAGTTGGTCAACATCTGAAGCATGGTCAACACGGTGGCGCAGTGAGTAGCACTGCTGCCTCACAGCGCTGAGGTCCCATGTTCGATCCCGGCTCTGGGTCGCTGTCCATGTGGAGTTTGCACATTCTCCCGGTGTTTGCGTGGGTTTCGCCCCTACAACGCAAAGATGTGCAGGCTAGGTGGATTGACCGCCTAATTGGAAAAAATGAATTGGATAACTAAATTAAAAAAAAACATTTAAAGTAAACACCTTTAGCATAAATTCAACTGATTCAATGTCGCTATACGGGAAATGAGGAGCGGTTAAGTTACGCAACCTCGGTGCTTCATCACAAAATGACCTATTCGATTGACAGCAAAACAAGCAACATGCTTGCTCAGAGACAATCCTGGGGTATGAAGCGGTAGTGAAAGAAAGGGGGAGAGGGGCAATGATTTTTTTACATCTCAATAAAGCTGATGTTTAGTGACATGGCTCTTTAAATATCCTGGTGTGAGGAAACATTGAGACGCCAAAGGTCAGAGGGAATGTGATTTTCTGATGGAGGTGGTGTTGGAAATAATGTTCAAATTGTAAAATTATACACGAGACGATTGTTCTGATGTAAGAAGGAAACGTTTATTTGAACAGGAATCTGTCGAATCTGACAATTACCCAAGTGTTTCGGTGTGCGGAAAGAACATCAGAGGCACAACCCAATTGTTTGACTATATTCTTTTACGTAAAGCTTAAGATTTAATTGGCTGTTGCGTAATTTATTCACAGCAGGCGGCTTTTGGGTACTCTATATATATATTTGGTGAATACACTGGAACTATTCGCTGGAAAGAATAGGTATTCCTTCAGTCAATTTATTTCGTTTCTCGCAAACGGCAATAAAAAAGAAAATAACATTTTCATTGCAACAGTATGGCGATGCGATGCACTGGATACCTTACTGCATTTTTCAGTTCCTCTCTGAACTTTCTCTGGGGCACACCATAAATGCATGCATTAGTCCAGGTGCTCAGCAGCTGAAGCATAATTCCTGCTGATTCAAGTTCGCTGTCTGGGTAGTATTGTGCATTTTTTACATGTAGCGATATAAGGTAGACCGAAATAGTGCTCCATAGTAGTACGAATGTCCCTGATATACTGAAGAGTAACACGATGGATTTCTTTCGGTTCCCTATCTCTGCACCTTTCTGCTTCCCCGTGGTGCTGTCATTCCGGAGTCCCTTGCGGACTCTGCTGGTAACTAAAATATGCCTGGCAGTAAGAGCATTGAGCATCAAAATCAGAATAAATGGTACACAAGGGGTTAAAATATGATGAATTAATTCAAATGCCCCCACGCCGGTGATGTAGAAAATATGTCTTTTGCGGCATTATGTATTATATATTCGGATTATTCGACAAAGTACCAAGGAATGTTTTGTAAACAGCTCACTACACTGACCGTACCAATAACAGCTGCTGCTGTTTTCTCAGTACAGTAATTGGGTTTTAGCTTGTCGCAGCATATTGCGACAAATCGGTCTAAGGTGAAAACAACTGTGCACGATACCGGAGCTTCTGTGGCAGCAAAGAGCATGACTCCATTGAGACGACATATTGGGGTGATGGTCAAGAATGAAGTAGGGAAATAAATCTCAACCAGGCATCTTAATATGACATCGGTGATATCAACCAACAGATCCGCTGTTGCCATAGCCACCAGGTAGCGAGTTACACAAAGAACAAAGAACAAAGAAATGTACAGCACAGGAACAGGCCCTTCGGCCCTCCAAGCCCGTGCCGACCATACTGCCCGACTAAACTACAATCTTCTACACTTCCTGGGTCCGTATCCTTCTATTCCCATCCTATTCATATATTTGTCAAGATGCCCCTTAAATGTCCCTATCGTCCCTGCTTCCACTACCTCCTCCGGTAGCGAGTTCCAGGTACCCACTACCCTCTGCGTAAAAAACTTGCCTCGTACATCTCCTCTAAACCTTGCCCCTGAAAGGCGGCCTAAACAAGTTTTTGTATAGCTACAGCATGGCTCCCAAATTCCTGTACTCAATGCCCCGACTGCTGAAGGCAAGCATGCCATATGCCTTTTTGGTCACCATAGCCACCTGTAGTGCCACTTGTAGAGAACTGTGGACGGTACGATGAACGTCTGAGGATCCTGGGATTATATTCATTGGAGTTTAGGAGGTTGAGGGGAGATCTAATAGAAACTTACAAGATAATAAATGGCTTAGATAGGGTGGATGTAGGGAAGTCGTTTCCATTAGCAGGGTAGACTAGGACCCGGGGGCACAGCCTTAGAATAAAAGGGAGTCACTTTAGAACAGAGATGAGGAGACATTTCTTCAGCCAGAGAGTGGTGGGTCTGTGGAATTCATTGCCACAGAGGGCGGTGGAGGCCGGGACGTTGAGTGCCTTTAAGACAGAAGTTGATAAATTCTTGATTTCTCGAGGAATAAGGGCTATGGAGAGAGAGCGGGTAAATGGAGTTGAAATCAGCCATGATTGAATGGTGGAGTGGACACGATGGGCCGAATGGCCTTACTTCCGCTCCTATGTCTTATGGTCTTATGGTCTTACATTATGACTGGGCGACAAATGTGGAAAAGGTGCAGGGCTGGAGTTGGGAGATGGAGGTTCAGATGGGTTTGGATGGAGGGAGTTTCCGGTAAAGTGTCATGGTTGCGGGCCCTGGGAATGGCACTGCTACTGTTCGACCCCTGGGAATACTCGATTGTCCTGTGATTGTAGCCAGATGAAGTTTTGGGGAAATATCCAACAGCACTTCAAGATGAGGGCAGTTTCGAGAGTGATGCCGACAAGAGGAAGTTATGGGTTTGAGCCAGGAGGGATGGTTGCAAGTTTCCGAAATGGGAGGAGAAAAGGTTGAACAGCATGTAGGATCAGTTTTTCGAGGGGCAGTTTGCAAGCTTTCAGAGTTGGGATGAATTATGGGCCCCAGCGTGAGGAGGGTTCAGGGATATGCTGGTGCGGAACTTTACTAGAAAGCTCCAGCCAAACGTTTCCGTCGTATCGTCCTTCTCATTGTTGGAGGAGCTGCTGTCTGTGGGGTCGGGGTTGGGGAAGGTGGGCTTGCCGGTGGACAATAAGTCGATGGAAGGACTTAAGACTAAATTGGAGGAGCAGTTGAGGACGGCGTTGGAGAAAGGATTGTGGTTTGTTGTGCTGTGAAGTGTCAAAGCCTCGACCGCGTGCGCGTGTGTTGGGTTGCTTCAATTCCAAGTGGTGCACACAGCGCACGTAACGAAGGCGCGGACAAACCGGCTGTATAACGTGTTGCTAGGAGCTGTGTTGTAGGGACCCAACGAACCATACCCATATTTTCTGGCGCTGCCTGAGATTGAAGAGATTTCTGGAGCGTCTACATGTGGGCGTGCAGCCCCGTCCCCTGAAGGCCATATATGTAGTATCATACATGTCACTCTTCTAGGTGTGTGCGGGGGAAGATGTTTTAGTCTCAACATCGTTGAACACATTAAGGCGGGTATTATTTGGGTGGAGGTCTGCTTCTCGCGACCCTGCTCGTTCTGGCTGGTATGGGTTTATTTGATGTAAAAATGTTGATATGTTGAACATTTGAATTAAAATATTTTTTAAAAAACGTAACGGGTAAAATATCGGAATTTTCTGAGCAGATCTCTCCTTTCTGATCAGAATAAACGTTTCACAATGCAGAAAGTTCGGAATACATTTAACCTGAGCATATTAACATATATTAATCCATAAAAAGTTACTTTCCATTAATACTAGTTATCTAAGTGTCATAGAAATTCAGTATACTGAATAACCGTAGTCACTTCCTGCGAAATATTCCCAAATAAGTCCCGGCTGAATCATTCCAAATAACTTGAGGATGGGAAATAAAATGCGCGGAGTTTTTCTCAAAACGACTCCGGTGGTAGAATCCACAGAACCGTTACAGTGCAGAAGGAGGCTATTTTGCCAATAAGGCCTCCACCGACCTACCGAAAGAGCACTCTACCTCAGCTGATTCAACGCCATATCCCTGTAAACCAGCATATTGATCAAGGCCAATCGACTTTTCCTCCACATCCTTGGATTATAGGAAGAAACAGGAACAACTGGAGGAAACGCACGCAGAAACTGGAAAAACGTTCAAACACGACACAGGCAGTTACCCAAGGCCTGAAACCATCCCTGTTCTGATTGCGAGCTGTCAGCTCTCCCTCTCTCTCAATAGATAATGAGCACAACGTTGGTTCGGTTGCGCTCCTGTTCCATCCAATTAGATTGTGATTTGATGTGATTAAAGACATTTGAAGGGCCTGATCATCGCCATGCTAGAGTACTGAAGGAAGTAGCCCTAGAAATTGTAGATCCATTCGTGGTAATTTTCCAAAATGTATTGTACTTTGGAATGGTTACTACAGATTGGATGTGAGTTCATGTAATCCCACTATTCAAAAATGGAAGTAGAGAGAAAATTGTAAAATATAGACCAGTAAAACTAACGTCGGCAGTGGGGAGGCTGCTGGAGTCCATTTTCAAGGTTTCCATAGGGCAGCATTTGGAAGGCAACTTTTTTATTAAATGAAGGTCAACATGGACTTGCAGTAGGGAAATCATGCTTGACAAATTTACCGGAATTCTTTGAGGATGTGAGTACTAGAATTAATCAGGGCGAATCAGTGGATGTCGTTTATTTAGACTTTCGGACAGCCTTTGACAAGGTCACATATAGCAGATTACAATGTAATGTTAAAGCGCATGAAATTGTGGGTAGTGTCTTGAGATGGATCTAAAATTCGTTAGCAGACAGGAAGCAAAGAGTTCGAATTAATGGATGTTTTTCCAAATGCCAGACAGAGACTGGTGGACAACCACAGGGATAAGTGCTCGGACACCAGCTGATGCATTAATGATGTCGACGAGGGAATTGAATGTGTCATCTCCAAATTTGCGAATGCTACAAAGCTGGGTGGGAGGGGAGTTGCGCAGAGGATGCAGAGATGCTTGTGCGTGATATTGACAGGTTTAGTCAGTGGGCATATGCATCGGAGATGCAATATAATGTGGATAAATATGAGGTATCTGCTTCAAAATAGGAAAGCAGATCATTACTTGAAAGTGTGTAACTTGAGTGAGATGGATACTCAACAAGACCTTGGTGTCCTCGTGCATCTGTCGCTGAAAGTATGCGTGCGGGTATAGCAGGCAGTGAATAAAGAAAATGCTATTATGGCATTCATAGGGAAACGATTTAAGAATAGGAATGTGTATTGCAGTTGTACATGGCGTTGGTAAGGCCAGACCTGGAATATTATCTAATGAATGATGTTGTCGTTTGTGAGGGGGTACAGCGAACATTTAGCAGGTTTATTCCTGGAATGGCAGGACTGTCACATGAGGAGTGATCAATTTTGTGAGGATTATATTCATTGGAGTTCAGGAGAGTGAGGGAGTATCATTGAAACTTATAGAATTATAAGGATTAGACAAGGCAGATTCAGAAATAAAGTTCACCACGGTTGGGGAGTCCAGAACCATGGGTCTTTAATTTGAGAATATGGGTAAACGTTTAGAATTGAGGTGCGCAGGATGTGGTTCAACCAGGGAGTGATAAATCAGGGGAACTAGCTCCCACAGAAATTAGTTGCGAATAAGACCATACAACATCGGAGCAGAATTATGCGAGTCAACCCATCGGATCTGCTACGCCGTTCAATCATGGCAGTTGTGTTTCCCATTCCCATTCACTTGCCTTCTCCCCATAAGCCAGATCCTCGTATTAATCAAGAACCTATATATCTCTGTCTTGAATACACGCAGTGACTTGTCCCGCACAGTTGTCAACGGCAAAGAGTTCCACAGATTCGCCACCCTTGGACGGGACAAATTCTACTCATGTCAGTTTTAAAGGATCGTCCATTCAGTCTTAGACTGTGCACGCAGGTTGTAGTTTCTCCCATTAGTGGGACTGTCATCTCCATGTTCACTCCAGCTAGGCCCCTCAGTGTTCTGCAAGTGTCAATGAGATCACATCTTATCCTTCTGAACTCTATCGAGTAAAGATGCAGAGTCCTCAACCGCTCCTCATAGGACAAAACCTTTATTCCGAGGATAACTCTTGTGAACCTGCTCTGGATGCTCTGCTAGGCCAACTCATCCATCAGTAGATACGGGACCCACAACTGCTCACAATATTCCAATTGGGTCTGACCAACGCGTTTTACAGTTCAGGCTAAGGCACGTGGAATATAGTGTCAAAACCTGTTCGCCAACTACCAGAAGAATGTGGAAGCTTTGGAGTGGGTACATAAGCGTTTTACTAGGATGTTGCCTGGTATGACGGGCAGTAGTTAGGAGGAGAGGATAGGTAAACACGATTTGTTCTCACTGGAACGACGGAGGTTGAGGGCCGACCTGATAGAAGTCGACAAAATTATGAGGGGTATGGACAGATTGGATATTGCTGGGGGATATCGATTTAAGGTGCGAGGGGGTAAAGGTTAGAGGAGACGTGCAAGGGAATGAATTTTATGCAGCGGGAAGTGGGTGCCAGGAACTCATTGCCGGAGGAGGTGGTGGTAGCAGTTACGATAGTGACGATTAAGTGGGATCTTGACAATACATGAATATGATGAAAATAGAGGATACAGCTTCCAGGAGTGCAGAAGGCCATGTGTTCGACGCACAGCATGGTTGGCGCAGGCTTAGAGGGCCGAAGGCGCTTTTCCTGTGCTGTACTTTTCTTTATTATTTATTGTTTATGTGTGATTACAAGAAGGTCGTGGATATAGCCCTTGGTGCGAAAGGAATCAACCGGTATGGGGGGAAGGCGGGATCAAAGTATTGAATTTGATGATCAGCCATCATCATAATGCATGGCGGAGGAAGCTCGAAACACCGACTGGGCTACGCCTGCTTCCATTTTCTATGTAATCTTACGAAATGATAAAATCCCATTGCTGTAGCTACTGGAGCCAATACTATATACCCATCCTTTGAGCAGAGTCAGTTATAGAAAAGCATAACAGTAGGATATGAAGGTCACAACTGCCCTCGATAGGACTAATAGATCCCAGACTATAATTAAAAATGAGAATGGATAGTACTTCACCACGATATCAACGGAAAACATGTCTTCCAACGAGCCACTTATTATCCCTTAGTGCTGTTTTATTTTTACAACTATACAAAATACATTTTGCGCAAATAGAAGGATAGTATGGATCTGTTCCTTGCAATAACAAAGTCGTTCACTAATGTGCAAAATGAAATACACAATACTTCTCGGAGACAAACAGCCTAATATTTGCAAACACATTCAGCTCCGTGACGTACAATCTTCCGACGACTTAATCAAGATAAGCGAGTGACGGGTCAAGGTCTACTCCCTTGCACCGTGCAACAAAAACAACGTTGACAAGTAAATCTAGAGAATAGTGCATTCTGGATCAGTGCGCCGTTCAATTAACGACATGTACTATTCTATTTGCGCGCGGTGACTCCAGTATGTTGTAACGAGTCTTAACACACCAGGTTAAAGTCCAAAAGGTTTGGAGGAAACAAACCACCAACTTCGCCGTCGTCCCATAGGTACACAATATATATGCCGTTGCACGTGTGCAAAGAAAAAATATCTTAACAGTACGGTTGGGATTCTCTGTTTCCGCCGACAGCTCACCCCACCTGTGAGTTTCCCAGTGGCGTAGTGTGGCTTCAATGGGTAATCCCATTGACAAGCGGCGACAGTAGTGAGAATCCCGCCTCCAGAGAATGGAGCGCCGCCGAGAAATATGCGGCAGGGGGATCAAGAATTCAATCAATTTTTCGTAAGCCAAAGGAGCTGATGGTGGACTGGAATATATTCCTTGTAAAGGACTTGGCGATTTCCTTTGCTAATACAGCATGAATGATTTTTAAAAACACGCTAATTAGTAAGGGAATATTAAGGCTGAACTGACAAGATCGGTTAAGCAGCTGTGCACCAGAGCCTGAAAAAACTGTTACCACCTCGTCAGACGTGCTGCAGAGACATAGTTTAGAGTGATATATGGTATTAACCCTGTACATAGTCACTTACCAGGAACTCCAATAGCTGCAAGAACCGGGTAGTAAATCGACATTATTTTCTTAAGTAGGATTCCCATCTTCTTTCTGAAGCAAACATAAACGTTCGTGTCATATGTGCAAGGCTTGTCGACAGGTTCCGGTTCTTTATATTGAATACTAATTAATAGGAGACTGAAATCTCCAGTGGCTCAGTTCTATGCCCTATGGCCATTCATGTTAGCTACAGTCAGTTGAACAAACATATTGCATCAGCAGCCTTACTAGCAGGATAATAATATCAAATAGATTTTAAAAAATTAAAGTGAACAAGGAAACATCAGGATGCCATCAGCAGTCAATAGGATTAAAAACTTTCCTAATCTTGAAAGAGAACTAAAACTGTGTAGTGGATATTTGCACGTGGAAAATACAGCCAACGACTTTGTGGTAGACTGGCTGCAAATTGGACACATTTGCACCTGGAACTGAACTGGGGTGACGTGGAAATGTGACACGCAGGGAGAATAATAAAGGACAGGGCATTGTTGGAAACACATGACCACAAATCCAGCATCATCAGAATATGTGTTTTCTGACGCATGTTTTTTAAAAATTATTTCGATGTCTGTCATAGACATATGTTATCAAATGTCGGTCATTCTATCCGTCTAATCATTATATCTATTGATTTGATCATAGCTTCATGTCGAACATTTTCTTTCAGCTTCATTTTAAAACTTGGATATGCACATTTTCCCGTCCTCATCCACTCCATTAATAAACGTCGACCTTAATATTCACTCTACATACGTCTATATGTCCGGGGTTTGAGTAATCACCTGGATATTGGGCATGCTAAGTTGCCCGTTGGACTCCAAAATGCGTTACTGGGGTGCGAGGATTGGGTGGAGGTGTGGCCGTATGATACCCTTTCCAAGTGCAGTCGAAGAATAGACGAGGCGAATGGCCTCCTTCTGTACTGTCGGGATTCTAGGTTTCTAGGATTCTTGTCTGGTGGCTACAAAACTCCTAAGGCCTGTTAATCACAATTATATAAACTGCCTGATACGGACCAGGATTCTCCGGTCCGCCAGCTCTTTGACTCCTGAGCACCGCCTGGAGAAAATTTGCATCAAGGTGATGAACTCACTTTCTCTCCAGAGCCCTTGACCGGGTGCAAGACACAATCTAAGTGTTATTAAATCGTCCATTCTCTGGGTTACTGCGCCCTCAGTAATGCTAAAGGTGGTCAACACCGACCATGGAAGACACGCCACACCAGATTTGCAAACACTGACCAGCTTTGACAATCCTTCCTTGCATCACTATGCGCAGTGGCAGAAGTGTGTGCCAGAGGCAAAACGCCCTGCAGCAACTCACAAGACACTTGCAATAGCGAATGCTATATCCGAGACGTCTACAACATAGAAAGATCAGCATAGCTAAACCAAGGGGGACGGGGTGAAAATGTCCCTCCAAACAATGGTTCATGCTCATTTGGACAACACTGGCGGCTTTCCTTCAATGACCGTGGATCAAAACCTTGGGTATTTTCTCGAAACAAGTCTGCCGTTGTAAATGCACCAGTCGAACTATAGCAGTTAAAGAGACGACGAAATCATCCACGAGGATGGTTGTGCTGACCCATCGCTGCTGCAGTGGCGATCGAACGGGCAGAATGAAGTAAGGCAGTGGATTCTTCGTTCCTGCATCAGCGCGTTTCTCGGGGGTGCCATTCCATGGCAGCGGGATTCTATTTTCCCGCCGCATGTCAATGGGATTTTACATTGATGCCGGCCGACTACGTCAGAAACACATGGCTGAGGGTGCGCTGTCCTCCGAAAAACGATTCGCAACGGCCGGAGAATTTTGGCCTTAGTCTGATCAAGTTAATCGATTACAGTTTCTGCTTGTGCTTTCATTTGTCTCATTTCGGCTCTCTCAGCGTACAGAATGAAGGATATTTGGGAAGAATGTGGAGGGGTACAGGTTCTTACTGTATTGCTTAATAGCACAGAAAGACTAACATTGCACTTTGGACCTTAAAAAATGTGCTTCATTCCCCTTATCTTATTTTACTTCGTAATCTCTGGCCGAGGAAGCACAGAGTCTCAGCTCATGAAACACACAATTGCATCCACTTGAAGTATGAACAGGCAAGGTAGAAATCCTTGGTGCCCGGATTAACTTCGCCAAATCTCGCAGATCCAGGATTCAACAGTACCTGCAATTCGATGTTCAGTTTAATTCCATTGATATACGAGCGGAAAAATTGAAAATTTTCATGCCTTTACTGGGATGAAAACATTGCATGAATATTAGGTGAACAGAAACTTAATAAAGCAGAACAAGTCTTCGCGAATGTGTGGGCAGATACAACGTTTCTAGCGGCAAGCTTGCTCAGTGGTTAGCAAAGCTGACTCATAGCACCAGCAACCCATTTTAAAATCCGGCCATGGGGCAATGTGATGTCATGTTTTCTCCATGTGTGCGTGGCTTTCCTCCGACTGCACCAGTTTCCACAATCCAAAGATGTGCAATTTAGATTGGCCAAGTCAAATTGCACCGTCGTTTCCAAATATGTGTAGGTGGGTTAGGTGGGTTAACGGGGAAAGGATGCGTATTTGAGCCTGGGTGACTTGCTCTTTAGAGTGCGGATTCAGAATCAAATGCGTATTAACTCCTTCTGCACTGCAGGGATTCTATGGATTCCTCTTCAGAGCCACAAAAATAAAGTTGATTCACTGTCAGTTAAGAATGAAGTGTAATCTCCATGCGCAGTTTAGTGCTTGCCAAGGTACCCAATGGTGGCAGTCATTGTTGATGAAGCATTGTTGATAGAGGCCCGCACAGTGACAGGCACTGACCGGACCAGGGCTGCGGTGCGGATGACAGATTGCCAGGAGTAATAGCCGGGGGCTATCCATCATTAAAGGGCCACTTTCCATGAGGTCTAAATGTTCCAGTAGGGGGGGGGGCGCAAAATGAAACGTGCTCAGGCCTTGAGTCGCAAGGGTGTACGGGTGCCTCCTTAAACACACTCATTTGAGCATCAGGTATTCACCTCACAGATAGTCTGTCCCTCCATGTCCCTATCCACCTCTCCTAGCCTCTCCAATGGCACCGAGCAATGCTCTTTTTACGGCTTCAAACCTCACCCACCACCCTCACGAACTCTAAAATCTACAGCCTCCCGGACTCATGAGCTTTTGATTCCAGGGGTTTGCCGAATTCCCGGCCATGTACATTGCAATTTATGTCACTATAAATACGAGAGAGCTGCCGTCAAACAAATTGGCCGGAAGCTCCGGGTGGCTGCACCCCAACCAAGTGAGGTGCCTGGATTCGTTCTGAAGGCATTTAGCGGCTGCGGAATCATTAAATGGCAGACGGCCAGGATTTGCATGTGGAAATATCTGCCCACCAACCGGATGGGAGGAAGCCAAACCCCGCCATTCAAGAAACCATCAATATTTCAGATTGTGAAAGGTTATTGCTGTTATATATGTTTTAATATATATTTCGTTAGTTCTCTGTGGACATAATACACACAGTGGGTAAGGGAGAACCTGAAGATGTGATATATCAAGACTTCCAGAAGGTGTGTCACAAGGCGCCGAAATTAAGACTGGTCCAGAAGGTGAGATCGCAGGGAATAAGGGTAGAGTACTAGTTTGGATTTCGGATTGTTGGACGGACATAAAACATAATATCAGGATAAATGGGTCCTTCTTTGGCTGGTGAACTGTAACTAGCGGGTGCCACAGTGGTCAGTCCTCGGACCTCAACTGTTCACAATCTATATAAATGATCTGCAAGAAGGGGAAAAGTGTACGACAGCAACATTTTCAGATGATGCAAACTTTTAGGTGAGAATGCAGCAATAAAGAGGTGATGAAGATTTTATAGATGGATAACGATAGGGGATGAGGTTTGGCCAAAATTTGGTAGATGGAGGTTAATGTGGACAAGGGTGAGGTTATCAATTTGACCGAAAAAATAGTCAGGCAAATTATTATATAAATGGAAAGCTGATACAATACTCATCGGGGCAGAGGGATCTGCAAGCCTTTGTTGATGAATGGCAGATTGTCGGTTTGCAGGTACAATATGTAATTGAAAAGACAAATGGAATGTTGGCGTTTATTGCAAAAGGGCTGCATTATAGAAATAGACCTGTTGTCGGAATTGTTCAGGGTGTTGGTGAGACAACATCTGCAGGATTGTGTCTTGCATTGGTCTTCTTATTTGAGGAAAGTGTGGTGGCATTAGACCACGAGACAAAGGAGCAGAATTAGGCCACTCGGCCCATTGAGTCTGCTCTGCCATTTAATCATGGATAATATATTCTCACCCCCATTCTCCTGCCTTCTCCCCATAACCCCCGATCCCCTTATTAAGCAAGAACCTTTCTATCTCTGTCTTAAAGACACTCAGTGATTTGGCCTCCACAGCCTTCGGCGGCAAAGAGTTCCATAGATTCACCACTCGCTGTGTGAAGAATTTCCTCATCTCTCTTTTAACGGCTCGTCCGTTTGACGAATGTGACATAAACTAATTGTTTTAGAGATATTAGTTACTGTAATGTAGAGATAGGCCAGTCTCATTTTGGTGAGTTCACAGACAAAGGATTTCAGAACGCATGGCTAAGCAAGGAGGAGGTGTGACCAGCTACGGAGGGGAAAAGGATGCTGGGTAATAGGGGGTCAGAGGAAGGGATTGGAAATGAGCCAATTAGGATGTATGGCAAGGTGAGGAGGGGTATAGGATGACCTATGGGAATCGTGTATGTGAAACGTGATGCCATTTGAATGTATTTGCAGAAATCCCTTTATCTCCTTCTTCATTCATTTCCCGGGGTCTAGGAGATTAGCTGTGTCCTGTGCCTGTGTGAAATGAATCAGACTTGCAAGTCAAATAAAATAACTAATGCTGTACCTGCAAATCCATCTCGACTTTTATTGAGGCCAGACTGACGGGTAAAGACATTTTGATTTGTCATTTGGTGCCGGAAACCCAGGATTTCTCAAGATGGTCATCTGCCAGCTGCGAACTCAGAATTAGACTGATTATGGACGGAGAGAGAGTGGAAATAGGGGCCACAATGTATAGCTGGAAAATGACCGCACATTGCTTTTTCCCCTCTTCTTATCGTCTGATTAGTCTGGTCACTCGCGGTTGGTACGGAATGTTCGTCTCGACGAAATCAAAGGTCAGTCTGGGGATTAGCAAATTAAACAGATGGGATATCATAATTGATAGTTCAGTTTTGGGTTAATTGTGTTGTTGATGAACTGATGGGACAACGGAGATGGTTCAGTTCTACGAGTGTTGCTGATGAACTGATGGGACATCGGAGATGGTTCAGTTCTACGACTGTTGTTGATGAACTGATGGGACATCGGAGATGGTTCAGTTCTACGAGTGTTTTTGATGAACTGATGAGACATCGGAAAGATGATTCAGTTCCACGAGTGTTTTTAAAACTATAGTTGATTAAGCTAAAATTGTATCCTTGGACTTTAGTGGCGAGAAATGCTGTCTTGAGGACTAGTTAGAGATTATGGGGACTTGCTTGGATAAATTTCAAAACAAAGAACATCCATAGAACTGGATGCTGCATGTCAGTTAAAGCAGAAGTCACTCAAAGGGTTAACAGCAGCAGCCAAAGTTAAAGACTACAGACAGTGCTTCTCACACAGGCCTTGAGATAACAGCAGCAGCCTGTGGTGTAATCGGATACCTTCCCTTTGAGTCAGTGAACTCCAGCAAAGTTACGTTTTGAATTAATTAAAGGAAACCCGTGGGTTTCTCCATCTCTTTGATAAAAGTTATTATTCAATTTGAATTTTCAAACATTTTAAGTTTTAAAAGAACACTGTTAGAACCGTTTCAATAATTTTGCCAAGGAGCAAAACTTGCCATTGGTTATAAATAAGCAAATAAAAAAATAAATATATAGTAATAATAAAAAAGAAAGAGCCAAAGTATGAAAGCTAAAGAGGTAATTAGATTATGGAGACAATATTGTCAACATGAGAGGGATAAGATCATGTTATTAAGTTGGCAAGAAAATGCCATTAAAATGGGGATTCCAATTAGGGAAGAGGAAAAAAAACAACAACAATGGGCTACGTAGTTCAATGGCTGGCCTTGCATTGACAGAGACAGAAGATGAAGATTAAGACAATTTGACCAGGTCGGCTAGGATTCCGACTGCACCTGTAGCATTGTCTGCACTAATTCCGGAACCACCAGAGTATCATAATTTATATCCAGTCACTGCTCCGCAGATTCAAATCATGCCAGCCACTCCAGACCCTTGGGTTGATAGCGTGGGTCCTATTTTACCATCTTCACTATTTAAGAGAGAAGGGGAGCTCTGTTCCATAAGCCCAATTAGCTCTAGGACCCGATCTCGGACAGCGAGAGAAGGGCCTGATCCTACCCAGAAACAATCAAGCATACCACCTAAATCCCTTCAGACCGATAAGGGGGAACAGAAAACTCCGAGAACAAAAGGAGAAGAAAGGGATGGTTCTGAGGAGAAGGTGCTTCCTCTAGTGACAGGGAGGGACGTCGAGGTCTTGGAAGAGCCAGAGGAATTTCTGGAACGTTTTAATGGAATCCACCGTGGACAGTCAGGCGACTTGCCATATCAAAATGGTCAGAATTCCCCTCAATATTGTGCTATGTTAATGCGTTGCCTACCACCTTCCGTGGCCACTGCCGTGAAATGTAATAACATGAATTGGACAGAGAACGACCCTTCCCGAATGGCCAGGGCAGTCAAATTTTATTGGAAGGAGGCTGTAGGCCAGGAAGGAGGCTCAGTTACAAAGATTAAGACTGAGTTGTAATGAAAAAGGATGATCTGAGACCCAAACCAGCGGCAGAAACGGTGGCTTACCAGCTGGAGCCCCAATATTGTGACTTTGGGTGGGTGGATCAGCAAGGGGGAGGATATCAAACCCACCCAAATGGACCCTCAGCTCCTCTTTATGGCCCACCGTATGCACCAACAGCTTTACAACTGCCGTCCCCTCTGAGGAGCCATTGGTCTACTGGGAAAAAAGGACGGGGCAGATATAGAGGGAACAATGCATGTTTTAATTGTGGCCGTGCAGATCACTGGCAACAGGAATGCCCCTTTAAAAGACAGTCAGCAGAAGGAGACTACCAGACCCAAAGGAGGGGGTACCCACCAAGGGAAGGACAGACGAGATACACTGACTTCTCCCAGGCAAACCCTTTCCCAACACAGGATTGACTAGCTAATTTAGTCATAAGGACTCTCCAATCGCTCAGGGAACCTATTATCTATCTGCAGATAGGAGATCAACATCACTCATTTGTATTCGACACTGGAGCAGCCATGTCTTCGGTGCAATCAGAACTTCGACTACCACTATCCGACCACACCCAGCATTTGTCGGGGTTCCAAGGATAGGTTTGTGAGTATCCTATTTCTGAACCTGTGACAGTTACTTACGAGAATAAGTCTGCAGATCATCAGTTTGTAGTGACTACTGGATTGGACTGTGACTTGTTGGCCCGAGAGTTACTGTGTATCTTCCAGCTACAGCTAGAGTGCGGAGACGAAGGGGTAACGGTTCAATCATGGAGGATGAGGCAAGAGTGCTATATTTCTATCGCCCCCTTCCCCCCCCCCCCCCCCCCCCCCCCCCCAAGTGGTGGACGTTAGACATTGAACATTCACTGCATCACGTTACCCTGGCCTATGACAGAACCGGACAAAACAGGGCGTTGGAGGACAAATACCGGCTGTTAATTGGGACGGAATGGCCAGTCAAGGTTACAGCCATAGTCACGGGAAAAGAAGGTATGGCCGATTTTGTTACAATACCACCACATTTATGGCCACAGTCAGCTTCGGTAAGCCCTCATATTACACGTTAGGTCCACGACCAGTACCATGCCAAGGATCTGGGGCCTATGGAAAGGAGGACAGTGGATCATTCAATTCCAACAGAGTACGCACTTCAAGTTACGCCAGACGGCACTGCCATAAAATATTTTGAGGTCCCTGAAACGATTAACACTCGACTGCAGCCCAGTCTATAGACAAATTAATCCGAGAGCTGTTGCAACAGTGTATTTTGGTCCCTTGCCAATCAGAATGTAACGCCCCCATACTTACTGTGCCTAAACCAGCCAAGCCAGACCAGTACCGATTAGTACAGGATTTACGTTCAATCAATGCCATCGCACAGCCGTTAAATGCTCTCACTCTCCAACAGGATATTACGGTGTATAGCTCCCACTCGGTCATCGCACTACTGAGGCAACTGCAGACTCAGCATCTTACCGCAGCTCATCAGAATAGGTATGAGATATACCTTTTGAACAATCCACGTCTGGCATTTAAGCACTATACCACTATCAATCCAGCCTGTTTTCTTCGTGGTCCCCCTGTCCATGAAGACGCACCTGGCCACGACTGTTTAGCCTTGATTCAGGAAACTGCCACAATAAGGGACGATTTGAGCGGTATTTCGTCAGAACAACCTGACATGATTATGGGTGGTCAAATATCCAACCAGGGTTTAGTTAATGACCTACTGCAGGCCCTCCTTATGCCCGCGCAGATTTCCATCAATAAATGCGCTGCCCACACAAACGGTAAGACCCCAGTTGACGTTGATAATGAACACACAGATTGTGGAGCGCGGACAGCCGCGCAAATTCAGCAAGTGATTGTGCCTAAAATGTTAAGTCAGACTAAACTTTCTGCAATAAATAGGTCTGCCTCTGACAAGCCAATGCCAACCATCCAAGACGTCATAAGGTTACAGGAGGACGCTCCTGAGAGTGATAAACAAATGTGGAAACGGTTAGGTTGTACATATGATTCTGTTTCCTCTTTATGGACCACGCCAGCACATCAGACTTGTATGTCTGATGTACTGGCTTTATGGGTCACTGAATGTGTACACTTTGCAACTCATTGTGGGGCTCGGGGGACTAGTGATTTGTTGCTGGACACTTGGTGGCACCCTAAAATGCAGGGGTTGGCTCAGAATATCAGCACTCGGTGTTTGATTTGTCAGCAATATAACACCAGCAAAGGTATCCCTTGTGGTATGAGGCAAACCCCGTTGCCCAGTGGTCCCTTTGAGACGCTCCAAATGGATTACATTGAGTTGGAAAGGTGTCAATGTTGTCAATATTATGAATATGGTTTGGTTATTGTGGATGTGTTCAGTCGATGGGTGGAGGTGTATCCGACTATCGATAATAAAGCTGCTACTGTGGTTAAAGTTCTGATGCGGGAAATCATTCCCCGGTACAGTATACCAGCTCAGTTGAGTTCTGATAACGGGCCTCATTTTCTTGGACAGATTAACCTGCCTCCCTTCCCCAGTGCTATTTTACAGGTGTGGAGCATGATGGGGTGGCTACGCACCACCTGTGTGAACTTCGGCATCACCTCGCTTGGAGTGTCATTGGCGACGGACATGGAAAAGGGAAATTGTATCTACATTTGTAACCCCAACCAAACTACAAAGACATTTCGTTTATGCAGAGGTGATGTTCTTCGCTGCCCCTATATACGAGGACATGGTATCGACTCATGGAAGGTCATCAGGCTAACGGAAAATGCAGGACTCATGAAGCAATTGCACCGGTCCCGGCGATGGGAAGGGAACATTACATGGACATTGCCTTGTTTTTGGTGTACATGTAAATTTGATTTTGGATTTGTTAAGATTGGTGCGATAAAGGTAAAATCAGACCATCAGGAGAGAGTAGGAAGACGTTGTGGGAGAGAGAGAGGGACTAGAGAGAGGGCGGAGCGTGTGAGAAGGGGAGTACAACTAGAACGTAGGTTATCAGGAGATACACTTAATTCATTTAGAGGCCAAACTGAGGAATACCCGGGTTGTATGAATCTCTTTTACCAGATTTACCACCGCGTGTATGGCCAGGGACGGGTTGTCTGCTACCCGAACCCCGCAGCGGTGTCTAGGTAATTTTGTGTTTCACCGCTTTGGGGCACTCCCCAAACGGTGGTTCATTGTCAGCGTTCCGAGCCACCACCCGAGCAAGTCACTCTTCCTTACGATCCGGGTTCAGCACCACCGGCTGTTTGCCTTCCCCTGCCTCGGGGATAATTCCCACTCACAGTATGATCGGCTGCAACGGTGGAGGGCGTACATACCTAGCCACTTCACTCCCACTAGGGATTCGTTATGGTGATTTGATGTGATTAAAGACATTTGCAGGGCCTGATCATCGCCATCCGAGAGTACTGAAGGAAGTAGCCCTAGAAATTGTAGATCCATTCGTGGTAATTTTCCAAAATGTATTGTACTTTGGAATTGTTACTACAGATTGGAAGTGAGTTCATGTAATCCCACGATTCAAAAATGGAAGTAGAGAGAACATTTTAAAATATAGACCAGTAAAACTAACGTCGGCAGTGGGGAGGCTGCTGGAGTCCATTTTCAAGGTTTCCACAGGGCAGCATTTGGAAGGCAACTTTTTTATTAAATGAAGGTCAACATGGACTTGCAGTAGGGAAATCATGCTTGACAAATTTACCGGAATTCTTTGAGGATGTGAGTACTAAAATTAATCAGGGCGAATTAGTGGATGTCGTTTATTTAGACTTACGGACAGCCTTTGACAAGGTCGCAAATAGCAGATTACAATGTAATGTTAAAGCGCATGACATTGTGGGTAGTGTCTTGAGATGGATCTAAAATTCGTTAGCAAACAGGAAGCAAAGAGTTCGAATTCATGGATGTTTTTCCAAATGCCAGACAGGGACTTGTGGACAAGCACAGGGATAAGTGCTCGGACACCAGCTGATGCATTAATGATGTCGACGAGGGAATTGAATGTGTTATCTCCAAATTTACGAATGCTACAAAGCTGGGTGGGAGGGGAGTTGCGCAGAGGATGCAGAGATGCTTGCGCGTGATATTGACAGGTTTAGTCAGTGGGCACATGCATCGGAGATGCAATATAATGTGGATAAATATGAGTTATCTGCTTCAAAATAGGAAAGCAGATCATTACTTGAATGGGTGTAACTTGAGTGAGATGGATACTCAACAAGACCTTGGTGTCCTCGTGCATCTGTCGCTGAAAGTAAGCGTGCGGGTATAGCAGGCAGTGAATAAAGGAAATGATATTATGGCATTCATAGTGAAACGATTTAAGAATAGGAATGTTTATTGCAGTTGTACATGGCGTTGGTAAGGCCAGACCTGGAATATTATCTGATGAATGATGTTGTCGTTTGTGAGGGGGTACAGCGAACATTTAACAGGTTTTTTCCTAGGATGGCAGGACTGTCACATGTGGAGTGATCACTTTTGTGAGGATTATATTCATTGGAGTTCAGGAGAGTGAGGGAGTATCATTGAAACTTATAGAATTATAAGGATTAGACAAGGCAGATTCAGAAATAAAGTTCACCACGGTTGGGGAGTCCAGAACCATGGGTCTTTAATTTGAGAATATGGGTAAACGTTTAGAATTGAGGTGCGCAGGATGTGGTTCAACCAGGGAGTGATAAATCAGGGGAACTAGCTCCCACAGAAATTAGTTGCGAATAAGAACATACAACATCGGAGCAGAATTATGCGAGTCAACCCATCGGATCTTCGACGCCGTTCGATCATGGCAGTTGTATTTCCCATTCCCATTCACTTGCCTTCTCCCCATAAGCCCGATCCCCCTATTAATCGAGAACCTATCTATCTCTGATTTGAATACACGAAGTGACTTGTCCCGCACAGTCGACAACGGCAAAGAGTTCCACAGATTCACCACCCTTGGACGGGACAATTTCTACTCATGTCAGTTTTAAAGGATCGTCCATCCAGTCTTAGACTGTGCACGCAGGTTGTAGTTTCTCCTATTAGTGGGACTCCATGTTCACTCCAGCTAGGACTCTCAGTGTTCTGCAAGTGTCAATGAGATCACATCTTATCCTTCTGAACTCTATCGAGTAAAGATGCAGAGTCCTCAACCGCTCCTCATAGGACAAAACCTTTATTCCGAACTCTTGTGAACCTGCTCTGGATGATCTGCTAGGCCAACTCATCCATCAGTAGATACGGGACCCACAACTGCTCACAATATTCCAATTGGGTCTGACCAACGCGTTTTACAGTTCAGGCTAAGGCACGTGGAATACAGTGTAAAAACCTGTTCGCCAACTACCAGAAGAATGTGGAAGCTTTGGACTGGGTACATAAGCACTTTACGAGGATGTTGCCTGGTATGACGGGCAGTAGTTATGAGAAGAGGATGGATAAACACGATTTGTTCTCACTGGAACGACGGAGGTTGAGGGCCGACCTGATAGAAGTCAACAAAATTATGATGGGTATGGACAGATTGGATATTGCTGGGGGATATCGATTTAAGGTGCGAGGGGGTAAAGTTTAGAGGAGACGTGCAAGGGAATGTATTTTATGCTGCGGGTAGTGGGTGCCAGGAACTCATTGCCGGAGGGGGTGGTGGAAGCAGTTACGATAGTGACGATTAAGCGGGATCTTGACAATACATGAATATGATGAAAATAGAGGATACAGCTTCCAGGAGTGCAGAAGGCCATGTGTTCGACGCACAGCATGGTTGGCGCAGGCTTGGAGGGCCGAAGGGGCTTTTCCTGTGCTGTACTTTTCTTTATTATTTATTGTTTTTGTGTGATTACAAGAAGGTCGTGGATATCGTGGATATAGCCCTTGGTGCGAAAGGAATCAACCGGTATGGGGGAAGGCGGGATCAGCGTATTGAATTTGATGATCAGCCATCATCATAATGCATGGCGGAGGAAGCTCGAAACACCGACTGGGCTACTCCTGCTTCCATTTTCTATGTAATCTTTCGAAATGATAAAATCCCATTGCTGTGGCTACTGGAGTCAATACTATATACCCATCCTTTGAGCAGAGTCAGTTATAAAAAAGTATAACAGTAGGATATGAAGGTCACAACTGCCCTCGATAGGACTAATAGATCCCAGACTATAATTAAAAATGAGAATTGTTAGTACTGCACCACGATATCAACGGAAAACATGTCTTCCAACGAGCCACTTATTATCCGTTATTCCTGTTTTATTTTTACAACTATAGAAAATAAATTTTGCTCAAATAGAACGACGGTATGGATCTGTTCCTTGCAATAACAAAGTCGTTCACTAATGTGCAAAATGAAATACACAATACTTCTCGGAGACAAACAGCCTAATATTTGCAATCGCATTCAGCTCCGTCACGTACAATCTTCCTGCGACTTAATCAAGATAAGCGAGTGACGGGTCAAGGTCTACTCCCTTGCACCGTGCAACAAAAACAACGTTGACAAGTAAATCTAGAGAACAGTGCATTCTGGATCAGTGCCCCGTTCAATTAACGCCATGTACTATTCTATTTGCGCACGGTGACTCCAGTATGTTGTAACGAGTCTTAACACACCAGGTTAAAGTCCAAAAGGTTTGGAGGAAACAAACCACCAACTTCGCCGTCGTTCCATAGGTACACAATATATATGCCGTTGCACGTGTGCAAAGAAAAAATACCTTAACAGTACCGTTGGGATTCTCTGTTTCCGCCGACAGCTCACCCCACCTGTGAGTTTCCCAGTGGCTGAGTGTGGCTTCAATGGGTAATCCCATTGACAAGCGGCGACAGTAGTAGAGAATCCCGCCTCCAGAGAATGGAGCGCCGCCGAGAAATATGCGGCAGGGGGTTCAAGAAGTCAATCAATTTTTCGTAAGTCAAAGGAACTGATGGTGGACTGGAATATATTCCTTGTAAAGGACTTGGCGATTTCCTTTGCTAATACAGCATGAATGATTTTTTAAAAACACGCTAATTAGTAAGGGAATATTAAGGCTGATCTGACAAGATCGGTTAAGCAGCTGTGCACCAGAGCCTGAAAAAACTGTTACCATCTCGTCAGACGTGCTGCAGAGACAGCAACATAGTATAGTGTGATATATGGTATCAACCCTGTACATAATCACTTACCAGGAACTCCAATAGCCTCAAGAACCGGGTAGTAAATCGACATTATTTTCTGAAGTAGGATTCCCATCTTCTTTCTGAAGCAAACATAAACGTTCGTGTCATATGTGCAAGGCTTGTCTACAGGTTCCGGTTCGTTATTTTGAATACTAATTAATAGGAGACTGAAATTCCCAGTGGCTCATTTCTATGCCCTATGGCCATTCATGTTAGCTACATTCAGTTGAACAAACATATTGCATCAGCAGCCTTACTAGCAGGATAATAATAGCAAATAGATTTTAAAAAATTAAAGTGAACAAGGAAACATCAGGATGCCGTCAGCAGTCAATAGGATTCAAAACCTTCCTAATCTTGAAAGAGAACTAAAACTGTGTAGTGGATATTTGCACGTGGAAAATACAGCCAACGACTTTGTGGTAGACTGGCTGCAAATTGGACACATTTGCACCTGGAACTGAACTGGAGTGACGTGGAAATGTGACACGCAGGGAGAATAATAATGGACAGGGCATTGTTGGAAACACATGACCACAAATCCAGCATCATCAGAATATGTGTTTTCTGACGCATGTTTTTTTAAAATTCTTTCGACGTCTGTCATAGACATATGTTATCAAATGTCGGTCATTCTATCCGTCTAATCATTATTTCTATTGATTTGATCATAGCTTCATGTCGAACATTTTCTTTCAGCTTCATTTTAAAACTTGGATATGCACATTTTTCCGTCCTCAGCCACTCCATTAATACACGTCGTCCTTAATATTCACTCTATATACGTCTATATATCCGGGGTTTGAGTAATCACCTGGATATTGGGCATGCTAAGTTGCCCGTTGGACTCCAAAATGCGTTACTGGGGTGCGAGGATTGGGTGGAGGTGTGGCCGTATGATACTCTTTACAAGTGCCGTCGAAGAATAGACGAGGTGAATGGCTTCCTTCTGTACTGTCGGGATTCTAGGTTTCTAGGATTCTTGTCTGGTGGCTACAAAACTCCTATGGCCTGTTAATCACAATTATATAAACTGCCTGATACGGACCAGGATTCTACGGTCCGCCAGCTCTTTGACTCCTGAGCACCGCCTGGAGAAAATTTGCATCAAGGTGATGAACTCACTTTCTCTCCAGAGCTCTTGACCGGGTGCAAGGCACAATCTAAGTGTTATTAAATCGTCCATTCTCTGGGTTACTGCGCCCTCAGTAATGCTAACGGTGGTCAACACCGACCATGGAAGACACGCCACACCAGATTTGCAAACAATGACCAGCATTGACAATCCTTCCTTGCATCACTATGCGCAGTGGCAGAAGTGCGTGCCAGAGGCAAAACGCCGTGCAGCAACTCACAAGACGCTTTCAATAGCGAATGTTATATCCGAGACGTCGACAACGTAGACAGATCAGCATAGATAAACTAAAGGGGGGGGGGGTGCAAATGTCCCTCCAAACCATTGTTCATGCCCATTTGGACAACATTGGCGGATTTCCTTCAATAACCGTGGATCAAAATCTTGGGTATTTCCGCCAAACAAGTCTGCCGTTGTAAATGCACCAGTCGAACTCTCGCAGTTAAAGAGGCGACGAAATCATCCACGAAGATGGTTGTGCTGACCCATCCCTGCTGCAGTGGCGATCGAACGGGCAGAATGAAGTAAGGCAGTGGATTCTTCGTTCCTGCATCAGCGCGTTTCTCGGGGGTGCACCATTCCATGGCAGCGGGATTCTATTTTCCCGCCGCATGTCAATGGGATTTTACATTGAAGCCAGCCGACTACGTCAGAAACACATGGCTGATGGTGCGCTGTCCGCCGAAAAAGCAATTCCCAACGGCCGGAGAAGTTTGGCCTTAGTTTGATCAAGTTAATCGATTACAGTTTCTGCTTGTGCTTTCATTTGCCTCATTTCGGCTCTCTCAGCGTACAGAATGAAGGATATTTGGGAAAAATGTGGAGGGATACAGGTTCGTACTGTATTGCTTAATAGCACAGAAAGACTAACATTGCACTTTGGATCTTAAAAAATATGCTTCATTCCCCCTTATCTTATTTTACTTCGTAATCTCTGGCCGAGGAAGCACAGAGTCTCAGCTCATGAAACACACAATTGCATCCACTTGAAGTATGAACAGGCATGGTAGAAATCCTTGGTGCCCGGATTAACTTCGCCAAATCTCGCAGATCCAGGATTCAACAGTACCTGCAATTCGATGTTCAGTTTAATTCCATCGATATACGAGCGGAAAAATTGAACGTTTTCATGCCTTTACTGGGATGAAAACATTGCATGAATATTAGGTGAACAGAAACGTAACAAAGCAGAACAAGTCTTGGCGAATGTGTGGGCAGATACAACGTTTCTAGCGGCAAGCTTGCTTAGTGGTTAGCAAAGCTGACTCATAGCACCAGCAACCCTTTTTAAAATCCGGCCTTGGGTCAATGTGATGTCATGTTTTCTCCATGTGTGCGTGGCTTTCCTCCGACTGCACCAATTTCCACAATCCAAAGATGTGCAATTTAGATTGGCCAAGTCAAATTGCCCCGTCGTTTCCAAATATGTGTAGGTGGGTTAGGTGGGTTAACGGGGAAAGGATGCGTATTTGGGCCTGGGTGACTTGGTCTTTAGAGTGCGAAATCAGAATCAAATGCGCATTAACTCCTTCTGCACTGCAGGGATTCTATGGATTCCTCTTCAGAGCCACAAAAATAAAGTTAATTCATTTTCAGCTGATAATAAAGTATAATCTCCATGCACAGTTTAGTGCTTGACTCGGTACCCAATGGTGGCAGTAATTGTTGATGAGGCATTGTTGATAGAGGCCCGCACAGTGACAGGCACTGACCGGCCAGGGCTGCGGTGCGGATGACAGATTGCCAGGAGTAATAGCCGGGGGTTATTCACCATTAAAGGGCCACTTTCCATGAGGTCTAAATGTTCCAGTACGGGGGGGGGGGGGTGGTCGCAAAATGAAACGTGCTCAGGCCTTGAGTCGCAAGGGTGTACGGGTGCCTCCTTAAACAAACACATTTTAGCATCAGGTATTCACCTCACAGATAGTCTGTCCCTCCATGTCCCTATCGACCTCTCCTAGCCCCTCCAATGGCACCGAGCAATGCTCTTATTACGGCTTCAAACCTCATCCACCACCCTCACGAACTCTAATATCTACAGCCTCCCGGACTCATGAGCTTTTGATTCCAGGGGTTTGCCGAATTCCCGGCCATGTACATTGCAATTTATGTCACTATAAATACGAGAGAGCTGCCGTCAAACAAATTGGCCCGAAGCCCCGGGTGGCTGCACCCCAACCAAGTGAGGTGCCTGGATTCGTTCTGCAGGCATTTAGCGGCTGCGAAATCATTAAATGGCAGACGGCCAGGATTTGCATGTGGAAATATCTGCCCACCAACCGGATGGGAGGAAGCCAAACCCCGCCATTCAAGAAACCATCAATATTTCAGATTGTGAAAGGTTATTGCTGTTATATGTATTTAAATATATATTTCGTTAGTTCTCTGTGGACATGATACACACAGTGGGTAAGGGAGAACCTGAAGATGTGATATATCAAGACTTCCAGAAGGTGTGTCACAAGGCGCCGTATTAAGACTGGTCCAGAAGGTGAGATCGCAGGGAATAGGGGTAGAGTACTAGTTGGGATTGCGGATTGTTGGACGGACATAAAACATAATATCAGGATAAATGGGTCCTTCTTTGGCTGGTGAACTGTAACTAGCGGGTGCCACAGTGGTCAGTCCTCGGACCTCAACTGTTCACAATCTATATAAATGATCTGCAAGAAGGGGCAAAGTGTACGACAGCAACATTTTCAGATGATGCAAACTTTTAGGTGAGAATACAGCAATAAAGAGGTGATGAAGATTTTATAGATGGATAACGATAGGCGATGAGATTTGGCCAAAATTTGGTAGATGGGGGTTAATGTGGACAAGGTGAGGTTATCAATTTGACCGAAAAAATAGTCAGGCAAATTATTATATAAATGGAAAGCTGATACAATACTCATCTGGGCAGAGGGGTCGGCAAGACCTTGTTGATGAATGGCAGATTGTCGGTTTGCAGGTACAATATGTCATTGAAAAGACAAATGGAATGTTGGCGTTTATTGCAAAAGGACTGCATTATAGAAATAGACCTGTTGTCGGAATTGTTCAGGGTGTTGGTGAGACAACATCTGCAGGATTGTGTCTTGTATTGGTCTCCTTATTTGAGGAAAGTGTGGTGGCATTAGACCACGAGACAAAGGAGCAGAATTAGGCCACTCGGCCCATTGAGTCTGCTCTGCCATTTAATCATGGATAATATATTCTCACCCCCATTCTCCTGCCTTCTCCCCATGACACCCGATCCCCTTATTAAGCAAGAACCTTTCTATCTCTGTCCTAAAGACACTCAGTGATTTTGCCTCCACAGCCTTCGGCGACAAAGAGTTCCATAGATTCACCATTCGCTGTGTGAAGAATTTCCTCATCTCTCTTTTAACGGCTCGTCCGTTTGACGAATGTGATATAAAATAATTGTTTTAGAGATATTAGTTACTATAATGTAGAGATAGGCCAGTCTCATTTTGGTGAGTTCACAGACAAAGAATTTCAGAACGCATGGCAAAGCACGGAGGAGGTGTGTCCAGCTACGGAGGGGAAAAGGATGCTGGGTAATAGGGGGCCAGAGGAAGGGATTGGAAGTGAGCCAATTAGGATGTATGGCCAGGTCAGGAGGGGTATAGAATGTCCTAGGGGAATCGTGTATTTGAAACTTGATGTCATTTGAATGTATTTCCAGAAATACCTTTGTCTCCTTCTTCATCCGTTTCCCGGGGTCTAGGAGACTAGCTGTGTCCTGTGCCTGTGTGAAATGAATCAGACTTGCAAGTCAAATAAAATAACTAATGCTGTACCTGCAAATCCATCTCGACTTTTATTGAGGCCAGACTGACGGGTAAAGACATTTTGATTTGTCATTTGGTGCCGGAAACCCAGGATTTCTCAAGATGGTCATCTGCCAGCTGCGAACCCAGAATTAGACTGATTATGGACGGAGGGAGAGTTGGAAAAGGGGTCACAATGTATAGCTGGAAAATGACCGCACATTGCTTTTCCCCCTCTTCTTATCGCCTGATTAGTCTGGTCACTCGCGGTTGGTACGGAGTGATCGTCTCGACGAAATCAAAGGTCAGTCTGGGGGTTAGCAAATTAAACTGATGGGATATCATAATTGATAGTTCAGTTTTGGGTTAATTGTGTTGTTGATGAACTGATGGGAAATCGGAGGTGGTTCAGTTCTACGAGTGTTGTTGATGAACTGATGGGACATCGGAGATGGTTCAGTTCTACGAGTGTTGTTGATGAACTGACGGGACATCGGAGATGGTTCAGTTCTACGAGTGTTGTTGATGAACTGATGGGACATCGGAGATGGTTCAGTTCTACGAGTGTTGTTGATGAACTGATGGGACATCAGAGATGGTTCAGTTCTACGAGTGTTTTTGATGAACTGATGAGACATCGGAAAGATGATTCAGTTCCACGAGTGTTTTTAAAACTATAGTTGATTAAGCTAAAATTGTATCCTTGGATTGTAGTGGCGAGAAATGCTGTCTTGAGGACTAGTTAGAGATTATGGGGACTTGCTTGGATAAATTTCAAAACAAAGAACATCCATAGAACTGGATGCTGCATGTTAGTTAAAGCAGAAGTCACTCAAAGGGTTAACAGCAGCAGCCAAAGTTAAAGACTACATACAGTGCTTCTCACACAGGCCGTGAGATAACAGCAGCAGCCTGTGGTGTAATCGGATACCTTTCCTTTGAGTCAGTGAACTCCAGCAAAGTTACGTTTTGAATTAATTAAAGGAAACCAGTGTGTTTCTCCACCTCTTTGATAAACGTTAATATTTTCGAAAGCAATTGATTGAAATTGCCAGAATCTTCAGTTTTACTTACTTGAAACAATATTTATCTCATTTTATTTGTGTATTAATAGAAACTTAAAGAAACTCACTGACACCATTTTAAAAAGTGTAAATCTGGAGATGACAGTTGACTTTGCTCCGGTATACATCGTAATACAAAACGTAATAAAGCAGAACAAGTCTTGGCGAATGTGTGGGCAGATACAACGTTTCTAGCGGCAAGCTTGCTTAGTGGTTAGCAAAGCTGACTCATAGCACCAGCAACCCTTTTTAAAATCCGGCCTTGGGTCAATGTGATGTCATGTTTTCTCCATGTGTGCGTGGCTTTCCTCCGACTGCACCAATTTCCACAATCCAAAGATGTGCAATTTAGATTGGCCAAGTCAAATTGCCCCGTCGTTTCCAAATATGTGTAGGTGGGTTAGGTGGGTTAACGGGGAAAGGATGCGTATTTGGGCCTGGGTGACTTGGTCTTTAGAGTGCGAAATCAGAATCAAATGCGCATTAACTCCTTCTGCACTGCAGGGATTCTATGGATTCCTCTTCAGAGCCACAAAAATAAAGTTAATTCACTTTCAGCTGATAATAAAGTATAATCTCCATGCACAGTTTAGTGGTTGACTCGGTACCCAATGGTGGCAGTAATTGTTGATGAGGCATTGTTGATAGAGGCCCGCACAGTGACAGGCACTGACCGGCCAGGGCTGCGGTGCGGATGACAGATTGCCAGGAGTAATAGCCGGGGGTTATTCACCATTAAAGGGCCACTTTCCATGAGGTCTAAATGTTCCAGTACGGGGGGGGGGGGGGGGGTCGCAAAATGAAACGTGCTCAGGCCTTGAGTCGCAAGGGTGTACGGGTGCCTCCTTAAACAAACTCATTTTAGCATCAGGTATTCACCTCACAGATAGTCTGTCCCTCCATGTCCCTATCGACCTCTCCTAGCCCCTCCAATGGCACCGAGCAATGCTCTTATTACGGCTTCAAACCTCATCCACCACCCTCACGAACTCTAATATCTACAGCCTCCCGGACTCATGAGCTTTTGATTCCAGGGGTTTGCCGAATTCCCGGCCATGTACATTGCAATTTATGTCACTATAAATACGAGAGAGCTGCCGTCAAACAAATTGGCCCGAAGCCCCGGGTGGCTGCACCCCAACCAAGTGAGGTGCCTGGATTCGTTCTGCAGGCATTTAGCGGCTGCGAAATCATTAAATGGCAGACGGCCAGGATTTGCATGTGGAAATATCTGCCCACCAACCGGATGGGAGGAAGCCAAACCCCGCCATTCAAGAAACCATCAATATTTCAGATTGTGAAAGGTTATTGCTGTTATATGTATTTAAATATATATTTCGTTAGTTCTCTGTGGACATGATACACACAGTGGGTAAGGGAGAACCTGAAGATGTGATATATCAAGACTTCCAGAAGGTGTGTCACAAGGCGCCGTATTAAGACTGGTCCAGAAGGTGAGATCGCAGGGAATAGGGGTAGAGTACTAGTTGGGATTGCGGATTGTTGGACGGACATAAAACATAATATCAGGATAAATGGGTCCTTCTTTGGCTGGTGAACTGTAACTAGCGGGTGCCACAGTGGTCAGTCCTCGGACCTCAACTGTTCACAATCTATATAAATGATCTGCAAGAAGGGGCAACGTGTACGACAGCAACATTTTCAGATGATGCAAACTTTTAGGTGAGAATACAGCAATAAAGAGGTGATGAAGATTTTATAGATGGATAACGATAGGCGATGAGATTTGGCCAAAATTTGGTAGATGGGGGTTAATGTGGACAAGGTGAGGTTATCAATTTGACCGAAAAAATAGTCAGGCAAATTATTATATAAATGGAAAGCTGATACAATACTCATCTGGGCAGAGGGGTCGGCAAGACCTTGTTGATGAATGGCAGATTGTCGGTTTGCAGGTACAATATGTCATTGAAAAGACAAATGGAATGTTGGCGTTTATTGCAAAAGGACTGCATTATAGAAATAGACCTGTTGTCGGAATTGTTCAGGGTGTTGGTGAGACAACATCTGCAGGGTTGTGTCTTGTATTGGTCTCCTTATTTGAGGAAAGTGTGGTGGCATTAGACCACGAGACAAAGGAGCAGAATTAGGCCACTCGGCCCATTGAGTCTGCTCTGCCATTTAATCATGGATAATATATTCTCACCCCCATTCTCCTGCCTTCTCCCCATGACACCCGATCCCCTTATTAAGCAAGAACCTTTCTATCTCTGTCCTAAAGACACTCAGTGATTTTGCCTCCACAGCCTTCGGCGACAAAGAGTTCCATAGATTCACCACTCGCTGTGTGAAGAATTTCCTCATCTCTCTTTTAACGGCTCGTCCGTTTGACGAATGTGATATAAAATAATTGTTTTAGAGATATTAGTTACTATAATGTAGAGATAGGCCAGTCTCATTTTGGTGAGTTCACAGACAAAGAATTTCAGAACGCATGGCAAAGCACGGAGGAGGTGTGTCCAGCTACGGAGGGGAAAAGGATGCTGGGTAATAGGGGGCCAGAGGAAGGGATTGGAAGTGAGCCAATTAGGATGTATGGCCAGGTCAGGAGGGGTATAGAATGTCCTAGGGGAATCGTGTATTTGAAACTTGATGTCATTTGAATGTATTTCCAGAAATACCTTTGTCTCCTTCTTCATTCGTTTCCGGGGTCTAGGAGACTAGCTGTGTCCTGTGCCTGTGTGAAATGAATCAGACTTGCAAGTCAAATAAAATAACTAATGCTGTACCTGCAAATCCATCTCGACTTTTATTGAGGCCAGACTGACGGGTAAAGACATTTTGATTTGTCATTTGGTGCCGGAAACCCAGGATTTCTCAAGATGGTCATCTGCCAGCTGCGAACCCAGAATTAGACTGATTATGGACGGAGGGAGAGTGGAAAAAGGGGTCACAATGTATAGCTGGAAAATGACCGCACATTGCTTTTCCCCCTCTTCTTATCGCCTGATTAGTCTGGTCACTCGCGGTTGGTACGGAGTGATCGTCTCGACGAAATCAAAGGTCAGTCTGGGGGTTAGCAAATTAAACTGATGGGATATCATAATTGATAGTTCAGTTTTGGGTTAATTGTGTTGTTGATGAACTGATGGGAAATCGGAGGTGGTTCAGTTCTACGAGTGTTGTTGATGAACTGATGGGACATCGGAGATGGTTCAGTTCTACGAGTGTTGTTGATGAACTGACGGGACATCGGAGATGGTTCAGTTCTACGAGTGTTGTTGATGAACTGATGGGACATCGGAGATGGTTCAGTTCTACGAGTGTTGTTGATGAACTGATGGGACATCAGAGATGGTTCAGTTCTACAAGTGTTTTTGATGAACTGATGAGACATCGGAAAGATGATTCAGTTCCACGAGTGTTTTTAAAACTATAGTTGATTAAGCTAAAATTGTATCCTTGGATTGTAGTGGCGAGAAATGCTGTCTTGAGGACTAGTTAGAGATTATGGGGACTTGCTTGGATAAATTTCAAAACAAAGAACATCCATAGAACTGGATGCTGCATGTTAGTTAAAGCAGAAGTCACTCAAAGGGTTAACAGCAGCAGCCAAAGTTAAAGACTACATAAAGTGCTTCTCACACAGGCCGTGAGATAACAGCAGCAGCCTGTGGTGTAATCGGATACCTTTCCTTTGAGTCAGTGAACTCCAGCAAAGTTACGTTTTGAATTAATTAAAGGAAACCAGTGTGTTTCTCCACCTCTTTGATAAACGTTAATATTTTCGAAAGCAATTGATTGAAATTGCCAGAATCTTCAGTTTTACTTACTTGAAACAATATTTATCTCATTTTATTTGTGTATTAATAGAAACTTAAAGAAACTCACTGACACCATTTTAAAAAGTGTAAATCTGGAGATGACAGTTGACTTTGCTCCGGTATACATCACCGCAGCTAACTATTCTCTCATTGATAACAGCCAACATTTTTGAGAATGTAAGAAAAACGTGTTAAAAGAAAAATTGTTAAGATAAAGAATTAATTAAGTTGTAAATGTTATACAAGTTTGTGTTAAGCAAATCGTAAATTTAGTTCTGGGTTGAGATCAGAGCTAAGCTTGCAAGTTGCAGTAATGCAATTTGAATTTTCAAACATTTTAAGTTTTAAAAGAACACTGTTAGAACCTTTTCAATAATTTTGCCAAGGAGCAAAAATTGCCATTGGTTATAAATAAGCAAATAAAATAAAAAATATATAATAATAATAAAAAAGAAAGAGCCAAAGTATGAAAGCTAAAGAGTTAATTAGATTATGGAGACAATATTGTCAACATGAGAGGGATAAGATCATGTTAATAAGTTGGCAAGAAAATGCCCTTAAAATGGGGATTCCAATTAGTGAAGAGGAAAAAAAACAACAACAATGGGCTACGTAGTTCAATGGCTGGCCTTGCATTGACAGAGACAGAAGATGAAGATTAAGACAATTTGACCAGGTCGGCTAGGATTCCGACTGCACCTGTAGCATTGTCTGCACTAATTCCGGAACCACCAGAGTATCATAATTTATAGCCAGTCACTGCTCCTCAGATTCAAATCATGCCAGCCACTCCAGCCCCTTGGGTTGATAGCGTGGGTCCTATTTTACCATCTTCACTACTTAAGAGAGAAGGGGAGCTCTGTTCCATAAGCCCAATTAGCTCTAGGACCCGATCTTGGACAGCGAGAGAAGGGCCTGATCCTACCCAGAAACAATCAAGCATACCACCTAAATCCCTTCAGACCGATAAGGGGGAACAGAAAACTCCAAGAACAAAAGGAGAAGAAAGGGATGGTTCTGAGCAGAAGGTGCTTCCTCTAGTGACAGGGAGGGACGTCGAGGTCTTGGAAGAGCCAAAGGAATTTCTGGAACGTTTTAATGAAATCTACTGTGGGCAGTCAGGCGACTTGCCATATCAAAATGGTCAGAATTCCCCTCAATATTGTGCTATGTTAATGCGTTGCCTACCACCTTCCGTGGCCACTGCCGTGAAATGTAATAACATGAATTGGACAGAGAACGACCCTTCCCGAATGGCCAGGGCAGTCAAATTTTATTGGAAGGAGGATGTAGGCCAGGAAGGAGGCTCAGGTACAAAGATTAAGACTGAGTATGTAATGAAAAAGGATGATCTGAGACCCCAACCAGCGGCAGAAACGGTGGCTTACAAGCTGGAACCCCAATATTGTGACTTTGGGTGGGTGGATCAGCAGGGGGGAGGATATCAAACCCACCCAAATGGACCCTCAGCTCCTCTTTATGGCCCACCGTATGCACCAACAGCTTTACAACTGCCGTCCCCTCTGAGGAGCCATTGGTCTACTGGGAAAAAAGGACGGGGCAGATATAGAGGGAGCAATGCATATTTTAATTGCAGCCTTGCACATCACTGGCAACAGGAATGCCCCTTTAAAAGACAGGCAGCAGAGGAGACTACCAGACCAAAAGAAGGGGGTACCCACCAAGGGAAGGACAGACGAGATACACTGACTTCTCCCAGGCAAACCCTTTCCCAACACAGGATTGACAAGCTGATTTAGTCATCAGGACTCTCCAATCGCTCAGGGAACCTATTATCTATCTGCAGATAGGAGATCAACATCGCTCATTTGTAATCGACACTGGAGCAGCCTTGTCTTCGGTGCAATCAGAACTTCGACTACCACTATCCGACCACACCCAGCATTTGTCGGGGTTCCAAGGGTAGGTTTGTGAGTATCCTATTTCTGAACCTGTGACAGTCACTTTCGAGAATAAGTCTGCAGATCATCAGTTTGTAGTGACTACTGGATTGGACTTTGACTTGTTGCCCCGAGAGTTACTGTGTATCTTCCAGCTACAGCTAGAGTGCGGAGACGAAGGGGTAACGGTTCAATCATGGAGGATGAGGCAAGAGTGCTATATTTCTATCACCCCCCCAGTGGTGGACGTTAGACATTGAACATTCACTGCATCACGTTACCCTGGCCTATGACAGAACCGGACAAAACAGGGCGTTGGAGGACAAATACCGGCCGTTAATTGGGACTGAATGGCCAGTCAAGGTTACAGCCATAGTCACGGGAAAAGAAGGTATGGCCGATTTTGTTACAATACCACCACATTTATGGCACAGTCAGCTTCGGTAAGCCCTCATATTACACGTTAGGTCCACGACCAGTACCATGCCAAGGATCTGGGGCCTATGGAAAGGAGGACAGTGGATCATTCAATTCCAACAGAGTATGCACTTCAAGTCACGCCAGACGGCACTGCCATAAAATATTTTGAGGTCCCTGAAACGATTAACACTCGACTGCAGCCCCGTCTATAGACAAATTAATCCGAGAGCTGTTGCAACAGTGTATTTTGGTCCCTTGCCAATCACAATGTAACACCCCCATACTTGCTGTGCCTAAACCAGCCAAGCCAGACCAGTACCGATTAGTACAGGATTTACGTTCAATCAATGCCATCGTTACATGCTCTCACTCTCCAACAGGATATTACGGTGGATAGCTCCCACTCGGTCATCGCACTACTGAGGCAACAACAGACTCAGCATCTTACCGCAGCTCGTCAGAATAGGTATGAGATATACCTTTTGAACAATCCACGTCTGTCATTCAAACACTGTACCATTATCAATCCAGCCTGTTTTCTTAGTGGTCCCCCTGTCCATGAAGACGCACCTGGCCACGACTGTTTAGCCTTGATTCAGGAAACTGCCACAATAAGGGACGATTTGAGCGGTATTTCGTCAGAACAACCTGACATGATTATGGGTGGTCAAATATCCCACCGGGGTTTAGTTAATGACCTACTGCAGGCCCTCCTTATGCCCGCGCAGATTTCCATCATTAAATGCGCTGCCCACACAACCGGTAAGACCCCAGTTGACGTTGATAATGAACAAAAAGATTGTGGAGCGCGGACAGCCGCGCAAATTCAGCAAGTGATTGTGCCTAAAATGTTAAGTCAGACTAAACTTTCTGCAATAAATAGGTCTGCCTCTGACAACCCAATGCCAACCATCCAAGACGTCATAAGGTTACAGGAGGACGCTCCTGAGAGTGATAAACAAATGTGGAAACGGTTAGGTTGTACATATGATTCTGTTTCCTCTTTCTGGACCACGCCAGCACATCAGACTTGTATGTCTGATGTACTGGCTTTATGGGTCACTGAATGTGTACACTTTGCAACTCATTGTGGGGCTCGGGGGACTAGAGATTTGTTGCTGGACACTTGGTGGCACCCTAAAATGCAGGGGTTGGCTCAGAATATCAGCACTCGGTGTTTGATTTGTCAGCAATATAACACCAGCAAAGGTATCCCTTGTGGTATGAGGCAAACCCCGTTGCCCAGTGGTCCCTTTGAGACGCTCCAAATGGATTACATTGAGTTGGAAAGGTGCAATGTTGTCAATATTATAAATATGTTTTGGTTATTGTGGATGTGTTCAGTAGATGGGTCGAGGTGTATCCGACTATCGATAATAAAGCTGCTACTGTGGTTAAAGTTCTGATGCGGGAAATCATTCCCCGGTACAGTATACCAGCTCAGTTGAGTTCTGATAACGGGCCTCATTTTCTTGGACAGATTAACCTGCCTCCCTTCCCCAGTGCTATTTTACAGGTGTGGAGCATGATGGGGTGGCTACGCACCACCTGCGTGAACTTTGGCCTCATCTCGCTTGGAGTGTCATTGGCGACGGACATGGAAAAGGGAAATTTTATCTACATTTGTAACCCCAACCAAACTACAAAGACATTTCGTTTATGCAGAGGTGATGTTCTTCGCTGCCCCTATATACGAGGACATGGTATCGACTCATGGAAGGTCATCAGGTTAACGGAAAATGCAGGACTCATGAAGCAATTGCACCGGTCCCGGCGATGGGAAGGGAACATTACATGGACATTGCCTTGTTTTTGGTGTACATGTAAATTTGATTTTGGATGTGTTAAGATTGGTGCAATAAAGGTAAAATCAGACCATCAGGAGAGAGTAGGAAGACGTTGTGGGAAAGAGAAGGGGACTAGAGAGAGGGCGGAGCGTGTGAGAAGGGTAGTACAACTAGAACGTAGGTTATCAGGAGATACACTTAATTCATTTAGAGGCCAAACTGAGGAAAACCCGGGTAGTATGGATCTCTTTTACCAGATTTACCACCGCTTGTATGGTCAGGGACGGGTTGTCTGATACTCGAACCCCGCAGCGGTGTGTAGGTTATTTTCTGTTCCACCGCTTTGGGGCACTCCACAAACGGTGGTTCATTGTCAGCGTTCCGAGCCACCGCCCGAGCAAGTCACTCTTCCTTACGATCCGGGTTCAGCACCACCGGCTATTTGCCGTCCCCTGCCTTGGGGATAATTCCCACTCACAGTATGACAGGCTGCAACGGTGGAGGGCGTACATAACAAGCCATTTCACTCCCAATAGGGATTCCCGGTCGTACGAGAATTGTTTCAGAAGTGAAGGATACGGCTGTTTGCTGGTAGAGGTGGGAACGAATATAACATATCTGTTCCCCACCTGCACGGACAGGAGGTGTCATATCACTCAGGCGTCTGGCCAATGCGTTTGTTACAACACCACCGGCGTTCCATTGAACGCTGGCCTCCAGCTCCTTTGTGGCTGGGCGAATGTCTCATATCACTGTTGGGATTAGGGCTTTCCGCATTGCTGGGCGGCCCGAATGGGCGTTTCAAAGCTGGATAAACTGGGCTACTGGGGGATTCCCTACGCAACCGATATACTGATTGTGATGCTAGCCTGTACACGGAGCAAGGATACTATTTTTTATTTAATGGCACAGCGACCAATGTTTTGTCACCCCATTTCCCCGCCAAATTGCTATTGGGACTCGAGCCCCTACCACAGTCCCCTGCCCCTCGGCGTGGATGCTGCATACTGAGTTAACCCGCCGGGCAGTCTCAGCTGAATTCTGCGAGAACTGGAAATAACCTCAGGTTCTTGCACCCAACCGGGGCCACTCAGCCGGGTGGGGGATTCTGAGCGTCTTGACACTGGGAGGTTGGGGGGGGGGGGTCCCTTGGCGGTTAGCGATAGGAATTATTTTATTTGTGGTCTTACCATCTTGGGAAACGAAACCTTGGGAGCCCTTGGGGCACTAACCAAGGAATTGTCTCAGCTGTGGTTGTTTGCAATGCAGAACCGGTACGCTCTTGACTATCTACTGGCCCGCGAGGGTGGGGTATGCGCCATAGTACAGGGCAAGTGTATCATGGGAGTTCAAGTCCTAACCGCTAACATCACTAAATTTATGGATCGCATACGGGATCATCTGGATGGAATGCAGGACCCTGGCTCTAGGGGTAACTGGGTATTTGGAGGTTGGAAGAACTGGTTGATAAATATGGCCATGTATTTAGCAGTGGCACTCGGCTGCATCTTTGTGAGCCTGGCCATCCTTAAATGCGTGATGGGTAGACTGCGGGGTGCACTGGAACAGATAGACGCCCCAAGGATCTTGGCTGTTAAAATCCACGAGAGTGCAGCGGATGAAGGGGGCTACTACAGGAATTGAAAATGCAGTGACGAATCTTTTTAGATGAGGGACCATAGCTATGGGTTGAATAGTTCGGTTATCATGGAATGATAAAAGGAGGGAATGACGAATGTGATATAAAATAATTGTTTTAGAGATATTAGTTACTGCAATGTAGAGATAGGCCAGTCTCATTTTGGTGAGTTCACAGACAAAGGATTTCAGAACGCATGGCAAAGCAAGGAGGAGGTGTGTCCAGCTACGGAGGGGAAAAGGATGCTGGGTAATAGGGGGCCAGAGGAAGGGATTGGAAGTGAGCCAATTAGGATGTATGGCCAGGTCAGGAGGGGTATAGGATGACCTGTGGGAATCGTGTATGTGAAACGTGATGCCATTTGAATGTATTTGCAGAAATCCCTTTGTCTCCTTCTTCATTCGTTTCCCGGGGTCTAGGAGACTAGCTGTGTCCTGTGCCTGCGTGAAATGAATCAGACTTGCAAGTCAAATAAAATAACTAATAAGACCATAAGACATAGGAGTGGAAGTAAGGCCATTCGACCCATCGAGTCCACTCCACCATTCAATCATGGCTGATTTCAACTCCATTTACCCGCTCTCTCTCCATAGCCCTTAATTCCTTGAGAAATCAAGAATTTATCAACTTCTGTCTTAAAGACACTCAACGTCTCGGCCTCCACCGCCCTCTGTGGCAATGAATTCCACATACCCACCACTCTCTGGCTGAAGAAATTTCTCCTCATCTCTGTTCTAAAGTGACTCCCTTTTATTCTAAGGCTGTGCCCCCGGTCCTAGTCTCCCCTGCTAATGGAAACAACTTCCCTACATCCACCCTATCTAAGCCATTCATTATCTTGTAAGTTTCTATTAGATCTCCCCTCAACCTCCTAAACTCCAATGAATATAATCCCAGGATCCTCAGACGTTCATTGTATGTTAGGCCTACCATTCCTGGGATCATCCGTGTGAATCTCCGCTGGACCCGCTCCAGTGCCAGTATGTCCTTCCTGAGGTGTGGGGCCCAAAATTGCTCACAGTATTCTAAATGGGGCCTAACTAATGCTTTATAAAGCTTCAGAAATACATCCCTGCTTTTATATTCCAAGCCTCTTGAGATGAATGACAACATTGCATTTGCTTTCTTAATTACGGACTCAACCTGCAAGTTTACCTTTACAGAATCCTGGACTAGGACTCCCAAGTCCCTTTGCACTTCAGCATTATGAATTTTGTCACCGTTTAGAAAATAGTCCATGCCTCTATTCTTTTTTCCAAAGTGCAAGACCTCGCACTTGCCCACGTTGAATTTCATCAGCCATTTCTTGGACCACTCTCCTAAACTGTCTAAATCTTTCTGCAGCCTCCCCACCTCCTCCATACTACCTGCCCCTCCACCTATCTTTGTATCATCGGGAAACTTAGCCAGAATGCCCCCAGTCCCATCATCTAGATTGTTAATATATAAAGAGAACAGCTGTGGCCCCAACACTGAACCCTGCGGGACACCACTCGTCACCGGTTGCCATTCCGAAAAAGAACCTTTTATCCCAACTCTCTGCCTTCTGCCTGACAGCCAATCGTCAATCCATGTTAGTACTTTGCCTCGAATACCATGGGCCCTTATTTTATTCAGCAGTCTCCCGTGAGGCACCTTATCAAAGGCCTTTTGGAAGTCAAGATAGATAACATCCATTGGCTCTCCTCGGTCTAACCTATTTGTTATCTCTTCAAAGAACTCTAACAGGTTTGTCAGGCACGACCTCCCCTTACTAAATCCATGCTGACTTGTCCTAATCCGACCCTGCACTTCCAAGAATTTAGAAATCTCATCCTTAACAATGGATTCTAGAATCGTGCCAACAACCGAGGTTAGGCTAATTGGCCAAAATTTTCCATCTTTTTCCTTGTTCCCTTCTTGAACAGGGGGGTTACAACAGCGATTTTCCAATCCTCTGGGACTTTCCCTGACTCCAGTGACTTTTGAAAGATCATAACTAACGCCTCCACTATTTCTTCAGCTATCTCCTTTAGAACTCTAGAATGTAGCCCATCTGGGCCCGGGGATTTATCAATTTTTAGACCTCTTAGTTTCTCTAGCACTTTCTCCTTTGTGATGGCTACCATATTCAACTCTGCCCCCTGACTCTCCGGAATTGTTGGGATATTACTCATGTCTTCTACTGTGAAGACTGACGCAAAGTACTTATTTAGCTCCTCAGCTACTTCCTTGTCTCCCATCACAAAAATACCAGCGTCATTTTGGAGCAGCCCAATGTCAACTTTTGCCTCCCGTTTGTTTTTACTGTATTTGAAGAAACTTTTACTATCATTCCTAATGTTACTGGCTAGCCTACCGTCAAATTTGATCCTCTCTTTCCTTATTTCTCTCTTTGTTATCCTCTGTTTGTTTTTGTAGTCTTCCCAATCTTCTGACTTCCCACTACTCTTTGCCACATTATAGGCTTTCTCTTTTGCTTTGTTGCATTCCCGAACTTCCTTTGTCAGCCATGGCTGCCTAATCCCCCCTCTGATAACCTTTCTTTTCTTTGGGATGAACCTCTGTACTGTGTCCTCAATTACTCCCAGAAACTCCTGCCATTGCTGTTCTACTGTCTTTCCCACTAGGCTCTGCTCCCAGTTGATTTTCGTCAGTTCCTCCCTCATGCCCCTGTAGTTACCTTTATTTAACTGTAACACCTTTACATCTGATTCTACCTTCTAATGCTGTACCTGCAAATCTATCTCGACTTTTATTGAGGCCAGACTGACGGGTAAAGACATTTTGATTTGTCACGTTTAGTTTGACACGGTGTCCTCTGGTTCCCGTTTTAACTACAAGCAGAAACATCCTCTCGACGTCCACTCTATCCAGGCCTCGCAGTATCCTGTAAGTTTCAATCAGATCCCCCCCCCCCCATCCTTCTAAACTGCAGCAAGTACAGACCCAGACTAGTCAACCGTTCCTCATAAGGCAAGTTTTTCATTCCAGCTATCATTCGTGTGAACCTCCAGTGGATCCTTTCCAAGGCCAGCACATCATTCCTTCGATACAGGGCCCAAAACTGCTCACAATACCCCACATCGGGTCTGACCAGAGCCTTATACAACCTCAGAAGTACATCCCTGGTCTTGTATTCTAGCCCTCTTAATGTAAATGCTAACATTGCATTTGCCTTCTTAACTGCCGACTGAACCAGCACGTTAACCTTAAGAGAATCGTGAAGAAGGGCTTCTCAGTCCCTTTATGGTTCTGATTTCATGAGCATTTCCCCATTTAAAAAATAGTCTATGCCTCCTTTCTCCTTCCAAAGTGCATAACCTCACACTTTTTCACATTGTATTTTATTTGTCACTTCATTGCCCACTCTCCTAGCTTGTCCAAATTCTTCTGCAGCCCCCTTGCTTCCTTAATACTACCTGTCCCTCTACAGATCTTTGTATCATCTGCAAACATAGCGACAGTGCCTTCAGTTCCTTCTTACAGATCATTAATGTATATTGTGAAACGTTGTGGTCCCAGCACAGACCCCTGAGGCACACTACTCGTCACAGGCTTCCATCCTGAAAAAGTCCCCTTTATCCCCACGCTGCCGTCTGCCAGTCAGCCAATCCATTATCCATGCCAGGATCTTGCCCTTAACCCCATGGGCTCTTAACTTATTTAACAATCTCCTATGCAGCAAGTTGTCAAAGGCCTTCTGGAAATCTAAATAAACCACGTCCACTGGTTCTCCTTTGTCTAACTTTCTTGTTACCTCCTCGAAGAACTGCAACACGGGCATTTTCAAAGTGGGGGTCGCGACCCGCGGCTGGGTCGCGAAATTGTGGCGGGAGGGTCGCGGAACCAGCCAGCACATTGCTCCGATCACGAGAATTGACAAGCAAGAGCCGCAGCTGTCGGATTTTAACAATGCCGGTGCGAACGACTTTAAAAATGGCGGCCGCGACCAGCGAAAACAGTGCCGGCACACTGTGCATACGTGCCCGCTGAACAGTGAGCTTGCTCGGGAGTGTTGGAACCTGAACCACTGGTCAATGTGTGATCGCGACATGCCCCTGGCTGCCTGCGAAATGATCACCGATGATGAACATTGATCCATTTATGATCCCTTAACGTTATTGTAATGAAGTGGAGAATATGTTTTCTTCATGGTATAATCATGGACAAAACTGAATATTTGGCAAGGGGGGCATAAGGAAAGCCACGTGTCACCATAAGATAGTCGCTCTCTGTGTACTGATGGCTGGCTATAAGTTTTTTGCTGACTTTTTAGACCACATGAAAGCATTGAATCATAGCAGTGACCAGTCAATTCCTTTAACGGTGGACTTTTCGGCTTCAAGAGTTACGGTAATGATCATTCAACAGGGGAGCAACGCAGAGTTTACGAACTGAGGTACGACATCCATGAAATCCTCCTCGAGAAATTGTCCTCCCTGGCTGATTAATTTCCTTCTGAAACTTGAATGAACTATGTCTGGCCTTGAAGACATATTTTCAATTCTAAATGAATTGAACTTCAAATTGCAAGGGAGGGATGATGATCGCTTTCGGCACAGAAGAAATCACAGCTTTTCAAAAGTAATTGGAAGTGTGGCAATTGTGAATTCAAAGCCAAAATTACTGCACATTCCCCAAACTGCTCGGACACATCGAACAAAACTGCATTAGTTAGGAAACTGTAAATGGGCTGGCAAGCCTGACTCCCAATGAAGCTAACTGAACTTCTGCACCACAGCTTTGACAGCACATGAAAAGTATGGCTCGAGTCAATCAAACCGTCAGTATTCTCCGAGGAGTATCCGCAGCTGAGTCAAACAAGCATCTTTGCTATTGTAGTTCCCAACGACCTAAATGTTCGAGGTTGGCTTTTTTGTCCTCACAAAGATGAAGATGACACAAAGGAACCGGTTGAATCCTGCCCTCGATATTTGCATAGCTCCTGTGAATCTGATTGGAGTGCGATCATGAGGAGCAAGCAGACTCTCCTCTCGCATTAAAGATAAGAGTTAACGTTAGGTCTCGCCGGTCAGCCTGCACGGGTCCCGAAGTTTGCCCGGTTGGTAAAAATGGAACCCCGGAAAAAAAAGTTTGAAAAAGACTGCTCTAACAAATTTGTTAGACATGACCTCCATTTGACAAAGCCGTACTGGCTCAATCCTATTTTACCATGAACTTCCAAGTACTCCGCGATCCCATCTTTAATGACAGAGTCTAAAGTCTTACCAATGACCTAAGTCAGGATAACTGGCCTATAATTTCCCGTCTTCTGCCTCCCTCCCTTCTTAAACAGCGGTGTTACATTAGCCACTTTCCAGTCCCCTGTCACCCTTCCTGCCTTCAGTGATTCCTGAAAAATCACCACCAATGACTCCACAATTTCCTCAGCTGACACGTTTAAGACCCTGGGGTATAGGCCATCCGGTCCATGTGACTTATCCACCTTCAGACATTACTGTTTCCCCAGAACCTTCTCTTTAGTGATGACCACTGCATTCAGCTCTGCCCCCTGAATCTCCTGGCGCTCTGGCATCCCACTGGTGACTTCCAACGTGAAGACGATGCAAAGTAATTATTCAGTTCGCCTGCCATTTCTTTGTTTCAGATCATTACTTCTCCAGCCATGTTTTCTCTGTTCCAAAGCCTAATTTTGCCTCTATCTTACCTTTAATGTATTGAAAGAAGCTCTTCCTATCTTCTTTTATATTAGTAGCTAAGTTGCACACATATTTCATCTTCTCTCCCCTGATTGCTTTTTAGTTGTCCTCTGCTCGCGTCTAAATGATTCCCAATCCTCTGGCTTTCCACAGATCCTTTCCACTTTGTATGCTTTTCCTTTTACCTTTACGCTGTCCTTGACTTCCCTCGTCAACCATGGAAGCCTTGTCCTGCCCTTAGCATGTGTCCTCTTCCTTGGGATGCATTTATGCTGTGGTTCCCGAATAACCGCAAAAATGCAGCCAATGCTGTTCCATTGTCTTCCCTGCTCGTCTCCTTTTCCAATCAACAGTGGCTACCTCCTTCCTCATGTCTTTGTAGTTACCCTTATTTAATTATAATACCGTTACACATGACTCCAGTTTCGCCGTTTCAAACTGCAGGGCAAATTCTATCATATTGTAGGCACTGCTCCCTAAGGGTTCATCCACCTTAAGATCACTAAACAAGTCTGCCTCATCACCAAATACAGAATTGCCAGTTGGGTAGTGGGCTCTACCAGAAGCAGCTCCAAAAAAAATCTCTTAAACATTCCACAAATTAATTTTCTTGGCATCCACTGCCAACCCGATGTTCCGCGTCCACGTGATATTGACGCCGCCCATGATTATTGTGATATTCCCATTTTTCATGCTTTCTCTATCGACTGATTTATTTTCTGCCCTCCACCCTGACGACTGCTAGGGGGCCTGTACATAACTCCCATCAGTGTCTTTTTACCTTTGCGGTTCCTCAACCCATAGAGATTCTATGCCACCTGATCGCATTGGATTGGGTTGGATTCTATATCGTTCCTTGCTATCGATTTAACTTCATTCCTTACTGTCATCAGGATGTCGCTTTAAGAAATGTTTGGCTGCTCATGTCACTGCAGTGATATCAGAGTGTGGGTGGAGCTGATCTCTGGCTCTGCTTTTTAGTTTCACTTTGAGAAAAGCTTGGGTTGTCTGTGTATTTTTGGTTTCGTTTTCAGTGTTGGAGCTGAAGCCAGACAAAGCAGGGGCACTGTTGATCTCTCTGCCATGAAAAGACTATCTCTTGATCATTTGGTGAATTCACAATTATAAATGTTTTCAGTCGTGAATGTAAACCTGATGTGCTTCAGTTAAAAAGTTTTTCTTTTGTCTTCTGGATGTTGTTTGGGAAGTTATTAAGGATTATTACGTGTTGCATTCTTTGGGGGTTGAATTTGAATTAATGGTTGCTAAGATGTTCACTGCATGTTTTAAAAAGGTTAACTTGAGTTCACAGAATAAACATTGTTTTGCTTTAAAAAATACTTTTCCATTTCTGCTGTACCACACCTGTGGAGAGGGATGTGTGCTCCCCATACCACAATCTATTAAAAGCTGTGGGCCAGGTGAACTCTATGATACACTTTGGAGTTCTCTAAACCCTGGCCGTTAACAAATTAGGGGCTCGAGCATGTTAAAAGTCTATCTATTGGACTGGCTTAGTCAACTTAAGGACAGTGAGGGGTGTGTATATTGTGGTAGCATTTCCGGTGTGGTATTTTCGTTTAAGTAGGGAGTGTGTTGTGGACAATGGCTCTTTCAGAGGCTCTGAAGATTTTGGAGGTGGAGACGGTCACACGAAGTACATTACGGACAGAGACTTAAAGCAGACTGTTAGATTTGGCAAAAACGTTGCAGTTTACATTACCTGACAGAATGCGAAAAGGTGATGTAATTATGGCGGTGGTTAAGCATTTACGGTTGCCCGAGATACAGTTTGACTCATTGGAAATGGCAAATTTTCACTCACAACTTAAACAAATGGAACATGAGAAAGAATTAAAGCAGCTTGAATACGAAAGAGATAGCGAGGGAAAAGAAAGAGAGAGGGTAGAAAGAAGAAAAGAAAGAATAGCCCTCACAGAACGCAAAGAAAGTGAAAGGGAGATACAGATCAGGGAAAAAGATAAAGAGAGAGAGTTTGAACTTCAGAAAATGGCCAAGAAACATGACAGTCAGTTACAATTGGCAGACGTAAAGGGAAACGTACAATTGGATGATAGTGATGAGGATAGTGAGAAAGAGCGTCATAGTCGAAGGCTTGGTGGTGCTCAATTTAAATATGTCCAAGCATTGCCAAGGTTTGATCAGAAGGAGGTAGAAGCCTTTTTCTCAGCATTTGAGAAGATAGCATAACAAAAGAAATGGCCACAGGATATGTGGGGATTATCGATTCAAATAAAGCTGCGAGGTAGGGCTAGTCAAGTGTTTGCATCACTCCCGGAGGAGGTTTCTGGGGCGTATGAGGAGGTGAAAAAATCCATCTTAGCTGCATCGGAACTAGTGCCTCAAGCCTACAGACAAAGGTTTAGAAAGTTAAGGAAAGAATTTGATCAAACAGACATGGTGTTTGAAAGGCTCAAACAGAGTAATTTTGATAAGTGGATAAGGGCTTTGAAAATAGATCAAACGTATGAAGCTCTAAAAGAAATTATACTTTTGGAGGAGTTTAAAAATTAAATTCCGAATGTAGTGAGAACTCATGTGGAAGAGCAGAGGGTTAAAACATCGAGATTAGCAGCAGAAATGGCAGATGATTATGAATTAGTTCATCAATCAAAATTTGGTTTACTCCATTCGGCCTGAGATGGATAGAAAATGGGGACATGAGAAATACTCAAGTGGTAAAGGTCAAAGTGATCTGGTGGGAGATAATGAGAGTGTACTTCAGATTCAAAAATAAATCCAGGAGAGTGGAAGAGCCATGAAAAAATCCAAATGTTTTCACTGTAATAAACTAGGCCATGTAAAGTCAGTGTTGGTGGTTGAAGTAATGTACTGGTAAGGCTGATGTGGTAAAACAGAATAAGGCAGTAGGGTTTGTTAAAGTGGTAAAGGAAAGCCCAAGTTAAGCGAAGGAGGTGCAAAAGATTGTACAGCCTGACCAAGGGGTGATGGATAAGAAGGTGCCAGATGACTTTAAATAATGTACTTGTGTGGGGAATGTTTACTCATGTGTATCAGGAGGAGCAGGTAATGAGTCACAATTTTAAGAGATACCAGAGCTAGTGAATCTTTAATGGTCAGAGATGAAGAGTTATGTAGTTTGGGAAAATGTTGCCAGAAAAGGTGGTAATATGTGTAATTCAGTGTGAGAATAATAGTGTTCAATTAAATAAGGTAAGGTTGGGAAGTCCAGTGAAGAATGGTGAAGTGTTAGTAGGAGTAATAGAGAAACTATCTTGTCCAGGAATATAGTTTATCTGAGTTCTGATATAGCTGGATCGCAGGTGGGAGTGATGCCTATTGTGGTTGATAAGCCAGTGAAAAATCAGACAACTGAAGTGTTGAAAGACGAATATCCTGGGATTCTTCCCGATTCTGGTAGTAACAAGGTCGCAAAGTCACAGTTTAAGACAAGAGGAGAAAGCAAAGAGTGAAAATGAAGTTGAAGTGCAATTATCACAAACGATTTTTGATCAGATGTTTGAAAAATAACAAGAACAGGTGGAGGGTGAGGCGGGTGTTTTTAGTTCAGGAACATTTGGCGGAGTTACAACAGAAAGATGTAGAAATAGAAAGGATGTATCAGAAAGCATATACGGAAGAGGAATCTGCGTGTATACCAGAGTCTTATTACCGTAAAAGTGATGTCTTGATGAGAAAATGGAAACCTTTACATATGCATGCGGATGAAAAGTGGCCAGAGCTTCCTCAATTAGTATTGCCGGTAGGGTATAGAAAGGAGGTGTTGCCAGTTGCACATGAGCTACCAGTGGGAGGTCATTTGGGAATAAGGAAAACTCAAGCTAAAATCCAAAAACATTTTTATTGGCCTGGACTACATAAAGCTGCAATTAAATTTTGTCAATCATGTCACACACGTCAAGCGAAAGGGAAATCTCAAGCAGTGATCAAACCAGCGCCCTTAATACCCATTCCAGCATTTGAGAAACCTTTTACGAGTGTCCTAATTGATTGCATAGAACCGCTTCCTGAAACAATAAGTGGGAATTGATATATTTTAACTATAATGGATGTGTCTATTAGGTTTCCAGAGGCCATTCCAGTATGTAAAATTACAGCTAAAAGGATAGTTCAGGAGTTACTTAAATTATTTACTAGATATGGACTACCCACAGAAATATAATTCAAGGATCGAACTTTACCTCAAGGTTCTTTAAAGAAGTTATGGATAGCTTAGGTATAAAACAATTTAAATCAACTGCGTACCATCCAGAATTGCAGGGAGCGTTGGAAAGGTGGCATCAGACATTAAAGACAATGTTGAGGGCTTATTGTCAAGATTATCCAGAAGATTGGGATAAAGGAATTCCATTCGTACTGTTTGCAATTAGGGATGCACCTAATGAGTCAACCAAGTTTAGACTTTTTCAAGTCATTTTTTGCCATGAGGTAAGATGCTGAAATTGATTAAGGAAAAATTGGTGACTGAGAAATCGGAAATTACATTATTGGATTACGTTTCAAATTTTACGGAACGATTAAATAGAGCAGGTGAGTTGGCTAGACAGCATTTGAAAGTTGCACAAAATCTAATAAAACGGGTAGCGGACAAGAAATCCAAATTTCGTAGTTTTGCCAGTGGAGATAAAGTTCTGGTATTATTACCAGTGGTAGGTGAATCTTTAAAAGCAAGGTTTTGTGGACCGTATCAGATTGAAATAAAATTAAGTGAGGTGAATTATGTGGTAAAAACACCAGATAGAAGGAAGACTCACCGAGTGTGACATGGAATATGGTTAAAATGTACTTTGAAAGGAAAGGAGAGAAAAAAGCAAGAGGTTTTAATGATTCTAACTCAAAGTGACGAATCAAATCCAGATGACTTAGAATTTGACAAGCCTCAAATTAAATTGGAAAAAGAGGATGTTCTTAAAAAGTGGGATAAATTGTTGAGTTACCTTCCAGAGGACAAACGGACTGACCAGATAGAGTTATTGATAACACATGGGCAAGTTTGTAGAGATAAATTGGGATGCACTAAAATGGCAATACATGATGTAGATGTCGGAAATCCTGTTCCAATCAAACAACATCCAGATAGATTCAAGCCTGTAAAATTGGCACAGGTTAACAGAGAGATTGAGAGTATGCTTCCAAATGGCATAATTGAAGTGGGTTGCAGCCATTGGAGCTCACCCATGGTGAAGGTACAGAAACCAGACGATACCCAACGGTTGTGTGTGGACTTCAGAAAGGTCAATGCAGTTACAAGATCGGACTCTTGTCCTGTCCCACGTTTGGAGGATTGCATTGAGAAAGTGGGACAATCAGCTTTTATTTCCAAACTGGATTTACTTAAAGGTTACTGGCAGGTACATTTATCCGAAAGGGCAAAGGAGATTTCAGCTTTTGTGTCTCCAAATGGTATATACCAATTCAATCTTATGCCAATTGGCATGAAAAATGCCCCAGCCACATTTCAACGGTTAACTAACAAAATGGTTTCAGGATTACCCAAGTGTGTGGAATACATCGACGATCTGGTAAAATTCAGCCAGACAAACAGACAAAGAACAAAGAAAAGTACAGCACAGGAACAGGCCCTTCGGCCCTCCAAGCCCGTGCAGACCATGCTGCCTGACTAATCTACAATTCCTGGGTCCGTATCCCTCTATTCCCATCCTATTCATGTATTTGTCAAGATGCCCCTTAAATGTCACTATCGTCCCTGCTTCCACCACCTCCTCCGGTAGCGAGTTCCAGGCGCCCACTACCCTCTGTGTAAAAAACTTGCCTCGTACATCTACTCTAAACCTTGCCCCTCGCACCTTAAACCTATGCCCCCTAGTAATTGACCTCTGTACCCTGGGGAAAAGCCCCTGACTATCCACTCTGTCTATGCGCCTCATAATTTTGTAGACTTCTATCAGGTCGCCCCTCAAACTCCGTCGTTCCAGTGGGAACAAACCGAGTTTATTCAACCGCTCCTAATAGCTAATGCCCCTCATACCAGGCAGCATTCTGGTAAATCGCTTCTGCACCCTCTCTAAAGGCTCCACACCCTTCGGGTAGTGCGACCAGAATTGAACACTGTACTCCAAGTGTGACCTAACTAAGGTTCTATGCAACTGCAACATGACCTGCCACTTCTTAGACTCAATGCCTCGGCCAATGAAGGCAAGCATGCCGTATGCATTATTGACTACCTTCTCCACCTGTGTTGCCCCTTTCCGTGACCTGTGGACCTGGACACCTAGATCTCTCTAACTTTCAATAGTCTTGAGGGTTCTACCTTTCAATGTATATTCCTACCTGCATTAGACCTTCCAAAATGCATTACCTCACATTTGTCCGGATTAAACTCAATCTGCCATCTCTCCGCCCAAGTCTCCAAACAATCTAAATCCTGCTGTATCCTCTTACAGTCCTCATCGCTATCCGCAATTCCACCAATATTTGTGTCGTCTGCAAACGTACTAATCAAACTAGTTACTTTTTCCTCCAAATCATTAAAATATACTACAAACAGCAAAGGTCCCAGTACTGATCCCTGCGGAACACCACTAGTCACAGCCCTCCAATTAGAAAAGCATCCTTCCATTGCTACTCTCTGCCTTCTATGACCTAGCCAGTTCTGTATCCACCTTGCCAGCTCACCCCTGATCCCGTGCGAATTCACCTTTTGTACTAGTCTACCATGGGGGACTTTGTCAAAGGCCTGACTGAAATCCATATAGACAACATCCACTGCTCTACCTGCATCAATCATCGTTGTGGCCTCCTCGAAAAACTCTATCAAGTTAGTGAGACACGACCTCCCCTTCACAAAACCATGCTGCCTCTCACTAATACGTCCATTTGCTTCCAAATGGGATTAGGTCCTGTCTCGAAGAATTCTCTCCAGTAATTTCCCTGCCACTGACGTAAGGCTCATCGGCCCGTAGTTCCCTAGATTATCTTTGGTACCCTTCTTAAACAGAGGAACAACATTGGCTATTCTCCAGTCCTCTGGGACATCACCTGAAGACAGTGAGGATCCAAAGATTTCTGTCAAGGCTTCAGAAAATTCCTCCCTTGCCTCCTTCAGTATTCTGGGGTAGATCCCACCAGGCCCTAGGGACTTATCTACCTTAGATTTTTTCAAGACGCCCATCACCTCATCTTTTTGGATCCCAATGTGACCCAGGCTATCTACACACCCTTCTATGCAAAGTGTTCATTTAGTACCTCGCCCATTTCCTCTAGTTCCACACATAGATTTCCTTGCCTATTCTTCAGTGGGCCAACCCTTTCCTTGGCTACCCTCTTGCTTTTTATGTCCGTGTAAAAAGCCTTGGGATTTTCCTTAACCCTATTTGCCAATGTCTTTTCGTGACCTCTTCTAGCCCTCCTGACTCCTTGCTTAAGTTCCTTCCTACTTTCCTTATATTCTACACAAGCTTCGTCTGTTCCCAGCATTTTAGCCCTGACAAATGCATCCTTTTTCTTTTTGTCGAGGCCTACAATATCTCTCGTTACCCAAAGTTCCCGAAAATTGCCGTATTTATCCTTATTCCTCACAGGAACATGCCGGTCCTGAATTCCTTTCAACTGACACTTGAAAGCCTCCCACTTGTCAGATGTTGATTTACCCGCAAACATCTGCCCCCAATCTAGGTTCTTCAGTTCCCGCCTAATATTGTTATAATTAGCCTTCCCCCAATTTAGCACATTCACCCTTGGACCACTCTAATCCTTGTCCAACAGCACTTTAAAACTTACTGAATTGTGGTCACTGTTACCGAAATGCTCCCCTACTGAAACGTCTACCACCTGGCCGGGCTCATTCCCCACTACGAGGTCCAGTACAGCCCCTTCCTTAGTTGGACTGTCGACATATTGTTTTAAGAAGCCCTCCTGGATTCTCCTTACAAACTCTGCCCCGTCTAAGCCCCTGGCACTAAGTGAGTCCCAGTCAATATTGGGGGTGGGGGGGGGGGGGGGGGGGGGAGTTGAAGTCTCCCATCACAACAACCCTGTTGTTTTTACCCTTTTCCAAAACCTGCCTACCTATCTGCTTCTCTATCTCCCGCTGGCTGTTGGGAGGTCTGTAGTAAACCTCCAACATTGTGACTGCATCCTTCTTATTCCTGATCTCTACCCGTATAGCCTCACTGCCCTCTGATGTGTCCTGTAGTATAGCTGTGATATTCTCCTTAACCAGTAGCGCAACTTCGCCACCCCTTTTACAGCCCCCTCTATCCCCCCTGAAACATCTAAATCCTGGAACGTTTAGCTGCCAATCCTGCCCTTCCCTCAACCAGGTCTCTGCAATGGCAACAACATCATAGTTCCAAGTACTAATCCAAGCTCTAAGTTCATCTGCCTTACCCATAATACCTCTTGCATTAAAACATATGCACTTCAGGCCACCAGACCCGCTGTGTTCAGCAACTCACCCTGTCTGCTCAGCCTCAGAGCCATACTGACCCTATTCCCTCGTTCTCCCTCAATGCTCTCACCTTCTGACCTATTGCTCCCGTGCCCACCCCTGCCAGACTAGTTTAAACCCTCCCGTATGACACTAGTACACCTCGCGGCAAGGATATTTATGACTCTCCAGTTTCGATGCAACCCGACCTTATATAGTTCACACCTGCCCAGTGGTCCAGATAACAGAAACCCTCCCTCCTACACCAGCTCTTTAGCCACGTGTTTAGCTGCTCTATCTTCCTATTTCTAGCCTCACTGGCACGTGTCACTGGGAGTACTCCCGAGATTACAACCCTAGAGGCCCTGTCTTTTAACTTTATGCTTACCTCCCTGAACTCCTGCTGCAGGACCTCATGCCACTTCCTGCCTATGTCGTTGGTACCAATATGTACAACGACCTCTGCCTGTTTGCCCTCCCCCTTCAGGATGCCCTCTGCCCGTTCGGAGACATCTTGGACCCTGGTACCAGGGAGGCAACATACCATCCTGGAGTCTCTTTTTCACGTCCATAAAAGTGGCTATCTGTACCCCTGACTATAGAGTCCCCTATGACTAATGCTCTTCTGCGCTCTGACCCTCCCTTCTGAACATCAGAGCCAGCCGTGGTGCCACTGTTCTGGCTGCTGCTGTTTTACCCTGATAGGCTATCCCCCCCCCCCCGACAGTATCCAAAGGGGTATACCTATTCGAGAGGGGGACAACCACAGTTGATTCCTGCAGTGACTGTCTGCCCTTTCTGGTGGTCACCCATTTCACTGCCTGAACCTTGGATGTGACCACATTTATATAACTGCTATCTATGACGCTTTCCGCCACCTGCATGCTTCCAAATGCATCCAACTGCCTCTCCAACCGATCTCTGGCTGAGATACCCCTCTAAATTATAATTAAGTAATAATGTTTAATTAGTTTACCAATGCTTATTTTTAAAAATGTAGTCTAGATTCCCAACCAGCCTATCAGGTCACAACTTTTCTGTGATGTCACTTCAGTCCCCCCCCCCCCCCCCCCCAGACACACACACTCACAATTTCAAAAAAGGTAATACAAGTAAAAATCACTTACTTACCTTCTGAGGGTCTCAGATGCTCTCAGGCTCTCTCCCTGCTGATTAAAAGTTACCGGCCAGAAGAAAGAGAGCGAACAAAACAGTAGGGAAAATTCACCTTCTCCCACTCTGCCCCGAATTACCTCGCTGCACCAAATTACCAACTTCCAAATTCCCACACTGGATGTGTCTCACTCAGGCTGTGTCTCTCTGATGGAGATATTCGATCGACTTCAGGAGGGGGGTTTGGTGATAAACCTAGCCAATAGTGAATTTGGAAAAGCCCAAGTCACTTTCCTTGGCCATACAATCGGACTGGATCGAATGGTCACACGGGATGTGAAACCAACAGTTATTGAGGAGTTTTCAATACCCTCAAGACGAAGGGAATTATTGCGATTTCTTGGCATGAGTGGATTTGATCGAACATTTGTGCAAACGTTTTGTTGCCTGATTGCTCCACTGATAGACTTGCTGAAGAAACGTCGAAAATTTCTATGGACAGCGGAGTTTTAACAGGCATTTGACTGCCAGAAAGCTGTGATACCCAATGTTAGCGTGTTGGGACTCTGTGATCAGATTGAACTAAAGTTTATGACTTTAAAGAGAAAATGAAATGAAAATCGCTTATTGTCACAAGTAGGCTTCAAATGAAGTTACTGTGAAAAGCCCCTAGCCAACATTCCGGCGCCTGCTCGTGGAGGCTGTTGCGGGAATCGAACCGTGCTGCTTGCCTGCCTTGGTCTGCTTTCAAAGCCAGCGGATTAGCCCAATGTGCTAAACAGCCGAGGCATGCCGAGGCATGGAGGAATGGATGGATCGTGCCGAGACCTTCTTGTTCAAAGAGACTGTCAATCGAAAAGGATTCCAGTTAGAGGAAAAATAATAAAAATGGACTATATTATTATACCTGTTTGCGGTGGTGTTTTTGAAACGGAAAAGTATATTTACGGTGTGCATTTCTTAAAGGATAGTGAAAAAGTGAAAAATTAAACTATCGTGAAGTTGTTGGATTTTGTTTCTTGTGGGGAGGTGTCATGAGAATGTCGCTTTAAGAAATGTTTGGCTGCTCATGTTACTGCAGTGATGTTAGAGTCTGGGTGGAGCTGAGCTCTATCTCTGCTTTTTTGTTTCACTTTGAGAAAAGCTTGGGTGTGCCTGTGTTTTCTTGGTTTCGTTTTCAGTGTTGGAGCTGAAGCCAGAAAACGCAGGTGTACTGTTGATCTCTCTGCCATGAAAAATCTATCTCTTGATCATTTGGTGAATTCAAAATTATAAATGTTTTCAGTAGTGAATATAAACCTGATGTGCATCTGTTAAAAGGTGTTGCTTTTGTCTTCTGGATGTTGTTTGGGATGTTATTAAGGCTGACTTAGTGTTGTATTCTTTGGGGGTTGTATTTGAATTGATGGTTGTTATGATTTTCACTGTATGTATTAATACGATTAACTTGAGTTCATAGAATAAACATTGTTTTGCTTTTAAAAATCGGTTTGAATTTCTGCTGTACCACACCTGTAGAGTGGGCTGTGTGCTCCCCATACCACAATCTATTAAACGTTGTGGGTCAGGCGAACTCCATTATACACTTTGGGGTTCTCTAAATGCTGGACCACTACATTACTAATGCAACCCCGCCTCCTTTGCCCATCTGCCTGCCCTATCGATAGGACACATATCCTTGTATATTTAGGTCCCAGCCCTGATGCCCTTGCAGCCACGTCTCTGTGATGCCCACAACATAGGACCGGCCAATTTCAATGTGCGCAACAATCTCATTTATGTTGTTCCATATACTGTGCGTATTAAAGTACAATACCCTCAATCCTGCATTGACCACGTCCCTTCTCACACTTGTCACTATTTTTTGCAGTGCCTGACGGTGGGGTTCTATTATTTGTGTTCTCTATTTCCCCTTCAGTTATGACACCTTCCACGCTAACGTTTTTGTTCCCACCACCTCCGTCCGCTATACCAGTTTAAGTCCTCCCAGGTGACACTTGCTAACCTCCAAGCCAGGATATTGGTGCCCCTCGAGTTTAGATGCAACCCGTCCTTCGTGCACGGGTGGCACCAGCCCCTGAAGAGATCCCAATGGTCCAGACATCTGACACCCTGCCTGCTACACCACTGGTTTAGCCACGTGTTTAGCTGCACTATCCTCCTATTTCTAGCCTCACTGACATATGGCACACGGAGTCATCCTCAAATTACAACCCTAGAGGTCCTGCTTCTTCGGTTACTGCCTAACTCCATGAACTCCTTCTGCAGGACCTCATCACTCATCCTGCCTATGACTTTCGTACCTATGTGAACTACGACCCATGACTGTTCACCCTCCCCCTTCAGGATATCTTGTGTTCGTTCAGAGACATCCTTGACCCTCGCAGCATGGAGGCAACACACTATCCTGGGGTCTCTTTCACTTCCCCAGAAGCGTCCATCTGTGCCCCTTACTATAAAGTCCACTATAACTATCGCTCTCCTGCACTTTTGCCCTCCCCTGCTGAGCAACAGAGCCAATTGTGGTGCCACGATTCTGGCTGCTGTTGTTTTCCACTGATAGACTATCCAACCCCCAACAGTATTCATAAAGGTATACCTGTTAGAGAGCGGACAGCCACAGAGGTTTCCTGCACTGACTGCGTGCCCATCCTAGCAGTCTACCATCTGCCTGCCTGTACATTGTGTGAGACCACGTCTCTATAACTCCTATCTATGATGCTTTCCGCCACCTGCATGCTCCTCGGTGCATACAACTGCTGCTCGAACCCAACCACGCGGTCTGTGAGGATCTACCATTTGTTACACTTGCTGCAGATGTAGTCGACCGGAACGCTGGAAGCGTCACGGATCTGCCACATCTCACAGTTGGAGCACTGCACCCCGCTGAGTGACATTTAAGCACTTGTTCATTAATTTAAAATTAATACTTGATTTATTGTTAGATTGAGTTACAATTAACTATATTAACATTGACCTGCAGAATTTCAGAATCTTAGAATAGAGTCTCTTCTATTTCAGAATGGAAATCCTTCCAACATATTGAGCAGCAATCTCTGTTGTCTTATGGCGAAATCGCCAACTCAGAGAATAGGTTTCAGCGCTAAAATCGCGGCTGATGCCAATTTCACGCCAAATCGTGATGCTCCGTTACCTCGATGTCAATGCAGTCTTGAAAACAAGTACAGTAAACATCATGGGCGGGAATCTCCGGTTGCCGACGCCGAAATCGTGAAATGCGATTGGGCGGACAATGGCTTTGGATAACAAAATCTGGGTAGGCACCAGTTTGATGCGAAATCGGGTTGCTCCGGCACCCCAAAAAGGGCGTAAAAGGATCGCTCGGCGCTTGGGGTGTAAGTATAGTAGGCATGTCATGAGCGAGCCTGACACCCAAGGTTGAATAAGCGATTATTATTATTATTACAAAGGCATTTGGACATCAACCTGCAATGCTAGCCGCTGTGGTGATTGCCGCAGCCCTGCAAGATACCCTGCGCTCGAGTGACCGGGGGCGGCTCGGAGAGGGGGAGGAAGCTTTATCAGAGGAATGGGCTGCAAAGAGGCAGTTGGCGGACGCACAGGCTGGAGGGCCGGCGCATAACAGGCCGAGGAGGAGGTGCCATGAAGGCACCGCATGAGGCCTCGTGTGTACCAGCGCCGCATGTCATTCGTGTACCTGTCGGACGGTGCATGCTGTCGGAGACTGCGGATGAGCAGAGGGGCACTTTAACACATCTGCCAGATGGTAGCACATCTGGCAAAGCAGGAGTATGGGGGAGGACACCTTCTCCCCTTGATCATCAAGAGAATGGTCGCCCTGACCTTTTACGTGACGGGGTACCTCGAGCCGCCGAGTGGGGACTTGTCCGAGATCTTGCAGACCTCGTTGCACAGGTGCATCCGCGCTATCATGGAGTTCCTATGCACCCAGGCGGATCAGTGCATCCAGTGCCATGTGGACTGAGCCCACCAGGCTGCCCGGGCAGCGGAGTTCGCTTCCATCATCTGGTTGCAACCTGTCCAGGGGCCAATAGACCGGATACACCGGCAGATAACCAGCCGGGGGTGAAGGGGGGGGGGGGGGGGTAAAGTTGAGAGGGGTGAGGGTGAGCGGTGTGGGCATCTAAAATGGCTGTCGGTACAGATCGTTGGAAAATTGTCAACACAGAGTCACAGACAGGCTGCAGCGAGCAAATATACAAAGGCTGCAGCCCACTCTTTGCAGAGACTAACACAGAGAAAAGGCCGTTCAAAGGCCATTCTGGGACAAGGGGCTCCACGTAGAAACCCCCAATATGTTGCAGACTTGGTGACATTGGTTTCCTTATTTGGGAAGCCCTACGTGCCTTGGACACTAACAGACATGGCCGACTGTGACCCGCCCCGCCATCAAGGTGTCCACCCACAGTTGGTTGAGATTGATCATGATGCTTGAGCTATTGGACATCTACCTGGGACCGCACAAAAGCGCGCAAAACCTGTAAGGAATCAAAGGTGCTGCACAGCCGAGCACTCGCTTTCTCGACCACCAACTACAACAACGGCGTTATCTTCGCCAGCAAAGGGGAGGACCACCCACGCATCCATAGACGGACCAGAGCCGAGGACAGGACGAACAGCAACAGACATCTAGCACTGCCAGACGACGGATTCCAGATGAGGCCACATCCGTTCTGTACTTGCCAGTCATCTGGACGTGAGGTTAGGGTTGTTCTTGTGTGTTAGTTTACAGTGCAACTTGTATGTGTGGGTTAACATTTTGTGCGCGTAATATACTATTATCGTATTAAACAACTTATGTGATAAATTGTCCACCGTATATGGGAGGTTAATGACACACTGGGTGGGGGCTCGGCTTTCCCCGGAGTGGAGGAGCGGTAGGGCTAAGGGTGTGTTGGACAGGTGGGTGCCAACTCATCCTGGCTGCCCTGAAGAGGTCGTGGCATTTCTTCTGGCACTGCATGCCTGTCCGTGCCATGTTGTTCATGGCGCTGATCACCTCTGCCACCTGCACCCAGGCACCGCGAACTGCGGCATCTTGTGGGCTTCGTCATGTGTCGGGTTACAGGGTCATCTATTTCCTTCCACGGCGTCCAGGGGGGGTGCCCAGGTCAGCGTCCCTGAACCGTGGCGCTGCTCTCCTGCAAACCATCTTGTTGAGTTGTTCAATGTGTGTGTGTGTGTGGGGGGGTGGGGTGGGGTGGGGGGGGGGGGGGGGTTTGGGGTGGGGAGCGGGGGGGGGGGGGGGGATCGTTTAAAGGTGGCTGCGGCGTGTCTACCAATCATGGACCCGACGAATCCAGCGTTGTTTTGCATGGTACCAGTTGTTTTCTACTGAGCGACCGTGCCAGCCCATTTAGAGTTGCTGAATTGGTGGACCTGTTGCGCCACGTTTCCGGTCGGAAAACACCACTGTTCCCACACTGGCGTCAGCACTTAGTCTCAGAAAGGGAAAATCCAGCTGCGTTTGAATGGAATTTGCAGGCCCCACCGTGTATTTACCCGGGCCTCCGCGATGCTCGCCTCCGATGGGACGTGTTCCTGCGGTTCGCTTACGCTTTTAGAAGTCGAAAAGTGGCGTCATGTCTGCAGAGGATAGGAAAGGGCGTACAGAAAGTATCCAACATCGCCATAGTTTGCTGACAGTTATGCGCCTGGCTGGGGGGGGGGGGGGAGGAGGGGCTTCTCCCACGGCCAGGGTAATAGCAGTGAGTGGCCAGGTGCTGAGCTGTGGGGGCAGTATGGACGGGCACAGAACACCATTCCCGCCCACAAAGCAGCCACGCAGCTTTGCACAATGCGAACAGCCCACTGTTAACACAGGTGGGTATATATGTCACCTCAGGCCATTCCCCTATGTGCCCTGTAGCCCCAGCCGACACATCAGCTGTATGGCGGGGCTCCAGAACAACCAGTGTCATTTTGTTGGCTGGGGTGACTGTGTTTGGGGATTGCAACGCGTATATGCGTCTGTAGCTTGTCAGGCTCCCGAGTGACAATGATGGACCCAGCAAATTGCGCACCGTTTTTCATTGGAATCGATTGTTTTCCATGGCACGCCAGTGCTAGCCCCTCCGCAATTGCTTAATCATCCAGGGTCGGCGCCAGTTTTGTTGTCGTGCAAGTCCACAAATTCTGAGCCGTGTCAACTCTTAGTTTCAGAAACGGAGAACCCCGCTAATTATATAAGTTATTGTATACTTGAGTTAAATATCTCACCCCAAACAAGTGTGGGCTCTTCAGCATTACATGGATGCACTGTAGTGATTTGCATTGATGAGAACGGAGACGTTCCAGACTCACCTGATGTTGCAGATACTAGGACACGGCAATCTTTGGAGGTAGCAGTTGGAGTCAGTAATCTGAAGGGGTGAAAATTCCCTTCGTTCATCGATTCAAATGTATCACAGTGAATAAAGTAACTTGATGTTTGTCGATGGTTCGTCTTGCCTAACTGGAAAAGAACAAATTAGCTAAGGTTGAATGTCTCTTCTTCACGGGTGATGCATTGATTTAGGTAACTCGAAAAAATGTAACTTGTTTGAAACAGATTTTTTCTCTGCGGAAGCCATAAATGACTGTCCCAGGGCGAATTTTCACTCCAGCAAGCGTAAATTGGCTGCAGAAATGGATTCTCTCCCTTACTCCAGAGGAAACCATAACTTTCAGAGCTTCAGAACGGTCTTATTCTCTGGTATTTCTCTTATCACAACAGTCCCAGAAGTTGCGGAAGAGTGGACAGGGACTCGAGGCTGAAGCCATCTGAGGTGGTCACCTGCAAAGGACCATGGGAATTATGGCCAATCCAGGACTCAGACAGATACAGAGCTTCTGTACGTCTGAAACACAGGTAGCCAGACCTGATCTAAACCCCCGCTCGTTTGCATTTTAATGGCCCGTTCCCCAGAACAATAGGACTGCACTCAAGAATCCGATACGGGCACAGAATGATCGGAGCCACCCCCTTTACTCAGAGACCCCAACTGCCAAGGTCAATGACAGCTAAGAAGCCGCCAGGCTACCAAGGCACCCGACCCTTAATTGGCCGAAATCGAATGCAGTCATCGAAGCCTGTCGAATTATTGGGTCCAAGATAAACACCGCCCCAAAGAGTGCGAAATCCCAAAGGGATAAAAGGGGACACAGCCATGTGTTCAGTCTCTTTATGACCCGGCCTGTGCCAGCCACGTTTGGATCCGCCCTGTGCCAGCCTCTTTTGGATCCGGCTAATGCCATCCCAACTGCAACATAACGACCAGACAGCCAAGTTCAAGATCAACGATCGCGACCTGACGGCTGAGCCCAGCAGAAACAGAGCCACTTCTTCAAACCAGCCACGTGCGATAAAGATGAAGGCCTTATCAATCTGCACAGCGCCGGTTGCCCTGAAGTTAAGTATAGGTTATTGTAGCTGATCGGTGTAATTTAACTTGTAGTATATTGCATGTCGAAGTAACCCTTGTGTGTAAATAAACCATCTTTGAACTTGAACTGATTAACTGGTTGTGTGGTCATTTGACAGATATACAGGAAAGCCTTGTGGTGCAGTTAGACAAACAGAAACACCCACAGTATTGGCGACGCTGTTGGGACATAACATCACATCATAAAAAGATCCCCAGTATCACATTGGCGACTCTAAAGAGCTACATTATTGGTGACGCTGGTGGGATAGTATTCCGATTGGCAACATTATTGGTGACCTCTACCGGACTCGATTTAGAAGTGACCTTGTCACTCCGAGAGAACCCACAAAACTTTGAAATCCAATTGCGGGAGAAAGAAAGAACCACAAGTGCAAGCCGATATCGACCAAATCACCGAATTTCGGAAGTGTGTACTAACCTGCATGCATACTAACAGGGATATAAGGTAAACTTGCTAGATTTTGTCAAAACAATCGAGGGAATTGTAAACCGGAAAGTAGCTTAGGCCATACCCACAGTTCAAATCGGCGCCTTATCCCCCTGTCCCAAATTAACGATAGGAAACAGAGATTAACGGTAGGAAACGAGAGAAGGGAGACATTTTAAAAAAGAGATATTAGATGCAACGGCCACAAAAGCGATGGAACTTTAATGAACCCACGGGAACCCGAGGGCACAGCGACCAACAGAGCAGCGCAGTGGCCCATATGGGAGGAAGAGTTGAGGAAGTATTTAAAGGGGAAATGGTGGCCGCTTTGGTCGAATTTCTGTGCGAATGACGAGTCAGGTCCAGGAAGCATAGGACAAACTTGGTGGGACAACCTAATTGAGGTCCATAACAAAAATGCAGCGAAAGTCCGAAAGCCGATGGCAGTAGTGTCCTGTTTGGCACAGTTGCGAGGCACAGAGGATGCCGTGAAGATGCTCGGTAGGTAGTTAGTTGAGAAAGAAGAGAAGAATGAGGGAAACAATACTGAAATTGAAAAGAGCATCTCCGGGAACAGTTGCAGCTAAGGATAACGAGGTAGCAGATGTGAAACGTGCACACCAATCTTGTTTCGTTCACCATTGCAGCTTTCAGACCCAATACGATAAAGCCTACCAAGATACACAGGGCGCTGTCCTGGTAAGAGAGGAAGCAAAACAGCAGGTAGCCCAGTTAAGTAGTCAATGCGTGGATTGAAAGGCAGCTTTGCGAGCGCTCCACAGCTCCACAACATAACAGAGACAGAGCACAGCAGACCACGCGAAATGCAGATAACAAAGAGAGAAACTACAGTCACTGCTATCAGTGCAGAATGGATCTACATATGCCTTTGGACAAAATTAAGATGAGGGAGATACTCCCGATTGGCAAGAATTAAATGAAAGCGCCCAGAGATATGTAGAGGATACAGGAATTCAGAATCTAGCTCCCCATGCCCAAAATGGAAAGCACCCGCACCACCGACTGCACTGGCAGCACCCCCCCCACCCCGCCCCCATGAATCCGGTTACCACACAGCGCAAGTCCGCAGATCAGGATGAGCCTGAATTCGTTTACACCAGCCCACTATGCCAGTTAAGAGATGCTTGCACCATAATTGTTTCATTTCAGCGCAGCGCAGACCCGCACAGCTTCTTTGAGGATGTGCGCCAACAAAAAGTTATGTACGGCTTAGACGAGAGAGAGGAAGTCAAACTCATAGTTATGAGCCTTTACAGTTCGTAAGATTAGCTTTGCCTGAACCCCGAAATGTACCAGGAGGAACCCTACAGGAAATGAAAACGGCCATTTTAGAGGCAATCGGGTATAACAAGGGAGATCCGGTAGAAGGTTTAAATCAATGTAGGAACAAAAAGGAGAGCATCCGACCGCATTTTCAGGTCGCATTTGGATCCATTTTAAAACTGTATTTGTGAATTTGAACAGCGCTCACACAAATGAGGACGACACCACTATATGGTCTCGCATGCCACAGAAGCAGGTCAAAAGGCTTGTGTGAATTACGACCCCGCAGCCACATACATAATGAAGTTTGGGTTTTAAAGAGACTCTCCAGGTCATGGGAACAAGCCCTACACAGACAGGCATCAGGAACAGATGGAAGCAAATATGCACCCAGTTAGAACTAACCACGGACCAACATGGATTACCGAGGGTAGATATGAGGGACAGAACCCCAGAGCACAGGCACCACGAAGTTGCTACCATTGTTGACACATGGGACATTACGCCTGCGAATGCCAACAAAACCCCCCGAACCAGCACTGACACCAACAAACCGCACCCCCCCCCTCCCCCTCAACCCCAGCTAGGAGCCATGTTAGGCCCATGCGAAGTGGTAGCGCCCGTTCAGGCGATTTAGGGGTGAATTCCACAGATTGACGGTGTTCGGACTCCCCAACCTGGGTCTGCGACACACTCTGGGACACATCAGGCAGATCAGTAGTCACAGCACAGTCCGGGGACAACCAGCGAATTTACTTGGGACACAGGAGGATCCTGCACCACTTTAAACCTCTACCATGTTTCAACGTGACAAATGGCCCACCACAGACACCATCACCCTTAGTGGATTTACCGGACACGTACAATAGGGATACATCACAGCCGCCGTAGATATTCAGATAGGGAACATAACCACCAGGCACCCCGTTGTTTTAGTCGACTTGCCCCAAGCAGCAAAGCACATTCTAGGAATCGATTTTATGAGCTACCATAATCTTTCCTTTGATCCAGTGAATAATTGTGCATGGAAAATGGCCAAAGCAGCTAGGGCCCCCGCTACGCTGACAGAAGGGGCTTATGAACATAGGATTTGCTCAGTAGGAGACTATTGGTTTGACCGCAAACAATTAGTGCAGACCAAACAATTAGAGAGGTCCTCATAAAACACAAAGCTTCGTTTGCGCAACACAAACACGATTGTGATAAGATCCCAGGTACGGTCACAATATCAGGTCCCGATCCAAAACCACAGAAGCAATACGGTTTCCCACAGCAAGCCGAGGGTGAGATTTTCAAAGTTATCAGCAGTTTATTAGACCAAGGAGTAATTCGGCCTATAGCGTGAACAAATAATGCCCCAATTTGGCCCGAGAAAAGCTGGATGGCGATTAGTGATCGACTACCGAGAACTTAACAAGGTAATCCCTTTAGCAGCCCCCACCGTTAAGACGAGTCCCGAGACCATGCTCATGCAGGGAGTATAGGCGAAGTACCTCACAGTGCTGGACATCAGCAATGGGTTTTGGTCCATCCCGCTCGACAAGGGCTATCAGTACAAGTTCCTGTTTACATTTCAAGGGCCGCAGTACACGTGAACATGCCTCCCACATGGATTCCACAACTCCCCCTCCATTTTCCACCGACAATTGGCCAACGGACGTTCTAAATTTCCCCTACCCGAATACCTTCTACAGTATGTGGACGACTTACTCCTACAGAGGGAGACAGAAGAGGAGCATATACAGCTCCCATCGGAATTCCGTGGCCTCCTGCAATCCATTGGATGCAAGGTCAACCCCAAAAGAGCCCAGATCTTAATGAGAAAATGTTCTTTACTTAGGCACCATCATCACCCACAGGAAGAGAGAAATTAATCACAAACGAATCGAATCGGTAGTTAAATTGCCCCTGCCCCAAAACGTCACTGCACGCCGGTCATTCCTAGGTTTAGTAAGATATTGTAGGAACCATATAGATGGTTTTGCCACAAAAGCTGCCCAACTCTCAGAACTCCTTAAAAAGAACGCCCCATGGGAATGGCTTCCGCACAGCCCTCCACTTTGCAAGTTCCAGACCCACACTAGCCCTGTGCCATAGAAGTAGCAACCACCGACCGAACCCTATCAGTGGTACTCCTGCAGGACAGCCATGACCGCTTAGGTCCCTTACCCGATGCCTCACGGGTTTTGGACCCCGTAGAGCCAGGATTCTCAGCCTGCGAACGGCACTTGCTCGCAGTCTTTTGGGCAGTACGGTATTTCGCGTACATCATAGCCTTAACCTAGTAACGATTTTAACCGAGCACACCCGAACACAACTCTTGTTCGATGGTAAATTGAAGGACGGTTCAGTCAGCCAAATTGGAGAAGCTCGCTGAACACTGCTGTTACAAGGAAGGGATATTACAGCCAAACGTACCAAGACCCTCACATTTCTGGCCGACAATCTTCTGTATGCAGGGATCCCACGAGTGCCAGATCATAGCAGTCCAACACCACACAGGACCGTTTACTCCAAGGTCACAACACCCACGTGCAGGCGGTAAAGCACAGAATCCACAAACCACAGGCAACGCTTTAAAGAGTCATGAAGACAGTTCTTCCACGATAGAAAATAGAAAGAGAATAACTTGTTGTGGAATTCATGTAGAAGACGCGCAGGGACGCGCATTGGAATAAATCTCTTTAAAATTGCCCGACCACCTACGTTCACACGCTGCAGAACCCGCAGCCATAGATTATGTAGTGCAACACCCAGATTCTTTCCCAACCCCCGCAGACATACATTCGGACAGTCTATATGTCTGCAATAGCTTGACAGAATTCCTGTCCCTGTGGAAATCTAGAGGAATAGTTTCAGCCGATGGAATACCCCTACCCTCTGTCCGGTTGTTAAAACATATTCTTAGGACAGCCTCAGACCGCACGTACGGTATTATTAAAGTAAAGTGCTATCGTCGCTCATCACCACCCGGTAATGTAAAGGCAGACGCCCTAGCCGAGGCAGGATCATGCCATGGTCACTTTCGGAAGGCCCCAGCGAGCGAACCGATACACTCAGTCCAGGTTTCCAAGACCAATATTGAGGATCTAGCCCAGGCCCAAAAGGCGGACGACACTCTCAAACAGATTTTAGACGGCAACTTCCCAGCCTCTGCGATAAATGGAAGGACTCACTGATGGTACAGGACAGCATAGCTTTGAAAAAATGAATTTATGTTGACCCCATCCAGGACAGAAACCAGATAATTTAACAGTTTCATGACGGACATGGACACCAGGGGATAGCTAATACCATTGGTCATTTAAGACCTTTGTGCTGGTGGCCTGATCTAAAATCCGATTTAACACATTATGTAGAGAATTGTCTTATCTGTGCACAAAACAATCCCGAACGGTACACAAAGAAAGGACAATTACGTCACACCCGACCTGTTAGTGGCCCTTGGACAAATTTGCAACACGACTTCATTGGCCCCCTCCCCCCACTTACAGAAATGGTTTCACGTACGTTCTAGTTGTAATCGACACCTTTACGAAATGGGTAGAAGCATTTCCCTCACGGACAAACAGAGCAAAAGCTACAGCTAAGATTTTGACCCAACAGATATTTAGACGCTGGGGTCTCCCCCGCAGCATTGAGTCAGGCCAACTTCACCGGCAGAGTCATGCAAAATGTTTTCACAATTTTTGGAATAAAACAAAAATTCCACATAGCATATCACCCCCAATCCAGCGGCATTGTTGAACGAATGAATCGCACTTTAAAAGCGACCATTAGGAAAATGATGCAACATAATAATGCCACATGGGACACAGTCCTCCCATTTGCCCTACTGTTTATTCGGAACACAGTTTCCAGTTCCACAGGTTTCACCCCCCCTCCCCTCCCCTCCCCCCCCCCCCCCCCCCCCACACACACACACTCTCATGACCAGGCGAGCCATGAAGGGAATTGGATATTTATTAGGCCTCGATTCGGATATTTATTAGGCCTCGATTTGGCGAGCCCCACAGTCACCGCCCTCATCCAGGAAAAAGCAGTCCAACAAGTCTAAGAGAATATTAAAGCAGCACAGCTCGCTGCAGCTGTCCGACTAGGTGCTAGAGAAAAGCAGAGTACAGCCTGCTTTGACAAAACAATCCACGCCGTAGAGTACACAGTCGGTCAGCAAGTAACGGTTTCCCTTTACAGCCCCAATTCTTTCCTCTACCCCAAATTTGCAGTACCCTCCTCCATTTCGGATAAAGTGAGCCCCTCTGTATACAAGATAACGTACGCCAATGTTAAAACTGGTTGGTTCCACATCAACCAACTCAAAGTCTATGGAACCCGATGTAGCCACTCCCTGGCTAGAGGAGACGATTCCGCCCCGCCCATCGGCAACGCAGTCCAACCCTGCCCCAGCAATGCCAGCACGCCCACAGGCCCGACATTGTCTCCGCCCACAGGTGCGACCTTCCACCTTGAGCTTGACCCTGACGACAGCGACAGCCTCCCCGAATTGATTGCTATCCCTGACCAATGGTATGATCTCTCTGCCCCCAGTCACCCCCAGGCCCTGGAACCACGACAAGGATATTTTCGTCCCCCTACCTCCCATTCCACAGCCACCGCCACTGCCACCGCCCGACGACAGTAACTTGCCCTTTACTGCCACCGCCCCTATGCCTCAGGACAAACGAACCCCTCTTTGGCACTGCGACAGCTCTTGTAGACTGCTAAGACGTGACGATTCGGATCCTACGATGCCCCACGCAGACACGAGTCTGGCAACCGGGAGATTGTGATGATTCAGAGACTGACTCTCGTTTCAGTGATGCTTTTAGAACGCTGTTTGGTACAGAACCCTGAGGTGACCAGATGATGAGTGAGAAAGAGACACCGCCTAAGTATTAGGGTGCCCTAATTTCTGATGGAGACTGCCTGCCTTTTCCCTTCCTCTTTTCTTCCCAATACACGGTTTTAATTGATGTCGGCCTGACACATAATTTCTTGATACACTCATAGTTACTCGTCTCACAGAGACACAGACGCAATTTACTGACCAATGGCCGTTAAAGTCAGAATTGTTGGATCTCCCATGACTACAAATTCTTTCCGCTCGTTAGGTCACCCAGGAAGCGAGTCACAGCACTAATCCCCACCGACCCGAGGACCACAAATGCATACGGTCAGATAAGCTCGGGTAGTGGAGGAACGGCACTGATCACCGCCCAAACCGGGGATTCCACCCATTCTTACCCTGCTGCGGCCCACAACCACCCCTTGTTACCATCACTTTGAGTACTCTGGAATGGTTCTTTACACTTTTCACTGTCTTTGGCAGGTCTGAATAATAGAAGAATAGAACATTACAGTCAGTACAGGCCCTTCGGCCCTCGAAGTTGCGCGGGCCTGTGAAACCAATCTAAAGCCCATCTACTCTATTCCATTATCATCCATATGTTTTCCCAATTACCATTTAAATGCCCTTAATGCTGGTGAGTCCACAACAGTTGCAGGCAGGGCATTCCACGCCCTTACTACTCTCCGAGTAAAGAATCTACCTCTGACATGTGTCCTATATCTATCTCCCCTCCATTTAAAGTTATTTCCCCTAGTGCTAACCATCACCATTCGAGGTAAAAGGCTCTCACTGTCCACCTTACCTAATCCTCTGATCATTTTGTATGCCTCTATTAAGTCACCTCTTAATCTTCTTCTCTCTAACGAAAACAGCCTCAAGTCCCTCAGCCTTTCCTCATAAGATCTTTCCTCCATACCCGGCAACATCCTGGTAAATCTCCTCTCTACCCTTTCCAATGATTCCACATCCTTCCTAATGCGGCGACCAGAACTGAACGCAATATTCCAAATGCGTCCGCACCAGAGTTTTGTACAGCTGCAACATGACCTCATGGCTCCGAAACGCAATCCCTCTATCAAGAAAAGCTAACACAACATAAACCTTCTTAAAAACCCCATCAACTGGGTGGCAACTTTCTGGGATCTATGTACATGGACACCAAGCTCTCTCTGTTCATCCACACTACCAAGCATCTTACCATTAGCCCAGTACTCTGTATTCCTGTTACTCCTTCCAAAAGTGTTGGGTGGGGTTATTGGGTTAGTGTGGAAGTGTGGACTTGGGTGGGCTGCTCTTTCCAAGAGCCGGTGCAGACTCGATGGGCCGAATGGCCTCCTTCTGCACTGTAAATTCTATGATAATTCTATGATAAAAATGAATAACCTCACAGTTTTCAGCATTAAACTCTATTTCCCATTTCTCAGCCCAACTCTGCAGCTTATCTATGTCCCTCTGTAACCTGCAGCAACCTTCTGCACTGTTCACAACTCCGCCAACTTTATTGTCATCTGCAAATTTACTCACCCATCCTTCCACTCCCTCCTCCAGGTCATTTATAAAAATAACAAACAGCAGTGGCCCCAAAACAGATCCTTGTGGTACACCACTAGTAAGTGAACTCCAGGCTGAACATTCCCCATCAACCACGGCCCTCTGTCTTCTTGCAGCTAACCAATTTCTGATCCAAACCGCTAAATCACCCTCAATCCCATGCCACCGTATTTTCTGCAACAGTCGACAGTGGGGAACCTTATCAAACGCTTTACTGGAATCCATATACACCACATCAACTGCTTTACCCTCGTCCATCTGTTTGGTCACCTTCCCAAAGTACTCAATAAGGTTTGTGAGGCACGACCTACCCTTCACCAAACCGTGTTGACTATCCCTAATCAAATTATTCCTTTCTAGATGATTATAAATCCTACCTCTTATTATCCTTTCCAAGACTTTGCCCACAACAGAAGTAAAGCTCACTGGTATATAGTTACCGGGGTTGTCTCTACTCCCCTTCTTGAACAAGGGGACAACATTTGCTATCCTCTATTCTTCTGACACTATTCATGTAGACAATTGCGACATAAAGATCAAAGCAATCTCCTCCCTAGCTCCCCAGAGAATCCTAGGATAAATCCCATTCGGCCCAGGGAACTTCTCTATTTTCACACTTTCCAGAATTCCGAACACCTCCTCCTTCTGTCTAGTAGCCTGTATTCTCTTCGACGACATTTTCTTTTTCCTGTGGTAACACTGACGACAAATATTCCTTTAACGCCTCTCCTATCTCCTCGGACTCGACGCACAACTTCCCACTACTGTCGTTGTCTGGCCCTACTCTTACCCTAGTCATTCTTTTATTCCTGATATTTTTCTGCGAAAAATATTCATTTAATGCTTCTCCTATCTCCTCGGACTCGACGCACAACTTCCCACTACTGTCCTTGACTGGCCCTACCCTTACCTGAGTCATTCTTTTATTCCTGACATACGTATAGAAAGCTTTAGGGGTTTCCTTGATCCTACCTGCTAAGGACTTCTCATGACCCCCTCCTGGCTCTTCTTAGCTCCCTCTACAGGTCCTTCCTGGCTAACTTGTAACTCTCAAGCGCCCTACCTGAACCCTCCCATCTCATCTTTACATAAGCCTGCTTCTTCCTCTTGAAAAGTGATTCAACTACTTAGTTTTCTCTTCTCTGCTCTTTTATTGTGGTTTAAAGAATGCCCTTTGCCACGCTCTGTACACACATCCCTTTACCTTCTGTGACCCTTTGGTCGTTCCCCACCTGCTATTTGCACGTTTGACACACTTGGTTGCCACATATGCTGCTACACGCGAACCACCTCTGGACCCTGGGCCGAAGAAAAATTATAAATCTGGCAGCCCTAAAATTCGGCTGGTAAAGATGAACCTCAACCACCACTGGTTGCAAGTAAAGAGAAGACTGGTCGGATAAATTGTCCACCCACTCCCGGCATCGCCCACAAGCTGCGTGAGTCTCTGTACTTGACGAGCAAAAGCCTCCCGGTCCCCGATATATACTGTTCAAGCCACCTTTTACGGCATTCAACAAAACTGAATTACCTACTGTAAGAATTATAACCATGTACCTCTGTAAACTTTGCGAGATTAAGTAGAAATGTAATGCTGTTGATTTAAAATGTTTCACTGTGCAAAAGTTCTTTTTGATATTACCAGCAGCATAAGAGTAGCTTAGATAGTCTTAGTTAGAGATTAAATTGTGTGGATAAGTTAAATGATTAATACTGAAATGTTTTGTAGTGACCCGTTAGAAATTAGTAATATGTGATGTGTTAATAGAATTAGGTAAATGCCACAAAATATAAGACAGAGTAGTGTAGAACCTGTCCTTGACCAAGGGTGACCGGTACACCAAGGATAGTAATGGATCAACAGTGTGATCCACCACGCTTCGCGTCCAGGGTCAAGAGGACGGGATGTCGCCATCTGAGATGGCCACTTGCAAAGGACCATGGGGATTATGGTCAACCCGGGACTTAGACAGATACAGATCTTCCGTGAATCTGCAACACAGGTAGCCAGACATGATCGAAACCCCCGCTCGTTTGCATTGTAATGGCCCGTTCCCCAGAACAATAGGACTGCAATCATGAAATCGATACAGGCAGACTGATCGGCGCCTCCCCCTTTACTCAGGTAGCCCACTGCCAAGGTGAATGACCGCTAAGGACGCGCCGAGCTACCAAGGCACCTGCCTCTTTATTGGCCGAAATCGACGGCAGTCATCGAAGCCTGTCGAATTATTGGGTCCAAGATTAAGGACCGCCTCAAAGGTATCCCAGAGGGATAAAAGGAAACTCAGCCATATGTTCGGTCTCTTTTGGACCCGGCCTGCACCAGCCACTTTTGGAACCGGAGAGTGCCAGCCCAACTGCAGCATAACGACCAGACAGCCAAGTTCAGGACCAACGATCGCTACCTGATGGATGAGCCCAGCAGAGACAGAGCCAGTTCTTCATGAGTAGCCTCGTGAGAACAAGACAACGGCGTTATCAATCTGCACACCACCTGTTGCCCTGAAGTTCAACACTGGTTATTGTAGCTGATAGGTGTAAGCTAACTAGTAGTACATTGTGCTTGCATGTCGAAGTAACCGTTGTGTGCAAACAAACCATCTTTGAACTTGAACTGACTAACTGGTTGTGTGGTTATTTGGCCGATACACGGAAAATCCTTGTGGTTCAGTCAGAGATATAGAAACACCCGCAGTATTGGCGACGCTGTTGGGACATAACACCATATCACGTGTTATCACCATAACACCATAAAACGAGCCTCAGCATCACATTGGCGACTCTTAAGAGCACCATTGTTGATGACGCTGGTGGGATAGTATTCCGATTAGGAACAACTCAGAGTCTAAGCCCCTCGATTCTATGAAGAGGTACGTTTTGGCGGTCTCAGGAAGTTGAGCGTAGTGAAACCTTTTGTTTTGTTGTGTGCAGGTGGGAGAGGTGGGGTGGTGGGGGTGGTGGTGGTAGTGGAAGAATATAGACACTCTGGTTTTCTGGTGCCGTCGGATAGGATGGTCGGGAGATATGGTGTAGCTCTCATACCAAAGTAAAAATGAGTTTCGTAATCGTGGCGCATATTCTCCCTTGTCGGCAGATGCTTAACCGAGTTTTGTTCCGCCTTTGGAAATAAGCAGGTTTTGCTTTCAATGCCTAATGCTTGACACCGGACGGCAAACTGTCCTTCAATGCATAATGGTTGTTCACTTTAGTTCCTCCATTGGATCAGGACGGGACGTGGCAGCCCAGCCTCTAATTCCAGGTAATTGAGCGTAGATAGCATACTAGAGGCATGATCACCTGAGTTTATCCACCGCATTAAAATCCTTGTGAGTGGTGTGTAAATAGTCAGGTATTGTGAGATTTATTGATTTATTAACGTTCTTTGAGGAAAGGGACAGCGACGCAATGAATGGGGAAACAATAGATATGCTGCACTTGGATTTCATAATGTATTGGAATTAGTGCCAAAACAAGTGTAAAAGTCAAAGTAATGACATATGCTCGGGGTTACATATCGGTCTGCTTACAAGGTTGGTTAGTTAGCAGAACCAGAAGTAGAAGTTAGGGATTGTAGGGATACTTCTGTTTAATTCCTGTCTGTTTCCTTTTCCTCCTTTTAATTCCTGTTATTTTGCTATTTCAATTTTTGTCAATAGGCTTGACCGCACACTCACCCAGTGTGAGGTAACAGGATAGATTGATTGTTTATTAGTTGGTGTAATGATTACACAGTCACAGGATCTCTACCTGGGTCGCAGTTTTTTACAATCAGATTAAGTGACTTGGATGAAAATATAGAACGTACTATATATCCTATAGATAGAAGGCAAGATGAAAAGAACAACAAAACTCTTCAAGCGGAAAAATGTTACGCAAGGAAATTGAGATTTAGAGTCAAAATGTGGGAATATATGCATTTCGGTGTTTCCAAATAGTTTAGGAAATTAACATTTTATTTAAATGGCAAGACATTACAGAACGTTCCGTTTAAATATTATCTGGGTGCCATGACACATTAATCACATTAATCAAAAGCAGTTAGTGTGCAGGTACCGAAACTGATAAGGAAGTAAAATACGCGACAGTTGTACGGGGTGTGATGTTGACATACACTCAAAATGGACGCCTGCTAACGTAATTCACTCGGGAATGCCTTGGCAATACAAAGATACACCGATTCACAGAAGATAGGAGCAGAAGGCGGCCTTTTGGACCTTCGAGCCTGCTCCGCCATTTATCACGATCATGGCTGATCATCAAACACAAGAGGCTCATCCTGCTTTCTCTCCATAACGTTGATCCCCCCCCCCCCCACTTTGGTCTACTAGCGCTCCCTGGACCACCCAGCAAGAGTGTTCCCAGTACCTGGAAAAGTCTCTCATGCCCCTGGATCGGCCCTCTCCTGACTGTGGCGGCGCTGGACTGTTTCCGCAGCCGCCACGCCGACTTCCCGACAGCTGAGACCACACGCGACCGACGCCGTCGGAAAGTCAGCCCGTGGGAGGGGGGGGGGGGGGGGAGGGGGCAACATCGGACGGATGACGGCAATGTCTCAGAGTATGCCGCTTTGTAGGGGGTGGAGCATTGCAAAAGCCCCACCACCCCGATTCGTTCATGAACGGCAATTCTCCCGCCAATGGCTGAATGCGAATTCGGCGTCGGCGGCCGGGAAGTCCCGTCCGTGGCTGGGGAACCGGAGAATCCCGCCAGTTGGTGCGATATTCCTGCCACACCAGGTGAGAGTATGCGCGGGCTGGGGAGAAAGCGGGAGAGGGCAATATCGTGAACTATAGCTGAGTGCCAATGTGTTTCTGATCAAAAATACCCACTGTCTTTGGCTAGAGGATGATCAAGCCGTGGCATGGCGAAAAACCAATGAGCACCAGTTATGCCCAACCTCCATCCCATTAGGACCCCCCAATGGAATGGCCATTCCTTTTCTAACCGCATCGCTCGCGAACAGTCCCACAGGCGCTGTTCAGTACACGTTTTCCAAAATCTGAAACTGGCGGATCAGCTCATCTGCGGATCCTACAAAGTGAGTAGTCATGTTCAGAATTAGGCAGTCAGCCAGTGGTATCGGCGCTATCTATCTATTTATCTATCTATCTATCGATCTATCTATCTATCGATCTATCGATGTACCCATCCATCCATCCTTCCATCCATCCATACATCATTCCATCCCTCCAACCATCCATCCATCCATCCATCTACCTATCTATCTGCCTCTCTATCTATCTATCTATCTATCTACCTACCTATCTATCTATCTATTTATCGATCTTTCTTTCTATCTATCAATCTATCTATCCGTTCATCCACCCATCTATCCCCCCATCCATCCATCCATCCATCTGTCCGTCTATCTGTATATCCGTCTAATCATCCATCTATCTATCTATCTAGCTATGTATTTATCTATCTATCTATCAATATATCTATCAATCTATCTATACTATCTATATATCAATCAATCTATCTATCTGTGTTTCTATCTATCTACCTATCTATCTATCATTCTGTCAATGTATCTATCATCTACCTGCCTATCTATCTATCTATCTAGCTATCTAACCATCCAGCCAGCCAGCCAGCCATCCACGCATCCACCCATCTATCTATCTATCTATCTATCTATCTATCTATCTATCTATCTATCTATCTATCGATCTATACATCTATCCATTTATTTGTCTATCCAACCATCCATCTATCCATCCATCGATCCGTCCATCCAACCATCCATCCATTCATACTTCCATCCACCCATCCATCCATCCATCTATCCAATTATCTATCTATCAATCAATCAATCTATCTATCTATCTGTCGATCTATCTATCTATCTATCTATCTATCTATCTATCTGTCTATCTGTCTATCTGTCTATCTATCCATCTCTCTCTCTCTCTCTATCTATCTATCTATCTATCAATATCTATCTATCAATCAATCTATCTATCTAAATATCTATCTAGCTATGTGTATATCTAGCCATCGAGCTATCTATCCGTCTATACGTCTATCCGTCAATTCCTCTATCCGTCCATCTGTCACTCCGTCTATCCATTTATCTATCTATATATCTATCTATCTTTCTATCTATCTATCTAGCTATCTACCTATCTATCTATCTATCTATCGTTCTATCAGTGTATCTATCTATCTCTCTGTCTATCCATCTATCTGTCTATGTACATATCTATCTATTTATCTATCAATCTGTCTATCTATCTATCTATCTATCTATATATCTCTCCATCTATCTATCTAGCTATCCATCCATCCATCCATCCAGCCAGCCATCCATCCACCCATCCATCCATCCATCCATCCATCTATCTATCTATTTATCTATCTATCTATCTATCTATCTATCTATCTATCTATCTATCTATCTATCCATCTATCTATCTATCTATCTATCTATCAATCTATTTTTCTATCTATCTATCTATCTCTCTACCTATCTATCCACCTATCTATCTATCTATCTATCCATTGATCTATCTATCGATCGATCGATCGATCCATCCATCCATCCTTCCAACTATCCATCCATCCATACTTCCATCCACCCATCCATCCATCAATCCATCTATCCAATTGTCTATCTATCTATATATCTATCTACCTATCTCCCTATCTATCTCTCTCTCTCTCTCTTTCTATCTATCCATCTAACTATCTATCTATC